>NC_064925.1:118500115-119750115 GCF_023897955.1 Schistocerca gregaria
CTAGGGGTTGTATATATTTTGTTCATGTACATACATCAAAAACGTTTTGTATCACCTCAGTTCTGAGACTTCTGGAACCCGTACAGAAAATTGGAATAGATATCAACATAAATATCATTTCCACCCTTTTTATTGCTCATGAAAACCACACATTGCATGTTATACCACCTGTTATACCACCATACAGTGAGACCTTCAGAGGTGGTGGTCCAGATTTCTGTACACACCAGTACCTCTAATACCCAGTAGCACATTCTCTTGCACTGATGCATGCCTGTATTCATCATCCACAAGTTCATCAAGGCACTGTTTGTCCAGATTGCCATACTCCTCAACAGTGATTCAGCATGGATCCCTCAGAGTGATTGATGGGTCACATCATCTATATACAGCCATTTTTAATCTCTCCCAGGCATGTTCAATAGGGTTCATGTCTGGACAACATGCTAGCCACTCTAGTCAAGTGATGTCATTATCCTGAAGGAAGTCATTCACAAGATATGCATGATGGGGGCACAAATTATCATCCATGAAGATGAATGCCTTGCTAATATGTTGCTGATGTGGTTGCACTATTGGTTGGAGGATGACATCCACACATCGTACAGCAATTAGAACACCTTCCATGACTACCAGTGGCATACGCTAGCCCCACATAATGCCACCCTAAAACAGCAGGGAACCTCTACCTTGCTGCAGTTGTTGGAGTGAGTCTAAGGCATTCAGCCTGACCGCGTTTCCTCCAAACACGTCTCTGATGATTGTCTGGTTGAAGGCATATGCAACACTCATCAGTGAAGAGAAGGTGATGCCAATCCTGAGCGGTCTAGTTGGCATGTTGTTGGGTCCATCTGTACTGTGCTGCAAGGCTTCATGGTTTGCAAGGATGGACCTTGCCATGGACATCGGGAGTGAAGTTGCACATCACGCAGCCTATTAAGCACAGTTTGAGTCATAACACGACATCCTGTGGCTGCATGAAAAGCGTTGTTCAACATGGTGGCGTTTCTGTCAGGTTTTCTCCAAGCCATAATCCATAGGTAGTGGCCATCCACTGCAGTAGTAGCCCTTGGGCAGCCTGAGCAAGGCATGTCATCAACATGTCCGAATAACATCGCTTTGGTTCACTCCAAGACACCTGGACACTTCCTTTGTTGAGAGCCCTTCCTGGCACAAAGTAACAATGCAGACACGATGAAACTGCAGTTTGACTGTCTAGGCATGGTTGAACTACAGACAACAGAACCATGTATCGCCTTCCTGCTGGAATGACTGGAACTGATGGGCTGTCGGACCCCTCTGTCTAATAGAAGCTGCTCTTGCATGGTTTTTTACATCTTTGGGCAGGTTTAGTGGCATCTCTGAACAGTCAAAAGGACTGTTTCCGTGATACAATATCCACAATCAACGTCTATCCTCAGGAGTTCTGGAAACTGGGGTGATGCAAGACTTTTTTTGATGTGTGTATATGTCTGTTTCCATCTGCTAAAATACAGTGTTCCTTTGACTGACATTTTATTTTTTATTATTTCCCACAAATACATACATTGTCACAATCGTGATAGTAAGATAATTAATAAAAGATATGCATAACTCTTTTTATTTTATTTATTTTTTCTTTTTGTGCAATCCCAGCTCACCTGTATATATATTTGTGAGCAGTTCGTTTTGTGTCTTTTACCATAATTTTGCACTCACCTTTGAATTACAGACAGAGGTACAAAATCTTTAAGTAAATTACTTTTCCTTCCTAACCCATTGTTCTGATAGTGACCCTTAATATATTTATAAGTAAAAGCAACTTCTTTTTGCAACATTAACAAGAAACAGAGTTTGCCCTGTTGGAGCGATAAGACTCACACCTTACACACTAATTCTTCAAAGGGAACTGACAGATAACATCTCACTCACATATGCTGGTCATGTTCTTACTTATGCTTACTTATAATAATACTTATATGAAGCGACCCTGACTGGCACAAATCTTGCTCAGCTGAGACAGTCCTAAGCTGAGACTTGTTTGGACACAGAACTGTTGCAAATGAATAGAATGTGAAACTTTATTCTTAAAATTTGTGTTAATTTTGTATAAGAGATGAACCAAAGAAAGGTGAAAAAAATATATAGTAAACATGGCTCTAAAATGCATATGTTTGGAATTATGAGTACTTGTTCATCTTTGCTACTGAGAGATACATCTTTTCTACTGAAACTCTTTACTTTCCATACCTTGAGAGGTGGTAGCATGAGTCCAAAACAAGGAAAAAGTGTCTAGTAAAAATGAGCTTTAAAGTGTGAATCTTAATAGCTACAAGCACATGCTCATACTTGCCACTGAGTAACACAGCTGTGCTACTGAACAAGTGCTCATAGCTCTTAAGATACACATTTTAGAGCCAACATTTACTAGGCATTTTTTTATTGTTTTGGTCCATGCTACCATCTCTGAAAGTTTGTCTGAGTTCTGATTCACACTGTGTAATAACAACCTGAGATTGTTTTACCGGTGGTGCTGTTATTATGAGATCAATATTCCCAAATGCAATGTCATCTTCTGAATAATTAATACACTAAATGAGCAATAACTTTAAAATATAGTTAACTGTGAAGCATGTAATCTACCCCTCATTCACATCATTTCTTGATTGACTGTTGTTGTCTTTATGGTTAACATTTTAAATAAGCTTTGAGAGAAGTAAGATTTCCAGTAAACTTTCTACTTATCTTCTTTTCTCAAAGTTGGCTCCAGTTCTTCGCATCTAGGGGTTGATTATTAGAGCTGAAATTTTTGACATTATACATTCTCATGGTTCCAATTGACATAATAAGTTTGAAGTGAGCCTGAACTATATATTTTGTTTTGCTCAAAATTGTATTTTCTCATATTTTTCTATATCACAATGTCTTTATAATTTCCATGTCAACAACGCCGAAAATTATATTGTTCTTCTCAAAAATAAAAACATATCTGATCACATTGGAGGCAAACCCAATACTACTTCACTCAGCAATACTAACAATATTCCAAAGGGTTCACAAATTTTCTTGACAAATGAATGTCTATTATCTTATGTTATCATTTTATAAATGAATATGGAAATTAGCATAATAAATAGTGTCAAGTTGCATTAATAACATTAGAAATTTAATTGTACCAAATATTTTGTAATTTCAAATATTTCTACGAGAAAATAATTTCAATTGTACATTCAGAGCTAGTACATATCGATCATAATAAAGAAAATAAAGTAATTTCTTTTTACAGATTTTAGCTTGAATTTTAACACATCATGTATGAGATCACATGAAATTCTTTTTAAAAAACAGCTGAGATATTGTTAACCTATTCAAAATTCAAAAAAATGCTTTTGGTATCGATTACTTCTGTCGAAGAAAGGTAATGCTAGAGAAGGGTGTCTCTTCACAATACCCCCTCATAAAATTTGGAAACAATCTGTTTACAATGAATTGTGACTTACTATAAAGTTTGCCCAATGGTGTACAAAATGATGCCAAAAGACTGAATGCAGATGTATAGAGGTATCTGATGCATAACATATTACAGAAAACATAAGAAGGATATCTACCAATCAAAGTCATAAATTATACGTATTTCAGGACAGGGTATTCAGATTTTCAGAACTGTGGAACATACGAGACTGAAATAGAAGGGAGAACCGATAGATATACTCAAGGTACCATCCGCCACACACCGTCAGGTGGCTTGTGGAGTGTGGATGTAGATGTAGATGCAGATTCTGTCACAAGACAATTGATACAAAGTCAAAACTACAACATTACAACACTAAACTACAGAAAAAAATGGAGAGACCAGGTAAATTACTAGAATTACAAATTGCAAGTTTACACCCATAAAGTCACACCTTCAAAATCTTCAAAAGAGAAGAGAAAAAAATTCAGAGCCTAAGTGTACGATGAGTGAGCAGAATTGAATAGCTCACGACAGGTACAGACCAGGAGAATATACTCAATTATAAGAAGGAATATAACACAAAATCAATCAGCCACATAAACCAGAGTACACAAGATTATGTTGACTCATGAAAGGACTAAATAATTAAAAAAATATTAGGGCCTAAGCTCACAAAGTGGGGACTGACCCATGAATTCAGACCACACCAGGTACAGACCAGCAAAAATGTTTCAACACAACAAAATGAATAAAGTTTATAATCATACCACTGAGTTCAGTCATATGTAATGAGTAATTATAGGGATCATCTAGCAACAATCAATAGTTGCACACTCTCCCTGAGTACACACACACAGTTGCGGTGACCAGGTGTACCCAAAGCATTAGTTTGCCCACTACTCAAGTTCCAATGAGATACAATATTGAAGTACTCGGGATAAATACAGGTAAACAGAGTGATAAACAACTTTGAACGATGACATAATTGAGTAGCTTGAGGACGAAAATCAACGTATGAAATCAGACGTGTGTACATCTTGTTATACTGTCTCTACTAGTAAATGTCTTCCACACGATTTTCTAATTGTTCCTACAAACTAACCTCTGTACATAGAGGCCTACAAGTTTCATTTAAAATTGATTAAAAAATACATACTGATTTAACGTTGCATAATATATTGGGAAGTTAATACCCCTACTTGAAAAAAAAACATGCATTTATGTGGCTTAACACTGTCCATGCCAGTCTTGGCTAACAATTTACAAATCTCAGTCACAACATCTACATCTACATGACTACTCTGCAATTCACATTTAAGTGCTTGGCAGAGGGTTCATTGAACCACAATCATACTATCTCTCTACTA
Source organism: Schistocerca gregaria (assembly GCF_023897955.1). NCBI lineage: Eukaryota > Metazoa > Arthropoda > Insecta > Orthoptera > Acrididae > Schistocerca > Schistocerca gregaria. Next base: position 118,504,916 of record NC_064925.1, read on the forward strand.
TTCCACTCCCGAACAGCGAGCGGGAAAAACGAACACCTAAACCTTTCTGTTCGAGCTCTGATTTCTCTTATTTTATTTTTATGATCATTCCTACCTATGTAGGTTGGGCTCAACAAAATATTTTCACATTCGGAAGAGAAAGTTGGTGACTGAAATTTCGTAAAAAGGTCTCGCCGCGACGAAAAACGTCTATGCTGTAATGACTTCCATCCCAACTCGTGTATCATATCTGCCACACTCTCTCCCCTATAACGCAATAATACAAAACGAGCTGCCCTTCTTTGCACCCTCTCGATGTCCTCCGTCAATCCCACCTGGTAAGGATCCCACACCGCGCAGCAATATTCTAACAGAGGACGAACGAGTGTAGTGTAAGCTGTGTCTTTAGTGGATGTAGTAGACAGGAGCTTGAGCACATTACCCAGCACCTATGATCTCTTATAAGTCCAGCAGGGTGCAGCCTTACAGCAGTGTGGGAGTGGGTCTACCCACATGTCTGTTCCCTCAGTAGATTTCTCATCACATGGTCCAATGGTTAGGTTACTACCTGCCTAGCATTCACATCAAATCCTGAAACATTGTTTTTGGTACTAAATATGCTGGTTAATACCTTCCTCATATCACACAGCATATGCTCTCCCTAATTATTTTCCAAAGTATTTATGTCACATAGTATTAAAAAGTGTTCACATATGGAACTTTAATAGAAAGAGATAAATGCAATAAAAATGAAATAATTAGCAGAGGTTTGTGGAAGCTGAAGGGACTAATTTGAAGGTAACTGGTGTCAAATGATTGTACCTAAATAAAGATTTATTTTATAAATAAAAATTGGATACTGTCTGAACAGCCCTCATGTTATTCATAAATACTACAACTGTTTTGGCTATGGAGTGAAAGTTGTATTTAAGGATGCCAGATGTCTAAAGCTGACAGTCACAAATTCAGCCCCTTCTGTCCAGGACAGAATCAGTGTACCCAACCTCTCTGCATCTAGAGTAAATTCTGTGTGTAAGTGTGAGAAAGTTTTTCTAAATGTTTGCTTAACATGTATCTGAGACTGGACATCACTTTTATGCTGGTATTCACATAGCAGAATGTTGGAAACTGTCTAAAAACCACATCCAGGCTTTCTGGCACGTCGACCCTGGTCATTAATCCACTGGCCAGATTTGATATGGGGCCAGTGCATCTCCCCAACTTGGAAGCATGTGCCTTAAAACACATGGCTATCTGGTTGGGATGTATATTGATACCAGAAGCAAAAGGAAGTAGCACTAGTTGAGTCACACATTAAGGTTGCTAATGAAGGCTATTTCTGTTTCTCAGTTGATTTCATATTTACAAAATAATATGAATTGTGTGTTCTCATTATTCTAATCAAAATCAGTGGACTATAGTGATCAAGCACTTTCAGTTCTGTTGTTAATGTAAGTACAAACACATTCTGGAAAATTACTTCACAAATAGGCAATATAACTTTGATAACAACAGAACATAGCAAAATAATAGACCTACAGTAGACGTCCACAAATAAAATGAGATAACGAAGACATTTATCAAGTAAATATTTAATTTCTGACACTTCAAGCAGGATAGCTTTTCAGTACAAACACCATTCAGCAAAGGGTTTGAAGGAGTAATCATCCAGTTTTAATTTTATTTGAAGAACTTATTTCATATTCTTTTCAGTCTGACCTGATAGATTGCAGCAGCTCGAGCCTTAGTTGTCAATGAAGCAAGCATGGGCACTGCAGAGATGCACTCCCTGTGGATTGGAATGCTTGCTTTTGTCTGCACATTGGAGATGATAGGTTGATTTTTCACCATGTTCGTGAAGTATGCTGTAGGTGTGACAGTCAAAATGCACACTGAATGTTGTGTTCTGAGCCTGTTACATTTCTTTGAGGCTTAGGCTCTTTCTGGTGGTATCATGACTTGTCTGAATAGGTGGTATATGATACTGTGAAAAGTTCTCCCAGAATGCAGCCCTAACCAAAAAAAGTGCTATAAACTGGTCATCTCACAATGAGATTTCTAGCATTTGAATCAAAGGATAACGTGGAACTCACTGAAGTTGGTCATCAGCCCGTCTGGGTGTGGAAGATGAGTCATATATATGGTGAGACAGAGGTGCTTTTTATTAGTGTTACTGATCTATGAGGTCAAAAATTGGTGATTCACAGTGATCAACAAAGTACAAATTGCTTACAAGAGTTCCCAGGTGTTTACCACACTTGAGTGTGAAGTTGAGACCACATTTAGCGATTTTTGTAGACAAGTGTTATAGGTTAGTGTGTGCTCATGTAGTTAATTATTATGTTCATTCAGCCATCATGAAGGAGAACCTTAAAGAATGTGTAACATATTAAAGTATACTTAATTTATGTCAAAGATACCATAGGAACTTAATCTACATCTACACTCTGCAAACCACTGAGCAGTGCGTGACAGAGGCCACATCCCATTGTATGAGGGTAATCCCAAAAGTAAGGTGTCCTATTTTTTGTAAGTACATAGACCTGTTTATGTCTACAATGGTTTACATCAGTTTACAGTTTGAACATTCAGCTATTTTTCGACATTACCATTTCTGTCGATTTATTTTTGTAGACACTGTGGCAGTTTTCGTATGCCCATGCCATACCATGCCCATAATTGTTGCTTGGTCTCAGGTGTAAAGTGGTATGTCCAGGTTTTGTCACCCATGACAATTGAGTCCAGAAAGTTGTCCTATTCGGCTGCAAGACAGTGAAGAAGTGCGCAGAAAGCATATCAACTCGTTGCCGCACTCATCTTGCACACACCTTCCAGTAGTTCAATTTTCCCGTAAAAATTCTGTGAGTGGTGCTTCAGAAAACCTCAGAACCCAATGCGCAGAGATCATCCAGGGTGATCCACTGATCTTCACACAGGCTTTGCTCAACCTTCAACACTGTCTCCTCAGAAATTGACAGTCTCCCACTCCTTTGTTCATCGTGAATTTTGGTCCGACCAGCTGGAAACTCTCTACACCACTTACAAACATTTTGGACATCCACGCATGACTCATCATACACTTCCATCAATTGGTGATGGATTTCAATTGGCGCAGTGCCCTTTGCGTTCAAAAACCGAATAACTGTGCGCAATTCGCACTTGGTGGTAACATCCGACGGGAGCTCCATTCTCAACAGCTGCCAAGCCAAGACATAGCACCATGTTTACACACAGCACATAAAGCACTCTTCATAACAGTGTGACCAACTGCCACCCATGCAGAGTCCTGTACTTATGAAAAAAAAAAAAAAAAAAAAAAAAAAAAAAAAAAAAAAAAAAAAAAAAAAAAAAAAAGGAGACCTTACTTTTGCATTACCCTCATACAAAATATTAGAATTTCCTCCCATTTCATTTACATATGAATCACAGGAAGAATAATTGTTAAAATGCCTCTGTTTGTGCTGTAATTTATCTAATTTTGTCCTCACAGAGTCAATGAGTGTTATATGTATGGTGCTGTAGTGTACATCTTGAGTCATCATTTGAAGGAGTTTCTTGAAACTTTCCCAGGATAGTTTACATCTATCTTCAGGAGTCCGCCAGTTCAGTTTCATCAGCATTTCTATGACATTATGCCATTGGCCAAGCATACCTGTAATCACTCATGTGGCCCTTCTCTGTATATGTTCAATATCTAAATACTGTATAAACAGTAAACTATCACTTTGCTGCTTAATGCTATTAACACTTGTACTATCTAAACTTAATCAGGTAAATTAATTAAAAAAACTGATGTGTTGCAAAAAAGCTGCTACCTCTTCAGTTTTGCTATATAGCTGTTGCTTATCTGCTATTACTAGCTTAATATCCACTTGATTGTGTTGACCTTCTTCTAAGAAAATATACTCTTCCATCTGTAAATACTGAGTCTTGTTTACAATACTTTACCACTCGTACATAATAAATAGTTTACTTAAATTAATTTTGCAGAATCATCACAATGCAAGAAACTGAAATTGTAAACATTAGACATGAAGGGAACATAATTAAGGATATTAATGAAATCTGCTATGTTTTAATAGACATTTTATATCTGCAGCTGTCAGTTCAGTTAATACCACAAATATGAGTGGTAAGGTAATGCTCTGCCACCTTTCGAATTCAAAGAAGTGAGGGAATAGAAAATATGCAGGATAATAAATAACCTAAAGAATAAGTGCTTATCAGATTGGGATAGTTTGTGTAGTGTTTTGATTAAGAAATAAAGAATTAGTTCAAATAAGTACTGATTTGATTGACTATAATGTTAGAGAACACATCTTTCCAAATGCACTGAAGTGGAACACATGTGAACCAGTGCACAAAAGCGGATCCTCATAAGAGATTTCAAATTTTAGGCCCATGTTATTAACACCTAACTACAGTAACATATCTGAAATTTTATTGCTGAAAAAACTTTGTGATTATTTCTCCAAAAAAAAGATATTATCAGAAAAATACCATAGCTTCAAAGAGGATCACAACACTTACAGAGTTTCTTCATCAAGTGTATGGAGTGCTTGATTAAAGAATGCCAACAAAAGGCTTATTTTTAGACCTCTTTTCTGTAAATCTGGAGTAAACTTGAGGCATACAAAATAAATGCCATCTCCCTGCAACTTCTAACTACATATCTAATTAACAGCAAGCAGTGCACAAATCTGACTTACATAATTAATAATCACATCATATGAAACAGTCACAAGGTCTACCCCAGAGTTCATTTCTTGTCCCTTTCCTTTTCCTAGTTTATATAAATGGTCTAGAGCCACCTTTGACAACCAATTGATAGGCTATGTAGGTGATATTGCACTGATATTTGTAGCCACATCAAACAGAATCATGAGTTAACACTTGTTGCAAGTGAAGGACTGGGTCAAACAATTACTTCATTTCAGGATCAAGGTTTGAAAGTTAATGTCAATAAATCTCAATTATGATGATTTAAACTTGCAAATTCACATCAAACCACTGTCAATAGTACAGGAATAATTGAAGCAAAAGACACAGATGAATGTACTTTTCTAGGTATATATCTAAATGAAAATTTACAGTGGGTATATCATATCAATTTTATATGGAATAAAATCAGTAGTTCACTGCAGCTAATTAGCCAGTTACCAAAAGTAGCTTCTGATCAGACATTAGAAACAATTTACTGTGAGACAATTTTTGTGTAAGGCTGTGCTGCTGACATACACATGAGCAGAATATGAAGCGTGCAGGAAAGAGCTGTCAGGATCATCCATGGACACAGGTACAGAGACTCTAGCAGGGAAATCTTTGTACATCATAAATAAGCTACAGTTTGCTCATTTCATCTTTACAAATTAATTACATTCTTTGTGACACACCAAAACAAAGCAGCCAAGTGCGCTGATATGCATATCAACAATACAAGAAAGCAAGACTGCTACTATCAACAAAGAACTAAACTCAAAACGACATACCATAACCCATGCATTAATGACCAGACAGGATATGACAAACTGCCAAGCTGTTATAGGTTTCACCAAGGGAAATTGCTCGAAGTGAAACTGAAATCATTCCAGATTAATTGCTTATACTCTTAGAATGAATATTATTATCAAACTAAATTCAAATCTTTGTATATTTTGTTCTGTGAAAATCTCAATATTTGCAATAATTATTACACAACAGCAAGTTTTTGACCTTATTAAACACACTAATATTTATATTAAGTACATGTAATCCTATATAAATATATAAAAAGTACCTACTGTGTGTTTGTGCAAAACTAGTAAAATATTACTGTGGTTTAGGCAAAAATCATCAGTTGGTGGCTCCATGCATAAAATACAAAAAATAAATAAATAAAAAAATTCGTACATCCTCTATGATCTGTTCAGCATATTTTAGTTTTCATCTTCCACAACTACTTTTCCTCTCTACTGCAACTTCCAACATCAAGTTTAATATGCCTGGTAGCTGTACTAGATTTTCCACTAGTCTGTCTCATCTTCCAGTAAATGTCTTCTATGGACTTCTTTACTCCTCTCTTCTTTTTTAGTGCTTCATTTCTTACCTCGTCTGTCAAATTAATTTGTAATATTAGTTAAGAGTATCACATTTCAAATGCTTTTATCTTATCTTTCTCCTGATTTCCAGTATTGCAAGTTTCACTTACATGCAGTTCTGTGCTCCAGGTGCACAGTTACAGCAATTTGTTCTTCACAAGATGTTCTTCATTTTCATATAAATATCTGACATCAGTAGAAGTCCTCTATTGAAGAAATCTCTTTTCACCTATGTCCGTCTCCTTTTGATGACTGATTTTCTTTGCTCATCTCATCTAATGTTATTTCCAAGGTAAGAGAATTATTTCACTTCATCTACTACTATGTCATTCCCAATTTTGATGTTAAGCAAGTCACTGCTTTTCTTCCTTCGCCAAATAAATGTCTTTTTTGCTTTGTTTATTCTTAAGTTATGTTCTACAGTAAATATTTCTTCAATTACAAAATTATTTAAGAAAATGGCTACAATGTTGAGCAAACTAACCAAAAAACCTTTGAAATAAAAACTGTGTACAACATCCTAAATACAGATGATGGCCTACACCTAGTACAGTGTGGGGATTCAGCAGTCATGAGGTTGAAATGGGTACAGCAAACATATAGGCAACATATGTCCATATCCCCCCCATGAACCATGGACCTTGCCGTTGGTGGGGAGGCTTGCGTGCCTCAGCGATACAGATGGCCGTACCGTAGGTGCAACCACAACGGAGGGGTATCTGTTGAGAGGCCAGACAAACGTGTGGTTCCTGAAGAGGGGCAGCAGCCTTTTCAGTAGTTGCAGGGGCAACAGTCTGGATGATTGACTGATCTGGCCTTGCAACATTAACCAAAACGGCCTTGCTGTGCTGGTACTGCGAACGGCTGAAAGCAAGGGGAAACTACAGCCGTAATTTTTCCCGAGGACATGCAGCTTTACTGTATGATTAAATGATGATGGCATCCTCTTGGGTAAAATATTCTGGAGGTAAAATAGTCCCCCATTCGGATCTCCGGGCGGGGACTACTCAGGAGGATGTCGTTATCGGGAGAAAGAAAACTGGCGTTCTTCGGATCGGAGCGTGGAATGTCAGATCCCTTAATCGGGCAGGTAGGTTAGAAAATTTAAAAAGGGAAATGGATAGGTTAAAGTTAGATATAGTGGGAATTAGTGAAGTTCGGTGGCAGGAGGAACAAGACTTCTGGTCAGGTGACTACAGGGTTATAAACACAAAATCAAATAGGGGTAATGCAGGAGTAGGTTTAATAATGAATAGGAAAATAGGAATGCGGGTAAGCTACTACAAACAGCATAGTGAACGCATTATTGTGGCCAAGATAGATACGAAGCCCACACCTACTACAGTAGTACAAGTTTATATGCCAACTAGCTCTGCAGATGATGAAGAAATTGAAGAAATGTACGATGAAATAAAAGAAATTATTCAGATAGTGAAGGGAGACGAAAATTTAATAGTAATGGGTGACTGGAATTCGAGTGTAGGAAAAGGGAGAGAAGGAAACATAGTAGGTGAATATGGATTGGGGCTAAGAAATGAAAGAGGAAGCCGCCTAGTAGAATTTTGCACAGAGCACAACTTAATCATAGCTAACACTTGGTTTAAGAATCATGAAAGAAGGTTGTATACGTGGAAGAACCCTGGAGATACTAAAAGGTATCAGATAGATTATATAATGGTAAAACAGAGATTTAGGAACCAGGTTTTAAGTTGTAAGACATTTCCAGGGGCAGATGTGGACTCTGACCACAATCTATTGGTTATGACCTGTAGATTAAAACTGAAGAAACTGCAAAAATGTGGGAAATTAAGGAGATGGGACCTGGATAAACTGAAAGAACCAGAGGTTGTACAGAGTTTCAGAGAGAGCATAAGGGAACAATTGACAGGAATAGGGGAAAGAAATACAGTAGAAGAAGAATGGGTAGCTCTGAGGGATGTAGTAGTGAAGGCAGCAGAGGATAAAGTAGGTACAAAGACGAGGGCTGCTAGAAATCCTTGGGTAACAGAAGAAATATTGAATTTAATTGATGAAAGGAGAAAATACAAAAATGCAGTAAATGAAGCAGGCAAAAAGGAATACAAACGTCTCAAAAATGAGATCGACAGGAAGTGCAAAATGGCTAAGCAGGGATGGCTAGAGGACAAATGTAAGGATGTAGAAGCTTATCTCACTAGGGGTAAGATAGATACTGCCTACAGGAAAATTAAAGAGACCTTTGGAGAGAAGAGAACCACGTGTATGAATATCAAGAGCTCAGATGGCAGCCCAGTTCTAAGCAAAGAAGGGAAGGCAGAAAGGTGGAAGGAGTATATAGAAGGTTTATACAAGGGCGATGTACTTGAGGACAATATTATGGAAATAGAAGAGGATGTAGATGAAGACGAAATGGGAGATATGATACTGCGTGAAGAGTTTGACAGAGCACTGAAAGACATGAGTCGAAACAAGGCCCCCGGAGTAGACAACATTCCATTAGAACTACTGACGGCCTTGGGAGAGCCAATCATGACAAAACTCTACCAGCTGGTGAGCAAGATGTATGAGACAGGCGAAATACCCTCAGACTTCAAGAAGAATATAATAATTCCAATCCCAAAGAAAGCAGGTGCTGACAGATGTGAAAATTACCGAACTATCAGTTTAATAAGCCACGGCTGCAAAATACTAACGCGAATTCTTTACAGACGAATGGAAAAACTGGTAGATGCAGACCTCGGGGAGGATCAGTTTGGATTCCGTAGAAATGTTGGAACACGTGAGGCAATACTGACCTTACGACTTATCTTAGAAGAAAGATTAAGAAAAGGCAAACCTACGTTTCTAGCATTTGTAGACTTAGAGAAAGCTTTTGACAATGTTGACTGGAATACTCTTTTTCAAATTCTAAAGGTGGCAGGGGTAAAATACAGGGAGCGAAAGGCTATTTATAATTTGTACAGAAACCAGATGGCAGTAATAAGAGTCGAGGGGCATGAAAGGGAAGCAGTGGTTGGGAAAGGAGTGAGACAGGGTTGTAGCCTCTCCCCGATGTTATTCAATCTGTATATTTAGCAAGCAGTAAAGGAAACAAAAGAAAAATTTGGAGTAGGTATTAAAATTCATGGAGACGAAGTAAAAACTTTGAGGTTCGCCGATGACATTGTAATTCTGTCAGAGACGGCAAAGGACTTGGAAGAGCAGTTGAACGGAATGGACAGTGTCTTGAAAGGAGGATATAAGATGAACATTAACAAAAGCAAAACGAGGATAATGGAATGTAGTCAAATTAAATCGGGTGATGCTGAGGGAATTAGATTAGGAAATGAGACACTTAAAGTAGTAAAGGAGTTTTGCTATTTAGGAAGTAAAATAACTGATGATGGTCGAAGTAGAGAGGATATAAAATGTAGACTGGCAATGGCAAGGAAAGCGTTTCTGAAGAAGAGAAATTTGTTAACATCGAATATAGATTTATGTATCAGGAAGTCGTTTCTGAAAGTATTTGTTTGGAGTGTAGCCATGTATGGAAGTGAAACATGGACGATAACTAGTTTGGACAAGAAGAGAATAGAAGCTTTCGAAATGTGGTGCTACAGAAGAATACTGAAGATAAGGTGGATAGATCACGTAACTAATGAGGAGGTATTGAATAGGATTGGGGAGAAGAGAAGTTTGTGGCACAACTTGACTAGAAGAAGGGATCGGTTGGTAGGACATGTTTTGAGGCATCAAGGGATCACAAATTTAGCATTGGAGGGCAGCGTGGAGGGTAAAAATCGTAGAGGGAGACCGAGAGATGAGTACACTAAGCAGATTCAGAAGGATGTAGGTTGCAGTAGGTACTGGGAGATGAAGCAGCTTGCACAGGATAGAGTAGCATGGAGAGCTGCATCAAACCAGTCTCAGGACTGAAGACAACAACAACAACATGTCCATATATGGCAGTAGAGTGGCACAAATGGCATCACAGCCTGCAGGGCGTACGAGAAACCCAGCCACAATCAATGGCAATGGAGTATTTGACATTTTTAACTTGATGTAGCTGAAAACCTGAGAACATTTTTTTGAAGATCACCCCTCTGGCTGCATTCATACATTTTACATTTTTTTTAAATCTCTATATGAGCCTGAATGAAATAGGGTGAGAGGTGCCAAATATATTACCTTGCTAAGCTGCCAAAATATCTGTAGCTGGCACTGTTTAAATATTAAGCTTGTTTCAGGAGATAAACAGCAGCTATTTAAGCATGACTTTATTTCACATTTTAAGTCATGGAATTACTACATATCACTCAAGCTCCATGTTTGAGAGTACAAGATCACAATTTCCAGAGATCCATTTCTCCCAAGTTTTATTGCATAAAATCAGAGATATATAATCTTTTATAACTCATTTAGTACACTTGTAGTTCAATTAATCACTTATTGTTCCAGGAAGACCAGAATGATGATGTTATCACAGAGAAGAATGAAACTCAAAACAGGACTGTTGACTGTGCTATTGTAAGTTATTACTTTATTTTTCTCTTTCTTTTGCACTTTAATGAAAGTCTTTAGATTTTGTCAATATTCACTCACATCTGAGTTGAGATGGACTGAAAAAGTAGAAATGCAGAAACACAGAGGAAATTAAATGAAAACACACATGTAACTTTTCTGAATGAATTTATTTAGCACCTATTACACTAAGGGAGATTAATCTGAGGCTGCATACTAGTGTTTTAAAATATACAAACTTCATTACACTGGTTAGTTCTACAACATAGGTTCTAACCAAAACATAATAATTGCATATCATCTTTTGTCTCATCCCATACGCAGTTATTTCCTAATGCGAAAGCCTAGAACTACTATAACAACTATGTGTGACACACAAACTATCATTACTGAAAATACGGTGTCATGGAGAATGTCTGAGACACAGTCTAAAAAAATGTTCCTCTATATTTTTTAGTCTATCAGTTCTCTTACAGAAAGTCATTCAATTAATAAATCAGTTTCTCTGTAGGAACATAATTGGTTTAATTTCTTGCCACTTTCATCTTTACAAAGAGAAATATTTTATGCCTCTTTAAACTTTTATTACTGCAAACCAGATACCAGGCAACAAAAATTCATTCACTCAACTTAGAAAGTCTAGCAGACTTGTAAAACTTTTCAAATTATATGTAAATAAATTTAATTGTGTTTTGTGTGGCTTCAAGATGCATATTTTTGGAGAAAATTATTTTTGCAAATATTTTGTATCCCTGCATCAAAACTATCTGCTTTATTCATAGTTACCCTTTCTAAGTGAACGGTGATAATAGCTGACTGAAAATTAATCTGCCAATGCAGCAAAAACAAATTACACTTGATTTATTATATGCTGATGTGGAGACGGAGCCATAAAATCTGCCCACTATACATGAAGTACTTCGTCAAGATCTTCACAGAAAAACTCTGGTCTCATGGCACTAATTGCATCATTATGTAGAATTAAGCAAAAAAAGAAAAAAAGAAAGAAAATAAAAGCACATCAGTCTACATTGAACAACACACTTACGCTCATTGTGTATAGGAAAAGTGAATGTCAAAGAAGGTTTGTAAACAGTTTAAGGCATTGATTAACTCTTTCCCTTGCTCATATAAACCAGTTTGCATTGTTTCTTTCCTGCCTGTAAACTGGACCAAGATGAAGAATTGACATCCTGCATCTTAATGAGAGCCCATGTGAATTTTTCAAAAAAATGTTTCATACATACACATACTCTATAGATGAAAAGGTTACACAATAGTCCAGATATAAAAATCATTGTACAAAAATTCAGTTTATGTAAAGAAACAAAGACAGATGTTCAGTAGTGTGTGTGTGTGTGTGTGTGTGTGTGTGTGTGTGTGTGTGTGTGTGTGTGTTTGAAAATGGTTGTGCATTGGCATCTACTACTAGTGAAGCATGAACATCATTTCCTACACAAAATTACTCTATCTGTTATAAAAGTACAGTTATTTTAAATATAGCAAAGGTTTTAATTTCTTGAACCTGATTAACCAAGGACTGCTGTGTAATGATCAGCTATTTAAAGTTTGGTTTGACACACTCTTCTGACAGGTGGGTTTTTGCATTTTGTTTTTCACTGCAAATAACTTCAGTGCATGACTTCAAATGGGCTAAACAGACAAAATTTACTATGAATGAATTGTAAACAATTAATTAAGCACTTTTAACTACTGGTAATTATTTATCTCATTGCACACAGTTCACTGCTAACACTACTGCCTCCATTTTAAATGATAACACATAACTTGATAAATTTATACTTAGCTATATTATGCAATGTCACTTCATCTTGGGCACTAATAAGTGATCAAGTAAACCAGCAAGTACTGTGCATGGTTCTTTAAGTTCTATGTTGCCTGAAGGGATGAAGATTTTCAGTTGGTTTAATTTCACATTTTCATGGCTGACAGCTATTATGGATTGTGTGTAATTGAGATGACTTAGCACATTAATTACAGAGTTAAGGGAAGCTATTAAGAAGTTAGAGAAAGTGACATTTTACAGACTGATGTTCCAAAAAAGTTGGAAAGGTACTACTGTTTGTATTTTGATAATCATATGCTATTAAAATGATTTGTAGATTTTAGTGTTTTGTTTCCTGAGAATGAAGTAAACCTGTCTATGAATTATTTTGTCACCACAATTTATTGAGATAGCCTATGCTGAGTAATGACAAAAACTTTTCTTTTTTCATGTGTCAGCTTAAAAGGTAGGAATATAAATAAACCAAGTGAAGTCACAGGCTGTTGTGGTTTTTAACCAGGAGATGACACAAGATGATAATAATGCACACCGAGCTAATGCTGTTATTTAATGGCCATCTCCTTTCGTTTTTTTAATTGTGCTTGGAGAAAATTATTATAGACTGATGAAATTTTCAGTAATTTTTTGACGTTATCTGTGTTTGGTGGCTTTATTTTTATTCATACTCTTAGAACCCAAAAAAACTGTGGGTACAGTGTTAGCTGATAAGGTGTTTATTTAGTTTTTTGTCAAAAATGCTAGGAATTATTTTCTTCCCCCCCCCCCCCCCCCCCCCCCTTCCCGGTCCCTTCAGCAACTGCTAATAATTTCTTTAAAGAAGAGCTAGACACAAGAGATAATGTGAAATCAAACAGTGAAAGTGATATCCAGAGTGAAAATGAGAAAAATAAGGTGGAACTTCCAATTACCAGTAGTCATGGATTTACTTATCATGTCAGTTGCAGTAAGAAGGTAATGAAAAGCTGAAGATGAAAAATGATCACAATAAAAGTGAATACTGCAAAAGTAGGCCTAAGTACTGCTGCGAATTTAGAAAGTAATTTTATGAAACAGCAATGTGTTAACCTAAATTGGGCTTCTAATTTCAAAATTTTCTGGGGGAGGATCCACGCCATATTTGCCATACAACTACTGACAGCCTCTTCTCAAGGTTGGCAGCTACATATTTACACTGTTTCATGTATTGTTTAGTTACTCACAAATACATTTTCAGTAGCCTTATTTTATTCTTGTTGTAGACTCATTGTTTTGTTGTTTGGTAGTACTTGCAGGGTGGTACTCCACATTTTAAAGAATTTGGTGATATCATGATGTAACTGTAAATCTAAAAGTTAAATATTATCTTTAATCTAATGACAGTATTATTTTACAGGTTCTGAATGAAGAAGTTGGCATACGTCAGTTACGTTGTGAAGTTAACCGGACAGACATATCATGCATAATGGTAAGATATGTTCATATCATTTGTGACTAACTGAAATTATAGTCACCAATTTGTTCTACTTTGTAACATATAACCTCAAAAACCTCGTTATCAGATCACAAAATCTACTAATACCTTTAATTGATTCAGTAACTTTTATTTAACTTCCAGATGCACAAAACTCTTTACAAATTTTGTTGCATATGCATGTTTGTTAAAAAATTGTTTTAATATGGAGTAATTCTTCAGAATCAGAAATTTATTGTTCCATTGTGTATGTAGGGCTACATAAATTGTTAGTTTAATGTACAGGAGACTTATCAATGTAAAAAAAAAAGTGACTGAGATACATAAAATGTGTCAAAAATTACTCCTAAGTTACAAAAATCATTACAAATTTATTTTGCTATTCTAAAAGGAAATCTTCATCATCATTTAAAAATCCTGTGAGCCAATAATGATATTTTAGCACTTGGTGGTGTGTATTTTTATCTTTGTAAACATAGTTCCACACTGTAAAAGTTTTTCACTTTTACTTTATTATAAGTTTTCATAGCCATGTACTGAGGAATCTAGGAGTGGAATTTTAGTCTATGAGATGGTAACATGAAATTCTGTTTTTTTCATATGCATAGATACGTTCAACATGGTTTTCTATAAATCATTCTGGATTAGTATGCATAAAGATAAATGCAAATACATGGAATAGTTAAAATTTTTAAACCCCCGAATAATGGTTCTCATGAATCTCTGGTTTTAATATTACACATATTTCTAATAATAGTTTTTCAAGTAATAATATCCTGTTTACACTACTTGCATTCCCTAATATCTTACAACAGAGATCAAAATAGCTGTGATAACCAACTTTTCAAGAGTTCATGTCACATGAACAGAACTATTTGCCATTAAGAATGCTGGATAGTTTAGTTTGTTTGTCAAGTAACATATGATAAGACCAGGATAAATTTTTTCAAAAATATCCCCAGGAATTTGAGAGAATTTGCTTCCCTAAGTTACTGATTTTTACTTGTTATTTTAAAGCTGCATTATTTTGATTGTTTAGTTTTAAACTCTGTTAGTGATTTTTTTTTCCCCCTTGTGTTTAATTTTAATCCACTTACATCAAATCAATGTTCTAAACTGTTTGGGGAATTTGTTCTGAGGTCTCACTTTCAATGAGTACAGATGATCATCTGTTAATGAAACTGAGTGGGACATTACATTTAGAGATAAATAACTTATATAAAAAACAGTATTGCACCTAAAATGTAACCTTGTGCGACCCTTAGTGAAATAATTTTCCATTCTGAGAAACAATTTCCTGTATCTGATGTTACAGCTTTCTTTTCTTTCTATCTGTTAAATATGATCTGAACAATTTCAAAGCAGTTCTGTTTGTGCCATATCTTTCTAATTGATGTATCAGTAGAGAGTGGTTTACACTGCCAAAAATCTTTGAAGATAACACAAAATTCCTGTGACTTGGGATATGTCCAGAGATAAACAAATTTGTTGATGGCACATGTAGTACTCTTTCTTTTCTGGAAGAGTTGTAATATCTACGAAGTGTGCTGCAATTCTGCACTCCTGGAGAAGAAATATGGGTAGATGTATGGTTGTAAGAAAAGCAGTAAAGTGATCTAAGATGCAGGTGATTATATTTGTTTATGATTTCAGCAACTAATGTAGGTGCTGTGTATGATTTAGCCCACAATGGAAGTTTATGGGACAAAAAACAGTATTTGTTCTCCACTGCAACTGTCATTTGAAACAGAATAATGTTTCCTGTGTCCAGGTGGACAGGCCAGGATTTTGAGAGGTATGCCAGCAAAGAGTAAACAGGCCACTGAGAGTAAACAGGCTGTTACTTAGAAAAGCTCATTTTGTCATAACTGTATGCCTTCCTTTCTTAAGAACTGCTGCTGTGGATTCAACCATACACAGTGTCCACCCCTCACCCCCAACCCCCACTCCCAACTCTCTGATAGTTATCTGACTCAGTCAGATAATGCAAAATCAAAAATAACACACCTGCATAACAGCCTGCTGACATGCAATAGGACATATCAGTAATATCTGTCTCACAATGTCTTTTACAACAACCAAACTGCTTAGCTAACTTTTGAAACAAATCTGTAATGAGAAACTGTTTTGGACCAAAATACAAACATTCAGCAGTGAGTCTCAAAAATAGAGTAAATGAAATTAGTCATGAAAGAGTAAAAGATTCATAAGAAAAAATAGCAACAAATTCTGTGAATGCTGAATAAAGATATGTAACATGATGCTGATGATCTGAAAAAGTGTGACCGGTCATTTACACCAAAGAATCTAAGATGCAGCACTGAAAAATCCAATGTCTATATGTAATACATTTAACATTGGTACAAGAGTCTCTCACACTGTTCTATGGTGAACATTGCCACAAAATAATTACCCAGGCAATAGTTTTTTGAAGTGGTGATAGATGTGGAAAACATCATGAAACAAGTAAATGGTGAGCTAAAGAAAACTGGTGTCTTTATGACAGTGTTCAATTCACCTGTTTTCATTCAGGCAGAATACATCCATATTTAAGTGACACCAAAATCAAAGAATGGAAAATCCAGGATGAAATGTTACAATATTATGAAAAGGAATGTTGCTACTCACCATATACAGAGATGCTGAGTTGTAGATAGGTACAACAAGAAAATTGTCACAGTGGCTACAGTTGTCTGAGATTTCAGTCATGTGTGTGTGTTTGTTGTCTGTTTTTGATGAAGGCCTTACTGGTCGAAAGCTTTGTATGTGACAGCCCTTTTGTTTTGCCTGTCTGCGAGTGAGCATCTCTGCTATATGGTGAGTAACAACTTTCCTTTTCATAAATTTAAATGAAATCATATTTACAAATCCCCACATGTTTTAAGTGCTAATGATATGGTCAAACTACACTTACATGTAAAGGACGAGCATTGTGTATCAGATACGGTAAGGAAAACCATCAAGCAAGAATTTAATGCTGTTTCTTAGAATTTTGAGTTTTTTCCCAGTGTGGGATTACAGGCCCTGGTCCCAGTGTGAAGTGCAGAAGAAGTTCAATTTTCAGTTAATCGGCCTTGCACTCAACTAAATATCTGGTTTGTCTTTCTTGACCATGTTCAGATTTACTAGCCAGAGTGTAAGCCACAACTAAATTTCAGAAGTTTTCTGAAAAGCTGCAGCTCATCTGAATGCCAAAAGACTTACTCAAAAACTGGCAATGATAAAGCACAATAAATAATCCCTGGTTGAACAGTCAGATTTGCGTAAGTCATAAACATTCAACTATCTTCAAATATTCATAGTAATTTTCAATCAGTGTGTGTAGAATAACTTTCTGTTTGATATTGTAAATATCCAATAAATATATGCTTGTTGAATGACAAGTGGAACAACTAATTTTCATATATACATGATGTCTGTTCTTTCTGACATATCCAAAAGAACAGATACCAGTTTGATCCAAGAGCCAGTATGATTTAAGACAAAAAGGCATTACAGACGTTGGCCACTCATAGTCAATGTCTGCAGTTCCTTTATGTCTTAACTAATTTTCACTTCTTGTGGACTTCATTACTTGAAAATTCATAACAGTTTTTGACAGTAAGATGTCAACAAGAAAACTGATCCATAATCTCATTACATGATAATTATTCAATTACAATATCTTTGGGAAGTAATTCAATTGATGACAGAAACTGGCAACAGTTGCTAGGAGGACTTTCTTCTCTGTGATGGCGACGAGTTAGCATGTGGTAGTGTTTGGCTTAATATCCCTGGCAGCAGGTGTAGCCATCAGTGCATCAGGGCACTCTTACTTATTATATGAAACAAACAGAAACAAACATTTTTGTACAGAATGATGAAAACAACATATTTACATAAGAAAATAAATTCAGAATCCAATAACTAAATAGTTATTGCACTATTATCTTATCTTCTCATCTGAACACACTGGGCCAGTTAGAATCATGGTGTAACTGCCTCTAATTTCCATTACAACACATCATCTCCCATTCACTACCTTAGTGTTTGCAGATGATAAGGCTATTGCTCCTCTCAGTATTCCTCATTATACTAAGGTTTGTTACTATCAACAAGACAAGTAGTCTGCTCTTTAAGTAAGTTTTTGTACCATCATCTTTAAAATAATTGTGTATAGATTGTTGTGCAAACAATACAAAACATAAATACCTTATTTCAATCAAACCAAACACTGAAGTATCTTTCCTAAAATAAATAAATAAATAAATAAATAAATAAATAAATAAATAAATAAATAAATAAATCATCATTTCCCTAACAAACACCAAGCTTGTACTCCATAGCCATTCATGCCATTTTGTACATACAGATACGACCAGGTTAGGGGTACTGCCCCACAGTAGCCTAACTAGCCCCCATTACACAACGACAATACCTACTACCCTCATACAGCCACCTACAACCTGGATACCAATGGTTGACACAGCAGTAGTGTCTACATCCACATATGCACATTCCATCCTGCAATAAATAAACTGGGGTTTTATTTTGGACCTTCCTAGTTTGCCCTCCATCCTCTTAGTAAACACAACACTCTTATTCAATAACAAAATCTTTGCCAAGTATATCATGCTCAAAAGCCGTTGCAACATCATCAATTATTACTCATATATTTAGTTTTCATTTATAACTGAGTCATTCTTATGTACATGCCTGTTACTTGTGGTCCATGTAACCAAGACATTTGTCAAAGACCATTGCTTAGCAGTGTCAATGCAGTATAATGCTGCTTTTATGTTCTCAGAATTAACGTTTTCCCAATTTTTATGACATGTTTTATTGCTCCTGTCAAATTTCCTATGTCCACAGCGTTAATTCACAAACGATTTTGCATCAACATATTTACAATTTTCCCGCAATTTATGCTTTATGAAAAAATGTTTGTGGAAAAAAAACTGATGTAAAATGATGCTGGCATGACATTGGCTGACAAGTAGTGTTTACAAACATTATGTTGCTAAATTTATTGACACCAGGATGCTCTACTTAGTGGATTTAAATGAGTAAATGTGTAAAAGTTGGGCCAATTTGTGCTGTATCTTCTGCCACCGCCAAACTCTACTGTGCATGGTGGCTTATAGGAGTAACTAGTTTTGTATGAATAAAGGTATCATGACCAGTCACATCCATTTCCAAACTGTCTCTACAGTGCATGTGCAGTTTTGTGATTGTTGTAATCATTGTCACACCTCTGCCGAACCATATGTAGGGTGTTAGGGTGTCTTTTGGCCGCCTGTAGTGGCAATTGACACCCAAATTCACTTTGCGTTGCTCAGATGTTTTTCGTTTAAACACAGCACAAATTATGTATATTCTCTTGCTGAGCAAAATGAGTTTCAAAGGTTTATTCTCATCATTAAGTGCAATATTTTTTATCGTATTTTTTTTTTTGTGATGTTACACAAAAAAACAATGTGAGTGATAGTTTGCGTGTGTGTGTGGTTATCTACTTAACTGAAGGATTACAGTACCGAGTAACCTCAAAAAGTATGACTACAGTTCAAGAGATGCAGAACAGCACATATGCAAACAGCACACAAAATATTTTAATGACAGTTGCAGGTGTTCCAAAAACATTGACAATGATCTATGAAATCAAGTTAAACATTTTTGCTTCCCAGTTATCAGTTCCCATTGTATCAGCAGTTTTTACTAGGTAATAAACCATTATTAGATAATAAACAAGTCCCTGACATGAGTATTTTGAGGCCTATTATGTGCACATACATAAAACGCAAGGGGTTATACTATACATTACTTTTACAGTTTAAAAACATTTTTTTAAGTTCCTTGAAAAGCGTAAAAGCAGGGTTTCATTGTATTTGTACTTATTAAATGTTTCATCCATCTATACTGATATTACTATGTGATTATTATTCTCATTTTGACTGACTCTGCTTAAGCCTACAGCTTAGTCCTACTTCCTTATGTTGTATAAACCTATGGTGAAACCATAATGGAATTAATTTTACACTGGAGAGAAGTTTACATTCCATAAGGTAGAATGTTATTGAGAAGATCAATGTATTTGAAAATGGGAGAGAGAGATCATTTGAGACCTATCATACAGGAGTCTTGTCAGTTTTCGTCTTATGATGTACATAGATATTTAATTCCATAAAAATATTTTTACAAAAATGGTTCAAATGACTCTGAGCACTATGCAACTTAACTTCTGAGGTTACCAGTCGTCTGGAACTTAGAAGTAATTAAACCTAACTAACCTAAGGACATCACACACACCCATGCCCGAAGCAGGATTCGAACCTGCGACCGTAGCGGTTGCTCAGCTCCAGACTGTAGTGCCTAGAACAACACAGCTTCTCCAGCTGGCTCTATTTTTACAAGTACTCTTTTTTGTTGAGCACAGTAATATTATTAAATTGTTTTCCTTATGATTTATGAGTACTTAGTGCCTGAATTTCCCACACATAGTAGCAGTTCTCCGCCAGGAGTGAAGCTTTCGCCATGCTCAGTCCATCTTTACCCTTGAGTTGATCGTAGGTTTTCATTCCCATGCACTAGGTTGTCTGTTGGTGGAGTATTTAGCAGTTCTTTGGAAACATGACATTTTCTTTTCATCTGTGTTGTACGTGGTTTGAAATGGTTTTCATTAGTTAGCTCCAGATTACTGTGTAAAAAGATGATAATCTCAAATATGTACAGTATAGAAACAGGTACAATTTTTAAGTTCTTGGATGGGCAGTACACAGTTTTCTAATGATTCTTTTTTGAAGTAGCATGATTCTTTGCATGGCTTGAACTCTCGCCAAAAACTGAACCATATGTAATTACGAATTCAAAGTAACTGTGGTACACCACCTTCTTGCTGTTTGTCTATTACCCCAGAAAGTATGTCCATTGCAAAAGCAAGTCTGTTTAATTTAGTAGTGTAATAATCAATGTGTGCCTGCCAGCTTAGATTTTCATCAACATTTAATCCTCAGAATTTGATGGACTGAACGCTTACATAACTTGATTTCGTGTATGGTTTTTTTGGTTGTTTGGTTTTAAGCTGTGTCAACAGAGAATGATAACCCAAAGACTTCCAGTGTATGAATTCATCCTCAAATCTGCCAGTAGCCTTGCCAGAGAGGACAGAGGAGCGACAGAGATTCAGGGTACTCTCTTGCCCTTGGGATGGGGAACTGTCTCTATAAGGTGGAAGAATCAGGAATGATCAATGACATGAGGATGCAGAAGGCAATGGAAATCACTCCATTAAAGACACATAACCTGTATCCATAGAACATGTGGTCTGAAATTGAAAAAAGTGTCATGATGATATCTCCATTGGCAAAAGATTTGACATTAATGTGCCACAATGATCTGTGGAAGGGGACTGCCCAGGGGGAAGCTGCCATGACTAGATTAGATTAGATTAGATTAATACTTGTTCAGTATATCATGAATACGACACTTCGTAATGATGTGGAATGTGTCAGAAAAAGAATGAATAACAAATGAAAGGATAGTATTCTACAATCTGGGGCTTGGAATGTCAAAAGCTTGAATGGGGTAGGGATGCTAGAAAATCTACAAAGGGAAACAATTATGGCTCAATCTAGATATAACGGAAGTCAGTGAAGCTAAATGGAATCAAGACAAGGATTTCTGGTCAAATGAGTATAGAGTAATATTAACAGCAGCAGAAAGTAGTATAACAGAAGCAGGATTTGCCATGAAAGGGAATGTGGGACAGAGAGTGAGTTGCTTTGAACAGCTCCATGACAATGCTGTTCTCAGAACTGACACCAACCACCAACAACAACAACACTCTTGGTGTATATGTCAGCATCACAAGCTGAAGATGAAGAGATGGGGGATGTATATTATTGAATGGGTAATACAGCATGTAAAGAGCAATGAAAATCTAATATTCATGGGGAATTGAAATGCATTTGTAGGGAAAAGAGTAGAAGAATGGTCTATGCGAGAATATAAGTTTGATAGTAGGAATGAGAGAGAAGAAAGGCTAATTGAGTTCTGCAATACATCTTAGATGGTAATAGTCAATACTCTGTTCAAGAATCATAAGAGTAGGAAGTATACTTGAAAAAGGCCAGGAGATATAGATAGATTTCAGTTAGATTACATCATGGTCACACAGAGATTCTGAAACCAGACACTGAATAGCAGTGCATGACTCAAGTCACAATTTGATAATGATGAAGATTATGCTGAAGTTTAAGACACTAATCAGGAAGAACCAATACACAAATGGGGGTCTGTAAGCACTGAAGAGATATGCTTGCAGTTCTCTGAGGCTGTAGATATTGTGATAATGACTTGCTCTGTAGGCAGTTCAGGTGAGAGGAAAGGACATCTCTGAAAAGGGCAATCACCTAAGTTGGAGAGAAAAATGTAGGTATAAGAAAAGAAACTGCAAAAAACCCTAAATGACAGAAGAAATACCTCATGTGATTGATAAAAGAAAGAGGCACAAAATGTTCAGAAAATTTGGCAATACAGAAATAGAAGTCACTTAGGCATGAAATAAATAAGAAGTGGAAGGAAGCCAAGGTGAAATGCCTTCATGAAACAGTAAAGAAATTGAAAAAGAAATTATTGTCCAAAGGACTGAGTCAGCATATAGAAGAATCAAAACAACTTTTGGTGAAATTAAAATCAAGGGCAGTAACATTAAGAGTGCAATGGGAATTCCACTGTTAAATGCAGAGGAGACAGTGGATATATGGAAAGAGTACATTAAAGGCCCCTATGAGGGGAAGGGTTTGTCTGATCATGTGATAGAAGAAGAAACAGAAGTCAACAGGGAGAAGATAGGGGATCAAGTATTAGAGTCAGAGTTCAGAAGAGCTTTTGAAGACTTAAAATCAAATAAGGCAGAAGAGATAGATAATATTCCATTGGAATTTGTAAAATCATTGGGGGAAGTAGCAACAAAACAATTATTCATATTGGAGTATGGAATATATGTGACTGCCAATATACTATCAGACTTTTGGAAAAACATTATCCACACAATTCCAAAAATAGCAAGAGCCAACAAGTGTGAGTTTTACAGCTCATGCACCCAAGTTGCTATCAAGAATAATATACAGAAGAATGGAAAAGAAACTTGAGGATGCATTAGATGACAATCAGTTTGGCTTTAGGAAAGATAGAAACACCAGGGAGACAGTTTTAACATCGTGGCTGAGGAAGCAAGACTGAAGAAAAATCAAGACACGTTCATAGGATCTGTCAACTTGGAAAAAGTACTCAACAATCTAAAATGTTACAATAACAATGATGTAAGAATAAGAGTGGAAGACTAAGAATGAAGTTCACAGATTAATATGTGTATAATACAGAGATGTAGTATTTCACCCTTGCTGTTCAGTAAATGTGCAAAGAAGCAATGATGGGAATCATGTACATCAACATCCCTCATGCTCGTGGTCTTACCGCTATTGAACACTACCTTCCCCAACATCTTTCAGACTCCAAACCCACAACAATGTTCCTCATACACTTTACTAACTTTATACTAACTCACAGCTATTTATCCATTGACAGGAAGGTATACAAACAAACACAGCATTGTCATGGGCACATGCATAGCACCCTCCTATGCAATTGTGTTTATGGGCCATGTAGAGGAGACCTTTGTAGCCTCCCAAAACATCAAACCCCTTGTCTGGTTCATGACCATTGATGATATCTTCATAATGGAATCTGGGCAGTGACACCCTACCTTCATTCCTTCACAACCTCAACACCTTCTCTCACATCTGCTTCATCTGGTCCTCCTCAACCCAGCATGCCACCTTCCTAGATGTTGATCTCCTCCTCTCTGATGGCTCCATCAACACTTCTCTCCACATTAAACTCATCATCCATGAACAGACTTGCATTTTGACTGCTTTAATCCATTTCACTCCAAAAAATCTCTCCCTTATGATCTGGCACCTGGGGACTGTGTATCTGCAGTGAGAATGACCCAGTACCCAGACTGCAACAACTGAATCTCATATGTCGCTAGGGCTTTGATTACCTATTATCAGGCCCTGCAATGAGGGACGTCCCACCCAACATCCTTTCCATCCTTCCTATAGTAGTGTTCCATTGCCCATGCAACCTCTACAACATCCAGGTTCATCCCTGTCCACTTCCAGTCCCAGCACCTTGCCACAAATATCATATCCTTGTGGTAGACGCAGATGCAAGACCTGCCAAATCCATCCAGCACTTATTCCAGTACTGTACAGGCTTATCCTACATTATCAGAGGCTGGGCCACCTGTGAAAACAGCCATATCATGTACCAGCTGTGCTGCAATCATTGCACCGTTTTTTATATTGGTACTCCTGCCGGCTAGCTGTCCATCAGGATGAATGACCACCACCAAACTGTGGCCATGAGAAAAGTAGACCACTCTGTGGCACAACATGCAGCTGAATGTAACATGCTTGATTTCAGTGGCTGTTCCACTACCTGGGCTGCTTGGATCCTCTCCTCCACCAGCAGCTTTTCTGAACTGCACAGATGGGAGTAATCCTTGCAACATGTTTTCTGCTCCTAGAATTATCGTGGCCTCTACCTGTGGTAATACACTATCCCCACAATCTCCATCCAGCAGCTTCCACCCCCTCTGTCCTATTACCTCCTCCCCATTCTCATATCCCACCCTCTTCATGTGCTTACCGCTGTGCCCACTGATCTTTCCCCAATCCTCTCTTTTCTCACTCCATTTTCCCCACCCCCTTGACCCACAACCTCCTGACTCTGTGCCAGTTGGCAGTCTAGTCCCTGCACAACCAGCCAGACAGTGCTCCTATCTTTCCTCACCCATACTCTGCTATCCCTTCACATTCCCCACCCCCTCTAGATTGCTATTTAGGTTCGACAAGGCAGTTGCACTCTTGTCCAAGCTGCCTGAGTCAGCAGACATTTGTGTGTGAGGTATGCTTGCCTGTGTGAATGAATGTTGTTTTTTTCTCCTTCTTTTTCTGACAAATCTGTGGCTGAAATATGTCTTATAACTTTACCAGCCAGAAATTTAACATGTCATCTTTATGATAAATGCAATCTGTCTTTTCCTAAATTGTTGATATTCTGACCTTGAGTTTCCATTGTTGATGGAAGTAAAAGAAAAGTTCGAGAGTGGGATTAAAGCTCAAGGTGAAAGAATATCAATGACAAGATTCACTGATGACATTGTTATCCTCAGTGAAGAAGTATAGGATCAGTCAAATAGCATGAATTGTCTAATGTGTATAGAATATGGAATGAGAGTAAATTGAAGAAAGATGAAGGAAATGAGAAGTAGCAGAAATGAGAACAACAGGAGATTTAACATGATATTTGGTGATCATAAAGTAGGCAAAGTTAAATAATTCTGTTACCTAGGTAGCAAAATAACTCATGACAGATGTAGCAAAGACGACATAAAAAGCAGTCTACCACTGGAGAAAAGGGCATTCCTGCTCAAGAAAAGTCTACTAGCATCAAGTCTTAATTTGAGGAAGAAATTTCTGAGAATGTAAGTTTGAATCAGAGAAATGTATGGCAGTGAGACATAGGCTGCAGGAAACCAGAACTTAAAAGAATAGAAGCATCCGAGATGTAGTGTTACAGAAGAATGCAAAAAATTAGGAAGTCTGTTCAGATAAGGAATGAGGTTCTCTGCAGAATCTGTGAGCAAAGAAATATGTGGGAAACACTGACAAGAAGAAGGGGCAACATGATAGGACATCTGTTAAGAGTTTAGGAAATAACTTCCATGTTACTGAAAGCAATTGTAGAGGGTAAAAACTCTAGATGTAGACACAAGATTCTGATAGAATCAGAAAATAACTGAGGACATAACTTGCAAGTACTACTCAGAAACAAAAAAGTTGGCACAGAAGAGGAATTCATGGAAAGCCACACCAAACCAGTTAGAAGACTGACTACATTTTTCTTTTTTAAAAAATGTTTTGTTGAAACAAAGCATCTACATTTGTTAGTGCATTTAGGATGTCATCTTTAATTTCTCTTGCATTTTATTTTTCAGTAAGTACTGAAGTATCCTTGGCAAACATGATTGGTTAGGTACTAATATTGAGAAGCAAAACATTGAAGTATAAGACAAGATTGGCCCTAAGACTGAGCTTTGAGAGGCTTCTTGTGAAATTGTATTCCACTGAGAAGCACAATTTGTTGTATTACATGTTATGATTACTCTTCACCTTCTGTTTGTCAGATAAGACCAGAGCCACTGAAGAGCACTTTGCCCATTGCCATACTTGTCTAGTTTAGCTGCAAAATATACCTGCCACTTTATTGCTTTTGTACAGTGATGAATTGATTTTTTCAACTGTCAATTATTCCAGTTATCACAGTCCAATGTCAGTGTTGACAGGCCCAGCGGAGGTATAAAGCTTTGTGTCATGCAGCCATCAAGAGTACACAAGTGGGTCTTCAGCTCCAAAAGCCCATATCAATGATGTTTCGTTGAATGGTTCACATGCTGACACTTGTTGATGGCCCACAGTGAGATCTACAGCAATTTGTGGAAGGGTTGCACTTCTGTCACATTGAATGATTCTCTTCAGTTGTCATTGGTCCTTTTCTTGCAGAATATTTTCCCAGCCACAGTGATGGTCAGAGATTTGATGTTTTACTGGGTTCCTGATAGCCATGGTACACTCATGAAATGGTTGTATGGGAAAATCCCCACTTCATCGCTATCTTGGGAGATGCAGTGTCCCATCACTTGTGTGATGACTATAACATCACATTCAAACTCACTTAAATCTTGAGAACCTGCCATTGTAGCAGCAGTGACCAATCTAACAACTGCACCTGACACTTGATGTCTTATATAGGCACTGCTGACCACAGTTCTGTGTTTTGTCTGTTTACATATCTCTGTATTTGAATATGCATGCATATACCAGTTTCTTTTATGCTTCAGTGTATGATGTTGTTATAGTTTCAATTAGCTGGAACTTTTAATTACTCAAGCTTCCATTGAAACCATTTGCACCATTGTAATCAGGAAGATACATATAAACAACTGAGCTATTACATAAATGACAGTTTTACATATTCATGTGCATATTACTGACTACATGTGCAACTAACTGTGTTAGGTAAAAAGAGTAAAAGATTTTAGCTAGTCTTGAGAGCAGAAAATATAACATATGTATCATATTCCAACTTGCCACAATTTGAGATGCCACTGAGAAGACCTTTGTTGCCATCTGGTATTGGAGAGGGCAAAACCATCATTTAGTAACAAGTTTGCTGTGGTATGCCAAGCACTGTCAGTTGTTGACTCACACTCATCTGTTAGTATGTCCCCTGAGCACTTCTTACACATCTTGTGTCACAGCACCCCTCCACTTGGCTCTGCAAAACTGATCATGGTGCTGGTTCATGACCACATGATGCAGTGCCAAGTCCTGCTGCCAGAGCTCACACATCATGGCTGCAGGTGTACTGTAGACTGTTGCCTCTATCAATCATATGCATGTGCATGAAATATTCTAAATGCCACCAACACCAACACATAACGTTAGTAGCTGGATATGTGGCACTGAACTGCCCTACTTTCAGTGACTCAAAAAACCTGAGTTCACTGGCACTTCTACACTGTCCAATCAATGTGTCCTATTTTCCTGACCTACAGTGGCTCAACACGGCTCAGTCCAAACACTTCCTACAACTCGTCCAGTCACAAAAGCATTCTGATTTTAAACTGTCTTCCCCTGGGCATTGCTGCTACTGCCTAATCTAACATATTCTGTATAACATAGTTCATATGTAAAGACAGTATCTTATGCATCAAATTTCAACAGCAGATTAGATTGTATTGCAATTTTTTCCCTTCTGTGCCAACCATTTACAGCAGTTGTGTCGTCTTTCTTTCTTCAGTTGCTGTTTGCCCCAGGTGGCACCAAATTCATATTCTTGAAGAAAAAAACCTTGTTTCACAAAGCACCTAGCATCCAGTGCACATCGGTCTATTGATTGTTCATACGATTGTGGTTTTTGAACATTTTTGAACACATTCTAAGTTGATTTCTGAATGATTCATAAGTTGGTTTTTGAGTGCATGAATAGTGTACATGATGTCTTTGCCAGGGAAATCCCCATCGCATCCAGAAATAAAAAACTTTCCTGCAGACAAGAGAGGATGGGAGTAAAGAGGCTGAACCAAATAAACCCAAATGGGTGGAAGACAATCAATGTTTCTTTATGTGGTTGATTGGGTGTGCCAGTGATAAGCATTGTTATAATTATTTGCAAGATCCATAGATTCAGACTACTAGATGATGGCTTCCATTGCAAAATATACACATTTGAATTCCACAGAGTGAAATACAGTGACATGCAATAGAAGAATTCTGTGTGGCGAGGCATGGCACTTCACTTTGGCACACTTACGACCAAATAACATGTCTTACACTTCCTCGAACATATGTGGTTTATGTACCAAGCCCTTTCAATTATTATGGTCTATCTCAAACACTATCAAGCTTTTGCCCCAGTTCTGATATATTGTAGATCCAGGGCATTTATAATAAATTAACTCAGTTTCAGAGTTTGATAATAACTATAATTAACATCAAGACATTTGTTGCTTTAATAGAAACCTTGTTTTTTGTATCCGTTTCAATTCTTATAAGGAATTAGCAACTTAGGGGCGCTGCAGATAAAAGATAATCAGCAGGCTTAATTTAAAGTCCTTTGTTCACTGCCTTGTAATACATTGCACCAGCCAAAATGCAGTCCATTGTGAATGCTGTTCTCAAACATGGGATGAGTTGGTTGTTGTTCATAAGCAGCAGGAAATTGCCCTGACGACTATCAAATGATTGACAGCTGCTGTGAATCAGTGTACTGAAGGAGCTCCCAAGAGTCATATACCTGTGATACCTGTACCAGAGGTACCCCAAGTATTATCCTGTCTCCCCTGTAGAAAGTACAGAATCTGTCATTATCCGTCCACATGACTGCAAGTGGCACGTCAATGTTAGATCTAGGCATGCTGTACAGGGTGGATAGGTACCAGGGAGGACTTAGGGTGTTTTACAAATCCCCCTAACAAAGGAGTTGGAGGTGCTGTCTTTCATTGGAACTGACCCAGTGGAACTCACCACCTGACGTAGGAAACCTGTTTTTGTCCAATGTCAGGAGGAGGCAAACACAAAAGGGTAGGCGTCCATTAACCATCAGCAGTTCAAATGTATGGTAAATGATGGTATCCTTGGGGACATGGCAGCAAGGCACTGGAAAGAAAACCAGGTGCGCTCAGTGTTTATACCTGGGGGCCTCATCCAACATGTAGAAGAGGCTGTTCCAGCAATCATTGATGGAACAGGGTGTAACCAACTGCAGATTGTTGTGCATTTTGGAACAGATGATGCCTGTTGCCTGAGCTCCAAAGTCATTCTTGGGTCATTCCAGTGACTTGCGAAGAAGATTGAGAAGACCAGCCTTGCACGTGGAATTTCAACAAAGCCCAAAATTTGTGGCATTGTCCTCAGAACTGATTGTTGCACTTTGGTTCTAAGTCAATTGGAATACTGAACCAGAAACTTCCAAATTCTGTGACAACCTAGGCTGTGACTTCCTGGACTTGTGCCATAGGGTTGCAAACTGTAGGGTGCCATTAATAGGTCAGGTGTGCACATTATATCAGGGGCTGCCACTCAGGCAGCTGACTGTGTGTGGGGTACAGACAAGGTTTTTTTTAGATTAGGTACTCTCTATCCAATCCATATAATCATAGCTGTAAGAAACCCAGAAGTATCAGTGTACTATCGAAAGAAATGCCTCCCACAGGTGTGAATATTAAAATCCTAATGGTAAACTGCTGAAGGATTTGCAACAAAGTGCTAGAGTTTGAAGCACTCATGAAAGGCAGTGAAGCTTACATAATACTAAGTACAGAAGGCTGGTTGGAACTTGAAATTGATAGCAGTGTTTTGGTGAAAATATAAGTGTACGTCAAAATTGGAAATGGAGGTGGCATATTTGTCACAGTAGACAAAAAAACTCAAATCCACCAAGATAGAAATTGAAGATGCAAGACTCAGTATAAGGGGCGGGCATAAAATGAAAACTGGTTCCTTCTGTTGCCCACCAGATTCATCTCCTGACCTAACTGTAAACTTCAGAGAAAATCTCTTTCACTTGTGTGTAAGTTCCCCAACCATACTGCAATCATTGGTAGAGACATTAATTATCCAATAACTGATTAGGAAAATTACAGTTTTGTTAGTAGTTCGCATGATAAGACATTATGTGAAACTCTACTAAATGCCTTCTCCAGAAACTGCTTAGAACAGATTGATAGGAACCTACTCATGATGGGAATATATTGGATCTAATGGCAACAGATAGACCTGACCTCTTTGAGGATGTCCACATCAAAATTGGTATCAATGGCAAGGTGCAGTTGTAGCAACAATTATAACCAAGGTACAAAGGACAACAAAAATAAGCAGAAAGATATATGTGTTCAGTAAACTAGATAAAAATCAGGAATGTCCTATCTCAATGAGGATCTTGAAACCTTCAGCAGAGATTGGGAGCTTGTAGAAGAACTCTGGTTCAAGTTTAAAAGAATAGTTGACCTCATACTGGATAGATATGCACCCACTAGAATAGTTCATAATGGGAGGGAGCCTCCATGGTATACAATCACTGTAAAGAAACTTTAAACAAATTGTTAAAATTGAACAAAGCTACAAGCCCTAATGGAATCGATCAGGTCACTGAATTTGCTGCTGAGTTAGCCCCTCTTCATCTATCATAGGTCCCTTGAACAAAACTTCATGCCCAGTTCTTGAAAAAATGCACAGGTCACACCCATCGACAGAAAGGGTAATAGAAGTGATCCACAAAACTACCATTGAGTATCCTTGACACCGATTTGTTGTAGAATCGTGGAACATATCCTTAGCTGAAACATAATGAGGTTCCTAGAACAGAATGACCCCCTCAATGCCAACCAGCGAGGTTTTTGAAAACATTGATCACATGAAACCCAACTCGCATTTTCTCATAAGACATACTGAAAGCTTAGGATCAAGGCAACCAGCTAGATGCAGTGTTTCTTGAATTCCAAAAAGCATTTGGCTCGGTGTCACAACTACACTGAATGTCAAAAACATGACCATATGGATTATCAAGTGAAATTTGTCACTGGATTGAGGACTTTTTGTAGGAAGGACACAGCTTGTTATCTTGGATGGAGAGTCATCATCAGATGTAGTAGTAACTTTGGTTGTGCCCCAGGGAAGTATGCTGGGACCCTTGCTGTTCATGTTGTATATTAATGACCTTGCAGACAATACTAATAGTAAAACCAGGTTTTTGCTGATGGTGCAGATGCCTATAATGAAGTACTAACTGAAAGAAGCTGTATAAATATTTTGTCAGATCCTGATGAGTTTTGAACATGGTGCAGAAATTGGCAACTTGCTCTAAATGTTCAGAAATGCAAAATTTTGCACTTCACAAAATGAAAACTTCCCATGAATATGATATCAATGAGTTACCATTGAAATTCGCCAACTCATGCAAATACTTCAATGTAACATACTGTAGGGATATGAAATGGAATGATCACATAGGTTCAGCCATGGGTAAAGCAGGTGGTGGACTTTGGCTTATTGGTAGAATGCTGGATGAGTGCAGTCAGTCTACAGAGGAGATTGCTTACATATTACACAACTGATCCATCCATGCTCAAGAATGTGGGGCCCATACCAGAAAGGACTAGTGGGATATCGAACATATGCAGAGAAGGGCAGCACAAATGGTCACAAGTTCGTTCAGTCCATTGGAGAGTGTCGCAGGGATACTGAAGGAACTGAAACCGCAGACTCTTGAAGACAGACATAAACTATCCTGAGGAAGTCTCTTGACAAAGTTTCAAAAACAGGCTTTAAATGATTTCTCTATGGATATACTGCAACCCCCTATGGAACAAAAAGAAACTGTAATGACTGGTACAATGGGCCATACCCTCTGCTATGCACTTCACGGTGCTTTGCAGAGTATAGATGTAGATGTAGATAACAGTCTGTGAGGATATGAAGTGGCATGAGCATATAGATTCAACTGTAGGTAAAACAGATGCCAGACTTTCATTCATTGGCAGAATACTGAGAAAATGGAGTAACTAGACAAGAGAGATTACCCACTAAACACATCTGACACCCACTCTACTATTACCATTCTGTACCAGATAGGACTCAAAGGACATGTTTTAATGTATGTAAAGGGCAGTATGAATGGTGGCAGAGAGGCACAAAGGAGAGCATCATAGAAATGCTGGAAACCTAAAGTTGCAAGCACTTTAAAGTGGATATCACTACCTCACAAAATACTATTTATAGGGTCTCAATAACTGGTACCAAATTAGAAAGCTATGAATATACTATATCTGTTACGTACAGCTCATGCAGAGATTGTGAAGGCAAGATTAGGCTGTGTACAGCACACAGAGGCATGTAATCACTTACTCTTCCTGTACTCTAGACACAAATGAAATGGCAAAAAAACCCAATAGATGTTACAATGGGAAGTATTCTCTGCTATGCACATCACAGTGGTTTGTGGAATATGGATGTAGAATGGATAAACTGTCCAAGCCAATTGTATGACTTCATGGTATTGCTGTGTGTAGCCAACTAGATGAAATGCTCACTCAAAACTATCCTGCAACTATAGCTTAATACACAGAACAGCTGGCCAGTACCTTTCCTTCAGAAGGCAAACTATGTAATACTGTCAACAACATACTGCCAAAGGGCAAGCCACTCAGACACTAGGATGAGAGACTCACCTGTGGTGAGGATAAGGTCCAATGTATGCATATGCAACATTGGGGCACTTGTTTCAGGATCAAAATAATCCTTTAATTTCCACAAATGTCTGATGTGCTTGCCACTGAATGGACAACAAAAATACAGACAATAGTCAATCATGTCCCAAAACTTGTCCCATTGTCATGTTGTCTTCTCATCCTGGGGTCCACATGTTCTGAAGATTAAAAATAACCTTCCCAAAATCATCCCTCTATCCTCCCCAATGAAGGAATTATGAGCTCCAAAAGCTAGGTAATATGTCTCTTTTATCTTTAGATATTTCTGTTGGCAGTACTACAACTTTTACCACCTCAATATGAGTACTAGCCAGAAATTATTCTCATAGTTTACATCTACATCAACATCTATACTCTGCAAACCATCTTCAGCTATGTGGCAGAGGGTACTTTGTGTACTAGTTTTTTCTAACATAACAAAATCAAAGTTTCATTTATGGCAATGCCTTCTCTTTGTCAGGCCAAGAAACTTTAACCTTGCACTCATATTTACCTGTAGTTTTATAATTTCTGCCAGTTCAGGACTATGAAGCGGAGAGCTACAGGAATACTGTCTTGATCTTATGTGCACCACTTAATTTCTTTTTCCATAATTTGGAACTGTTGTAGGCAATTTCATACAGCCAGAGCTTCTGAATTAAGTGACAAAGCCATGGAAATTTGAATGTATATTAAGGAGATGCCTGAGGCATAGTAGTTTGCTGGGTATGGGTGTAGATGTAGATACTATCACCAATTTCAAAATCGGTTGTCAAGTTTCTGTGCTCTGTATGCATTAATCTGACAAAAAGTCATAAGGACTCCTTCATGTATTGGTGATTTACAGTCCATTGACCATATTCAGTCAGTTTATTTTTCCTTAATCAGCCACAAAGACAGAATCTCAGAGATGTATTGTTAGGTAACTGTTACTTTTTATACGGCCTCGTCTGTGCTAGTTCCCACAGTTAATGTTAATATTTGCCTTGCTAATCATAAACAACTTTTCTTATTTTATGTAACAATAATGGAAATTCTAAAAAATAGATCATAAACAAAAATCATGAAAGTCAGCTGTCTCACCTGTGTAGCTACTGTCTCAGGTGGGTGCATTTAGGTTTCTTGATGTGTGTGTTTATTGTTACATCAGTTTCTCATCTGCAATAAACCATTTAATCAAAACTACTTCATGTTTCTGTGTTTCTTTTAGGTCATGAGACAGAAGAGTAACAATCCCATTAATGATGGGTACTGTAACCAACAAAATGTTACCTACACAATAATAGGTAAGTTAACCATATTCCCTGATCCATTTTTTGTCAAATTAATTACTACCAGTATATGAATTTTTATCAAATTTTTGATGATATGAGGTTTTACCACAAAAACTACAAATAAGGATAAGAATTCCACTAATTAGAGGCAGAGATAGGATGTACCATACACTGGGCTGGAGTCCCAGATGCAAAGGTATATGCGAACAAATCAGTTATGCTGAACTGATTGCTACTTATCATATAGAGGAGATACTGAGCCACAGACAGGCACAAAAAAGACTGCTAAACAGTCTGGCCTCAACAGTCAGAGATTGTAGCCATTGCGTGTCAGCTGAGATTGCGTGAATGTGTGCGTATGTCAAAGGTGGCCACATGGATGTGTATGTTGTCTGATTCAGACGAAGGCCTTCTGGCCAAGAGCTTATTAGTTAGATAGTCTTTTTTTGTTCATCTGCAACTCAACATCTCCGTGTATGGTGAGTAGCAATCTATCCTTTTCATAATACTGTCACATTTCCATCCTGGATTTTCCATTGTTTGATTCTAAATCAGGAGCACTATATGATAACTGTTACCAGGTAATATCAATTGACTTGATCTCATCTGAATGTCTTCTCAGTTACTCAATGCATTCTCCATTGCCACTCCCATCTGGTTTGTTGCTGCCACTGTGCCAGTCCCAAGCATGCTACACAAAAGATGCAATGAACATTTTAATAACCTTGTCAAAGTTGCCAGTCCAGATACTCTCAATAATGTTTTATCCTATTCTAAAATACCTCTCCAGTCCCCATTATTACATTTCCCTCCAATATGGTTACAGAAACTGTAACTATCATTTTAATTCAATACATGGTTCAAATCTAATCTGTCTCTCTAATAATTTTAAGAATCTGGTTCCATTTCTACCCTGAGGAGATATAGGTCAGCAAGTTGCCTTTACAGCTTACTGTTTAATAAGTGCAGTTAGTAAACAGTCATCTACATTAACATCTACTAAGTATGTCTTTAAAGTAAATACCGTTTTGAAATTCCAGTACTGCGGTGTTGTGGTCGGCATTTGATGTATGCACACTGTATTCCACACTCTGTTGGCAAGGCACAGATGACATTAGAGAGTCACATGGCAGGTTCACATTATTGTTTGTGAGTGTTTGAAATGCCTCCTCAGGCTGATAATCCTGCCAGTTATGAAATATGTGCTGTGATTAATTTTCTTTGAGCTAAAAGCATGGAAGTTGTTGAAATTCATCATCAGATCAGTGAAATGTTTGGAGTAAACAGTGAGAGTGTTGGGATGGTACAGAAATGGGAGAGAGCTTTTAAAGATGGCTGTATGAATGTGCATGATAAGGAATGAAACAGGTGACCCTCAGTCGTTACTGACAATTTTTTTCAGAAAGCTTATGAAAAAGTGGGAGAGAACACATGCTTTGTGATTTTCTATAGTGTTATGAAGTTTACTTTATGCAGTTGTCACAAAAGTTTTAAATTATTGAAAACTATGCTCATGCAGGGTACCACAATGCTGACTGAGATCCACAAAAGCAAATGTTTAGCCATTACAAATTATTTAGGGATAAAGAAGATGACTCACCAAAAGGCAGAATCACTGCATCATCAATAGGTACACAAACAAAAGACACAGAGCTTTGCTAGCTTTTGAAATAAACTTCCTTTTTCAAGCTTGTAGGAAACACACACACACACACACACACACACACACACACACACACCTGCCTCCCTGCATTGTGCTCAGTCATTCTTCAAGCTTGTAGGAAACACACACACACACACACACACACACACACACACACACACACGCACACACACACACACACACACACACACACCTGCCTCCCTGCATTGTGCTCAGTCATTCTTTGACATTCCTAGATTGGTACTGTGAGGTACGTGACAAGTTTTGAAGCCAAATTGTCAGAGGTGATTAAATGTGGTTGGCTTACAATACACCTTAATCAAAGCAGCACTCCATGGAATGGTGGCATTCAATATTATCCAAGAAAGTGAAATTCAAGCAAAAAATTCCAGCCCAGAATATCATGTGTACAGTTTTTTGGGATAGAAAGGTGGTGTTGCTTGTGGATTTTTGTCTCATGCTGACAACATAAATTTTATGACTTATTGCGAGTCCTTAAAAAAATTGTGCCATACAATCCAAAACAAAAGGCATGGGATTGAGTAAGGGGATCATTTTGCTTCATGACAATGCCTGTCCACATATGGCCAATTGAACTCAAGAGCTGACTGGAGCATATGGCTGTGAACAACTTTATCACTCTCCATACAGCCCCAATGTAGCACCCAGTGACTACCACGTGTTCCTGCATTTGAAGAACCATTTTAGTGGTCAGCACCATGATGATGATGATGATGAAGCTGTCAAAACCAGGCAGCATATTTCTAAGAGGAAGGTATTCAGAAGATAGCTGTAAGTTACAATAATACGTATGGGAGCTATGAAGAAAAATAGATGAAAGTTCAGGATCTCATGCTAAAATAAAATTGCTAAGAAAAGTCTACTTTTTTATTATTATTTCAAAACAGTATTTACTAAAAAAACACACACACGTTGTATTTATGTTGCAACTATGAGAACAAGTCAGGTTCTGGTAAGAGCAGTTTTTACCTACCAACTTAGCTTAACCATCTGAAAGAATCCTGAAATATCAACAGATACTTAACTTCTGCTACTGCTGTGCCTGATTGTCACACTATATGCTACTGATTGCATTGTAAGATACTACTTCAAACCCATGCCATACACTGTTTGTTGGACAACATGTGAGGCATGTACGTGTACATCTACATACACTATGTGATCGAAAGTATCCAGACACCTTGCCGAAAATGACTTACAAGTTCTTGGTGCCCTCCATTGGTAATGCTGGATTTCAGTTTTATGATTTTGGCCCACCCTTAGCCTTGATGATAGCTTCCACTAGCCGTCATACATTCAATCAGGTGCTGGAAGGGTTCTTGGGGAATAGCAGCCCATTCCTCACAAGTGCTGCACTGAGGAGTGGTATCGATGTCAGTCAGTGAGGCCTGGCATGAACACGGCATTCCAACACATCCCAAAGGTGTTCTATAGGATTCAGGTCAGGACTCTGTGCAGGCCAGTCCATTAAAGGGATGTTATTGTCATGTAACCACTCTGCCACAGGCTGTGCATTATGAACAGGTGCTCGATCACGTTGAAAGATGCAATTGCCATCCCTGAATTGCTCTTCAACAGCTGGAAGCAAGAAAGTGCTTAAAATAACAATGTAGGCCTGTGCTGTGATAGTGCCATGCAAAACCACAAGGGGTGCAATCCCCTCCATGAAAAATATGACCACACTATGACACCACCAACTCCAAATTTTACTGTTGGCATTACACACACTGGCAGATGACATTCACCAGGCATTCGCCATATCCACACCCCGCCATCAGATCGCCACATTGTATACCATGATTTGTCAATCCACACAACGTTTTTCCATTGTTCAGTCATCCAATGTTTACACTCTTTACATCAAGCTAGGTGGCATTTGGCATTTACCAATGTGATGTGCAGCTTATGAGCAGCTGCTCGACCACAAAATCAAAGTTTTCTCACCTCTTGCCTAACTCTCATAGTACTTGCAGTGGATGCTGAAGCAGTTTGGAATTCCTGTGTGATGGTGCAGATAGTTGTCTGCCCTTTACTCATTATGATTTTCTTCAACTGTCAGTGGTCTCTGTCAGTCAACAGATGATTGTGTGTTTCCACTTCACTATCACATCAGAAACCAGGGATGTTTAGGAGTGTGGAAATCTTGCATACAGACATATGATGCAAGTGACATCCAATCACTTGACCACGTTCGAAGTCCATGAGTTCTGCAGAGCATCCCATTCTGCTCTCTCACGATGTCTAATGACTACTGAGGTCGCTGATGTGGAGTACCTGGCAGTAGGTCGCAGCACAATGCACCTAATATGAAAAATGTATGTTTTTGGGGGTGTCCGGATACTTTTGATCACATAGTGTAGGTAGTCCACAAGCCAGCTTACAGTGTGTGGTGGAGGATTCCCTGTACCACTGCTAATCATTTCCTCTCCTGTTTCACTCGCAGATAGAGAGGGGGAAAATGACTGTCTATTTGTCTCCATATAAGCCCTAATTTCTCATATCTTATCTTCATGGTACTTATGGGCAGTAGTGGAATTGTTCGGTAGTCAGCTTCGAATGCCAATTCTCTAAATTTTTTCTATAGTGTTTCCTGAAAAGAATGTTACTTTCCCTCCAGAAATTCCCATTTACTGGTGATTTACTCTTTCCTAAAATTCTCCCAAGAAACTGAAGTCGACCATTTACCTTCCCTACCACAGCTGTTACAAGCTCATTCCATCTCGTATCGCTTTGCAATATTACATGCAGATATTTAAATGACTTCACTGTGTCAAGCAGGACACAATTAACACTGTATCTTAACATTACAGGTTTCATCTTCCTAGTCATCTGAATTAACTTACATTTTTTCATATTTGGGGCTAGCTGCCATTCATCACACCAACTGGAAATTTTGTCTACGTCATTTGGTATCTTCCTACAGTCACTCAACTTTGACACCTTACCATAAACTAAAGCATGATCAGCAAAGGACTACAGATTGCTGCCCACTGTGTCTGCCAAATCATTTATGTATATAGATAACAAAGGCGGTCCTATCACACTTCCCTTTCCCTGGGGTGCTCCTGATGGTACCCTTGCCTCTGATGAGCACTTGTCATCGAGGACAACACACTGGGTTCTATTATTTAAGATGTCGTTGAGCCACTCACATATCTGTGTCAAATGTGTTCTGGAAACAAGAAATATGGAATGTGCATGTTGCCTTTCACAGTATATCATGTGAGAATGTTAGCTTCCCTTATGAAACCTACACTTGCTCATTTAGCCTCTGTCAAAACAGTGTGTCTAACACTTTTTATGGTACCACACATTAATGTTTTCTTCCTCTCCAGTCACTGATGGTGCATGGGGAAGATGACTGCTTGTTTTAATGTTATTGCCTACTCTCATTCTTCATGTTATATGGGAGTTAACTGTAATTTCAACTTACTTGAGATAATTCACAAGTATTTCTGCAATATAATTTAAAGTTTTCTGAAAACTGAAAAGGTACATTTTTATACAACTTATGTCTAGGCCCTCATGTTGACTTGTACATGATCTACCTGTTTTCTGTAGAAAGTGCCTGAGTTCATTTTCTAATTTTGCAGGACTTATGTGGAACATGTTTTATCAAGTTAAGCTGCTGGAATAACCTTGATGCGTTTATTCACTCTATTGTCTGTTCATGTCACACCTTACATTTGTACAGGATGTTCACGTGCTAGAGAACTTCATTGTCTTGGCCAATCAACAACACCCTACTCTCTCGCTTGATAAGCTTGTGCTCAGAACTAACTTCCAATAATGTTGCCTGCCAGAAAGCTTTTGACACCAAGTCAAAGATAATACAGTCCAATGAAAATACATTACAAAGATTTATTTGAGTTGATACAAAATAATATTTGTTCCTTTTAAGACCTTTTTACATTTGTTAAATTAACTTGAACTTATAAAACTAAACTTTTAAACTCAAATAATTAGTCAGTATCTTAATTGGAAAAGACAAATAATAAAATAAAAAATAATGGTAGTTGATTTTAGTGGACGTGGGAAGATCACAGACAAAATTAATTATTTATGCCCTCCCTACTTCAAAAGTAAATCTGTAATTATTTGTCAGAATTGTTGTATGGAAGAGAGAATTCCACATCATGACATAAACTGAATACACCAATACCCATAGAAACAATCTTCGATACCTTAGGCACATTACATTGTGCACCTCAGTTCACACTAGTATTTGTATCATTGAATCTGCACAATAGATACACATCTGGCTCAAGAATTTAGTAGTTTCTGCTATGAACATCATTCCTGAAAGTTTCTAAGTACATCATTGCTATGAGATCTGCAGCTTCTTGTTTTTTTTCTTCTTCTTCTTCTTCTTCTTCCTCTTGTCTCCTTGTCAAAATTTCTCAACATTTTTGTTACATTCTCTCATGTCCCCAGTGGTCACTTCATTTGCCCCTATGTATTCATTTTGCTGCTAAATGTAAATTTAATACAATTGATGAACATACTCTCCAGCAATCCAACTTCTACCAAGACAGTATTTCATATGGTGCCATCTCTGTGCTATTCATTTCCTTTTCACAATCTGATGTTTTATAAATCTGAATTTTTGTGCTGCTGCCACAATAGGCTCATCATATACAAGAAAAGAAGGAAAAAAGAATTTGTCTCAATTTTAGATGTTGCAGTAACATTCTGTCAATTGCTCTAGCATCAGTTAATATGCAAACACATCCATTATTTGCACTATTCACATGTTGCTAGTTAGCGTAACATTCATAATGCTTCATAATTCCATCCCTTAGCATTCTTTTTATATCTTGTTCTGTGATCATAGGTGCCCACAAGGGAAAGGGGGGAGGGCGGGGGTGCGGCAGGCAAGAGGACACACTTGCGCCTCTTGCAATCTGGGTACATCTCCTCCCATGAAATAGCAGCAGAAGTGAAGCTGTGAAGGATGGGCTTGCATCTTGCTTGAGTAGCTCAGCAGCAAGAACACTTGCTCCTGAAAGACAAAGATTTCAAGTTCAAGTCTCTATCCAAAACACAATTTAAATCTGCTGGGATGTTTCATATCAATGCACACTCCACTTCAGAATGAAAATTCATTGTGTAATGTCTTCAACCTTTCCTCTGTCACTTCCTCATTCTGCCCTTAGGGAGCTGCGGATAGGAGCCAGTCTAACACCCTGGAGCATGGATCTGTTATTAATACCTTACATGATAATACTGCAGCAGTATACGTGCCAGTCATGCATCCTCTCCCACTGATACACATTGAAATTACAACAATAGTTTACCGTTTCTCTGTGGAAAAAGAAAATCCCTAATGGTTTGTTGCTTCCACATTCAATTCTATATGAAAGAGCAATTATAGTACACTCAGAAGAATAGAACCATGATGTGTTGTAGGTGTGTAGATCTATACTTAATGTCAACACATCAGCCGAGAAAAGAAAATACCACTTTCTGTGCTAGAAGAGAGGGACAATTGTGTGAAATTTAAAGGTTAAAAAAAAAAAAAAGTGCTCTCCCGGGCTTGGACCTTGTCGAAGTTCATGGGTGCAACACTGCACCATATGCAGCCACAGTGCTACAAATTCTGCATTCCAGTTGGCACATTGCTCAGTAATGTGACAAACAGGAGAGACAAGGAATACCTCGGTGCAGTCCAAAACTGCAAAAAGTCCATTTTACCAGCCAATTTGAGGATCATTTTTGGAGGTTTTACACATTCATTTAGTAGAATACTCACCTTAGGCTATACTTTAGATAACCAGTCTAACAAGTGCTGCTCTCAGAACACTTTTGTCCACCTTCAACTATGCCTGTGAACACTAAAAATACAGATCTTTAAGTT
This sequence comes from Schistocerca gregaria, assembly GCF_023897955.1. Classification (NCBI taxonomy): domain Eukaryota; kingdom Metazoa; phylum Arthropoda; class Insecta; order Orthoptera; family Acrididae; genus Schistocerca; species Schistocerca gregaria. The sequence goes on from NC_064925.1 coordinate 118,546,376, forward strand.
AATGTAAAACATCCATTAATGTGAACAGACATGAAGTTTTATAAGAAAACAAAGTGTTGTAAATTGCATTAGAGGTGAATGGGTCTTTCTTGTGTTTCCTGTTTCTCCATTACAAGGTGTGTTAATGTGACATTTTTGTTAATACCCCAAAGGATTTTCTCAGTAAATCCTACTTGTTTTCCCTTTTCAGACTTTTAGTTTTCAGTTTCAACCTAACATTATAGAAGTATGGAAAAAATGTTTTTGTGGATATTTTCTGGTTGTATTTCATAACTCAGATATTCTGAATATAATCATAAGATGATGTAATTTCAGGCTGTTGAATCAAACAGGTGGTATCCATATTCACGTGACTAACATAAAAAGATGTACTTTGAATACACTATTGAAATATGCACAGCATTTAGGTATTAGAGAAAACTAGTGCACTTTAAAAACTCTAAGAAGATAACGTTCAAAGTTTTGAAATAGAATAAATTTGTGTACTTCTTGTCAAACTTAATTCTTGGGTGCAACATGCTTCGCACTCATTGTATCAGTTACACAAAAACTGGTAAGTCTTAAATCTTACCCCCTCAGGGAAAAATGTTTTGTGAATGGACGTATCCATGACATTCCTTTTTGCAAATTGTAGAGGGTGAGGTTTTGTAAAGAATGGTTCATCTGCCTGCATCCAATAAAAAGATTGCTGTACATTTTTTCAGTATATTGGCCTAAACATTTTTATACACTCATTCAAATAATAAATCCTCCCTAATTTCTGTAATTTTTCTCTCATTAACGTCCTTCCACATACTCATATAATTCTCAAAGAAACCTATGTATTGTGTCCGAACATGCAACTGATGTAAAATATTCTTCCTGTTATATTACAAACCTTATCAGCACCCGATCATGTACTGATTTACTTTTGCTATGGGTACTTTGGATTTTCCAAACACACGTACTGAAAATGCACATAGTTCTTCATACAAATTCATTGCTACTACACTGACATTTATGCCACTGTTCACCAGAGCACCAATTTCCATTCTAAGAATTTTTGTTTCCTAAATTGACATTAGCTCAAAAAAATGGTTCAAATGGCTCTGAGCACTATGGGACTCAACTACTGTGGTCATCAGTCCCCTAGAACTTAGAACTACTTAAACCTAACTAACCTAAGGACATCACATACATCCATGCCCGAGGCAGGATTCGAACCTGCGACCGTAGCAGTCGCACGGTTCCGGACTGCGCACCTAGAACCGCGAGACCACCGCGGCCGGCTTGACATTAGCATTTCGTTAGTGTCGTAACTACCAAATTTATGTGTGTACCATGTCATAGTTCACAACTGAAGTTTGTGTTTTATTTGGCCAGTAGAGGCCATCTGGCCTGCTAATATGACAGCATCTGTGTGCAGAGCCTGCCAGCTGCACCTCCTGTTGGACTAATGAATATGTAGGCCAGAGCGCCAGTCTCCACTGACCATTTGTACATTGCTTTTATTGTATCTTGTCTTTTACGTGTGTGAACTGTATGAGCAATGAATAACAATGCAGTGCTCTTTGATTACAATGCTTACTGGAAAGAAGGATGGGGTTCAACTCCACATGCCCCACTTCAATCATTAGGTCTTTGAGTATAATGTCCATGGAGGTAGTGCTTATATCTCTTCTCTAGCAACAGCAGGTGCTGACGGTTGCTGTTTTCAGTTTAACAACTACACTGACACAACTTGTGACAAGGCCAGCAACATATCCACCACTGTTCGCTGTGTATGACAATGCAGCAAAAGACTGGAATGCGTACAAAAATCCCTGCGGAAACATTCCCAGGCATTTTGGGCAACAGATGTAAAACATGCATGACCCTTTTTTGTCATGGCTGTGTCAGCTTACCCCCTTACAAGAATCTTCATGTCTTTCTTTCAATCAGAATAGTGAGCTACTTTCTACATAACACTGTAAATGTAAGCATGTTATTGCTGCTCATGTGGAGATTTACCTCCTCCAACTCTGCCAAAAGTGACCAAAAGAGTCACAGAGGGCTTGGGTAGCAGAACTACATGGAGTTAACCATCATTGTATTTTTGTGACAACTGTTCATATGAAATACAATGCAGATCAAATGGTTCATGATGCAATCATAAATTTTACTACTTATAGGGAAGTTCAAGACTTAGCTCTTACACTTAAAGAAGTGCTGAAGATAGCTCAGTTATTTGAAGTTTAATGGGTTGCAGGTGGTCAGTTAGAAGCTTGGTTCAAAGTTTCAGAAACCAGTTACTCTCTCTGCTCCCAGCCTTCAGTCAGTGGCTGTCTTCTACACTGAGGTTGGTTCCCCACACATTCTCTGCCACTGCTGCTAATGTTTTCAACTCTGTCTCCTCTGCTGTGGGTGCCCCCTTCCACTGTCAGGTGCCATGGTGGTATCCCAGCATTTGTGCTGTCACAGCCAATGCCTCCACAGAAGGTGCTTCTCCATCACAGGCAGTACTGCTTGTTCCATCAGCTTTGCCATAACCTCCATCCCTGGGGGGAAGGATGTGGAAATGGATAATTTGCCACTATCACCTGTCCTACCATTTGACCTCTCACAGGGGCCATGGGTGCTGCATCTGTCCATGATTGCTCCACTTCTGACCCTACGCACTGGTGGCAGCACATTGCATGACTCACTAATGTATGTTGACCACAGAAGAAATGGATGTGAGACACAGTGCTCACTTCTTTGGAAAGGAAGAGGAGCTGCTGTAACTACCAATTTTGTGTGTGCACCACATCATAGTTCGTGCATAATGTTTGTGCTTGATTCTTGCTTGCTAATATGACTTGATAATATGACAGCAGTTGTGTGTGCAGCCTGCTGGCTGTGTCCCCTGTTGGAAAAAATAAATATATAAGCTGGAGTGCCAGGCCACAACAACCACTTGTGCACTCCTTTTTGTTGTACCTTGTCTTTTATGTGTGTAGAATGTGTGAGCAGTACAGTGTTCTTGGGTAAGAGCAGTTGGAAATGGTTTGTTTTTCAAGTAATACATCATCCTGGACTACAAGTCAGAATGTGGAGTGTCAGAAGTCTCAATGCAGCAGGGAAACTAAAAAATATCTGAATACAGAAATAAAAAGGCTGAATACAGATGCAGAAGGAGCTAGTGAAGTGAAATAGAAAGAAGCTAAAGCCATTTGATCTGATGAACATAGATTAATATCAACAGCACAGAAGTCATAAAAATTCCAACTATAGTTCAGCTATATACATCATTGTCATAAGCAGATGATGACGAGAGAAAATGAGAAAATCTAAAGGGTAGTTTAGTATGGAAATGGGTAAAAAATGCTAAGAATTATGGGGTGGTGGAATGTTATTACAGGGGAAGGTAAATGACCTTTCACTCAAAGAACACTCCCTTAAGCATTATATAGAACTGTACATACTATCAACTATCAAGAAGGTTTCATTTTCAACAAATACCCAAAAGAACTGAAGAAAATTGAGTGATGAGTCTTAAGTCTTGGAACATAAGTTGGAAGTTTTCTTGTGGCACATGTCTATACACTACAGGAGTTCATAGCATTAGCTGAGAATGTTTCTTTGTAATGTAATTCATACAATCTCACACCATTATGTTCATATTTTATTAACTTCTTTTGTTTATAAATTTTCTAATCACCATTCTATAAACTATAATGAAAATGTTAGTTGCTGCTCACCATATAGCAGAGAAGCTGAGTTGCACAAAAGCACAAAAAATAGACTGTTAAACACATGCAAACACAACTTTCACACACATGACCACAGTCTCTGGCTACTGGCTACCAAGGCCAGAGACTGCAGTCATGTGTATGTGAGTTGTGTTTGCATGTGTGTGTGTGTGTGTGTGTGTGTGTGTGTGTGTGTGTGGGTGGGTGGGTGGGTGGGTGGGTGGGTGGGTGGGTGTGTGTGTGTGTGTGTGTGTGTGTGGGTGGGTGGGTGGGTGGGTGTGTGGGTGCACGCGCGTGCACTTGCGCGTGTTATCTAATTCTGATGATTGCTTATTTGGCCAAAAGCTTTGGTGACAGCCTTTTTGTTGTACCTATCCATGACTCAGTATCTCCATTATGTAGTGAGTAGCAACTATCCTTTTCATAATATTGTCATTCTTCCACCCTGGATTTTCCATTGTTTCAATGTATAAGCTATGTACACTCATTCTGTGACAAAATAACTTCACCTTGTATGGTCCCACTGAACCTGGTAAATAAAAAATGAAATAACCACAATTTTTAAATGACTTCCCTTGTGTTTCTTTTAGATATTTTAAATAATTTATTTTATGCCACTTATTTATTTTTCACAGACCCTTTGCGACCCTATGACAATGTAGAAGGTACATTTCCGGCAGCTGATGTATCAAGAACTAAATGTACATTGTTCCTGATGATTATCCCCTTAATAGCAGTTGTATGTGTTTACCTCAGACTGTATTTCTCAGATGAGGAGGACAAAGAGAAAGAGAAAGGTAAAAGCAATGAGCTGGTAACTGAAAATTTCTTTGAACTTTATTCTATTAAAAATTTTTCAATTTATGTAATAGCAACTAGAATATTACCTTTGTATTTTATAAGATATTTACGCTTAAAGAATATTATTTTAATTTTAGTAGGTATTACACTCACAGACCAAACATGATATCATTCCATCAGACTTTAGACCAATGCAAATACTATCAGATTTTTATGTCCCTACAATTTGACTTAAACTACATCTCCATCGACATTCATACTCTGCTAAACATTATGAAGTGCATAGGAGAGGGGGTATTTCTCAGTGTGCAAGTTAATAGTACCTATTTCCATTCCATAAAAATATTGATTGTGGTAAGAATAATTGGTCAAACACTTCTGTGCATCAATTAGTCAGATCTTGTATGCACAATCCCTGTGTAGGAAGTTGTAGTGTATTCTTAGATTTCATACTTAAAGTTTGTTGTTGAAACTTTGTAAGTTGTCTTTCACAGGATAGCTTACATCTATCTTGAAGCAGTACCCAGTTCAATTTTTTCAGCTCCTCTGTCACACTCTCCAGTTGGTCAAATAAACCTATAACTGTTTATGCTGCCTTTCTTTGAATACATCTGCTATATCCTGTCAGTTCTATTTGGTTCAGGTACTACACACTCCAGCAATATTCCATGATGAGCTGCACAAGTGCTTTGTAAGCAATCTCATTTGCAGATTGGCTGCATCTTCTCAGTATCCTACCAATAAGGAATTTGCCATCTTCTTTTCCTGAAATTGATCCTATGTGATCATTCCATGTCCTGTTGTCACAAATTGTTGCATTCAAGTATTTAAAAAATGAAAAATAGAGGACAGAATGTAACAATACTATGAAAAGAATAGTTGCTACTCACCATATAGCAGAGATGCCGAGTTGCAGCTAGCCTTTGTCATTAATAGATTAATAGATGATGCACACACACACACACACACACACACACACACACACACACACACACACACACACACACACACAACTCACACACACATGACCAGAGTCTCTGGCAGCTAAAGCCAGACAACGAGCAGCAGCAGCAGCAGTAGTGATGGGAGAGACAACTGGTTGGGGGTAAGGAGGAGAATGGGGCAGGCATAGGGAGGGATAGCAGGATAGGGGTAGGGGGCAAGGAAGTGCTGCTGTAGAGCATGCAGGGATGAGAAGGAGGGAGGGTAGGGCAGCTATGGACCATCAGGAGGTTAGACGGGCGGCGGGGAACAAGGGGCGGGTGACTGGAAAAGGAGAGAAGTAGAAAGACTGGGTGCATAGGTGGAATAGAGGGCTGTGTTGTGCTGGAATGGGGACAGATAAGGGGCTAGATGGGTGAGGACAATGACTGACAAAGACTGATGCTAGGAGGATTACGGGAACATAGGATACATTGCAGGAAGAGTTCCCACCTGCGCATTTCAGAAAAGTTGGTGTTGTTGGCACAGGCTGTGAAGTAGTCATTGAAATGAAGAATGTCATGTTGTGTGACGTGCTCAGCAACAGGGTGGTCCAGTTGTTTCTTAGTCACAGTTTGTTGGTGGCCATTCATGTAGACATACTGTTTCTTGGTTGTCACACTCACATAGAATGCAGCACAGTGGTTGCAGCTTAGCTTGAAGATCACATGACTAGTTTCACAGGTAGACTTGCCTTTGATGGGTAGGTGATGTTTGTGACCAGACTGGAATAGGTGGTAGTGAGAGGATGTATGGGATAGGTCTTACATCTAGATGCATTACAGGCAAATGAACCGTGAGGTAAGGGGTTGGGAGCAGGGGTTTGTAGGGATGGACGAATACATTGTGTAGGTTTGGTTGACCACAGAATACCACTGTGGGAGGAGTTGGAAGGATAGCAGGCAGGACATTTCTCATTTCAGGGTATGACGAGAGGTTGCCAAAACCCTGGCAGATAATGTAATTCAGTTGCCCCAGTCCTGGGTGGTACTGAGTTATGGGGGGAATGCTCTTCTGTGGCTGAATGGTGAGACTTTGGGAGGTGGTGGATGACTGGAAAGATAAGGCACAAGAGATTTGTGTTTGCATGAGGTTGGAGGGATAATTATGGTCTGTGACGGCCTCTGAGACCCTCGGCATATTTTGAGAGGGACTACTTATCACTGTAAATGCAACGGCCATGGCTGGTTAGGCTATATGGAAAGGACTTCTTGGAATGGAATGGGTGGCAGCTGTTGAAGTGAAGGGATTATTGGTGGTTAGTAGTTTTAATATGGGCAGAAGTACTGATGTAAACATCTCTGAGGTGGAGGTCGACGTCTAGGAAGGTGGCTTATTGAGTTGAGTAGCACTAGCTAAAGTGAATGGGGGAGAAGCTGTTGATGTTCTGGAGGAATGTGGATAGGGTGTCCTTACCTTCAGTCCTGATTGCAAAGATGTCATCAATGAATCTGAACCAGGTGAGCGATTTAGGATTCTGGATGTTTAGGAAGGATTCCTCTAGATGACCCATGAATAGGTTGGCATGGGATGGTGCCATGTGGGTGCCCATAGCCTTAGCCTGGGTTTGTTTGTAGGTAATGCCTTCAAAGGAGAAGTAATTGTGGGTGAGGATACAGTTGGTCATGGCAATTAGGAAGGAGGTTGCTGGTTGAAATTCATTGAGCATTGGGAAAGATAGTGTTCAATAGCAGTAGGACCATTGGCATTAGGGATGATAGTGTAGAGAGAGGTGGCATCAATGGTGATAAGCAGGACACCGTGTGATAAAGGAACAGGAACTGTGGAGAATCAGTGGAGGAAATTGTTGGCATCTTTTATATAGGAAGGTAGGTTCCAGGTAATAGGCTGAAGGTGTTGGTCTATGAGAGCAAAGATTCTCTCATTGGAGGCACAGTAACTGGCCACAATGGGGCATCTTGGAGGGTTGAGTTTATAGACTTCAGGCAGTGTGAAGAAGATAGGAGTGTGGGGAGTGGTAGAGGTGAGGAGAGAGATGGACTCCAGGGAGAGATTCTGAAATAGGCCTAAGGATTTGAGGAGAGATGCGAGATGCTGCTGGATTTTAGGAATGGGGTCACTGTGGCTAGTTTGCAAGTGGATATATCTGACAGATGATGGAGTCCTTACGCCAGGTAATCCTTGTGGTCCAAAGCAACAGTGGTGGAGCCTTTGTTTGCAGATAGGATTCTAAGGTTGACATCAGTTTTTTGGTGGCGGACTGTGGACATAAGGTTAGTTTGCATGTTGAGGGATTTGGCAAATGATGGTGAGGCAAGATTCAAGGTTAAGAAATTCTGGAAAGTTAACATAGGGTGATTTTGGAGCAGTGGGATTGGCTCATGGTTGGATGGAGGAGTGAACTGAGTCAGGGGCAGGGTTCAACATTGGTCTTTGGTTGAGTCTGATTGGTAGGGTTGGTGGCGAAAAAGTGTTTCCACTGCACAGACTCAAAGATGGAGAGAAGGTGTTAAACAAGTTCTGCATGATTAAATTTGGGAATAGGGCAAAAAGTGAGGCCTTTGGAAAGGACTGATATTTCTTTGAGGCTGAGGCATTTGGAGGAAAGGTTCATGACTGCACTTCATGTCTGTTTAGGTTCTGGATTCTGTGTGGTGGTGGTAGGGAGTTTTTGAGGGTGGAGTAAATGTAGTAGGTCAGTGAGACAGGGTTCACCAGCTATGAGAAAGTGTTGGGGAGGTTTTGAGGTTGTTGTACACGTGGTAGACAGTGGCTCATAAAGGTGGGAGTAGGAAGTGAGCAGGGTGGAGAGTTTTTTGAGGTGGCATTGTGCATGTTGCTCTATTTCCTGGAGGGCAAGAGTTTCAATGTGTTATGGGTTCCAGAATTTGGTATTTCATAGCAGTAGAATTTTATGGATGAAGAGAATGTATTGCAAGGAAGTTGCGACCTGATTAATATGGTTTTGCAGGACTGTGTTGGTGAGGGCCAAGGAGTGGCAGAATCTGAACAGATGGAGGTCATTGCAGAAGGAAGAGTGGCATCATCAAACATGATGCTCACACTGGAAGGCCCGTTAGCCACACAGTACCTAGATACCAAGGGATTTATGCACAAAGAATTCGACCCAACCAACCAAACAGTGAATTCCACATACTACTGTGACATTTTGTGATGGCTCTGTGAAAACATGCTTCAACAACAGCCCAAACTTTGGCTTCAAGGGAACTGGCTGTTGCATCATGACAAAGTGCCCTGTCACACATCCTTGCTCACCAGGACCTTTTTGACAAAAAACAACATGGTGGTTGTACCTCACCAACCGTACTCACCAGATTTGCTACCTTGTGACTTTGTGCTATTCCCAAAACTAAAACTCAAGATGAAAGGCCTCAGTTCGATACTCTAGAGAGGATTCAAGAAGCATTGCTGGCAGTGATAAACACCCTCAAAGAACAGGACTTCCATAAAACATTTGACCAGTGGCAGATGTGCTGCGACCAGTGTGTACGTGCAGATGGGAACTGCTTTGAGGGTGATGGTGACCATTAGTCCAAAGTAAGGTTTTCAGCAGATGGCAGCACCAGTCCCAAAGATTTTGGGTAGCATCTCATATCCTTACATCGACAGGAAGAACTGCAGTCCACCACCTAAAAAGTGATTCTGAGCTTTAATCCAACCTGCAGACAGAGACTACACCACTGTTTGCAACCAAAAGGATTACCTGAGAAAAGGACTCTGTCAGTTGCCAGATACATCAACCTACAAACCTTGCCACAGTGACCCCATTCCCGAACTCCAACAGGATCTCCAGTGTCCATCCCAGAGCCTCTCCACAGAGTCCATCTCTCTCCTTGCCCCTACCACTCCCCACACTCCTACATTATACATGTTTTCTAAAGTCTATAAACCAAACAGTTGGATGCCCCATTGTGGCTGGTTATGGTGCCGCTTCTGAGAGAATCTCTTCTCTTGTAGACCAAACACCCATTCCTTACCAAGAAGTCCCTTCCATATAGCCTATCCACCCATGGCCAACGCATCTGTAGTGACAAGTAGTCCCTCTCAAAATATACCAATTGTCTCTCTGAGGCCTTGACAGACTGTAATTATCCAAACTTGCACAAAAACAAATCTCCTGTGCCTTATCTTTCCAGTCACCCACCACCTCCCAAAGTCTCACCATCTGACCACAGAGGAGCATTCCTCTCATAACTCAGTACCACTGGAGCAACTGATTTACATTCTCTGCCAGGGTTTTGACTACCTCTCATTTTGCCCTGAAGTGAGAAACGTCCTGCCCACTATCATTCCTACCTCTCCCACAGTGGTATTCAACCATCCACCAAACCTAGACAATATCCTCATTCATCCCTATATAAACCATGTTCCCATCCTCTTACATCATGGTTCATGTCCCTCCCACCACCTCCTACTCCAGTCTGGTCACAGGCATCACCTATTCCATCAAAGGCAGGGCAATCTGTGAAACCGGTCTTGTGATGTACAAGTTAAGCTTCAACCACTGTGCTCCATTCTATGTGAGCACAGCAACCAAAAATCTGTCCGTCCATGTGAATGGCCTCTGACAAACAGTGGCCAAGAAACAACTGGACCACCCTGTTGCTGAGCATGCCACACAACACTACATTCTTCATTTCAGTGATTGCTTCACAGCCTGTGCCATATGGATCACTCCCACCTACACTAGCTTTTCTGAATTGTGCTGGTAGGAAATCTCCCTGCAATATATCCCACATTCCCATAACTCTCCTGGCCTCAACCTTTGTCAGTCATTGTCCTCATCGATCTGGCCCCTTCTCTGTTCCCATTTAGCAATACACAGCCCTGTGTTCCACCAATTCTTCTTTTCTGCTACCCTCCACCCCCCCCCCCCCCCCCCCAACCCCTCCATCTAATCTTCCATCTGCACCTAGCTGCCCTACCCTCTCTCTACCTTGTCGTTGTATGCTTCCAAGCAGCACCTCACCATCCCCCACCCCTACCATACTATCTGTCCTCCTCCTTGCCCCAGCCTCCTCCTTACCCATCCAGTTTTGCACCTACACTGCTGCTGCTGCTCATAGTCTGGCTTCAGCTGCCAGAGGATGTGGTCATGTCTATGTGAGTTGTGTTTGCATGAGTATGTGTGTGTCTGTCATCTTGTTGGCCAAAAGCTTATTTTGTGGCAGTCTTTTTGTTGTGCCTCCATGTGACTCAGCAGCTTCACTATGTGGTGAGCAGCAACTATCCTTTTCATAAAACTGTTACACAGTAGTGTTTGTACAAGCTGAATGGAGCCCACTTGTGATTACCTAATACTGAAGATATAGGATACTATGTTTTTTGGTGACTTGCTCAGTTTTAGAGTTATGAGCCTTTAAAGCAAGTTGCCAATGTTTGCAGCTCTTTGAAATCTTATCAAGATTCGACTGAATATTCATGCAGCCTATTTTTAGACATTAATTCATTATAGATAGTCTGAGGTTACCATTAGTATTGTCTACAAGGTCATTAATATACAACATGAACTGCAAGAGGGCGAACACTCCATGTAGCACACCCGATGCAACTTCTACTTTCTTTGATGACTCTCCCTTCAAGATAATAAGCTGTGTCTTCACTACTAAGAAATCCTCAATACAGACACAAATTTCGCTTGATGCCCCATTTGATCATAATTTCAACAATAAATGTAGATGTGCCACCAAGTCAAATGCATTTTGAAAGTTGAAGAATGTTGTATGTATCTAGCTGCCTTGTCCTCTAGCTTTCAGGATGTTGTGTGAGAAAAGTGTGAGTTGGGTGTAACATGACAGTTGGTTTCAGATTCCATGCTGGTTCACACAATACTTTCTTTATGTACTGTACATAACATTTCTTTGTTACAATAGAGTTTATCGCTGTAACTTTCCCATGACAGAAATTTGCCTGCCTCTATTCCCAAAAACCTGTTACAGTCCACTTCTAAATCTGCATCCCCAATCCTAAAAAGAAAATACTGAATCAAAAAGGCAGAAGTATTAATTTCTCTGATCACTCCTAGAGCTTAGATCAGTGTTAAAAATTTATGTATACACTTCATTCTGTTAGATGTTTTGATTGCAATTTAACATAATAATTGTTTGTATTTACAGTCATGTCAGATACAGAAAATTAACTTAGTTAATTTAATTGCAGATCCAGACAGGCCAGAACCTCTTCCATATTTAAAATGTAAGGTGTTACTTTTATATCCTCAGGATTGTGATTCTTTCATGGCTACAATGAAAAGTCTGAAAATTTTTTTGCAGAGTTTTAACTGCTTTGAGGTAAGTGATTTTTCCAAAACTCAAAAAACTTTATAAAACTAGATTTTAATATTGCTTCTTCTAACTCACTTTGTGTTGGTGAAGTGATTTAGTTGTTTAGAGACAAATAATGGTAGGAAAATGGAATTTCTTGGAATTTCTTTTCAGTTTTCATAGGGGGGAGGGGGCGGGGCATTTTCCTGTGGTACATGAAATGATAGTATGCATCATCCATTACCACTTAACATGTTCTGATAGGTAACATTGACAAAGCAGTTTCGAAATATGAGCTCAGAATTAGTCTTTTGTAGTCTGGATCCAATTTTGCAATAAATTATGGTATGTTTTGAATTTCCACTATGAATTGTCCTCATGAATTAAAGTGTCTATGTTTTCAGTTCTCCTAGGGTAGTTAATAACTCAGTGCCTTGGATAGCATCTATAATACATTCAGATGTATTATGTGTCTTTAATTTACATTCCATATGTATCAGTTAAATTTGCATCTTTCGTCACCTTCATCAGCTATTTCACATCCAATGTTGGATAACAACCTCTTCCACTCTTTTCCTTGCATTATAATATTCAGTTGTAAGCATCCATGTTGCTTCTACACATTTTCTAATGTCAACAGTGTACTTTCCATAAAACTGAAATTACTGTACACCATCTAAATAATAAAGAAGCCCAGAGGAAGCTACATGTGACTATTGCTGGAATTGAAGTGCCACATGGTTACAAGCCAATATATCCAGGAATCACTTGGACTGGGTCTTGACATTTGCGATGGGGTGAAAAATAAGTGTGGTTGAAGAGTTCACGCGAATGTGCATATGCAAATGTTAATTAAAAAATGTTAGTGCAAATTTTGGCTCTCACGTAAGTCTGAAGGGATGATTTTCACACTTGGTGCATCAGTACACTGTTCCACACCGGCACAGTAGTTATAGTTTTTGAATTAATATTCATGAGTACAGTTTATGCTAGGAAACAAAAATTACACCATTATTATAGCAAAATCATTTTTTCACAACACAGTTCAATCACTATTTATTGGCGTCATCCTTTTCTTTCACACAATGAAGTTAGTACTGGTGAGACAGTTTACAGTTTTACTCTAATAATAATTTGACTCTGAGCCCCCAATAGCAGTAATGTAGGCTGCTATAAACAAGTCCCACTGTCCTCATTATTCTAGCAGTTTTGGCATGAAACCACAGCTCATCACATGTTCACTTACACCAATGTGTACCTCATAATCCGTACTCACACAAATAATCGTAGCACATCCAGTTCACCAAATATATTCTTGCACACTTTTGCTATTAAACAATACTCTTTGTCAAAATAAATCGGAACGAAAAATTCTTAGTCAAATGACCACATGGGCCACCCACAAGTGGGGTTCACACGCCACCCATCAGCCACACGATTGGCCAATGACTGACCCCCGACCAAGATGGCTGCTTGCTTATACAGGCTCAGATGTCAACCCCCCATACTCCTCTCCCCTGGTTATGCAAGTACCAATCTCCCCATTTAAGGTTACAAATTTTTACACATACATCACTCCACATAAATAAGTACACCATTGGACCTGTGCTAAAAAATACATATTATTTACTGTGTTACATTAATTTCTAGGATTATTCTATCGCCCATAAATCAAGTTTTAGTTTTTTGAAAAATTTCGCACTTAACAAAAATTTCTTTATTTACATCTGTGCTGCAAAGTTTTAACACAGAACTGCAGATAGCACTGTTTTTAGATGTAATATATAGCAATCTACACATTGCACTGCTCAAAATCTTCGTATCTATAATAATTAATTAATTATGGATGATAACTGTTAATAATAATTTGCAAGCAATGAAAACTATTGCAAGTTAAGTGCATAGTAACTTAACTAGTTTAAAATACATGTGACGCCACCCAAAATATTATATAGTGCCGTTCTTTACACAATGGATTTTCTATTGAATTTTATAAACAATTTCCCATCAAACTTTGTTTATTGCTCTTTACAAGCTTAATTACTTATGAGTCTTAACATATGACTGTTCATCTAGTAACGGGGGTTTGTACCATCAAACATTCCAACAACTGTGCACAATTTATCTAATAAAATTGGCTCAAGAGTGAATCCACTTCCAAGACTGCCAGAAGCAATTGCATTGTATTTGCTCTTTTGTATTCAGCTGGTGAACATTTTGTTCCAGTGTGTAAAAACAGCACACACACAACAAAGATTGATGCATAGCTTAATAAAACCATGAGAGTGATAATTGTTGAGTTAGACATATTCCCTTCCAGTGGTTACCTGTCCTAGCTAATATTGCTCAATGGGATCTAAGAAGGGAAGCAAATTTTCTCAACAAGATTGAATCTCATAAAAACTCTTTCTTGTATGATACCCTACAACATAACCAATAACTCATCTGAAAAGATATAAACCATTCTGGGTTTATTCAGAAAGTATCAGTTGTTTCCACATGAGCTCCAGGTGATAACAATGCTCGAATAAACTTTCATCCAACAATGCTCATCTGGTTCAAGATCCAAGAAAGGAGGTAGATGGATACCTACCACTATGCCAAACATGATCAACACTGAACAACATTGGGGCAGGTCAAGGGAGGTGTGGTTTCACCTTGAGGAACTGAAGTTTTCATTCATCTGCTGCTTGAAACAGCAAAATGGAGGACCAACATTAGAAAACATTGTTAGGGACTGAGTGCTGAGTAAGTTGCACAGTGGTTAGCACACTTGTCGCATTTGGAAGGATGACAGTTCAAACCCATGTCCAGCCGTCTGATTTAGGTTTTCCATGATTTCCCTAAATTGATCCAGGAAAATGCTGGGATATTTCCTTTGAAAGGGCATGGACAATTTCCTTCCCCATCCTTCCTTATTCTGTGCTTGTGCTCTGTCTCTAATGACCTCATTATCAATGGAATGTTAAATGCTAATTTCCTTCTCGACCTCCATATTGTTAAGAAGTGTTCACTTCGAGCATTTGATGGTGATGAGAATACTCTGCTCCAAGTGAATTCAAGTGCTCTCCATTGATTCTCACATTTTAATACTTCCATCTGAATGTACTTTTGTGTACTTGTAAAACCATATGATAAATAAAATAATAACCTACCATTAAGTCATTGTCTGAGTTTTTTCTATACCTTGCAATTTCTTGGCTCATCTGTAATCCATTCATCTGACTAAATGTCTCTTTCGTTATTAAATATTTAGCCTGTGAACATCCTGTTAACACTGAAAATTTAAAAAATGAAGTGTATTGTTATGTCTGTATCATGTGAGTTTTCATACTTTTGTTGTGCTGATGCAACGTAATGTTTGGACAGGTAAAACTGAAAGTGTTTGATGCTATATTATTGTGAGTGTTTCTCTGAGGAATCAAGCTTCCTAAATCTCTTATACTCTGTTTTAAATAAATATTCATAATACATCCTAAAAATTTGAAAATGTCAGAAATGCCACATAAATCTTCAGACCTTGAGGTCTCTTTCTTATTTACTCTCAAGTGTTCTGATTGTTTAGTGAGATATATTCCCATTGCTTTCTTACTTTGAATGTATAAAAGGTGCTGTTGTCTGTGTATGTATGTATTAGAGAGAGAGAATCAATTTTTAAATCAATATTTAAATCAGTCTTTAAATCAATATTTAAACTGTGTCTTGGTGCATGTAGTTCCTGTGCTGGTATAATGTTGTTATGAAAGTAATTCTCTACAATCTCTACAATCTAAAAGGTGATAACTAATTGACAAATGTTATTCTGTACTCACTTTCTTTTTTTAATAACAAGGTATAAATGTATCAATATGTGCTTCAAAATGCACAATGTGACTGGAGGATCATAAGCAAATGAAGATTAATATTTCATAACAAGTGTATAAAATCATTAACTTCCTAAAGTTGGACAAATATGGAGAAAGAAACAGTGATTGATTGTTACAAACTATTTTTAAAATTCAGCCCATGTGTCTTTTTTTCTGAAATAAATGCAACTGATTTACTATCCTTGTACTGGCAAAAGTAGCCAGACACATCTACCAGAATCTACGCTATGCTCTGTTTTCATTATTGCTTCCTTTTAGGAATTTCACCTCACACTGACTCAGTTCAAGAATATTACAGATCCTAAATGTATTAAGGTTATGATATGTTTGTTTGCATTATAAATATTATAAAATTAAATAATTTTTCCAGGTATATGATTACTTTGATCCCAAGAGGTTTGGAGAAATAGCATGTGATCCACAGGGATGGGTCAGCAGCCTACTTTCACATAAAGATGTGAGGATAATTCTAGCAGAAACTGATACCGCTTTGCTCCATCAACTAGCTATTGCAAAGATATGTGTTGTGAACTATGTTTCACCTTTGCCATATAGCAATCTTTTTGCATATGGTTTACAAAATCTTCTACAGAGTCTCAGACCACAGGAATATAGTCGTATTTTTTTGATAAGGTAAGTAAGTACCAGTTGATACTTTTTTCCTTTTTGGTGCATGTGTGATTCAGTTTTAAGTGTATTTTTTTTTTTTTTTACAGTAATTTGTGTAGATTATGATATGAGGGTTTATTAACAAAGACTGAGTCTGATTTTTTTTCACAGATGTGTATTATTCCAATTCAATGCTTACACAATCTATTTTGAAGTATTTCCTTCCTACTTCAATGCACTTTTTACAGTATACCTGCCAGTCCTTGAATGCATAGTGCAGGCCATTCTGTGCACAGCTCCTTGAAAATCACCTCTTTTTTTCTTGAGCACTGCTTCAGAGTTCTGGACTCAAATGTCCTGAAGCTTAGCCAAAAAAGGCCTCCCCCCATGAACCATGGACCTTGCCATTGGTGGGGAGGCTTGCGTGCCTCAGCGATACAGATAGCTGTACCGTAGGTACAACCACAATGGAGGGATATCTGTCGAGAGGCCAGACAAACGTGTGGTCCATGAAGAGGGGCAGCAGCCTTTTCAGTCGTTGCAAGGGCAACAGTCTGGATGATTGACTGACCTGGCCTTGTAACAATAACCAAAATGGCCTTGCTGTGCTGGTACTGTGAACGGCTGAAAACAAGGGGAAACTACGGCCATAATTTTTCCCGAGGGCATGCAGCTTTACTATATGATTAAATGTTGATGGCGACCTCTTGGATAAAATATTCCAGATGTAAAATAGTCCCCCATTCGGATCTCCGGGCGGGGACTACTCAAGAGGATGTTGTTATCAGGAGAAAGAAAACTGGCGTTCTCCTGATCGGAGCGTGGAATGTCAGATCACTTAATCGGGCAGGTAGGTCAGAAAATTTAAAAAGGGAAATGGATAGGTTAAAGTTAGATATAGTGGGAATTAGTGAAGTTCGGTGGAAGGAGGAACAAGACTTCTGGTCAGGTGACTACAGGGTTATAAACACAAAATCAAATAGGGGTAATGCACGAGTAGGTTTAATAATGAAAAGGAAAATAGGAATGGGGGTAAGCTACTACAAACAGCATAGTGAACGCATTATTGTGGCCAAGATAGATACGAAGCCCACACCTACTACAGTAATACAAGTTTATATGAAAACTAGCTCTGCAGATGATGAAGAAATTGAAGAAATGCATGATGAAATAAAAGAAATTATTGAGATAGTGAAGGGTGATGAAAATTTAATAGTCATGGGTGACTGGAATTCGGTTGTAGGAAAAGGGAGAGAAGGAAACGTAGTAGGTGAATAGGGATTGGGGGAGAGAAATGAAAGAGGAAGCCACCTGGTAGAATTTTGCACAGAGCACAACTTAATCATAGCTAACACTTGGTTTAAGAATCATGAAAGAAGGTTGTATACATGGAAGAACCCTGGAGATACTAAATGTATCAGCTAGATTATATAATGGTAAGAGAGAGATTTAGGAAACAGGTTTTAAATTGTAAGACATTTCCAGGGGCAGATGTGGACTCTGACCACAATCTATTGATTATGACCTGTAGATTAAATCTCAAGAAACTGCAAAATGGGGTGGGAATTAAAGGAGATGGGACCTGGATAAACTGAAAGTACCAGAGGTTGTACAGAGTTTCAGGGAGAGCTTAAGGGAACAACTGACAGGAATGGGGGAAAGAAATACAGTAGAAGAAGAATGGGTAGTTTTGAGGGATGAAGTAGTGAAGGCAGCAGAGGATCAAGTAGGTAAAAAGACGAGGGCTAGTAGAAATCCTTGGGTAACAGAAGAAATATTAAATTTAATTGATGAAAGGAGAAAATATAAAAATGCAGTAAATGAAGCAGGCAAAAAGGAATACAAATGTCTCAAAAATGAGATCGACAGGAAGTGCAAAATGGCTAAGCAGGGATGGCTAGAGGACAAATGTAAGTATGTAGAGGCTTATCTCACTAGGGGTAAGATAGATACTGCCTGCAGGAAAATTAAAGAGACCTTTGGAGAAATGAGAACCACTTGTATGAACATCAAGAGCTCAGATGGTAACCCAGGTCTAAGCAAAGAAGGGAAAGCAGAAAGGTGGAAGGAGTATATAGAGGGTCTATACAAGGGCGATATACTTGAGGACAATATTATGGAAATGGAGGAGGATGTGGATGAGTATGAGATGGGAGATGCGATACTGCATCGAGAGTTTGACAGAGCATTGAGAGATCTGAGTCGAAACAAGGCCCCCGGAGTAGACAACATTCCATTGGAACTACTGACGGCCTTGGGAGATCTAGTCCTGACAATACTCTACCGTCTGGTGAGCAAGGTGTATGAAACAGGTGAAATACCCTCACACTTCAAGAAGAACATAATAATTCCAATCCCAAAGAAAGCAGGCGTTGACAAATGTGAAAATTACCGAACAATCAGTCTAATAAGCCACAGCTGCAAAATACTAACACAAATTCTTTACAGGCGAATGGAAAAACTAGTAGAAGCCGACTTCAGGGAAGATCAGTTTGGATTCCGTAGAAATACTGGAACACGTGAGGCAATACTGACCTTACGACTTATCTTAGAAGAAAGATTAAGGAAAGGCAAACCTACATTTCTAGCATTTGTAGACTTAGAGAAAGCTTTTGACAATGTTGACTGGAATACTCTCTTTCAGATTCTAAAGGAGGCAGGGGTAAAATACAGGGAGCGAAGGCTATGTACAATTTGTGCAGAAACCAGATGGCAGTTATAAGAGTCGAGGGACATGAAAGGAAGCAGTTGTTGGGAACGGAGTAAGACAGGGTTGTAGCCTTTCCCCAATGTTATTCAATCTGTATATTGAGCAAGCAGTAAAGGAAACAAACGAAAAATTCGGAGTAGGTATTAAAATCCAGGGATAAGAAATAAAAACTTTGAGGTTCACTGATGACATTGTAATTCTGTCAGAGACAGTAAAGGACTTGGAAGAGCAGTTGAACAGAATGGACAGTGTCTTGAAAGGAGAGTATAAGATGAACATCAACAAAAGCAAAACGAGGATAATGGAATGTAGTCAAATTAAGTTGGGTGATGCTGAGGGAATTAGATTAGGAAATGAGACACTTAAAGTAGTAAAGGAGTTTTGCTATTTGGGGAGCAAAATAACTGATGATGGTTGAAGTAGAGAGGATATAAAATGTAGACTGGCAATGGCAAAGACAGCGTTTCTGAAGAAGAGAAATTTGTTAACATCGAGTATAGATTTATGTATCAGGAAGTCGTTTCTGAAAGTATTTGTTTGGAGTGTAGCCATGTATGGAAGTGAAACATGGACGATAACTAGTTTGGACAAGAAGAGAATAGAAGCTTTCGAAATGTGGTGCTACAGAAGAATGCTGAAGATTAGATGGGTAGATCACGTAACTAATGAGGAGGTATTGAATAGGATTGGGGAGAAGAGATGTTTGTGGCACAACTTGACGAGAAGAAGGGATTGGTTGGTAGGACATGTTTTGAGGCATCAAGGGATCACCAATTTGGTACTGGAGGGCAGCGTGGAGGGTAAAAATCGTAGGGGGAGACCAAGAGATGAATACACTAAGCAGATTGAGAAGGATGTAGGTTGCAGTAGGTACTGGGAGATGAAGATGCTTGCACAGGATAGAGTGGCATGGAGAGCTGCATCAAACCAGTCTCAGGACTGAAGACCACAACAACATCTTTCAATAATTTCTAGAGTAAACCCATTTGTTCAGAAAAGATAACAAAAATAGGCAGGTCCTGTTACTCTTTTTGTTCAAAATGTGACATACTCACTCAAAATAGTGACTTTGTTATGCATCTCGTGTATTACAAATACAAAAAGTTATTTACTAAATGTATTTAAGAAGTCATATTCTCACTTGTGTGAAGGGGAGAAACCCCTTGTGTGGCAAGTTACAAAATATGCAATCTGTTGCAAATATATAACAGAATTTCATCATTAGTAACAAATAATTGAAAAAGATACAAACAAAAAATTGTGGTCTCATTTAATAATTATAACAGTTAATTTCAAGTAGAACACCACCAATTGCTCAGTGCAAATGGTAAAAAATCTTGCAGATTCCATTTGCCTCACCATGTAAGTGACAGGTTGATAACTTTATAAGCCAGGCAAGTGTCATTATGTGCACAGTATTAATCTGAGAAGTATTTCCATTATACTGAAAAAAATCCAAGTTGGCGCATATATCAACAGCTGGCATGTGGCTTTCTTAACTTATATACATACTTGTTTCTATTTTTGAGACATGTTTTGTAACATGGAACCCTATGTTATATACTGTCAACTATCATTACAAAAATATACTACTCATGCTGGTGACCAGCTGTCGACAGTTTCACTTGTTCAATTTTATTAGCTTATAGTATTTATGTCACTAAGATGGTGAACATAACATTTACGTATGTCAAAGCACATGACAGTGGTATCATCTGAATCACATTACAGTAGATAACACCTCACAGATATATTTTATGACTAAGTTTTACTACTTTTACTACATTCACAATTATTATAATGTCCATATTCTGGGGATTTTGTCACTCATGAAGCAAATATTTAAATTGATGATGCTTTCTGGGGAAGAACTGAGGATATTCCCTAGTAAATTATTTCAGTCCTTTACTCCTTAACCAACTTATTCTTATTTATTCTCAGTTTTGTTTCAAGATTTAAATACATACTTTATAGTGATGGTCTTCCCTTTCCCCATATACAAATTCTGTGATCAATGTACATCTTAATGAATTCCCATGTACTTTCAGCCACACCAACATCATCCACTGCTGGATATGGGGTTTTTCCATACTTCTTCATTTTTTATGATCAGCTTCCTACATTCAAGTTTTTCCTGCATCTTTAAGCTGACAATTCATTAGGCTGTCCTTTAGCTCTTACCTTATCATTAGAAATCAATAAGGAATATTATTTAGTGATAAATCATTTAAAGCCAGTTGTTGCATTCACATGAGGCAGATGACACAAGAACTTAACATCTCCATTGGTAGTGAAGCGGATATCCTGCACAACTGGTTGGACTACCAGCAGATATATTCTTACCAGGCACTGTGCCAACACTCAGACCAGGATACAACCACAATCACTTAATGCAGTATCAGACAGTGTGTAACATTCCTGTGCTGTATCATCACATGGTACAAAATGTAGGTGGATCATATGATACCTGAGATGATGGAACCACTGTCATGGAGACACACCTTGACTCCCTACAAAAGAAGTTTGAAACAATGTAAAACAGAAAGAAAATTACAGTCTTAATACTGTCATTTACTGTACCATGCTGGAATGGTTGTGGAAGGTGCTTCAGAGAAAAGGACCAGAATTTCTTCTGAAAAGTGTCATGTTGTTACAGAACAACATTTAAGAAGATACATCTCAGATAAAAAAATAGAAAATTTGAATATAATAATCAATTCCCAGATCATCTGTCAGGAGATTGTCAGGCTATGTGAATAGTTACAGTATACAGGAACTGCTAATATTTGTAGAAATAATACATTGTCAGAATGAAACATAGTTATGCTCTTTCAATAAATTTATCATGCAAAAATACCTTATCTTGACTCTTGTGACCAAGTGTCACCAAAACTGAAATCTAACAGTAATTTTTACTCAAACTACTTTAGCAGTCCCTGTGAAGATATTCCTCTATGGAGTAGAAGGACTTGCCTCCAAAAATTCTTTCAAACTCTGTTTAACCTGTGCTCTATCAGAAACCAAGTTTTTAGTAGTTGCTGGCAATTTATTGAAAATGTGTTTCTGAATATTGGATCCCTTTTTGAACCAAAGTAAGTGATTTTAGGTCTTTAAGTAGACTGTTTTTACTCCTAGTGTTGATACTATGTATTCAGTTATTGGTTGGAAATAGAGACATATTATTTCCAACAAATTTCATTAAGCAATAAATATACTGAGGAGATGCAGTTAGAATACACAGTTCCTTGAACAGGTTTCTACATTATGTTCTTGAATTTACACGACAAAAGAGACTATTACATGCTTTTGCACTCTCAAAACTTTTGCTTGATTTGACGAGTTAGCCAAGATTATGATCCTTTATGAATGAAAGTAAGCAAAGTATATAAGTTCTTTTATATTTACATCTCTTACATCTGACATCATTCACATTGCAAATGCAGACTTGTTTAGGCACTTTTAGCAAATCTGTGGTAAGTCCTTCCCAGTGGAATTTATTATTGAGCTGTACCCAGAAATTTAACACTGTCAACCTCTCCTATCTGCAAGTCTCAGTTGTGAATGATTTGGCCCAGCATTTCTGATGGGCTTTAATGGTTTACCCTCTATACAGCCCAGATATATGAAGCAATTTTCATCTCTTCAGACTGGTTGGTAGCTACTACAAACCAAAATTCAGGAGGCTGTTAGTTAAGCAGCTTCTACATCTGAACTCTGGTTTCTTTATGCTGACTTTGAAAGATTTGTTCTACAGTGAAACAAATGCATATGCTTTACTCAAATGTACAGTGGGAGGATCATCTGACATAAATGTCAGAAAAATACCTAACTACACTATTACATTGTTGTTCTCCTTTGATGAGAAAACATTTTCATAGCTATAGATGACACTAATGATCCTTATAATGTGTCTAAGTTATACTCTATTTTTTTCCCCAGAGAAACACGTCACATTAATGTCTGATCATTCAACAGACATGAACAATTATGTTTACAGACAAACACAATGTATACTGAAAAGAATAGTTGCTACTCACCACACAGTGGAGATGCTAAGTCGCGGAAAGGCACAACAAAATGACTGTCACACAATTAGCTTTTCGCCAACAAGGCCTTTCTCAAAATTAGACAACATACACACTCACACAAATGCAACTCACACACACATGACCACAGTCTGTGGAAGCTGGAGTCTGACTGCCTTTCTGCTACTCAGCATCTCTGATATGTAGTGAGTAACAACTATCCTCTTCATTATATTGTTACAGTTCATCCAGGATTTTCCACTGTTTAAATGTAATGTGTCATTGTTTAAAATATTGAAATGAGGGAAAATTAAGGTTTAATCAGTGGCGGATTTACATATGGGCCCACTAGGCATGTGCCTAGGGGCAGCAGCTTAAGAAGGGACTGCATTATGTGCTCTGTACTCATTTTAAACTTTTGCATTTTAAAATAACTGCACTTACAAACGCCAAAAAATTTTAATGTTGTTAAACAACTTGCTAGTTTAAATAAGCCTTAAGAATTAAATTTGACAATACGAGCTTCGGAATATATGTAGTTTATTTGGTGACTGAATGGAAATTTAACGTTGGGTTTCTGTCTGGTACCATCGTCATGATTGTTCAAAATATTTTGAAGTAAGGTGTCAGGACAGCAATCTACAAAACAATGTTTGAAACATTCTTATTCAGAGAATGTTGTTGGCTTCTATTTAACACTACCACATTTTCTCTGTGAAAATATCAAGACCCCTGAAAAGCTGTGATAAACTAATCAGCAGTTTCTTAAATACTGTAACATGCGTGGGGCTCAGTATGTAAAACCCGACTCTACTTAAATTTCTTTTAGAAATTATGGGAAAGTATAAAGTCAATCCTTCATTACTGTAGTTAATGTGAAAGGTCTGTAGTTTCCAATATCTGAGCTTTGATTTAATGACAAACGTTTAACAAAACATGTTGATACTGGGCACAACATACGCAGAATATCTAATAATGTGTGAAATACACTTCACAACAGTCTAAAAATTTTATTTATTTATTTACTTAGTTACTTGTTTTGGTGAAAAAAGAAGGAGAAACCCACTTTTGTTTGTCTCATTTATTGTGCTGCAGCCTGCACCATATCCAAGTTCCCACTCTGTGCAATTGAGTAGTATGTGGCATTGCAAATTTTATATTAAACTTCTTAGCTAAGCTTTTTTTCTTCAAGGAAAGGTTATTGTTATTTTATGATGGAACAAAAGGTGCATTTGCATGTAGACATAACAGCAGTGTTCACACAAATGACAACACACCACATCAACTGCAAACAAGACTACATAAACTATGTAGTCTGTCTTCTCTGCCCACAGAAGCGGTTCAATGTGCTACAGTCTGGAACCGAGCAACCGCTATGGTAGCAGGTTCGAATCCTGCCTCGGGCATGGATTTGTGTGATGTCCTTATGTTGGTTAGGTTTAATTAGTTCTAAGTTCTAGGTGACTGATGACCTCAGAAGTTGTCGCTTAGTGCTCAGAGCCATTTGAACCCACAGAAACTGCTAAAATGTTATACGAATAAGTGGGATGAGAGTCAATCCAGCACACCTCACTGCAAGAAATTGCAAAAATTATTTGCTTTTTATATTAGAAAGACAGTGTCAAGAATTTTCAGAATATATTTGCGTCCCAGCTAAAATTCCAGCGACGTGGGTAACAGAAGCCAAAAAAGGGAGATCTCTTTAGGAGATGAACTCCAGCTGGCAGGTGTGCTTCTGCTGTTCACTGACAACAGAGAAACAGGCAACAATGAAATTAAATTATTCTGCATTGTTGTTCTTTCATAGCACAGTTACGTCGAGTAATCCGAGTTGGTCGGTTCATTGCACTGTGTTTAAAGGAAAAAGTTTTGTGCTTGCATGGAGTGTTTAAAGTAAAAAGCTTTGTGCTTATGTGTAGTATGATTGGAACTGGATATAGTCTTTCTGTCTTTCATTTTACATTTTTTTTTTACAATTTTGTAAGTGCCTTAGCATGAATAATAGTGAAAAAATCAAACATGCAAAATTAAGTGGGGCAGCAGTTTGGAAATTATCAAAGGAAAGGCAAGAACAAGAAGCCAATGTTCTAAAAACGCTTGGCAGAGTAGACAAATTTTTCACAAAAAATGTTGCTGGTTCGACTTCGAGTTCAAGTAGTACAGATAATATTTCTGGTGCTGCAGCTGTTGTAAAAGAAGTAAATACAAAAGAAACAAAAGTTAAAAATGAAGAAAAGCAAATTGTTCCTGATTTCTAGCTTCACAAAAAACTAAGTGTCGAGTCAGACATTATAAAAAGACATAACCTCGTTAGTGATGATCCTACAGAATGGTGTGTCAATAAATCAACAATTGACATTCTCTTACAATGGGGCACTAATCAAAACTGTAAAGGTGATTTTTCTAATTCAAGAAGATCAATAGGTGATAAAACCAGATATTTGAACAAACATGTAGTTTACCGTCAACTTTTAAATGGTGAATCAACTTTGTGTGATTTTCTAGTATACTCCTGTAGCACCGGTGCAGTTTTTTGTGCACCATTTAAATTTTTCAGAGGGACGTCAATGATTGGTACTAATGGTATTGCAGATTGGAAAATTATTTCTAATATTTTATCTCATCATGAGAATTCACTTGAAGAGAAAAATTCTGAGTTATCACTCTTAACAAGAAAAAAGTCACTTGAAACAATAGGTAACCATTTTGAGTCATACGTTGAGGCAGAAAAAATGTACTGGTGCAGTGTGTTGAAAAGGGTGTCTACAGTAGTGAAGAAGCTAACAAGTCATGGACTTCCCCTACATGGACACGTTGAAATATTCCATTCATTTCATAATGGTCAATTTATGATGTCTCTTGAACTTGTAGCCGAGTTCCATCCTTTTCCCGCAGAGCACATTGAATGATATGGAAATCCAGAACAGAGACATACAAGCTAATTTTCTTCAACAATCTGTGATGAAATAATATAGCTTCTTTCTGAATGAATAAAAAGAATTATCATAAGTGAATATTTCTCTGTAGTAGTAGATTCTGCTGCAGACATTTCACATAACGATCAATTATCTTTTGTATTAAGATATGTGAACAAGAATGGTGAACCTGTTGAACATTTCCTTCTGTTTTTACCAAACGCGCTGGACACATGTCCAAAATCTTAGCTGAGGCTGGACTAAAAGGCCTGTCTACAAATTCCATTGATTCTAAAGAAGTCTTTCTGACTAGAACGTAAAAATTTAGAGTCAAAATATTTCTCCTACTATTTACCAACTTGTATGCCAAATTAGTGAGGAGGAAGGAAACCTATAGAACACTGCTGGACTCCTTCACAGTTTTCAGTAACCTTAAGAACAGTTCACCTGATGATATTGCTGTACGTGCAGCAAAACTCCAAGCATAATATGACACAGATTTAGAACTTTCCTTCCCTAGTGAATGTGTACACTTCGCAGAGCTTTTTAAATCTTCTCAGATTAGTGATATACTAGTTGAAATGAGTAAATTTTTATGAAAAGAGAGGTTACAGTTCATGTTTCCGAATGTTGACATCGTTCTTAGAATATTTCTACGTATGGTGCTTACAACTTGTTGGACAGAGCACTTATTTTTGTCTCTTAAAAGACTGAAATCATACCTATGTTTTGTGTTGTCTGAAGAGAGATTGTTCATTCTTCACATCAAAGCCAATTTCCTAACTGATAACTATCTGAACTATGAAGATATGTTCAGTGAGTTTTCTGCCATCAAAACCAGACACAAACTTTGCTGACTGGTGAGTTTCTTTATTCATTCATATTAGTTTTAAAAATTAAAATTATAATGTGATTTTTATTATAACTTAGAGAACATTCATTTGATTTATAACCTAGGTATTACCTGTTTATTTTACAATTGCTGATGGCAGAACATGGAACTAAATCTCGTTTACATGCAGACATGACCGAAGGCGCCTGACAATACTAAACAATACCCGAATGACCCAGGCCACTCAGCACTGTACAGTCAAGTCATACTGCTACTGTAGTATAACTGATGCGTATTCTTGGCATCTGCTGAAATGTATAGTTATTGCGGAACTATACATTATTGGAGAGTTCGCTCAGATGAAAAACTGTTAATAAATAACATAGTTCAGTTCTGTCAATAAATATATAAAAGCTTTGCTAATACCATTAGAAAGAGCTATGGTGACAGCAGTAGCTGCAGTACAAAACTGTTCAGCCCTTACATGGATTAAAGGTATTATGTACACTTATTATTTGCTCATGCACCGAAATCTTTATTTCATTTTCATTTCCTACACTCCTACACTTTCCTATAAATTCACGTATTAATACTGAATGTGTGTTTTTTTTTAGGCCTTAAAAGAAAATTTATTTTCCTTTCTGTTATCTTTTGACAGAATAATGTGTTAACTCAATGCAGTTTTAGGTTTGTTTTATTCACTGCCATTCACCAAGTACAGTTCAGGAACCATATTACATTTTGATTGAGCACAACTAGACCACTGACATGTCCTTCAGAACAACGAATAGCAGCATGCAGAAACAAATCACAGCACTCCCACCCAAAATGGAAGTTGTGAAGTGATCAGGTGATAGTTATTATTTAAAACTTTTTTTTTTGGGGGGGGGGGGGTTGCATATAATATGGTGTTCCTAGGAGCACAAATTTTTTTAATCTGCCACTGGGTTTCATATCGTGTTGATGATGAACTCTGTAAGAGATTGGATTGGGAAAGGATGCAGAATTAAAACATACACCTACAAAAAAACAGCCTTCCTGGCTTTTGCCTTAAGTGATTTAGAGTAAGCAAAGCAAACGTAAAACTCACTGGCCAGATGGCAATCAGAACCACGATCCTCTTGAATGTAAGTCCAGTGTTATACCCCCTGTGCCTCTTTGCTCAATTTTGTGAAATATGGGTATATCCAATCATGCAATGAAGATCCTCATTATCTGCCATCACAGTCACCTCTTTCTTTTATGGGAAAAATATACCATAGTAATAAAAGTAGTAATGATAGTCACTTCCGTAATTTGTTTTCCAGATCTAAGGTTTAGCTATCTATAGAGTACAGTGTACATACCTCTGTGTGAGAAATATTTTTTTTTAATTTCAGATTTGAAGATATTACTCAAGACAAGGAAATCCTTAAGCTCTCTAGATATCAGAGGTATAAACTTCCAGAACATGTCAGAAATCTTATTTCCAATATGAGCAAGTAAGTACACCTTGAAAATACACCTTAATTAATGTAATATAACAAATATAATACATAATGAATCAAAAGAATATCATGTAGATAGAGACAGAAGTTATAATTATTTAACAAAGACAGGTAGCCATAGTCACAAACATGAGATTTTGTGTTAGTCACAGTTCAGATTCCACAGAGCACTCTTTACTTCTCACCTACTAAGATTCTTTTGTGCCCTGCCTAAGACATTCAACTGTGTAAATCAAAGTGTTCTTTTATAGAAACATAAGGTTTATGGCTTTCAGTGTAGTATTGCCAGACACATTTAATATTAAAAGTGACATACTACCTACCTTTAGGAACTAATAGTTCCTGCAGATCCTGCAGTGGTGAGCACTTCTTTTTTCGACCTTCCACAACTTATCCCCCTCTCTTCCTTGGGAAAGGAATTGTTAGTAACAAAAGTTATGTAGTATGTCCCTGACAGAGTATAAATAGTAGTCTTTGCTGGCGAAACAAGCACCATAATCTAGTCCAAAAGAGGGGCAAAAACAGAAGAGACAAGAATGAAATATTAAGAAAAATTATTGATTGGTTCTTGGAAAACAGCCTGTCACCTAACACAGCTCACTTTTATCTGAGCAAGGTGGTATATATTATCATCAACAACAGTGGAGTCTATGGGAAAGAAAAATATCTAAAACAATGTTCAAAATTCCTGTGAGAGCATAACTGCTCTGATACTGAGTTGAATACCACATGTTGGATATCTCCTCAAACACCTGAGGTACACAACATTTTTTCTACATGTAACTCTCGTTTTAGCAATGAAAGCCTTAGAAAATTGGCTTACTTTGCCTTCTTCCATATATGAACATAATATGGAGTAGTTTTCTGCTTCATTTCTACACGTAGACACTAAGCATTCATTGAACAGAGATCTACCTATCCTCAGACGTAATACAGGCAACTATTTTTTTGAATTGTGTACACTGACAACAGCCCCTCAATAAATTCACTCTCTCATAAAGATTGTTGTGGAAAGCTGGTCACAATTTGAAAATAATAGTATTTACACATGTTACACTACAAACGAGACCAATCTCCACTATCCACAACTCAGTCTAACCCTTGCACAAAATACTGGACCACCTCTTCATGAATCTGAAGTGTTGGCAGTTACTGGAAGTTTTAAAAATAAATTGACATAATTTTTGCTTGACACTCATTGGTGAATATCTGAATAGATAATATTTGTATGTGGTTGGGTTATGCTTTAGTGACTACACATACAATAATAAGTATGTGAATAAAATGAAAATTACTAAATGAGAAAACAGTTTAGAATTTCCATACATTGTCCAAATACAATCCATCAGATGTGCATGCTAGTCCAAATTCAATGCTACCTCAAATGTTTGATCATGCCTTCACCTGCAGCTGGGCATGCACTGCTGTGCGCTGTTGTGGACAAGTAGAATCATGATGGTATTGCCAACTGAGGTGCCAGTATAGTATTAGTAACAATGTAAGTTTGCCACAATATTTATTAAATTTGATTGTGTGTTAAGAAGCAAGTAAAGCAGTTATAAGTGAACAGCATGTTACCATCTCTTGAAGGGGGAAAAGGACACTGTCTAGAACAGTATGATCACTTACCTAATAGCCAGTATGTCCACCATTGGCACAAACAACAGTAGTTCAGCTACATTTGCCATCCAGACAATCACAAACTTTGAGACGTCAACGTCTCAAAATCTGCTTACTTTGGCTGCTTCCATTCACTTATGTGTTATTGAATAATCTCCTGGGGCACTTCACCACTCTTGAAAAGCCTTGCAAGTCAGAAAAAGATTGTCCAAATTTTATGTAAAGTGCCTCCATCGCAACCTTTTTAAGCAAATAGGACTGCTAACCACTACTTTAAAATATCTCTTTTCAATCATGACATTCATGCTTCACAGTCCTTCTCAGTATGAAATGTATGAAACATACCATCATCATAATACAAGAAGGAAATGCGACATACACTGTGACCTAAAAAATTTGACTCTGGTGCAAAAAGGTGTAAAATACACAAGCACAAAAATCCTCAATGTGACTCCAAGCAGTATCAAGTGTCTACAGGGTAATACTATTTAAAAGTATGCTAACGGAGTTCTTGGTTGAAAAAAGTTTCTATTCTCTAGAAGAATTATGTAGCAGAGATAGCTAAGATTATTTACTACATATTGTTGTGTATTCCTGATTCAGTATATCTTGCTGCTGTAATTAGATTAATTGGTGATCTATAAATCAAGGTGATAGCCACTTTTACTGTGTAAAAATTGTTTAGATAAGATATGAAGATAGCACCTTAACCTTTAATTAGAACTTACTGATTGCATTACTTTATTATTAGTTTCAATCTGTTTTCTTAATCTTTGTTTATTGCCTGCTGGAAACAAATGTAATTATGAATTAAATGTTTTAACTTATTCCACATACATGCATTTCCAAGCAAAAATGGTTCTATGGAATACATACTGCATAAAAATAAAAATCGTGGCATGGAAGCAATGAGGCCAAGGTAGTCACTTGAGGGAGATGGCACCACATCTACAAATACAAGTCACCTAATTCCTGTAAATTCCAGGGAGGGGGCAATAAGCTCTGATGCTTCAATAACTTCCCAGATGTGTTCAGTTTGTTCAGATCTGATGAGTTGGGGCCCAAAACATCAACTGGAACTCACCATCATATTCCTCAAACCAGTTCATCACACTCTTGGCCTTGTGACAAGGTGAATTATCTCATAGAAAATGAGACTGCCATCAGGAAACATGGTCATCATGAAGGAGTGTACATGGTCTGCAACCAGTGTACAATACTCCTTGGCTGTCATGGTTGCTTGCACAAGCTCTATTGGACCCATGGATACCCATGTGAATGTTCCCCAGAGAGTAATAGAGCTGTCACTACCTTTTTTCTGTCCCACAGTACAGGTGTCAAGCAGCTGTTCACCCATGAAGAGGACAGATTTGCACCCTCCCATTAGCATGATGAAGAATGTATTGGGATTCCTGAGACCATCCAGTGTTCTGTCACTGCGCCAACATCGTAGCTCAAACTGTCACCAGGTTAGTCCACAAACTTTAATTGTGTGTGATGTTCCAACCCCCTCCCCATCGCGCTCACCTCATCCAGTGCCATGTGTTTCAAACAGTACTGCTATAAACATTCCCCCTCTCTCACCCAGCGGCCATTGTGGCCCAACGTGTGACACCAGCACTGCTCTTTCCCACGCCAGTTGTCCAGTCCAGTGCAAGGTTAACAATGGACAGTCACCGCCCATTCCCCTTTGCTCGGTGCTGCGTGCACACCCACCCCCTCCACACAAGTGCATGCCGCTTTCCCGTAAGAAACATGTGACATTTGTGCTACCTTTCCCCACTCGCACTAATGGCTACGCCCTACTCGACTGAGCTTGGTGCCAGGACGTTAACCAGTCTCATGTGCAGTTCTCAGTTTCTTCCATCACTGATGGAACGACACACAAGACAGTTACCACTGCCGGCCCTCCTATTAGGCATAAGGACCGATGACTCAACCCTATCAAGGTGTGTGTGGCCCGGCAACAGATCAGTGAACTTTTGGCAGCAGGTGTTCTGCAACCTCCAGACAGCAACTGGTCTTCACCAATCCACCTCGTCCGCAATCACGATAGATCTTTTTGAATATGCAGTGACTACAGATGCTAAAACGCTTGTACTGTCACAGACAATTACACAGTGCCGAACATCAATGACTTCACTCATATGTTATCGGGCGCCACAATTTTCAGTGTTGTTGACTGTAAACAAGCCTACCATCAGACTCCCGTGGCACTGGAAGACATTCCTATACGGCTATTATCACATCGCTTGGTTTATTCCAATACCACTTCATGCCGTTCAGCCTAAAGAATGTAGCGCAAACATGACAATGTGTCATTGACTCTATCTTGCATCAGTTCGAGTTTTGCTTTGCTTATCTGGATGACATTCTCGTTTTCAGCAGCTCAGTGGAGGAACATGAAAATCATCTCTCTACGGTCCTCCAGACCTTGAACTCCAATGGTGTCAAGGTAAACAAAGACAAGTTTCAGTAGCGCCAGGTGTCAGTCTCTTTCCTAGGTTACACCATCTGTGCTGATGGAATACAGCCTCCCAAATCTCATGTGCAGGTCATCACATCTCTGCTGCCCCCGGCTACTTACAAAGAGCTATGCCATTTCCTCAGCATCATCAATTACTATCGTCGCCATCTGTCTTCCACTGCCGCTGATCAGGCAAACAAACTTCCGGTATCAAACCCATCTCTTGGACTGCTCCGATGGTAGAGGCCTTCAAGGCTCTGAAGTCTTCTTTAGCTCACACTGTGACACTCGCCAACCCTGACCTTTCAGCCGAGTTATTCATCACTAGAGACGCCAGCGACATCGCGGTGGGGGCAGTGTTGCAACAACGCAAGGGCAACATGGTTTCTCCTGTTCATTTCTCCTCCAAAAAACTATCTACTGCTCAGAGAAAATATTCTGCATTCGATAGGGAGCTCCTTGCTGTTTAAGAGGCAAGCAAACATTTCTGCCAGAATGTCGAGGGACATTCGTTTTTCGTCGTTACTGATCACAAACCACTGGCAGAAGCGTTCTGCAACCCACCTGAGGACCCACCCCCTCGATGTTACTATCACTTTGACCTGGTTTCTCAATTCACAACGGACATCCGTTATGTCAAAGGTGCAGATAACATCACTGCAGATTTCTTCTCACAGATCACTGCTGTTTCCCACATCGTTGATCTTTCTGATCTGGCCTCCTCGCCTCTGGGCAAGTTCGACATTCCCACAGGACGATTCCATCACATACATATTGATCTGATCAGGCCTCTTCCTCCTTCAGAGGCCATAGATATATCTCATCAGCTATCAACTATTTGTCTTGCTGGGTCGAGGCTGTCCCTCTCCCTATCATCACTGCGGAGACGGTAGGCAAGGCTTCCATGGCTTGTGGATCGCTCGTTTTGGCTCCCAGCCACTATCACCACCAATCAGAATCAACAGTTCAAATCCTTCCTTTTCACCACCCTCTGTGAAATACGCACTACCACCTATCACCCACAAAGCAATGGGTTGGTGGAGAGATGGCACCACGCTCTCGAGATATCCCTTCGATGCCATGATTGTCTGGTTGGAAGCTCTCCCGTGGGTGCTACCTGGTCTATGCTTGACCTATAAACCTGACCTACAGGGGACTATATCCAAATTTGTTTTCGGGAAGAATCTGGTCCTACCGGGGGAACTTATTCTTCCCCAGGTTAGCAAGGATCTTCCCTCCTCACCAGATTTCATTAGCCAGATGCACACGCATTTCCAACAAACGCGTTTGCACCCACCCATCAGTCACTCTCTGTCTGAGACTTATGTTCCTACTACATTCTCTGACTGCTCCCACATCATGCTGCATGATGTTGTGGTTAGGCAGCCTTTTCAACCTCCTTATCTTGGCACCTACAAGGTGCTGCAGTGGGGGACATGACTTTTGATATCATGATTAAAAACCCCACACACAGACAGTTTCTCTGCATCATCTGAAACGGGCTTTCATCAACCCTGATGGTCTCTCAACTGCCACAGTCGGACTCCGCAGACGGTCCATCCTCGATTGAGAATGAAGAATTTCTCCCATCAACCTCACTGCACACCTGTTCCACCGAGGACTGTTCGCCACCGTTTGTTGGTTTCCCAACCTCACCTCCTGTTTCACCCTGTGCAGGTTTTATTCCCTTCACCTGCAATGTCAGAGACACGCACACACCTACTATCAGTTTGTCCTGCAGCGTGCCACCACACTGAGTGAACGACATTTCTATAGTGACGTGTGACGACCAAGTGCTCGTTCTTTTTACAGCTACCGAGGTCCCGCAATCGGATGATCCCTTACACATCAACACTGCACACAACCTCACACTCCCACATGAGTGTGACTGAGCATCTCTATGTGCTTTCCTTTCTATGGACGGCCCCATAAACTTGAGGGCCACACACACCTACACCATGCCACTGACCGCCCCACCCACTTACTCCCCGGCCCGCCACTGTCTCATCCAGCCACGATGGCTGAATGACTATGAAGTGGACCTGCCTCTCGCCACTCTGCCTGCACACAAACAAGACTGGCAGTATGAGTATGTTTCAAGACTGGCAGTCTGTACCATTTCTGCTAACCACCCAAAACCAGAGGGAATCTCCTCCAATCCAAAGTGACACACATCATTGGTACCAACATGGGCCACCACCTGCAGTTTGCTACACTCTGTACTCTTCATGACATCTGGAAGCACACTTTCCACATCTGGAATGACTCCCCCTGGTATGCACATGTAGTGCACACTGGCTTCCTTCCCCTCCTGAGCAGCCATGTTCCTAGAGGGCCCCATTACACACCTAATGCTGGAGCTCCCAACTACCATAAACCCACCCTCAGAGAAGGGTCAATAACTCAGCTCACATCTGTAAACAGCAATCATAGTTCCTATCCATTACTGAAGTAGCTCCTATTTGAAGCTCATAAAAATATGTAATAAAGGAACAGTGTACTCGCCTTATTAGCAGCAGGAACTTGTGGTGCTATCTCACTCACAGTCTAACTAACACTGAGCTGTTCTAACAAAAACAAACAGCCGGCCAATGTGGCCGTGCGGTTAAAGGCACTTCAGTCTGGAACCGCATGACTGCTATGGTCACAGGTTCGAATCCTGCCTTGGGCATGGACGTGTGTGATGTCCTTAGGTTGCTTAGGTTTAAGTAGTTCTGGGTTCTAGGGGACTGATGACCACAGAAGTTAAGTCCCATAGTGCTCAGAGCCATTTGAACAACCAAAATAAACAAAAGCCTGTAAGATATGAGGGTCGATACAAGGGTTGATAACACTGTACGCTACAGTGTTATTAGAATAAAATGTTGTGCCTAGTAAGCACACAAACATGCAAGAAATTACAAAAATAAACTTGTAACTTCACAGATAACTGATAATAAATCACTCCTGTTTCAAGCTCACAAAAATATGTAACAAACGAATCGTGTACTCCCCATATTAGCAGCAGGAACTTGTGGTGCATTCTCATTGACAGTCCAGCCGACACTGAGCTGTTCTAACCAAAATTAGCTGTCAACAGTTTTCTTTCATTTGTCTCAGATACATGACCATGATATGAGTTTCCACAGAACCTAATACTGCTCTTTCATTCCCCTGGACTGGGAGGGCTGGCCAAAACACAAAATCACATCACTCTCACTCCATGTGACCAGGATTCCATATCATGGTTAGGTATATGAGAAGATTGGAAGAAAAACAGTTGACAGCTAATGTTGTTCCAGGACATTTTCTACTGAGAACTTTAGGCACTAGATTAGTAAACTGGAGCGTGTATAGGAAGTATCCATTATAGTATATACTGTACTGATTGTAATGTAGGACAAATGTGTATTAGTTAATACATTGGTCAAACAGGAGGACCTTTCTTACTAGATTTAAGGAACATGAAGATACTGCTAATTCCAGGTCAACTTTAACCATGAATTTGATTGATATTTAATCAGGATGAGTTACAACAAAAATTTAATCAGGATGAGTTACAACAATAGTCATGGGTGACTGGAACTCATCAGTAGGAAAAGGGAGAGAAGGAAACATAGTAGGTGATTATGGATTGGGG
The DNA here is from genome assembly GCF_023897955.1 of Schistocerca gregaria. Lineage (NCBI taxonomy): Eukaryota > Metazoa > Arthropoda > Insecta > Orthoptera > Acrididae > Schistocerca > Schistocerca gregaria. Next base: position 118,582,242 of record NC_064925.1, read on the forward strand.
CTAAGAAGGATTTAAATTGTAGGACATTTCCAGGGGCAGATGTGGACTCTGACCACAATCTATTGGTTATGACCTGTAGGTTAAAACTGAAGAAACTGCAAAAAGGTGGGAATTTAAGGACATGGGATCTGGATAAGCTGAAAGAACCAGAGGTTGTACAGAGTTTCAAGGAGAGCATAAGGGAACAATTGACAGCAATGGGGGAAAGAAACACAGTAGAAGAAGAATGGGTAGCTCTGAGGGATGAAGTAGTGAAGGCAGCAGAGGATAAAGTAGGTAAAAATACGAGGGCTAGTAGAAATCGTTGGGTAACAGAAGAAATACTGAATTTAATAGATGAAAGGAGAAAATATAAAAATGCAGTAAATGAAGCAGGCAAAAAGGAATACAAACGTCTCAAAAATGAGATTGACAGGAAGTGCAAAATGGCTAAGCAGGGATGGCTAGAGGACAAATGTAAGTATGTAGAGGCTTATCTCACTAGGGGTAAGATAGATACTGCCTGCAGGAAAATTAAAGAGACCTTTGGAGAGAAGAGAACCACGTGTATGAATATCAAGAGCTGAGATGGCAACCCAGTTCTAAGCAAAGAAGGGAAGGCAGAAAGGTGGAAGGAGTATATAGAAGGTTTATACAAAGGCGATGTACTTCAGGACAATATTATGGAAATGGAAGAAGATGTAGATGAAGACGAAATGGGAGGTAAGATACTGCGTGAAGAGTTTGACAGAGCACTGAGAGACCTGAGTCGAAACAAGGCGCCCGGAGTAGACAACGTTCCATTAGAACTACTGACGGCCTTGGGAGAGCCAGTCCTGACAAAACTCTACCAGCTGGTGAGCAAGATGTATGAGACTGGTGAAACGCCCTCAGACTTCAAGAAGAATATAATAATTCCAATCCCAAAGAAAGCAGGTGCTGACAGATGTGAAAATTACTGAACTATCAGTTTAATAAGTCACAGCTGCAAAATACTAACACGAATTCTTTACAGACGAATGGAAAAACTGGTAGATGCGGACCTCGGGGAGGATCAGTTTGGATTTCGTAGAAATGTTGGAACACGTGAGGCAATACTGACCTTATGACTTATCTTAGAAGAAAGATTAAGAAAAGGCAAACCTACGTTTCTAGCATTTGTAGACTTAGAGAAAGCTTTTGACAATGTTGACTGGAATACTCTGTTTCCAATTCTAAAGTTGGCAGGGGTAAAATATAGGGAGCGAAAGGCTATTTACAATTTGTACAGAAACCAGATGGCAGTTATAAGATTCAAGAGACATGAAAGGGAAGCAGTGGTTGGGAAAGGAGTGAGACAGGGTTGTAGCCTCTCCCCGATGTTATTCAATCTGTATATTGATCAAGCAGTAAAGGAAACAAAAGAAACATTCGGAGTAGGTATTAAAATTCATGGAGAAGAAGTAAAAACTTTGAGGTTCGCTGATGACATTGTAATTCTGTCAGAGACGGCAAAGGACTTGGAAGAGCAGTTGAACGGAATGGACAGTGTCTTGAAAAGAGGATATAAGATGAACATCAACAAAAGCAAAACAAGGATAATGGAATGTAGTCAAATTAAGTCGGGTGATGCTGAGGGAATTAGATTAGGAAATGAGACACTTAAAGTAGTAAAGGAGTTTTGCTATTTAGGAAGTAAAATAACTTATGATGGTCGAAGTAGAGAGGATATAAAATGTAGACTGGCAATGGCAAGGAAAGTGTTTCTGAAGAAGAGAAATTTGTTAACATCGAATATAGATTTATGTATCAGGAAGTCGTTTCTGAAAGTATTTGTTTGGAGTGTAGCCATGTATGGAAGTGAAACATGGACGATAACTAGTTTGGACAAGAAGAGAATAGAAGCTTTCAAAATGTGGTGCTACAGAAGAATACTGAAGATTAGATGGGTAGATCACGTAACTAATGAGGAGGTATTGAATAGGATTGGGGAGAAGAGAAGTTTGTGGCACAACTTGACTACAAGAAGGGATCGGTTGGTAGGACATGTTTTGAGGCATCAAGGGATCACAAATTTAGCATTGGAGGGCAGCGTGGGGGGTAAAAATCGTAGAGGGAGACCAAGAGATGAATACACTAAGCAGATTCAGAAGGATGTAGGTTGCAGTAGGTACTGGGAGATGAAGAAGCTTGCACAGGATAGAGTAGCATGGAGAGCTGCATCAAACCAGTCTCAGGACTGAAGACAACAACAACAACGAGTTACAACAGGTTAACAGTAATTTGGCAATGTAGCTGAAGAAATAGAAATTCTAAATGGCCTTCACTCACACCATTTGAAACTACTAATAAATGTATAGATTTGTACTATAGGAATATTTTAGCTAGCTGTGACATACTCGAGATTAACATTCAAGTTAAGTTTTTCTGTTTGGTCACTTTCTCTTTTAACTATAATTTTGTTAACTGGTTTAATTTTTTTCTGTTACATTGCTTCATGTGGTGGAAGCACATGTTCATGCACTGTATCCTGATGTGCACATTCTCTTCCTCCCCAGTATTTAGAGTACCCATACTCCTTTAATTTGATTTTCCCATTCATATGACAACCTTCCACCTATCATAACTAGACAGAAAATTGTGGTTTCGTCGCATGTGGTGCGTGCTCTTGCTGGTCTCTCCCTTCAGTTGTTAAGCTGGTGGTTGCTGTCACTTTCTTATGAAAGTGTCTTTTACATATTGTATTCTGCCCCCTCTTTTTAATATATTATTATTTGTTAGGTGCTTCATGTTTCTGTAGATAGAGGTTTTATAATTGATTTTGTTTTGGTAACTCCTTAGATTCCCTATCGTATAAAGTGGGACACAGAGTTTTTGTTTCACAGATGCATAGGGTAGAAGACAGCCTTAGTACAGCAATGCATTATGCAAGTATTATCTAGTCATCAGTTTACTGTTAAACTTTCATTTGTGAATTAGTGCTTTTTATAACAGTTTCCATTGTTACTGTGTATGCTAGAAAATGGTTGCAAACAATAAAATACTAGTTGTTCTACAACTGTTGTGATTTCTTCACTTTGAAAAAAAAATAATAGAAGAACAAGTAATTCATTTCTGGAACAAAAATGGCATGTTCCGTCCCATAGCTGTGTAGTGAATGAAACTCACTCAGTGGCGTCCACATCTATATTCACCACTGGTGATAGCTCACTACTGTAACATGCTACTTCAATAATGTGTACATAGTGACTTGTTGTCTGGATGGACATCTATCATTATTCTGAAGAAAATGGCATTGAAGGGTATATTCATATTACTAAAGTATAACTTCCGTATTTTCAACTTTTCAGATATCAGGATTACAACATTTAACATCCATCCCCCTTGAGTCACTAATTTCACCTAAAAAGTCACCTTTCTGAAGCATTGTAGAGCATGATATTATTCCAGTGCACTACATCTTACTGCCAATCACCCACAAGAAGAACCACAAAGATAACATTTGAGGCAAAGAGTGTTAGATGATTTACATTACTGTCAAAAATGTTATTATGGTCAACTGATACATTATTTAGCAAAACTTAGTAAAATAAATTGACAGATTTTCAGAAGTCATTCTAATTACATATAATATCAATAGCTATGTGTGAAATAATGATTTTTGGTACCCATAGTTTTATATGAACTTTTCTACTTATCAATGAAATTATAGATACCGTACCTATTAGTATCAATGGCTTCAACATGTGTATCCATTTCGATTACATCACACTACTCAAAATTATATTCCACACAAATGTTTTATAAGTACATTCAGTATAAAGTACTGTTTATAACAAGTCTGATTACATTGTATGTCTGTCCTGAAAATAAATTGTGTGTTTGCTCCTAAAGGTGTAACTTTAATATTATATTAATAAATTAAGTAAACTTTTATAAAATGTAAACATAATTGGCATATACAAAAGTAAAGCTGTTGCAAAGGAAACGAACCTTTGTAAAAATGTGTGTTGCTTCATATTCTCACATATTAATACATTTGAAGTTAAGTGCATGTACATGTACTGTATGGCAAAAAAAGTGAAGCAGCCAGAAGACATGGTCAGAAGCCAATGTAACTTTGTTCATATACAGATCATCTGCAGGTCTGTAAGTGATTCAAGCTGCACGTTTCTAACAGCTAGAATAGCCAACAGAATGCATTAGCATTGTTCATGTTTAGTGTGCCTATGAGGCCTGGCAGAAAATAGGAATGGTGTGAATAATGTCAGTGTTGAGTGATCACACTGAAGGAGATGGAGATGTAAAATATGTGTGTGACACAGTGTTAACAGCAAATGACAGAGTTTAAAAGGGTGCCTCAGTGTGGGTTTCCATTCAGCCGGCTGGAAAAATCAGACAATATCCAGATTTTTGGGGTATTCAGATGTGACAGTGGCCCAGTGTCGGACTCCATGATTTCATGAAGACAGGCATCCTCACTGTCAAAATAGTGGTCAACCACTTCTGACCATGATGGAGGATTACCATACTGTGCAATGAGCACATTGTTGCCCTTTCACTTCTCATCTTCTCATCTGATAACAAGTAGTGGAGTTCTTGAAAAATTCTATGTTATCTCACACCATTAGTCAAAGACTGGCAGCAGTCAGTCTGGTGAATTACTGTCCCATGGATAGACGTCCTTTAACACCACATCACTTGTGGTTGAATTTGGAGTGGTGCTGCAGGTGGAAAGCATGGACCTATGGATGTATGATCTCATATTGTGTTCAATGATCAATCACAGCTTTGCGCTACTGTGGATGACCATTGTTGGTGACTCGGAGATAACCTAGAAAGAGGTTCCATTCTTCCAATGTTTAAGAAAGGTACATTGGTATTATTCCTGGAATAATGGTATGGGATCCATCAGGTTTTAGTCCACAGCTGGCACTGGCCTAGGGATCTCTGTTGGCACAATGGTTTGTCATGGACATAATGTGTCCTCATTGTTACTTTTCATGCAACTGTACTTTGGTGCTGTATTTCAACAGGACAATGCTTGTCCACACATGACACATCTCTCTATGAACTTGATTTGACCTCGTAAGTGCTGAAATAACCTCAAGTACCCATCCAGTCCATGAAGTTTCATTTTGTTTCGTCCTTCCCTTCTACAGGATTCACTTTTTCTGTCAGGCAGTGTATTAACAGGAATAAAATTAGCTTACTGTGTAAAAATTCACTGCTATAGAGTCATAAAATTCTTATTAAGCATAGAACAGAGATACAATTATTCATTTTCTTCAGTGCTTTGTGTATAACAATGTGTCATTTGATAAGGATCTCTCATGAAAATCATTGTACTGAAACTATGAAATAACTGTCTACTATCACATTTTCTTCTGTTACCATAATTCAGTGTGAATGTTAGGTTTAATACATAATTCTCCAACATTTTCATTTTTATACCATTACTATTCTCTTTAATTTGTATATGCTGTCTCCTAATTTATTCTCTTATTTACTTTTTATTTTAGTTACACTGTTACTTGTACCTCCATGGTGATCAATAATAGTCCTTATGTTACCTGTTCCAGTAATAAGCCACAAAGAAGTTTGTAATACTTACACATTCCTGCTGTGCAATGCCATAATATCTCCCAGTCTTCAGGTATTCAATGACTGGATAGTTTCCATTGGTACTCGGTATAACAACCCATGATTTAAGACATTGCCATTGTGTTTACTGTTGTACTCATGTACTCACAGAGACTTGTTTCTGTTATTTGTGAAGGTCAAAGATAAAAATTCCATGTTATGTAAATTACCACAGGATAAATAAACAAATTAATCTGATTGAACAAAGTCAGTAATCAGCTACTTTCTCAGAAAGTGTAATTCTGAAAGTTAAATTCTTCTATCTTCTGCAAGGACAACCCACATTTGAACAGTATTAAATGACCTGAAATTTGAAATAATTTTACTGTAGATAAACATATTAATACACTACAAGGAGACAGAAACAAGAGAAATGCAATAACAGTAAAATAATGTGGGTCTTTTGATGAACAATTGAAAGCATTCTGATTTGAACCACTGCAGACTTCTGTACAACTGAGAAAAGAGAAAAAAGATTGGAGCATGAAGTACTGTAAGGCAGAGAGAACTAATCTGGTAGTTCCTAAGTCAAGACTATTTGAACTAGACAGAAACAGTAGTATGTCATGCAAATAAGATATTAAAATATGAACTACCAATGTAAAATCCCGGATGGCATAACAATGATAGGGCAGATGCCACTCACCACATAAAGTTACACACACACACACACACACACACACACATATTTGTGACTACTACCATCTCCAAGCACTAAGGCCCAACTGTCAGTGCAACTGAGGTGAGCAGCAGTCTCGGCTGCAGTGGGTAGTGAAGATGCAGACGAGGTGTGGGATGAGGAGGAAGGTGGGAGAAGATGGTAGTACTGTCTGTGGGAGTGTGCAAGAACATGGTGAGGACAGAACAGTGGGCTGCTAGGTGCAGCATTTGGAGGCATTGGTCACCTTAGACACACCTGCAGTGAGGCCTCATCTACTGGAAATGACAGTAGCTGTGTGTGTACAGGGGGGGGGGGGGGGGGGAATTATCTATGTCTGATGAAGGACTTCGTCTGTTAGTCTGACAGCTAAATAATGATTAGCAGTCTGTTTCATTGTGCCTGTCTGCCACACAATACCTCCATGCGATGAGTAGCATCTAACCTTTCATATTATTGTAGGTATTAAAGTGTCTAATAAGTGAGATTTTAGTAGCCACTCTCAAAAAATTTCCATTGATAAACATTCTCTTATGGAAGCCTGAGTTTGTTCTGGCATACATAATGTTCAGATAACTTATAGGAAAGCAGCTGGGTGATCTATAACTGAAACTGTGCTTTCGATTGTGTTTGTCTATCCACCCGTTCCAGTAGCTTTCAAACACAAAATGTATCATTTGTAACCTTAACTTTATGCATAATTTTTAAAAGCCCTGAACAGTTTACAGGTTTTGCAGATCATTTTGTTTGTCTTCCAACTTTCCACATCAGTCATAGCCTATATATTACCTGGAAAGCTGTCTGATAAAAATCTAAATGAAGTGAAATTAAAATATTGGAATTCTCATGATATTTATGGAACACTCCATCAGTTCTTGTTAGAACATAGGCATACTAAAAACTTGAATAAACATTATTAATTTTCCCCTGTAAAATTTATTTAATACTTCATTATGAACAGCTTTTCAGCTTACTACTCCTGCTGTTTACACTAGGAATGTTGCTGTCCACATTCTGTTCAACAGTAAAGATAAGTCTCCACCTTTAGACCAGAGTAGAATTTAAAGGATTTCCTGCAATCCATGTGTAAAATTATATATAGGTCAGTCAGGTAGGCTTATAACTATTAGACTGACTGGTCATGAAAGGAATGGAAGACTGAAAAAGAAAGATGTTGTTGAGCATGCTCTAAATGCACGTCATTCATATGACATTAAATGCAACATTCTCCATAGAGGAAGTAAAGGCAGAAAGCTAACATTACTTGAAATCTAGGATCTTCATAAGCACCAATCAAAGAATCCTTCCCTGCTTCTTAATGACCGAACACAGCTCCGTTACTGACCCTTACTAATGTAGCATCCACTTATTATTGCTCTCACCATTTGCTAATATGCTTGTTATAACTGTTTCGCATCCAAATCCCATAAACTCCTTTCTCTCTTCTGCCCCACCCCCTCCCCTCCGTTTTCAACTTTTTCATCACATTCACAGTTTGTCCATATAACATTATGGTCTGTGCCATTACTCACTTGTACAAAATATTTGGCTTATACATTCCCTACTTTTAATCTTTGAATATACTGTAATATAAGATTTATTTGTTTAGTCTTTTTGGTACTAAATTTGTATCAATGTAGTCACAAAATTTCACATATCTTTGTACAACAATCTTTGTACGGCTATAAATTCTCACTGAAGTTATGTGGACTACCTGTTTGCTGTTAAGTTATCAGATGATGGCCTAGAAAGTTGAAACTTGGTTCATAATGTACTATTAAATAAATATTTTTGTGGAACATTAATACTATGTGATCAAGTTTTCCATACTAGAATTCTAAGAAATTAAGGTAACCTTTAATGTATATGGTTATTTAATTAAATACTAATGTAATATTGTTTTCTTCCTGTTTCAGCCATAATCTAATTCCTTTCAAAGAAATAGAGGAATCAATTGAAATGAAAAGACTAAAGCATTCCATAGATAAATTCAGACAATTCCAACAACAGAATCCTACTTATCATACAAAAATATGTGACAACCTAACAAAACTAATTTAAATTACTTCCATGAAATCAAGAGGTTTGTACAACATTTTTCTGCCTCGTAAAGTAGAAGAAACCTTACTCACTAGCAAAAATGTTTATTGAAAGTAAAAGACTGCAGCATTCTTTGGAAGTACTCAATGATTTTAGATGATACCTTAAGATGGGGTAATATTGGATGGAATTTTAATACGCCTTAATGTAGCTTTACAAAGAATATTCAATTCATGCAACAAAAGTACATGATATTTGGAATGACATTGTAGAATAATATAATCAAAGAACATGAACTGGAAATGTTTTTTAAGTATCCAGATCATAACAAATAAAATTGCCTGATGTTACCCAGTATAATGGGGTAAGTTTGGATGCTCATTGTATTTTCATTTAAAGTTCCATATAATTTATAGATGTTCAGAAAACATTTGAAACATGTTTAGAAAAATATTCACACAGATATTTAGAAAATATTTGATTAATAATGTTAGTCTTCTTATAGAATAAATCATAAATCTACAATATGTTCTTAGTGAATAAAAAAATTCATCTTTTCTTCTTTTGGAGTTGGCATCATTCTGAAAATTTGATGTTTGTTTGCAATATCATCATCTGGAGTTTCAGGTAAAATAAGACCAGATTTTCCACCTTAAGGTGGATGCAGAATTCTGACTTCCACTTCTTTTGCACTCACTTCTGTTATGATTCCAAAAACCTACCTGTTTGGCTCTTTCCTTTCAATTGTGTCTATTCTCCAATGCTCAGTTGCTACGTTAAATTTGCCTGATGCCTTTTCTTTGATAGTTTTCTTGATCTTATAGTAAAGACCACCTTATCAAAATTCTGAACACAATTGTACCTCAAACGACATTGTGAGACCCATAATTTATTTGTAAATTCACATTTTTTTCTAACATTTAAATAAGTAAATTATAAGGAAATTGTGCTTGTCAATTTTTTTCTTCTAGTGTAGTGATGAAAGTATTTGCCTAATGACAACTAACAATAATTGTACACTGCACTGAAAACTGCTATACACCATCTTCTCCACTTCCAATCGCAAAAGGGTGTGTGTTTGAATCTACTTTACAATATGCAAGGTGTAACCAGCAAAATGCTTGTGCAAAGTAAAAGCCTGCATCCAGTGATTTCAATGTAAGAAGCAAAATATGCTGTTCCTGCCCCAGTGTACTCCTGTGTCTGATATTTCCCCATCTTAAGGTATGTACGGTGCTTGGAATAGTATCCTGTATTCTTACAGGAATTTTATTGGTTCTAATTAGAAAAAGAGTCTTGTAGATATATATTTGGAAATAAATACTTGTTGAGATACAAGCCATTCTATCCTACAATAATCATCTGTTTGTTTGTATTTGTATATGTATTTATTTGGTCCATTAAATCTTATATGTACAGAGCAGCACATCAGCTGTTGGACATGCCCATGCAAATATATCTTCATGTTAACATGATGTTTCCTACATAAATGAATACATTTTTTTCATTCTGACTTTTAATTAAACTACTTTAAGTAGAAAATTATGACTGAAAACATGAATAAACTAATATTATTGATTAGCCTTTACATGCTACAAGTAGTTAGTTTCAATTACAAAATATTTTGGTAAGTGATGAAGAGTATGGCTTATACACTTAACATTAACTTTCTTAGGCTCTCAAAGATTTTGGAGGAACTCTTCCTGGCTATAGTACCAGCACATTAATAAAATATTCTTTTACTACTGCTTTGAATGTTTTAGGTCATTGATTACTTTAACTGAATTGATAAAATCAAAAACTCCTTATATCCACTACCACAAATGTTTGGGGAGAAGCAAAAATGTGATTATTAGAAGGAACAGTGATTGAAAGTTGTTAAGAAAAATCCCACATTTTCTACTACATAGTATGTTATTCTAGAACCATAATACTGTACATACCTATTGTAGGAGCCAAAAGAATAATATGTATAGCTGTTTCATAGAGGTTTCTGTGTGGACAATTGCAACAAATGGCATTTTAGAGCAATTTATTAATGCATTGACAATATTACAGCGTACAATATGTGCTGCATTGTAAACCATAAGCTTTGTGCAAAATGTCCTTCCACTTGTAGTTTGTGTAATTTCAGTTTAGCCTCCTTTATAATGCCACATTTACATTTGCTGCAAATACCTTTCCATCTGTTTCTTGGTGATTCTACATCACTTGTATTATTAATGCTTTAACAGTGCAGCAGTAGCTAACTAAACAATGTAATAATGCAATGAGAACTAAGTAGAATATTAGTTGCACTATAGTCATATATAATAAAATAGAAAAAACTTCCACATGGGAAAAATATATTAAAAACAAAGATTTCAAGACTTACCAAGCGGGAAAGCGCCGGTAGATAGGCACAATGAATAAAACACACACACAAAATTTAAACACACACACAGAATTTGAGCTTTCGCAACCGGTGGCTGCTTCGTCAGGATAGAGGGAAGGAAAAGGAAAGATGAAAGGATGTGGGTTTTAAGCGAGAGGGTAAGGAGTAATTCCAATCCCGAGAGTGGAAAGACTTACCTTAGGGGGAAAAAAGGATAGGTATATACTAGCGCGCGCAAACACACACACACACACACACACACACACACACACACACACACACACACGCATACCCATCCATACATACACAGACACAAGCGTGCAAGTATATACCTATCCTTTTTTCCCCCTAAGGTAAGTCTTTCCGCTCCCGGGATTGGAATGACTCCTTACCCTCTCGCTTAAAACCCACATCCTTTCCTTTTCCTTCCCTCTATCCTGACAAAGCAGCCGCCGGTTACGAATGCTCAAATTCTATGTGTGTGTTTAAATTCTGTGTGTGTGTTTTATTCATTGTGCCTATCTACCGGCGCTTTTCCGCTTGGTAAGTCTTGGAATCTTTGTTTTTAATATATATATATATATATATATATATATATATATATATATATATATATATATATATATATATATATATATATATATGACGATGTAAATAAAACAGAAAGAAACTTCCACATGGGAAAAATATATTAAAAACAAAGATTCCAAGACTTACCAAGCGGGAAAGCGCCGGCAGACAGGCACATGAACAAAACACACAAACACACACACAGAATTACGAGCTTTCGCAACTGGCAGTTGCTTCGTCAGGAAAGAGGGAAGGAGAGGGAAAAATGAAAGGATGTGGGTTTTAAGGGAGAGGGTAAGGAGTCATTCCAATCCCGGGAGCGGAAAGACTTCCCTTAGGGGAAAAAAAGGACAGGTGTACACTCGCGCACACACACACACACACATATCCATCCGCACATACACAGACACAAGCAGACATATTTAAAGGCAAAGAGTTAAGGGCAGAGATGTCAGTCGAGGCGGAAGTACAGAGGCAAAGAAGTTGTTGAAAGACAGGTGAGGTGTGAGCGGCGGCAACTTGAAATTAGCGGAGGTTGAGGCCTGGCGGATATCGAGAAGAGAGGATATACTGAAGGGCGAGTTCCCATCTCCGGAGTTCGGATAGGTTGGTGTTGGTGGGAAGTATCCAGATAACTCGGATGGTGTAACACTGTGCCAAGATGTGCTGGCCGTGCATCAAGGCATGTTTAGCCACAGGGTGATCCTCATTACCAACAAACACTGTCTGCCTGTGTCCATTCATGCGAATGGACAGTTTGTTGCTGGTCATTCCCACATAGAAAGCATCACAGTGCAGGCAGGTCAGTTGGTAAATCACGTGGGTGCTTTCACATGTGGCTCTCCCTTTGATCGTGTACACCTTCCGGGTTACAGGACTGGAGTAGGTGGTGGTGGGAGGGTGCATAGGACAGGTTTTACACCGGGGGCGGTTGCAAGGGTAGGAGCCAGAGGGTAGGGGAGGTGGTTTGGGGATTTCATAGGGATGAACCAAGAGGTTACGAAGGTTAGGTGGACGGCGGAAAGACACTCTTGGTGGAGTGGGGAGGATTTCATGAAGGATGGATCTCATTTCGGGGCAGGATTTTAGGAAGTCGTATCCCTGCTGGAGAGCCACATTCAAGGTCTGATCCAGTCCCGGGAAGTATTCTGTTACAAGTGGGGCACTTTTGGGGTTCTTCTGTGAGAGGTTCTGGGTTTGAGGGGATGAGGAAGTGGCTCTGGTTATCTGCTTCTGTACCAGGTTGGGAGGGTAGTTGCGGGATGCGAAAGCTGTTTTCAGGTTGTTGGTGTAATGGTCGAGGGATTCAGGACTGGAGCAGATTCGTTTGCCACGAAGGCCTAGGCTGTAGGGCAGGGACCGTTTGATATGGAATGGGTGGCAGCTGTCATAATGGAGGTACTGTTGCTTGTTGGTGGGTTTGATGTGGACGGATGGAGGTCAACATCTAGGAAAGTGGCATGGGATTTGGAGTAGGACCAGGTGAATCTGATGGAACCAAAGGAGTTGAGGTTGGAGAGGAAATTCTCGAGTTGTTCTTCACTGTGAGTCCAGATCATGAAGATGTCATCAATAAATCTGTACCAAACTTTGGGTTGGCAGGCTTGGGTAACCAAGAAGGCTTCCTCTAAGCGACCCATAAATAGGTTGGCATACGAGGGGGCCATCCTGGTACCCATGGCTGTTCCCTTTAATTGTTGGTATGTCTGGCCTTCAAAAGTGAAGAAGTTGTGGGTCAGGATGAAGCTGGCTAAGGTGACGAGGAAAGAGGTTTTAGGTAGGGTGGCAGGTGATCGGCGTGAAAGGAAGTGCTCCATTGCAGCGAGGCCCTGGACGTGCGGGATATTTGTGTATAGGGAAGTGGCATCAATGGTTACCAGGATGGTTTCTGGGGGTAACAGACTGGGCACGGATTCCAGGCGTTCGAGAAAGTGGTTGGTGTCTTTGATGAAGGATGGGAGACTGCATGTAATGGGTTGAAGGTGTTGATCTACGTAGGCAGAGATACGTTCTGTGGGGGCTTGGTAACCAGCTACAATGGGGCGACCAGGATGTTTGGGTTTGTGAATTTTAGGAAGTAGGTAGAAGGTAGGAGTGCGAGGTGACGGTGGGGTGAGGAGTTTGATGGAGTCAGGTGAAAGGTTTTGTAGGGGGCCTAAGGTTCTGAGGATTCCTTGAAGCTCAGCCTGGACATCAGGAATGGGATTACTTCGGCAAACTTTGTATGTAGAGTTGTCTGAAAGCTGACGCAGTCCCTCAGCCACATACTCCCGACGATCAAGTACCACAGTCGTGGAACCCTTGTCAGCCGGAAGAATGATGATGGATCGGTCAGCTTTCAGATCACGGATAGCCTGGGATTCGGCTGTGGTGATGTTGGGAGTAGGATTAAGGTTTTTCAAGAAAGATTGAGGGGCAAGGCTGGAAGTGAGAAATTCCTGGAAGGTTTGGAGAGGGTGATTTTGAGGAAGAGGAGGTGGGTCCCGCTGTGATGGAGGACGGAACTGTTGCAGGCAGGGTTCAATTTGGATAGTGTCTTGGGGAGTTGGATCATTAGGAGTGGGATCAGGATTGTTTTTCTTCGTGGCAAAGTGATATTTCCAGCAGAGACTACGAGTGTAGGACAGTAAATCCTTGACAAGGGCAGTTTGGTTGAACCTGGGAGTGGGGCTGAAGGTGAGGCCTTTGGATAGGACAGAGGTTTCGGATTGGGAGAGGGGTTTGGAGGAAAGGTTAACTACTGAATTGGGGTGTTGTGGTTCCAGATTGATGCCACTTCCCTATACACAAATATCCCGCACGTCCAGGGCCTCGCTGCAATGGAGCACTTCCTTTCACGCCGATCACCTGCCACCCTACCTAAAACCTCTTTCCTCGTCACCTTAGCCAGCTTCATCCTGACCCACAACTTCTTCACTTTTGAAGGCCAGACATACCAACAATTAAAGGGAACAGCCATGGGTACCAGGATGGCCCCCTCGTATGCCAACCTATTTATGGGTCGCTTAGAGGAAGCCTTCTTGGTTACCCAAGCCTGCCAACCCAAAGTTTGGTACTGATTTATTGATGACATCTTCATGATCTGGACTCACAGTGAAGAACAACTCGAGAATTTCCTCTCCAACATCAACTCCTTTGGTTCCATCAGATTCACCTGGTCCTACTCCAAATCCCATGCCACTTTCCTAGATGTTGACCTCCATCCGTCCACATCAAACCCACCAACAAGCAACAGTACCTCCATTATGACAGCTGCCACCCATTCCATATCAAACGGTCCCTGCCCTACAGCCTAGGCCTTCATGGCAAACGAATCTGCTCCAGTCCTGAATCCCTCGACCATTACACCAACAACCTGAAAACAGCTTTCGCATCCCGCAACTACCCTCCCAACCTGGTACAGAAGCAGATAACCAGAGCCACTTCCTCATCCCCTCAAACCCAGAACCTCTCACAGAAGAACCCCAAAAGTGCCCCACTTGTAACAGAATACTTCCCGGGACTGGATCAGACCTTGAATGTGGCTCTCCAGCAGGGATACGACTTCCTAAAATCCTGCCCCGAAATGAGATCCATCCTTCATGAAATCCTCCCCACTCCACCAAGAGTGTCTTTCCGCCGTCCACCTAACCTTCGTAACCTCTTGGTTCATCCCTATGAAATCCCCAAACCACCTCCCCTACCCTCTGGCTCCTACCCTTGCAACCGCCCCCGGTGTAAAACCTGTCCTATGCACCCTCCCACCACCACCTACTCCAGTCCTGTAACCCGGAAGATGTACACGATCAAAGGGAGAGCCACATGTGAAAGCACCCACGTGATTTACCAACTGACCTGCCTGCACTGTGATGCTTTCTATGTGGGAATGACCAGCAACAAACTGTCCATTCGCATGAATGGACACAGGCAGACAGTGTTTGTTGGTAATGAGGATCACCCTGTGGCTAAACATGCCTTGATGCACGGCCAGCACATCTTGGCACAGTGTTACACCGTCCGAGTTATCTGGATACTTCCCACCAACACCAACCTATCCGAACTCCGGAGATGGGAACTCGCCCTTCAGTATATCCTCTCTTCTCGATATCCGCCAGGCCTCAACCTCCGCTAATTTCAAGTTGCCGCCGCTCATACCTCACCTGTCTTTCAACAACTTCTTTGCCTCTGTACTTCCGCCTCGACTGACATCTCTGCCCTTAACTCTTTGCCTTTAAATATGTCTGCTTGTGTCTGTGTATGTGCAGATGGATATGTGTGTGTGTGTGTGCGCGAGTGTACACCTGTCCTTTTTTTCCCCTAAGGGAAGTCTTTCCGCTCCCGGGATTGGAATGACTCCTTACCCTCTCCCTTAAAATGTCCTTTTTTTCCCCTAAGGGAAGTCTTTCCGCTCCCGGGATTGGAATGACTCCTTACCCTCTCCCTTAAAACCCACATCCTTTTGTCTTTCCCTCTCCTTCCTGAAGAAGCAACCATCGGTTGCGAAAGCTAGTAATTCTGTGTGTGTGTTTGTGTGTTTTGTTCATGTGCCTGTCTGCCAGTGCTTTCCCGCTTGGTAAGTCTTGGAATCTTTGTTTTTAATATATTTTTCCCATGTGGAAATTTCTTTCTATTATATATATATATATATATATATATATATATATATATATATATATATATATATATATATATATATATATATACACTCCTGGAAATGGAAAAAAGAACACATTGACACCGGTGTGTCAGACCCACCATACTTGCTCCGGACACTGCGAGAGGGCTGTACAAGCAATGATCACACTTACGGCACAGCGGACATACCAGGAACCGCGGTGTTGGCCGTCGAATGGCGCTAGCTGCACAGCATTTGTGCACCGCCGCCGTCAGTGTCAGCCAGTTTGCCGTGGCATACGGAGCTCCATCGCAGTCTTTAACACTGGTAGCATGCTACGACAGCGAGGACGTCAACCGTATGTGCAGTTGATGGACTTTGAGCGAGGGCGTATAGTGGGCATGCGGGAGGCCGGATGGATGTACCGCCGAATTGCTCAACATGGGGGCGTGAAGTCTCCACAGTACATCGATGTTGTCGCCAGTGGTCGGCGGAAGGTGCACGTGCCCGTCGCCTGGGACCGGACTGCAGCGACGCACGGATGCACGCCAAGACCGTAGGATCCTACGCAGTGCCGTAGGGGACCGCACCGCCACTTCCCAGCAAATTAGGGACACTGTTGCTACTGGGGTATCGGCGAGGACCATTCGCAACCATCTCCATGAAGCTGGGCTACGGTCCCGCACACCGTTAGGCCGTCTTCCGCTAACGCCCCAACATCGTGCAGCCCGCCTCCAGTGGTGTCGCGACAGGCGTGAATGGAGGGACGAATGGAGACGTGACGTCTTCAGCGATGAGAGTCGCTTCTGCCTTGGTGCCAATGATGGTCGTATGCGTGTTTGGCGCCGTGCAGGTGAGCGCCACAATCAGGACTGCATACGACCGAGGCACACAGGGCCAACACCCTGCATCATGGTGTGGGGAGCGATCTCCTACACTGGCCGTACACCTCTGGTGATCGTCGAGGGGACACTGAATAGTGCACGGTACATCCAAACCGTCATCGAACCCATCGTTCTACCATTCCTAGACCGGCAAGGGAACTTGCTGTTCCAACAGGACAATGCACGTCCGCATGTATCTCGTGCCACCCAACGTGCTCTAGAAGGTGTAAGTCAACTGCCCTGGCCAGCAAGATCTCCGGATCTGTCCCCCATTGAGCATGTTTGGGACTGGATGAAGCGTCGTCTCACGCGGTCTGCACGTCCAGCACGAACGCTGGTCCAACTGAGGCGCCAGGTGGAAATGGCATGGCAAGCCGTTCCACAGGACTACATCCAGCATCTCTACGATCGTCTCCATGGGAGAATAGCAACCTGCATTGCTGCAAAAGGTGGATATACACTGTACTAGTGCCGACATTGTGCATGCTCTGTTGCCTGTGTCTATGTGCCTGTGGTTCTGTCAGTGTGATCATGTGATGTATCTGACCCCAGGAATGTGTCAATAAAGTTTCCCCTTCCTGGGACAATGAATTCACGGTGTTCTTATTTCAATTTCCAGGAGTGTATATATATATATATATATATATATATATATATATATATATATATATATATATATATATATTGATGACATCTTCATGATCTGGACTCACAGTGAAGAACAACTCCAGAATTTCCTCTCCAACCTCAACTCCTTTGGTTCCATCAGATTCACCTGGTCCTACTCCAAATCCCATGCCACTTTCCTAGACGTTGACCTCCATCTGTCCAATGGCCAGCTGGACACATCCGTCCACATCAAACCCACCAACAAGCAACAGTACCTCCATTATGACAGCTGCCACCCATTCCATATCAAACGGTCCCTTCCCTACAGCCTAGGCCTTCGTGGCAAACGAATCTGCTCCAGTCCTGAATCCCTCGACCATTACACCAACAACCTGAAAACAGCTTTTGCATCCCGCAACTACCCTCCCAACCTGGTACAGAAGCAGATAACCAGAGCCACTTCCTCATCCCCTCAAACCCAGAACCTCTCACAGAAGAACCCCAAAAGTGCCCCACTTGTGACAGAATACTACCCGGGACTGGATCAGACCTTGAATGTGGCTCTCCAGCAGGGATACGACTTCCTAAAATCCTGCCCCAAAATGAGATCCATCCTTCATGAAATCCTCCCCACTCAACCAAGAGTGTCTTTCCGCCATCCACCTAACCTTCGTAACCTCTTGGTTCATCCCTATGAAATCCCTAAACCACCTTCCCTACCCTCTGGCTCCTACCCTTGCAACCGCCCCCAGTGTAAAACCTGCCCTATGCACCCTCCCACCACCACCTACTCCAGTCCTGTAACCCAGAAGGTGTACACGATCAAAGGGAGAGCCACGTGTGAAAGCACCCACGTGATTTACCAACTGACCTGCCTGCACTGTGACGCTTTCTATGTGGGAATAACCAGCAACAAACTGTCCATTCGCATGAATGGACACAGGCAGACAATGTTTGTTGGTAATGAGGATCACCCTGTGGCTAAACATGCCTTGATGCACTGCCAGCACATCTTGGCACAGTGTTACACCGTCCGAGTTATCTGGATACTTCCCACCAACACCAACCTATCCGAACTCCGGAGATGGGAACTCGCCCTTCAGTATATCCTCTCTTCTCGACATCTGCCAGGCCTCAACCTCCGCTAATTTCAAGTTGCCGCCCCTCATACCTCACCTGTCTTTCAACAACTTCTTTGCATCTGTACTTCCGCCTCGATTGACATCTCTGCCCTTACTCTTTGCCTTTAAATATGTCTGCTTGTGTCTGTGTATGTGCGGATGGATATGTGTGTGTGTGTGCGAGTGTACACCTGTCCTTTTTTTCCCCTAAGGGAAGTCTTTCCGCTCCGGGATTGGAATAACTCCTTACCCTCTCCCTTAAAACCCACATCCTTTTGTCTTTCCCTCTCCTTCCTGAAGAAGCAACCATCGGTTGCGAAAGCTAGTAATTCTGTGTGTGTGTTTGTGTGTTTTGTTCATGTGCCTGTCTGCCGGCGTTTTCCCGCTTGGTAAGTCTTGGAATCTTTGTTTTTAATATATTTTTCCCATGTGGAAGTTTCTTTCTATTTTATATATACACTCCTGGAAATTGAAATAAGAACACCGTGATTTCAGTGTCCCAGGAAGGGGAAACTTTATTGACACATTCCTGGGGTCAGATACATCACACGATCACGCTGACAGAACCACAGGCACATAGACACAGGCAACAGAGCATGCACAATGTCGGCACTAGTACAGTGTATATCCACCTTTCGCAGCAATGCAGGCTGCTATTCTCCCATGGAGACTATCGTAGAGATGCTGGATGTAGTCCTGTGGAATGGCTTGCCATGCCATTTCCACCTGGCGCCACAGTTGGACCAGAGTTCGTGCTGGACGTGCTGACCATGTAAGACGACGCTTCATCCAGTCCCAAACATGCTCAATGGGGGACAGATCCGGAGATCTTGCTGGCCAGGGTAGTTGACTTACACCTTCTAGAGCACGTTGAGTGGCACGGGATACATGCGGACGTGCATTGTCCTGTTGGAACAGCAAGTTCCCTTGCCGGTCTAGGAATGGTAGAACGATGGGTTCGATGACGGTTTGGATGTACCGTGCACTATTCAGTGTCCCCTCGACGATCACCAGAGGTGTACGGCCAGTGTAGGAGATCGCTCCCCACACCATGATGCCGGGTGTTGGCCCTGTGTGCCTCGGTCGTATGCAGTCTTGATTGTGGTGCTCACCTGCATGGCGCCAAACACGCATACGACCATCATTGGCACCAAGGCAGAAGTGACTCTCATCGCTGAAGACGACACATCTCCATTCGTCCCTCCATTCACGCCTGTCGCGACACCACTGGAGGCGTGCTGCACGATGTTGGGGCGTGAGCGGAAGACGGCCTAACGGTGTGCGGGACCGTAGCCCCGCTTCATGGAGACGGTTGTGAATGGTCCTTGCCGATACCCCAGGAGCAACAGTGTCCCTAATTTGCTGGGAAGTGGCGGTGCGGTCCCCTACGGCACTGCGTAGAATCCTATGGTCTTGGCGTGCATCCGTGCGTGGCTGCGGTCCGGTCCCAGGTCAGCGGGCACGTGCATCTTCCGCCGACCACTGGCGACAACATCGATGTACTGTGGAGACCTCACGCCCCACGTGTTGAGCAATTCGGCGGTACGTCCACCCGGCCTCCCGCATCCCCACTATACGCCCTCGCTCAAAGTCCGTCAACTGCACATACGGTTCACGTCCACGCTGTCACGGCATGCTACCAGTGTTAAGGACTGCGATGGAGCTCCGTATGCCACGGCAAACTGGCTGACACTGACGGCGGCGGTGCACAAATGCTGCGCAGCTAGCGCCATTCGATGGAAAAAAACAGCGGTTCCTGGAGTGTCCGCTGTGCCGTGCGTGTGATCATTGCTTGTACAGCCCTCTCGCAGTGTCCGGAGCAAGTATGGTGGGTCTGACACACCGGTGTCAATGTGTTCTTTTTTCCATTTCCAGGAGTGTGTGTGTGTGTGTCTATATATATATATATATATATATATATATATATATATATATATATATATATATATATATATATAAAACAGAAAGAAACTTCCACATGGGAAAAATATATTAAAAATAAAGATTCCAAGACTTACCAAGCGGGAAAGCGCCGGCAGACAGGCACATGAACAAAACACACAAACACACACACAAAATTACGAGCTTTCGCAACTGGCAGTTGCTTCGTCAGGAAGGAAGGAAGGAGAGGGAAAAATGAAAGGGTGTGGGTTTTAAGGGAGAGGGTAAGGAGTCATTCCAATCCCGGGAGCGGAAAGACTTCCCTTAGGGGAAAAAAAAGGACAGGTGTACACTCGCACACACACACACATATCCATCCGCACATACACAGACACAAGCAGACAAATATGTCTGCTTGTGTCTGTGTATGTGCGGATGGATATGTGTGTGTGTGTGCGAGTGTACACCTGTCCTTTTTTTTCCCCTAAGGGAAGTCTTTCCGCTCCCGGGATTGGAATGACTCCTTACCCTCTCCCTTAAAACCCACACCCTTTCATTTTTCCCTCTCCTTCCTTCCTTCCTGACGAAGCAACTGCCAGTTGCGAAAGTTCGTAATTTTGTGTGTGTGTTTGTGTGTTTTGTTCATGTGCCTGTCTGCCGGCGCTTTCCCGCTTGGTAAGTCTTGGAATCTTTATTTTTAATATATATATATATATATATATATATATATATATATATATATATAGAAAGAAACTTCCACATGGGAAATATATATATATCATTGACTGTCAGCTGTTTAGTAATCAGGTACAAGAATCTTAGAAAACAAAGTAAACTACCAAGCAAACCAATGAGAAACTGAAGAAAATGGTATTTTCACTCATTAAGTGTAGAAATGCCTCATGACACTGGACATGAGCTACTTCTGGATAAAATGGTAAAATTTACTATCTCATTACATGCAAACCATTAGATGGATGTGAGGTATTTCTATCACAATCAATGTTGCTAAAGGATACATAATCCGCCATAATCTCATTTTGCAAAAAATGTAGACATGAGGTGTTTACTGATTTTATCGACTCAGTTTCTTCTGGCAAATTCTTGTAAATAATTTTACCAAGGTGTAATGTTCTTTTTGGCATAACTGGCTTTTACTTGGAGCATGAGGAAGCCAGTATTCTGTCTTGTGTTGTGAATATGTAGATTTTAATTTTTTGAGGAGGACACTAGGATTTGTTACTCCATATTTCTTAATAAAAATTGCACTTCCAAAGCTGTAAATATATGGAAGATGAAGACTCACCATATTTTTACATCGAGGTGTACAAGGTTTGTTCCTTTGTGTTGCTGCCACGATTCTCATTGTTCATTTTCACATCCTGAAGAGTCTTAGGCAGGATGGTAAGTTACTCCAGAAAGCAATCACATACTATCAGAATTAATAAACACTCATTAGACAGACCTTATGGTAACAGTTTTCAAGCACTCTCATTACAGAGCACATGGTTCTTAGGCTCTTAAATAACCTATCAGTGTGACTATCCCAACTAAGGTTATCCTGGAGCCATATCACCAGAAGTTTTGTATTAGCTTCACTTGCGATAGCTTTGTCTGATACGTGAATTTTTATATCTTCTTCACTGTTTCTCTTGACATTATGAAAATTTGATGCTACTGTTTTACTTTTATTTATTATTGGTCTGTTTTGTTGAACCAGTTTCCATACTTTACATATTTTACTTATTTGTAATCAGAATAGTGCCTGGTTGATTTATATCTTCTTGAAATTATACTTCTACTACTTGTCTGTGGCCATTAAGATATGATCCAAGCCAGTTGTTAGGTGTATCCCTGATACCCACACTATCAAGTTTCTGCAGCAATAGGATGTGGTCTATGATGCCAAAGTTCTTAGTCATATGCCACTTACTTTTCTCTACTCTCAAGATTTTAGAGCACTTTACTCAGAAATTCAAATATTGCTTTTTCTGTTGACTGGCCTTTCCACAAACCATATTTGGCTGTAGATAATATGTAGTTCATTTGTAGAAAATCTAGCATCATCTTATGAAAGATTTTGTCAAGTGTTTTTGAAAAGCCAGATAGCAAAGCAGCAAAGCAATAGTTCTACAATTGGTCATGTGTTCTTTCATATCCCTATGTGATCAGTGGCTTGAGTTTCACTGTCTTTAAGCTGGAGGGAAGGATTTCAGTTGCAATGGACTGTTGACTCTACAGGAAATGCTAAATGTTATTAGCACTCATTCTCATGAATCCTAGTGTAACCACATCTGGTTACATTCAGGTTTGGTCACTTATACAAGGCATGATCAACAAATACAATGAATGAATTTTTTAGCAGCTGCTGCTGACACTATAACAATTTTATGCAATTTGTCCAATTGCCTGATTCTTTGAGACAGCCAGCTTCAAGTTGGAACATGTTCTTAATTGTCAGTTAGTTTCCAGAGATACTAGAGAGAGGCTGTGTGTAACATGTCTGGTGCACATCATGGATTTCATACATGACATTAAGTTCTGTTTCAAGTTGCAAAAAAGTGCAAAAGAAACTCAAGAAATGTGAAATTTGTGTATATAATGCTGTAACTCTGAAGACTGTTTACAAGTGATACGAGCAATTTAAAAGCAGAAATGAGTCGACAGAAGATGAACGACATTCAGAACCCCGTTAACCCAAGTGATATGGATAAGGTTTCTGCTCTTGTAAAACTGACCATGCATGAGAACGGTTAATGTCTTCAGCAGCATCAGTTCTTCACATACTTGTTCTAAGAATCATCATCTACATGTTGCAACACTCATGCCTCCATATTTGTTGTGAGATCAGCTGTGGTCCCTTTTAATTTTGCAAATCTTCCCCTGTCTTCAAGTTGTTGGAACAGCCTACTGAATATTTTTTTTCTAATTTTTTCTCCAAACAGAATGTCATGGTGAAGTTTTCATTTTGCATACATGACATGAGCCTGCCTATTAACATTGTTGGTTAAATAATGGCAGAAAATCACGTCTGTCATATCCCGTGTGAAATTATAGGATTCATTTTCATTGTTTATGTTGTGTACAGTCAGTGGAATCACTTATTGATATTGTTCTGGAACCAGAATGACCTCAAAACAGCACGTATGAACTGGCTGATCCAGGAGATAGTTGTAAGAGATGTATGTAACAACAGCGTCACAGTGGAAAGACTAAATACAAACACACATGTAGCCACCAGTTAATTTTAACAGAAAGACAGCCTGTACTGCTTGGTATTGATCACCCAAACCGCATGTATAGTAGTCTACATCTCAACAAATACTTGTTTCCAGAAATATATTAATACAACTTTTTTCTAGTTTCTACCAATACTGCCTTGTGTAAGAGACACCATTTAAACACCCTCAGTATAAGAGATTATTGGTGAATATCAAGAAACAATGTTTTTTCTACAAATCATATAAAATATCTTTTGCTTTGAAATGTTTCAGGGGAAGTGTGAAATGGATCTATTACTGCCAAGCAGATGAATGATCTACCAGAAGTCGGAGTGAAAAATGAAGAAAGTGACTTATGTTATGAACTGTTTAGGGAGAGAAAAAAAGAGCAGTGATTACAAAAGCAGCATGAGACTGAAATGTCTGTGTAGCACTGTCAGTCAAATGGCTTCCAGTACATGCAAAAGACTCGTTATTACATTCATGTAAATAACAGAATGGCCCTTGCAGGCAGTGCTACATTAACTATTGGAGAAATGAAAATGTGTATCGCCAGAAGCTAGTTCTTTGGATCTACTGTTTTCAGCACACAACTATATCATGTGAAGCTGTGTTGAGTGTGGTTTATCCACCAGCAAATGTAGCAACACATGCAATAACCCATTTGCAGCACTGACTTGCCCTGTGTGACTTTTTTCCCAGTTTCTTCATCTTGCCACTTATTGTTTCACATTTCCTACCAGTGATGAACTCTGGTATACAGATGATACATTTTGCAGCCATGTTGATAACATTTTGAGATTAGAGCAATCTCTTCTTTGGAACTGTCATTGTTTGAATAATTTGAAACCTTGTTCTTTCTTCCTGTAGCTAGCCCCTCGTTTAGGGTGACAGATTTCTTGTTTTGCACAGAATTACTTGCTAAGGTTTTCTTGTTTCTTACAATCAAAAAAATCTTCCAGCTTCTCGTTATATGTGTAGCTGGTCAGTACTGTACTCCCTTCCCCTTTCTGCTAGCGAGGTGGGTTTTGCACTTTTGTTACTGGTGTAATGTGCTTCAGAGGGTGGAGATGGAAACAGTATTTCACAGGGAAGGAGACTGAGGAATGAGTGCAACATTATCATCCACTTCCAGCCAGAAGTCTTCATTTTGTGTAGCATTTGATAGATGTTGGATTTGGATTCTTGTTCAGGCATTTGGGAGTTCACTGTACATATTTATTCTTTCTAGTTGCCTGTTGTTAAGGGCTTCAATAATACAGTCTGTTTCATTGAGAACAGCATCACAGAAAAGGAAGATATTTCCAGTGTAAAATCCTCTGACGACATTAGATGCTGGTGAGGCCCTCGTAAAAACATTTTCCATGAGATTATCAATTTCATAACTGTGGCACTATCCAGACATTAGCTGCATAAAACTACCTACATGTCACATGGTTGTGAAAAGTTTTAAATGCTTCATAAATACCACATTGGAAGACAGCATTTTGTAAATGCTATGTAGTGGCAAGTGACCTGTGATGAAGTATATCAGCTCCAGCTGTTTGGTAGGTAAATAGTGAGTATCTAAAGTACAGGTAAGAGGATCTTCAACTGAAAGTTTCAAAAAGGAAGCAAATGTTTTCCATCCAGTGACAGAAAAGATCATACTAGATCCATTCTGACTGATGGAACCTTGCAGTGTTCCAGGAGGATCTCCTTTCATTAGGTTAATATCATTTTTTTCTTTCTATGGAAAATGATCATGGGAGAAACGAATTGACCGCCTACCTACATGCAGGTGACATTCAGGTTGGTTTTGCTTTTTCTTCATTCCACTTTCTAATATTACCCATAATTGAGCACATACTAAGATGCCGAAGTGCTTAATCTGCTATTGTGACACTCACCTGAAAAACTGAAGTTAAGAAAAGTATTTTTACAAAATATTACACCAATGGAATATTCTATTAATGTTCTCTTAAACTGTATTAACTAACAGAGATTCAGTTATGCCTATGTGGTCATTACCCAGCCAAAATTGAGGTCAAGAAAATTATGAACAAACTGGAAAAATACATTGCTGTCTTTATCACTGAAAAGGAATCATTGCTAGCCCACTGACTAGGGGCACACAAAAGCTGAAAGTTGAAGTTGACTGCACCACGGATTCCACACCACAACTTGCACATATATATCTGCATTGAGATATTTTAATGATTTTACTAACTTAAATTATTCTTTGAACATTACCTCACATTTATTAAGGCTGCTTTCATCTCATTTTCCTTTATTTACTCAATTCCACCCTGTCTACATGAAATTCTTATCTCTCCAAGGTCTTTACTCATTTGTCCTCAGGTGATGGCAACGGAAACCCCATCTGTTTTTATTACTTTTCCTTTGAGATTCTATCAGTTAAACAACAATATGAATCTTTTCCTTGATCTTTAACCTACTGTGAACACACTTTCTAGATTCATAAGATTTTTCAACTAAACTTATTTCTCTGAAGGCACAGTAACTGTTCTTTCACAGATTTCTTAAAGAACTTCTTTAGTTATTTTGGAGATTACTATGGTTGTAGCATCATCAAAGAACCTTCTCATCCATAAATCTTAATGACTAATTGGCAATTAAGTCCCATGGCTACTTTAGTTATAGATATACACTGCCTGACAAAAAAAAAAAAAAAAAAAAACGTGAAGCACCTAGAAGGATGGAGGGGGGGGAGGGGCATGGAATGAAAATCTGTGGTTTGGAGACTATGTAATGTTACTGTAGTGATTGAAAAATTGAGTCAAATTTATAAATAACATGGTCTTATGATCCCATTTATCAGTAGGACATTGTACCCCCTCTGGCCTGAATGCTTGCACTGATTTGGTTTGGAAGCCAATGTATACTCTCCCGAGACAAACATCGCCCTCCACAGGTGCTGCAACTGATCATTGATAGCCTGGATAATGGCACTACGACAGGGTTGATGTCCAAGCTAGGCCCACACATGTTCTACAGGAGATAGATCTGGGGAGTTCCGTAATATCGTGTGACTGTTCACAGAGACACATCTCATACATGGATGAGCATTGTCATTGTGAAATATGAAACCATGAAACTGTCACTTGAAACATAACACATGAGTACATAGAATGCCCGTGATGTACTGATGTGCCATCAGAGTGCCCTCAGTCACTACCAGCCACGACCTGAAGTTGTACGCAAATGGCACTCTACATCATTGTGTCAAGAGTAACACCACTTTGCCTCTCCATAACATTGAAAGAATGGAAGGTGGCTATATTTTCTAGACCCAAATTTGGGCACATTAAAAAAATATGTTGCATAAATAAAGATATTAATCAAATGTAATAAATGCAAAAAAATCACTTTAATTTGTTATAAAAAGTGCATTAATGTATAGTTTACTAGTACCTTCTGTGATGAAGGAACATGAGCAGACCTACTGTATGTAACAGTGCAGTGTGAATTTTCTTCAACAGCATATGAAAAAACACACTGAGACAGGTAAAATAAATAACTAATTTCAAGATAAATTATTTCATAAAAGTTAAATCCAGGACAAATAGGTGTCGTGAATTACCTTTTAAATAGTTTAATTCAGAGCTACAAAAATCATGACAGTTCCAAAAAAATAAATGGGACAGGTGGTCACCTTAGAAGAATGGGTTCCCTCCCCAGGTCATCACCACAATCACCAACAATGGTCATCCGGGATGACATAGAATTAGCATTCATCACTGAAAACAATGTGATGCCATTCATTGTTCAGTCCATGCTTCCTGGTCACATCACCAATCCAAACACAGCCATTTGTATTGTGCTGTCAACAGCAGTCCACAAAGGGAGGGGAGGGGGGGAGGCAGTGTTCCCTGGTCTGCCTGCTGCAAGTCTGCAACCACTGGTGTGCAATGACACAGAATGTCATGGTGTGCCCATTCTTGTTTTTTGGACAGCAGGCATAGATGTGAAGGGATTACAGTGTGCTTGGTGCACAATATCACAATATGGCAATCCTACCTTGTGGTAATCAGATCAGGTCACCCAGAACCCTGACAATGAGTAGGCCTGGCTTAAATTCCCAAGCAGTCCAGCATCAACACACTGTCACATCTAAATGCCACACAATTCTGAAAATTCTATGATTTGGCCAGCTGGCCAAATGGAGACACACAATGAGGCTCCTATCAAGCGCTATCAGATACTGATAACACTGTCTCATGCAAGTATGCTGTACCTGTGGGTCCTTCACAGTGCTCGCCCAACATCCGACACTGTTCACACCCTTTGTATACTCTGCCATGCCTTGTAACAACATTAAACATTAACAACATTCATGCTCTCTGGTGACTGTTCTGCGTGTCACAGAGAACTGCAACTCAAAACATTCACACACCTGCTGACACTTTTTACATGTGCAAAGTTACATTGAATCTGACCATATCTTCTGGGTGCTTCACTTTCTTGTCAGGCAGTGTAAATATTATGAGAAAAACCAACTGGAGAATTACTAAACCTGAGACAGAAATTTCTGGTGGAGAGGGTTAAAAGAAAGAGTTGTTTACTCAAAACTCCAGGATGAGATAGGCGCATCTTAAGTGAGATCCATTATGAATCTGGATTGAGGACATACTGTTTCTTCTTAATGTCAGTCTCTCCAGCAACAGATAGCCTTATTGTTGAATCCAGCTCATATGTCCATGGTAACGTGAAATGATATAAACTGTTTCCATTAGCAGTTTCTGAAAGGGAGAGGAGCATAACAGACTATTTTTACTTCAAAAGTTTATTAAACAGCCCAAGACATTCACTGCATGTCATTAACAGATTTTGAACCATTCTTTAAGCAAATTAATTCACATGTGTAGAGCTCAACATCATTACCATGCTTTGTGAAAATCAATTGCACCTAACTAAATTAGGTTTCTTTTCCCTGACAGAACTGTAATGACAGCCATCTTTTGTTCCTGTACCATAAGCAAATATGGACCTTAATTTGATCTTCAAACTAGATAA
Source organism: Schistocerca gregaria (assembly GCF_023897955.1). Lineage (NCBI taxonomy): Eukaryota > Metazoa > Arthropoda > Insecta > Orthoptera > Acrididae > Schistocerca > Schistocerca gregaria. The sequence goes on from NC_064925.1 coordinate 118,610,811, forward strand.
AATGACTGGTACCTTGCTCACATTTAATTTAAAGCGAGATGAGATTTTGTTTTGTACATAGTTGTGATGTAATCATAAAGACAAGCAATTTACACCATAATGTAGAAAACTTAGTTATTTAGTTGTTTTGGGTAAAGAGTAATTAGTCCAAAGGCAAACAGTTTGGCAAAGTGTGGATCAAATAAAAAGTGTAGTATCAGACATTTCATTAATCTGTAGTGACTCTATACTGTAGCAAATGGAATGTTTGGTTTTAGAAAAAGAAACAAAGAGAATTACCTATAATTAATGCAGGCACTAATACAAATGGCATTGGGACAGCTTAACCATAAGAGCTTCAGTCCAGTTGTGCTTGGTTATTATCCAAATGTGCACTAGTAATATTGATCAAACAGTACAGAGCTACTGTTGTAAAGAAATTTGTTACGTGTGTTCCAAGGAAACTATATTTTCTTCAGAGTCAATTACTTTCACATTAATAAATACAGTTTTCTGTGTTTTACTGTGCTACAGAGAGAAAGAGGGAGGGCACTCTAATTCAATGCATGTATTTTTTGTAGTGTTGTTAAATGTTGCCAGTGACTGATTTCCTTATGTTTTTTTGTATTATTGTTACATTACTTTTGATAGAATATTGTCAATAAGTTATTTATTTATTTATTTATTTATAATTGTGCTTGTGACGTTTTATCACGTACTATGTGTATTTTCTGTTTCTAAAACCGAAGAACGTATTTTCTTAATAAATGTGTCTATTATTTATTTATTTTGTGTCACTATAACCTCACTTCTATGACAATTTAAAAGTCCAAAAAAACATCAGGAAGCTTGATCAGAATCATGTGCCTGATTGCAAGTCATTCGTTCTTTATTTATTTCTTTGTCTGGTACATCACATACTACCGAATAGGAAAAGAATCAGGGATATAGAATAAGTTATGACAGACATTAAAAAAAGAAGCAGTGGTTAAAAATGACATAAATATGTAACTATCATTTTGAGCTAAAACCTATTTTTGAAATTCCAAGGACACGAACTGTGAGGCTGGATACTACTTACCATATGGAGGTGAAAATCCAAGTACTGCCAATAGAAAGATTTAAAAGTAGAAAAAGTTATTGTAACCTGTGGAACTTATTTCCTTCTTCTGGGAGGAAAGATGATAGGTTGGGAAATAGGAAGATAGTACTATTTTTAGCAGAGAAGTTCCACATATGTTCAATTAGCAATGGACTGGGTGAACATGATGTTAAGAGTAGTAGCCACAATTTACAGATGACATTTGAGACAATCAGAGCAACATAGAATCATGGAGTATCTGTTGGAATACTGTGCCAAGATAGTGTTGCAGGGAGGATGTGACCTTTATCAGTACATCTTTTTATGTAGAATAAATTTCTTTTTTATTTTCATCAGTGATCACCAAGTGAGGTGACACATTGGTTAGCACTCTGGACTCCAGTTCAGGAGGATGATGATTCAAACACACATCCACCTATCCTCATTTAGGTCTTCTGTGATTTTCCTAAATTGTTTCGTGAAAATGCTGGGATGATTCCTTTGGAAGGGCACAGCTGACTTCTTTCCCCATCCTTCCGTAATACAATGGGGCCAATGACCTTGCTGTTTGGTCCCCTCCCCCAAATCAACCAACCAACCAACCATCAATGATCAAAGAAATTTTTGGTCTTGACAACCAATTTCAGTCAGCAATGACATCTTCAGATTACCACGCAAAATATGTGAAAAGAAATACATCTAGTAGACTGCTTACACCTTGAAATGAGAAAATATGTCATAATGAAAAGCATTACTTCCGTAGATGTGGAAATATGCCCTTAAAATATGACAAGGCATACCTGCTTTACAATATGTCCTAATGTAATGAAGCTATAGAAGCATCATCAAGAAATGCACATGAAATCAGCTTAACTTGATCACACATATTTAAAATATGGTGTAAACTAGGCCACAGTGTGGACAAAGCCATCCTATTAACAGCAGTGCTGTTCAAAATAAACTGAGACAAAATAGCGACATAGTAGTTTTGCTTCATAGGCAGGTTAGATTTCGCTACTGTAATCTTATTTGTGCTCAATAATTTTATAATTGTCAAACTGCAATATGCAGCAGGTAAAATATATTGTGAACTCATAAGGTGCGTAAATTATTACAGTCATAAAATGTAACGAATAAAAATAAAGTTAAATTTTAAAATTGTTAAAAAGGAAAAGTGACAATATGTGATTCTGAGACACTTTTGTGGTGACGGTAAATAAAAAATAATAATATAGACAAGAATGAGCTTACAGAGCTAACAAAACAATATGATTTGTAAAATAATTACAGAAAAAGCCAAACGTAAAAAAGTAAGTCTGATGTAAGCTTAGCCACTAGAATGCAGCATAGGCTACTGTGCCTCAGTTTATTTGAATAGCAGTGCTGTTGACAGGATGACATGGTTGGCACTGTCGCCTAGTTTCAGCATATTTTAAATACATGTGATGAAGCTAAGCTAATTTTATGTATAGCTGTTTCCACAGTTATCAAAGCAATTCATTTTGTTATGGCATATTTTGATATTCTAAGATGTAAACTGTCGACTAGTTGTATTTGTTTTCTCACATTTTGATGCAAATTTGAAGAGGGTCATTGCTGACTGGAACTGGAAGTCTAAGGACCAAAACGTTTTGTGATAATTAGTAAAAAGAAAATTAACTTTATTCTACACTTCCTGGATCAACATTTTATTCCACAGCTATATCACAGCTTGTAAATCCATTTAAGTATTGTTGAGTGATGATCAATCCACTAGTACATTTCAGATAAGATAATCAGTGTTACCCAATAGAAACTAAAAGTTAGACAAATGTTATTTACTTGTTTATACATTCATTAACTCACTTGTACATGTTATCACAGTGAATTTATTTCTTACCAAACATAACTCTAGGCTTGTTCATAAGACTATGTTCAGCAGCTACTGATTTGTTCAAACCCCAGTATTTTGTGCGAGTTCAGTGCTGTGCTCAGCATTACGATACTGTTTGTTTGGCTTGACCAATATGCACTGCCAGAGAAAAAAAGTGAGCCACGCGGAAGACATGGTAGAATGTCAATGTAACCTCTTAGGATAGATGTTGAGTGATCACCATGGAGGATACAGAGATACTGTGTACGCATGTCAGACAGAATTATCACCACTAAATAGAGTTTGAAATAATGTCATTGAGAATACCCATTTGACTGGTTGGTGGAATACTGAAAGATGTTGGACTACATGGGAATGTGAGGGCAGGGGAGGTTCCATCATCGTGTGTGTCTAGCACAAGAGACAATCATAATATTGTGCTCCAACCATATTGAACCCCTTCAATTTTATGCCCGTCATCTGAGAAGATGACTACATGCACTATTCTGTTTCATCATGCACCACTGGTCACAGACCATTAGCAGCTGAACTAAAGAATTACCATCCCACATGTAGGCTGCCATTAAAACCACAAAACAAATGCATTTGGTGTGTTGCCATGACCAGCAAACATAAATTACTGATGAGTGGGATCACATTGTGTTCAATGATAAATCTCGGTTCTGTAGTACCCCAGATGACCACCTTTGACAGCCTGAGGAGACATCTTGTTGTATAATGTTTTGGAGAGGCATACCGGTTTTATTTCTGGCACCATGGTGTAGGAAGCCATTGGGTATGATGTCAGGTGGCAGTTGGTAGTAATTGAGTGAATTCTGATGCCACAAGAGAAATCACTGATGTTCTGCATTCTCATAGGTTACCTCTCATGCAAAAATATCATGGTGCCATTTTTCAGCACAACATAGCTCGTCCATAAATGGCATATGCCTTTCTTTAGGAATGATCTTTTGTATGTTGAGGTACTCCCACAACCAGTAAGGTAGTTATAGTTCCCCAGATCTGTTCCTGATAGAACATATCTGAGAGCAGATCACAAGTCAGCTTCATCCCTGTGCCATTTCAAGGATATCGAGAACCAGTTACAACAATTGTGAGCCAGCTTGTCTCAGGAGGGGATACAGTGACGTTGTGACACCCTTCAAAACTGAATTAGTGCAAGCATCCAGACCAGAGGGGGGCAGCAACATAATGATAAGTGGGCATATACCACAGTTTTTTGTAAGTCAGACTTGATTTTGTAATCTCTGAACTAACATCGCCCACCCTCTCAAAATGAGAAATTTTGTTTCATTTCTTACTTTCCTTCTAAATACTTCCCTTTTTATCAGGCAGTGTAACTGTTGCTGTACTCACAAGAAACGTTACATATTTCTGCTTGTTCGAGACGCAGATTCTTCAGTCGCTGTATAAAAATCTTCTGAGTTTCGAATGAAGTGTTCATATTGTCATACCAAAGGGCTCAGAAGAGAATTCAGATGTTTTACTAGGTAATACGTTGGGGCTCCTATGGAGTGAAGCGGAACTCCATAAAGTTGTAGAGGAAGTGGAGCTTGTACTCTTAACGTCTTTTTAAGATGTTCAGGAAACTAACTGGATGTGATGGGGGTGGTGGACTTTTCCGTTTTACTACATCTGTTGGATACTTCTGGAGACACCGATACGCTGAGCCCTGCAGTAAATTCGTCATCTTGCCAAAGTAAGATGTTGCAGGCAGAAGAAAGTAGTTTTTCTCTTGTCAGTAGTTAAAATTACTAATTCTGTGTCTTCTCTTATGAAAAAGAGCGTTTTTTTTTCCTTCTTCTTCTTCAGGTTGGGAGTCGGCGTCCTAGTTAGTTACAGTTCAGCAAGTTTGGTTCCTTGTTTCTTCAGCAGTCCTACTGAGAAGCTTCAAGACACCTTGTTCATTGATACTGCCATTTATTCATTCATTTATTTATTCCCATAAATCCAATACTGCGAGGCATTCACGTGGATGTAGGACGTGTCAGAATTATTACAAATAATACAAAAGGAATACATAAAAGTACCTCTTGCAAGAGGATATCTGGTATAAGACAAAATACACTTTAATAGGTATAGAAAAAAATTGCATAAAAAAATATGGTAGATCTTAATATCTAGACGAAAGACACAGTAATGTTAACAGTGATTGTGAGTATCGTAATGCACAATAGCACATCAAATTACTAAATGAAAAAATCAATTACAGTTAGCTCTACTGAAATATTCTTCTACTGAATAGAAGGAATTATCTAATAAATACTGTTTGAGCGGTTGTTTAAATTTGGGAAGCTCGTGGATAAGTAATTTCAGTGATGGTGGCAGAGCATTGGACACCTTGCAGCTCATAATGGACTCCTTTTTGTACAATCGCAAGGTATTTTTATTCATAATGGAGGTCCATCTTCCTCCTGGTATTGTGGGTATGGTATGAATCACTGGTTTTGTACGAGTGTCCATTTTTACCAATGAAACATAACAGGGAGTATATATATTGACATGCACATGTCAGTGTCCCTAATTTTCTGAAAAGGTTCCTACAAGAATGTCTTCGCTGGACTCCGCACATTATCCTAATAACTCTCTTTTGGGCAATGAATATTTTTTTGGATAGTGGCTGATTACCCCAGAAAACTATACCATACAGCAATAATGTGTGGAAATAACTAAAATAAGCAGTTTTTGTGGTGTCTCAGTCACATACAGTGGAAATAATACGGAGAGCGAATGTTGCTGAGCTGAGTTTTTTGTGAAAGTGCAAAATATGTTCAGACCATTTTAGACTGTTGTCAATGTGTACACCCAGAAACTTGGTTGACTCCACTTGTAGTAACTCACTACCATTCAATGTAATACTTAATTGTTGATGAGGATAGAGGTGTCATCAGCAAAAAGAGTAAAGTGAGTTTTAAAGCTAGTATGCAAGGGAATGTCATTGGTAAAGATGAGGAAGAGAAGGGGGCCAAGTACATTGCCCTGGGGAACGCCACAGCGAATACAGCCCCAGCTAGATGACACAGAGTACCCCTCAGAGTCGTTCAACATGACATTCTGCTTTCTTCCAGGTAGGTAGGATTTAATCCATGAGCCAACTGAGCCACTTATACCATTATATTCAGCCTTTGCTAAGAGGATTTCATGATTAACACTATCAAAGGCCTTAGAAAGATCACAGAAGATAGTAACAGGAGATGTGTTACTTGATGGCAATATCTTAGGAGTGCGCGCAAAATTTAGTCCATTTTCCAACACCTACATCTCAGCGTCACTCATTTATCTGTGAAACGAAACACATTCCATCTGTATAGTTCGCGTTTTTGCGATGACTCACGCGAAGGCGATGGAACTTGGAAGTCTGACGCACCACGGCTTCCTGCTGCATCCAGTCTGAAAGCCACCACGTAGCACTGTCCACCCACTCCCAGGAACCCGCTGATATTCGGATGAAATGAAAGCAAGCTCTCGTCTTTTATAACGTATTATTTCTCTCACCATTGCCCTGCTTTACTCCTCTCTCTCTCTCTCTCTCTCTCTCTCTCTCTGTGTGTGTGTGTGTGTGTGTGTGTGGAGCTTAAGGGCAGTCAATGGTGAGATTATCAGAGTCCTTACGCACATAAGAAGAAACGAATGTCGACAAAATTACGAAAATGTTATCATACAGTTTTCCTTCTCACTGTAGGAAACCTATAAAATGACACTCTTGCACTCACTTCCATTTTGACCACACAATTACTTTATCTCACATGCCCTAATACAACGGAGAAAGGACAAAAGGTACTGTACATGGAATTAGAACAGAAGTAACACGATAGTGGAGCTAAAAGAAAAGCACAGGAAAATGTGACTGACCGGTTATAAAAAACGTGAGTGAGCAAGTCACCTTTAACACGTTGAAAACAACGCCCTGAAATGTCCGGAAACATGTTGGACAAATGTCAAAGCCTTAAAACTCTCACCACATTCGTTTGAAAGTTACCTAAAGCAGAGGACAGATCCATCAGCAAATCTGCCGCTGACCGCTGGTGGGAAAATAAAACACAGTCTAATAGAATGTGGTGTTCAGTGTTACGTACAGCACACATTGGAGGGTCCTCTCGCTGGAGCAAGAAGTTACGCGTAATGGCACTGTACCTTATGCGAAGACGAGTTAGGAAAACCTCTTCCCGTCGACGTGGCTGGAAGGCGATACGCCAAGCCCGGGTATTGTCCGTCACTTCCAGCAACTTCTCCCATGGACGCATGATTGTACCTCAACAGCGAGGGGACAGCATGCGTGGGAGGGCACATCGAGATAACTGAGCATCGCGACAATCGTCCTTGGATGCTACATCTGCCCTTTCATTCCCCGCAGTACCCATCTGCCCTGGCACCCAGCAGAAGAGCACCTTCTTTCCCAGCCGTTGTAGTTGGAGGAGGATGTTCTGGATATCCTGGACAGCTTACCTGCTGGACAGAAGCGTGGCAGACAAGGAATTTCTCACTCGAATCACGTCTCATCTGCTTCATTGCCCGCAAGATCGGATATAATCTCGCATCGAAGACTGTAAAGTTGCGAAGCAGTCGGACTTTGAGAGGATACGATCAGGGAAAGCAACAGAGCGGAGTCCTCCTGTTTCGAAGAGACGGTTGCTGATATCTTTGTTCACTCCTGAGCTTGTAATTTGACATGTATATCATCATTCTGCAATTGGAGCTCATCCGTGTTAGACTGTATATTCACACTGCCTTATCGTTGTTTACTTAGCAGTCTTCTTGCACACAGAAGCCATAGTTTGATGTTAGGTAGTAACATATCTGCAGTTTGTTAAAAATCCCAGAAAAATCTTGTGTTGTATCCCACTCCGTAAGGTAACTGTCACCTACATGGAGTAGTTGCAATTTGCCACGTAACTGATTCGTTAGTACAGTCCTTTTCACGTCAGCCAAATCCACTTTATTTTTATATTTCCTCGCGATGGTTTTCAGTGCTTCCTTGCCAATTTTTCTCTATATTCCTCTTGCTGTCATACATCCTTCCCAAGCAGGAGAAACAGTAGTTTCAGTTGATGCCTCATCTCTCAGAGATCACTTTCGAGAACTGACCACTTAGATTACTGTTTTATGCACCACACATTTCCTTCCTTAACATTACACATCGTTCTTTCTCTAATTGTTCTTGGCAGTCCACTAGTACACCGTTTCACCCCTCTAGCAGTAATCTAATACGTGTACAACCTGAATCTTTCTGATATGAGTAATGAGAGATATGCAGGTTTGAACACGTCAACAAGTTTCGGCTTGTCTGACACTTTTGCTGACTAAGTACATGAAAACATCTTAGCACAGTCCCCTTGATGTAATACACATGCAGTAGCCCTCATACACTCTCGACTTTTCTCACCTGAGCTCCAGTTGTAGAATAATGATATTTAACGAATTTTCATGTCAAATAACAAGCAGAGGGCTCATTAAAGATACTGGTAACCACTTTATCGAATTTATAAAGTCCTCTGACGCGGGTCTACGAGAAAACATTTCGTCTTCGTTGACTAAGGAACGTGGTACTACCAGACTGGAAGCAATGATTTATAACTACAGAATGGATTGTGTGTCAGACCCAATGGAAGGCAGTCTAAGTGTATTAAACACCAGCAAATAGTATTTAAGATTTGCTCTGCTGTGCTCTGTACCTATTGCTTCTATGTGGTGTAAACTGCTGACCCGCTTGCAGAACAGTCGCTGTGTTGTATTTAACAACGATTTGCTACGTGTCTACTGGGACAATAAGAATACATAAAACTTGGCAGATGTACGAGTAAATCTTCCAGACAATCAGCACCAAGGAAAGGTTATACAATATGTTCTGTTTGCCTTCAGTTTTAATTATTTTCCAAAAACTACGTGAAAGTTGTTTACACAAACTGGAACAAGGAAAACGTGTTATATTAAAGCTGGAGAGACGTATTTTTCTCCATATGAGACATTGTACTCCACAAAACCTGCCGGCCGTGGTGGCCGAGCGGTTCTAGGCACTACAATCTGGAACCGCGCGACCGCTACGGACGCAGGTTCGAATTGTCTCTCGGGCATGGATGTGTGTGATGTCCTTAGGTTAGTTAGGTTTAAGTAGTCCTAAGTTCTGGGAGCCTACCCCCATGAACCATGGACCTTGCCGTTGGTGGGGAGGCTTGCGTGCCTCACCGATACAGATAGCCGTATCGTAGGTGCAACCACAACGGAGGGGTATCTGTTGAGGGGCCAGACAAACGTGTGGTTCCTGAAGAGGGGCAGCAGCCTTTTCCGTAGATGCAGGGGCAACAGTCTGGATGTTTGACTGATCTGGCCTTGTAACAATAACCAAAACGGCCTTGCTGTGCTGGTACTGCGAACGGCTGAAAGCATGGGGAAACTAAGGCCGTAATTTTTCCCGAGGGCATGCAGCTTTACTGTATGATTAAATGATGATGGCGTCCTCTTGGGTAAAATATTCCGGAGGTAAAATAGTCCCCCATTCGGATCTCCGGGCGGGGACTACTCAAGAGGATGTCGTTATCAGGAGAAAGAAAACTGACGTTCTACGGATCGGAGCGTGGAATGTCAGATCCCTTAATCGGGCAGGTAGGTTAGAAAATTTAAAAAGGGAAATGGATAGGTTGAAGTTAGATATAGTGGGAATTAGTGAAGTTCGGTGGCAGGAGGAACAAGACTTCTGGTCAGGTGACTACAGGATTATAAGCACAAAATCAAATAGGGGAAATGCAGGAGTAGGTTTAATAATGAATAGGAAAATGGGAATGCGGGTAAGATACTACAAACAGCATAGTGAACGCATTATTGTGGCCAAGGTAGATACGAAGCCCACACCTACTACAGTAGTACAAGTTTATATGCCAACTAGCTCTGCAGATGACGAAGAAATTGAAGAAGGGTGACGAAAATTTAATAGTCATGGGTGACTGGAATTCGGTAGTAGAAAAAGGGAGAGAAGGAAACGTAGTAGGTGAATATGGATTAGGGGTAAGAAATGAAAGAGGAAGCCGCCTGGTAGAATTTTTGCACAGAGCACAACTTAATCATAGCTAACACTTGGTACAAGAATCATAAAAGAAGGTTGTATACATGGAAGAATCCTGGAGATACTAAAAGGTATCAGATAGATTATATAATGGTAAGACAGAGATTTAGGAACCAGGTTTTAAATTGTAAGACATTTCCAGGGGCAGATGTGGACTCTGACCACAATCTGTTGGTTATGAACTGTAGATTAAAACTGAAGAAACTGCAAAAAGGTGGGAATTTAAGGAGATGGGACGTAGATAAACTGAAAGAACCAGAGGTGTTACAGACTTTCAGAGAGCGCATAAGGGAACACTTGACAGGAATGGGGGAAAGAAATACAGTAGAAGAAGAATGGGTAACTTTGAGGGATGAAGTAGTGAAGGCAGCAGAGGATCAAGTACGTAAAAAGACGAGGGCTAGTAGAAATCCTTGGGTAGCAGAAGAAATATTAAATTTAATTGATGAAAGGAGAAAATATAAAAATGCAGTAAATGAAGCAGACAAAAAGGAATACAAACAACTCAAAAATGAGATCGACAGGAAGTGTAAAACTGTTAAGCAGGGATGGCTAGAGGACAAATGTAAGGATGTAGAGGCTTATCTCACTAGGGGTAAGATAGATACTGCCTGCAGGAAAATTAAAGAGACTTTTGGAGAAATGAGAACCACTTGTATGAACATCAAGAGCTCAGATGGTAACCCAGGTGTAAGCAAAGAAGGGAAAGCAAAAAGGAGGAAGGAGTATATAGAGGATCTACACAAGGGCGATATACTTGTGGCCAATATTACGGAAATGGAAGAGGATGTAGATGAAGATGAAATGGGAGATACGATACTGAGTGAAGAGTTTGACAGAGCACTGAAAGACCTGAGTCGAAACAAGGCCCCCGGAGTAGACAACATTCCATTGGAACTTCTGACGGCCTTGGGAGAGCCAGTCCTGACAAAACTCTACCATCTGGTGAGCAAGATGTATGAGACAGGCGAAATACCCTCAGACTTCAAGAAGAATATAATTATTCCAATCCCAAAGAAAGCGGGTGTAGACACATGTGAAAATTACGGAACTATCAGTTTAATAAGTCACAGCTGCAAAATACTAACGCGAATTCTTTACAGACGAATGGAAAAACTAGTAGAAGCCGACCTCGGGGAAGATCAGTTTGGATTCCGTAGAAATGTTGGAACACGTGAGGCAATACTGACCCTACGACTTATCTTAGAAGCTAGATTAAGGAAAGGCAAACTTACGTTTCTAGCATTTGTAGACTTAGATAAAGCTTTTGACAATGTTGACTGGAATACTCTCTTTCAAATTCTGAAGATGGCAGGAGTAAAATACAGGAAGCGAAAGGCTATTTACAATTTGTACATAATCCAGATGGCAGTTATAAGAGTCGAGGGACATGAAAGGGAATCATTGGTTGGGAAGGGGATGAGACAGGGTTGTAGTCTTTCCTCGATGTTATTCAATCTGTATATTAAACAAGCAGCGAAGGAAACAAAAGAAAAATTCGGAGTAGGTATTAAAATCCATGGAGAAGAAATAATAACTTTGAGGTTCGCCGATGACATTGTAATTCTGTCAGAGGCAGCAAAGGACTTGGAAGAGCAGTTGAACGGAATGGACAGTGTCTTCAAAGGAGGGTATAAGATGAACATCAACAAAAGCAAAACGAGGATAATGGAATGTAGTCAAATCAAGACAGGTGATGCTGAGGGAATTAGATTAGGAAATGAGACACTTAAGGTAGTAAAGGAGTTTTGCTATTTGGGGAGCAAAATAATTGATGATGGTCGAAGTAGAGAGGATATAAAATGTAGACTGGCAATGGCAAGGAAAGCGATTCTGAAGAAGAGAAATTTGTTAACATCGAGTATAGATTTAAGTGTCAGGTAGTCATTTCTGAAAGTATTTGTATGGAGTGTAGCCACGTATGGAAGAGAAACATGGACAATAAATAGTTTGGACAAGAAGAGAATAGAAGCTTTTGAAATGTGGTGCTACAGAAGAATGCTGAAGATTAGATGGGTAGATCACATATCTAACGAGGAAGTATTGAATAGGATTGGGGAGAAGAGAAGTTTGTGGCACAACTTGACCAGAAGAAGGGATCGGTTGGTAAGACATGTTCTGAGGCATCAAGGGATCACCAATTTAGTTTTGGAGGGCAGCGTGGAGGGTAAAAATCGTAGAGGGAGACCAGAGATGACTACACTAAGCAGATTCAGAAGGGTGTAGGTTGCAGTAGGTACTTGGAGATGAAGAAGCTTGCACAGGATAGAATAGCATGGAGAGCTCCATCAAACCAGTCTCAGGACTGAAGACCACAACAACAACAAGTTCTAGGGGACTGATGACCTAGTCCCATAGTGCTCAGAGCCATTTGAATCCACAAAACCATCAAATACAGATATTTTGAGTTGAGATTCGTTCACATGAATGGTGTTATACATCAGATCTTAAGAAAAACAAGACTTAAACACACTTAAACCATCTCCTATTACAGAAATTATTTTTTAAGTACGGTCAGTATGTCATGAGCATACAAAAGAAAACAGGAAATGGAATAGGTCGGTCAAAAAACGAAAACTGCAGTGTTTGAAGGTAACATCTGTCACTACGAAAGAATGTACAGGGTGTAAATTTTTAAGTTGACAAACCAGAATAACTGGAAAAATAAGCTTCACAGGAAAAAATGTATACAGTCCAAAGTCGATTATTTTTGAGGGGGACATCTGTTGGTGTTAAAATTAGCCCGCAATCCCAGCCCCCTGGAGGTGGGACGGGAGAGAACTTTAAAATTTCAAATGGGTACCCCCATTTTTTATTGCAGAATCAGATTCTACATTAAAAAACTACGTACATTTTCTCTTAAACATTTGTTTTGATTCTTGGTAGTTGTCGCTATAATTCAAGAAAATCCATGTTCTCATTTTTGGGTGGAAAATGGATACGAATAAATAAAGAGTAGGATGTTTGGTTAGTTAGTTAGCTAGTCAGATGATTTGTTTGATAATTAAAAGTTGTGTGGCCTCATGACCACGAAACAAACAAAACTTATCCGAATCTGCGGAAAAAATTAATACAGTATTTGGGTCAACATGTGTAGAACTCTAATTCCTCTCTCAAACTCCACCCTATGGGGAGAGAGGGAGAGTATTAGTTTTAGGGAATCAAAATTTACCAAGTAAATAAGTATTTTTTTATTTATCCGTAACCATTTTCCAGGCAAAAACGAGAACATGGATTTTCTTGAATTACAACAACTACCAAGAATCGAAACAAATGTTTAAGAGAAAATGTACGATGTTTTTTATGTAGAATCTGATTCTGCAATAGAAATTGGGGTTCCCATTTGAAATTTTAAAGTTTCCTCCCGCTCCACCCCCGAGGAGGCTGAGATGGCGGGCTAATTTAAGCAACAGCAGTTGTCCCCCTCGAAAATAATCAACTTCGGATTCTACATATTTTTTCGTGTGAAGCTTACTTTTCGAGTTTCTCTGGTTTGTCAACTAAAAATTTACACCCTGTATACTGCTACTGAAAAAATAATAAGCCACCGCAAATGTGCAAACAAAGCTATACAAAATTACTTTAAACACAGTATACTGAAAAATCTGTATACAGTTTGGGAATAATAAATACCAGAATTTACTGCAAATACAATGGAAAGTGGTATCGGACTACTTGCAAAAAATGATGGATCCAAGGACGTCTATTACATTATAGGATATACAAAAAATCTGTTATTAACCTCCATTCCTATTTGGATCTCCTTAAAAAGGTTGCTCATTGTCTATGCACTGATAAGCCAAAACATTATGACTACTGCCCACCACCAGGTGGGATGCCGCATTATGACAAAGGGCAGATTGATATTACACAGAGCCTATGAACGAGTATCTCGAAAACGGCGAATCTGGTCGAATTTTCACGTACTACTGACGTGGCCATCTACGGTAAGAAAATGAAAACACCACCAGGCGCTAAATGGCTGGACGTTCACGACTCTTCACAGAACATGGAGTTCGGAGGCTTGTCTGCTCTGTAAAGTAGGATAGATGGTGATCCATGGCATCTCTGCCGAAAGAGCACGGTGCTTGTGAACGCACGAGGGTTTTGGAGCACACCGTTCATTGTACTTGTTGAACACTGATCTCCTCAGCAGACCGCCCCTACGTGCTAACCTGTTTACCTAACGACACCGTCACTTAAGATTGCAATGGGCACGGAACCATCGGGATTCGCCCGTCCATCAATGGAAACGTGTCGGCTCTCTGTGTGAATCACATTTTTGCTACACTAGATCTACATCTACAGCCCTACTCCGCAATCCACCATACGGTGCGTGGCGGGGGGTTCCTCCTACCACGACTAGCATCTTCTCTCCCTGTTCCACTCCCAAACAGAACGAGGGAAAAATGACTGCCTATATGCTTCTGTTCGAGCCCTAATCTCTCTTATCTCATCTTTATGGTCTTTCCGCGAAATATAAGTTAGCTGCAGTAAAATTGTACTGCAGTCAGCCTGAAATGCTGGTTCTCTAAATTTCCTCAGTAGCGATTCACGAAAAGAACGCCTCCTTTCCTCTAGAGACTCCCACCCGAGTTCCTGAAGCATTTCCGTAACAGTCGCGTGATGATCATACCTACCAGTAACAAATCTAGCCCGCCTCTGAATTGCTTCTATGTCCTCCCTCAATCCGACCTGATAGGGATCCCAAACGCTCGATCAGTACTCAAGAATAGGTCGTGATAGTGTTTTATAAGCGATCTCCTTTAGAGATGAACCCCATCTTCCCAAAATTCTACCAATGAACCGAAGACGACTATCCTCCTCCCCCCCCCCCCCCTCCAACTGCCATTACATGCTTGTCCCACTTCATATCGCTCTACAATGTTACGCCCAAATATTTAATCGACCTGACTGTGTCAAGCGCTACACTACTAATGGAGTATTCAAACATTACAGGATTCTTTCTTCTATTCATCTGCATAAATTTACATTTATATGTATTTAGAGTTAGCTGCCGTTCTTTACACCAATCACAAATCCTGTCCAAGTCATCTTGTATCTTCCTACAGTCACTCAACGACGACACCTTCCCGTACACCACAGCATCATCAGCAAACAGCCGCACATTGCTATCCACTCTATCCAAAAGTTCATTTATGTAGATAGAAAACAACAGCGGACCTACCACACTTCCCTGGGGCACTCCAGATGATACCCTCACCTCTGATGAACACCATGGAGGACAACGTGCTGGGTTCTATTATTTAAGAAGTCTTCGAGCCACTCACATATTTGGGAACCAATCCCATATGGTCGTACCTTAGTTAGGAGTCTGCAGTGGGGCACCGAGTCAAACGCTTTCCGGAAGTCAAGGAAAATGGCATCCGTCTGATACCCTTCATCCATGGTTCGCAAGATATCATGTGTTAAAAAGGGCGAGTTGCGTTTCGCAGGAGCGATGCTTTCTAAAGCCGTGCTGATGCATGGACAGCAACTTCTCTGTCTCAAGGAAATTCATTATATTCGAACTGAGAATATGTTCGAGAATCCTGCAACAAACCGATGTTAAGGATATTGGTCTGTAATTTTGAGGATCCGTCCTTCTACCCCTCTTATATACAGGCGTCACCTGCGCTTTTTTCCAGTCGCTCGGGACTTTACGTTGGGCAAGAGATACGCGATAAATGCAAGCTAAGTAAGGAGCTCCACAATCGCCGTCATCGAGGTTAATGGCAGCTCGAAACGTTCAGCGGGCCACGGACGCAGGCTTTTGGTAGCAGTATTACGCTATGGGAGACATTCTCCTCCACTCCAATGGGATCTGTGGTAGTAATCGAAGACAGCTGACAGTTGCGAACCACCTGCATCCATTATGCTTGATGTGTTCCCCGATGTGTCACCTTTCAGAAGTATAATTGTACCTGTCTCGGAGGCATAATCTTGTTACCGTGCTTTGAGGAGCATTATAGTGAACTCAAGTTGTTGCCTGGGCGACCGAATTCGCCTGATGTAAATCCTATGCAACCTATCTGGATAGATATCAGCTACCGTTACTTATGCGAATTACACGACCTGTGCGTTGACATCTAACGCCACATACCTCTAGAAACCTACCAACAAACTGTCGGATCCGAGACACGCAGAATCAGAATAGAATAGAATAGAATCTTTATTTGCGGTTCAGTATGTTTTCCATACAATTGGCATCGTCAGTGTGTTCAATACATTTTTTTAATTACAATAATTATGATTGTACATAATTGTGCCCTTGCAGGGCAAGCAGATATGCATGCTAAAGTAATATTGATATTACAATAATTATTCATTCACAATAGTAATAATAATAATAATAATAACAACAATAAATCATAACAGTTAAATATACAATAGTATCGAGATATATTTATGGTACATCTTACGTATCCACGTAAAAAATCTTTGTTGGTACATTACTGCCACAAACATATAGGTATAATTCATATGACAGTTTTTTTGTTTCATGTAGCATATATTTTTGTCTCACTGTTTAGAAACTCATCAAATGAGTAATATGGCATACATTTGAGCCACACTTCTATTGTTTGCTTAAAGTTATTTATCGGTATTTCGCTCACAGCCTTTGGGAGTTCGTTATAAAATTTCAAGCTAAAGTGTTTATGGCTCTTTTGTGTTAATGTCAGCCTTGTGTGTGGTAGGTCTATGTTACTATTATTTCGAGTATTATAAACATGCACTTTAGATCTTAAATTAAAAGTTCTTTACGTTCTCTTTAGCATATATTAAGCAGTTATAAATGTATATACTCGGTAGTGTCATTATCTTTAGTTCTTTAAAATGATTTTTGCAACTTTGTCTTGGTGCTAATCCTACACTGCATCTGACTGCTTTCTTCTGCCACTTGAAGATGGTACTTGAACCCACTGAGTTACCCCAAAGAAGTACCCCGTATTGCAGTTGCGAATGGAAAAAAAGCAAAGTATGTGGAGATTAGCAGATTTTCACTGATAACGTGTCTCAGCTTGTGTAATAGAAGGAGAGTTCGTGAAAATTTACCACATAGATGATTTGTGTGTCTGTCCCATTTAAGTTTTTGATCTATATGTAAACCTAGTAACTTGACATTTTTTGTATTCTGTTCAATTGGTTTCAGGGTGAAGTAAATTTCTTCAGTTTTCAATTTGTTTATTGATAAAAGGTTGGCTCTGCACCAGTCACTGCTCGTTTCAGTTACTACTTTGTTGTATTCTAAGACGTCTTGCATATTTTCTCCATCTGTTATTAGTGTCATATCATCAGCATACAATACATTGTTACATGGCATATAATTTTAGAAGTCATTGATGTAAACAATGAACAGGAAAGGGCCAATCACTCAGCCTTGTAGAATTCCTCTCTTTACTTTCATGGGTGTTGACTTTTGATAGTTTGTTTTTACTAATTGTACCCTACTGCTTAAGTATGATTGAAAAAAATTGTAATTGTTTATCTACAATACCATAATGTTCTAGTTTTTTATCATTATTTCATGTGTGACTGAGTCGAAGGCCTTTGTTAAATCTAACAGTGATATATTTCGTTCCAAAGCGGAGAAACAAGATATTAAACAGGTGGTCACAATGTTTTGGCTCATCAGTGTACTTTGCTACAAGACACAAATAGTGTGGTACACGTTTGATAGAGTGAATGATGATGTTTTTAACGAACAGGATAACTCAAGATATACTATCCACCTCGTGAGCCGAGCAGCTTTGCCTCTGGATAAAGGATGCGATACTGTTAATGTGATCAGGATGTAATGAAGCTGTCAGCAGTTACTTCTGTTGATGCCACGCCTCAGACACGTTACTAGGAGGCAGTATCATAAGCAGTGAGAGGCTCGGTGGCTTCTCTCGAGCGAGTGAGCTATGCGTGAGCTGTGCCGTCGGCTACGAGTAGTGAAGGCCAAGGTTGCGATGGGCGGATGACCTCGCCGCTGACACTAGGCTGTGTGCCTCTCGCGGTCTGACTGGCTCTCAAGAGTCAATTTCCGTTGCATACTGCAAACGAAGGTATGAGTCATAGACAAGTACACAGCACATGTAGAGCAAGCCATCGACCTTATTCTCTTATAAACAAATGCATACATATTATAAAAATGAATGTAAGTACGTATGTCCTGCATCTCCTCCTAAATCACTGGACCGAGTTCAGCAGAACTTGTTGCGCGTATCACTTACTGTCTGAAAAGAATCGTTGTGGAAGTATGAATCATCTACGTGTCAAAGGGCTGGGGAGTGACAAAAAAAAAGGTCGCCTTCAATGCGTAAATACTGGAGAATGAGAGCACTTAGCGACTTGCAACAAACTTAACACATAATTTCAAACCTTTACGAAACTTTTTCTGCCAGACAACCCTCAACAAAATTATGAAATGAGAAACGTTTATCGCTTACTACATTTTTCCCTGTTCATGCTGTAAAACTGCCGTATGAGACATGATGCTTTAATTTATTATTTATTCACTACTAACTGCGTTTGTGTCACCCAGACACTATTCACATACACAACTGAAGGCACCCGCAAAATTATGTCATTGTATAACACATAGTTGTGGAGTTATGAATCCACAAACCCTAAGATTCGTGAAGAAATACAGTTTCCTGCATGACGTTTAAATTTATTACTTACTTGCCACTACCTCTATTGGCAACACAATTCGAAGACACTATCCACACATGCCACTGAATGTACCTGAAAAATTATATCATTGTTCGACATATAGTTCATATATATTACGTCATAAACTTTCAGATGCGTGGAAACATAAATGCAGGGTGAACCGATAGATATACAGGTGAAATATCTGTACAAATATGCGTAAAAAATGATAACTATATCATCAGGTTACCTTCCATTCAGACAAATATATGTGACAGGTGAGTATGCCGGCAAAGCCAGGGATAAAAAACTACTCTTGAACTGGTGAATCGATTTTAACCGAGCTTTCTACACATGTTACTTATTATCTGGAAATAAATAGTGTGGGGTAAGAACCAGTGGGGCTGATAACTTGGAGAGAGAAAGTGCAGGAGGAGATGGACAGGAAGGGGGTAGGGGGAAATAGAGGAAATGGATAGACATACAGGGGAGGAGGAGATGGATGGAGATGGATTTGGCATGACGAGCAAATAGAGGAGGCGGAGATAGAGGGGGTGAAGGAGGTGTAATGATAGAAGATTGGAATAAATATATACCTAGCGTTTATTTCTGTGGGACACATTACACAAATACCGTACGCATTAAAAACACAAGTACATAGCCTGAGAAAAAACGGTAGCATTCTAAAGACATGGTTGGATGTCGGGAACGAAGTTTTTCGCTACGGCACTTATGTATAAAACATTCTCGGTATTCTTGCCTCGTCAGTTCTGGATAAAATCTCGAACTTTCGACGATTACCTCCATCGTCATCGTCAGGAGCTGACTGTCTTCACTGCTGCTGTGGTAGCCTCTATACAGCCCGAAAACGGCTTCTGATTGGTCGGCTTATGATTGGTCACTGTGTGCGCCGGTGGCGCCACCGCTTCGTCTGGAAAGTAAACCTCGGAAGGAACGTCTCTGCTGCTTCTCTGCATCAAGCGCTCAATTCTATGCACAGCTCAGATTGTATCCACTATCCCGGTTATAGTTCTTTTGGCTCATTCTTATGTCAACGGCCTCCTTAATAAGAGAATCCCAGTACGGGGAGGCATGGGACAGAATTTTAGTTTCATCGAACAATATTTTATGTTTGTTCGTGAGGCTGTGCTCCGCAATTGCCGATTTCTCCAGTTCTCTGTTTTTAATATGGCGTTGGTGCTCAGCACAGCGGTCGGAAACGGTACGAATCGTCTGACCGATGTAATTGCTTCCACACTCACAGGGTATATTATAAACTCCAGGGACCCTGAGGCGCATCATCTCCTTAATTTTCTTAGGAGGGCGAAAAATCGGTCTTACACCTCGTCTACGCAGGACTCTTCCTATTCTGCTGGAAATCGCGCCACAATAAGGAAGAACGGCAATCGGTGTTTCATCCTGTGGGGTTGCAGCATTTTCGTGTTTCCTTCTTTTGGAGAACGCTGCCTTTATATCGCGTGCACCATAGCCATTCTTTCGGAACACGTTCTTCAGATGGTTAATCTCTGACCTTAAGTGGTCCTCGTCAGAAACAGTTTTGGCTCTATATACCAACGTGTTCAAAACGGATCTCTTCTGAGCAGGATGATGGAAACTCTGTGCATTCAGGTATAAATCGGTATGCGCCGGCTTACGGTATCCAGAGTAGCTAAGACGCCCATCCGCCTGTCGTTGTACTAAAACGTCTAAGAAGGGCAGTCTTCCTTCCTTCTCCATCTCGACAGTGAACTGGATGTTCGAATGTATGCTGTTCATGTGTTCCATGAATTGTTCGAGAGCTTCTGCGTCGTGTGGCCAGATCATAAATGTATCTTCAACCCAACGATAAAATAAGGATGGACGGAGGGGATCCGAATTTAATGCACGTTTCTCAAAATTCTCCATAAAAAGGTTAGCCAGTGATGGAGGCAACGGAGAGCCCATCGCCATACCGTCTATCATTTCATAAAATTTGTTACCATACAAGAAGTATATAAGTGCCGTCGCGAAAAACTTCGTTCTCGTATTACTTTCCTCTACGGGGAGGACATCGCACGCCAGGTTCGTCAACTGGAGAAGCTGCGCCTCAAATATGCACAATTGCGGAGTAATTTGGCACTTCTGCAACGCAGTCGCGATAAGGAGATTGTACCTAAGTTTGCTGTGGTTAAACACTATGTCAAGTCGGTTGGAATGAAGAATATATTACAGAAGAAAAGCCGGGCGATCGTCAGAGAAAGGTTACGACACACAAGGTACGAACTGGATCTTAATGTACGAAGGTTATGTAGTTGCCATCTTTTGTTATCTACAGTTCTCCCGCCGTTTGACTGGGAGTGGGTCGATATGACGACGGCTGCTCATCAAAGAGTTCATCTCAGCAGTACATCGGCTAGACAAGTTAAGAAATTTGAGCGTCTTGCAGCTGTGCAAAGATCAAAGTCATCGTACGAAACAGCACGCACTGTTATCAACCTGTCGGGCAAGAACCCGGACAAAGGAGCCATCTCGGCCCTTAATAAAGGTTTGAATTTTGCTCCTACACCACGTACTATATCCATTATCAGTGGAGTAGTACAGTTTGTGCGGCATTTTGCACAGGAGGACGCCGACGAAGTGAGACTTGTTACCAGTCGCTTTTTGGCCTCAGCTGAGCCTCCCAGGAGAGGGAGGGGCTCCGTTTACTTCGGAGGGATGAAGATCTTGTCATATTACCAGCTGACAAAGGAAATAACACCGTGGTCCTTAATACTACCGAATATCATAGTAAAGTGACATCACTGTTGGAGGACAGTACGTATTCTTAAACGGGACCCAACTTTGACGTACAGCAGAAAAACCATGAACTTACTGAAGAATTCCGGGGTGCCAGCAGTACGTAATGCTACAGCAGTACGTAATCGCCGACCAGTCTTAAGCCGATCAATCAGAAGCCGTCTTCGGGCTATATAGAGGCTACCACAGCAGCAGTGAAGACAGTCAGCTCCTGACGATGACGATGGAGGTAACCGTCAAAAACTCGAGATTTTATCCAGGCAAGAACACCGAGAATGTTTTATAGATGGTTGGATGTCAATGTAACTTCGTGCACGTACACACCATTGATGTGTATGTAAGTGATGAGAGTCACAGTTCGCTGTGATGGGTAGGACGTCTAGCGGAGTGCATTAGTGTTGTTCAAGTTTAGTGTCGTTGCCTGGCCTGGAGGCCAGAGACGTGAAAAACATCAGATGTTGTGAGATCATTATGAAGCACACGGCCATGACGTGTGTTTGTGTGAGGCAGCATCACCGGCACATGACAATTCGAAAAGGACCTCACTGTAGATTTCCCTTTGGCCAGCTTTTCGAATTGTGGAGTATTCAGCTTACTGGGGCATTTGGAGGTACAGTGGCCTGATGTTGAACTGCATGTGAATCTAGTGTCACACATACTCGTCGTCTAAGTTCTGATCGATCACATGTGACCACCAGAAGGGAGGACTGCTGTACTAATCACCAAGTACATCGTCGCCGCTTCATGTCTGTGCCTCCCATCTGAGAACAAGTAATGAATTATTGCAACATTATGTGTCATCCTACATCATTGGCTGCCGAACCAGGGGATTACCATATTTTGTGTAGGTTGCCATTAACACCACAACACAAATGGCGGCATTTGGAGTGGTGTCACGACCAGGAAGCTTGGAATTCGGATGAGTGGCGTCACAGTCTGTTCAGCGATGAATCACAGTTCTGCACAGTCATAGCTCAACTCCGTCAGCGATGACCTTTTGGAGATGTATACCAATGTTACTCGTGGTGTCATGGTGAAGGAAGCCATCAGGTTTGACTTCAGACCATCGACAACAGTGATTGAGGAAGTTCTGATGGCACAATAGTATGTCACGGATTCTCTTCGTTTCCTTTGTTACATCTCACGTGACAGTACGGTGGTGCCATTTTTCAACAGGATAATACTCATCCACATATGGCACATGTTTCTATGAACTCTCTGCTTGACATAAAGATACTCTGGTGTGGCCACCCAGATCTCCAGATAGCGCCTCCATGCAAAAATTCCGATGTCAACTCCATCCCAATGCATGCATCCAGAGTATCAACTATCAGTTACAATGGCTGTGGGCCACTCTGCTTCAGGAGAGAATACAACGGTCTCATCATACCCTTCTCAATCAAATACATACATGCATCCAGGTCGAAGGGGGTACAATATCATACTTATAAGTGTCCTGTTCATTGTATGAGGGTCACTCCCAAAGAAATGCAAACTATTTTTTTTACATCCATCTCTTCCTCAAATCAAGGCCTATGTTTGATAGTAGAAGACTTCTCTTGGCCACGAATGCCGTTTTATCCAATGCTGGTCTTCTTTTTGTGTCCTCCTTGCTCTGTCCGTCATTTGTTATCTTGCTGCTATGTTAGTAGAATTCCTTCACCTCACCTACTCCATGACCATCAATCCTGACGTTAAAGTTCTCGCTGTTCTCATTTCTGTTACTTATCGTTGTTTTCGTCTTTCTTCGATTTGCTCTCAGTCCATATTCTGTACTCAGACAGTTCATTCTATTCAGCAGATCATGCAATTATTCTTCACTTTCACTGAGGAAAGCAATGTCATTGATATCCTTTCACCTTCAATTTTAATTCCACTCCTGAATCTCTTTTTTTTATTTCATCATTGTTTCTTGGATGTGTAGATTGTACATTAGGGGTAAGAGACTACATCCCTGTCTTACACCCTTTTTAATCCGAATACTTCATTCCTCCTCTTCCACTCTTATTATTCCCTTTTGGCTCTTGTACATGTAGCATGTTACAACTCTCTCCCCGTACACCTCTTTTTTACTCAGAATTTCGAACATCTTGTTCCATTTGACACTGTCGAACGCTTTTTCACTTCGGCATATTCTATCAACGAGTCCTGATTTCTTTTACTCTTGCTTCCATCATGAACAGTTGTGTCAGAATTGTCTCTCCTTTACCTTTCCTAAAGCCAAATTGGTTATCATTTAACACATCCTATTCTTGTCAGAAACTTGGATGCTTGAAATGTTAAATTGATTGAGTGCTAATTCTCGCACTAGTCAGCTCTTGCAGTTCTCTGACTTGTGTGAATGTTATTTTCCCGAAAGTCAGACGGTTTATCGCCAGGCTCATACCATCTACACATAAACGCGAATAATGGTCTTGTTGTCACTTCCCCCAATGATATTAGAACTTTATGGAAGTTCATCTATCCCTTCTGCCTTATTTGATTTTAAGTCTCCAAAAGCTCTTTTAAATTCTAACACTGGATTCCCTACCCCTTCTACCCTGAAGAGCCAAAGAAACTGGTACACCCGCCTAATATCGTGTAGGGCCTCCGCGAGCGCGCAGAAGTGCTGCAACACGACGTGGCATGGACTCGACTCATGTTTGAAATAGTGCTGAAAAGAATTAACATCATGAATCCTGCAGGCCTGTCCACAAATCCGTAAGAGTGCGAGGGGATGGAGATCTCTTCTGAACAGCACCTTGCAAGTCATCCCAGATATGCTCAATAATGTTCATATCTGAAGAGACTGGTGGCCAGCGGAAGAGATTAAACTCAGAAGAGTGTTCCTGTAGCCACTTTGTAGCTATTCTGGGCGTGTGGGGTGTCGCATTGTCCTGCTGGAACTGCCCAAATCGGTCACAATTCACAGTGGAGATGAATGGATGCAGGTTATCAGACAGGATGCTCACGCACGTGTCACCTGTCAGAGTCGTGTCTAGACGTGTCAGGGGTCCCACATCACACCAACTGCACACACCCCACACCATTACAGAGCCTCCACCAGCTTGAACAGTCCTCTGCTGACATGCATATTCCATGGATTCATGAGGTTGTCTCCATACCCGTACACGTCCATTCTGGTCGATACAATTTGAAACGAGACTCACCCGACCAGGCAGCATGTTTTCAGTCATCAACGGTCTAGTGCTCATGTGGACGAGCCCAGGCGAGGCGTAAAGCTTTCTGTCGTGCAATCATCAAGGGTAAACGAGAGGGCCTTCAGGTCCGAAAGCCCATATTGATGATGTTTCGTTAAATGGTTTGCACGCTGACTCTTGTTGGTGGACCAGCATTGACACCTTCAGAAATTTACGGAAAGGCTGCACGTCGGTCACGTTCAACTATTCTCTTCAGTCGTCGTTGGTCTCATCATTGTAGAATCTTTCTCCTGCCGCAGCGATGACGGAGATTTGATGTTTTACTGGATTCCTGATATTCACGGTATACTCGTGAAATAGTCGTATGGCAAAATCCCCACTTCATCGCTGCCTCGGAGGTGCTGTGTCCCATGTGACTATAACACCATGTTCAAACTCACTTAAATCTTGATAACCTCTCATCTTGATAACCTCTCATTGTAGCAGCAGTAACCGATCTAACAACTGCGCCAGACACTTGTTGTCTTCTATAGGGATTGCCGACTGCAGCGCCATATTCTGCCTGTGTATATACACTCCTGGAAATGGAAAAAAGAACACATTGACACCGGTGTGTCAGACCCACCATACTTGCTCCGGACACTGCGAGAGGGCTGTACAAGCAATGATCACACGCACGGCACAGCGGACACACCAGGAACCGCGGTGTTGGCCGTCGAATGGCGCTAGCTGCGCAGCATTTGTGCACCGCCGCCGTCAGTGTCAGCCAGTTTGCCGTGGCATACGGAGCTCCATCGCAGTCTTTAACACTGGTAGCATGCCGCGACAGCGTGGACGTGAACCGTATGTGCAGTTGACGGACTTTGAGCGAGGGCGTATAGTGGGCATGCGGGAGGCCGGGTGGACGTACCGCCGAATTGCTCAACACTTGGGGCGTGAGGTCTCCACAGTACATCGATGTTGTCGCCAGTGGTCGGAGGAAGGTGCACGTGCCCGTCGACCTGGGACCGGAACGCAGCAACGCACGGATGCACGCCAAGACCGTAGGATCCTACGCAGTGCCGTAGGGGACAGCACCGCCACTTCCCCAGCAAATTAGGGACACTGTTGCTCCTGGGGTATCGGCGAGGACCATTCGCAACCGTCTCCATCAAGCTGGGCTACGGTCCCGCACACCGTTAGGCCGTCTTCCGCTCACGCCCCAACATCGTGCAGCCCGCCTCCAGTGGTGTCGCGACAGGCGTGAATGGAGGGACGAATGGAGACGTGTCGTCTTCAGCGATGGGAGTCGCTTCTGCCTTGGTGCCAATGATGGTCGTATGCGTGTTTGGCGCCGTGCAGGTGAGCGCCAAAATCAGGACTGCATACGACCGAGGCACACAGGGCCAACACCCGGCATCATGGTGTGGGGAGCGATCTCCTACACTGGCCGTACACCTCTGGTGATCGTCGAGGGGACACTGAATAGTGCACGGTACATCCAAACCGTCATCGAACCCATCGTTCTACCATTCCTAGACCGGCAAGGGAACTTGCTGTTCCAACAGGACAATGCACGTCCGCATGTATCCCGTGCCACCCAAAGTGCTCTAGAAGGTGTATGTCAACTACCCTGGCCAGCAAGATCTCCGGATCTGTCCCCCACTGAGCATGTTTGGGACTGGATGAAGCGTCGTCTCACGCGGTATGCACGTCCAGCACGAACGCTGGTCCAACTGAGGCGCCAGGTGGAAATGGCATGGCAAGCCGTTCCACAGGACTACATCCAGCATCTCTACGATCGTCTCCATGGGAGAACAGCAGCCTGCATTGCTGCGAAAGGTGGATATACACTGTACTAGTGCCGACATTGTGCATGCTCTGTTGCCTGTGTCTATGTACCTGTGGTTCTGTCAGTGTGATCATGTGATGTATCTGACCCCAGGAATGTGTCAATAGAGTTTCCCCTTCCTGGGACAATGAATTCACGGTGTTCTTATATCAATTTCCAGGAGTGTATTTCTGTATTTTAATACTCATGCCTATACCAGTTTTTCTGGCGCTTCAGTGAGAACCGACTCCTGTTTCGTCTTCTATCGCATCGGACAATTCTTCCTCCTCATAGGGGGCTTCATTGTACCCTTTCCACCTATCCATCCCCTGCTCTGCATTTAACAGTGGAATGTCCGTTGCACTCTTAATGTTACCATCCTTGCTTTTAATTTCGCCAAAGGCTGTTTTGAGTTTCCTATATGCTGATAACCATGAATTTTTCGATTCTTCACTTTTTTCATGCTTCCATTGCGCCTTAGCTTCCATGGACTTCCAATTCATTTCATTCCTCAGCGACTTGTGTTACTGTATTCCTGCATTTCTCTGAAAATTTTTGTGTCTCCTTCTTTCATCGAAGAACGGAAGTATTTCTTCTATTTCCTTTGGTTTCTCCGCAGTTACATTCTTTGTCTCGCCGTGTTTCTTTGCAACTTATGTGATTGCCCTTTTTAGAGAAGTCATTTCTTCTTTAACTGTATCACCTGTTGAGCCATTTCTTATTGCAGTATCAGAGAACTTCAAGCGTGTCTTTTCATTCCTTAGTACTTCTCTATCCCACTTCTTTGGGTAGTGATTCTTACGAACCAATATCTTAAACTTCATCCTACTTTCCATCACTACTACATTGTGATCTGCTCCTGGCTACACCTTGCAATCTAATGTCTGATTTCGGAATCTCACCTTGACCGTGACGTAATCTAACCGCAATCTTCCAATATCTCCCGGCCTTTTACAAGTATAGCTCCACTTCTTGTGTTTCTTGGACACAGTATTCGCAATTTCCATCTGGAATTTATTACAGAACTGAATTAGTTTTTCTCCTTTTTCATTCCTGCTACCAAGCAGATATTCTCCCATAATCCTGTCTTCTACTTCCTTCTCTACAACCGCATTCTAATTCCCCTGCACTATTAGAGTCATTTCACTTTACGTACTCAATTAGCTGTCCAATATTTTCATATACTTTCTCTGTCTCTTCATCTTCAACTTGCGAATTCGATTTGTATAGCTAAATTGGCTTTCTCGGCGTTGGTTTGCTATCAATTCTGATGAAAACAACTCTATCACTGAACCGTTCACACACACTCTCTGCCTTCCTTTTTTGTTCATAACGAATCTTACTCCAGTTATGCCATTTTCTGCTGCTGTTGATATTATACTATACTCATCTGACCAGAAATCCTTGTCTTCTTTCCACTTCACTTCACTGACCTCCACTAATCTAGATCGAGCATTAACATTTCCCTTTTCAGTTTTTCTAGCTTCCCTACCACGTTCAAATTTCTGACATTTCACACCCCGACTCGTAGTATGATATCCTTTCGTTGGTTATTCAGTCTTCTTCTTATGGCCACTTCCTCCTTGGCAGTACCATCCTATAGATCCGAATGGAGATATATTCCGGAATCTTTTGTCAACGCAGTTTTTTGCCAATGAAGTTTTTCAGTTACAGGCCACATGTTCTGCGGATTCACTGGGTGGACTGTATTTTAATCGTAGGCATATTACATTTCGAAATGGATGGATGGATGGCGTTTGTATGCATGTACTTGCATGCTATGTCCTTAAACAATCTTTGGATGAGTTGGAGTGATGTGTCTGCTCTCAGTACCACTAATGGAAACAACGAATTGACCAGTTTGGGACCTGACCCCTCTATTGGAAATGGTGGTGTATAAAATGACAGTTGAAATTTCAAATTTCAGCATGGATTTATACCATCACACTGGTCGAATTCCCGACCACTACAGGTCTGCTATGGGAATTTATTACCATAAAATTCCTAAGTTTGTTATCTCAGCTACAACAGGACAAAGAAGGAGGAGGAATGTGCCTATCACGTGATACGATAGCAACAACAATGAATACCAATACTAGACAGAGTGCACTACAATGTATTGAGAACCACAGAGAACCACTCAAAACACTCATACATACAACTCACTCACCCCCACCCCCCACAGATGTTCAAAACACAGAACACCTGTCACCTTGTCCATCGCCAGCACCAATGCTCAGAGGTTGAAGAAAGCTACCGCTGTGACTGTAACTGCAGTTGTAGACGCGTGTGTATGCCAGAAGGCACCACCCCAGCAGTGCGGAGCATCCAGGGATGTCTGAGGTGGTAGGAATACGGATGTTACAATACGCCCAGCGCCAATACTTGGCAGATGTCGAAACTGAATTGTTCAATTTTCCACAGAGAATACAGCAACACATGCGATTCCGGAGACAGGCCAACGCACACTGAGTGTTAATTCACTGTTCAGCTTTCCAGAGAAAGAGGAACAGTAGAAATATCTCTTGTGACTGACAATCTGTGGGATATGGTCTTCCTGTAGTATGGACGACGAAAAATTACACTAGGCTGTGCAAGCGACTTCGATCCCTAATCTCCGGCTCCAGTGGACTAATACCTGTATATTTAATAGGATTGTCTCATATCCTCAAAATCAGTATGCATATGGTATTAGTTTTTGGGATGTGGGAAGAGAGGGACAGGACAATATCTTATTGAGTTCTCTACCATGTCACGTTAGCGAAGTTTTAATAGTTCATAGTTTTATTCCGTTGTCTGTTGGATGGTTGATGGTTCAGAATAACGATGAGGGAGAGAATGTTTGGATGACAGACGTGAATGCACCCTGAGAGATGCAGATCTCCTTTTAACTGCAGCACCTTTCACAGTTTGGAAATGCACTGCAATGCAGTAGCAAAAGCCTCGTTATTTTTCGGGCTCCCATATAATGCGAAGCCTTCCTAATTTTCCCGTAACTGCCTATACTGTCTTTTCTATTACCTCGTGTTGCAGGAGAGAGCGTCCTTTGCCGCTGGTCTTACACATTTACACATTGCACATGGCTGGTGCAGCTACGACAGCATGTTCCCATTTCCACCGAGTAGTCAAAGCACGGTTCTGTCACATTAACTCAGCTTACCCTGTTTCTCCACAGGATACAGAAGGTGGTAGGAATTACATTCCCTGACTTAAGCTCAGTTCCGACTTGAACTGGAATGATCACACGGATAAAGCTGCAGTCAGAGCGGGGTAGAGACTAAGAAACACTTACAAGAAGCAGAGGGACTGTCTAAGACCACCCTGGGGTTTGCCTGTATGGGATCCTTAGCAGATAGGTTCGAAGAAGATGACGCGTTTCGGGATATGAGAGTGCCACAAACATGGTTCACCAGTGGCTGTAGTCGTTAAAAGACATCTCCGCAGGATTGAACACAAGCATGTGGATGAATGGAAAGACATGATTCCAAATCACAGACAGAATTTCCACCAGAAGGCGTAACAATATAAATCTGAAAAGACAATATATTGGTCATAGGATTTTGTACATTTCTTATGACTTCAATCTAGGGTTGCATTTTTTTAAAGTGATTCCTGATGTAGCACACCATCGGAATCGTTCTCAATCAACCATCATCCTTCCTCGCCTATAATCCCGTACATACATCGCAGAACCTCTGTTACACTTTCTATATGGTATCGAAATAGAATGCGTTGCAAATACTGTTTGTTAGCGTGGGAAATATGTAGCAGCGGCATGAGGGAGTCGCAAATAACGGCTAAATAACGCGTTCCTTAGCCGAGTCACTTTCTAACTTCGGTGAGAAGGGTGTTCTATTCCAAGGATACACCTCTGTCAAAGTGCTCCCGCACTTTCGGTCTGTTAATACACCCACTGTCTATTTTCAATATCGCGATATTTGTATGCAACACCACTTCATTCAGAAAAAATACCATACATCGATTTATAAAGCATGTGTAGTTTCTAACATGGATATCGTTAGCAATAGTTGTGTTTGCCTGTAGATCCAAGACCGCTTTTTATGCAGCGTGACAGTAACATAGTCGTTGAGATACTGTTTTTAATAGCTGGTCGCTTATAAGACGATTACGTCTCTCTTCCTAAGACACACCTGTACCACTCGCAAGAAAAACGAATGAGGCATGTTCACCCATCGCGAATTTTCGTTAGGTATTGTTTGGTGCCATCAGTATTCAGTTTCTGGCAAAGTATTACACTTAGCAGGGAATGTGTGATAGATTTGCGGCAATAAGCAGGTTTATAAATTCTGTGTCGAGATGTAAAGTTACTGAGGACAGTGTTCTGACATGTGCGAAGAAAATGATTTTGTCCAGTCCTAAGGGGGGTATGTATTTGACACGGAGAATTGCGATTTCAGCACAACGATAGCCGTAAGGGGGCTGAAATATTTTACGTGGCAAATTAGGTGCGATCATAAGGGGGATATAGATATTGATAACTCAATGTGAGATTACTCACATAGCGACAGGTTTCAGGAGGAGGTATTTCTGATAGGTATTTCTGATACTTCGCTCACTCTCGAATGCCACCAGTTTGAGGCTTCAATCGTAATATTTAATTGTAATTACAGTGACATATACGTGGCTGGTTTCTTAGGGCGACTCTGGGAGCAGTTCCGGTGCATGATGGGGGTACCCAGTGACCAGAACGAATTGACTTCACCAGCTTAAGCCTGCGGCCAGCGGCGCGTGCAAAGAAAAAAATTCGGCCTGGCGTGTAATCGGTTTTTGCTCGCAGCCACAGGGGCAAGTCCCAGCGGCGACCGTCGCGGCGCTCTCTGGATAGCTGAACAGTGAACTGATATTCATCTGCGTTGGGCTGTCTCCACAGTCGCATGTGTTGCACGTATTCTCTGTGGAAAACTGAATAATTCATTATCGATCTCTGCCAAGTGTTGTCGCTGGACGTATTGTAATATCCGTATTCCTACCACCAGAAACATCCTCGGATGCCCTCCATGGCCGGGGTGGTGCCTTGTGGTGTACACGCGCGTCCACAATTGCAGCTGGAGTCACAGCGATAGTTTACCCCTCCCTCTGAGCTTTCGTGCTGTCGGTGTTCAAGGTGACAGGTGAGCTGGACATCTGGGGGGGAGGGGGGGGGGGGGGGAGTGGACTGTATGTTTGATTGTTTTCAGTGATCTCAGACATCTAGCCACGACAATTACTGTCAACTTTTTAGTGTTTCTCAATACATTGCTGCACACACTGTCTTATAGTGGTATTTGAAGTTGTTGCTATCCTATCCTCCTCCTTCTTCGTCCTGGTGTAGCTGAGAGAAAAAAACTTAGGAATTCTATAGTGATAAAATACTCTTAGCAGACCTGTAGTGGTCGGGAATTCCACAAATGTGACGGTATAAATTCACGATGAAATTTGAAATACCAGCTTTCATTTTATACAGTACCATTTTCAATCGACGGGTCACATCCCCAACTGGTCAATTTGTTGTTTGCAATAGTGGCACTGAGAACACACACATCACTCCTGCTCCTCTGCAGATTGCTGAAGGACCTAGCATGCAACTGATCTAATATTTGAACTTCACAGCTACCTTCAATGTAATGGAATCCTCCACCCGACGGCAAGGGGTAAAAAATCCAGAAACCGGGCAGTTGCCAGATCGAATCCTATCACATATATCAGACCTAGTAGGATGCAAGGAAAAATTACCCACACACAAAGGGTATCAATTTCAGTAAATTATCAGCCACTCAATTTGACAGAGTGAGGGAATATTTGCCTACGGCCTTGCCGCAGTGGTAAAACCGGTTCCCGTCAGATCACCGAAGTTAAGCGCTGTCAGGCTGGTCTAGCACTTGACCGTGCGGCCTACCAAGCACTGTTCCCAAGCGGGGTACACTCAGACCTTGTGAGGCAAACTGAGCAGCTACTTGATTGAGAAGTAGCGACTCCGGTCTCGGAAACTGAAATACGGCTGGGAGAGCGGTGAGCTCACAACATGCCCCTCCACATCCGTATCCAGTGACGCCTGTGGTTTGAGGATGACACGGCGGCCGGTCGGTACCGTTGGACCTTCATGGCCTGTTCGGGAGGAGGGAATATTTCGAAGACATCCACAGCTGGGGATCTATCAGGTATCCACCTCTTTGGTCAGGACAAACGAGTGATTAATGTGGCACAAGACAGATTTTCGCTCAGGAGAAGTAGACACCTGAGAGAGAGTAATTTTGCAGACATCACTGTCAAAGAGTTGGCACCACCTGTATCAAAAAGTTTCTGCCCCTGGTGATAGGAGGGGTGGATGGCTTGATTCTTCCAGTGTCCTGTACTGGTGTTGTTATGAACTAAGTGCTTCAGTATCTTCACAGCAGAGCGACCACATAGAGCAGCTGGTGGTATGGAAGGTGTGTGTTTGGGAGCAGATTGTGCAGGTGATGTTACCAGAAGTAGCCACTTGAGGTGGTAAAGGACACTGCCGTGAGCAAAGGGAACTGTGTTTGTGTGGGCGACCTGGCTGCCGGACGGCCACAAAAAATGAGCTCAGATTTCTGAGACACTGTTGTATGCTAGTTTGGACGGTTTGGTTAGAATTCTCGTAGACAGTGGCACACGACAGTAAGTAGCCACTTGGGGTGCGCTAATACCTTGTGACAGATCCTGGTGTGGGGCCGACAGTGGTCTCGGAGCCCAAGCGGGAGTAGTGCAGCCTCTCGGAAATCCGATGAAGCAGTCAGTGTGTGGGTGTGCAATGTACCAGCTGTTAAGTCTGCTCTGCAGCCTGTGCGAATACGCGATTGGATAACTTTTTAACAGTGTAATTATGTGTGGCGAGTTATGTTGACGTCGATTTCGTGACGGTAGTCCTTGCGCGAGTGGAAAAGAAGCGATATATTTAGTTACTTCTTTTCGGCGAACAAGATCTGTGTCTTCCAAAATCAGTAGAGAATGATGGGCTTTTGCTACCAAATAAAAGATAGGTCCAACCCCTGAGAATGGAATTTTATAAAGAAACTGCATATCTTTTGCTATGCAATTTGATTTGAATTTCCTGTCGTGAAATCCTCCCTCCCCAGTATACAGGGTGTAAATTTTAAGTTGACAAACCAGAAAAAGCCGATAAATAAGCTTCACACGAAACAATGTGTAGAATCCAAAATTGATTATTTTCGAGGGGGACATCTGCTGGTGCTAAAATTAGCTCACCACCCCAGCCCCCTGGGAGTGCGGCGGGAGGCAACTTTAAAATTTCAAACGGGAACCCCCATTTTTATTGCAGAATCAGATTCTACATAAAAACTACGTACATTTTGTCTTAAATATTTTTTCTGATCCTTGGTAGTTGGCGCTGTAATTAAAGAAAATCCATGTTCACATTTTGGCCTGGGAAGTGGTTACAGATAAGTAAAAAATACTTATTTACTTCGTAAATTTTGATTCGCTAAAACTAAAACTCTCCTCTCTCCCCAAAGGGGGGAGGAGGAGGGGAGGGTTAAGCGAGAGAGGTATTAGAGTTTTACAAATGTTGACCCAAAT
Source organism: Schistocerca gregaria (assembly GCF_023897955.1). Taxonomy (NCBI): domain Eukaryota; kingdom Metazoa; phylum Arthropoda; class Insecta; order Orthoptera; family Acrididae; genus Schistocerca; species Schistocerca gregaria. The sequence continues at coordinate 118,644,723 of NC_064925.1, forward strand.
ATTATTTTTTTCCGTAGACTCAGATAAGTTTTGTTTGTTTCGTGGTCATGAGGCCACAAAACTTTTAATTATCAAACAAATAATCTGACTAGGTAACTAACTAACCAAACATCCTACGAATTAAATAAGCATTTTATATTTATCCGTAACAAGTTTCCACGCAAAAACGAGAACATGGATTTTCTTGAATTACAGCGACAACTACCAGGAATCAGAACAAATGTTTAAGAGAAAATGTACGTAATTTTTTAATGTAAAATCTGATTCTGCAATAAAAAATGGGGGTTCCCATTTGAAATTTTAAAATTGTCTCCCGTCCCACTCCCACGGGGCTGGGGTGGAAGGCTAATTTTAGCACCAGCAGATGTCCCCCTCGAAAATAATCATCTTTAGATTCTACACATTTTTTCGTGTGAAGCTTATTTTGCGACTTTTTCTGGTTTGTCAACTTAAAATTTACACTCTGTAGACTGAGTCCTTTCCTCACTTGAGGGTGTGGGAGGGGGCGTGGAGTGGGAGGGAAGGGCTGGGGCATTTGCCACATGGGTATATATTAATTAATTTATTGATTTAATTAATCATTCAATTAATTTTACATCAAAAGCGTGCTTGTATTGGCAGGGGGTTTACCAGAGGGGGAGTGTGACAGGTGGGGTTCTCAGAGGTATTGATTATCCCCAGGGGGTCATAAATCGACCCCCAGGAGTCTATAAAGCAATTGACAGAACAATAGTTTAAGGTTTGGCAGACGGGATCATATATCAGTCAAGTTTGTCCCTGAACGGGCGGTCGGTGTGGCCGAGCGGTTCTAGGCGATTCAATCTGGAACCGCGCGACCGCTACGGTCGCAGGCTCGAATCCTGCCTCGGGCATGGATGTGTGTGACGTCCTTAGGTTAGTTAGGTTTAACTAGTTCTAAGTTCTAGGGGACTGATGACCTCAGATGTTCAGTCCCATAGTGCTCAGAGCCATTTGAACCATTTCTTTTTCCCTGAATGTATGCAATCTGAACTAACACAGTGGAGTAGAACATAGATTAACCTATTGCTTAGGACACATAGAGGGGATATTTATGGACAGTTACTTGAGATCGATGAATTATACATATTATGCTCCTGAATTTCTTTGTGAAGTCCAGGTGTACTCTGGATGGTCAGGATTTTCCTCCTGAATGTTAGTGCGCTGTTCTGTTCGTTCATAGCTCTCTACCTGGTCAGTGATGGACGGAGGACTAGACAACCTTCTGACTAATGGAACAGTGCTGTCAGAACGTAACTGGGTTTCAAGAGAAGTAGCCGGGGTCTGTGACTTGGTGAGGGACATTTCTTACTTGTAGACATCAGGTGGATTCAGACGCTTACATCGAAGACTGGAAGATTCGTGACAATAAAGCAAGTAAGCAATACTCTGACGAAAGGGGAGTTGAGACGTGAGCTCTACACCACTTCTTCTAAGTGTTAAGGGCAAACACATTACTACCTGTCACTTGCGTCTCGTGAAGTGAATGGGAAAATTAGGGGCTAATACAAATATTTTTACTGGGAGACAATTAACAGCAGAAGCTCCGTCTCGTTTTCACGATAAATGAGAGACAACATTATTCGGGAGTTTTTCGTGCCTATTAATGCATGGATTGACATATTAATAGGCAGAGTAAATTCACACCTACGTCTATACGCATAATTACAGTACATGGCGGAGGGTGCCCTGTACCTCTACTAGTCATTTCCTTTTCTATTCCACTCGCAAATAGATCGAAGGAAAAAAAAGACAGTCCGTATGCCCCCTGGTCTAGGGATAGCATATTTGGTTACTATACAAAACTTCCTCAGTCCTGGGATCAAACCCTATCACCGTTTAAATTTTGAATGATAATCAGCATTGGCAGCAGAAGACTTCCTGCATAAGAAGTCACCCTCATTCCACCAACGGTCTTGTCAGCGAGGGCAGAGCATCGGACAGAGGTTCAGTGCGCTCTGTTGCCCATGGGTTAGGAAACTGCTCCTAAAGGCGGAAGAATTAGCAATGACCAACTGTATGAGAATGCAGAGGGCAATGGAAACCTCTGCATTAAAGACGTGTTAAATAAGAGAGTTGCCAATTTCTATATGAACACGTTATGATGTATTAATCACAAAAATACAAGAACATAGCCATAAAATAAAAGAACAATATTTTTTCACTCAAAAACAGAAAGGCATGTCATTTGCTCCATTCTGCCCCATGCACGGGGCAGATTGGGGTGGTAAGTACAAACGATTATAAAAACGTATAAAATTACCAGAAATGCAGAAAATATTGCCTTGCTCAGTATTTATTTAGCTTAAAGTGAATATTAATGTCAAACTACAGTTTTAATGTATTGTATCCTTTTCTTAAGGCTATTTACCAAATTCACATACGAGGAGAGACTCATCATCTCCGCTATCTATTCCTGCACAAGAATCGTGTGCCCGTTTTTTGCACATGGAACAAGCGACCCAACCTTCAACTGATTTTGAATAAGACTTTGGTAAAACGCATAGCTCTTGCACCACATGTTGCCTCAGATTTGCGAATAGATACAGTAGGATGTATTTTATTTTAAGGAATACGTTGGCCCAATCTTCACCTGCATTTTCATTTTTAAATCTATGAATAATGCCATTTCTTACAGCCAACTGATAAGCTGGGTCACGCAAGTTAAGCCGAATAACCTAGCCTCCATACTTTTTAAGTACTTAATGAGCTCAAGTTCTTGTTTTTCTGTAAATACGTTTTTAAACTTTGCAGCCATTTTATCAATTTTGCAGTCAGGGTTTTCCCTTCTTTTTTAACGTATCTTTCCAGAGTAGTCTGAGAAACGTGTAATTGGTTTGAAGCCTTCAAATACCTACTATGACCAGAATTAACTGCCTCCAGAGCATTGTTTATGGCCTCAGTAGACCATGACTGCCTATTTGTTTCTCTCTTGTATACTCGAACCATCTGAAATTGAAAGCAAAATAGATTAGAAGCCTAATAAAATCGATCTCTTTGTTAAAAATGTAGCGGCGCAGAATGGGATACTTCCCCATTCCGCCACAGGTACATGGTTTAGGTTATGGAGGTAAGGCCATTAAACAAAGATACAAAAACAGTCATTTAACCACAGGAAACTAAAAATTTACTAAACATCTTTTAAGCATCTACTAACAATAGTCGTAGTGTAAATTAGTAGGTATACCTTTCTTGCTTCCAATTCTCCAGAAGTTACGAAGTAGGATCAAAATTTAGCACAACGAAAACTTCACAATCCAACACTTACGAAAACCAAACAAACATGGCTGCCAAGGTTGAGCAGTAACTGAACTAGTTCTCCTTACTGCCGATCGTTGGCAGCACCTCCTTGACACGAAAATACGTACATCTTCATTCCGCCCCAGTACCCCGTTCTACCCTGGGTTCCCCTATGTGGTGCAGAATGCGTAGTTTTAACCGAACATTTGTTAACTATGGAAGAGAGTACTCTACACAGCATCACTATACTTGAATAGCCCTGACAGTCGTTTCAGTCCTTGTTACACGCTTCTGTGTCCATCACACCATGGGATTACTAGTATTTTTTTCTTCATAGCCAAGTTACATTACAGAAATAGAATGGAGTCTATATGCATATATATGATATGGAAGACCCTAGTGTTAATGGAACATTTGTTTGTGGTGGGAGAGTGTTTCACACACAGCATCACTGTCCTGACAGGCATATGGAAATTAAGTTACACGCAACTCATTCCACTGTACTGCTGAATTACTATTTTTTCTTTCTTCCTAAGTAAATTACATTTTGTAATCAGAATGGTATCTATATGCACGTGTATGGCATGTAAGACTGTAGTCTTAACAGCACATTTGTTAATGGTGGATGCGAGCATCACTTTGCTTAAATCGTTTTGACAGACTTTTTGGTAACTATGTTGCAGACATTTGATTCCACTACTTCGCTGGATGGACTGTATTTTCATCGTATGCAGATTACATTTCGAAATCAGGTTGGAGACTATATGCATGGGTATGGCATGAAAGACTCTTGGTTTAATGGAACATTTGTTAATAATGGAAGGGAGTGTAACATACAGAATCGCCGAACTTAGACAGCACTGACTAACTATTGGACAGTATTCCGCAAATAATTGTTTTCTTTAAGCTTTGAGTTCCACCTTTGTTTCATGCAAAACCTCTTGGAGTAGGTATACCGCCTTGCAATGATCTTTCGTTGATCTTATAATGATTGATTGACCGAAACGACGAACAGCACATCTCCATCTCAATGCTCCCACTGTCTTAAACAAAACAATAGCAAAGATCTACTCTCGCTCCACTGCAGTTCATACCACTTACTGCAGAGCATGTATGTTCAAGCCGGCCGGAGTGGCCGAGCGGTTCTAGGCGCTACAGTCTGGAACCACGAGACCGCTACTGTCCTGCCTCGGGCATGGATGTGTGTGACGTCCTTAGGCTAGTTAGGTTTAAGTAGTTCTAAGTTCAAGGGGACTGATGACCTCCGCAGTTAAGTCCCATAGTGCTCAGAGCCATTTGAACCAAGTATGTTCACAGCACTTTGTTCAAATTTAGAATACGTCCTGTGGTGACTCTCGAGCTGTTAATTTTAGCGTAACAACAGCATATATAATGGGTATTGATGAACTAACACTGCTGCTATTGAAGACGGGAATGCCGAGACAGAATGCATTGTACTTAGTAGTCAACTGCACCACGATATAGATGTCAGTTTGCTGCACAGCTTCCCCTCCTATGTTTGAACGAGCCCCACCTTCATACCTGACAATACATCCTCAATTTCCACTATAACTCTGAGGACACTGTCAGCGCCTATGCCGACATTAGCAAACATAGATGAGTTTTTGGTTAAATTATACGCACTGGTGGACAGTAACATCGATTCAACAGCCGGTCACTACATAGTCACTGTCTACCAATCTTGTAAGCCCACATCTGTTCATGTTGTGTGAATAATCTGCGAAGCTAAAGCATCACATGGATGCTACTAGGATCGTATTGGCTGACGTACTGTATTCCAATATGTGACAGAAAAAAGTCTCTGGGAAAGACAACGTATTTATCTCGGAAACATAGTGGTGGGTTACGTTACGCACGGAAGTATGTAGGTAACTTCTACTGGATCTGCGTGTGAGATTGGAATAGATGGAATTCGATAATACTGATGCGATATACCGTGCACTGTACAGTCGCTTGCAGTGTATTTTTATTAGATATGGGATGTTCTTAGGTGTAGGAGGTGTCTGCAAGCTGGCTGGAAGATCTGTGGTGGAGTTGCTAGCTAACCTGAACGTAACTAAATCTCTTGCACAGTAATACGACTAGAAAGACTGTACACTGCCACTGAAAGTGCTAACTGTCGTAAAATGCCTAGCAGTAAGCATGTGGAGGAAGCTGAAGTAGAATACATACCTCGGGTTCGAATTCATTTGCTGGAACCTTAAGGGCATCAATCCAAACACTGAGAACTGAAAAGTCAGTGAGCTAAAGCAGAATAATTTGTCTGGCTTAAATTCATCTGCATGAATTTTTAAGGCGAATGTTATCCACCCACAAGAAGTGACGGCGTAAGAGCCTGGTAAGTACAAATCCCGTCGGTATGTCATCTAGAGACTGTTGCATTACAATTCAGATCGAGGTCTAAGAGGTACTAAGATGACTGCTGTTGCTGGAGGAAACATTGAAACTGATTTGGTCTGGCTTCTACGTCTTGGATGATTGGATCTCGGTGTACGATAGCTGGATTAGCGCTGAAGTACTGCATTTGCTTCAAAATAAATAACTAGCATTACACGAATGTGGATATGCTCTGGTCTACATGGATTAAAGTATCATGGTCAGCCCTCTATCGAACGGCACGTGGGCGTAAAAAAATGAGCAATCCTGTGATCAAGTCCAAAAATTTCCCGCTAATCCTGTAGTAGCTCTGAATTATGTGTGGAGTTGTGACACTGCTGCGCTGATGTAAATGACTCAATGGGTAACATATTGGAAGCTCTGTGATATCGTTAGATTCGTATTTTAGAGGTATGCTCCATTTGAAAAAAGGTGATCCATTTCTCACGTAACGCTGTGCTTCAAACGAAGGCTGTGACACCATTACGCTGCCGTATTTCTAGCGTCATAATTATAGGATTTCGAGAAAGGAAATTAGAACACATACAGGGCTATATTTATAGACACCCTTTTGATGTCGATGAACTGTAAGTGTTATGGTTCTGAATTTCTTTGTGCAGTCCGCGTATACTCTGCATGGTTGTGAAATCCTCCGATACGTTAGTGTGCTATTTTTCTCGTTGAGGTAGCCCTCTACCAAGTCACTGACTTGTGGAGCACTTGACAACCTTACAAATAATGGAACAGTACTGTCAGAACGTGATGATATTTCGAGAGGACCTGCAAGGATCTGTGAATGGGCGTGGAATACATCTTACTCGTCGAAATCAGCTGAATTTAAATGCTGTATACCGAAGACTGGAGGATTCGTGAGAGTATGGCATGCAAGCGATACTCTGCCGAAAGGGGAGTTGAGAGGTGAGCTCTGTAGCGCTTCTTTTAAGAGTTGTGGGCAAACATACTGCAGTACCTCACATATGTGTCATGAAGTGAATGTAACGAGAAAATTAGAGAAATGGGAAAATTAGGGGCTAACATGAAGATTTTTACCGAGAGACAATCAGCAACAGAAAGTCCGTCTTTAGGTTTTACCGATAGATAGAGGACAATATTCTTCCATGAGTTCTGTGTGCCTATAAAAGAATGGGCTGACATCTTAATAGGTGTACTAAATTTACATCTACATCTATACGCATACTTTGCAAGTCATCATGCTGTGCGTGGCGGAGGTTACCCTGTACCACTACTAGTCATTTCCCTTCCTACTCCTTTCGCAAATACAGTGAGGAAAAAAAGACTATCTATACGCCTCCATGTGAGCGCTAATTTCTCGTATCTTATCTAGTGGTCCTTTCACGAAATTTATGTTGACAGCCATGCAATCCTTCTGCAGCTAGCATCAAACGTCGGTTCTCTAGATTTTCTCAACAGCTTTCCTCAAAAAGAACATCGCCTTCCCTCCAAGGATTCCCTTTTGAGTTTGCGAGGCACCCACCCTCTACTTTTGGTAGGACCAATAAGAATGCCTTTACAGGGCTGTGTTCCATGGGAAACCCAGGTCTGCAGGATGGAGTAGTCAGCAGACAGGTATTCTGCTGTGATTCTTGAAGCTTTCCCGGCATACTGAATATTCGATAAGGTTTCGGGATTGCAGTCGGAACATCTTCACTTCTTGCACGATATTTCGGTTGGCAATCGTCCAGCTGTCTTCAGGTGAGTCTCCATCACTGGAGATAGCAAGTTTCCGGCGTCGGCTTTATAGCACGGATTTCGATAGGGGACACGCCAGTGACTGCCGCCAATGCACGTGGCGGGAACTTGCAATCTAAAATCGTTATCCCCCATCTGCTCCTTTTCCTCAAACATGTCTGCGTCCTCTACCCCTCCCGCCGACTTGGTCCCCCCTATCCTCTGCTTGCTCCTCTCCTCTCAAATCCCCCCCCGCTGCCGTGCCTTCACCATTGTGTCCCGCCTACACTCCATCTCTACACCCTCCACTCCTTTCCCAAGGTGGATTCTGTCAACTCCCCCTCCCAGATGATGCTCTCTCTCCATCCATTTATCCCTCTTATCAACCCTGATCCTCCCCTCCCCCTCCCTCCCTCTGTCCTTTTCCTGGGCTCCCTCTCCCCCCTACCATCCTGTCTTTTTTCCCTGCATACCCTCTCTTTGACTCCATTCTCTGCCCTGAGTACTTTTGCTTTCCCCTCCTCTGCCTTCCCTACTCCTTCCCGTGTCTGCCCTCCCCCCCTTTTATGTGTCCTCTACCTCAATCGGCTAGCCCCTTCTTTCTTTTCCTCCCCCCTTTTCCCCCCCTCATCAGTTCGGGTCCTCCCCCTCCCACCCCTCCTTCTGCCGTTGTGTCTCCTTTGTAGCGCAGTTTTCAGTGAGTGTTCAGTGTTGTGCGTCCCCTTTCAGTGTTGCAAACAGACACCATACTGTCGCTAAGTGTGTTTTTTAAGTCTTGCAAACAGAAACTAAACTGTCACCATGTTTTTTAATTGTGCCTGTCTACTTACTGTGTGTCTTCATCGAGTCGTCAACCCCATGTTTTTATATTTTATCTTCCACAACTTTCCGCCATTTTACAGGTTTTTTTAAAGTCACCATTTAATCGCCTGTTTTTATTGTTTGTTATATTCTCATTCTGTTTCTTTGTAACTCTTCTGTATGCTGTAGAGCGGCCTATTACGCTACTGCCAGCCTGCCCTTCCCCTGGGGGGGGGGGGGACGAAATTTAAAAAAGGAAAAACATTTAAAAACTTGCATTGCACTCTCCAGTGACAGACACTCACCTGAAGATGGGTGGAGAATTGCCAGCCGTAATATCGTGGCAAGAGGTCACAATGATCTGGCTGCAATCCCGAAACCTCATCGAAAATGTTTTGCTATTGTTCACTGGGTCAGCCTTTCTGGCATATTTCGAAAAAACATCTCACAACGTTTCAGTTTGCAAATGGAAGGAGGGGAAGTATATCGTTCAACATCTTGGTATTAGGCTCAGTGACATTTAAGCTGAGAAGGATAGGACAACTTTTGCAAGTCTGGCGCAGTTAGTAGTGACTTGTCGGGCAGAAGCGGTGGAACACCAATGTGCAGGCGGAAGTTCACAATCCGGTGGTGGTAGCTGTTCGCATGCGATCCGGTGACGGCAGCGGAGACGCGGGTCGGAGGCATCGCAGCGCCAGAAAAGAGAGTGAAACATCTTATTGCCCCATAGACTGAGAGGCGTCAACAGGATTAGTTTGGGAGCAGTATACCGGAATTCAAAGCGACTTACGTCCACCAGTATGACAAGACAATCGACAGACAGAACATAATTAGCGGTAGTTATCTTCAGCTAGTTAACAATGGTTACCACCCATTTTGACATCGAAGGAAGTGACTACCTATGTGGTGAGAAGCCCCCAGAGACATCACAGGAGCGTCTGTTATTGTTATCTGGCGTGTTTAATCTGACTCCAGAAAAAAATTAGTCATCATGCAAATGGACTCTCATGATCAATTTAATTAATTAGTCAATCAATTTTATATCAATGACGTGCCTCCGGGCGAGTGTACCTCGGATATAATTCGCGAGTTGGAGGGCAAACAGGCGTTTTTTCGTTGCACTGAGTTCTTTCAACTAAATTTCGACCTTCTACCTACATAGGAAGACGTGGCCATCGTAATAAAATCAGCTATACTACCGAATTTATAAAGTTATACGTAGTATTAACCTGATGTTTACAACTCCTCTGTGCTGCTACTTGGCTAACTTAAGAGATTTTGTAGGTGAGAGGTATTTGGCCACCTTAAGAGATTTCCAAAGTGAGGAGCCATACAACGACAGAGGTAGAGCATAAATGAGTTTAATATTCTAGTCCCCTGATGCAGGACATAACAGATGTTAAGCTGATAAGAACAGATTTTTTTCACCTAGTGAGACAATACTTAGAGGATATATGGCTTACACCTTGCTGTTGCGCGGGATTTTACAAGAAGTAACGACACTTCAGCGATGCGGAAATGTATATATGCTCGGATTCCTTCTCTGTGACTCGTATAAAGGGAGGAATCTACGTTTCGCGTGATAAATTCGAGGTGTGTGGACAAAACATCCTCGTTTTGGATTGTGTACAGTGGATTTCTTAAACTGGGGAGTCTATGTTGGGGGTAGAATTGCAGGTAGAACTATATGCCTGAGCTTTGGCTTTGGATAACTGGAAGCTGTGGGTTAGGCTGTTGTGACTAGTAGAAGAAAGCCTCTACCTGTCAGCTGTTGCCCACAGCCACGGAGACATCCTGGAGGCAGTGCTTGTAGCGCCCTCTGGGTGTCTGAATAGCGAACTAACCAGTACAAATCAGTATGACAGTTGAGCGGCGACATATTTAGAAGAAACATCTCAAAGCGTTGCTGTTTGCATGTGGGAGGAGGGAAGTATATTGTTCAACATCTTGGTATTTACCTCAAAGACATTTAAGCACCAGTCCTTCTGAGAAGGATAGCACATCTTTTGCAAGCCTGGAATCATTAATAGGTGTCTGGCATGGCTAGCAGTGACTTGTTGGCCAGAGGCGGTATGACACCAACGTGCAGGCAGAGGTTCACAACTCGGTGGTGGTGGTAACTGTTTGTGTGCAAGCCACTGACAGCAGTAGGGACGCGAGGCAGAGGCATCGCACATGTGCTGTGTGTATTCTCCGATTTTTACATAGAAGTTTCAGAAAATTCAATATGGCGAGTTTGTCCTGGACGATATTCCTCTCCACGTAAACTGATCAGTTGATGGCTGGGCAGTCATGATGACAGTCTCTACAGCGTCTGAGTATCTGGTCCCCTGGGCATGTGGATACTGGGAGATGGGCATGCAACTACTGGAGTGGTTGACCCATGTGCAAGTCTCTAGTCCTCTCCGGACCAGTGCAGCCACGGCTTTAGACACTCTTGCAGTCAGCAGATGGAGTGTGAGTGCTCGTGATCCTATAGCAAACACAAGCATGAATTTTGGAGGTATCAAATTTCAAAGCGAAGCTGCCATCTGATGCATTGTTCAGGACCATGGGATCAAGGAAGCTGAGTTCCGGAATCATGCACTCCTTGAGTGGATTAAGTCACAGGCTGGTAAGTGGGGCAGTCACTGTTGCAGCACCCTTTACGCAGCTGTACCATTAACTACTACTCAGTATACATTGGATTGCTTTCACAATACCATGTGTTGAGTGGTTTATGGGCAGTGCATGTAGGATGCTTCTGTTCTCAAATTTCAGTGTATACAAGACCTCAGACATACACTCCTGGGAATGGAGAAAAGAACACATTGACACCGGTGTGTCAGACCCACCATACTTGCTCCGGACACTGCGAGAGGGCTGTACAAGCAATGATCACACGCACGGCACAGCGGACACACCAGGAACCGCGATGTTGGCCGTCGAATGGCGCTAGCTGCGCAGCATTTGTGCACCGCCGCCGTCAGTGTCAGCCAGTTTGCCGTGGCATACGGAGCTCCATCGCAGTCTTTAACACTGGTAGCTTGCCGCGACAGCGTGGACGTGAACCGTATGTGCAGTTGACGGACTTTGAGCGAGGGCGTATAGTGGGCATGCGGGAGGCCGGGTGGACGTACCGCCGAATTGCTCAACACGTGGGGCGTGAGGTCTCCACAGTACATCGATGTTGTAGCCAGTGGTCGGCGGAAGGTGCACGTGCCCGTCGACCTGGGACCGGACCGCAGCGACGCACGGATGCACACCAAGACCGTAGGATCCTACGCAGTGCCGTAGGGGACCGCACCGCCACTTCCCAGCAAATTAGGGACACTGTTGCTCCTGGGGTATCGGCGAGGACCATTCGCAACCGTCTCCATGAAGCTGGGCTACGGTCCCGCACACCGTTAGGCCGTCTTCCGCTCACGCCCCAACATCGTGCAGCCCGCCTCCAGTGGTGTCGCGACAGGCGTGAATGGAGGGACGAATGGAGACGTGTCGTCTTCAGCGATGAGAGTCGCTTCTGCCTTGGTGCCAATGATGGTCGTATGCGTGTTTGGCGCCGTGCAGGCGAGCGCCACAATCAGGACTGCATACGACCGAGGCACACAGGGCCAACAGCCGTTATCATGGTGTGGGGAGCGATCTCCTACACTGGCCGTACACCTCTGGTGATCGGCGAGGGGACACTGAATAGTGCACGGTACATCCAAACCGTCATCGAACCCATCGTTCTACCATTCCTAGACCGGCAAGGGAACTTGCTGTTCCAACAGGACAATGCACGTCCGCATGTATCCCGTGCCACCCAACGTGCTCTAGAAGGTGTAAGTCAACTACCCTGGCCAGCAAGATCTTCGGATCTGTCTCCCATTGAGCATGTTTGGGACTGGATGAAGCGTCGTCTCACGCGGTCTGCACGTCCAGCACGAACGCTGGTCCAACTGAGGCGCCAGGTGGAAATGTCATGGCAAGCCGTTCCACAGGACTACATCCAGCATCTCTACGATCGTTGCTGCATTGCTGCGAAAGGTGGATATACACTGTACTAGTGCCGACATTGTGCATGCTCTGTTGCCTGTGTCTATGTGCCTGTGGTTCTGTCAGTGTGATCATGTGTTGTATCTGACCCCAGGAATGTGTCAATAAAGTTTCCCCTTCCTGGGACAATGAATTCACGGTGTTCCTATTTGAATTTCCAGGAGTGTATTTAGTGCTATGGTGAATGTTATTTTTGGTTCGAAATTTAATTGCTTGATTTGCAAAATGTATGTGTGATTCTCATATATATATATCTGTGTGTGTGTGTGTGTGTGTGTGTGTGTGTGTGTGTGTGTGTGTTTTACATTATAATCCCTGTTTACAAGTGATTGTTTCCCTCATGATAATTTTGACGTATAATTAGAGTAGTGAAGCACTTTCCATCACTTGTTGTGTGTATTGAACTATGAACTATGTGTGTTTGCAGCACAAGGACATTCAGTTTAGCTTTGATTGGTAGGTGACCTTTTTGTTTTTGATTGATGCTCTGTGAGCATTTCCCGCCAAGTGAACGAGGGAGGAATGCTACTTTCTCACCAGTTTCGAACCTCTCTTGGCTGGTGGTCGGCCTGGCGGACATAAGTGCACAACTGCAGACCTCTCCCACCCAGTGTGGCTGCTGTTTCCACCACTCCAGCAGTTGGCGGATGATGCACATATAACCCCATTGTGTTTTGTCCTGGCAGATATGTTTAGTGGTGGTGAGTGTTTCAAGTAAACATTTTTCCTTACAAACGTGTCAGTCAGTTCGATAATATATTTCCTGCCACATATGCAAATGAACTGTAGTGATCAGTCCAGTTAGTCTATCAATCAAGAGTGTGTCAATGTTTCCTAAAGGGAATGGGGAACCAAGGGATCGTGAGATCGAGGCAGTAAAGAATTTTAACCCATCTTCACCCGTATCCACCAACAGCTAGGAGTAGAAGTATCACAAATGAGCTATTTCTCACCAATATTTCTGATGTCAAAAGTGGCACAGGGTCTTTGGAAGAAGAGAGTGACGGAGGGATGAAGGCTGAGGGCTTTCCCAGACGGGAAAAGAGGCTCATAACTGAACTGGGGGGGGGGGGGGGGTGACAAAGAGTAGTGTCTCAGGATCAGCATCCCTTTTCCCAGAGGGATGGGGAGAGGAAGGGGAGGGGGAGGTATGAGGGTTTCTTGGATGGCTGGATTATCCCCAAGGGACCATAAACCAATTAGCATAAAGGGAGGTTAAGGGGAAAGGGATATTTTGCCCCAGAATGTATGCTTGCCCCAGAATGTATGCAACTGTGTATACAAAATGTGCCAGCACCCTCCTTGCCCCATTACTGTTGTGAAAGGGAGATACAACCACAGATCATGCTAGGGTGAGTGGCTATGAAGAAGCTCACCAAGATCTGGCAGAACAGGGCATTAACAAACAGATAAAAAGCTCCAGCTTGATTAAACACTAGTGTTTTCAGTCTTCTTTACTATTGCCAAATATGGGCCTTCAGAGGCCAGAGGCAAGCAAAATTTTATTGCATTTGAGCTTTGGTGCTGGCACAGGATGCCTTGCAAAAAATGGATCAAAAGACGAAATATGTCCATTATTGGGCAACGTAATTCATCAGGACTTCTTTCTTCTGATGTCAAATAAAAATTTTTCCTGTTCGTTGGCCACATTATAAGACAAAATGGAGGAAATGTACAAAAAATTATTATGAAACGTAATACCAAGTACACGATGCTGAGGGAGAGAGCAGCAAACAGGCGGGCAGATTAAGTCAAGGGGATATCCAGTCTACACTTCTTCAGCAGGCACCAAATGAACCTGATAACCTGCCACACGGGATTATACGAGAGGTCTAAGGCGCTGCAGTCATGGACTGTGCGGCTGGTCCCGGCGGAGGTTCGAGTCCCTCGGGCATGGGTGTGTGTGTTTGTCTGTAGGATAATTTAGGTTAAGTAGTATGTAAGCTTAGGGACTGATGACCTTGGCAGTTAAGTCCCGTAAGATTTCGCACACATTTGAACATCTGAACCTGATAACTATCTGAGATGGGGTGCTTTCTTCATGGGACCATGAAACTCAGCAATGAATACAACTACTTCTGATGATTAAAGTAATGAATATGTGGAATTCAAAAAATTTCAGTCTTATTAACATTAAGCCATCATGATAGTACAGAATGAATTACAGTCGAGAAGAAGTTGACTAGTGCGAGGGAGACCGAAAAATGACAGGGAAAGATTAGCAGATAAGGTGGAAAGAAGAAAACTGAAATAGAAATAGATGAAGAAGTGTAGAGTGGGAACCAACTCCAATGATAAAGCTTTAATCTCCTCCTAAATGCAGAGTGGTTTAGAATAAGGTTCAGGTTACAGGGCAGTGAGTTCTATGGTCATAAGGCTGAAATTAAGGAGATGGAGGAAAGTAGGATGTCAGTGGGCATTCTAGATGAAAAATCAACTTGAACGAAGCCATTGGCCTTCAAGGTCATCACATGATCATCACACTAAAGAAGCTGTAAGGCCCATTCTCCTTATTAGTTACATCATCACTCTTATCAGTGATATCATCCTTATGAGGGACATCATCTAGTCACACCCCTCCACACCCCAACGTCACAGCCGGCGAGCAGCCTTAATTCCGAAGTAGCAAACCCTACACCTGACGATTTTGTACAATTATATCAAATGATAGAACCTTTAGGCAATCAAAAACTTGATGAAAACAATCAAAAACTTGGTGAAAGATTTGACGAAAACAACACAGCAAAATTACTAACGATGTTAGTAATCTTGCTCAGATATTGCGAATCACATAAGTGAAGTGATGCGCGGCGATTAAGAAGGTATAACTGACCTTTCAACGCTGGAAACTAAAGACATCCCAGAACAGACTGAAAAATCGACAAATGAATTTGTTACAATGTTGTTAGAACACACAGCACTAAAGTCCACTGTTCAACAGGAAGTCAAGCAGGTAGATGACATAGCAACAAAACACGAAAAACAAGTTGTTGGTTTTCCACGAGAGAGATAACGATTACCGATTTATACAAACAGGAGAATACGTCAGTATTAAAAATACAGACTGCGTTAGGTCACAACACTTAAAAGGGATTTACCGAAGAGGAAAGATGATGTGCAAACACAGATAGAAACACAAGTGGAGAAATCAGAAGAAGAATGGAGTAACATGAAGGAGCAAGCAAGGAATCGTAGTAGCTAAACAGTTGAGAGTAATGATGAATGTCATAGTCCAGTTTCTCATGCAAATATATGTGAACATGGAACAACAGCTAGCATAAACATAGTAACACAAAACGCTGTTACACGAAACTTGGGTGCAGACACGACACTTTCATAAGTTATACTAGAAAAAAGTCGTCTAAAAGAACGACAATTCCAGGTGTTCATTCCAGAAAAGAAATCTGTTTATACACTTATTTTCGTAAAAGCTTTTAGAAGATTGTGGCATAAAGCTGGTCTGAACAACAAAAGATCAAGTATGTATTAAGTTCTATACAAGGTGAGGCTGAACTTTGGGCATTCGAGACGGTAGAGAATTGTCACACATTAGCACAATCTCGAAATGCATTTCTTGTGAAATACAGGTCGCGCTGTGTGCAGGAGAGATTAAGAAAACAAGTATTTACTCCACAGCCAAAAAACATCAGGCAGTGAACGTTAAGAAAATATTTCGAGAAGTACAAAATAAGATTAGTTTCTGGAATGAACGCGTGGCTCTTAGTGGCATTATACACATTTTGAAAGGAAAACTTCCATTTCACACTAGAGAAAAACTTCCAAGACTACACTGAACTTACGGTATGTTTTGGAAGGCGACTGTTCCATGTGTCTGTTAAATTGGTTTTGCCCTGTAACTGTGTTTGTTGTTGATAGCCTGGATTACTGGTTATCTCAGTTACCAGAATCTAAAGCAACCTGAATGCTGAAACAGTGTTAATGAAATAGTGATCCTGTCAATATTTTTGTTAATTGTTGATGGGTGATTAACATATCAAAACGGAATTCATCTTTTACAAAAGTTACGGCATAAATATATTTATTAAAACTGGACAAAAATACATTTTAAGCAGGATAACAAGAAAAACATGATCTGATAGTAGCACACACATGCAGCGAACAGTTGACAACTCTATTTGTTTGAGTGAACTACGCTGAAGCGACAAGGAAACTGGTATAGACATACGTATTCAAATACAGATATGTGTAAACAGGCACAACATGGCGCTGTGGTCGGCAACGACTATACAAGACCACAAGCGTCTGGCGCAGTTGTTAGATCGGTTACTGCTGCTACACTGACACCTTACCAAGATTTAAGTAAGTTTGAACGTGGTGTTATAGTCGGTGCACAAGCGATAGGACACAGCATCTCCGAGGTAGAGATGAAGCGGGGATTTTCCCGTACGACCATTTCAATAGCATACCGTGAGAATCAGATATCCGGTAGAACATCAAATCTCCGACATCACTGCGGCCGGAAAAAGATCCTGCAAGAACGGGCCCAAAGACGACTGAAAAGAATCGTTCAACACAGCAGAAGTGTAACCCTTCCGCAAATTGCTGCAGGTTTCAATGCTGGGCCATCAACAAATGTCAGTGTGCGAACCATTCAGAGAAACATCTTCCATATGGGCATTCTGAGTCGAAGGCGCACTCGTGAATCTTTGATGACAGTACGACACAAAGCTTTAAAGATTTTAAACATGGCTGAAACAGCAACTGTTGAAATTCTTTACGGTAAATGATAACAGCCAAACAGTTGCAGGATAAAGATTTATTAAAATCCTTGACCACGGTTTCGGTATATCTAAATATACCTTCATCAGAAGTAAAATACACTAAAATTTGCCTTTGGCACAATTGTTTTATGTATCTCCACTGCAGGATGTGATTTTAGTGTATTTTACTTCTGATGAAGGTATATTTAGATATACTGAAACCGTGGTTAAGGATTTTAATAAATCTATATCCTGCAACTGTTTAGCTGTTATCGTTTACCGTGAACAAAGCTTCAAATTTTGCCTGGGCCCGTCAACGCCGACACTGGACTGCTGATGACTGGAAATACGTTGCCTGGTCGGACGCGTCTCGTTTCAAATTGTATAGAGCGGATGGACATGCAGGGGTGTGGAGACAACCTCATAAATCCATGGCCCTGCATGTCAGCAGGGACCGTTCAACATGGTGGAGGCTCTGTAATGGTGAGAGGTATGTGCAGTTGGAGAGATGCGGGACACTAGTACGTGTAGATGGAACACTGACAGGTGACACGTACGAAAGCATTCTGTATGACTACTTGCATCCATTAATGTCCATTGTGCATTCCGACGGACTTGGGAAAATCCAGCAGGACAATACAACACCCCACACGTCCAGAATTGCTTCAGATTGGCTCCAGGAGCACGCTTCTGAGTTTAAACACTTCCGCTGTGTCCAAACTCCCCAGACATGAACATTATTGAGCACACCTGGGATGCCTTACAACGTGCTGCTCAGAGGAGACCTCCACCCAGTCGTGCTCTTACGGATTTATGGACAGCCCAGCAGGATTCATGGTGTCAGTTCCCTCCTGCACTACTTTAGACATAGTCGAGGACATGCCACGTCGTGTTGCAGCAGTTCTGCTTGCTAGCGGGGGCCCTACACGATACTGGGCAGGTGTACCAGTTGCTTTGGCTCTTCAGCGTATATATTGGCTTTCTTTTAAGCGCCATCTTAATATACTACCGATCTGCATCCGGAAACATTGCAGGCCAATCCATCGTGGTCACCTCCTTGACTTGTGTCCACGCTGTACAGAGACGGCTACTACATTTCGGATCATTATCCTCTTGAAGCACACAGTTTGTCTTGTTCGAACCAAATAGCTTCTTCTGATAAATATTGCACATTTTTTCGGCATTTAAGCTGGGTATAAATAAGTGAAAGTAGCCAAAACTGCAACCGAAAAAGTAAAACATTCAACTCTCATACTGTTTATCTATACACAGTGCAAAAGCGCATTGAGTATACAGGGTGAAAAGTACTTAAACCGACAAACTCTGGGAGGGTGTAGGGGACATCAAAACAAATATTTTTCCCTAATGTCATTTTTTCTCAAGAGGATTATTTAAACCGGTGGAGGCCGTATTACACTCTTCAGTTGTTAGAGGGCGTATTACGCTCTTCAGTTGTAGGCAACTGCTGTCCACCAGTGTAGTAGTGCATTGTCTCTGTTTACTAATGGAGCGATGCACCTGGAGTGAGTACACTGATATGGTTGTTGCGTACTACGTAGCGCACTACAACGGACGAGCTGCACAGCGAGTTTATCGACAACAATATCCTAATCGCCGTATCCCGCATCGTACGACCTTTGCTGCTGTGTACCAACGTTTGCGTGAGACCGGGTCATTTAGCAGATTACCTGGACAGGGACGCCGTCGCACGGTAAGAACCCTGCAATTTGAGGAAGCTGTCTTGCAGCATGTGGAACTGGATCCTTCAATCAGCACTCGTGCAATTGCACGTAACATGGGGACGAATCAGACGAATGTACGAAAAGTCCTTCGAGAGCAATTGTTACGTCCATTTCACTTACAGTGTATCCACGACCTGGAACTAGTTGATTATCCACCCAGAGCATTGCCAGAATTGCTGGAAGACGTCCCGCTCCCTACAAGACAACGCATGTGGTTCCAACATGACGGGGAGCCGGCACATTTCAGTTGTCGTGTGCGTCGATTCCTGGACCGACGGTTCCCAGAAACGGGTATTGGCAGAGGTGGTCCCGTACCATGGCCTGTTCGATCCCCAGATATGTCTGGACTTTTTTGTGTAGAGAAAGACGCGCAACCTTGTTTATGCAACTCCTGTTGCATCAGAAGAGGGTCTGGTTGCCCAGATAGTAGCAGCAGCAGCAGGAACTTTTCAGGATACTCCTGGGGTTTTTTCCCGTGTCAGACAGAACATGATCCGACGGTGTAACCTTTGTTTACGTGTCAATGGAGGCATTTTTGAAAATCTACTGTAATTGCAATTGGATTGTGTTGATGTGTTGTCTCTTGGTCATAAAAAAATGGAAAATTGTTTGTTGGTTTAATTAATTTGCCTCCAGGGAAATCTTCCTCTACCGGTTTAAATACTCCTCATATGAAAAAATGACATCAGGGAAAAATATTTGTTCTGATGTCCCCTACAACCTCCCAGAGTTTGTCGGTTTAAGTACTTTTCATCCTGCAGATACGAGTCCACTGCCAGAGTTGGTGCTGCGGGATATACTTTCTTGTGGAACTGACTGTATCTTTGTTTTTAAGAGAAATATATGAGTGCTCTGGTCTTAATTTTGGAACCGGAAAGAAAAACCACCTCTAACCTACATAAACACTTTAGAAGAACCAGCAAAGAAATTTGTTTTGTTGTGAGGGGTAAGACTCAAACGTTTATACAATTTTAGCGTACAATGGTGCTCTGACAGAAGCATAGAAACGAACGAAGAGACGTAAATATATGTAGCCGCACGATGAGAATCCAGCTTTAGCACACTCTATTTTGATTTAATAGGTGTAATCTACGCAGCAAGCCACAGAAAGCGAGTTAGCATAAAGGTGAGTAAAAGACACAATCAAATGAACAGGAACCACAAACATAATTGACACAATGAGATCAGTGTATACTGTGAACCTTGTAGAAGAATGACTAACCGTATGTACTTAGATGTAAGACTATCTATGTACAGATGTCACTAACTAAAAAGGAAAGGGGAAAAGAAGTTAAGTAATCTTCTCTATTCTAAATCTATTGTATACAATTTTATTATTATTAGTGTTTGTTTTAAGATTTGAAACTACCAATTGGTAATTACCGCGAAGTTGCGCTTTGGGTCCCGTGCAAATGAATTTCTTCCCCCCCCCTTCCCCCCCCCCCCCCCCACCACCACACACACACACAGTACACTCGCGGTAAAAACAGTAGCTCACATCTTAAATTTGAGGCGGTGCTTCCAAGTTTTGATTCGTACGCTAGAAGCACAGGGCAGTTTCATGTAATCTGCTTTTACTTACGCCCTGACTAATAGTGAGAAGGGGTGCCCGCTCGGTTAGTCGTGCAGTCTAACACACGGGCGGAAAGGCGTGCCGGTCCCCGGTAGGTATCCGCCCGGCGGATTACTGTCCATGTCCGGTGTGCCAGCCAATCTGTGGATGGTTTTTAGGCGGTTTTCCATCTGCCTTGGTGAATGCTGGCTGGTTCCCCTTATTCCGCCTCAGTTACACTATGTCGGCGATTGCTGCACAAACACTTTCTCCACGTGCACGTACACTGTAATTACTCTACCACGCAAACATTCGGGTTACAGTCATCTGCTGTGAGACCTTCCCGGAGGGGGTCCACTGGGGGCCGAACCGCACAATAACCCTGGGTTCGGTGTGGGGCGGCGGAGGGGTGTGTGGACTTCTGTAGCGTGTTGTGGGGTTGTGTACCACTGAGGCTACGGCGGGGACGAAGCCTCTCCGTCGTTTCTAGGTCCCCTGTTCAGTACAATAATGAGAGGGAGCAATACTCAATAATAGTCTTGTAAATAATAAATTGTAAATAAATTGGATTGTGCTCATGAGCGAGGGCGGTATAAAGTTAAATTTAAAAAATGGCCTTTTGACTTCTTCAAGAACCTCGCTACTCTTCTCTGACAGGTGTGGCACAGCCCGATGCGCCTAAGGCCATGATGAAAGAAAGCACTAGGAAACCCACGCTAGCAGCACAAGTACAGTAACGAAGTATACCGCTCCGTTCAACACTGGTGAATAAAAAGACCAGTTGCCACGCTGTGATGCCGTACTGATTGTTGCATATGCACTCACGACACGCCAGCATTCTTGCTGCGTAACGGATGTAGGAAAAATGTGAATTTAAAAATAGGAAGAGAACTACACAAACACGTATGTACAAGTGCATACTGAGGGAATCTGTAGAGAAAGGAATAAATGTATAATCCCCAAAAGCTCATGAGTAATACGAAAGGAGAAACCCCGAGACACGCCAGACATAAGATTGCCAAGAGTGAAATGATAATGTAGTAATAAAGGGGAGAACGTAGTATTATATATATATATATATATATATATATATATATATATATATATATATATATATATATATATATCTGTGTGTGTGTGTGTGTGTTTGTGTGTGTGTGTGTGTGTGTGTGTGTACGCAAGGTAAAATTTTATTTAATTTCTATTAAAATACGAGGGCTATCCACAAAGTACATTACGTTTTGGAATTAAAAATAAATAAAGTATTGGACTTTTTTTATTCTATACAGACGAAAGCCACACTTAAATACTACTTTTCTACATAGTTGCCATTTAAATTAAGGCACTTATCGTAGCGACGGACGAGCTTGGAAATTCCTTCGTCGTAAAATTCTGCCGCCTGCGCCTTCAACCATGTGGTTGCCTCTTCTTGAAGCTGCGCGTCGTCATCAAAACGCAGCATAGCCAACCACTTCTTCATTGCTGGGAATAAGTGGAAGTCGCTCGGTGCCAGGTCGGGACTGTACGGTGGATGAGGAAACAACTCCCACTTAAAAGATACGAGAACTTCACGAGTGGCATTTGCCGTGTGGGCCCGGGCGTTGTCGTGAATCAGCAAGATCTTTGAGCACAACTTTCCCCTGCGCTTGTTTTGTATTGCTCTTCTGAGGTTGTGCAGAGTTTGCCAGTACCTTTGAGAGTTTATTACAGTGCCTCTTTCCAGGAAACCCACAAAAACCACACCTTTTCTGTCCCAAAAGACAGTCATTACGTGGTTGAAGGCGCAGGCGGCCGAATTTTACGACGAAGGAATTTCCAAGCTCGTCCATCGCTACGATAAGTGCCTTAATTTAAGTGGCAACTATGTAGAAAAGTAGTGTGGCTTGCATCTGTATATAAGAAAAAAATTCCAATACTTTATTTATTTTTAATTCCAATACGTCATGTACTTTGTGGATAGCCCTCGTATTTGTTTTATGTGGACTATCATTTGAGAAAGAGGTGGACATCTCTCAATAGCATCTGGTACATGGGGAGTCTCGGATAGCTAAAAACTCCACTTTGAAGGCCTTTTCACAGATGGATTAAAGGACAGTCCAGTTACATAACTCATTTCCTACGGCATTAAAATCGAACAAGTCATCCGAAGAGAACATAGGCCTATATCTATTAATGAATGGTGAATTTTTAACTTGTTTCGGTTTCAGGTGCGAGGAACTGTCACGGTTTTTCTGAAAAACACTTGTTTTGTCCTATTATTGAAATATAAATATATAAAACTGAAACGTCCCCTTAGAAAAATTGTAGAAGACTGTGCTTAAACTGACACACAATAATTTTTAGCGCAACGCAATCTGACTTTCAAAAATCCCTACAAGAGAATGGCCCTGACTAACATTAACCTATATGTTTCACAAATCACTTACCTCACAAAAATCTTCGTTACTCGAACTACTGCAATACAGCGAGCGCAACTACTGCCAGCTAACTAAAAGATTCAAACTACGGCAGTCACTAACTACTGATAGGCACAGTTAGCAAATGAAAGATTTTAATAGAGAACAAACAATGTATTTACCTTTATAGTCATAATATATACACTCCTGGAAATGGAAAAAAGAACACATTGACACCGGTGTGTCAGACCCACCATACTTGCTCCGGACACTGCGAGAGGGCTGTACAAGCAATGATCACACGCACGGCACAGCAGACACACCAGGAACCGCGGTGTTGGACGTCGAATGGCGCTAGCTGCGCAGCATTTGTGCACCGCCGCCGTCAGTGTCAGCCAGTTTGCCGTGGCATACGGAGCTCCATCGCAGTCTTTAACACTGGTAGCATGCCGCGACAGCGTGGACGTGAACCGTATGTGCAGTTGGCGGACTTTGAGCGAAGGCGTATAGTGGGCATGGGGGAGGCCGGGTGGACGTACCGCCGAATTGCTCAACACGTGGGGCGTGAGGTCTCCACAGTACACTGTTGCTCCTGGGGTATCGGCGAGGACCATTCGCAACCGTCTCCATGAAGCTGGTCTACGGTCCAGCACACCGTTAGGCCGTCTTCCGCTCACGCCCCAACATCGTGCAGCCCGCCTCCAGTGGTGTCGCGACAGGCGTGAATGGAGGGACGAATGGAGACGTGTCGTCTTCAGCGATGAGAGTCGCTTCTGCCTTGGTGCCAATGATGGTCTTATGCGTGTTTGGCGCTGTGCAGGTGAGCGCCACAATCAGGACTGCATACGACCGAGGCACACAGGGCCAACACCCGGCATCATGGTGTGGGGAGCGATCTCCTACACTGGCCGTACACCTCTGGTGATCGTCGAGGGGACACTGAATAGTGCACGGTACATCCAAACCGTCATCGAACCCATCGTTCTACCATTCCTAGACCGGCAAGGGAACTTGCTGTTCCAACAGGACAATGCACGTCCGCATGTATCCCGTGCCACCCAACGTGCTCTAGAAGATGTAAGTCAACTACTCTGGCCAGCAAGTTCTCCGGATCTGTCCCCCATTGAGCATGTTTGGGACTGGATGAATCGTCGTCTCACGCGGTCTGCACGTCCAGCACGAACGCTTGTCCAACTGAGGTGCCAGGTGGAAATGGCATGGCAAGCCGTTCCACAGGACTACATCCAGCATCTCTACGATCGTCTCCATGGGAGAATAGCACCCTGCATTGCTGCGAAAGGTGGATATACACTGTACTAGTGCCGACATCGTGCATGCTCTTTTGCCTTTGTCTATGTGCCTGTGGTTCTGTCAGTGTGATCATGTGATGTATCTGACCCCAGGAATGTGTCAATAAAGTTTCCCCTTCCTGGGACAATGAATTCACGGTGTTCTTATTTCAATTTCCAGGAGTGTATATCAGTTCATGACACTAATTCTTACAAATTTCAAAACTCCGCCATCTCTCTCCCCACGACCACCACTGCTGGCGGCTCACCTCCAACTGCGCAAAGCTACGTGCTCTTAGCATCCAGCTGCCGCTGCCCAACACTACAATGGCAGACAACAATGCAAACCACCCACAGACTGCACACGGCACAGCCAGTGATTTTCATACAGAACCCTACGTGGTGGCGGCGTTACCAATGAAAAAACATAAACAGCCTACTTACATAGCCCCATGCTCCCCACAAAAAAATTTACAAATTGTTTTGGTCAGTGGCCAATACAGATTTGAAAATTTTTTTCATATTTACAAATAACAAAGAAATGAAATGCACACACTTATCAATACAATGTTGGTCAAAAGCTAAAATTTTCTCACAGTCCACAAAGACAGTCCTGATCATTCATCAAAGTAAAATTGCAGTGTTTTTCTCAAAATCTGAGTAGTAAAAGAAAATGCACATGGAAGTAGTGGATTTCCATGCAGTCTTGAAGAAGGAGTGTTGTCCTTTCAACGGAAAGACAGTGCTGACTCTTGACATGCAGACAGGTAATGGCCCACAACAGAGCAGACCCACAGCAGAGTCAGTCGAAGTTTTGAAGAATATTGGTAGGTAGGTCAACACAGAGTAGACCCATTGTTATCCTGGTAGAGATTACGATATTGGTGGGCCACCAGAGGTGCAGACCCACTGCAGTCCTTGTAGAAGTAATGGTATTGGTGAGTCATCAAAGATGTAGACCCACTGTAGTCCTTGTAGAGATGGCCAGCAGCCATCTGTTTCACTGTGCAGGTGCACAATCGCCATTGAAGGGTCTTGCGGATAATACAGCAAGTCCATAAACCACCACTTGTGCACTCACAAAGTTTTTGAATTGTCCTTAGAACCAGCAATGCTGTTAACCAGTCCCTTGCTGAATTATCAACACACGTCCAAACACTAACAGTCCTCTTTATTCACATATTGTGCATATACTATGACCAACAGAAATGTTAGCAGTGAAATGAATGCTCACAAGTTACTTAATTTGATGAACTGGTGTCAGTTACAATATTATAACATAAGAATACAATAACAAAGGTACAAAATGTATCATTAAAGAACATAATAGTACACATAACATTTGCAGTAATACAGGCTTTACAAAGGAATCGAAATAACAAATACATCAGTGTTACAGAAATTATGACATAAGTAAATACATAAAAGATCAGAATAACTTTTGAAACATCAATTTCACACATGAGCATTAGAACGAAACAGAATAAATAATGTGTAAACATCTTTATGAAGTAAATAACATGTTCTTAATGCAAATTATATTTGAGGATAACAGTATTCCTCATCATAGTGTATGTAGCTTAGTATTAGAAGAGAAAAAATTCTATGAAACAGTACACAGAGACAGGAAGAAAATAAATACACAAGGGTACACAAATACATAGTGGGGTAACACAAAAGGAAAGGACAGGGTTTGTTTTCAGGGTAACATTTGGTACTGCAGTCCAACCCAAAACTTCATTCCATAGATCTTTCGTCTTATTTCAACATTTGTTTCCACCAAAAAAATCCTATCAAAGCATGGTTTTTGTATTTATATGTTCAAATATTTCTTACTCATTATTTACTTTCCAGTATCTTACCTCATCATTTACTTCCAAGAAAATCCTACCTATACCTGCTTTCTGTACATTTTTTGTATAACCTCTCAGTGCATTTCTTCCAATTCATCGCAACTCATTCTTTTATATAGGCTACCCCCTCTTAAGCTAACTTAAATCTACTGAGCTCAGATGCTAAACTAAGGGACGAGGCAATGCAGCACCACAAAACAAATTAACACAAACAGCAATGACCCAAAAAAATGGAATTTGGCAAAGCAATTGCAATATTACAACTAATATAAGGCGCTGTGCAGCAAACAAGAAAAATAAATCCCTAGTAAAACTGGCTTAACAGAGTAATACAAAGTGAAATTCAGTAACACTATGCCTGGCAAACAGCAGCAGCAAATGCAATAGCTTATATCTAAACATGACAAAGCTCAAGCAGAAAAAATATTACAGTAAAGACAACAATGCAGAAAAGGGAAATGTCTATTCACATATTCATTAAAGTGGTGCACCACAAACTAATTCTACAAAAGATATTACCAAGTAGTTGAAAAGAAAATTAAGTATGCAGTTACTGTTATTAATCCCTTCTTATTGTTCTTTCCTTTCCAAGTGCTCCTTTTTCGAAGAACGTGGATCATAAAATGATTATTTAATAGATCTGTTGACAGAAAGTGTTCACATTAGCAAATGCATTTAATTTTATTTTATAAAACCAATGCTGCAACACAGCTGGAAACCAGATATCAAATGAAATAAGCAACTATGAAAGGCAAAGTATAAAAATATCATTCAATAGTCATGTGACATTTCATAAGTTAGTACAAATTCTCTCAACTCACGTAGAAAGACACTTGTCATTATCAGGTGTGCAGATGTAAGAAAGTATCTTTCAAGTAATGAGCGTGTCGTTTTTGCGATGCTTTCTACAAAGGAATGTCAATAGCGAGGATAATGGCCTCTTTTTTTTTTTCATCTGTGCCTCTGAAAGGCACACACTAATGGCTTGTTTCCAGGTGGCTGTCGCGCAGCTGGGTGCCCACGACGCATTACGTGCAGGTGGTCACTTAACATTCTTGCCGAAATATCTACGACACCAGTTTCCGCTACAGTGGCAGTCTCATATTAAAAATTTCACAGGTCAAGAACTTGCGTTACAAATCTGTAGAAAAAAAATCCTATTGATATAACAGTGTCCAAAAAAATTCCGTCGGCATTGTAATACATTCACGCATTTACATACATTTAATAACTCTTAAAGTACGATTCTTGGTTTCCAACCACCTTTTTCACAAACCAGAGTCCCTAACCACTACTCATTATTCCTTACCTTATTCGTCGACACTTCTTCAATATTTCATCACAACAGATACGTAGCATAATCAAATAACTCATATAGCATCAGCTTATTGATCATAAACATACCGCAACAGCGTAATACACATCGTCATCATAACATCATAAAACCTCAGCCGAATCTCAAAATCGTCGTAGCTTCTTCCAATAATTTCAAAACCTAAAAAAAATTTTCTGCTCATGTCAAAAGTGTCATCTACCTCAAACGTACTTTAAAAATCATGATCTCATACCAAATATGTCATTCAAAGCTCTCATAGTATCACAATGGTTCCGAAAAAATATGAACATTTCACAAAGTACAGACAAAATACAATTTCATAAGCGTGAAGTTATCCAGCCGTGTAATTACGTAAACATCTGTCACTGATGTACTAAAATAAATATTTGTCTCTCTCAGTTAAATGATCAGATAGCTGTGTAATTCTGTGTTTGAGAAATATGGTACCTGTGTGTAAAGTTGTATAAGCAAATACCATATTAGCTAGGGCTCCTTGTGCTTGCCACACACATGGTACACAAAGTAAGCGTGTATCCCCCCCCCCCCCCCCTTAGGATCAATGTAATTATACCCTCAGGTGTTACAGATTACAGCAGTGGAATGAAATGTATCACGGAAAACTTTCTTTGTAATTCAAAAATCTTGAAAAATAAATGGTTCAAGTACAAAATTAATCACTCAAATATGTGTCCTGGAGCGCTAAATGTGCGTCTTGCTGTAAGATAATCTCTGTGGAAGTGTCGTAATTATCGTCCTCCGAAAGCTAAGTTCTGCAGAAGTCAATGTACTTACCTCATGATAAACAAAAGTGAAATGCTTTGCGTATAAATATCTTAGTTACTACGCTTATTGCCGTGATGAAGTAAGTACTGTACTGTAACGTATTGTTGTGCTACAGAAAAGGCTGTTTCATTGTAGCTATACCACAAAGTTACTACGAAAACATGTTTTCCTTTCCAGAAGAATTCAGAAAAATCTGTGCAGATATAAAACAGAAACACCGCAAAAGCAACATTGTAAATTGTCACACATTAGTAGCGTCGTGATAAAATTGTGTAGCTGTCACATAAACTAACCTCTGTGACATCTGGTATGTCACAGTTAAGTACTTTAAATCCAGAATGTATTTTGAAGTAAACCAAAATGTTGCAATAAAATCTCATTGGCAGTACCGGTATATGTTCGAAGTATATGAGCCTTACAGTCATTGCGTAATCGTTCAACTGGATAGTAAACTTCAAACATTGTTGCATATTAACAGTTTATAAGTCTGACAAAGCATACTGGTAATGTGAAGTGAACAGCTTTATGGCAAAGACAAAGTTAAAAAGCAGATTATCATTCAATAAACGGTTTTACATGTGAAATGTGGTGTAAACCTTTGCTCTTCCTAGTACGCAACCTGTCAACTGAAAAGCAATTATCATGTTTTATACGTCGGTAAGGAATGCTAAAATTTTTCCTAAGGTTAGCGTCTATGTTATTTTTTGCTGAGCCAGCCTATTCTGTGTCAGTGATGGCTACAGGTCTTGTGTCATTCAGATCATCATCTACCTTTGCAGATAAATTAGTGAACTGATCCGAAAGTTCGCCTACTTTCTCCGATAGTGAACACATTTCCTCAGTGTGTTTTTCTGAACCAAGTTTCAGAGTGTCCATTTGTGTTGAAATCGAATCTACTGTGTCCTTTAAGTTTTCCTGAGTTCTTGCAAGTTGCGTAACCGAATCGGTGGATGCAACTGAGTCCATTTTAGCTTGCAAGGTGTCGTGAGTTTCACGAACAATAGTTTGCAGTTCTTTTATGGCTGCTTCGTGATTCTGTAATGAGTTTTCATGCCGCGAAAAAATAGGTTGAAAATGCTCACAAATTTGTGTTTTTACGTCATTACAGATTTTTTGACATTTCGATTCAATGTTATGTAACTCAGTAGTTAAATCTCCACGTGTTTGTTCAAGTGTGGTGTCTAACTTCCGAAAATTTTGTTCCATTGTGTCTAACGTTTGAAGATTGAGTTCCATTGTGTCCAACTGTTGCTGTGTTTGTCTCTGGTGTTGTTCCATTGTGTCTAACTTTCGAAGATTTTGTTCCATTGTGTCTAACTTTTGAAGCTTTTGCTGTGTTTGTCTCTGATTTTGTTCCATTGTGTCTAACTTTTGAATATTTTGTTCCATTGTGCCTAAATTTTGAAGCTTTTGTCCCATTTGTTACATGAATTGTAATAACAATGCACTGGTGTCTGAAACATGTTGCTTAGTGCTATTCGGCAATGAATTTGAACCGGCAATATTCGCAGTTTGAAAAACAGAAAATGTGTCTTGACTTATTTGAGAAAACGGTGAGGACGCAAAACCTGAATCTACAGTATTTGCAAGATTGTGTCCTGTCATTTCGGAACCCTGAGGCGAGCTGTTGCCGACCGATCGATCGATAATGCTTCCCTGTTCACTAATTGTTTCACTGCCTACACCATTATTTGCAGCCAGCTCCATTTCCCTATGCACAATTACCAAATTACTACTTTGAACATTAGTTAATTCATTACATGGTGGCGCTAACACACTGCTTTCGTCTTCACTGTCATTTCCCAGTTTACTTTGGAGCCTAGTATTACGTTTTTCACACGCCATTATTGTCACAATATTTCACACGACAACACAGAAAAACACAATTTGAAGAGCAAAAATAAGAGAACACATTGACATAGCAAATAATATCTAGTTAATTGCAAGCACAGCTGCGAAATACTTGGTGGAAATGTACATGCATGCCACAACTGTTTTACTGTACAACAATGAAAGATTACAACTACAAAGGAGATTCTCTCTACAATTACGTGCTAGCAATAAACAAAATCTACACTAATTACACAAACTACAAGAAAAAAAGCTGAAGATTCCAGTGAGGTATCCTCGGCTAAGGGTCGACATATGAAACGCCCCATTTGAAAAATTGTACAAGACTGTGCTTAAACTGACACACAATAATTTTTAGCGCAACGCAATCTGACTTTCAAAAATCCCTACAAGAGAATGGCCCTGACTAACATTAACCTATATGTTTCACAAATCACTTACCTCACAAAAATCTTCGTTACTCGAACTACTGCAATACAGCGAGCGCCACTACTGCCAGCTAACTAAAAGATTCAAACTACGGAAGTCACTAACTACTGATAGGCACAGTTAGCAAATGAAAGATTTTAATAGAGAACAAACAATGTATTTACCTTTATAGTCATAATATATATATCAGTTCATGACACTAATTCTTACAAATTTCAAAACTCCGCCATCTCTCTCCCCACGACCACCACTGCTGGCGGCTCACCTCCAACTGCGCAAAGCTACGCGCTCTTAGCATCCAGCTGCCGCTGCCCAACACTACAATGGCAGACAACAATGCAAACCACCCACAGACTGCACACGGCACAGCCAGTGATTTTCATACAGAACCCTACGTGGTGGCGGCGTTACCAATAAAAAAACATAAACAGCCTACTTACAAAACACGTACAAAAAGAAAAACCTTGTACGAAGCTAATGTGATAAAAGATTAGTTATGTGATGTAATTAGATGATTTACAATGATTTTTTGTGTGTAAAGACAATACTGTGTATGTTACTATAGTTTAAAAAACAGAACGAAAGACCATTTAATACTAAAGTAAAAACTGATATGTGAAAGTACCACGGACGAAGCTATTGCTCCTCAAAGCAACATGGACAATAATGAATACTACGATTATAAACTACCCGATAACAGTTGTAAGGTGTCAGGCAAATCCAACACCTTCCATGAAAACCCTGACATGATAAGCAAATCCAGTTGTATGTCACATAGCTCCGAATAAATCGTGACATTAAATTAACCAAAGTAATACGAGTAACGAGTGAGCAAATGGAATACCACAGACTAACACAATAATGCCTAAATGCATGTCATACCTTCCCACCGTGAGGCAGACGCAGTTTCGAGGAAAGAAACGAGAACTGAAGCCGAGAGCAGAACCGTGTTAAGCTAGAAGGCCCTACGATAAGGGACGGACTGCACACCCACATAGCTAGCTAACCACTAGGACAACGCCAGCTGCAAGTTTTAGCGTGAGACTTTTTCGCGTCTCTGTTACGTTAAGGAGCACCCCCCAGCCCATGTTAAAAGCTAGTGCCCTCCAGAAGAACAGTATAGATCTTACGATAACACAAAAATGGCCACACCACCCGCAAGTTTTAGCGTGAGACTTTTTAGCGTCTCTGTTACGTCAAGGACCACCCCCCCCCCCCCCAGCCAATGTTAAAAGATAGACCCCTCCAGAAGAATAGTATAGATCTTACGATAACGCTAAAAGGACCACACCAGTTGCAAGTTTTAGCGTGAGACTTGTTCGCGTCTCTGTTACGTTGCAAACTTTAAAAACATTGCCCCACCACGAAAAGTATAACGTTTCTCATTGGATAGACATAATTTTTGTAGGCGGAGGTTAAGGTTAACATTGAGATCCTGATTGGTCACATGAAAACACAGCCAGATAATGTTTTTTGAACCAGCTTCGGTAAATTGTAGTAAGGAGAAGTTAGGACGAGGGTTGCTTCCGAGATGGCGAGGTGAGCGGAGCTGTGCTGCCCGCTGCCCCCCTGACACTGCCTAAACATCGACAAGGTAATGAACGCACGCGATGCCGCATTTCTGAGCGCATAAGGCTTCACTCAGAACTGCAGAAGTCTCATCTTTTACACCCCGTTTTCGCGTAATACTAGTGTCGATCGTCAATTAAAGCTCATGGTGTTCACATTTGCCACTTGAAGTAAAAATCTGAAACGCGATGATTTTTCTGTTATATAGTTGTTGAGAAGCCACATCAGCCACTGTAATTTACGACAAGTTAGATAAGTGATTAAAGATAATTGAGGGTCAGTGTAGACCATTTTGATAGTTTTCCCTTTTGTGAAACTTAATAAGAACCTAGATTATAGATGTGATATGGCATAGGTCACCCTTCGATCCATTGAAGAACTTGGAAACCCATTCAGGGAATATTCGTTCACATTTTTGTTGAACGCAGTTGGTTTCTACCATCCTGAATTAAAACACTTCCATTTATCAATAGTGCAATTTATAAACAATGTTTTGTGAGTAGAATAAAATTTCCAGTGGTAAACTGAACTGCTTTTTCGACGTTATTGTACCAGCTAACTAAAAGTAGGAAAGCCTTGAACCCCTTCCACTAAATTTAGTTAGTTTTAAGATTCTTTTACAGGGAGTGCAGTGGAGCTGACGCTAGTCTCACTGAACTCATCTGAATTCTACATGTCATGTGTGGTCTGGCGTCTCCTTACCAGCAACAGGTCCCAGGTTCAAACTAGTCAGCTCCCTAAAAAACACGCTCAGATCGTCCTTGCGCGAAAGTGGTAGGGAGACACGATATAAAACCAACAGACACGATGCAGTATGTTAGACAATCAGACACAAACGAAAGACAATATGTACCAAACATTTTGTGAAGTGAATCATTGGGCTCAGCGTATAAGCGTGAACTGCACATAATCTGCTCAGGGAGGTAGTAAAGAGTTACAATAAATAATTTCAGTGCCAGACGGAATATTACGATGTCTGCATGCATGAGGTAGCACAAATAAAAAGAGGTACTGTTATGTTATTAGTGAAAAATTATTAAAAAAATAAAAATAAAAACGTGTGTAGGGTATCGCAGCATATGGAAACAGGACGAGTATGTAGCAATGAGGAACGCTTCCAAACAACTGTATTAAGGTGATTTAATCCCATGTTGCACAGTGACAAGTTGCAGATATCCAGTGCTCCGTCAAGGTTCCTTCCATCTCAACGGAATGGTGTCAGACAATCATTATGGGATAATCAACAGCGTACGCAGTGGACAGTCAGGATTGGAAAAACGTCATTGATGTAGAGCGCCGTACTTCAATACATACTGCAGTTGATAGCGAGCTCAGTGTTAGCAATTTTACCCAGAAGTGGGAGACAGCAATACCCACCACGTTCTGCAACCTGTGTAAGTACAGAGTGAAATGAGTTAATGCCACAGCAGCCTGTTTTGACCACTCAGTGGAATTGAGAACATGATGTCGCAGCTGTGCCACCTGTGTACTATGTGTAAGGTCAGCGTCAAATGAAGCCCTCTCCTGCAACACGACGGCAGTACTAACAGTTACTGAGAAAATTAGGAAGGCTCAACATCGAAGCAGATCCGCATCCCTCAGGATCCATTCACATCTATCGCCTATACATTCTATCATCGTTGTTCTGTACCACCCAGCAGAGAAAAATTATGAACTATAAAAGCTCCACTAATTTCATACAGTAGATTTTCACCTCATCTCGCCGGCCTGTGTGGCCGAGCGGTTCTAGGCGCTACAGTCCGGGACCGCGCGACGGCTACGTTCGCAGGTTCGAATCCTGCCTCGGGCATGGATGTGTGTGATGTCTTAGTTTAGTTAGGTATAAGTAGTTCTAAGTTCTAGGGGACTGGTGACCTCAGATGTTAAGTCCCATAGTGCTCAGAGCCATTCACCTCATCTCTCTCTTCCGATATATCGAAAGCGAATACCGTCTGCATCCCGGCATCGAGCATATGCGATACTCCTATTAAATATACAGGTATTTATCCACTGGAGTAGGTGGCCAGTGATCGGCGCCGCTTGCACACACCGGTGTAAAGTTTCATCACCTGTAGTGTACGAGAACTTCCTCCCACATGTTATTAGTCGCAAGAGAGGGACCCTGTTTCACCGCCTAATACAACGCTTTTCTTGCTGCAACATGCTTTGCACAGTGCCATACTTTTTTTTCCGCTACGACTTCGACGTCTGTGCCAGGTTCTAAACTGAGATTAACATCTTTGGTCGATTGAGACTCCCCAGAAGACTAGACATTGCACGATGTAAAACAACTTATGCGGTAATCAACAGCGAACCTAGACTTTTGGGATGGAAAAGACACCGTCGATGTACTGTAATAATAAGCATCATAGTTGATAGTGCGATCCATTTTAGCAATTTTAGCATAGTTCCAACATCGACCAGTGACGCGACAGCATGCTTGCCAGTTTCTGTGTTATTGCTAAACAGCCCCTCCAATACTTTGCGAATTTAATTACTTGATTGTGTTGTATGTTCATTCATTGCTAATTATCGAATATAAACACCAAAGTATACCACACAGCGACCTACATATCTCCACCACTTCGTTCATAGTGCGTTACTTACCATCTTCCTCTATCTGGATGGGAGTTACAGGGCATTCTCCCATACTTAGGATAAAGTTAGAGAGCAGAAGATCTCCTCGCATTGTCTTTGACCAACGCTCCATGCACCTGGCCAGAAGTAGACCGCTACATTCCGTGTTTCGTGTAGGAACTGTGCGAACCGAAGCTGTAACTGCTGTCCAGCACCCATCCAGGAGCACAAGATTTCTCCAGATGCGTGAATGTCTAGGAGGTTAGCACCCCTTATCGGTGTACATTCGATAAGAAACTGTTGTGATGATATAACAGACAGTTAAGAACAAGAAAGAGTAGTTTTTATGTAGGTTGGATCTCCAGACGGACGGAGTTTGCTGCGTTTTACGTAAATCAACTGCTTTAGCATTTCTTAAATACTGTTTTAGCGTCTGTGGTCATTGCCCAGAAGGTACTGGTAAGAGAGAACATAAACACATGCATTCCTAAAGCTACAATGTTCTGCACATAAAACACCCTATAATGTTAGATCGTTGCGGTTTCCGCCCTATTAGTCGTATGGAATGCAAAGCAGTTTCTGTCCCAGTGTAATAAATATATTTCCAGCGCATGGCATACATTCTCCTTGCACGTTTCTATACGATAAACTATGGTGGTAAATTGTAAGATGAAAAACCAATTCCTTATAACATCGATTCCAGGTGATACATGTACAATATAGCTTTCCAGAAGTGTATAGCCCCCATTATTCACATCCGATCACGGTTCAGAAATTATAATATGCTTGCATCAGTCCTATTTAAAATGATTTTATGCCCAAGATGCTGTATGGGAATGGAGTACGTCGAATAAATCGCCTTTCGTCTAGAGGAAAGTGTCGATACAGGATGGAAGTCGTTTGATGACCGAGAGGTTCGCTGTTAACTATCGCAAGTAGACAGTGCTCTACGTTGTATGAGAGTCGAACGCAGGTTATGTCACACAACTGATGCATCCCGACAGAGTGAAGGGAAAAAAAATGGTCAAATGACCTGCAGTAACGTATCCCTCTCTCTCTAGAATGCAACATCAGTCTACCATTAAATCCTACCTCGTTACATCTCCATCTCACCGGGTCACTCCATCCACCCTCTGTCATCCTTTAACGCGTATGCAACTAAGTTTAGAGGTAGATGGTTCTCTTTTTTCCAGGAAAGCATCGAAGGTAGCAGTCGACTCGCGCGTATCACCGTTACCTCAATAGGCATACAGTAGATGTCTCCCCGGTTCCCGGTGCTTC
Source organism: Schistocerca gregaria (assembly GCF_023897955.1). Lineage (NCBI taxonomy): Eukaryota > Metazoa > Arthropoda > Insecta > Orthoptera > Acrididae > Schistocerca > Schistocerca gregaria. The sequence continues at coordinate 118,680,267 of NC_064925.1, forward strand.
CATCTTGCCGTTTTCCACCATTCCCCTTGCTGTCGTATACTCGTTCCCATGTGCTAGAATTATTCTGCACCAGTCAGAAGACTTGTAAGTACTCCCTCAATTTCCCCGCATTTTGGCGTATTTTCCCTCAATTTATACGTATTTACTGTCATTTTATCGATTGTGTTTATGTCACTTCTGTCCATGCGATAACGACATCACTTATCGTTCCATGTTCCAAAATTGCTTGTAAGGCTAAGCGCAAATTGAGACGCCTATAGCACGTGTGACGTGACACGACACTACAGCGCGACACGCAAGTTCGGCACAAGTCGCGAGGGTCCAACGCATATTCAGTCGCGTACACGTATCTGCACGCTCCGGTTGACGACGCTCTGCGCTGACAGAAACGGAGCTCGCGCACACTGTAAATTTTCTCAAACGATTTTACAGAATCTATTCAGTAAAAATATTTCGTTTTTACCTTGCTTGTAGCGTTATATGATAGCTTTGTGGCGAAGTGCCCATTATATCGCTAATGGTCATACGCACTGTGGCATACTCATTTTAGTAAGACGCTGTGATAAATTCGAATATTTTCCAATGAAAAATAGGGGTCCCTATGATTTTGCTGTGAATGAAATTTAGCTAACATGTTGAACTTTTGTTTAGACTTGGGAGGAGATCTCTGTCTCCCTCCGATCTCGAGAAAATGGATCCTATGTAGCGCGCTCTCTTCCTATCTCACGCCCGCGAGAATGAAATATTCGCAAATCTTACTCCTAAACCGCTCGAGACATCGAAACGAAAATCTGGCGAATTATACCTAAGGAGTAGAGTATGTTGCCAATTCGTAAACACACGGAACTTTCCTATTTATGGCAATAATCAGCACTTATACATCCCGTTTTATTTTTTTCACTCCAGTGACTAAATTTTTGAGAGTTACGGACAGCTAGCGAAACAAGAGTTTCCTAGTATGAAAATAAACATGAAATTTCTTCTCTTATGTTACTGCAAACAGACACTATGAGGTTTCTCGTAGGCTCTTGAGCTCTGTGATTGCCAATCACTTGTTTAATGAAGCACGCTGTTTCAGAATTATGTCGCAATAGCTGAGTCTGGCAAAGGAAGAACAATTAAACCTGCCAACAAGAGGGATGTGGCCGTTACTCATAAATTGTGATGCTTCTTCGAATGAGAAAAGGTAAATACCTCACACAAAAATAAATTGCCAATTCTATTAAAGTTTTGGTTGAATCCCCGTAACTCATCGTATTTTAACACTGAGCGATTGGAATGGAAACTTACGAAAGGAGTTTGTTCCTTCTCTTGATCTGAGCAGTATTAAAATAATGATGAGCGTTCCTTCAGGCGGAATGATAGGCACGTTCCAGATGCTGGTTACTCGCTTACGACTTGCCAAACTGACAATGTGTGATCGCGAATAAAATAGTTGTTACTGAGAAAAATAAAAAAATGATCTGTCGCACAGCACAACGGTCAGTGTACTGTCAGCAGAGGACGATAATGCGCGCGACGGGAATGCAGAAGCTAGCCATGTGTGTCTTGTGAGCTGGAGTTCGAAAAACATTGTCATGAAAGTAGATCTGCCTTTGTCAGCAGTACATTTCAACAAATTAAATATATCTAATCACTACACCCCCCCCCCCCCCCCCCATGAACCATGGACCTTGCTGTTGGTGGGGAGGCTTGCGTGCCTCACCGATACAAATAGCCGTACCGTAGGTGCAACCACTACGGAGGGGTATCTGTTGAGAGGCCAGACAAACGTGTGGTTCCTGAAGAGGGGCAGCAGCCTTTTCCGTAGTTGCGGGGCAACAGTCTGGATGATTGACTGATCTGGCCTTGTGACACTAACCAAAACGGCCTTGCTGTGCTGGTACTGCGAACGGCTGAATGCAACGGGAAACTACAGCCGTAATTTTTCCCAAGGGCATGCAGCTCTACTGTATGGTTAAATGATGATGGCGTGCTCTTGGGTAAAATATTCCGGAGGTAAAATAGTACCCCATTCGGATCTCCGGGCGGTGACTACTCAAGAGGACGTCGTTATCAGGAGAAAGAAAACTGGCGTTCTACGGATCGGAGCGTGGAATGTCAGATCCCTTAATCGGGCAGGTAGGTTAGAAAATTTAAAAAGGGAAATTGATAGGTTAAAGTTAGATATAGTGGGAATTAGTGAAGTTCGGTGGCAGGAGGAACAAGACTACTGGTCTGGTGACTACAGGGTTATAAACACAAAATGAAATAGGGGTAATTCAGGAGTAGGTTTAATAATGAATAGAAAAATAGGAATGCGGGTAAGCTACTACAAACAGCATAGTGAACGCATTATTGTGGCCAAGATAGACACGAAGGCCACGCCTACTACAGTAGTACAAGTTTATATGCCAACTAACTCTGCAGATGACGAAGACATTAAAGAAATGTATGATGAGATAAAAGAAATTATTCAGGTAGTGAAGGGAGACGAAAATTTAATGGTCATGGGTGACTGGAATTCGAGCGTAGTAACAGGGAGAGAGAAATGAAAGAGGAAGCCGTCTGGTAGAATTTTGCACAGAGCCTAACTTAATCATAGCTAACACTTCGTTCAAGAATCATAAAAGAAGGTTGTTACATGGAAGAATCCTGGAGAAACTAGAAGGTATCAGATAGATTATATAATGGTAAGACAGAGATTTAGGAATCAGGTTTTAAATTGTAAGACATTTCCAGGGGCAGATGTGGACTCTGACCACCATCTATTGGTTATGAACTGTAGATTAAAACTGAAGAAACTGCAAAAAGGTGGGAATTTAAGGAGATGGGACCTGGATAAACTGAAAGAACCAGAGGTTGTACAGAGTTTCAGGGAGAGCATAAGGGAACAATTAACAGGAATGGGGAAAAGAAATACAATAGAAGAAGAATGGGTAGCTCTGAGGGATGAAGCAGTGAAGGCAGCAGAGGATCAAGTAGGTAAAAATACGACAGCTAGTAGAAATCCTTGGGTAACAGAAGAAATATTGAATTTAATTGCAGGGATGGCTAGAGGCTTATCATACTAGGGGTAAGATAGATACTGCCTACAGGAAAATTAAAGAGACCTTTGGATAAAGAGAGCCATTTGTATGAATATCAAGAGCTCAGATGGAAACCCAGTTCTAAGCAAAGAAGGGAAAGCAGAAGGACTACATAGAGGGTCTATACAAGGGCGATGTACTTGAGGACAATAATATGGAAATGGAAGAGGATGTAGATGAAGATGAAATGGGAGATATGATACTGCGTGAAGAGTTTGACAGAGCACTGAAAGACCTGAGTCGAAACAAGGCCCCCGGAGTAGACAACATTCCATTATGACTACTGACAGCCTTGGGAGAGCCAGTCCTGACAAAACTCTACCATCTAGTGAGCAAGATGTATGAGATAGGCGAAATACCTTCAGACGTCAAGAAGAATATAATAATTCCAATCCCAAAGAAAGCAGGTGTTGACAGATGTGAAAATTATCGAACTATCAGTTTAATAAGTCACAGCTGCAAAATACTAACGCGAATTCTTTACAGACGAATGGAAAAACTGATAGAAGCCGACCTCGGGGAAGATCAGTTTGGATTCCGTAGAAATGTTGGAACACGTGAAGCAATACCGAACCTACGACTTATATTAGAAGAAAGATTAAGGAAAGGCAAACCTACATTTCTAGCATTTGTAGATATAGAGAAAGCTTTTGCCAATGTTGATTGGAATGCTGTCTTTCAAATTCTGAAGGTAGTAGGGGTAAACTACAGGAGCGAAAGGCTATTTACAATTTGTACAGAAAGCAGATGGCAGTTATAAGAGTCGAGGGTATGAAAGGGAAGCAGCGGTTGGGAAGGGAGTGAGACAGGGTTGTAGTCTCTCCCTGATGTTATTCAATCTGTATGTTGAGCAAGCAATAAAGGAAACAAAAGAAAAGTTTGGAGTAGGTATTAAAATCCATGGAGAAGAAATAAAAACTTTGAGGTTCGACGATGACATTGTAATTGTGTCCGAGACAGCAAAGGACTTGGAAGAGCAGTTGAACGGAATGGACAGTGTCTTGAAAGGAGGATATAAGATGAACATCAACAAAAGCAAAACGAGGATAATGGAATGTAGTCCAATTAAGTCGGGTGATGCTGAGGGAATTAGATTAGGAAATGAGACACATAAAGTAGTAAAGGAGTTTTGCTATTTGGGGAGAAAAATAACTGATGATGGTCGAAGTAGAGAAGATATAAAATTTAGACTGACAATGGGAAGGAAAGCGTTTCTGAAGAAGATAAATTTGTTAACATCGAATATAGATAGAGTGTCAGGAGGTCGTTTCTGAAAGTATTTGTATGGAGTGTAGCCATGTATGGAAGTGAAACATGGACGATAAATAGTTTGGACAAGAAGAGAATAGAACCTTTCGAAATGTGGTGCTACCGAAGAATGTTGAAGATTCGGTGGGTAGATCACATAACTAATGAGGAGGTATTGAATAGGATTGGGGAGAAGATAAGTTAGTGGCACAACTTGACTAGAAGTTGGGACCGGTTTGGTAGGACATGTTCTGAGGAATCAAGGGATCACAAATTTAGCATTGGAGGGCAGCGTGGAGGATAAAAATCGTAGAGGGAGACCAAGAGATGGATACACTAAGCAGATTCAGAGGGATGTAGGCTGCAGTAGGTACTGGGAGATGAAGGAGCTTGCACAGGATAGAGTAGCATGGAGAGCTGCATCAAACCAGTCTCAGGACTGAAGACCACAACAACAACAACAACAATCACTACACTCTTTTAGGATATTCCTACATTCGTAATAATACCGACCATTTTTTTATTTGTGTAGCCTATTGTATAATTAGTTTATTAATGCTGATAATGCTTTTCCTCATCACGGCGAGCAAATTAAAACATTGTTATTTGTGACTGCTTTTCGACTGTTTCTTGCTCGCAGTGGAAATGTAATGTCTACATGTACACAGTATAACGCCTTTTCTTACGTCCATATCCAAGTAACAATAGTGAAACTTACGTATTTCCCATCTTGGACGCTTTTTACCACAAGCATAAAGGGGTCATATTTTTGGAAATTACGCCTTTCCGACTTTTGCAACAGATCGTAGAGATACGTCAGCATAACAGGCACGAAGTAGATAACATTGTTTTGCTTTCCTGCCTTGCTTCTAAATGATGTGATTTTATAATATTCCTTCCAAATGTGCAAATGTGTGTGAAATCTTATGGGACTTAACTGCTGAGGTCATCAGTCCCTAAGCTTACACACTACTAAACAGTCCATGACTGCAGCGCCTCAGACCGTTCGGCTAATCCCGCGTATTATTCCTTACTTCCTTATTCACTACCATCACGACGAATCGTCTGTCCCTTCTTACGATCTGAAAACATTGTGGAGGCAGAAAATATAATCCCAGTGGCTAATGGATGACCAGCTAATGAACTGTGCATTGTTCTTGACAAAAGAACTGTCCAGAAATTTGTAGCTGAAAACTATTATGTACTGACGAAAATAGATGGAGCGCTTAAACGGCGAAAAACGAAACACTACTCGTGATAATGAAATTCATTATACCATAAGGCTGTATTTTTCGGACGGGCAATACTTCCATTGCCCATAAGTGAGAAGCCGAAGTAAGCATATGGCGGGCCTGCCTTCCTGTTCCCCGCCTCACCCCTCCCGCTGTGCTCGCGGGCGCGCGGCGAGAGAAATAGTGCAGCAAATAAATGGTTCAAATGGCTCTGAGCACTATGGGACTTAACATCTATGGTCATCAGTCCCCTAGAACTTAGAACTACTAAAACCTAACTAACCTAAGGACAGCGCACAACACCCAGCCATCACGAGGCAGAGAAAATCCCTGACCCCGCCGGGAATCGAACCCGGGCGCGGGAAAATAGTGCAGCAACCACAACGCCACGCGACCGGGCGCAGACGCGTGTCGCGTCCTAGTTGCGTCGCCTCCCAATTTGCGCGGTCCCATTTGAATCTGTGAAGTTACAAAAACGCGTGCTGTGCTGCGTCGCGCCACACGAGCTATTCGCGTCTCAATTTGCGCCTAGCCTAAATGTAGTACAGCTGCCAACACCTTGCGCAAACGCACTATTTTTCTGGCCGGGCGGTATAGTATAGAACTGTACTCGAATGCAACCAGTCACCTCTGACCGCATATTCCAGCACGTTTGCTTTGTTTTCTGTGTGTCTGGGAGCCATCTGTGACACGAGCATACACTGTTTCGACACATTCCTCTAGACGAACGAAGATTTATGCGACCACTCCATTCCCCTACCGCATCTTGGGCATAAAATCACGTTAAATAAGACTGATGCGAGCATATTATAATTTCTGAACCCTGGTCGGATGTGAATAGTGGGGGCTATACACTTCTAGAAAGCTATATTGTACATGTATCACATGGAATCGATGTTATAAGGAATTGGTTTTTCATCTTACAATTTACCACCATAGTTTATCGTACAGAAACATGCAAGGAGGACGTATTCCATGCGCTGTAAATATATTTATTACATTGGGACCGTAACAGAGTTGCATTCCATACGACTAAGAACAGCGGTGTATCAAACAACGGAACAGAGTCCCTCTCTTGCGACTGATAACATGTGGGAGATGGTTCTCGTACAGTGCAGGTGATGAAACTTAACACCGGTCTGTGCAAGCGATCACTGGCCACCAACTCCAATGCATAAATACCTGCATATTTAATAGGATCATTGCATATGCTTGATGCTGGCGTGTAGGCGATATATGGGAAGAGAGAGTGAAAGGTCTCTGTTAGATTCCTTTAATGCTATTTTCCTCGATTTATTGTTGTTTACGATATACATTTGCATTTCTAAATTTACTGTGGTATCTCTAAATTTGTCTGGGAGGATACTGAGTGGTGGAATATGTTATATTGTGAAATAAACACGAACAACTCGTCATACAACAATTTCAAACACATTTTTATGTGTAATTCTTATCATACAGTTTCCTATGAAACCCACATCCGCCTCCTTTACGTAGTGTATATGATGTCTTAAGATATTGCCATCTCCATCCCTTCTGGTGTGAAAGGATGAATGAGTGAGAGTATTTGTAGTTGCATGCTCGGTGGTAGCAGAAAAGTTCTGTCTGCTAGAGAACAGTAGGACCAACGTCTGAGAAGATAGATACGATTTCTAATGCAAAGAGATTTGTCTCATTCGTGTGGTTCTGTCAACCCACGTGGTATGTGCTTTGTAGTAGCAGTTCTACATGCCCGTAAAATTGTTTGAGCCATCAGGTCAATATCAGTTTAACTAATATGCGTATCAACTTGATATCGAAATTGTACCAGTAACCCCACTATAACACTACTTCCGCATTATTACTCTGTGTCAGGAAGGGCTCTCAAAAAGGCAAGTGTCCAGGCGTCTCGAGTGAACCAAAACTACGTTGTTCGGACATGGAGGAGATGCAGAGAGACAGGAACTGTCGATGACATTCCTCGCTCAGGCCGGCCGAAGGCGGATTACCGCTACCTACGGATTAGGGCTCGGAGGAACCGTCACAGCAACGCCACCATGTTGAATAATGATTTCGTGCAGCCACCGGACGTCGTGTTACGATTCAGACTGCGTGCAATAGGCTACATGATGAACAACTACACTCCCGACGTCCATGGTGAGGCCCATCTTTGCAACCACGACACCATGCAGCGCAGTTCAGATGGGACCAACAACATGCCGAGCGGACTGCTCAGGATTGGCAACACGTTCTCTTCACCAGTGAGTATCGCGTACGCCTTCAACCAGGCAATCGGCGGAAACATGTCTGTAGGGACCCGTTCAGGCTGAATGCCTTAGACACTCTGTTTTGCGAGTGCAGCAAAGTGGAGGTTCCCCGTTGTTTTGGGATGGCATTATGTGGGGCCGACGTACGCTGCTCGTGGTGAGAAGGCGCCGCATCGGCACTACGATACACGAATGCCATCCTCTGATAGTGCAACCGTATCGACAGCATACTGGCGAGGCATTCGTCTTCATGGACGACAATTCGCGTCCCCATCGTGCACATCTTGTGAGTGACTTACTTCAAGATAACGACATCGCTCGACTAGAGTGACCAGCATGTTCTCCAGACATGAACCCTATCTAGCATGCCTGGGATAGATTGAAAAGAGCTGTTTATGGACGACGTGACCCAGCAACTACCCTGAGGGATCTACGCCGAATCGCCGTTGAGGAATGGGACAATCTGGACCAACAGCGCCTTGATGAACTTGTGGGTAGTATTCCAAAACGAATACAGGTATGTATCAATGCAAGAGGACGTGTACTGGTGTGTACAGCAGTGTGTACAGGAGCACCACTTGCAAAGGTCTTGCTGTTTGGTGGTACAACATGCCACAGGACCTATTTGTTTCTGCGCCCGTCGTTATGTCTTTGACTAGGTCATTTGTTTTTGTTTTTCTGCTTGTTGAACCCACATATGTTTGCGTATGGGCAGCAGTACATTTCGTCCTCGCCATCAGTGGCGATTTCTGTGTGGCATAACTCTAGCTTAGACTTGTGGTGTCCCCCTTGTCTGTTTGATCGGATGTATCCTGCGTATTTTGTTCTTGTTTCCCATGGATGGGAGGTTTGGACTGCTTGTAGTCTCTGCTAGTAGATGGATGTGATAGGAGCTGTAATGGTTCTTTCTTTACGTGACCATTACGGCACTCCAACCCGAGTTCTCGATACCAGTAATATCGTACTACTTTTGTGCGAAGTAACAGTCATATTTTTGTGACAATATTCACATTTGGTTTTATTAATGTATAGGTACTCCGATGTATCGACATATTATAGTGATATGGTTCTTGTGTGTATTCATTACTGTGAGACTGTCATAATCTTTGACTTTCTTGTAACCGTTTTGGCGCTCAGAGCAATCTTTGTTTCACTTTGCAGAATTTAAGTTGTTATTTCGCTTTGTAAAAGAACAGTTAAGTCTTGTGTTTGGTTAAAGTGGAAATTACATATATGAAGATTGATACAAAACTGTTTCCTTGATTATGTGGCAATTAAGAAGAAGTATATGTGAATATACAAGAAGTTTAATAAAAATGTGGATCGTGAACGCCAAGTCAAAAATTATTTCTACCATACCATTGTTCTGGTCTGGGATTGTTTGATCATTAAGAATTTCCTTAAAAACACATTTGTTAAGTCTTCAAATATTGCTAAAATACAGATCTGGACCTTCTAGCAGTCAAAGTGGAATCACCCTACAATCAACAAGATGAGCCATAACAACTTCGACGAAATCTACGTGGGAATCCATTCAAGATAAGTGCCAAAATTAATGACTTTTTTTTTTTTTACAGTCACTTCATTACTTCCATTCTGACGATACCATCCACAGTCAATAACTTTGTTGTTGCCCGATAAAGCGAACATATGCTGTGTGAACAACATTATTAACCTGATTTCTAACCTACTTTTGCAAGTGGTGGCATTGTTAGAAGGCTCAGCCGGATTACTTTTAGTATTGGATGTTATTGCGCTGGGCGTTATCGTACCAGGGTTAAGTGTCCCCCTGGAATTAGATTCTAATGGTTTTACGTCTCCTTCAGATTTTGCGGTGTCGTACACCTTTTGGTGGCTGAGTTACAGTTAGTATACTGTGCGAAATAACGTTGCCGCTACTGTTCTGAGGGAGCTTTTGGGAAAAGGTGGACAATGCAGTTTCACAATCAATGTTTAAAAGACGTACTCAGCCCTTCCCCTAGTCATAACGGGAACCGATAGGTTGAGCTAAAACAGATCAAAGCTGTTTATTCTTGTGGACGTAGAATTTTTCAATCGATTTCAACCTTTTTGATGAGAGTACAACAGGGACATGAAGAAGATTTCAGCCCTGTTTCAGTTTCTCTACACCTGACTCAACCAATACATTGCTACCTGCTACGCATGTCTCGTGAGAACGAGCGTGAAAGTAAAAATGAAGGAGAATTGAGGTCACACGGTAGATTACCAACAGTGATCCACACCGCGACTGGAACAGGAAAAGGTTGAAACAGCTGGGCACTCAAAGTATCCTCCACCACACACCAGGATGTATCATTTCAGACTTTTCAAATCGGTAAATTATTTCCGTAATTGATACGGTCTGGCGGAAGTTTTCTGCCATCTTTTGCAACCTACTGACAGGGTACGGTTCTAGTGGTCGCCTGTATAGTTAGCTTTATTACTAGCTGCTATTTTGTGTGGGTGCGTATTATCTGGAAGGGAGGTCAGGAATGTTACCCAGTACAGCAACTGTCTTTTAATTAGTCTGGCAGATTAACAAGGCGTTCCAGAACTAGTTCGTCAGTGAATTCGGTTATTGTACTGTAACTATCGTCGAGATTAGTAGAGCTTGCTAGTTGACAATTCCTGTTTTGTGTTGATGATGACCTGTAGGGTTTTGGGAGTGCGGTGGCTACTGCACTAAATGTATCGGTTGCCATCGTCTTAGCTTTAATCACCGTAGTCAGTACTGTAATTAGGCTGTTTATACGGGCTGTTCAAAAAGTCTCTCCGCAGTGTCGTAATGTGTCGTATGATTGTTAGCCGCGCGTGCCGTAAGCCGCAATGAATATACCGAAATGAAACACACTGCAGTATCGTTGTGCGTTTATTGTTTCGTTGAAAAATATGGGACCCACAATCCGACGTCTAGAAATTGCAATGGTTCAAATGGCTCTGAGCACTATGGGACTCAACTGCTGTGGTAATTAGTCCCCTAGAACTTAGAACTACTTAAACCTAACTAACCTAAGAACATCACACACATCCATGCCCGAGGCAGGATTCGAACCTGCGACCGTAACAGTCGCACGGCTCCGGACTGCGCGCCTAGAAATTGCAATGCAAACTCCTATTTTCACAGAATGAAGTGCTTCCTCACGAATACACAATGGATTTGCAGTGCCCCACATACGAGAATTTTGCGGGTTCATGTACCCGTATAAATGAAAACAAGCCTCATCCGTGAAAAACGTTTCATCAAGAATATCCCTTCCGTTTTGTTGAACGAAATTTTTGAACCATTGACAATAATGCAGTTTCTTACCATGATCAGTATTTTTCAGTTCTTGCACGACTGCCACTTTGTATGGGAAAAGTTATAATTTCTTCCTTATTGCTGTGTGGACCGTTCCGACACCAACATCGATTTCCTGGGCGAGTTTTCTTACTGACTTGTTCGGACTCATGGACATTTTATCGGAAATATCGAGTAGTTTATCCTCAGACAAAACGCTAGGACGACCACTTCTCGGTGCAACTGTCACTGAACCCGTCACTGGATCCCATGCAGCGCTGAGCTGCAAGCTACGGCGATCGCGCGGCTGAAGAGGGCATGTCGAACGCCGACTCAAAACATGCCCATATATGGCAATGTCACGGGCATCAGTGACGTCACAACCGGCAGCTAGCGTATATACCAACAGCCCACTGGCAGTAATACCACTTGACAATGGCCAAGGAGTGCTTGGCCGAAAGCTCGTGTAGTTTTAAGCGATTGACGCGGTTGGAAACCCGAGAACATTTTATTCAATGTTACCGCCGTGAGACTCTGCATTCAATCAAATAATGAAATCAATACTCAACACAAAAGAGATATGCTATAAGTACAAGATCAATTGGCACACCTGATGCAAGAGTTATATATTTCAGAGGATACTCGCCCTACGACACGGGAAGTGGGATTTCGGCCGGCGGTTCATCATGAACATTGACACATTTAATCACAGTAGGTGAGCATGGAAGAAGTTGTCAGGAAGTAATTGATTGAAAATTACCTTTAACAAATGTGAGTTTATTCCTAAAAGCCTTTTAAAAACAGAGTTAAAATTATAAGCAGAAAAGCACACTCGAAATATCAAGTCACAATTTAACAAATGTGAATTTTATTCCTAAAAGCCTTTTCAGAATAGATTTAAAATTATAAGCAGAAAAACACCCTCGAAATATCAAGTTAAAGTTTTATTTAGAGCCAGCCGAGGTGGTCGAGCGGTTCTAGGTGCTGCAGTCTGGAACCGCGCGACCGCTACGGTAGCAGGTTCGAATCCTGCCTCGGGCATGGATGTGTGTGTTGTCCTTGGGTTAGTTAGGTTTAAGTAGTTCTAAGTTCTAGGGGACTGATGACCTGAGAAGTTAAGTCCCATAGTGCTCAGAGCCATTTGAACCATTTTAATAACACAGGGTATTTCGCAGACTTTGAAAGGAATTGGCAAGGTGCACCGAATCTTGGGATGAAACTGCCGGCAAGACGTAACATTACCCGATTTGCGACTCGCCGACATGATGATTTTGACTATAAGCTCTTCATGACAACACGTAAATTGAAAACATTCAAGAATTCCGGTAATTACAGTCTTCCACAAGCTGGCTTCATCAGTTTGCTCATTGTTTTGCTCCTAACTGGTCATTACAAGATAGATTAGAATTTGTGTGTAGTTATCTAGAGAATGAACCAGCAGTAAGAATGCGATCGGTTATCCACGACTGTCACAATGAAGGAAATTTCTATCATGACTTCCTTTCTGCATATTGGTCTCAGGCTACTCAGGATCGAGTAAAACACAGTATCAAAATGATGAAACATTTCGTACAATCTGAATTTTTCCAGCCCAGTAAAATATTTTGAAGATATGTTGCACAAAAATCAGTATTTGTAAAACCTGTACAGTACATCGGAACCCATCCGGATATGCTTAATTACACTCCTGGAAATTGAAATAAGAACACCGTGAATTCATTGTCCCAGGAAGGGGAAACTTTATTGACACATTCCTGGGGTCAGATACATCACATGATCACACTGACAGAACCACAGGCACATAGACACAGGCAACAGAGCATGCACAATGTCGGCACTAGTACAGTGTATATCCACCTTTCGCACCAATGCAGGCTGCTATTCTCCCATGGAGACGATCGTAGAGATGCTGGATGTAGTCCCGTGGAACGGCTTGCCATGTCATTTCCACCTGGCGCCTCAGTTGGACCAGCGTTCGTGCTGGACGTGCAGACCGCGTGAGACGACGCTTCATCCAGTCCCAAATATGCTCAATGGGGGACAGATCCGGAAATCTTGCTGGCCAGGGTAGTTGACTTACACCTTCTAGAGCACGTTGGGTGGCACGGAATACATGCGGACGTACATTGTCCTGTTGGAACAGCAAGTTCCCTTGCCGGTCTAGGAATGGTAGAACGATGGGTTCGATGACGGTTTGGATGTACCGTGCACTATTCAGTGTCCCCTCGACGATCACCAGAGGTGTATGGCCAGTGTAGGAGATCGCTCTCCACACCATGATGCCGGGTGTTGGCCCTGTGTGCCTCGGTCGTATGCAGTCCTGATTGTGGCGCTCACCTGCACGGCGCCAAACACGCATACGACCATCATTGGCACCAAGGCAGAAGCGACTCTCATCGCTGAAGACGACACGTCTCCATTCGTCCCTCCATTCATGCCTGTCGCGACACCATTGGAGGTGGGCTGCACGATGTTGGGGCGTGAGCGGAAGACGGCCTAACGGCGTGGGGGACCGTAGCCCAGCTTCATGGAGACGGTTGCGAATGGTCCTCGCCGATACCCCAGGAGCAACAGTGTCCCTAATTTGCTGGGAAGTGGCGGTGCGGTCGCCTACGGCACTGCGTAGGATCCTACGGTCTTGGCGTGCATCCGTGCGTCGCTGCGGTCCGGTCCCAGGTCGACGGGCACGTGCACCTTCCGCCGACCACTGGCGACAACATCGATGTACTGTGGAGACCTCATGCCCCACGTGTTGAGCAATTCGGCGGCACGTCCACCCGGCCTCCCGCATGCCCACTATACGCCCTCGCTCAAAGTCCCTCAACTGCACATACGGTTCACGTCCACGCTGTCGCGGCATGCTACCAGTGTTAAAGACTGCGATGGAGCTCCGTATGCCACGGCAAACTGGCTGACACTGACGGCGGCGGTGCACAAATGCTGCGCAGTTAGCGCCATTCGACGGCCAACACCGCGGTTCCTGGTGTGTCCGCTGTGCCGTGCGTGTGATCATTGCTTGTACAGCCCTCTCGCAGTGTCTGGAGCAAGTATGGTGGGTCTGACACACCGGTGTCAATGTGTTCTTTTTTCCATTTCCAGGAGTGTATATTACCTGAACACTTAAGACATGTTATTTTCGCAGGATGTTGGAAAGATGATATCGAAGCTTTTCAGGGACTTTTTTTGCAAGAATTGGAAATTGACACTGACAACCACATGATGCGTAAACAGGAAAACAACAATTACAGGTCACATCGGTGACAATTCCGTAACGACAGAAATAATAACTGGACACGACAAGGCAATTACTTTAATGCAGATAGCGACCAGAACAGACACTACCCGTTTGATAACCGTCGGGAGAATAACAACAGTTACATGGAAAGATCACCTCTCCGTGGTAATAAATATGACAGAGACAACTGTAGAAACAGACAATATAGGAACCAGAACAATTATTGTCAAGGGAGACAAAATAAATTCAGATTCAACAGTCCACCTCGTAATTACGATTTAGGGAGAAATTCTCCAGCACGTGATCGACAAGAAAGAAATTACCGACATGATGACAGACACTATAGTGATGACGACAGACCTGAAGTTAATTAGAACTGGCGTGATTCAAACACAAGTTGAAATTGTATAAGTTAGATCTCCAAATCCCAGTAACGACAACAGAGAGATAACAGACAATGACTCGCACTGCAGGCAGCCACAAAATGTACCTATGAAATTGATGATGTAGCTAGCATGAATATTAATTAAGATGGTATTTTTTACGAATTCACTTTTATAGGGAACAGAAGACACAGTCTCAGTGTGTGTACATTTTTTCTTGTTAGTTGCGCAATTACGTAACGACTATAAGGCTTACGTACTTGGATCATATCCTGATAATGAGGTTTTACTGCAACATTTTGGTGTTCTTGAAAATACCTTTTTTAATTAAAGTACTTCCTGAGACGTCACAGATGATACAGTATTTGGTTTGTTTGACAGCTACAAGATTATATTACGATGCTACTAATGAGTGACACAATCTTGATTATTGCTTTTGTGCTGCATCTGTTTATGTCTGCATAATTTTTATACGTTCTTCTGGAAAGTAAAACATGTTTTAGTAGTGACTTTTGTGGCATAGCAACAGGTAGACAGTCATTTTCATAACATAACAATACATTACAGTACAGTACTTTCAAGGTCATGGCAATGAACGTAATAACTGCGACATCTATACGCATAGCACTTTATTTTTGTAAGTGACAAGGTAAGTAAATTGACTTCTGAAGAAATTTGCTAATGGATGATGATAACTACGACACTTGGAACATTTTTACCGTTAAGCTATGACAGAAATTATCTTACAGCAAGAAGCACAGTTTAGCACTACAGGACATGCATTTGAGTGATTACCTTTTGTATTTGGAATTTTTTGGGAATATTTTTTGAATCACAATGATTCAGAGAAGGTTTTCAGTAATACGTTTCATTCCGCAGTTTAATCTGTAACATCTGAAGGTATTATTACATTAACCCTCATGGGGGTACGCCTACTTTGTGTACCATGCATGTGGCAAGCGCAAGGAGCTCTAGCTAATATGGTATTTGCTTACATAGTTTTACACATCGGTACCATATTTCTCTTACACAAAATTACTCATCTATCTGGTCATTTTAATGAGAGACACGAACATTTACTACGTCAGTGACGCATGTCTACGTAATTACACAGTTCGATTACTTCACTTTAGGAAACTGTACTTTGTCTGTACTTTGTGAACTGTTCAAATTTTTTCGGAACCATTGTGATACTGTGAGAGATTTGAGTGATGTATTTTGTATGGGATTATGATTTTTTAAGTATGTTTGAGGTAAATGACACTATTGAAACGAGCAGAGAGATTTTTTTAAGGTTTTAAAAAAAGCTACGCCGATTTTGAGATGTGATTGATGTGCTATGATGATATACAACGACGATGTGTGTTATGACGTTGAGATATGGTTATGATCGATAACGTGATGTTATATGAGGGATATGTTTATGCTGTGTGTTTATTGTGATGAAGTATTGAAGCAGTATTGACGTGTATGTATATTAATAATGAGTAGGAGTTGGGGACTCTTGGTTTGTGAAAAAGAATGTTGGAAACCAAAAATCGTACTTCAAGAGTTATGAAAGGTGGATATGTATGTGAATGTGAGTACCACAATGCCAATGAAAATTTTTGGACACTTATTCATGAGACTTCGTTTCTATACACTTCTAATATAAATTTTCAACCTGTGAAATTTTTTTATTGGTATGAAACTGTTCTTGTACCTGAAACTGCTGTCATAAATATTTCGGTAAAACGTGTATGTGAGCTTCATGTAACGCTGCACCCAGCTATGCGCTGCTTTGAAATATACTTGTTGTTGTGTGGACTTTAAACTTTCCTCGTGCCGCTTCAGCAACTTTGAGGCTTGCCGCACACCTGTAAGCGCTTGCATAGCTGCAGAAAAGAGAGGCCATTGACCTCGCTATTGACATTACTTTGCAGAACGCATCACAAACATACTTTGGAGCTCGTTCTTTGTGCTACTTACTGAAATGCTTATGAAGTGGTGAGAAATATTCTTATGTCTACACACCTGACTGTGACATGTATCTTTCTATGACAGCTGAGAGAATTTTTACTGCCTTACGAAATGCCATATGGCTGTTTGCTTTGTACATATTTCTTCATTTTATTTGATATCTGATTTCTAGGCGTGCTGTAGCACTGGTTTTATAAAAAAAATTAATACATATGCTAATGTAAATAACAGTTTTATGAGCCACACTCCTAAGAAAACGGGAGCACATGGGAAAAAAAGAAGGAGAAGTGACTAGTAACTGGAATTGCTTACATGATTTTCTTTTCAAGGACTTGATAATTTTCTGGTAGAATAAGTTGTTGTTGTGCACCACTTTAGTGGTAAGAAGTGACATAGACATTAAGATGAAAATAGACATTCACCTTATCTGCATTGCTGTCTTTACTGTAAATTTTTTCCTCTTGCTCTTTCTCATGTTAAGTTATTGCATTTGCTGCTACTGTTTGTCAGGCATTCTCCGACTGAATTTTACTTTTTATTACTCTGATAAGCCAGTTTTACCACTGATTTATTTTTCTTGTTTGCTGCATATTGCCTTATATAAGTTGTAATGTTGCATTTGCTTTTCTAATTTAGATATAATGCTGCTTGCTTTGCCGGTTTCCATGTTTTTTGTCGTTTCTGTTTGTGTTAATTGTTTTGCACTGCTGCATTGCCTCGTTCTCTAGTTTTTGTATTTGAGCTCAGTAGATTTAAGTTAGTTTAAGAGGAGGTATGCTACATAAGAAAATGAGTTATGATGAGTTGGGAAGAAATGCATTGAGAAGCCATATGGAAAAGGTTTGGCCAAAGAGTATTGTACAATGAGGAATAATTATTT
This sequence comes from Schistocerca gregaria, assembly GCF_023897955.1. Taxonomy (NCBI): domain Eukaryota; kingdom Metazoa; phylum Arthropoda; class Insecta; order Orthoptera; family Acrididae; genus Schistocerca; species Schistocerca gregaria. The sequence continues at coordinate 118,697,795 of NC_064925.1, forward strand.
CGAAAGAGGAAATGAACAGATGTAAGTAGGGAATAATGACAACGGGTTTAGGTAGGTTTGTCTTGGAAACAAATGATGAGGAAACAAATAATGAGGTAAGAAAGATATGAAAGTATAAATACAGATAGATAGGACTTTTTTTGGGAACAAATGTTGAACCAAGGGAGATCTTCGAGAATAAAATGAGTTTTAGTTGGAAATGAAGTACCACAACTACTGCAATACTAAATGTCACACTGAAAACGGACTCTGTCCTTTCCTTTCGTGTTATTCCACTACGTGTTTATGTGTAGCCTCGTGTGTTTGTGCTCTTCCTCTCTCTGTTTGTTTACCTGATAAGATAAATTTAGTAGAATGTTTTCCTTCTAATACTAAGCTGTATTCATTATTATGAGGAATACTGTTATCCTCAAATCTAACCGGTTTTTACTTTGAAAGATGTTCGTACATTATTTATTCTGTTCTGTTTTCTTTTAATGCTCATGTGTCAAGTTAATATTTCTATGGATATTCTCATTAATCATTTATTGACTTATTCATAATTCCTGTAATACTCATGTATATGTTTATTTTTATTCTTTTTGTAAAGCCTGTATTAGTACAAATGTTATCTGTATTAATATGTTCCTGATAGTAATGATGTTTTCTGTACCTTTGTAGTTGTATTATTATGCTGTAAAATCGTAATTGTATAGACACCAGTTCTTCAAGTTAAGTGAATAGTAGAGATTCATTTTACTTCACACACGTCTGTTTGTCATACTATGTGTATAAAATGTCAGAGGTCATATGACTGTGTTAGTGCTTGCACGTATGTTGATAATTCATATGGAAGTGGTTGACAGCATTGCTGGTTCTAAGGATATTGCAAAAAGTTAGTGAGTACACAAGTGGTAGTTTATGGACTTGCTATAGTATCCACAAGACTCTTGAACTGTGATTTTGCACCTGCACAATCGCAACAGATGGCTGCTGGCCATCTCCTCAAGGGCTACAGTGGGTCTGTACCTTTGGTGGCCCTCTACTACCATAATCTCTACAAGGACTACATCTACATCTATATCCACACTCCGCAAGCCACCTGACGGTGTGTGGCGGAGGGTACATTGAGTACCTCTATCGGTTCTCCCTTCTATTCCAGTCTCGTATTGTTCATGGAAAGAAAGATCGTCGGTACTCCTCTGTGTGGGCTCTAATCTCTCTGATTTTATGCTCATGGCCTCTTCGCGAGATATACGTAGGAGGGAGCAATATACTGCTTGACTCTTCGGTGAAGGTATGTTCTCGACACTTCAACAAAAGCCCGTACCGAGATACTGAGCGCCTCTCTTGCAGAGTCTTGCACTAATCTATCATCTCCGTAACGCTCTCGCGATTACTAAATGATCCTGTAACGAAGGGCGCTTCTCTCCGTTGGATTTTCTCTCTCTCTTCTGTCAACCCTATTTGGCACGGATCCCACATCGGTGAGCAGTATTCAAGCAGTGGGCGAACAGGTGTACTGTAATCTCCTTCCTTTGTTTTCGGACTGCATTTCCTTAGGACTCTTCCAATGAATCTCAGTCTGGCTTCTGCTTTACCGACGATTAATTTTATATGGTTATTCCATTCTAAATCACTCCTAATGCCTACTCCTAGATAATTTATGGAATTAACTGCTTCCAGTTGCTGACCTGCTATATTGTAGCTAAATGACAAATGATCTTTCTTTCTGTGCATTCGCAGCACATTACACTTGTCTACATTGAGATTCAATTGCCATTCCATGCACCATGCGTCAATTCGTTGCAGATCCTCCTGCATTTCAGCACAATTTTCCGTTGTTACAACCTCTCGATATGGTCGGCCATTACTGTCATAATCTCTACAAGGCATAGTGGGGTCTGCTCTCTGGTGGCCTACCAATTTTACCAATATTCTTCAAGACTTCGACTGAGTCTGCTGTGGGTCTGCTCTGTTGTGGCCCATTACCAGTCTTCATGTCAAGAGTCAGCACTGTGTTTCCGTTGTGAGGACAACTTTATTTCTTCAAGACTGCATGGTGGTCCACAACTTGTGTGTGCATTTTCTTTCACTGCTCAGACTTTGTGCATAAAACTATCATATACTGCTCTTCTGATGAATGATTAGGACTGTCTTTAGGGACTGTGAGGACAATTTTTGCTTTTGGGCAACAGTATGTTACTAATTGTGTACATTTGATCTATTTGATATTGTTAATTAGATAAATTATAAAAAATTAGTCTTGGCCACTGTCCAGAACAATTTGCAATTTTTTTTTGGTGCAGGGGGGCTATGTAAGTAGGCTGTTTATGTGTTTGTATGTTGGTAGCGCTATGTAGCGCTCTGTATTTAATTTCTGACTGCGCTTTGGCAGTCTGTAAGAGACTCCATGGCTGGTCAGACTTGCTGTTGGAGGTGAACAGCCAGCAATGATGGAAGTTTCAATACTATCTATGATTCTGTCAAGAAGCTGCTTGTAGGCTTGACAGACACCACCCCTATTCTTATTGCACCTCTTGTTGCGATTTCTGCAAGGGATTCTGTCAATGGTCTCTCTCGCCTTGCAGTTCACACGCTTGGGACCTTTCTGTCCACACCTTGAACAGGTCAGATCGCTGTCAGTACAGACCTTCGTCGAGTGGCCAGTGTCACAACAGTTGTAGCACTGGTTCATTGCCATGAATTTCCTCACTTTCAGGGACTAGTAGTCTATGTAAATTTCCCCTTTTTTTGTCGACAACCAGTACAATTGGAGTGTTAATTCGAGGACTTGATGGTCAGACCCTTTCCTTACGACCTATTCGAAAGCGGGTCTTGACCTTGCGTTCGAATTCCACTTTGGTGATGTCCCCACCAAGGTTATGTTCGTAGAGGCACTATAGGAATTCTCTATCTGGGTAGCGTCCGATACGCGGTAGACGGCCACCAGCGGTTTTCGTTTTCTAAATCCTCCACACGCAGTTGTCTCAATGTCCTTTGTTTTTTCTATAATTCTGGGCAGTCCTCCTGAGCTCTACAATGACTGCTGTTTTGATGTTCTTTATCGATTCAGTGTGAAGAAGGGACACCATGTTAACTTTTCAGACGCGTGTCTCTTTTGTGTAAAGTTTCATAAAGGCCGTATTGGTTGTGTGGATGTCCCAATTAGCACTACCAGATCGCATGATGGTATGAGGTACCATTCGGTACAAGACGCTATCACTTCTCGTTAGCAAAAAACGGCAATTTTGACCGTAGCTGACTTGTTGAGGCCGGTGACAGTGCCCTACCTCACAGGTCTCCGTGACGATATCATTCAACATGATGAAGTAAAACTGTATGCTGCACGTACTGTCCTGACCTAAAGCAGAGGAGTGTTTGGCTGTTGTCCTGGACAGCACGTTCTGCAGATCTTTCACCCAATGAAAACATCTGGTCGTAGGGTGGCGAGACATTCCTACGGCACCATTCACCAGCTACTAAAATTGACGAACTCTGGCCCAGATTCGTAGTAGTTGTTGTCCAGCTCAGTCATAGACGGTACTCAGCCAGGCTAGAGCCATGGTTGCTGCCACAGGCGACACCTTGTACTCCGGTAGAATACAAGAGAAACACAAGCCACGGTAATTTAATAAAACACTAGGCGAGAACCATTTGGTAGCATAAAATGCAGGTTGGTGTAGTCGCTAGGATGCACCCTCTCTCCGGGTAATGTTTTAAGATACGATATCTGCATCTACATCTCTGTGAACCACTGTGAAGTGCATGGCAGAGGGTACGTTTCAGCGTACCGGTCGTTAGGACTTCCTCCCATTCCATTCATGAGTGGAGCGCATTGTTTAAATGCCTCTGCGTGTACCTTAAAAAATCTAATCTTATCCCCTCGATCCCTATGGGAGCGATATGTAAGTGTTGTAGTATATTTCTAGATACATTAATTGAAAGCGGTTCTTGAACCTTTGTTAATACACATTCACGGGATAGTTTCCGTCTATTTTCAAGAGTCTGCCAGTTCATTTCTTGCAACATCTCAGTGACAATCATCGGGGGTCAAACAAACCTGTGACTGTTCATGCTTCCCTTCTTCTCTGTATATATTCAGTATCCCCTGCCAGTCCTATTTCGTAAGTGTCCCAAACACTTGAGCAATGTTCTAGGATGGATCCCCCGAGTGATTTGTAAACAACTTCCTTTGCTGACTGACTGAATTTCCCTGGAATTCTACCAATAAACCGAAGTCTGCAAACTGCTTTATCCACGACATCGTCAATGTGACTGATACATCTCACGTCTCTTCGATTACACCCAAGTCTTTTTATGAGTTTACAGATTCCAATTGTGAATGATATTATATTCATAGGATTCTATGGTTTTTTGTTTTGTTTTGTAAAGTGCATGATTCGAGCTCCAAATCGCCTACAAGTTTAATCATACATTCGTCCTACTGTACTGTACACGCACAGTAAGTAAAATTTCGTTATTTGCCGTTCGCAGTTTCTCTTGCGGTTTTAATGTTGTGCAATGCCTATTGATGTAGATCCGTACAAGATATACCTGCAGTCAAAACTGTGAAGTAAATTATCAGATGCTCTTTGTAGTGGGACATTCGTTCCCTGTAGCTGCCCATTAACATACGATATGGTTACTAGTAATTTTTTTCTAGTTTTCATGTTTGTGAACGGAATGGACATTGTCTTGAAAGGAGGATATAAGATGTACATCAACAAAAGCAAAACAAGGATAATCGAACGCAGTCGAATTAAATCAGGTGATGCTGAGGTAATTAGATTAGGTAATGAGACACTTAAAGTAACAGGTGAGTTTCGGTATTCGGGCAGCAAAATAACTGATGATGGTCGAAGTAGAGAGGTTATAAAATGTCGACTGGCGATGGCAAGAAAAGCGTTTCTGAAGAAGAGAAATTTGCTAACACCGAGCATAAACTTAATGTCAGGAAGTCTTTTCTGAAAGTATTTATATGGAGAGATCCATGTATGGAAGTGAAACATGGACGACAAACAGTATAGGCAAGAAGAGACTAGGTGCTTTTGAAGTGTGGTACTACAAATGGTTCAAATGGCTCTGAGCACTATGTGACTTAACATCTGAGGTCATCAGTCCCCTAGAACTTAGAACTACTTAAACCTAACTAACCTAAGGACATCACACACATCCATGCCCGAGGCAGGATTCTAACCTGCGACCATAGCGGTTGCGCGGATTCAGAATGAAGCTCCTAGAACCGCTCGGCCACTCCGGCCGGCGTGGTACTATAGAAAAATGCTGAAGATTAGATGGGAAGATCACGTAACTAACGAGTGTGGTGCTACAGAAAAATGCTGAAGATTAGATGGGAAGTTCACGGACCTAACGAGGAGGTACTGAATAGATTTGGGGAGAAGAGGAATTAGTGGCAGGACTTGACTAGAATGGGATGGGTTGGTAGGAAAAATTCTGAGGCATCAAGAAATCATCAGTTTAGTATTGGAGGGAAGAGTGGAGGGTAAAAATCGTGGAGGGAGACCAGGGGATGAATACACTAAGCAGATTCAGAAGGATGTAGGTTGCAGTAGTTACTCGGAAATGAAGAGGCTTGCACACGATAGAGTAGCATGGAGAGCTGCATCAAACCAGTGTTTGGACTGAAGAACCCAACAACAACATTTTTGGGCAGTTACAATCCTGTAAGGCGTTTCCGATAGTTATCATTATTACAGTAAAGGAAAGTAGCTTGGAATGGGTCGTACTACTCGATCTGCCTTGGCATGAAAAACACGACCGCTACCCGCTTGGCCGTACATAAACGGCTAAGATCCGTCAACAACTGATAACACCATAATAAAACAGTGCCCGGAGAAACGATACATCCAAGCGACTTTCCCCAGCCAAAATTTTGTGCTGCAAAATGGTTCTCCCATCGTGTTTTGAATTAGAACTGCTTGTGTTTGCCTAACACTGAACTGAGCTGACTAATGGATAGAAGGACTGGAAACATACAAAAACAAAAAAACATTGAAAAAAATTCCAAATAAGAGCTTCCTGTGCGTTGTTGGTACGTATATCAAACTACTTCATTTAATTAGAGTAGTATAACGCCTTGGTCCACAAAAATTAGCGATAGGATCTAAAAGAAACAGAGAAAGTTAAGATGGTTTTTCCCATTTGAGTAAAAAAAATAGAACGTTCACACAAACATGTGAAAGTGTCAGAAATGTCTAACTTTGTGACTTTTAACTGGACCGTCATATTGGCTTGAATGTTGATTATGTCGTCGAAGTGTTCATCCTTTATGTGAACTCTGAACTTTGTCATTTGCGGTGAGTATGACAGACAATCTTTGCATGCACTTTTCTTCGGGACATTCTGTCTTGAACACTTTATTAAGAGAAATTTCTTTAGCGCGATTTGCTACACAAGAATGCTGACAAACGGTAACCTACTTACCACTGTCTGCTCACAACTGACTGGTCGAACGCACATTTGTTGTTTGCCGTTTATAATTCAACCAGCTACCGTAGGTAGTGCACTGACAGACGAAACTGCTTTCGTCTTTCCGTAACTGTTGGTACTTTCATTGCTCTGGGAGTAGGCTCATAGAAATTGAGCACATGGAATATTACACTACTGGATATTAAAATTGCTACACCAAGAAGTACTGCAGAAGATAAACGGGTATTCATTGGACAAATATACACTCCTGGAAATTGAAATAAGAACACCGTGAATTCATTGTCCCAGGAAGGTGGAACTTTATTGACACATTCCTGGGGTCAGATACATCACATGATCACACTGACTGAACCACAGGCACATAGACACAGGCAACAGAGCATGCACAATGTCGGCACTAGTACAGTTTATATCCACCTTCCGCACAATGCAGGCTGCTATTCTCCCATGGAGACGATCGTAGAGATGCTGGATGAAGTCCCGTGGAACGGCTTGCCATGCCATTTCCACCTGGCGCCTCAGTTGGACCGGCGTTCGTGCTGGACGTGCAGACCGCGTGAGACGACGCTTCACCCAGTCCCAAACATGCTCAATGGGGGACAGATCCGAAGATCTTGCTGGCCAGGGTAGTTGACTTACACCTTCTAGAGCACGTTGGGTGGCACGGGATACATGCGGACGTGCATTGTCCTGTTGGAACAGCAAGTTCCCTTGCCGGTCTAGGAATGGTAGAACGTTGGGTTCGATGACGGTTTGGATGTACCGTGCACTATTCAGTGTCCCCTCGACGATCACCAGAGGTGTACGGTCAGTGTTGGAGATCGCTCCCCACACCATGATGCCGGGTGTTGGCCCTGTGTGCCTCGGTCGTATGCAGTCCTGATTGTGGCGCTCGCCTGCACGGCGCCAAACACGCATACGACCATCATTGGCACCAAGGCAGAAGCGACTCTCATCGCTGAAGACGACACGTCTCCATTCGTCCCTCCATTCACGCCTGTCGCGACACCACTGGAGGCGGGCTGCACGATGTTGGGGCGTGACCGGAAGACGGCCTTAGGGTGTGCGGGACCGTAGCCCAGCTTCATGGAGACGGTTGCGAATGGTCCTCGCCGATACCCCAGGAGCAACAGTGTTCCTAATTTGGTGGGAAGTGGCGGTGCGGTCCCCTACGGCACTGCGTAGGATCCTACGGTCTTGGCGTGCATCCGTGCGTCGCTGCGGTCCGGTCCCAGGTCGACGGGCACGTGCACCTTCCGCCGACCACTGGCGACAACATCGATGTACTGTGGAGACCTCACGCCCCACGTGTTGAGCGGTTGAGCGGTACGTCCACCCGGCCTCCCGCATGCCCACTATACGCCCTCGCTCAAAGTCCGTCAACTGCACATACGGTTCACGTCCACGCTGTCGCGGCATGCTACCAGTGTTAAAGACTGCGATGGAGCTCCGTATGCCACAGCAAACTGGCTGACACTGACGGCGGCGGTGCACAAATGCTGAGCAGGTAGCGCCATTCGACGGCCAACACCGCGGTTCCTGGTGTGTCCGCTGTGCCGTGCGTGTGATCATTGCTTGTACAGCCCTCTCGCAGTGTCCGGAGCAAGAATGGTGGGTCTGACACACAGGTGTCAATGTGTTCTATTTTCCATTTCCAGGAGTGTATTACACTAGAACTGACAATTGATTACATTTTCACGCAATTTGGGTGCATAGATCCTGAGAAATCAGTACCCAGAACAACGTAATAACGGCCTTGATACGCCTGGGAATTGAATCAAACAGAGCTTGGGTGGCGTGTACAGGAACAGCTGCCCATGCAGCTTCAACACGATACCACAGTTCATCAAGAGTAGCGATTGGCGTATTGTGAAGAGCCAGTTGCTCGGCCACCATTGATTGACCTGACGATTTCATTTGGTGAGAGATCTGGAGAATGTGCTGGCCAGGGCAGCAGTCGAACCTTTTCTGTATCCAGGAAGGCCCATACAGGACCTGCAACATGCGATCGTGCATTATCCTGCTGAAATGTAGGGTTTCGCAGGGATCGAATGAAGGGTAGAGCCACGGGTCGTAACACATCTGAAATGTAACGTCCACTGTTCAAAGTGCCGTGAATGCGAACAAGAGGTGACCGAGACGTGTAACCAATGGCACCCCGTACCATCACGCCGGGTGTTACGCCAGTATGGCGATTACGAATACAGGCTTCCATTGTGCGTTCACTGCGATGTCGCCAAACACGGATGCGACTATCACGATACTGTGAACAGAACCTGGATTCATCCGAAAAAATGATAGTTTGCCATTCGTACACCCAGTCACGAGGTCCGAGCAGCCGAAGCCACGAGATGCACAAGGAGGGCCTGCACAGAGCGAAGATACCGGCGTACTTCACAGGGGTCAGCATCGACTATAAGCAGCAGGGCATCCCGTCGGTTGGTTGGCAACATTCATGTCGGACGACCGCTCGTGGCCTGGCTGCCCTCTTCTATCTGGCTTCCATGGGCACCACTCAGAAACCCCTTCGACGCACCGTGGATCCATGGAACTGCTTGCTGATAAAGGGGAGTAACAATTTTTAATCCTCGTGGTGATTTGTTTCATTGTCTACCTGCCCTCCTTATTATTTTCTGGTTTGCACTCGACCCTCAGAGTTTTACTCGGTCGGCTCTTTGGTCATAGAAATAGGCAGCAGTATTGTACTAAGACACTAGTTGTCGTGTGAAAATTTGTCCCGCTGCTATATGGCCTTTCCTTCCTGGTTTTTACCAGATCATTAATGTTCTAATTAATCAGCTTGTGGCCGTAAATACAGCCGGAACAATTGTACTAAGGTGCAGGTTGCCGGTAAAAAAAAAAAAAAAAAAAAAAAAAAAAAAAAAAAAAAAAAAAAAAAAAAAAAAAGAGGTTCCTTGTGGTTAAATTTAGCTGTTAACGGGTTCAATTCTTTGATTATAATTGCATTTCTCAGTCATTAGTTATAATCTGAACAACCTCTTGTACTAAGCTGTTGGTTTCTGTGTTTGAAAGACCGGGTCGTTATTGGTGCATTTTAGCTGGATCTTGTGGTTCTGCTGAGTGAGTTCTCTTGTAATGTTTTAAGACGTTCCTTCAGAGCGGTCTTAATAACTGACAATCAGTTTAACTTTGAAAATATTAACAGCCAACTGTCACCAGGGCTTTTAGTCAAAATAAAATTGTCAGAAGGGACGGGTTTGGATCCAGTCGCACCTCGGTTGCCGACTGAAATTACGAGCTTGGTTGCTTTGAAGTAAGGCTTATCATTGTCGTATTGTTTGCTAATCTGTTTAACCTTTAAGCACAGGTGCGCATCTTAGCCCCGAAACTTTCGACATAGCAGCTTTCAAATTAAAAGTTAAATCATCTGTTTTGAGTAACTGAATCACTCTTGTTATCAATATTGCTTATATAGTTTCATGTGTTGCTGAAGTGCGGTAGCAAACACTGCTGTTTCACCAGATAACGGGCGGGCTGCAGGTCCGGCCGTCTTGTAATCATTGGCATTTGTTTGTTGTTTTGCAATACAGCACTTCAGATATCTTTTGCAAAGATTAAAAGCATATTCGAGTAAAGGTTTAAGGTCAAAAGAATTTTGCAAATTTGTTCATCGTGTTGAAGAAAATTTTATCGTTAAGTGCTTCGATTACCTGTAAAACACGGTTTATATATCGCTAAATAGACAGGTTGTGTGAAAAGGAAGTTATATTGGTGGGTCCTCCCTTCCATTCTTTCCTTAATTCCAGTCAGTACCACGTATCAACGTGACTAAAACTTTTTTTTCATGTGATATCAGCAGCATGTACCCTACAGGTCATGATGAACGAATTTGCGAGTGTCAAAATGTGTGACATACAGTAAATTGCCATATCTTTAGACTGAATTGACTTCGAAGCTTGGAATTTTTACGCCTTCAAGGGGCCATAGACCTTATATGCCGCATAAACATCTCCTTGATATGTCTACACGTTTCTGAGAAACAGGGTTTTCGACAGTAGGGGTCGGCCGGGGTCGCCAAGCGGTTCTAGGCGCTCCAGTCTGGAACCGCGCAACCGCTACGGTTGCAGGTTCGAATCCTGCCTAGGGCATGGGTGTGTGTGATGTCCTTAGGTTAGTTAGGTTTAAGTAGTTCTAATTTCTAGGAGACTGATGATCTCAGAAGTTACGTCCCATAGTGTTCAAAGCCATTTGAATCAACAGTAGGGCAAACAGACTGATAGACGAACAACAAAGTGATCCTACACTGAAGCGCCAAAGAAACTGGTATAGGAATGCGTATTCAAATACGGAGATATGTAAAGCCGCGCAGGGTAGCCGCGCGGTCTAGGGAGCCTTGTCAGAGGTTCGAGTCCTCCCTCGGGCATGAGTATGTGTGTCGTCCTTATCGCAGGTTAGTTTAAGTTAGATTAAGTAGTGTGTAAGATTAGGGACCGATGACCTCAGTAGTTTGGTCCCAAAAATTTCCAAAGATATGTAAACAGGCAGAATATGGTGCTGCGGTTGGCAACGCCTTTATAAGACAGTCAGAGTCTGGCGCAGTTGTTAAATCGGTTACTGCTGTTACAAAGACAGGTTATCAAGATTTAAGTGGGTTTTAACGTGGTGTTATAGTTGGCACACGAGTGATGAGACTCAGCTTCTCCGAGGTAGCGATGAAGTTAGGATTTTCCTGTACGATCATTTCACGAATGGACCGTGAACATCAGGAAACCGATAAAACGCAAATCTCCGGCGTCGCTGCGGCCGGAAAAAGATCCTGCAAGAATGGGATCAACGACAACTGAAGAGAATCGTTCAACGTGACAGAAATGCTACCCTTCCGCAAACTGCTGCAGATTTCAGTGCTGGGTTATCAACAAGTGTGGGCGTGTGAACCATTCAACGAAACATCATCGATGTAGGCTTTCTGAGCCGATGGGACACTCGTGTAACCCTTGATGACTGCACGACACAAATCGTTACGCCTCGCCCGGGCCCGGCAACACCGACATGGGACTGTTGATGACTGAAAACATGTTGTAGAATGAAGGCTTTCACTACCGGGTGACATGGCTGTTAATATACTTTTCGGGATGTGAGGTCGTGGTCCAAGAACTTTACTGTTCCTTACGTTTCGTCCAGGACTGCGCTGGACTTCCTCAGAGGCGCTGCTCCGCTGAGTCTTGCCGACTGACTGGTCGGGTGTCTGAGAGCGACTTATATATTGTGAGAAAGGGGGGCGTGGTTCGGGAGACACGTGATGAGCTGTGATAATCCATAGGAAAGTTAAGGTTGACTATCTATTACCACCTTGTCAAAGATAAAACTTGTTAGCATTTTTGTAGAGCCACTGTCCATATATCGCTAAGTTTCATAGCCTCCTCTTTCCTATTAAAATTATCGTGATGTTTACAAATTTCAATAGCTTCTCTATATAACCGTGGATAGCAATTTAACGTTGCAGATATAACTTCGGTATCCGAAAACTTCACTTGGTGGTTGCCTGGTTGAAGAGCATGTTCCGCTACAGCTGATTTTTCTAATTTTCCATTTTTCTATTTTTCACACCTGTGAAAGTACCACTAGAAGATATTATCGCGAATATAGAAGCAGGTATACGAAATATCCCTAAGGCAACCGCGAATGCAATTCGAATTGAAACCACTAGAGTTTTAAGCCACAGCAGAATATAGAAGCAGGTATACGAAATATCCCTAAGGCAACCGCGAATGCAATTCGAATTGAAACCACTAGAGTTTTAAGCCACAGCAGACCTCTGGAAAGTAATTTAACAAAAGGTGAGAGGAAGGCTCTTATGGATTTGAATGCAGATGCAGAAATATTGGTTCTCCCTGCAGATAAAGGGAACGCTACTGTTGTTATGAATACAGAAGATTACCGAAGAAAAATTTTGAACCTTTTAGCGTCAGGACAGTATAAAAAACTTGCGAGGGATCCTACAGCCAATGTACTTAGGAAAACAAATAATTTGATTAAGTCATCTACCTCTATCCGGAAAAGAAGATAAAAGTACTTTGTTGCAAAGTGATGCTATGTGTCTCCGATTGTATGGTGTACATAAAATTCATAAAATAGATTTTCCTTTAAGACCCATAGCCAGTGCCATCAATTCTCCCACTTATGAAATAGCAAGATATTTAACAACTTGTTTACAACCATTTATTGGAAAAACTGACTCATATATAAAAGTCTCGCGTCATTTTATTGAAAAACTAGAGGGACTAACTCTGGCCCCTGAAGATATTCTTGTAAGTTTTGGCATTGTGTCCTTATTCACAATGATTCCTGTTAACGAAGTTATGACATTCATAGCGGATATTTTTCAAGAAGATTTGACTGTTCTTTTCAGACATTGTCTAACATCAAGTCAGTTCCAGTGGGATAATGAATTTTATGAACAACTTGGAGTAGCATTGGGTAATCCATTAGGCCCTGCGATTGCCAATATTTACATGGGGAAATTTGAACAATCAGCCCTAGACAAAGCTAACAATAAACCATCTCTTTGGTATCGATACGTAGATGACACATTTGTGGTTTGGTCTCATGGCGGAAAGGCTTTGGACGATTTCTTTGATTATCTAAATAAAATTCACCCAAAAATACAGTTTAGCATGGAAATACACTCCTGGAAATGGAAAAAAGAACACATTGACACCGGTGTGTCAGACCCACCATACTTGCTCCGGACACTGCGAGAGGGCTGTACAAGCAATGATCACAAGCACGGCACAGCGGACACACCAGGAACCGCGGTGTTGGCCGTCGAATGGCGCTACCTGCTCAGCATTTGTGCACCGCCGCCGTCAGTGTCAGCCAGTTTGCCGTGGCATACGGAGCTCCATCGCAGTCTTTAACACTGGTAGCATGCCGCGACAGCGTGGACGTGAACCGTATGTGCAGTTGACGGACTTTGAGCGAGGGCGTATAGTGGGCATGCGGGAGGCCGGGTGGACGTACCGCTCAACCGCTCAACACGTGGGGCGTGAGGTCTTCACAGTACATCGATGTTGTCGCCAGTGGTCGGCGGAAGGTGCACGTGCCCGTCGACCTGGGACCGGACCGCAGCGACGCACGGATGCACGCCAAGACCGTAGGATCCTACGCAGTGCCGTAGGGGACCGCACCGCCACTTCCCACCAAATTAGGAACACTGTTGCTCCTGGGGTATCGGCGAGGACCATTCGCAACCGTCTCCATGAAGCTGGGCTACGGTCCCGCACACCCTAAGGCCGTCTTCCGGTCACGCCCCAACATCGTGCAGCCCGCCTCCAGTGGTGTCGCGACAGGCGTGAATGGAGGGACGAATGGAGACGTGTCGTCTTCAGCGATGAGAGTAGCTTCTGCCTTGGTGCCAATGATGGTCGTATGCGTGTTTGGCGCCGTACAGGTGAGCGCCACAATCAGGACTGCATACGACCGAGGCACACAGGGCCAACACCCGGCATCATGGTGTGGGGAGCGATCTCCAACACTGGCCGTACACCTCTGGTGATCGTCGAGGGGACACTGAATAGTGCACGGTACATCCAAACTGTCATCGAACCCATCATTCTACCATTCCTAGACCGGCAAGGGAACTTGCTGTTCCAACAGGACACTGCACGTCCGCATGTATCCCGTGCCACCCAACGTGCTCTAGAAGGTGTAAGTCAACTACCCTGGCCAGCAAGATCTCCGGATCTGTCCCCCATTGAGCATGTTTGGGACTGGATGAAGCGTCGTCTCACGCGGTCTGCACGTCCAGCACGAACGCTCGTCCAACTGAGGCGCCAGGTGGAAATGGCATGGCAAGCCGTTCTACAGGACTACATCCAGCATCTCTACGATCGTCTCCATGGGAGAATAGCAGCCTGCATTGCTGCGAAAGGTGGATATACACTGTACTAGTGCCGACATTGTGCATGCTCTGTTGCCTGTGTCTATGTGCCTGTGGTTCAGTCAGTGTGATCATGTGATGTATCTGACCCCAGGAATGTGTCAATGAAGTTCCCCCTTCCTGGGACAATGAATTCACGGTGTTCTTATTTCAATTTCCAGGAGTGTATATCGAGTGGATGAACGTGTACGGGTATGGAGACGACCCCTTGAATCTATGGACGCTGCATGTGAGCAGCGGACTATTAAAGGTCTGTAGAGGTGTGGGGCGTTCGTGTGTTGGGGTGACGTAGGACCCATGATAAGTCTAGATACTACTGTGACAGGTAAACGTAGGTAAGCATCCTGTCTGGTCAGCTGCATCCATTTATGTCCATTGTTCATTCCGACGGACTTGGGCAATTCCAGCAGGAAAATGCGACACCCCGCACTTCCAGAATTGCTACAGAATAGAATAGCTCCGGGAACAATCTTCTTAGTTTAAGCAGTTCCGCTGGCCATCAGACTACCCAGACTTGAATATTATTGAGCATACCTGGGATGCTTTGCGACGTTTTGTTCAGAAGAGATCTCCATCCCCTCGTACTCTTATCGATTTATGGTCCAGCCCTGCAGGAATCAAGATGTCAATTCCCTCCAGCACTACTTCACACATCAGCTGAGTGCATGCCGCGTCGTGTTGCGCCACTTCTGCGTGCTCGCAGGAGCCCAGCACGATACTGGGCAGGTGTACCAGTTGTTTTTTTTTTGGTCTTCAATGTATTAGGGTTCCGTTTTTATCGACTGAGGTAGGGAACCTCAAGTATTTACACTACTGGCCATTACAATTCCTACAACACAAAGATGACGTGGTATAGACGCGAAATTTGAAATTTAACCGGCAGGAAGAAGATGCTGTGATATGCAAATAATTAGCTTTTCAGAGCATTCACACGAGGTTGGCGCCAGTGGCGATACCTACAACCCGCAAACATGAAGAAAGTTTCCAACCGATTTCTCAAACACAAACAGCAGTTGACCGGCGTTGCCTGGTGAAACGTTGTTGTGATGACTTGTGTAAGGAGGAGAAATGCGTACAATCACGTTTCCGACCTTGATAAAGGTCGGATTGTAGCCTATCGTGATTGCGGTTTATCGTATCGCCACATTGCTGCTCGCGTTGGTCGAGATCGGAGCGCCGTGCTGGATCCCAACGGCCTCGTATGACTAGCAGTCAAGATGACAGGTATCTTATCCGCATGGCTGTAAGGGATCGTGCAGCCACGTCTCGATCCCTCAGTCAAGATGGGGACGTTGGCAAGACAACAACCATCTGCACGAACAGTTCGACGTTTGCAGCAACATGGACTATCAGCTCGGAGACCAAGGCTGCGGTAACCTTGACGCTGCAACACAGACAGGATGGTGTACTCAACGACGACAGGATGGTGTACTCAACGACGAACCTGGGTGCACGAATAGCAAAAAGTCATTTTTTCGGATGAATCCAGGTTCCGTTTACAGCATCATGATGGTCGCATCCGTGTTTGGCGACATCGCGGTGAACGCACATTGTAAGCGTGTATTCGTCATAGCCATACTGGCGTATCACCCGACATGATGGTATGGTGTGCAATTGGTTACACATCTCGGTCACCTCATGTTCGGATTGACGGAACTTTGAACAGTGGACGTTACATATCAGATGTGTTACGGCCCGTGGCGCTACCCTTCATTCGATCCCTGCGAAACCCTACATTTCAGCAGGATAATGCACGACGGCATGTTGCAGGTGCTGTACGGGCCTTTCTGGATACAGAAAATGTTCGACTGCTACCCTGGCCAGCACATTCTCCAGACGTCCCGCCAATTGAAAACGTGTGGTCAATGGTGGCCGAGCAACTAGCTCGCCACAATAAGCCAGTCACTACCCTTGATGAACTGTGGTATCATGTTGAAGCTGCATGGGCAGCTGTACCTGTACACGCCATCCAAACCCTGTTTGACTCAGTGCCCAGGCGTACGAAGGCCGTTATTACGCCAGAGGTGGTTGTTCTGGGTACCGATTTCTCAGGATCTATGCACCCAAATTGCATGAAAATGTAATCACATGTCAGTTCTAGTATAATATATTTGTCCTATGAATACCCCTTTTATCATCTGCATATATTCTTGGTGTAGCAATTTTAATGGCCAGTAGTGTATATATAATATAATATATAATAACATAATTTCAAACCGCACATAATTATTACGAAATTACATTAAATAATCTGCATACAGGCATTTGCCGACGAATAGTCATGGCCGCTTCGTGCCTTACCCTTTAACGCTTTGGAGTGATTTCGATTGTGAAATCTGCATATGAGATAATCTTAAGTATGATCGTATTTCGCATGGAGAGGTGCTTGTGTTGTAGAAGGTAGGAGTTTACAATGGACTGATCACTGACTCATTCGCGACATCTAACTAAAGCTCTCTTCAGTAAGAAGGTTGACTTTAACACCACGTCGCGCTCATGGGTTTCATGCTGTTTCCCTCTCTTTGTCCGACCTTCCACATAGAGCGTAATGGGGCGTACATTTTAATGAGGAGTCCGAACCATGCTGCGACAGCTGCCAGCACCGGCTGACAGTAGAACGATTAATGACGAGTTGCATGTAATTACAGCAAGCAGTAGAAACATGTGCAACGTCTGATGAGTTTATCTTATCTGCAGTAGTGTCTGCATTCTGTTTCGTAACATATGCATCTGGGTGGGCTGGGGAGCGGCATGAGCGTTGGATTTCTCTCTCTGTGTTGTCAGTAGTTCGGTGTGGTTCTGGGAACAACAAAACAGAACTAGCGTTCAACATATCGGAGCGTGCAACGTTAAATTTCTTAATCAGGTAGGTAGGTTAGAAAATTTGAAAAGGGAAATATGTAACCTCCCAACAGAAAAAATTCCGTAACCTACCAATAATACAATGTGACTAATCTCTCAATAAAATTGTGCCTCACTTATAACCTTTCAATAATTGACTGTGAATCTGAACTGGTAAATTGTGGACGTCAGCAGTGCTGTGTCATGGCCCTGAAAGATCATTCCGAATAAACTGAAAATTCTTACCTCAATAAGGTCGCCTGATAACGCGTATATATCTGCTCCTATAATAATTCCCAGTGCAATACTGGCCGATAGATTTCTCATGTATAAAAAGAAACAACTGATTTTTCTTTACAATAATCGGGATGACCATGGATTGGAGAAATTAGTAAATTCTTTAAAGTGAGATGAATGATTGTCAAAAGTTAATTTTTATAAGAAAGATTATTATTAAGAGATTTTTTTTAAAAAACATTTACATGGGACTTGATGTAACAATACTACATATGCTCGAGGCTGCTTTTACCATATACTACAACGCTCAGGCACCGCCATCGCTCCCCACGACCTGCCCAGCCAACTAGATACAGCAGACTGATGGCAACTACTTACTCATACTGACACACAGTTCCTCACACTGCTCTTTGGTCTGAGATTCTCTTACAGCTTACATATCGCAGGCAGCGCGTGAGCAGTCCATCGAAATTACATCTGCTCGAGTGCGCTAGCAACAAATTCTTTATTCACGGACTTCTTACAAACAGACAGTCTGAAGTAATATGTTGTGATACTAGTGCACTGCCCGTTGGTAAAAAGAAGTTCTGGTCAAGCAAGTGAAGATTTATAAATACAAAATGAAATACGGGTAATGTAGGAGTAGGTCTCATAATAAATAATATAATAAGAATGTGCGTAAAGTACTATGCATTATAGTAATCAAGGCAGACACGAAGACAATACCTGAAAGTAGACGGCTGTGGGGAGGTGAGAAACGGCAGAGAATTGATAATTCTTGGAGAGACCAAATGAAACTTAACGCCTACTTGCTTTCCTGTACCTAGTCTGTATGATCACTCGTGTTTGTCCCTTCTTTATTACTATTCAAACTGTCCTGTGGGACGCTCCACTTTTCTGTTGGGACAGCCCTCAAACTAAGTGTAATTGGTTTACTTCCGGTTCGCAAACGGGGGTGGGAGGGGGGGGGGGGGTTGTTTGCGGCATAATTACTTGAATTTAACTGTGGAGAGAATGAGGGAGGTCCAAACAGAAGAGCAGAACGTGTCTTTACTCTTTCGTATTTACTGGTTACCAAAGGGACTGGGGTTGCACATGCTAATATGCGACTCAGTGATCATTTTGTCTAGTCAGCTTGTGCTGATGAAATCCGACTTATTCTACTGATTTGCAGGGAATATTTGTCTGTATGTTAAAGATTCTTCTATTCATCATTTAATTATTTGCTAACTGAATTAACTGAGTAACATAACATCGTCATCGACATACACCACGGTTAAGACAAGTATTAACGTCACTACGATTTAGACAAAACTTTCATTGACACACAATACAATTAAGATAGAAACTTACTATCACTTTGAGCGCACACTGCGTGAACACTTGGGGGAGTGGTTGGGATTGCGTTTCGTCAACTTGCCACAACCCGTAATTCTTTATTCTACTGTGCATTTATTCAACTGCACGAAAGGAGAAATCAAACACAATAAGACAGGAATGTAGTAAGATAGAGAGTGCTGGGGAGAGAGCAGAGATTCACTACTCGCATTCAGATCTTTAACAGACACGAGCCTACCTTTTGCGTACAAGAAAACGTTTCGCTTTCTAAGCTTCTTCCGCCTGTGAGCGCCTAGCTTACTGTGCTCGGCTACTGTGCCGATGACCACGTGGTCCTGGTCAAGGACATCATCCGGTTTCCTGTTTGCAAAATCGGCCAACGCGTGTGTGAAAACGGCCGTGAAGCGGCAAAGAGTACCGAATCGATTCCGTTCGGTATCTGATTTTATCGGCGGTGGGCAACAGTGGCTTTAAGAGCGGCACTGTTGCACGTGGTCCACACGAAGCTTCATGGGTCACAAAGAACAAACTGTCACGAAATTCACTTGCCAGAACGGAGATCTTATCCTTCGTTAATCTAGCCATTTCACACGCTATAAGAGCTTACAGTTAATGTAATAGGAGAATGTAAGTGGCTTAAACTTCAGCACTGGCTACCATGTGGCGAGGAACGAGGAACAGAGTCCTCTCCTACACATTCTAAGGCAAATCTTAATAAATTTCACAGAAAGCATACATGAAGTCTTTCCGTATGCAACTATGACCTAGAAACGGACGGATTAGTACATTTATCAAATATACACATACCTTTGTTCTGAATTTGCCCCCCGTCTGCCGAATAGGGCTTCGATGGAGGGGATGAACGTGCCAAAAAACTGCTGAGACCAACCTCTCCACTCCCAAGCTTTTTTCAGTCAACTGACTATCTTTGGTCGCTACCTGCTTGTGTCCTCTCTGCTCTCATCTCAGAGTGGAACAAACGAAGTTGGTATTACTCTGCAGAGCTTCTCTGCCATGAAAAGTCGTCTGCTTCCCAACTAACGTTAACTACGCGCAGGGATTGGAGCGGAAGCACATGGGGCGTATACATACAAATAGCGCTTCAGTACTAACCAAATAATAATAATAATAATAGCTGAACCTACACAACCTATTTACAATGTTTTTGCCTACTGCCATCCGACGACATGGGATTGCGCGACGCCTACACCAGGGCAGCGTCATACTGAAGGTGGCGGAGCAGCCGCCTGACATTGCGTTCGCGTCGTCGCGACTTTAATACTATGACAGACGGTCTTATATGGTTATTATTGTCATTGAACGGCGCAAATGATGTCGATTCATAACTATCATAGAAGAACGAGATTATATGCCTATAAGTTCCGCAGATGACGATGCGATAAGATAAATTACTCAGATAGTTAAGGGAGACGAGGGAATGGAATTCGATACTAGAAGAAGAAGAAGAAAGAAAAAGAAACAGAAAATGGACTGAAGGAAAAGAACGAAAAGGGAAGCCGCCTAGTGCAGTTTCACACAGAACATTATTTAATGATTGTTAGCACTTGTTGAAGAATTGTGAAAGAAAGTTGTACGCTTGGAAGAGATATGCAGGCACCGGGAGGGTTGAGATATACTACATAAGACAAGACATAAGATTTAGAGAGCATAAACAACCAAACATATACAGGGATAAACGTGGACTTTGAACTGTAGATTGAAACAGAAAAGAAATTGGAGAAAAATACGAAATCAAGCGACTGGGAGCTGGATGTACTCATGAACCAGAAGTTGCTGAGAGTTTTAAAGAATGCATTAGCCAACGATTGGTTGAAACAGAAGAAATGAATACAATTTTATACGAATGGGGAGCTTTGGAAGATTATTTAGTGAAGGCAGCTGAGGGAGAAATAGGCAAGAAGACGAGACCTCGTAGAAATCTTTGTATAATAAGCGAGATATTGAATTTAACTGGCAGCAAGAGGGAATATATGAAATACAGCAAGTGAAGCGGAGAAACAGATTACAGACGACTAGAAACTGAGATTGACAGGAAGTGTGAAATGGCTAAGCAGGAATCATTAAAGGATTAAGCTAGGCTGTAGAAGCATGCATAAACAGGGCAAAAATGGATGCCACATATCGAAAAACTAAGGAGACCTTTGGAGAAAAGTGAAGCAGTTTTATAAACACCATGACCTCGGATGGCAACCAGTACTAAGCAACGAAAGACAAATTGAATGGTGGAAGGAATACATAGAAGGCGTATAGACGGGAAGTGAACTTCAGAGGAATATTATAGAAAAGGAAGAAGAAGTTAATTAAGGTGATGGAAGATATGACACTGCGAGAAGAATTTGACAAAGCACTGAAAGACCCACGCCCAAATAAGAACCCTGGAGTAGATGATTTCTGTCAAAATTGTTCAGAGACAGACATGACAAAACTATTTCATCACATGTGCAAGAAACCTGAGAAATACCCTCAAAGCTCAAGAAGAATGCAATAATTCCAATTCAAAACAAGACATGTGTGAGTACTTCCGAACTGTCAATTCAGTAACCCATGACAGCAACATATTGACGTGAATTGGTTATAGAAGAGTGTATAAACTAGTACAAATCGATCTCGGGGAAGTTCAGTTCGGATTTTGACCATCTGCCGTCTTTTCTTCGAGCGATACGGCCAGCCAACTGCCTTTCCGTTATGTCACTGGCTTTTGTATTACGTCTGATATCAACTGCTTTCTTTCTGTCTTTCTTTGTGTAGCCCAACATTGATTGATCTTTGTAATCCTCTTTCGGTTACTATTAGCTTTCTGCAGGTGAACTCATTTAAGGGCCATGTCTCATTGCCATAAGTTAGTTCTGAGAGTATACATTAGTCAAAACCCGTTCTCTTCAGCTTAGTCCTCTCAGACTTCAAAATTGAAGAGTATTTTCCATAATCTTGACAGCCCAATGTAATACGTAAAAATATTTCTGGTTTTCGGCCTCCTTTCATATTTACAAGCTGACCCAGACAGACCTATTCTGTGGTCCTTTGCACCTTTCCCTCCGTTGTTCATTCATTCATCGTAACCATGGTTTTTATAATCAGAGCTGGTATAAAAGACGAAGGTCATGAAGGGAAAGCAGTAATGAAAAAGTAAGCCAGACTGATTCGTAGCCTTTTGCGATGTTATTGAGTCTGTATACTGAGAAAACAGTAAAGGAAACCAAGAAAAAAATTGAAATTTAATTTTTTTGGGGAATAAGTGAAGACTTTTAGATTTGCCGATGACATTGTAATTCTATTAGAGACAACAAAGAACGAGCAAGAGGATTTGAACGGAATGAACAGAGGACATAAGATGAACGTTAATCAATTCAGAACAAGGGTAACGTAATTGGCTCGAATTAACTCAGGTGATGCGGAGGGAATTAGATTGAGAGATCAGACAATAAAAGAAATAGATGAGGTTTGCTATTTTAGCAGCAAAAGAGATGGGTGGCTGATGTAGAGACGATATAAAAAAAAATGTCTACAACACGAAATGCTTTTCTAAAAAAAAGTGGAAAGACAGGAAAGGAAGTGTTTTCTACAAAAGTATTTGAGTGAAGTATTACTTTGGATGGAAGTAAAAGGAGGACGATAAGAAGCTATAACGTCGCTGTCTGGCTAACTAGCGGTAGAGCTGTATATATTGATGTTAAAAAAAAATCTATTTGGCCTGCACTGAAATCCCACCGCGAGCGTATTACTTGGCTCGATCAGGTCAAGCAATTACGTGCTCCCCGTCGTATTTAAACACGTAGGGATATATCAGTTCCTATTCCGGTATTAATCATAGCTTCAGTACATACACAACGCCAATATCTCCACTAAAGTTTTTTTTCAGTTTACTAGAGCCTAATAGTTCGTAACAGAGGGAGAGTACTTACGCATGCCGGGTTCCTTGGACAATCAGTGTCGTCGCACAGGTAATTATTTACCGAGTACACAATATTGAATGGACTGAAAGAAGTTATTAAAACACTGAATGATAGTTTACTGAACTATTTTCATAACATAACATTGCCGTAAGAAAGTAGCTTTTCCTATCTGGGTGGAATTAATGACTTATACTTCAGTCCAAGATATTATGCAAGCTCCAGAGTCCATTAACTGGTTTTACGAAAGTCAATCCTTTTCTCACAATTCGGTTACAAAGTATAGTCTCTATATCGGTCCATCATTAATAGTTTCTAACTTTGGGTAATGTCCAGTCTTTTTTGAAAATACTCAATTTAAGACAATTTCGAATCTTTCACTATCTAAATTCTACGTGCTATCATGTTTTAAGTTACTCATTTACTTCTTACAAGTTCAGTGCGTCGCAGTCGATCGCAAATCTTTAGAGCTCAAAAAATAATCTCGTCGCGCCCATGTATACGAGCACGCGCTGAGGTACGATTTGCTCCGGCAAACTCTCGTAGCCGGCCATCGTGGCCGTGCGGTTCTGGGCGCTACAGTCTGGAACCGAGCGACCGCTACGGCCGCAGGTTCGAGTCCTGCCTCGGGAGTGGATGTGTGTGATGTCCTTAGGTTCGTTAGGTTTAATTAGTTCCAAGTTCTAGGCAACTGATGACCTCAGAAGTTAAGTCGCATAGTGCTGAGAGCCATTTGAGCCATTTTTGAACCAAACTCTCGTAACACAATGACAGTGCATGGCTCTTTCCTAGGTATTACAAACGATTCTCAAAGAGTACTCATAAGGAGTATTCTTTGAGATCGTTCGTCTTACTCCCTGATTTATAATTACGGTACTTTGCGATCTACTATGATGTTATTTTGAAACTAATGTGATTCTATCTTTTTTATTGTAACGTTGTTGCATTAATATGTTCTGCAAGCGGTGCTGATGTTCAAGACAATAAAAGTGGGTTACAAGCTGTGAGCTATCTGGGGAAGTTAACCTTGCATTACTGAGCAACTGTTTCACCAGGTATCCAGTCTAGTTTACCAAATTGGCAACCAGACTAACATTAATTATAATCTTTTAATAGTCATCTTCCGACAATCGGTGATATATATATATATAATTTAAATAAAAAGAAATAAATCAGTTTATATTTAGACATTTATTTTAACATTGATCATTGTTCCGTTAAATTTTTGGCATATTAAGCTTGATTCATAACTAAACTGGTGCGTTATTTAGGATTGTGAAAATGTGAGTTTGTAATCTTACGGAACACATCAAATATGGAGCCAAGATTGGGACACTACATAAAACACTACATTCATAAAATAACACACGAAGAACGTTGAAACATATGCAAGAGGAAATTAACCACAACCAACAGATTCAATTTTCACCCAAAGAAGTTACGTTCGTAGCGCAATCTTGTCCGTCATGAAATTACCATACTTTTCTTTATGTTCAACCCACATGGGGTGTACTTTGTGAAATTCATACTAAATTCATACTAACTCTCTGTGAAATCTTCCCGAAAAGAATAGCTGAGGGCTACTTTGATGCTTACACCACATGCTTCACGTGGTCAACTTGGTTTACACAAAGAGTGTAACTCCACAATAATTTTGATAATTAAAATAAACTACATCGAAACGCAATTTACAAAAGAAAAACCTCCAACCTGTTTACTGTAGTCTTACTATTAACGTGAAGGGTCAAACAACTGTATAAGCACGTGGTACTGGTCTCACAAAGTACACCGCACGTGGGTTGAACATAAAGAAAAGTTGCTATATTGAAAAATATTGTCAAGACGAGAAGTTATAATCTCACGCACATTCACATTTAAGATTTATGATCTTGGAGTTACGGATCATCCACGCGTGGTACCACTTTACTCACGAAGTAGTGACAAAGCATCTACTGGAAAATATTCTGAACTTCACACTCAAATTACACTGCGTTGCAATTTAAGATAACATTAGATATTTTAGATCTAAACCTGAAATAAATGATAGACCAACGTGATAAACTGCAAATGGTTCTGAACACTATGGGACTTAACTTCTGAGGTCATCAGTCCCCTAGAACTTAGAACTACTTAAACCTAACTAACCTAAGGACATCACACACATCCATGCCTGAGGCAGAATTCGAACCTGCGGCCGTAGCGGCCGCGCGGTTCCAGACTGAAGCGCCTAGAACTGCTCGGCCACTATCGGCCGGCCTGATGATAAACTGTTTCAAACTAGTTTTCGGACTCAAGACCACAACAACAACAGCGACAACATTATTTCGAATCCTCTCGTTGTCGTCTATTTCCATGCGCTTTCGTGCGACGCGCTGAAATACTGAAATCATACCTCTCTCCTTTCTTTGGTGATGAATGTGAGGCGTGTATCTACTTCTCTATACAGGGAATGAACAAAAATGTGAAACACCACGAGAAATGTATGCGCGAACGTAACTGCAGGTGCTAGCGAAGCCTGCAGCTGGTGCTGTTGTATATGGCCACGAACGGCGCACGTGCAATGTCCTCAATATGTTGCAAGAGTCAGCCGAGCCAAGAACAGTGGTCTCCATTGTTATGAGTGCTTTATGTCGGAGCTAAGTGAATTCGAACGTGGGCGAATTGTTGGGGTTCGTATGGTGGATGCTCCCGTAACCAAGGGAGTAGAAGGGAAGTGGAAAAACGTCAGCTGATAAGTCAGAATGCAGACGGAAGTGTGTTGCGTGATCGTGACATGCAGTCGTTGAAACGATTGTGGTGAAAAATAAGAGGATAACCGCTGCAAAAGTCACTGCCGAACTGACCGGATCAGTCATGAACCCTCTCAACACCAAAACTGTTTCGTCCAGCCTCGTCGTCAATCTTGTTATGTCTAGGAAGCCTTCATACTCGGTTCGCTAGACGGACAATCAAACAAGTCGTATTAATGAGTTTTATTGCAATCAATCAAATACAGTACTTAACTTTGGCGATTACACTGATGTGCCGCAAGCAAAGGCCGATATAAACAGTGACTGCTGATCTCTAACTGACAAGAGTCTTTCCTGAACTGCTATCGAAGTGCCTATCGTTGACCCTGCTATACAAGTTGCTAATCTTGAAGCTGCTATTGAACTGGGCCGTCACCAGTCGGGCACTGCGCTTATGTCCTCTTCACCTAGGGGCTGCTGTTGTCGCATTGTCGTGCTGGAAGGCGATCGGTCAGCGTGCGATTGGCTGACCCATTCTCACTGCCTTCTCTGCTCTATCGTTACCGACTAGCGAGCCGGCGCTTGACTTTACTCCGTAACAAAAACAACACAAAGCTCTGTAAGCTGTGACCTACAGAGAGAGATGGAATTCCAGAACCACGCAGCAACAGTGATGCAAATGGCCGTAACATAAAATGGCTCCGAGCACTATGGGACTAAACATCTGAGGTCACCAGTCCCCTAGAACTTAGAACTACTTAAACCCAACTAACCTAAGGACATCACACACATCCATGCCCGAGGCAGGATTCGAACCTGCGACCGTAGCAGGTTACGAAATGAGACACTTAAAGTAGTAAATGAGTTTTGCTATTTGGGGAGCAAAATAACTGATGTTGGTCAAAGTAGAGAGGATATAAAATGTAGACTGGCAATGTCAAGGAATGTGTTTCTGAAGAAGAGAAATTTGTTGACATTGAGTATAGATTTAAGTGTCAAGAAGTCATTTCTGAAAGTATTTGTATGGAGTGTAGCCATGTATGGAAGTGAAATGTGGGCGATAAATAGTTTAGACAAAAAGAGAACAGAAGCTTTCGAAATGTGGTGTTACAGACGAATGCTGAAGATTATTAGATGGATAGATAATGTAACTAATAAGGAGGTACTGAATAGAATTGGGGAGGAGAGGAATTTGTGGCACAACTTGACTAGAATAAGGGATCGGTTAGTATGACATGTTCTGAGGCATCAAGGGATCATCAGTGTAGTATTGGATGGCAGTGTGGAGGGTAAAAATTGTAGAGTTAGACCAAGAGATGAATACACTAAGCAGATTCAGAAGGATGTAAGTTGCAATAGGTACTGGGAGATGAAGAAGCTTGCACAGGATAGGGTGGCATGGAGAGCTGCATCAGACCAGTCTCTGGACTGAAGACCACAACAGCAACAACAACAACAACATGAAATTTAGCTAACATATTGAACTTTTTTAGACTTGAGAAGAGGTCTCTATCTGCTTCCGATCTCTAGAAAATGGATGCTATGTAACGCATTCACTCCAGATCTCACGCCTGCGGAAATGAAATATTCCCATCATCTCCCGGGTTCGATTCCCGGCCGGGTTGGGGATTTTCTCTGCCGTGGACAGTGTATTGGTATGTCCCCATCATTTCATCATCATCATCATCATTCGTGACAGTAACTATATTGGATTGGGTAAAAAAATTGGACTGAGAGAGAAATTTGATCATTAATCATAAAGGGTGATGCTTATCGAATGAAAAAAAATTAACAATTCACACAAAAATAAATCTCCAATTCTGTTGGAATTTTGGGTAAATACTATAACCTATCGTTTTTTAACACTGGGCGACTGGAGTGGAAACTTACCAAAGGATTTTATTCCTTTTTCTCAGCTGAGCAGTACTGAAATAATGACGACCGTAACTTTCAGGCGGGATGAAACGCAGATGCCAGATGCTGGTTACTCACCTACGGCTTGCCAAATTGACAATGTGTGATTCGCTAATAAAATAGTTGTTATTGAGAAAAGTAAACAATTGATACGTGGCGCAACAGATTGGTCAGTGTATCGTCAGCAGCTGAGAACAATGCGCGCTGCAGGACTGCGGAAGCTAAGTGTACTTTGTGAGAGGAAGAGTTCACGTCGTTCGAGAAACATTGTCATGAAAGTAGATCTGCCTGTGTCAGCAATACGTTTCAACAAATTAAGTAAATCAAATCACCACACTCTTTCAGGGTACTCTTACTTTCGAAGTAATACCGACCACTACTTCATTTGTGTAGCCTGTTGTGTAATTAGTTTATTAATCCTGATAGTGTGTATGCGACCCCGGAAAAGCTTTATGTCGTCACGCCGACCCAATTAAAACATCGTTATTCGTAAGGGCTTCTCGACTGTTTCTAGCTTGCAGTGGAAATGTGATGTCCACATGTACGTAGTATAATGTCTCTAACTATATCCATATCGAAATAATGTTAGTGAAACTTAGGTACTTCATATCTTTGACCCTTTTTACCAGCAGCACAAAGGGGTAATACCTGTGAAAATTACGTCTTTTCGCCTTTTTGTAGCAGATCGTAGAGATACGTCAGCATAACTGGCAGCAAGTACATAACCTTGTTTTACTTTCCTGTCTTGCCTCTAGATCACATGATTTTATAATATTCCTTACTTCCGTATTCGCTACCGCCACGATGAATGGTGTGTCCTTTCTTGCGATCTGAAAACATTCTGGAGGCAGAACACCTAATTCTAGTGGCAAATGGCTCACCAGTTACTGAACTGTGCATTGTTCATGACAAAAGAATAAACGAAACAAAAAAGCATACAGATATATGTAACTGAAAACAATTATGTGCTAACGAAAAGAGACGGAGCGCTTAAACGGCGAAAAACGAAACACTACTCAGTGACAATTAAATTCAATATACCGCAAGGCTGTATATTTCGGATGGGCAATACTTCCACTGCCCGTATGCGGCATGCCGAAGAGAGCATATGGCAGGACTGTCTTCCCACACCCCGCCTCGCCCCACCCGTAGTGCTCACGTGACTCGCGGCGCGAGAAACTATGTCACTACTATAAAGGCCGTGCGACCTGGTACAGGCGTTGTCACGCCCCAGTCGCTTGAAATGCTTCAAATGGCTCTACGCACTATGGGACTTAACATCTGAGGTCATCGGTCCCCTAGACTTAAACCTAAGTAACCTAAGGACATCACACACATCCACGCCCGAGGCAGGATTCGAACCTGCAACCGTAGCAGCAGCGCGGTTCCGGACTGAAGCGCCTAGAACACCTCGGCCACATCGGCCGTCGTCCCAGTTGCGTAGCGTCGCAATTTGAGCAGTCGCATTTGGACCTGTGAATCTTTACGCGTCTCAACTATCGCCTAGCATAAACGGAGGTGCGATCCAAGCAGAGAGCTGTTATTGAGTTTCTTTTGACGGAAAATCAGAGCATCACAGATATTCATAGGCACTTGCAGAGTGTCTACGGAGACCCGGCAATGGACAAAAGTGAACCGTTGAGCGAGGCGTCTTTCATCATAGCTACAACGTCGCACAAACCTCATGGGCTGGTCGGTGTGGCCGAGCGGTTTTAGGCGCTTCAGTCTGGAATCGCGCGACCGCTACGGTCGCAGGTTCGAATCCTCTCTCGGGCATTGATGTGCATGATGTCCTTAGGTTAGTTAGGTTTACGCAGTTCAAAGTTCTAGGGGACTGATGACCTCAGATGTTAAGTCCCATAGTGCTAAGAGCCATTTGAACCATTTTTTTATCCCGCATGCTGGACGGCTGCACACAGCTGTGACTTCTTCCATTTTGGAATGTGCGGACACCCTCATTCGAGGCAATCAACAGGTCACAATCGAAAACCTCGCTATTCAACGGGGGATCTCTGTTGCTAGTGGGGACACACTTGTCCACCAGTTGGGGTACTCAATGCTATGTGCTCGCTGGGCTCCTCGAAGAAGACCATAAAAAGCGTCTTCAGCGAAAGGTTTGAGACTAACTGTCTGCAAGTTCGTTACTATACAACATGAACATCAAGGCTCTCAACACACTTCCCTTGGGCATACATGAAGTTATTTCTGTGGATGACTCTCGATCGAAAATAACATTCTGCGTCCTCCCTATCATGAAATCCTCGATCCGAGCGCAAACTTTACTTGATACTGAAACTTCCTGGCAAATTAAAACTGTGTTTTGGACCGAGACTCGAACTCGGGAGCTTTGCCTTTCGTGGGCAAGTGCACTACCACTGAGCTACCCAAGGACGACTCACGTTCCGTCCTCACAGCTGTACTTGAGCCAGTACCTCATCTCCTACCTCATCAATTTATGGTCATCAATCCACCAATAACCATTCTTATATGAGCGACAGAAGAATATGCAATTAAAGACTTTAAATCAACCTGACGAAAACAAATAAATCTAACAATAACTTCACCAGATAAACCTAAAGATAATCAAAAATAATTAAACTTTAACCCAAATAAGAAATAACCTTTATAACACAAAATATCATAACCAACCAACTTCAATAAAACACCAGCAAGAAATAGGGCCTCTACATGAGCCTTAGGAAGTCATAAATGAACCACAATATTGGCATCTTAAGTAAAAAAGCCAAAATTATAAATACGTAAAACATAGAATAATAAGAACCAAAATCAACCAATAAAGGGAAATATAGAGTGTTAGAAAAATCATAAACCCTAAATAAAACCAACAACAAAGGTAATCTAGCAACCAAAGTATAAAAAATTAAATAAACACCAGCCTGTAAATGTTCAGGCTGGTATCTTCAACCCAGAATCAAAAGCAAAGTAGGGACTAATCTAGCCTAGTCCTGAGTTCGAGTCTCGGTCCGACACACAGTTTTAATCTGGCAGGAAGTTTCATATCAGCGCACACTCCGCTGCATAGTGAAAATCTTATTCTTTACTTGATACTCCATAATGACTGTACATTTGTTAACAATAGTATGTGCGATAACGAGTCAAATGCTTTTCAGAAATGTTTTCGGAACTGAAGTGGTTCCTTTCATTAAAAACGATGAGTTTTTTGTTCGTGTTTATCATAAAGTCTTAAAGAAAAGGAATCCGCTTCAAACGTGGTAAAAAAGAGGAAGATATAATTGTTTCCATTTTTCTAACACTGTTGTAAAGCCGGCCGGAGTGGCCGAGCGGTTCTAGCCGCTACAGTCTGGAAGCACGCGACCGCTACGGTCGCAGGTTCGAATCCTGCCTCGGGCATGGATGTGTGTGATGTCCTTAGGTTAGTTAGGTTTAAGCAGTTCTAAGTTCTAGGGGACTGATAACCTCAGAAGTTAAGTCCCATACTGCTCAGAGCCATTTGAACCATTTGAACTGTTGTAAATATTTTTTTTTCTAATAAAGTCAGACCTATTGGATTCACCGCCAAAAGTGAAAGTTAAATTCAGGCCAAAATGGTTCTTGTTCGTCAACGACGCGCTTGGTGACGAATAACCGTGTCATTGTTGATATTCATACAAAGGAAATTACTTTGTAGACAGTTAATGGACCTTAAATATCGATGTAGGTTCGACTTTCAAAAGTCAAAATAACAAGCCATAGAGCGTCACCTAGCAAGTCGCTTCAGACTTAAATTAAACGGGCGGAAATTACTTGCGTCACATAATTGAAACAGGAATGACGAGTGGTTGATAATTTTACAAACGCTGTCTGAAACAAAATGTTCCAATTATTATTGGCAAAAAGGTTACAATGAACGCACTTACAGCTGCCAAAAGAGGAAGAAGGAAACAAACTGAAGTCGTTTTTTATATAGACAGCATGACTGCACTTTCGTCAGAGTCTACAAATACTCATTTTCGAAAACCTTCGTCTTTTATAATACAATTAAAGGAAATCTGGTCATTCGTGGTAGTTGTCACAAATCTGCAAACATCTTAATTGAAATTACATCAGGAATTAGTATACAGAAGTCCAAAACAGAAATATTACTTTGAAACTTTATAGAATCCATGCTGCTTTTCGAGATATCCCATTATGTTTAAGTTCAGAATATGTTTTAGGATTCTATAACAGATCGACTTAAATGAGATACGGTGATATTTTTGAGGATCAGTTCTGCTACCCTACTTGTAGACGGGTGTGACTTGTGTTTTGTTCCAATTACTGGGCAAGGGATACGCGGTTTATTGTGATAGTTTCATCGGACCCTGGAGCCTTGTATAGATCTAGTGATTTTGGTTGATCCTCAACGCCTCTGACACTGATACCCAATTTAGTCACCCTTCCAGTCGTGCGAGAAGCAAACTGTGGCAACGCTTCTGTATATTCCTCAGTAAAGGAATATTTGGAAACGGAAGTCACCATTTCTGCTTTTTCGTTGTTATTCTCAATTTTAGCTCTTGGAATTTGGCACCACTGGCATCATTTACGTATGGTGAGAATTTCGTTGGATTTTGAGAGAAATCTTTCGACAATATTCTGCTAGGCAGTCATTCAAGGCTTCAGGCATTGACAGCACCACGACTTATAACCTTTATCTGTCAAGCAACCAAATAACTTACCTATTTGTACAGGGTGTTCGGATCTGCTGATGTCATTTAACGTCCGTCCTGCCTCTCTGACGTGGTTCGAGCTTCATTCACAAGTCTGTGAGTGTTAGAGCAACACAGTTAAGTAGACGTTTGCGGAATACACTGACATGATCATTCTGTATAGCGAAGCTCACAGTAGAGGAATAGCGGCTCGTCGTCTTTATCAAGGTCGTTTCCACAACGTTCGAAATCACCGCATAGTCTTTGCCCCACAAGCAGCCTTCGAGAAAGCCGTACCTTCACCATCATCAGGCGCGACCGTAGTGCTCCACCGAGACACCGCACACCCGAATTGGAAAAGCATCACGTCGAAGGTGACCGTCTGACGTAATACATGTCGTCCTGTCTATCCTGCATACCAGGACAAACAACTCTGAGACTTTTCTCTTTCCCTCAGCGGACGTGGACGCGCTACACAACTCAATGCAACCGTCGTAGACATTGGTTCCTATTCAAAATATTATGTACTCGTTCTCCTTTACAGGTTCTAGTACTTTGTAACAGGGATTTCCGAACACCCTGTATGTGATATGCTTACAAACTGACATTCGGCAAAAACTGAATTCTTGGTATATCTATCCTTATGACTGGACGTACTGAGGAACCACGGCCGTTCACTACTGTAAGAAAACGAAACGCCTACAGCCGTCCTTATGATCTTATTTATTGTGTAGCTACCAGTTTCAGCGCTTCAGTGCGTCATCTTCAGGCCTTAGTTGATGTTGAAGGGATTATCACGATCCATATATACGCTGCATCAGTGGCCAACATAACTGGTTTACGCAGACTATCTACAGCCGTAAGGTCAGCACTCCAACCATCAACTGCAGTTGGCATCAACATCAACTGAGGCCTGAAGATGGCGCATTGATCCGCCGAACCTGGTAGCTACACAGTCAATAAGATCATAAGGATGGCTGTAGGCTTTTAATTGTCTTACAAGAATTTAACTGGTAATTTGTATGAAAGCTAAGAACGCTAGTTTGTCACTTTTTAATCAATTTTTAATTTCTCTCTCTCGTTGAATAAGTTACGAACAGTATACATTCAATGCCTTACCCGCTTTTAACTTTACTTCCATTCGTGTTGGCCGACCAGCGACTGACACATATCTTCTTGCCCACTTGGCACCTAAAAATATAAACGCTTTCAGTGCTTTCACGAACAGAGGAAATCGCAGAGCGTGAGGGGGGGGGGGGGGGGGGAGGAGAGGGATTTCTTTCTCGTAAGCAGAAAAGGAAAGAAAATCCGGTACGGACTCAAGAATTACATCTCGGTAGTGCATCCAGTTGTCACACCTTGATTGTGAAAGACGTGAAGAGTGCGTTGCAGAAGTTAAGCACTTCGTTTTATAAAACTTTTGCCAACTTGCTGTGCAGACCGAGCTCCCGAAGGATTGCAGCCAAAGGAGAAAAAGAAACTGCTCTTCGCTTTGGGAAATATGGCCGACTGCGACAAGGATGCTCTATCCCGCAACGCCACCCAACTCTTTTACTGGAGTAACTCGCGGCTAGTTGTTATGCGGTTAGCGATTTCCTAGTTCCCGCAGGTGCCAAAAGGGACCGAGGGGCATACAACAGCGTGATGAGAGAAGCGACGACTGAAAAGAACAGTTACTTGCTGGATGTAAAGCAGGAGAAAAGAAACTTCGCTGTGTGGTTCTTTGTGGCATCAGACTTTAACACGTTTGATCCGCCTCTTCATTTCTTACTCTTCATCTTCGAATACTTATAAACGGCATCCCGTAAAGAACGCAGCTTTTCATACGCCAGCAGTTCTTGTTAGAGTAAGCTGCTGTTTCATTTTTGGTTTGCGATGGAGCGCTCAGTAACGGAACAGCGTGTTGTCACAGTAAAAATTTATTACAAATGTGGTGAATATTACGCAGAGACTGTTCGTAAATTTCGTAGAATCTTGGTCAACGCAGTGGAATGAATAAGTCAACAAGATGAGACTGATTGCCAAATTTGAGAAAACCGGTGCGGCTGTCGGTATTAAACCATTGAGGCATTCTTATCTTAATCGTTCTGCAGAAATCACTGGCACTGTAAGTGATGACGTGCTGTAAGAACGATATAATGTAATCGCCTGCTTTCGTAACAATTTGATATTACCACAACAAACGTGCAGCGAATTATGAAAAATGTGCACTGATGGGCCAATAACATCCGACTGAGACGAGAAGTTAAGCCAAACAATCACGAAAAGTGCCGCCCATTTATCCATAGGGTGTTTGCGAATCAAAGAGGGGATAAAAATTTCATCGAGAAAGTAACATTCACTGATGATGCGCACTTTCTATTGAGTGTGCTTCCTGAATAAGCAAATTGCGGGCTCACTAGTAACTATGAAGAAGTTATTATATCCACACTGAGTGATGCAATGTGCCAAACCGTCTTCAACCTGAAAAAAGCGCATCACTTGTTTCTATCGCCTCAGCTTACTATCGATGTTTATGTTGTAGGAGAGTGAAGAGTTTGTTAAGTTGTTTGTATGGTTTTTGTGTTAAAATGTTTTAGATATGTGACACACAATGTTCAAGAAAAGCTGTGCCCTGTCAAGTCAGCGAGTTTGCTTTGCCCAGCCGACTGCTGAATCGCGGCGATGATAACTACGGTGCAGCTGGCCTCTAGAAATCTTTGCCGACGACTGCTAAGAAGAAACACTTATTGTTAAAGACAGAATTAGTGTGATATGTTTGTACGCAGAGAATGGTTCTTGGCTTGGACGTTTGAATTTCAGGAGTATCCGAGTATTGTTCCAGTAGTGAGTCTCGAGAGAGATTTTCCCCTGAGTTTGATGAAATCGGCTCACACGTACTATACTTTAGTTAGTCTGCAACGGGGATAGAATTCAAGTGGGTTCAAAGTAGTTCTAAGTCGTTTAGAAAGATATTTTGAGGAGACTGTCGGCTTCTTTAGAAAGTGATTATTTCCTCGATTATGGTAGACTCGCCAAGTACAGGAAAAGTTCCGAGTTACTGAATTGCGAGAAATGGTTCTCCTGTTTGTAATTAACGATGCGTTTATGCTACTTCACAGCCGCACGTTTGTAGGCGAACCGTGTTTCAATATTTTCTTGAGATTTTCTCTTGGATGGTGCACGTGAAGTCTTTTAGTTATTTTGTGGTTGAACGTTAAAGCACGCACTAAAGGACAGTAGCGTTACATTGCATTATTGTGACTATATAGGTGTACTCAAGCATATAGTGACTTAGCGATATACTCGTGAAGTAAAACGCTGACTTGTATCTGTAAAACTTAATTGCAGCAAACAAAAAATTAACGATTTTAAACTGAAAAAGTCAATACTCGACTTACCTTTTATCCCCAAACTATTACAAGAAAAATAATCAAAGGCTTATTTCAAAGCAGACTAATATCTTGAATATGTCTTTAACAAAGTAAATCCAAAGATCAATAAAGACTGGAATATTGATAAAAGCAAAGTTCAAAGAAATTAAAGAGAAGGAATAGTATTCTTTAGTTAACAACTTGCAACGAAAAGATAATTAATGACTAAGCAAATTTACATTTTATTGAACAGCGATTAATTATAAACGAAAATTATTCCATTTAATTCTGAAAGGTTGAGAGTGACGAAATAGTTCATTAAGATAAAATTTTAATAGTGTCAAGGATATTTTTGCTACAAGCCGCTACTTACAGAGATTATCGTTGATTGGTGACGAAAGGTAAACAATATTAAGTTATATCTTTGTCTTGTGAACGTATTCTCCAGTTTACGTAAAACTGTGTAGCGTTCACACTGACTGCTTGTACAAACGATTACTCGTTGAAGCTTTAAAAGACGAGCAAATATAAGAGGCAAGGGATGTATATGACGTATTCATCACTTACATACGAAAGATATCGTTTCTGGTTCATACGTTGTTGAGAAAGTGGTTGTGTTGTCAGAGTACACAGAGTGATTTCCGCTATAGATTGCTGTTATTGGTACAGTAAATACATCATTCTCACTCCCCGGTGACTCTAGCATTTAGTTTTTTTTGTGATTGATACTAGCTTCGGTGGTAGTTTATATTTCGAATCTAGTGAACCCCGACTGTAAGACGCGTTATTGTAATTAATAACTAGATATCTACCACTGACACCATTATGCCACGAAAAGTATTATTGTGTCCATTCATTTGTACATAGTGATGTCGTAGCGAGCTGTAGCGCGATTTATAGCGTGAGAAGCTGAATATAAAGTCTTACGTGACATTGATGTGTTAGTACAGACGATTATTTCAGGTCACACAGATTACGTCGTTGAGTTTAGGCAAGGTCTAGTCGGTACAACTTACTGCAATATTACGAGAGTGAGTATACTGTCTGATGTCTCTTTTCACCTACGTATTGCAGTGCTGTAGAACCAGTTCATACCGTATGTCTCCTACGACTTAATGGTATCCAAAAGGTGGTGCAGTACAGTGGCTACGCGTAGTTGAATTTCCGCTGAGGGAGTAATTGGGCCGCACTTCCTCGAAGATGGCGCCTGAAACACATTACCACAACGCATTATGTTCCGAGAATTACATGGTTGAACTTGATCGTATGAATGCTGAAGAGGTTTGGTTTCAGCAAGCTGGCGCAACCTGTCCCACATCGATAGCAACAATGGACTTATTACGACTTGGCCAGGTGATTTCTCGCAACTGTGACGTGAATTGACCACCCAGAGGTTCTCTGGAAATCCATTGAGGACAGTGGGACAGCTGTACCCAGATCTTCTTGTCTGACACAATGTGATTTATTTACATGGAGATATTTGAAACCTAGCGTGTACGTCAGTAAACCACGATCACTTCCAGAGCTCAATGCCGATATCCAGAGTGCAGTTTCAGATTTAGAGTTACAAGTACGCAGTGAAGTTGAGGAAAATTTCATCGAAAGAATGAGAATTTGCCTGTAGAGTTCCCAAGGGAATTCATACATAATCACAGGCACCATAAACTCTAATATCGTGCAAATTACTTAATTTGATCACTAATTTTCTATATTAATCTGTACGCAAAAGCTCTTTTCTTCATGGTACAGCTTCTATATGTGACACCTGCAGCATATTTCAGTACGAGGGCTATTCTGAAAGTAAGGTCCGATCGGTCGTGAAATGGAACCTACTGTGAAAATCAAGAACGGTCTATTTGCACCTTCCACCTACTTCAACACACATGCGCTTCTCCGACTAAGACATATGTGGTAGCATTGTACCAACTATCCAAAACCCTCGTCATAGAAGGCAGCCGCCTGTGCTTTCCGCGAGTTCTCTAGGCTGCTCTACAGTTCGTTGTCTGTGCCACAATGTTGTCTTCGTAGACAGCGGTTCATGTGAGCAGAGATGATACTCAGGGGGAGGCAATTATGGGCTGCATTGTGGGTGATCAGACATTTCCCATCGAAGATACTCCAGGAGCATCTTCATCGCCCCTGCAGATTCTATTTAATGCCGAATCGGACCTTCTTTCCGAATAGCCCTCGTAGTTGTTACCTGTGTTGATTACCGCGGTCCAGTGGATGATATAGAGTGTTGCGACGACTTATGAAAGCGGTGCGCCCTACGTTGGGCGGGAACCATTACCAAGAGGGAAGGCTCCGGCGCTACACATGCTCCGACGCGCTACTCATGTCAGGTGGCATTTCGCTTTCAGGAACAGCCTTGGAAGTAGTTCCGAGAAACACGTTGCGCCTTTTAGCACCTCGGGGTTTTCTTTAAGTAGCATCAGATCACTGAGCTGTACACAAAATAAAATGGAAGCCTTAAAAAGCAAACGGCAGTGAATCGATTGAGCAATTCAGATACTGTTACTGGATATCAGTACTGCACTGCATACTGCTGTCTCCGTGACGATGGAGAGGTTGATCCTGACATGCTCTTTTTTCCCGATGAAGCGTGACTGCATTTATCAGGGTACGTGAACTAAGAGGAACAGTCGACGTTGGAGCTTTGGAAAACCTCGTCAGTTACATCAAGAGCATGCGTGGTAGTACATAGGGAAGTGGTGTACAACTTTTTGCAAAACTGCCATGTGGCACAACAGCTGTATGCCACTTTACTGAAACTAGCAGTTTCAGTCAAACAAAATACCACCCTAAGGTATAAAAAAGGACATTGTCTAGATACAAATGATCGTCACTGGATGTAGGCGCTGTAATTTCTTTTAACCCTAGTAAAGTCTGTTTTTGACCGAAACTGGTAGTTTCAATAAAATAATATACTGTTACACTATCTCATCAAAAGTATCTGGGCACTCCTTTGTGTTACCTGACCATATAAAAGGAGGCAGGGTAGTACAGTTAGTAGAGCACCAGCAACAGCAACACTGGTCGGCCAGAAAAGCTCAGTAACTTCGAATGTGGGCTAGTCACTGGATGTCACCTGAGTTATCAATTGACCAACTGAATGAGCAAAATTCCCAATAAACTATTGAGCTGTATATGGGCTAAGCCTGATACTTCTTTTGAAACTCAACCTGAGTGTTCGTATGATCTAATGAACCATATTTCTTGCACGGTAAACCTCAGCCAATGAAAATGACCCCATTAACAACACAATGCAGCTACATATATTGAATTTCGAAGGTAACAAAACTGATATGTAGCTCAGCGAAAGTGAGGTGGCTCGAGGGAAAAGAGGGGGGGGGGGGGGGGGGGGAATGGGAAGGGATTACTCATAAGTAACACAATTGAGATTGGAATTAGAGCACTGACTGCAAACGTCATACTATAGTGCCCCAAAGTGTGATAAAATGGGTTTTATAGGCTCAATCTGCGCGGGAAAAATAAGTTTGCCATGTACCTCGTACGCTACCTAGTAACCTGAAAACGAAGAGCTTATGTAGTGGAAGCATTTACTCACAATAAAACCGTCTTACCCTAACCACTGAGAACTGCTTACAAAAGATAACTACGAGAGCTGCTTGTGTAGGCCTGTATATTTAGTCCCTGAGAAATTTGCAATATAAATAAATGTATATTTTGTATGATGCAAATCTCAAGCATGGTTTTTTACTCCGGCGGGAGGACCCCCCAATCTGCAGTACTTGTGGCGTCCAGATTACTGTCCGCCACATTTTACTTGACTGTCCTTTATTCTCTGACCAGAGGGCGGTGGTTTCCTTGCCACCGGATTTGCCCTCCATTTTGCAAGACGACGCAACGACTGTGGTTAAGGTCTTACGGTTTTGTGTCCTGTCCAATTTGTTGCCTCGGATTTTAGGGAAAGGATTTTAATTTACTCACCCAGGATTTAGGTAAGAGGTCAGCCAGTCACGATTATTTGTTTCACTTCGATTTCTGTTATCTTTTCTTTGTGTTTGCTTTCCTTTTTAGTGCGTTTCTTCTCCTCTTGTTTTGCCTCTGTATGTGAGGATTTGGAACTGCGTCAAGACTGTTTTTTTAGCCATTGTCCTTGTTCGCTGTCTGTCTTCGTCCCTTCACCGCATGTGTTTCTGTTTCTATGCGTTTGGGCACTGATGACCACGCTGTTTAGCGCCCGAAAACCCCAAACCACACATACACGCACACCAGTAGTGTGGTATCACACACACACGCACACGCATTCATAAATGGAGATAGGTACACATGGTGGAATTCGTGAACGAAATAAAAGGTGTAAGATAAATTAGCGAAGACCAAACGTATGATAAGTCCAGTATAACGTATAAGTAATCAAAGTATACAAAGTTAAACGTCACTGGTAAATACAAACATCGGATGAGGCCGTTTAATATCCCCTCTGAACTTCATGGCATAAGGATCCTAAAAATAAATTTAAGAACTTGTGAGAAATGACCTTGCGAGTGGGAGACATGAATTTGTGGATGGTTAACTTAGAAATGGATATTGATCACCACATGTTCTGGTGAAATCAAAAGCAAGAACAAAGGCATAAGATTTTTCACAGCAAGTCCGAATGAAAAATGCAACGCGAAAAGGATATTATTTTACATAGTCCCCCAAGACACTCGTCATCTCCAGTCGTGTGAACACATCCCAGATTATGCTGAAAGTTGCTGGTCGAATGCGCCCATATCAAATACACAAGACAAGAGTCTGGGTCACTTCTGGTCATTGTGCTACCCAAGAAGAGAGTGATTCGTGATTAAAACTGAAAGACTTGGCACGAATGTGGCCACTATACATGATTGGTGGCAGCAGCAGTCATGAGAGTGTACGGCCGCAAGAAGACCAGGCTCCAGACGGTCAGGTGGCACTGCCGAGGGGAAGGACCATAGTGTTCGGCGTATGGCTCTGGCGCATCGAACTGCATCTGCAGCAACAATTTGAGCATCAGTTGGCTCCACATTTACACAACCGTTATTAATCGGTTACTTCAAGGACAGCTCCTAGCCAAACGCCCTGTAACGTGCAATCCACTTGCGACTTCAGTGGTGTCAAGCGAGAGCTCACTGGATACTGGGAGGCAGGGTGGAGGTGTGTTGTGTTTTCTGACGAAAGCTGGTCCTGCCTTAGCGCCAGTGGTGGATGCGCATTGTTTAGGAGAAGGCCACTCAAAGGCCTGCAATCAACCTGCCTGGACACACTGGACCCACACCTCCTTTGAAAGGGCACGGCCGACTTCCTTCCCCATCCTTCCCTAATCCGATGGGACTGATGACATTTCTGTTTGGTCCCCTTCCCAAAGTCAACCATGTTACACCTGGAGTTATGATCTGGGTTGGATTTCGTATGACACCAGGAGCACTCTCGTGGTTTACCCCATGCAGACGACTGTAAAATTATACGTCAGTCTGGTGATTCGTCCTGTTGTGCTGCCATTCATTAACAGCATTCGAGAGGGTGTTTTCCAATAGGATAACGATCGCCCACATACCACTGTCGTAATCCAAAACACTTTACAGAGTATCTATCTGTTGCTTTGGCTTGCTCGATCACCAGATCTGGCTCAATCGAGCACATATGAAACGTTATCGGACAACTCCAGCGTCATCCACAACCAGCATTAATCAACTGTCTCTGTATTGTCCAAGTGCAAGAAGCAAGGAACTCCACCCCACAACTGACATACGGCACCTGTACAACACAATCCATACACGTCTGTATGCTCGCATTGAACATTCTGGTAGTTACACCGGTTATAAGTGTACCAACATTCCACATTTTCAACAGCTTATCTCGCGCTTATATTAAGCTGTGGCCTAACATTTTTAATCACTTAAATATGTTATCTAGATAAATGTATTCTGGAAATTACATTACTCTACACTAATTATTTTTTCGTATTGCGAATTTTTTCCGTCAGTGTATATCAGAATACCTTGTATCAGTGATGAACTATACGTCAGCTCATTATAGTCGAAGCATCAGCTCTCACTTGTCTAATATACAAGCTGTGTCCATCCATAAAACAAAACATTCGCAAACTCCTTCTCCGGTGCACCTTCTCCGGAACAAACTACTGTGTACTCTGGCACTGTTCAGTGCCCTATTGCTTTCAGTACCTTGACGTTTTTCCATAAATTGGTGTACATGACCAGTTTTCCCATTGTGAAACAGTTATGCAAATGCTCCCACCATTTTTTCTGTTATCACTCTTCAGTTTTTATTTCTCAGTCAGATGCGGCTTTTCCTCTTCCCCTCTCT
Source organism: Schistocerca gregaria (assembly GCF_023897955.1). Taxonomy (NCBI): domain Eukaryota; kingdom Metazoa; phylum Arthropoda; class Insecta; order Orthoptera; family Acrididae; genus Schistocerca; species Schistocerca gregaria. The sequence continues at coordinate 118,739,411 of NC_064925.1, forward strand.
ACATTACTTGTTGTTATTCAAGCTCCTCTTTCTCTGCCTGTTCCATTTTTCTTCTCAAGTCCATAGCTACTATTGCTTACGGTTTAAATCCACTCGCCTGTAATTTGGCCTTTTTTTCCACTTCTCATGGACGAATATCGATTTTGTTTTTTTCTGCTCTATTAATTATAATTTCCAAGTACTGGCTTCTTCGTTACATGCAACTTATAATATACTCGTTACAATAAATGTTATGTAAAATATGTACAATGGCTTGTCAGATGTAAGAGAGGGCAGAATAGCATTAAACGTACAATACTAAATCAATAATGAACATTTACAAACACGCATACCATTTTAAACGTTTGCAGAGACTCTTCTACCTATAGTAAGAGATAAATAGCAATCAAGAGACAAAAATATGACATTTCTATAATACTACATAGTATTGACGTACATCTATTGTTTTGTTCTCATTCCTTAATTTTTATTGTTAATTTCAAGTGAAAGATTACAAACTTATCACATGATGTTTCTGCCCCTAACTGCTTCTTAAATTGATTTGATGTGCTACACGCAAGTACATGTATAGAACAGATATCGATAATTTTTTGGCATGTTACGTGAGAAGTTCATTTATCGGCAGATAAAAATGGAAGCTTATCAATCCACAGCCAAATCTTTATGGAACATTGCCCAGTAGCTAATCCATATTGTAAACGATAGATATGTATAATTTCAGAGAAGAGGTTTGTTTGTGCTTGTAAACGTTGCAAATAAGCTTACACGGGACACTAACGACACTTACTCACGTCTTAGGCTTTGGTTTGTCATGGATACCCAGTACGCTGTGCTGAAACAGATGGAGTGCACGAAAGCAGGTGGCAAGTTTGTGCTAAAGGTAAACAAGCAGTTCAAAAAGGCTTTTAATAAATATACATGATTTGTTTCTGATTCTAAAAGTTCGAGAAAGTTTATAACTATCTCATACCAATTTTATTGTCTCTGAATTAATGTACAAGGTCCAATACATCATCCTTCGGTTAGTCTAGTTTATATCAGCTTCGCTTTAAATTAACATTCGGTCTCATTTCCTACACCATTGTATTTCTGTAATTATTAACATTCGTAGCACATGAAAATTGTAGCTCGCTGCTCCAGTCTGCCCCTAGTGTTTCTGTTGTATTTATTGTTGCTCAAATAGTTTGTAGTAGGGATCAAAAGTAGCTGACGTGCACTACAGCTCGTACAAATTACAACAACATAAAGGAAGCATGTACGTGATGTCAAACAGTAGCTACATCACTGCTAGCATCCTGTCTGTTTACGATATATATAATTCATTTTCTCTGATTTTCCGATTTTGGAATCCGGCCATTGCTTTACCTGGATTTTGTTCTGGGCACGTTCTGGATTTCTCCTATTGAGGGTAAGAGGACAGACACAGGAAATATCTGACTAATTACGTATCTCATGTTAGTCTTTTGAGAGCTTTATGTTCTTCAAACCACTGTCTCACCATTCTGGCCTCGCGACACACACACACACACACACACACACACACACACACACACACACAACAGTACTACTGGAAGATACCGCCGCATTTGTGAATGACATCATCCGTGTAATCCACGGCTGTCATGTTGCCTTTTAAAGGGGTCGGTACACGACCTGTATGATAACACGATACGATACTGTAGTGCCTGCGTTATTCTGAATTACGATGCAAGGTTCCTTTGCAAATGCATGCTTGTCCGAAGGAACCGGCCGTTATGAAACGTATCTAATGTATTTGCAGCTGCGAATATGGACAACCATCAAGTGTAGAATGTAATAACAACACTGAAAATTTGTGCCCAGCCGGAAGTCGAACCTGCATTTCCCGCTTCTCGCGAGCGGTAGCCTCACCATATGGCTATCCGTGCAATACTCACGGCCAGACCCAAGCTTCGATATGTCGACTGTTGTAGACAGATGATTGACAACATATGGAAATTTGGGTCTATCCGTGAGTCGTACACAAATAACCAAACGGTAAGGCGACCGCTAGCGATCAGGGGGAAATCCGGGTTCGGGTCCCGGTGCGGCACAGATTTTCACTGTCGTCATTACATTCGACAGCTGATGATTGTCAATATTCGCAATTGCGAATACATTAAATGTTTCTATGATGAGAGGTGAATCAGCTGGTGGTAAATAGGGATATAGCGCCATCTCCACGCCTAGAGATGGGCTGTCATGTTGCCTTCTGTAGTGGTCGATTCTTGACCTCTATGGTGACAGGTGAATCAGCTGATGGCAAATCGGGATGGAGCGCCATCTTCACGTCTAGAAGTGGGCTGCAAGTGTGATTGTGACTGTGATCATATGGCGAACCGTCAGTAAAACATACGTGGTTTTATTAGTTCTTCTTTAATTTCAGTTACAGGGATGGAGCCATAGACTGTGAGTAGAATACTGACCTCAGAGACATACAGGATGATAATTATTGAAGGAGTCGCATGTGTTCAGATCCGGAGAATAGGACGGTCGATCGAGGCCCATTCCAGATTGCGGTCCCCAGAGTGCACTTCCAGGACATCAAACACTCCTGCTTCGATGGGGTCGAGCTCTGTCCTGCATGAACCACACCTTGTCGAAATCAGGGTCACTTTGGATAATGAGGATGAAATCATCTTCCAAAGCCTTCACGTACCTTTCGGTAGATACAGTGCCATAAAGGATTGTCGCACCGATTATTCCGTGACTGGAGACTGCACACCCACAGTCACCTGTTAAGGGTGAAGAGACTTCTCGATTGCGAAATGCGGATTCTCTGTCCCCCAAATGCGCCAATTTTTCTTATTGACAAACGCATCCAAATAAAAGTGCCCTTCGTCGCTACACCAAGCCATGCATGCGCGTACTAATTTCAATCATGCCCCGTGGTCAACCGTGCAGTTTGAACCTCCTAACGCAAACCACTCAGAAGTTATGACGATTCTATCTGTCTCGCGTGTGTAATTGTTACCCTAATGGTCGCTGCAAGGGGGTGGCTTGTCAACATCATCATTTTGGTCGCCATGCAGGCAGCCGCATCTGTTGGTGTTCAGACAGCTGGGGAATGCTGATGCGAGCGCAGCACTGTCGGCGCTGTATTACCAGGACCGCTCCTGGTGGGTCGACATTTCCACAGCCACAGAGACAACACACTGGGATGGAAGGTGTTTAGACCGTTATGCCTGGCGAAAATGAAGACGATGTCATTCGCCTGGCCTGGGCGATGACCAGTAACAATGTAGATGATAGTGATAGTATATCCGGGCCGAAAGCTGCACCAGGCTCGAACTCGCTGCCGATAATGGAGGTGGGCAGCAACAAATAATGGTAGCCCACCAGAAGGTAGGTGACCCACTGGAGCAGAGGTACCAGGTTGACTGCATGCATCAATCAGCTCAGATTGAAGCCAGTGGTTACTGGCACCGGAGTCTGTAGATGGTAGATGGCTCTGTTGTCTTGTGCTGTAGTTGGTCTCCGTCTCGTAGTCATCAGTTGACGGAGACTGTGTTGTACAAAATACTACATGCTTCTGGATACTGCTGAATTTACGTATATCTGAGAGTGAGTGTCTGATTTTGAGGTGTATATAAGTGTTTCTCCGATAGCAGGGTGGAGCAGTAGTGCACTTCCACTGGACGGTAATGAATTCATTTTCTGTGGTTTTTTTGTTTCGTCAGCGACAGCTCATCGCCCCTGAGGAGTCGTGGAGTAACGCTTCGAGTAATACCATACATTCCACGGCAGACCTGATAAATGTCCCTTATGGCATAATACTTCTCTGAACGATCAATGGTGTTCCAAGAGAGGTTTCGCCTGGATAACAGTGTATCCAGACACAATCGTCGACCTGGTGTGACAAGAAATGTAATTCATCTGACAAGGTGACACGTCTCCACTGATTCACGATCCAGTCTTGATGATCAGGTGCCCATTAGTATTGGGACAAGGGGGCTACGAGCACACTCTGCATTGTTGCCATATTTATGGAAGATGGCATCTATGACGTCATCCAAGATGACAGCATGTAGTCTTGGCAATGGTGCATGACATCACCCAAGATGGCGCCCATGACGTCATTCAAGATGCCTGATTTTGGCAGAAAGTTTGAATTTCAGAGGGAAGATAGGTCAGGTGGGCTACCTCCACTAACCTAGCCCCCTCCCTCAGAAAATGGTGCGAAATTCAAATACCATCAGGGCAATGCAGCCTTTGCTAACATAAGAAAAATGGCAAGAAGACAGGTCAATTGGGCTAACTCCACTAACACAAGTCCTCTGATCACCACCTCTTCCTAGGAATTGGTGGGATGTTTGAATTTTGGCGGTAAAGAAAGGTCAATTGGGCCATCTCTACTAACCTAAGAAAATGGCAGGAAAGGAAGGGTACCTGGGCTACCTCCACAAACATAAGTCACCTGACTGCCACCTCATGCTAGGAAATGGCAGTAAGAGAACTTGACCTGTGCTGGACATAAGCCTTTACTTCGCATGCACTATTTAGTTAAGCAATTAGAGGCATTACCACCATCCAGTGTAGTCACCATGGGGACTAGAGACCAACTGACTTAGTACACACAACAGTCACCAGAGGGCACTGTCATCCATTCTGTGATGTAATCCAAGACGGCGGTCTGGGGTGGGGGAAACGGCAGGAAACAGTGTGGTCACCATGGGGTAAGGAGCCCAACTGTAATAGCACACAGCACCACCACCAGAGGGCGTTGTCGTCCATTCCATGACATCATCCAAGATGGCGGCAGTTGTGTCAGTTGAAGACACAAGTGCTGTTATCCAAGATGGTGGATTTTGGCGGGAAAAAGTGTGTTCATCACGAGATCTGGACCTAGTACACAGTACTGCCACAGGGAGAGAGATGTCATCCGTTCTGTGATATAACCCGATACTGTGGGTGGCAAATGGTGGGATACAGTGTGGTCGCTATGAGGTATGGATCTAGTACACAATACTGTCACTGAAGGGCGCTGTTGTCCGTATCGTGACAATACCCAAGATGACTGTCTGGACGGGAAAATGACATAGCCTGCTCTGGGCTGCTGGAGAGAGGAAGAAGTGTACTTTATTTATTTTCGAACAATTTATTTTGGGGTCGATTTGAGACAGTATATTTATCACACTGATACAAATCACACGCTCTGACATGCTTGGGGTCACACCACACAGCCCACCAACTGTAAACTACTCCTAAATAATGCTCTGCAGACACGCAAACAACTCCTAAATTACAGAAATAATTTCAGTACAGACACGCGTACTCCTCCTAAATAACGCTTTACACTGATGTGCAGACACGAAATCAGCTCAAAAACTGTGCAAATAATGCATAGCACAACCTACAGACCTGATCATAAAATAATGCAACAGACACACAAACAACGTGCACAGACACCGCCCGTTGCCCCTGTCCACTGGACCACACAGGACGCTACTACATACGCTCCCAGAAGTTGAGGTGCACCGGCAGCTGTCAAACCATGCACAGGTGCCCACAAGCATGAGGCGGCAACACCTGAGAAATCTTTCTCGAAATACATGATCACCTAGTTACCATTACTGACACGACCAGATGGGAGCGAAGACCTATTTGCACAGTTCAGATGCTCCAAGGCAATAAGCCACTGCCGGACACAAGCCAGGGCATGCTACCACCATCACACCGCTGCCGACGGCAAGTGAACGTTCTTCAGCTATTATACTGACGTAACATGTCTATCTAAACAAGTGCCAAGTCATCCTCTGGACCGCGCGCCCGTATGTCCACCACCTCCGATGTCATACCTCTCTCTACCTGCGGTCCAGGGAAGACCTATTTGCATAGTGACTTACCCTCGCAAACGCTATAGAAAACTGTTCCACCGCTCACGACATGTGTTTAATGCACATACTGACGTCTCAGGTTTTGCAATAGGAAAACGATTCCACTGCTCGCAGCAAGTGTACCAAGCATTCTGTTGAAACACTGCGCATAGCTACAAACCATCGCAAGCGCATCTAACAAGATTCTCTATCTTATACTGATGTCACATGGCTATGTAAAATAAGAACCGAGTCGACCTCTCGGAAATTGTATAGTGTCCCAGAAATAGCTAACAGTCGACGTTGTGTGAATGAATCGAGCATTATGACTGGCTCTTATCGAAATTACCCTCCGAATTACTGATGCAGCTGGTGTGGAAACACCGTCCACCTTTTCTTTCTTTGTGGAGATGAGACTTTCAGCGGGAAAAAAAACTATTTTACACAGGTCGCCATTTTGCACTGGCAGTTAAGCCCTACAGAGTACTCCTACATATCGTCGGATGTGGAAAGACTCTTACTCAGTTACACTGTTCTCCCACTGAGGACAGAAGCTCTAATATTAGAGTGTGAAACTGATCTCCAACCCAGCAATACAGCACCGTGTACTGTGTCGATGTAGTAAAGATCCAATTTGTATCCTGTGCCAAACAAAAATCACCCGTTTTACGTCATTCATACGTATACCGTGTAGACAGACAGCACTGTATGTGCTCCTCACAGCACTATTTATTTTTCCCGCGACCGATGGTCACAGGTTATCCACTCCAAATGCGCGACAAGAGCGCCCTCACTAAACCAAAAAAAAATGGTTCAGATGGCTCTGAGCACTATGGGACTCAACTGCTGTGGTCATTAGTCCCCTAGAACTTAGAACTACTTAAACCTAACTAACCTAAGGACATCACACACATCCATGCCCGAGGCAGGATTCGAACCTGCGACCGTAGCAGTCGCACGGTTCCGGACTGCGCGCCTAGAACCGGGAGACCACCGCGGCCGGCAAACGGAAGTCACTTTCAGAAAGTCACTGTTCTACAAATTTGGGCTCGTTTCCCCTCGGCACATATGCATTACTGTTTCTGGTCCAAACTTGCTTCCTTTGTCGCTCGCTTATCAGACTCAGGGATTACAAGAACACATGTATTTTCGCAAAGGTTGCTAGAATACCTCACCATTTTCGCGGTACATGTTGATATCAAGCATACAGCAGTATCCTACCGATCGCTCGCGCAACATAATTCCGAGATATAGACCGGAAATTATTTCTCTCGAAACCCAAAACTTTACCTACATGGAGAGTGCTGTGAACCATAGAGTAGCTAGAAACTTATCCCACCTCCAGAGACCGTTATGTGAAAAAAAACTTGACAAAAGAAAAAAAAGAGTAAACTGATACTTCCACTTGTTAATACCGATTTCAGTGATGTAATAGATTCCAAATCATTCCTATAATTTACAAACTCAAATAACGTGTTTCTTATGTCTAGAGAACCAGCAAAAGTGTCTTTCGCCTGCTAGATACACACACACCACAATCCATGTTCCCTCTACTAAATAAAGGCGCGAAATGTGTAGAAGCAGTCAACCGAACAATCTACATGGGAGGGAATAATGGTCCAGCGCAAACACACCTCCATATTCAATCTTCTCAAATTTCCACGTGGTCGCGAAAGCTGCCCAACACATGCTAAGTATTAGTTCGCTATTCTGCCGCCTAGAGGATCCCACAGTTAACTCAGCTACATTCCTGCATTCTAACAGATCTTTGCATTCAGACACCTCCTACCGTAAATGGGAAACGTGAATCATCCCAGCACAGGTTACCGGCACTGTGCGCCAAGCACGCACAGGTAGAATCATCATCCTAAGAAATTGGTCACCTATATATTTTGTCCTTGTAGTTATTACTAAATGTTATAATCATGGTCTCAGTTGAACGACATTTGACAATGAGTGAAGTATTGGAAATACACCCTGTTGACAACTGTGGCTCTGGAAAAAGAAATATTAGTACCATTCTTATGACCTGACATAAGCCCTTTGCTATCACAGTACTCGACGTCAATCCCATACCTTCCTTATGAAAGGACATACTCATTTCCTTTGCACATGCCGGAACACAAACACATACTTTATAAGCCTGATGCTCAAGGTGAACCTATCATGCTCACGCTACTACTAAGTATAATACTTCGTCAATAACTAGTCGCTGGCGATACGAAATAACACTGACTGAAAATCGACGATGGGTGGACATGTCTCATAAGTTTTTCTTGCACATGCTACCACCATGTCTTAGAAAGAGAGGTTTAATCGTCTTACAAACCGCCAGATGCTAAAAAAAACCGCCTAGAACAACTACTATATGTTACTGTCACAAACGGTCTTGGTTCTACATGTACACACAAGTATCCATGTCAAAAAGCTATAGTGGCTTTATAAATCCACGTATGGCATTATCTCTGAATTAATTGGTTTTGTTACGAAACCAGTATATGCAACCCCCTCACGCCGCCGTCGCTAGATATTTCTCCAGTATTTGTAAAGCATTCTGTCTCAATGTAATCTCAGAGGATTGGTGATATATCCACTGGGCTTTAGGCAATGACTGATTGAGACAATAGATGGTGTGATGATTGAGATCGTATGTACACTAGCTTTTCAGATCTCTAGTGCTATGCTAACCTCTCCGCTAGAAATGCCGTCTGTGATTTGGAATCAAGTCCCCCCCCCCTCCCAATTCAAGCACATACCTGCGTTGGATCCTATGGAGAATTCTTTTAATGATTCAGCCACTAGTGAATCATATTTCTGGCACTCTCATATCTCGAAACGAGTCACCTTTCGCCAACCTATCTGCTACAGTAAAATTCTCGCCTCGTTTTAGGTAGCCCCTCAGACTCTGTGCTATCATCCCTGCAGCTTTGCACACTTGATCGTTTCAATGTAAGTCGGAACTGAGTAGGGGTCGGAGGAAACTATATCTGTCACCTTCTGAAACCCGTGCAGAAACAGGCAAAGCTGAGCTACTGCCACAGAACTGTGTCTTGACCATTCAACGGAAACGAAGCCTGCTCCTGCAGCACGAGGTAGTATAAAAGACAGTAGAGGAAGTGGGGGGAGTAAGTGGTTTTTGCTACTGCGTTGCGGGACTCTTCCAAACTACAAGCAGGTACTATAGATCCACATTCCTAAGGGCCCATTCACGTCTGTCACCTCAACATTCTATCATCGTTATTCTATTCCATCCATAAGAGAAAAATTACGAAATATAAGAGCTCCACTAACTTCATCCAATAGAGAACTCTATAAGATTCTTATCGCATCTCTCCCCCTGCATATATCGAAAACAAGTACCGGATGCATGTCAGCATCGAGCACATGTGATAATCCTATTAAACATACAGGTCTTGATCCACTGTGCAGACCAGTTTAAAGTTTCTCCACCTGTACTGTAGCAGGATAACCGTAACCCACAGACCATACTGCAAGCCGCAAGAGTCGCTCCCTGTCACCCTGTGTCGTTGTTTGGAACATTGTTTTGGTTTCTCCTGTAACACGCTTTGTACACTGCCATACATTTAGTTTTTCTGTCAAGACTGCAAGGTCTGTGTTAGGTTCTAAACTGACATCAACACGTTCTGATCGATTGCCTCTCGCAAAAAATAGATGTCGCACAGTGCAACTCACCTTGTTACTCCGTCTACCATAACACGCCATACACACACTGGGTGATTTTAAATAAAAGCCAGTAACAACATAACGTAACTGGAAGAATTTGGCGACGTTGTGGGGAGTTTCCGAAATGCGGTCCGAAAGTGATTGAGAACCTCTACATTTAAATTCATCTGTCACAGTGACAGAATACCTGACGGGTCTGTGTTCCGTTTCGACTGATTCTTCACGTTGCAATCATGTACGTGATCGCTGTTTCGGTGCTATCCATCCCCTGAAAGTGTTGTCCCTCCACCAAAACTCTTTCTCCAACTCAAATAAGCGATGTCAATCAATCATTATGCAGTAACCAACAGCATAGCAGTGGACGTATGGGGTGGAAAAGACACTATCAATGTACTCCAATAATAAGCATCACAGTTCATAGTGTGAACAATTTTAGCAATTTTACAGTCATTTCAAGACCGAGAAATGCTGCAACAGCTTGTTTTCCTACTGCAGTATCATAGATAAAGCGCCCCTCTCTGTACTTTGCGAGTATCATTGCGAATATAGATAGATGACTCTGCAGTATGAAAATTTATTGTTACTAGTTGAACACATACATAATGAAAGTATACCAGATAGCACTCTACATATTTATAACACCTCGAGCATAGTGCTTAAGTTACAATCTATCTCTATGCTGATGGGGGTCACAGAACATTCTTACAGTCTTGCGGTTAAATTAGACACTGAAGGACATAATGCTCGATTCATTCACACAACATCCTTTGTGCTGGGATATAGGAGTCTCTGCATAGCGGTGAGAACGTTTGCGTATGTTGAAAGCAGGAAGGATAACATGTGGTGGATGGGGTGCCACATTAAGACCTTGAGGGAGAATGCATTCAAAGTTATTCTGAACAATTTTCGTAAACAGGTTCTATTAGAGCCACAATTTCCGTACATAAAAGCTGAGTCATCAAGAATGCAAGAGTTAACTATTTCTGGGACACTATACAATTTCCGAGAGGTCGACTCGGTTCTTATTTTACATAGCCATGTGACATCAGTTTAAGATTCAGAATCTTGATAGATGCACTTCCGATGGTTTGTAGCTATGTGCTGCGATGCGTCAGTATACTCGTCACACATGTCACGAGTGGTGGAACCGTTTTTCTATTGCATGACATGTGATGTCAGTATGCACGTCACACACATGTTGCGAGCAGTGGAACAGTTTTCTATAGCGTTTGCGAGGGTGAGTTGCTCTGCAAATGGGTCTTCACTGGACAGCACCTAGAGAAAGGTATGACATCGGCAGGAGTGAACACATGTGCGCGCAGTCCAGAGGTTGACTTGGCACTTGTTTAGATAGACATGTGAAGTCAGTATAATAGCTGAAGAACTTTCACATGCCGTCGGCAGCGGCGTGATGGTCAAGTCCTGCGCTGGCTTGTATCTGGTGGTGGCTCGCGCCCTTGGAGCATCTGCACTCTGCAAATAGGTCCCGTCTGCTCACGTCAGCAACCGTGCCTAGGTGATCATGTATTTCGAGAGGGATTTCTCAGGAGTCAAGTATGAAAGGGATGTTGCTCATGCTTGTTGGAACCTGGGTATGGTTTGACAGCTGCTCGTGCATCTCTACTTCTCGTAACATGTGCAGTAGCGTCCTGTGCAGTCCAGGGGACAGGAGGCGGCGGGCAGTGTCTGTCCACGTTGTTTGTGTCTGTTGCATTTTTTTGCAATCAGGTCTGTAGGCTGTGCTATGCGTTATTTTAACAGTTTTGGAATTGATTACGTTTCTGCACATCATTGTACTGCATTATTTAGGAGGAATTTGCATGTCTGTACTGAAATTATTTGGGCAATTTAGGAGTTATTTGCGTATCTGCAGAGCATTATTTAGGAGTAGGGTACAGTTCTGTGGGTTGTGTGGCATGACCCCAAGTATGTCAGAGTGTGTGTTTTGTATCAGTGTGATAAATATACTATCTCAAATCCATCTCTAAATAAATTGTTCCAAAATAAATAAAGTACACCCCTTCCTCTCTCCAACAGCCCAGCAGAGGCTGAATCATTTTCCCCTCCAGGCAGTCATCCTGGGTTATGTCATGAAACTGATGACAGCACCCTCTGGTTACATTATTGTGTATTAGGTCCATACCTCGTTGCTACTACACTGGTTCCCGCCACCCCCCCCCCCCTCCCACCACCATCTTAGATTACGTCACGGATGACCACACTGTTTCCCACTATTCCTCCCCCACACAGCCATCTTGGATTATGTTCAAAATGGTTCAAATGGCTCTGAGCACTATGGGACTCAACTGCTGTGGTCATTAGTCCCCTAGAACTTAGAACTACTTAAACCTAACTAACCTAAGGACATCACACACATCCATGCCCGAGGCAGGATTCGAACCTGCGACCGTAGCAGTTGGATTATGTCACAGAACGTACAACAGCACCCTCTCTTGGCTGTACTGTGTACCAGGTTAGTTGGACTCCGGTCCCCATGGCGACTAGACTGGATGGCGGTAGTGTCTCTAATTGTTTAACTAAAAATTGTATGTAAAATAAAGACTTATGTCCAACAAAGGTTGAGTCCTCTTCTTGCCATTTCTAGGACGAGATGGTGGTCGGGTGCGTTAGGTTAGTGGAGGTAGCCCAAGTGCCCTTTCTTTTCCACCATTTTCTTAGGTTAGTAGAGATGGCCCAAGTCATATTTCTTTACTGCCAAAATTCAAACTTTCCACCAGTCCCTAGGAAGAGGTGGCGGTCAGATGACTTGGTTTTGTGGAGGTAGTCCAATTGACGTATCTTCCCACCATGTTTCTTACGTTAGTAGAGGCTGCATTGTCCTGATGGAATTTGAACTTCCGCCATTTTTTGGGGGAGGGGGTTAGGTTAGTAGAGGTAGCCCAACTGACCTATCTTTCCAGCAAAATTCAAACTTCTCGCCAAAATCAGCCATCTTGAGTGATGTCATGGCCTCCATCTTGGGTGATGTCATGTGCTGTATTTTATATTTTAGGTTGTGTGCATCGACATCTAGAACGCCAAGAGCATCACTAGTAGGTATACAGCACCAGTTCTAGATTTAAAGGTACACTTATCTCAAAATGAAGGGGATTAAAATGATAACATGTTTTAAAGGGACAGTAGTTATTCAGTGACACTGGGAGCGCAGTTTGAAGGTCATTGATGACATCACTTCTGGTGTCAGGTTACACGGTTGAGTAGCCTGTGTTCAGTGTCACCCAGGTGAACTCCCGCCCTACCCGAGTACATGATACGGACTTCTAGCATCATGTTACGTAACTGTGAGACTCTGGGGTTAAAGGTTGCCATCACCCCCACGGCCATCCCTGCCCCCTCCCCCAGGCCTACCCAAGTAGCAGATAAGGACTTCAGGTGTCATGTTACACTTGCCCTGCAGAAGGGCATCGGGTTACACATGAGGCAGTTGGGGAGGTCACAGCCACTCCCTTCCCTGCAAGGTCTGTCCAAGCACCTGATAAGGACTTCTGGACTCAGGTGACTTTAGGACGCATATCAGGTTACACACGAGGCAGTTTCGATAGGAATATTCAAGATCTCCACCCACATACCTCATGTACTGCCTCAAACCAGTTCAATTCACTGGTAAGATCTTCTGGGAACAGGTTGCATGATCTTCCTTCTAGTGCTGGACGCTATAGGGAGAGGATGAGGATGTTATGAACAACTTTTTCTCTGGTAGGATAAGGGTCAGGAAATACCAAAAATGTTGCAACAAATGAACTTGTTTCTTATTAACTATATTTGGCACATAATTTGTTAACAATAACTGTCTTAGAATTTTTAAAAAGCAATATTTATTACAAACTTTCTTTAGTCTCTATATACAGATTTACATTTTAATCACTTATTTCTGATCATTTTTTCTCTTTACAATACATGGAAAACGGGACTAGCAGCAACAGGTGAAGAAAAACAGTACACACACACATAACTATGTACAACATTTACATACACACATCACAATAACTCACACACACTCTCTCTCTCTCTCTCTCTCTCTCTCTCTCTCTCTCTCTCTCTCTCTCTCTCTCTCTCTCTCTCTCTCACACACACACACACACACACACACACACACACTATCCAGCAACATACTCAATCACCCAAGTGAATAGTGTGAGTATGGAAGGGTACGAATCCCATCCCCACAGGTGAACTGTTTATCATCATGACGTGACAGCCCAAATTTCAGCTGCAGTGCACTATGTACCTCATGCCCTTTCCATTTATAGACTACTTCGTAAACTATATGCAGATAAGCGCCAATGCCCTTCAGTAGTCACCTCCTGTAATCCTCTATTGGGACAGCCCTTGAGACCACACAATGCACAGCCTTTGGCTGCGTCTCTGTGGCACCTGCATCTGTGTGGTATATGTACATTTTCGAACTGAACCAAACAAACTCCACAATCTGAGAACCATTCGCCTCATCTTTCCTTAGATAAATGACCTTCCTGTTTTGTGTTTTTGTTCCATAAGGATTATCAGTCACATATCCAGACATACCGAATTCTTCAGGATTGTATCTAATTGCTTCATATGCATTACAGCCCTTCACCCTATAGATGAATCTACCTGCAGCCATATGAAGTAATTTGTGGTTGGCGAAGTTTGCTTTGTAAACTCATAGTGAAAGTGGTACATGTGGAGTTTGGAGAAGTCTGGAACACACATACCAATGCATACAGTCTGCATTGAAACCTTAGTAATCCCCAGTGTGATCAGTCCTTGATTGGAGTTGGTGGTCAGCATGAAAAGTCGTCTAGAAATGTAATGCCTTGCGCTGTAACACACATCCCAATGGTAAACAAATGATTTTCATGGTATTTCCTAACAATTTCCGTCATTTTCTTAAAAATTCAACTGTTCAGTAATTTATAAAATCTTTTTCGAAATCATAATCACATATGTCCTCTATTCAGTGTCTAAATCAGCATAAGCCTTCACCAGCATGACTGGTCGAAGGAGATGTCACTCGTGATTCTAACAAGTTTCACCCCAACCTGAGACATTGCAGGAGATTTCTGAAGTACAGATTGTACCTCTGCGTGTTCCCCAGTGTTCTCATCAGCTTGGAGAAGGAGCCTTTGCGCAGGACTAGGTGCTTTGGGCACAGTGGCAACACAGTGTGTGCATCATGCAAATGGATGGTATATTCCAGGTCTTCCTCCAGGATGTATCCTTTACTAGAATCCTCAACTACATATAGGATCTTTTCCTTCAGTCTGGCGATTTCCCCTTTGGACATCCATCGCAACCCACCCATCGGCATATTCCCCAATATCAGAGATACTGAGCTGCTGCCAAACATCCACTACATGCTCATACTCCGTATATGATATGGCACTGCCTTTCGGCTTACTGGAGAATCTGTTTATGCTGGGCAACATGATTTCATGAAGTATGTTCTGCGAATCCAGGTATTCACAATTTGAAACTTGGCACCATAGGGATATGCAGCTCTGGTGATATGTCTGTCCTCTTCTTGCACTGTCTCAGCAAGTTTTTGAAGGGACAAATGCAAGAAACACAGCGAATTCAGGAACTGGAGCATTATTCTAGGCTTGATTCTCTTGGAAACTGAAATGTACTTTTCAACAGTATCAGGAATGACACTGACCTTACCATCCTTCAAACCAAAATCACCGAAGTGTTCAACGAGAAAGTGAGCATCATACACACTCATATTATGCAAATTATGGAAGAAGACTTGTATGTTTTATGATGATTGGTATTTCAAGTTGCGTACCTTACGGGTTGTACTGCACAATTTCCCTGTAAAGAGACAACAGTCTTTACGTAGGGGTTTCCGCTTTTCTGTCCAATGGCAGTCCACAAATACGACAGTCATCTGCCTGCTCATACATCACCTCAGTGTGGAAATGCCGCTACCTAGCCGCTCAGTGCCTCACGCATTTACACAAGCGGAGTACACAGAGACCCGAGTGGCTGGACGTGTTAATACATCAGGAGCACAAAGGCAGCTGCAAGGGGTCCTACGTACACATGTGCAGAGCACCTGATGGAAGGATCAAAGGCGTGCGTAAACATGTCCAAAGCACCAGGGGACAGAAGCAGCAGTGCATGTTAGCATGTGCAGAGTTAAGGGTTAACGGCGCGATACTGACAATCATTGACAATTTTCGAAAGAATCCTTACCAAAACGACTTGGAAAGCATCTAAATGTTGCAGAATCTCGATCGCCTGCTTTCACATCGTCAGTACGGGGTTGCGAGATCCTGCCTGCAAAAGTGCCAACTAGCACAGAGTATGCGGTCGCAGGACTTACCTAGTGATCCACAGCACAGCGGGCAGGGCTGCTGCTGCTGCTGGGCTCAGACTGATGTCGAAGCGAGGCTCGACGTCATGAAGGTCCGTGATGACTGCGAGATGGTCCAGGGTGAAGAGATTGTGGCTACATCGGCAGATGAGCTGATATCAACACTTACACCATATTGGTGGTGATAGACCATATTGTGGTGGTGTTTGCATGCACAGCAAACACAGGGTGGCGCACGAAATGAATTACCAATTGTTTCTTTCACAATTTACGACGCACGTTAGATATCCCGCTGGGATCTCTACAGCAGTACCAGCAGAGCTTGGAAAAACAAATGAGTTACGAAATGACGTGTAATTCACGATACTGCTGCTAGGAGACTAGTAAATAGCAATGGCTGACAATGGAAGACTGACGAACAGCAACGATCGGCTATTGGGTTACTTTTTATGAAACGAAAAGCCTTGTTGTGACTCAGAAGCATTTTCGACAACAGTTTAAGACACGATGGGTCCTTTGCAAGAAGACCATCCACAGGTTGTACGATAAATTTGTACAGGAAGGAACAGTATTGGAAGCGAAGCGACCTCGGCCTAAGCCTGTTTGTTCGCCGGAGAATATTGAAGCGGTACGAGTTGCTGTACTGAGAAGTCCCTGGAAGTCGTGTAAAAAGGCAGCAGTGCAACTTCCTTATCCAGTCGCTCCGTTCTGCTCTTTCTTAAAAGTGACCTCCATATGTATCCATACAAGATGACCTGTGCACAGAAGCTCACCGAAGAGCAGAAGCAGCAGAGACTACTGTTTGCTCAGTGGGCGGAGGATAGGGAAGAAACTCTCAACAACGTTTGATTTTCAGACGAAGCGCATTTTCATTTAGACGGCGTGGTTAACAAACAAAATGTACGCTTTTGGGCCACTGGAAACCCACAAGTGCTTCATGCACGACAACACTATACTCCGAGGATTACAGCGTGGGCAGCAATTTCCAGTCACGGACTTATTGGACCCTTTTTCTTTGAAGAAATTGTGAACAGCGAGCGTTATTTGAGCATGATTCGCAATAGCTTCATTCCACAGCTTCTTGCTACTGCCTTACCCTTCAACACGCAGTGGTTCATGGAGCAAGGCCACATAATGCAAACACTGTGTTGGAGTTCTTACACAAGCATTTCGACATGCGGATCATTTCACTCAGGTTTCCAGGTCGCTTCAATGACGGACAAAATTGCCCCTCACCCCCCCCCCCCCCCCCAGTAGTCCAGACCTCAATACATGTGACTTTTTCCTTTGGGAGTACCTAAAGGAAAGCATTTTCCCGAAACGTCCACGTGGTTTAATGGAGCTCAGAAGACTTATTCTTCAAGCTTGCAGTGAAATTACGGAAGAAATGTGCCGTAGGGTAATCACTAACTTTAGAGTTCGTTTGAAGGAAGTTAGGAAACGAAATGGTGAACATATTGAGCATGTACTGAGTTAGAACAAATCTCCATGGACGGCTCTTCGTTCCAGTATATATTCCTTTCAGATTGTATTGACAATAAAGTTTATATTCAAAAACAAAATGGTAACACATTTCGTGCGCCACCCAGTACATTGTCGACGAACCAAACTGGGGCAACAATAGCATCATAGCCGTGTCATTTTGTGCAGTTGTTGTTGCAGATGCACGACTGAGTCCATACACATCAATCACGTCTGCAACAGAAGAAGAAGAAGAAATTAATCATCTGATTGCAGCTGTAACAAACACACGCAAACGTGGGAAAAATCGTCTTAAACACTTACCTGAAGCATCATTAGAGTCAAATTGGGGAAGCTTAGCGCCTGATGAATCGTAATCAAAACCGTTTCCATTACACTGCTTTTCTCTGCTGATGCTATCAGCACTGTTGGTGATGTTGCTGCTAACAGGTATCTTACTGGAGTGACTGATTGCATCGACATGACCCTGCCCTGTTCGATATGACGGAGGAATACAACTTTGCGAATGGTGTTTCCACTTAGAAGTTATGAAGTACTGGCCTGTCCTACTCTCGCAGCATGGAAGAGGGGTCCTGCATGCCATTGGATATTCAAGGGCCATTGAGTAGCAAGTCGTAAATTCTATTCCTCCGGTTACACCGCCATCTGTGGCGAAACGAAAAAAATGCTTCAGACAAAACGTAAATAGTTTTTGCCATAGAATTATAATCTGCAATAAAACACGGGGGGTTCCCACTGAAGATTTCGAAGTTGCCTCCCGGGGTCGAGTGTGGTATCATTGGATGTCCGTCTCTGAGACAGACAAACCGGGATTATACACTCCTGGAAATTGAAAGAAGAACACCGTGAATTCATTGTCCCAGGAAGGGGAAACTTTATTGACACATTCCTGGGGTCAGATACATCACATGATCACACTGACAGAACCACAGGCACATAGACACAGGCAACAGAGCATGCACAATGTCGGCACTAGTACATTGTATATCCACCTTTCGCAGCAATGAAGGCTGCTATTCTCCCATGGAGACGATCGTAGAGATGCTGGATGTAGTCCTGTGGAACGGCTTGCCATGCCATTTCCACCTGCCGCCTCAGTTGGACCAGCGTTCGTGCTGGACGTGCAGACCGCCTGAGACGACGCTTCATCCAGTCCCAAACATGCTCAATGGGGGACAGATCCGGAGATCTTGCTGGCCAGGGTAGTTGACTTACACCTTCTAGAGCACTTTGGGTGGCACGGGATACATGCGGACATGCATTGTCCTGTTGGAACAGCAAGTTCCCTTGCCGGTCTAGGAATGGTAGAACGATGGGTTCGATGACGGTTTGGATGTACCGTGCACTATTCAGTGTCCCCTCGACGATCACCAGAGGTGTACGGCTAGTGTAGGAGATCGCTCCCCACACCATGATGCCGGGTGTTGGCCCTGTGTGCCTCGGTCGTATGCAGTCCTGATTGTGATTGTGGCGCTCACCTGCACGGCGACAAACACGCATACGACCATCATTGGCACCAAGGCAGAAGCGACTCTCATCGCTGAAGACGACACGTCTCCATTCGTCCCTCCATTCACGCCTGTCGCGACACCACTGGAGGCGGGCTGCACGATGTTGGGGCGTGAGCGGAAGACGGCCTAACGGTGTGCGGGACCGTAGCCCAGCTTCATGGAGACGGTTGCGAATGGTCCTCGCCGATATCCCAGGAGCAATTTGTCCCTAATTTGCGGGGAAGTGGCGGTGCAGTCCCCTACGGCACTGCGTAGGATCGTACGGTCTTGGCGTGCGTCCGTGCGTCGCTGCAGTCCGGTACCAGGTCGACGGGCACGTGCACCTTCCGCCGACCACTGGCGACAACATCGATGTACTGTGGAGACCTCACGCCCCACGTGTTGAGCAATTCGGCGGTACGTCCACCCGGCCTCCCGCATGCCCACTATATGCCCTCGCTCAAAGCCCGTCAACTGCACATACGGTTCACGTCCACGCTGTCGCGGCATGCTACCAGTGATAAAGACTGCGATGGAGCTCCGTATGCCACGGCAAACTGGCTGACACTGACGGCGGCGGTGCACAAATGCTGAGCAGCTAGCGCCATTCGACGGCCAACACCGCGGTTCCTGGTGTGTCCGCTGTGCCGTGCGTGTGATCATTGCTTGTACAGCCCTCTCGCAGTGTCCGGAGCAAGTATGGTGGGTCTGACACACCGGTGTCAATGTGTTCTTTTTTCCATTTCCAGGAGTGTAACTTTTTTGATCCAATGTGTAGTTTTTGGAGATATTTCAATGTCTTTAGTTAAGATGAACCCCCTGCATAGCCAGCCGCAGTGGCCGAGCGGCTCTAGACGCTTCAGTCGGGAACCGCGTGACCGCTACGGTCGCAGGTTCGAATCCTGCCTCGGGCATGAATATGTGTGATGTCCTTAGGTTAGTTAGGTTTAAGTAGTTCTACGTTGTAGGGACTGATGACCTCAGATGTTAAGTCCCATAGTGCTCAGAGCCATTTAAACCGCCCTGCATAAATAACAAACTCCATACACTTTATTCAGCTGATCTTCAAGTTCTCTCAACCTTTAGCGCAGATATCGGTTTGTACAAACTTGTCACTTTCTAGGAAACTATCCAAGAAATCTTCAGACGCTTTGGTCTAGTGCTATACCACAAATTTAGACTATTCTCTCTGTATCGATACATATATCATGTATGACCATTTTATTTCCAGATTGTGATGTGCTTTGCTCATTTTTCATCTTTAACCATATATCTCCATATTATTCAGCAATTTTGCATGTTTTTTTTTTCCCTTATTTCCACCTTCTTGCGTCTTTCCTATTTTTTCCATATTTTTTCCATACTCTATGCACAAACGTACAAGTGCATACATTTCTGCTCTTATTGCTTAGATTTCCAGGTGTCGGTTTTTTTTTTTTTTTTTTTTTTTTTTTTTTTTTTTTTTTTTGCCATTCAACTCTCATACAGAGTCCCAGCAAAGTCAGGGTACATACACACTATACTTTTTTCCTAATGTCAACACACATACATTGTGCAGTCACGTCATTGTGCAGTCACGTTAATGTTATCACCTGTTAAAAGCCTGAATAACCATGTTTTGCAGTGTAGGTCCCTATAGGACGTAAGGGAAGAGAGTTGACGAGGTTCTGGCAGGTGGCGACAGTGACATCGAGCTACGCTACCTCCAGTGCCGTGACCAGTTGTGCTAGGTTTCTAGGTTGAGGATCCATGGTGCGACCAGCCAGATAGAGTTTGTCCCATAGATTCTCGATTGGGTTTTAATCCGGGAATTCTGGTGGCCAGGAGATACGGTAAATTCATCCTGGAGTTCTTCAGACCACGCACGTATGTAGCGATATGTGCGACACGTTGCATTGTCCTACTGGTAGATGCCATAGTGCCGATAAAAATGTAAAATGAATGTCGTGATGGATCTGGTCCCCAAGGATAGATGCATACTTGATCCATTGTGATTCCAGAATGTGTAGATAACCCAGGAAATGCTACGAAAACATTCCCCAGAGCATAACGCTCCCTCCTCCTGCCTGGATTCTTCTGACGATTGTTGTAGGGTGTATGCATGGAGCATAAAACGTGATTATCTGAAAGACCACCTGCCACCACTCTGTAGACATCCAGCTGTGGCACTGGTGTGCAAATTCCAGCCTTCATTGCCGATGAATAGCAATCAGCATGGGTGCATCAATCAGGTGTGAGCTGTGCTAGCCCTGGCTTATGCGTTGGTTTAAACCTTGACTCTTACTCTGCGTTTGGTTACCGCGGTTCTTGCGGTTATGCCGTGGTTCTTCCTGTTTCTACGTGTGGCAGCAGTGGTTTGTATCGATATTCGCACCTTGTACTATCTTTGGTCTGGTGCTCATAGTTTCCAGCTAGCCAGCGTGCGGCAGTCGGTCGGTTGGTGTGGATCAGCCAGGAAATCTCTGAGCGGCGCAGTGGGCCAGGTCTGCTGGTGGTCTCTACGCAGTGTCGGAGTGTGTGGGAGCTGTACAGAATGCTATGAGTTTCGTCGCTCACCGACCCAGGACATCAAAGTTGAGTGGTGATTTAATTACCGAAGCCAGTCTGTTCACATTGTGCTGTTGGTTTTCATGGTTGGCTGTTGGGGGGTATTCCCGTGACCAACAGCGAGTGTTAGAGTTGGCGAAGGTTTGGCCACCATCTGGTCGAGTTTCACTGTATTTTCGTTCTTTGAAGTCCAAGTGCACCAGCGGAAAATTCTGCCTTGTGGCCGTTAGCATTCCGGTTACCTGTCCTGGCCGCTGACGTAAAATTCAGGTAGTGTCCTTTCCTTACCGTGTTGTCGCTGTCCAACATGTGTGTATACTTTTGACAGCTTATGCACACTTGGTTGTGCGCGGCTACGCCTTTTACGTTTTGACTTTGGAGTTCCTTGTGTACTTGTCGGGTGGAAGGCAAGTCGTCTTGTCGTTGGCTGGCTCTGAGCACTATGGGACTCAACTGCTGTGGTCATCAGTCCCCTAGAACTTAGAACTAATTAAACCTAACCAACCTAAGGACATCACACACATCCATGCCCGAGGCAGGATTCGAACCTGCGACCGTAGCGGTCACGCGGTTCCCGACTGAAGCGCCTAGAACCGCATGGCCACACCGACCGGTCTGCTTTTCTTATTAGTGTTTGATTGTGTTTTTTAATGGGTTTGAATTTGTATGCTTTTAGTTGTGTTGCAATAATGAGCCTTCAGCCGATTTAAAATTGAAAGTTCATTACTTGTCAAGTCTTGCACTGTTTGGGCCTTCAACCTCATTTAAAATATTTATATTTTTTTTTCGGGGGGGGGGGGGGGGGGTAAAGCTTTGGGCCTTCTGCCTTTTGACAATTCATTGTAGTTGTGTTTTCCAATCATGGGCATTCAGCCCTCTTAAAATTAAAATTCCTTACTTGTTAAGTCTTAGAGTGTTTGGGCCTTCAGCCTCATTTAAAAAAAATTTTCTCTGGATAAAGCTTTCGGCCTTCTGCCTTTTGAAAATTTATTGTAGTTGTGTTTTTCAATCACGGGCCTTCAGCCATCTTAAAATTTAAATTCCTTACTTGTTAAATCGTAAATTATTTGGGACTTCAACCTCCTTTTTTAAAATTATTTAAGGATAAATCTTTGGGCCTTGTGCCTTTAAAAATTTATTGTACATCTACATCTACATCTACATCTACATGACTACTCTGCAATTCACATTTAAGTTCTTGGCAGAGGGTTCATCGAACCACAATCATACTATCTCTCTACTATTCCACTCCCGAACAGCGAGCGGGAAAAACGAACACCTAAACCTTTCTGTTCGAGTTCTGATTTCTCTTATTTTATTTTGATGATCATTCCTACCTATGTAGGTTGGGCTCAACAAAATATTTTCGCATTCGGAAGAGAAAGTTGGTGACTGAAATGTCGTAAAAAGGTCTCGCCGCGACGAAAAACGTCTTTGCTGTAATGACTTCCATCCCAACTCGTGTATCATATCTGCCACACTCTCTCCCCTATAACTCGATAATACAAAACGAGCTGCCCTTCTTTGCACCCTCTCGATGTCCTCCGTCAATCCCACCTAGTAAGGATCCCACACCGCGCAGCAATATTCTAACAGAGGACGAACGAGTGTAGTGTAAGCTGTCTCTTTAGTGGACTTGTTGCATCTTCTAAGTGTCCTGCCAATGAAACGCAACCTTTGGCTCGCCTTCCCGACAATATTATCTATGTGGTCTTTCCAACTGAAGTTGTTCCTAATTTTAACACCCAGGTACTTAGTTGAATTGACAGCCTTGAGAATTGTACTATTTATCGAGTAATCGAATTCCAACGGATTTCTTTTGGAACTCATGTGGATCATCTCACACTTTTCGTTATTTAGCGTCAACTGCCACCTGACACACCATACAGCAATCTTTTCTAAATCGCTTTGCAGCTGATACTGGTCTTCGGATGACCTTACTAGACGGTAAATTACAGCATCATCTGCGAACAGTCTAAGAGAACTGCTCAGATTGTCACCCAGGTCATTTATATAGATCAGGAACAGTAGAGGTCCCAGGACGCTTCCCTGGGGAACAGCTGATATCACTTCAGTTTTACTCGATGATTTGCCGTCTATTACTACGAATTGCGACCTTCCTGACAGGAAATCACGAATCCAGTAGCACAACTGAGACGATACCCCATAGTTGTGGTTTTCAATCACGGGCCTTCAGCCGCCTTAAAATTTAAATTCCTTACTTGTTAAATCTTAGATTGTTCGAATCTTAGATTGTCTGGGACTTCCGCCTCATTTGAAATATTATTTAGGGATAAAACCTTGCGCTTCCTGCCTTTTGAAAATTTACTGTAGTTGTGTTTTAAATCATGGGCCTTCAGCCGTTTTAAAAATTAAAGAGGTTGTGCCCTTAAGCCATAAGTTTGTGTGACATGTTCAGTCTAAACTTGCGCTGTAATGTGTGGGCAACTAAATAAAGTTATATGTGTTCGAGTGTAACAAACAGCCTCTCATTTTGGCCCCTTTCCACAATTACATCTACCTGTTCTGTCCTGGGGATTTAACCAGGCGTTTCAAGGTGCATGCTGCAGAGACCAAAATACAGCAACGTTCGGTAAACGGTCGTTGAGGAGACATTTCTGGTAGCCCCTTGGTTATCTAGGTGGTATGTCTATTCGCCCGAACACATCACCACAGCCGTTGTTCGCCCCATCACTTATGGCCCATGCACCACAGTTGCTTTCGCGCCACAGTTATGGATACCGCCATATTGCCAGGCACGGTATACTTTAATCACGGCGGTATAAGAACAGTTTACAAAATGAGCCGCTTCGGTAATACTTCCACGCTTGGCCGAAAAGCCAATAACCATGCCCTGTTGTGCGTGAGAAAGATCGTTCCATTTCCGCATTACGACAGCAACTGCCCTGTTGTTCGCGTCAGCTAGACATGCTTCGAGCACTGCTAGAAAGCATTTAAACTGGAATCGTTCCGTCTTCTCCTGCAGACTTGTTGTTCTTCAAAGAACTGATGATTTCCTTTACCTCTTCAAGCGGTGGTCGATTTGAATCGGGATTGGGTGTGGGTTTTTCGAAAACTAGTTGTTCTGTCGGAAGCTCGCAGTTGAGAGGTGAGTGAAAATATTTGGCTAAAATTTAACAGTTTTTTTCCAGTGATCCATCGGTTTATTTACAGGTTGAAGGAATTGTGTGGACATGATTTTTAGATCAAAATTTTCGCAGAAGTTTATCAGTCTCTCGCCGTTCTAGCATTTGTAGACTTAGAGAAGGCATTTGTCAATGATGACTGGAATACTCTCTTTCAAATTCTGAAGGTGATAGGGGTACAATTTGTAGAGAAACCAGATGGCAGTTACAAGAGTCGAGGGGAATGAAAGGGAAGCAGTGGTTGGGAGGGAGGAAGACAGGGTTGTAGTCTACCCCGATGTTATTCAATCTGTATATTGAGCAAGCAGTAAACGAAACAAAAGATAAATATAGAGTAGGAATTAAAATTCATGGAGAAGGTATAAAAACCTGGGGTTTGCCGATGACATGGTAATTTTGTCAGAGACAGCAAAGGAAGCGGCTACGCGGGTAGCAGGGGCTGTGAGGCGTGGACTGGGCGGTCTCTTAGGTTAGACAGTCTTGGGAAAGATGAAAAAGGGCTCCACTCTCAAAGTGTACTGGGCAAAGAAACGACGAGAATCGACCAATCAACAGTCGGTATTGTAGTTGTAAAATGTCGCAGCTTTGTTGGAAAAGTACCAGAGCTTCAAGCGCTGATAGAAAGCCCTGAAACTGAAATCGTTATAGGAACAGAAAGCTGGCTAAAGCCGGAGATAAATTCTGCTGAAATTTTTACAGAGGCGCAAACCGTGTTCAGGAAGGATAGATTAAATTAAGTAGGTGGTGGTGTGTTTGTGTCTGTTGGTAGTAGTTTATCTTGTACTGAAGTTGAAATAGATATTTCCTGCGAATTACTACGGGTAGAGGTTATACTCAATAGCCATACCAAAGTAATAATTGCTTCTTCTACCGACCCCACCCCCCCCCCCACCACCCCCCCCGCCAGATGATATAATAGGTGAACTGTTGAAAGAAAACTTGAATCTCATTACAAATAAGTACCACACTCATACAGTTATAATTGGTGGAGACTTCAATCTACCCTCCATTTGTTGGCGAAAATACATTATCAAAGCGGGTGGTGACAGAGTACATCTTCCGAAATTGTAGTAAATGCTTTCTCTGAGAATTACTTTGAACAATTAGTTCATGAGCCCACACGAATTGTAAATGGTTGCGAAACACACCTGATCTCTTGGGCACAAATAATCCTGATCTAATAGCGTCGTGACGGATACAGGGATTAGTGAACACAAGAACATTGTAGCGAGGGTTAAAACCGTATCAATCAAAACCACTAAAAATAAACGCAAAATATATCTGTTTAAAACAGCAGATAGAAATTCGCTTGATGCCTTCCTTAGAGAGAGTCTCCATTCCTTCCAGGCTAATTATGTAAGTGTAGACCAGATATGGCTCAAATTCAAAGATACAGTATCGACAGTAATAGATAGATTCATACGCATAAGTTAACAAGAGACGGGACAGATCCACCATGGTACACAAAACACGTCAGAACGAAAACAGCATGCCAAATTCAGAAGTACGCAAAATCCCCAAGACTGACTAAGTTTCACGGAAGCTCGAAATTTAGTGCGGTCGTCAATGCACGATGCTTTTAATAGTTTTCACAATTAAACATTGTCTCAAAATATGGTTCAAAACCCAAAGAGCTTCTGGTCGTATGCGAAGTACACCAGTGGCAAAAGTCAATACCGTCACTGGTCGATAGCGATGGAAATGTTACCGATGATGGTACCGCTAAAGCGGAGTTACTGAATACAGTTGTCCGTAAGTCCTTCACGAAAGAAGAAGCAGTAAATATTCGAGAATTCGAAACCAGAACTGCTGTTAGCATGAGTGACATAAAAGTAGATATCTTAGGTGTTGCGAAACAACTCAAATTACTATAAGAAGGCAAGTCTTCCGGTCCAAATGGTGTACCAACCAGGTTCCTTTCAGAGTATACAGACACAATAACGCCTTTCTTAGCAATCATATATAACCGCTCACTTGACGAAAGGTCTGTTCCTAAAGACTGGAAACTAGAACAGGTCACACCAATATTCAAGGAAGGAAATAGTAGTACCCATTGAATTACAGACACATATCACTGACTTCAATTTGCAGTAGGACTTTGGAGCATATACTGTACTCGAACACTGTGAATCACATTGAAGAAAATGACTTATTGATACATAACCAACACGTATTCAGAAAATATCGTTCTTGTGCAACAAAACTAGCTGCTTATTCCCATGAAGTAATGAGTGCTGTCCACAAGGGATCTCAGATCGACTCCACACACCTAGATTTCCAGAAGGCTTTTGATACCGTTCCTCACAAGCGACTATTAATCCAATTGCGTGCATATGGAGTATCGTCTCAGTTGTGTGACTGGATTCGTGATTTCCTCTCAGAGAGGTCACAGTTCGTAGTGATAGACGGTAAATCATCGAGTAGAACAGAAGTGATTCTGGCGTTCCGCAAGGCAGTGTCAGAGACCCTCTGCTGTTCCTGATTTACATAAATGATCTAGGTGATAATGTGAGCAGCCCCCTTAGATTGTTTGCAGATGACGCTGCAGTTTACCCTCTAGTAAAATCATCAAACGATCAATTCCAATTACAAAATGACCTACAGAGATTTTCTCTAAGGCGTGAAGAGTGGCAATTGGCACTAAACAGAGAAAAGTGCGAGGTCATCCACATGGGTATTAAAAGAAATGCGATAAATTTTGCGTATACGGTAAGCTCCAAAAATCTAAGGGCTGTCAATTCGACTAAATACCTAGGAATTACAGTTACGAGCAACTTAAATTGGAAAGACCACATAGATAATATTGTGGGGAAGGCGAAACAAAGACTGCTCTTTGTTGGCAGAACACTTCGAAGATGCGACAAACCCACTAAAGAGATAGCCTACATTACACTTGTCCGTTCTCTACTGGAATATTGTTGCGCGGTGTGGGATCTTTACGAGGTAGGATTGGTGGAGGACATCGACAAAGTGGAAGGAAGGGCAGCTCGTTTCGTGTTATCGCGCAGTAGGGGTGAGAGTGTCACTGATATGATACGCGAGTTGGGGTGGCAGTCACTGAAACAAAGGCGGTTTCCTGCGGCGAGATTTATTTACGAAATTCCTATCACCAACTTTCTCTTCCGAATGCGAAAATATTTTGTTGACACCCACCTCAGTAGGGAGAAATCATCATCATAATAAAATAAGAGAAATCAGAGCTCGAACGGATTTAGGTGTTCCTTCTTCCCACGCGCCCTTTAAGAGTGGAATGGTAGAGAAGTAGCACGAAAATGGTTCGATGAATCCTCAGCCAGGCACTTAAGTGTGAATTGTAGAGTAACCATGTAGATGTTAATGTAGATGTGTACCCTTCATTGCTACTGCTACCATCTGCCGTCTGTGAGTGGTCACTGCATGTTGACATCAGACATAGGCGGTGGTCACATAAATGTTACTGGATATGCCGAAGCCAGTGTTAAAGTACATTCGCAGAAATGGATTGCTGTCTAGCTCGATACTGCCGCTTGCTGAATAGGCCCAAGAGATATAACTGTGACAGCACCGGCGTTTACATGGGAGAAAATTGCGGCCGTGGTGCGAGGCCTAAGTATCTCTGAACTTCCACATATCTATCCTTGGGCTGAATCATTGTCAGCTGCTAAAGTTGCGTTGGCGATGTACTATGTGATCAAGAAGTCAGTATAAATTTGAAAACTGAAGAAATCACGAAATAATGTAGATAGAGAGGTACAAATTGACACACATGCTTGTAATGACATGGGGTTTTATTAGAACCAAAAAAATACCAACGTTCAAAAAATGTCCGGCAGATGGCTCTTCATCTGATAAGAATAGCAATAATTAGCGTAACAAAGAAAGACAAAGCAAAGACGATGTTCTTTGCAGGAAATGCTCAATATGTCCACCATCATTCCTCAACAATAGCTGTAGTCGAGGAATAATGTTGTGAACAGCACTGTAAAGCATGTCCGGAGTTATGGTGAGGCATTGGCGTCGGATGTTGTCTTTCAGCATCCCTAGAGATGTCGGTCGATCACGACACGCTTGCGACTTCAGGTAACCCCAAAGCCAATAATCGCACGAACAGAGGTCTGGGGACCTGGGAGGCCAAGCATGACGAAAGTGGCGACTGAACACACCATCATCACCAAACGACACGCTCAGCAATCTTTCATGCGTATAGCAATACTTTTTTTTTATTCTGATAAAACCCCATGTCATTCAAAGCATGTGTGTCAACTTTTATCTCTCTCTCTACATTATTCCGTGGTTTATTAAGTTTTCAAATTTATACTGACTTTTTGATCACCCGGTATGTTAATATGCCGCCATTTGAAATGCACTGGAGTGTTATTACCTGGGAAAGAGAGCTAAATACCTGGCTATGGAAACAGCACCGTCACGTCTACGCTCGAGAAAGAGGGAGGAAGGTAGTAATAACACACATGCTACCTTTCTTACTTATTCTTCTTCTTAGCGTGTCTGTCCGCTTAGGACGTTGGCGATCATCATGGCTATTCTGTCTTTATCAGTAGCAGTGCGAAACAGTTCAGAGCTAATATTAAACCAAGATCTAAGGCTGTCGAGCCAGGAAATTCTTCTTCGTTCCGGAGGTCTCTTTCCCTCGCTTTTTCCTTGCAGGATACGTTGAAGCAGCTCATATCTTTTTTGATTCCTCATGTAGTGGCCAACGTATTGTAGTCTGCGACACTTTATGATGTTGAGCAGTGGCCGAGCGGTTTCAGGCTCTACAGTCTAGAACCGCGCGACCGCTACTGTCGCAGGTTCGAATCCTGCCTCGGGCATGAATGTGTGTGATGTCCTTAGGTTAGTTAGGTCTAGAGGACTGATGACCCCAGAAGTTAGGTCCAATAGTGCTCAGAGCCATTTGAATCATTTTTTTATGTTGAGCACCTCTGGGCTTTTGTTAACTCGAGGTAGAACCTCGACGTTTGTCACTTTTTGAGTCCATGATATTCTCAACGTTCTTCCGTATAGCCAGAGTAGAAAGGCTTGGAGTCGGGCAGTGGTTGCCTTTGTAAGGGTCAATGTTTCCACACCGTACAAGAGACCTAAGAATACATAGCACCTGAGAAGCCGTATTTTTGTGTTCATGGTAAGACTCTTGAAGGCTGAGCTCATCGAGCTGAAAACACTCTTCGTCTTTCCGATGCGACACTTTATCTCCTGCTAGTTGTCCCACGCTTCATTAATGATAGTGCCCAGATACGGGTGCCGTGAAACTCGCCTATGCCTGTGCCATGGAGACAGATTTACACCTCGAATGTTCTTCCTGCTAGTGATCATAAATTTTGTTTTGTTTTTGTTGATTTCAAAGCCGTATTTCTTGCTTGTCTCAGAAATTCTGTTTATCAGCTTCTGCAGTCCTTCCATTGTGTCTGCAAACGCCAAGGCGTCATCTGCGTAACGAAAATTGTTGAGTATAAGCTATTCACTGAGATTCCTTCTTCCACGTCAAGTAAGGCTTCTTTGAATATGTGTTCTGAATACAGGTTAAGGAGTACCAATGATATTATACAGCCCTGCCTGACTCCACGTCGTATTCTCAATTGTCTTGGTCCAGTATTAATTGGCTATAATTCTTAGAACTTTCCCATCAATTCCTGTTTTCTTTACTACTTTTATCATTTTTTTCATGCTTCACACGATCAAATGCCTTTTGATAATCAATGAGGCAAGCAAATACATCACAACTGATGTCCCTACGGCTTTGGAACAATACGTGTACACTAAATACTGCTTCTCTTGTGCCAACGGCATGTAAAAACCAGAACTGGTTGGGTGTTGTTTGGTCTTCACAAATCTTGTATATCCTCTTGTTTATCACTTTAAGTAACAGTTTTAGCACTTGGCTCATTAAACTGATGGTACGGTAGTCCCTAAATGCTTTGGCATCCGGTTTCTTAAGTAGAGCAATGAACTCTAATGAAAGCCATTTTGGAGGGATTTTGCCCGATGAGTAAATGTGGTGGAATATTTCTGTAATCATTTTTACTTTTTCTTTATTGAGTAGTATGAGGAATTCTGCTTGTATGCCATCTGGCCCAGCTCCTACCCTTCCGTCATTTGATGTATGGCCGCTTCCACTTCACTTACTAGGATATCTGGTCCCTTTGTGTCTAATATCTCTGGTTCTTGCCTCCTCTGGTCATCTTTGAATAAATGTTCCAGATATTTTTCCCATGCTCTCTTTTTTTTCTTCCTTATTGGTTATGAGGTTGCCACTGTCATCTACTAGCTTCCCACTGTTTGATTTGCGATATTTTTCTGTTGCCGCTCTGACCTTCCTATGCACATTAAATCCATCATACCTATTCTGCCAAAGCTCAATTCGTGCACATAATTCAGTTTTTTCCTTCTCTTTGGCTTCTCTGATTTTCTTTCTGATTGTATTCTGTATCGCGTTGTATTCCACCTATTTACCTATTTTCTTCCTCCGTTATTCCATGAGGTTCAGAATCTCATTTGTCATCCAAGTTTTCTTCTTTCTAAGATCCGGTCTCAAATACTCTTCTTTGACTCTTGTACCGCTTCTTGTAAGTGTGTGAGTTTTTCATTGGTGTCATCCCCATCGTCTCTCCATTTGTTGTTTACGGCTGTCTTGACTGTCTGCTGCAAGGTAGCATCTTTCAACTTTCTCAGGTCGTAATTTCGTGATACTTTAGAGACAACATGTTTCATTCTGATTTTGAAATTTCCTACAGGTGGGATATGGTCTGATTGTATATCTGCCCCCGGATATGTTCTGGCAACTATACAACTATTTCTGTATCTCTTGTTCACTAGTATGAAATCAATTTGATTGCTTATAATTTGTCCTGGTTTGCGCGAGGGCGATTTTCATGTGTATAATTTGCGGGGTGGAAGTTTAAACCATGTTTTCGTCACCACTAGTTCAATTGTTTCTGCAAATTCTTCCAAGTCATCTCCTCGGGTGTTCCTGTCCCCTAGACCAAAGGGTCTAACGGAGCTTGCTGTTTTTCCTGATCCAAGTTTTGCGTTAAAGTCACCCATGATGTACTCAGGTCCTCTATTTTTAGCTTGTTCAGAATATGGTTAATGATATTGAAAAAAATTTTCGACCTCCTTCCTGCTTGTTTCATTCAATAATCCATCCACTCAGAGGTCGTGTTCTGTACATTACATCAACAAGGATAACCTTCATGGATGTTGAACACGGAAGATATTATCGTCACCATCAGTTTTCTGCTTTGTCAGCAGGTCCTTTGTAACTCCATTTCCTGTGATCAATTGCTTCTCTATTAATACTGTCGTGTGTGCTGCCGTCCATCACGTCATTTAGGACTGAAATCTCTTCCGTCCTCGTCTTCTCTCTCCTCTTCCAAATACCCTTCTAAGATTTTTTTTTATAAGTCCCTCATTCTTTCGTAATATGTGTCCAGTCCAGTTTAGTTTCCTTCTTTTATTACATCCAGTAATTGTATTTGCTCTCCCACTCTTCTCAGTATCTCTTCATTTTTCACTATGTCCACCCAAGTTCTTTCCATGCTCTGCCATGTTCACATTTCAAAAGCCTCCAACCTTGCACTGCTTTTCTTCCTCAGTGTCCATGTTTCACCACCTGTGGTGTGCCTACTGTAAGACTTTCGGTACACACACCATCAGATTATTTGACTTGTCGCTCTAACGAAGTAGGCGAGTGTCAGCAATATGTCTCGTTGTCTTATCGTGGCGTGTTTATCTTCTGCCGTTTGGTCAGACGATAGAAATGCCACTTGTACGCTTAGAGTAGCAGATTGACGCTGACCAACGTATAAACAGAAACTTGATTAATTTTCACACACATTTATTAAAATAATAACAATCATAAACCTTACTTAACTTGATTCTGGATGCTATTTACAATTGACAATCTGAAGTTCCTTTGGTCTTGGTGCGTTAACTTATTCTCATATATCTCTGATACTTGACAAAGTGTCTATACATTTCTCTTCATGGCTATGTACAGGAATATGATAATCTTATTAGGCGCAGACTGAAACTTGACTATAGACTGGTACAGACAAATGTAGACTGGTACAGACTTATGCAGACTGACTAATCGGAGGTCTGTACACTCGTTATAATACCTCGAGCGTTCAGGTATCACTGCGCGAGTGTCATCCGCGAGGAGAAAAGGTTCTACGTGAGCAGAAATCTCATTGGCTGCGTGACATATTAATACGCGGATCGGTGGAAGCAGAATTTGGTCCGTCTTTATGGCAGCGCCATCTCGTAGTGCGGAGACGGACGAGCGCTGCGCCTGCGCTGTTGTGCTTAGAGGGGCGCGCTGTAGTGGGAAATTGTGTACGCTCCGACTAAGAGGAACTATGTACACAACACCACCATACAGGAGGACACCGCATACAAAACATTTTTCCCTTAAATATTTGCCCATATTCATGCAGAAAGTACTCTTTTTCTTATTAAATCTTTCTTTCGCCGTTGCTACTCTGGCTTTAATTCCTGCGCTACTCTTCCAGATGCATTCTATTCTGCTTCCAAGATATTAAAAGCTATGCACATGTTCTGATATTCCTCCGTTCAGTATTATCTTTACCTTTTTATTTCATACTAGTGCCATAGAAAGATATACCCTCACAAAAACAAGGAATAACACAAAAATTATATTTAGTGCTATTTTTTTTTTTTTATGACATCCACACACCATTACTTTGAAAACGTGTACAAACCCACATTTCACTTGCGTAAGTGACAGGCCTCTCTTGGTTTTGACGCTTCATCTTTTCGTAAAAATCTAAATTAGTAAAAATGTGATTCACACCTCTTAAAACCAAATTCCATATGACAATACTGAAAGGTGTTGGCAGGTTAAAAATGTGTTTCAAATGAGGACACGAATCTCAATCTTTGCTATTTGCAGTAGTGGTCTCACCGATTGAGTTTCACACGGTTGAATCACCGCCTACCCTGACACTTTTACTTGCGCCAGTACTTCTACCGTACTTCCCTCATTTTACAAAGACAATCTTTACAAGAGTTTCCTTGCTAGTCTTGATATGAGTTCCATGTAACAAAAGCTATGAAGTTTTCATATACTCTCCTGGAAAATGAAATAGGAACACATTGACGCAAGTCAATGAGACCCGCTATATTTGGAATGGACACCACGAGAGGGCTGTGCATGCGATGATCAAATGCGCAGCGCTGCAGACACACCAGGAACCGCCTTATCGCCCGTGAAATGTTGCTGGATGCGCAGTGGTTGGTCACCGCCAGAGCCAGACGCAGCCATTTTGCCGCTGCATACGGCTGTGTCTGCAACATTATTAGCATGACGCTACAGCGTGTACGGGAACAATTAGAGCAACTGACGGTGTTTGAGAGGGGACGCGTAGTGTCCCTGCTGGAGGCCAGGTGGACGTACCGTAGAAATACGTAACGCATGCGGCGTAATGTCTCCACAGTGCATGGGTGTGGTCGCCAGTGGTCAGCAGAAGGTGCACATCCCGTCGACTTTTGTCCGGACAGCAGCGTCGCACAGATGCACGCTAAGACCGTCGCATCCTACGAAGTACAATACTGGACTTCACAATAACTAAGGGACACCGTTGCTCCAGGGGTATCAGGTCCAAGAACTGTAGCATGATGGGTTGGATATTGCTCCCCACACCGCAATGCTGGGTGTTGGCCCTTTGTGCCTCCGTATAGGAGAGGGACAATTCAAAATTAAAACTCAGAATCGGCACTTCCGTTAGGTGCAAGTAGGACACGAGCGGCAACTGCCTGCAGCCAATCTGACTTCGCACTTTGCGTATTTTCACTCCTGTGGAACCAGTCAGCTAGGACGAGAGGATGGCAGGAGTAGTGGACAA
The DNA here is from genome assembly GCF_023897955.1 of Schistocerca gregaria. Taxonomy (NCBI): domain Eukaryota; kingdom Metazoa; phylum Arthropoda; class Insecta; order Orthoptera; family Acrididae; genus Schistocerca; species Schistocerca gregaria. The sequence continues at coordinate 118,773,773 of NC_064925.1, forward strand.
GCTCGCTGTCACCTAAAATCTGCGTCCCAGACGCAGTAGCATCCACAGAGAGGACACTCAAAAATGGTTCAGAAGGCTCTGAGCACTATGGGACTTAACATCTGAGGTCATCAGGCCCCTAGAACTTAGAACTACTTAAACCTAACTAACCTAAGGACATCACACACATCCATGCCCGAGGCAGGATTCGAACCTGCGACCGTAGCAGTCGCGCAGTTCCGGACTGAGCGCCTAGAACCGCTAGACCACCGCGGCCGGCAGGATACACTCCATCCATGTGAAAACAACACAGATAGCGACAGTTACAGGTCATAAGCTCCCTCTAATGGGTGAAGAGGCGGGCGCCTGGGGTCGCCGTTGACAATGGGAGGGTCCATCGTAGCTCCACTGGACAGTCACCGTGCGCTTCTAGCTGGGCAGCCTCCAGTCAGTTTGGTACTGGCCCGTCCTGGTGCCGATGGTTCCATTAGGAGTATGAAACATTAGCATGGCTAGAAGTCGTCACCATAATATTGACACCCGCTGCTACAAAAATAAAAATAAAATAAAAAGTAAAGAGATTTCATTACACATCGGTACATGGAACATCCACGCTATGCTGCAAGGCTTCCCTGACACCTGTGGAAGCTCTCAAGAGCTACACAAAAAAAGCTGCTATCTACTTAGAGCTATAACAGCACTGCAGGAAACCGGCTACCAGAAGAAGGCTCAATATGGAAAAAAACTACACTTTTTCTGGAAGGCAAAGATGTTGCTAACCCCAGACAGCACGGAATCGGTTTTGCTGTCCACAGTGACTTGCTGTGTTGTACCGAAAACCCGATTGGGATCTCAGAACCCCTTTATGACTCTGCGTTTTACAACAAATAGTGGACCACTGACGCTGGTATCTGTATATTCACCAACACTTACCTCAGCTGCAGATGCCAAGGATCAGTTTTATTAACAACTCAGCAGAGTGGTACAAGGAGCGCATCCTTGGTGATTTCAACGCTCGTACTGGTAGTGACTTTGCCACTCGGGCTGACTGCCTAGGCAAACACGGAGTGGGCAAGATAAATGAAAATGGTCTATGGTTGCTTGAATTCTGTGCAAAGTATTAGCTGTGTGTCACCAATACATACATTTTATATTGTAGATCTGAAGATGGTCATTACTGACTGAAACAGGTCATCATCGAAGGACTTAATATTGTGAGCAAAGACTGGAATAAAAAACATCTGACATACTTTAAAGGCAAACTGAACCACAAGGTTTCCTGGATGCACCCCTAATTCTAACTAAAAGGAAATATCTGCGATACTTCCTTCATACACGTTAGTGCAGACTGTGACACGGATCAAGCACTAGTAGCGACAAAGGGTGCTTTGTGACTAAAATGTTTCACTGTGCCAGAACACCTTGACAAACAAAAATTAATCTTTGCCAAACAAGAAACATTGGTGCAGTAGAAGTGTTTAGTGACGAGATACGAAAAGAGATGGATGTTTGGGATCTAACTGGCAGAAGATAAAATCGCTTCTTACCACTACTGCTGGAAATGTGTTCGGTAATCTGGAAGCAAAATCCCAGGATTGGTTAACCGAGAACGTAGATGTCCTGAAACCTCTCCTTGAGGCGAGGCGTCAGGCCACTGTCATGTGGCATAAAAACACATGCAATTCTACACGCAGGGAGCTAAGCAAAGGCAGCTGTTCAACGGACTTTCCGCAACTGTATCACTTCCTATTATGAGCAACTTTGCTCTGGCATACGGGAGTGTTTCAATGCTGGCGACATTGGTGGTGTGTTCTCAGGCATCAAACGGGCCATTGGACCCATTCCAAAGAAGAGCATACCACTCAAGGAAATAGACAGAAAAGTCATCACAGATCGAAATCGTCGATTGCACCGTTGGGTAGAACATCAGCCAGTACTCACATCCCATCAACATTAGTCCAAACGCAATGGATGAAATTCCTCAGATGACACCTTACCCTCAGTTGGATCCAACGCCTACTATGGAGGAGCTTCACAGAGCAATTGCCCAGCTCAAATGTGGGAAGTGCCTTGGCAAAGACAACATCTCCACAGAAATTATAAAACTTAAGCCAGTTTTTCTGCTGCTTTTCACCCTCTTACTGAAATGTAGGGCTGATGGTACTGTGCTGCAAGACATGTGCGTTGCCAATATTGTTACTCAATACAAAGGTAAAGGTGATCGCGGCGATTGCAACTGTCACCGTGGAATCTCACTTCGGAGTACACCTGGAAAACATTTGCGCATGTGGTGTTGGGCAGACCTCAGAAGCTTGCCGACCGCATATACCCTGAGAAACAATGTGAGTGTCGTCCCAACGATCTACAGTTGATATGATCTTCACGCTCTGACAAATTCAGGAAAAGTGCCATGAGCAGAAAACCCCAATGTTCATTGCCTTTATCGACCTAAACTTGGCTTTCCAAACAGTCTGCAGAGAAGGATTGTATGTAGCACTTTTGAAGATAGGGTGTTGTTCTCCAAAGCTCTTAAAGACGATCAAGGTTTTTACGAAGATATGGAAGGTGCTGCGGTCTTTTGCTGCGAAAAGAGGGGTTCGTCAAGGCTGCGTATTGACTCCCACTCTGTTCAATATCTTTTTCTCAGCACTCCTCAAAGTTGCTCTTGGTGAAACTAACCTGGGCATTCATCTGTATACCAGAGCTGATGGGAAGCTCTACAACATTTCTCTACACAGATCCAAGCGCCTCCGAGAACACTTGCTTGTAAATAGCCTTTTATTTGCTGACGATGCTGTATTTGTGGCGCATACTCAAGTCGATCTGCAAGAGCTTGTGGATAAATTCTCTACTGCATGCAACCTCTTCTCCACGTTTATAAACGTAAAGAAGATGGTCGTCATGGCAGGAGGATACACAGATCCGCCTCTCATCAAACTGGTCGACTCCCTGTTGAAGGTAGTGGATAAATTATGCTATCTCAGTTCAGTAACGACAGAAAATCTCTTCCTGGATGACGAGATAAATGCAAGAATAGGAAAGGCTACCAGCACTTTCGGAAGCTCCGCACACGAGTATTACATTGTCAACAAAAAAACTTGTGTATCGATTGTGTGTGCTGAGTACCCTCCGGTATGGAGCTGAGACTTGGACGTCGTATGCCAAACATAAATCAAAGCTCAAAGCCTTTCACTTGCGGTGATTACGGTGAATCTTGGGAATATCGTGGAAGGATCATGTGGCAAAAGATATGGTTCTGAAAACTGCAAGACAACAGAGTACCACTTCCACGCTCAAGCAACGTCGCCTGCGGTGGTTAGGACATTTGCATCGTGTGGACCACTCCCGTCTGCCGCGACACACATTACTCAGTGAAACAGCACGAGCAAAGAGACCTCGTGGAAGATCTTCACTACGCTTTAGGGGTTGAGTCAAGCGTGATACGTGCGCATTTAATATTGACAGTTACAAGTTGGAGTACTCTCTGACGATCGCAGCAAATGGAGCAACTGATACCAGATGGAAGCAAGATGCACGAACAAGTATGGCTAAACAACTTAGCTGCAAAACTATAGCGCAGACATGAGCTTCTGACTAGCCCTCCTGCTGGAACGACTCATATTTGCCTCGCTCGTGGTCGCCATGTCGGCTCTCGCATCGGATTCTGAGCCACCAGCGAAAATGTGTCCAGGATGCCACTTGAACCTTCCAACAGGATGTACCGAGCCACTTCATAGCACAAAGTCGGCAATCAGTTCGGCTCTTTAATAAGGAAGCCCACGTGTACGTCCCAGCTTGGATGATCAGTTGATGTGTCTTGAAACGTGGTAACAAAAGGAACATCAACTAAGGTAAAACAAGGGTAATGGAAAGTGCTCGAACTGAATTACGCGGTAGAGAGAAAACTTAATTAGGAAATAAGGTAATAAAAGTATTAGATGACCTTTCTGCTTGAGCACAAAAATAATGACGATGGACGAAATGGAGGGGATGAAAAATATAGACTGGGAATAGTGTGTTGCTCTTGTGGTCTTGATGCAGCCCTCCATGCTACTCTATCCTGTGCAAGCTTCTTCATCTCCCAGTACTTACTGCAACCTACATCCTTCTGAATCTACTTAGTGTATTCATCTCTTGGTCTCCCTATACGATTTTTACCCTCCACGCTGCTCTCCAATGCTAAATTTGTGATCCCTTGATGCTTCAGAACATGTCCTACCAACCGATCCCTTCTTCTGGTCAAGTTGTGCCACAAACTCCTCTTCTCCCCAATTCTATTCAATATCTCCTCATTAGTTACGTGATCTCCCCATCTAATCTTCAGCATTCTTCAATAGCACTACATTTCGAAAGCTTCTATTCTCTTCTTGTATAAACTAGTTATCCCCCATGTTTCATTTCCATACATGGCTACGCTCCATACAAATACTTTCAGAAACGACTTCCTGAAACTTAAATCTATACTCGATGTTAACAAATTTCTCTCCTTCAGAAACGCTTTCCTTGCCATTGCCAGTCTACATTTTATATACTCTCTTCTTCGGCCATCATCAGTTATTTTGATACCCAAATAGCAAAACTCATCCACTACTTTAAGTGTCTCATTTCCTAATTTAATTCCCTCAGCATCATAATCATTTAAGACTGATTATGCCTTTCAGCGTTCAGTCTGGAGCATAGCACCCTTATAAAATTCCTCCATGTTCCCCTATTGGTGCCTCTTCTGATGTTAAACCTATTACTTCAAAATCATTCTTAACCGAATCCAGGTACCTTCTCCTTGGTCTGCCTCGACTCCTCCTACTCTCTACTGCTGAACCCATGAGTCTCTTGGGTAACCTTGCTTCTCCCATGTGTGTAACATGACCTCACCATCTAAGCCTGTTCGTCCTGACTGCTCCATCTATAGAATTCATTCCCAGTTTTTCTTTGATTTCCTCATTGTGGACACCCACCTGCCATTGTTCTCATCTACTAGTACCTGCAATCATCCTAGCTACTTTCATATCCGTAACCTCAACCTTGTTGATAAGGTAACCTGAATCCACCCAGCTTTCGCTCCCATACAACAAAGTTGGTCGAAAGATTGAACGGTGCACAGATAACTTAGTCTTGGTACTGACTTCCTTCTTGCAGAAGAGAGTAGATCGTAGCTGAGCGCTCACTGCATTGGCTTTGCTACACCTTGCTTCCAGTTCTTTCACTAAGTTGCCATCCTGTGAGAATATGCATCGTAAGTGCTTGAAACCGTCCACCTGTTCTAACTTTGTTCCTCTTATTTGACACTCAATCCATTTATATTTCTTTCCCACTGACATTACTTTCGTTTTGGAGATGCTACTGAAATATTACTTTGCAAACTTTCAATCGAATCTGCCATCACAACTAAGTCATCCGCATATGCAAGACTGCTTATTTTGTGTTCACATATCTTAATCTCTATTGTTTTCAACATATGATCCATAAATAATATGAACAATAGTGGAGACAGGTTGCAGCCTTGTTTTACCCCTGAAGCTACTCTGAACCATGAACTCAATTTACCGCCAACTCTAACTGCTGCCTGACTATCCATGTAAAGACCTTTAATTGCTTGCAAAAGTTTGCCTGCTATTCCATAATCTCGTAGAAAAGACAATAACTTCCTCCTAGGAACCCGGTCATATGCCCTTTCTAGATCTATAAAGCATAGATACAATTCCCTGTTCCACTCATAACACTTCTCCATTATTTGCCGTAAGCTAAAGATCTGGTCCTGACAACCTCTAAGAGGCCTAAACCCACACTGATTTTCATCCAATTGGTCCTCAACTAATACTCGCACTTTCCTTTCAACAATACCTGAGAAAATTTTACCCACAACGCTGATTAAAGAGATACCTCTGTAGTTGTTACAATCTTTTCTGTTTCTATGTTTAAATATTGGTGTGATTACTGCTTTTGTCCAGTCTGGTGGAACCTGTCCCGACTCTCAGGCCATTTCAATTATCCTGTGTAGCCATTTAAGACCTGACATTCCACTGTATTTGATGAGTTCTGACTTAATTTCATCCACCCCCCCCCTGCTTTATTGCACTGCAATCTATGGACCATTTTCTCCACTTCCTCAAATGTGATCTTATTTCCATCATCATTCCTATCCCATTCTACCTCGAAATCTGAGACACTACTGATCGTATTTTCACCTACATTGAGCAACTCTTCAAAATATTCCCTCCATCTGCCTAAGGTATTCACAGGATTCACCAGCAGTTTTCCTTCTTACCTCCCTTTCGAAGACTGCTAATTACACTCCAGAATGGTTTTCCAGCAGCTTGACCTATAGTCTCCAACCTGTTTCCAAAGTCTTCCCAAGATTTCTTCTTGGATGCTGCAATTATCTGTTTGGCTTTGTTTCTTTCTTCAACATAACTTTCTCTGTCTACGTGAGCCCTAGTATGTAGCCATTTTTGATATGCCTTCTTTTTCCTTTTACAAGCTTCCTTGACTGTGTCATTCCACCAAGCTGTTTGCTTCATCCTACTTTTACACACTACTGTTCCAAGACATTCTTTAGCCACTTCTAGTACTGTGTCCCTGTACCTCGTCCATTCCTTTTCCAATGACTGTAATTGACTACATTCAACTAACTGGTACCTTTCTGAGATCGCTGTCATGTACTTGGGCCTAATTTCCTTATCCTGAAGTTTCTCCACTCTTACCTTCCTACATATGGAGCTAACCTCCTCCACTTTCGGTCTCACAATCCCAATTTCACTGCAGATTAAATAATGATCAGTGTCATCAAGGAATCCCCTGAATACACATGTGTCCCTCACAGCCTTCCTGAATTCCTGATCTGTTATTATATAGTCAATGACAGATCTGGTTCCCCTGCCTTCCCAAGTACACCGGTGAATGTTCTTATGTTTAAAAAAAGACTTTGTGATTACTAAGCCCATACTGGCACAGAAATCCAGGAGTTGTTTCCCGTTCTTGTTGGCCTCCATATCCTCTCCAAATTTACCCATAACCTTTTCATACCCTTCTGTTCGATTTCCAATCCTGGCATTAAAATCACCCATGAGCAGAACACTGTCCCTGTCCTTTACTCTAACAACTACATCACTGAGTGCCTCATAAAAACTATCCATCTTATCTTGACCTGTCCCTTCACAATGGGAATATACTGACACAATCCTGATTTTCTTGCTAGACACTGTCAAATCTATCCACATCAGTCGTTCGTTTACATTCCTTATTGCAACTACGCTGGGTTCCATTTCTTTCCTGATGTAAAGCCCTACACCCCATTGTGAGATTCCTGCTTTGACTCCTGACAGGTAGACCTTGTATTCTCCCACTTCCTCTTCTTTCTCACTCCTTAACCGAATGTCACTAACAGCTAAAAGGTCCAGCCCCATCTTATTTGCAGCCTCTGCCAGCTCTACCTGCTTCCCAGAGTAGCCCCCATTGATATTAATAGCTCCCCATCTCATTACCATTTGTTTGCCGAGTCGTATCTTAGGAGTCTGTGGTTTTTCAGTTAGAGGTGGGACTCCGCCACCTCCAAAGGTCTGAGGCATTTTGCTCTGATTATTGCCAGCATCATATTTAAAGTACCAGGGAAGCAGGTTGCTAGCCTTACTTGCCCCGAGTCCCATTGGGTTTTACCCCTAACGGTTGAGGGACTAACCGGTGGATTTGGTAGTCCTTGCCGTATGAGCACAAAGGTGACCACGACTCAGAATATGTCCGAGAAGCCCAGCCTTATTCCAAAGTAACTGGTATCCTGACAGTCAGGACCACTTACTTGGCCACTCATATGTTGCCCGTGGTTCATGAAGTAGGACATGATTACAGGAAACCACACCAGGAACCTCAGCATCACCTGATTTAATTCGGCTACATTCCATTCTCCTCGTTTCGCTTTTGCTAATGTTCATCTCATATCCTCCTTTCAAGACGCTGTCCACTCCGTTCAACTGCTCTTCCGAGTCCTTTGCTGTCTCTGACAGAATTATAATGTCACCGGCAAACCCGAAGTTTTTATTCCTTCTCCATGGATTTTAATTCCTACTCCGACTTTTTCTTTTGTTTCCTTTACTACTTGCTCAATATACAGATTGAATAACATCGGAGAAAGGCTACAACCCTGTCTCACTCCCTTCCCAACCGCTGCTTCCCTTTCATGCCTCTCGACTCTACAGCTGCCATTTGGATTTTTAAAAACTGTCAATAGCCTTTCGTTCCCTGCATTGGCCCCAGCCACCTTCAGAATTTGAAAGAGAGTATTCCAGTCAACATTGTCAAAAGCTTTATCTAAGTCTACAAATGCTAGGAACTTAGGTTTGCCTTTGCTAAATCTATCTTTTGGGGTAAGTCGTAGGGTCAGTATTGCCTCACGTGTTCCAACATATCTGCGAAATACAAACTGATATTCCCCAAGGTCGGTTTCTATCAGTTTTTTCATTCGTCTGTAAACAATTCATGTTAGTATTTTGCAGCCGTGACTTATTAAACGGGTAGTTAGGTATTTTTCGCACCTGTCAACACATGCTTTCTTTGGGCTGAAATCATTATATCCTTCTTGAAGTCTGAGGATATTTCGCCTGTCTCATATACTCGTATCTTGCTCGCCGTATAGTAGAGTTTTCTCAAGGCTGGCACTACCAAGGCTATCAGTAGTTCTACTCCCTGGGTCTTGTTTCGATTTAGGTCTTTCAGTGCTCTGTCAAATTCTTCACGAAGTATCATTTATGCCATTTCATACTCATCTACGTCCTCTTTCATTTCCGTAATATCGCCTTCAAGGACATCGCCCTTGTATAGACCCTCTATATACTCCGTCCACCTTGCTGCTTTCCCTTCATTCCCTAGAACTGGTTTTCCATCTAAGTTCTTGATATTCATTCAAGTGGTTCTCTTTTCTCCAAAGGTCTCTTTAATTTTCCTGTAGGGAGTATCTATCTTACGCCTGGCGATATATGCCTCTACATCCTTACATTTGCCCTCTACCATCCTTGCTTAGCCGTTCTGCACTCCTTGTCAATCTCGTTTATGAGACGTTTGTATTCCTTTTTGCCTACTTGATTTTCTACCTCTTTAAATTTTCTTCTTTCATCAGTTAAGTTCAATATCTCTTTTGTTACCCAAGGATTTCTGCTAGCATTCGTCTTTTTACCTTCTTGATCCTCTGCTGCCTTTACTATTTCATCTCTCAAAGCTACCCATTCTTCTCCTACTGTATTTCTTTCCCCCGTTCTTTTCAATCGTTCCCTAATGCTCTCTCTCAAACTCCCTACAACCTCTGGTTCTTTCAGTTTATCCAGATCCCGTCTCCTTAAATTCCCACCTTTTCGCAGTTTCTTCAGTTTTAACCCACAGTTCGTAACCATTAGATTGTAGTCAGAGCCCACATCTGCCCCTGGAAATGTCTTACAATTAAAAACCTGGCTCCTGCATCTCTGTCATACCATTATGTAATCTATCTGAAACCATCCAGTGTCTCCAGCCCTCTTCCACGTATACAACCTTCTTACATGATGTTTAAACCAAGTGTTATGATTAAGTTATGCTCTGTGCAAAATTCTGGGCGGCTTCCTCTTTCATTTATTACCCCCATTCCATATTCACCTACAACTTTTCCTTCTCTTCCTTTTCCTTCTATCGAATTTCAGTCCCCCCTGACTATTAAATTTTCATCTCCCTTCACTATCTGAATAATTTCTATTATATCATCGTATATTTCTTCAATCTCTTCGTCGTCTACGGAGCTAGATGGCATATAAACTTCAGTATATCTAACTTTAACCTATCCATTTCCCATTTTAAATTTTCTGACCTACCTGCCCGATTAAGGGATCTGACATTCCACGCACCGATCCGTAGAACGCCAGTTTTTTTTCTCCTGATAATGACGTCCTCTTGAGTAGTCCCCGACCGGAGATCCGAATGGGGGACTATTTTACCTCCGGAATATTTTACCCAAGAGGATGCCATCATCATTTAATCATACAGTAAATTGCTACACCACGAAGATGACGTGCTACAGACGCGAAATTTAACCGTCAGGAAGAAGATGGTGTGATATGCAAATGATTAGCTTTTCAGAGCATTCACACACGGTTGGCGCCGGTGGCGACACCTACAACGTGCTGACATGAGGAAAGTTTCCAACCGATTTTCTCATACACAAACAGCAGTTGACCGGCGTTGCCTGGTGAAACATTGTTGTGATGCCTCTCGTAAGGAGGAGAAATGCGTGGCATCAGGTTTCCGACTTTGATAAACGTCGGATTGAAGCTTATCGCGATTGCGATTTATCGTATCGAGACATTGCTGCTCGCGTTGGTCAAGATCCAATGACTGCCAGCAGAATATGGAATCGGTGGGATCAGGAGGGTAATACGGAACGCCGTGCTAGATCCCAACGGCCTCGTATCACTAGCAGTCGAGATGACAGGCATCTTATCCGCATGGCTATAACGGATCATGCAGCCACGTCTCAATCCGTGAGTCAACAGATGGGGACGTTTGCAAGACAACAACCATCTGCACGAACAGTTCGTCGAAGTTTGTAGCAGCATGGACTATCAGCTCGGAGACCATAGCTGCGTTTACCCTTGACGCAGCATCACCGACAGAAGCGCCTGCGATGGTGTACTCAACGACGAACCTGGGTGCACGAATGGCAAAACGTCATTTTTTCGAATGAATCCTGGTACTGTTTACAGCATCATTATGGTCGCATCCGTGTTTGGCTACACCGCAGTGAACGCGCATTAGGAGCGTGTGTTCATCACCATACTGGCATATCACCCGGCGTGATGATATGGGGTGCCACTGGTTACACGTCTCGGTCAACTCTTGTTTGCATTGACGGCACTTTGAACAGTGGACGTTACATTTCAAGTGTATTGCGACCCATGGCTCTACCCTTCATTCGATCCCTGCGAAACCCTACATTTCAGCAGGATAATGCACGACCGCATGTTGCAGGTCCTGTACGGCCCTTTCTGGATACAGAAAATGTTCGACTGCTGCCCTGGCCAGTACATTCTCCAGATCTCTCAACAATTGAAAACGTCTGGTCAATGGTGGCCGAACAACTGGCAAGTCACAATACGCCAGTCACTACTCTTGATGAACTGTGGTGTTGTGTTGAAGCTTCTTGGGTAACTGAACCTGTACACGCGATCCGAGCTCTGTTTGACTCAATGCCCAGGCGTATCAAGGCCGTTATTACGACCAGAGGTGGTTGTTCTGGGTACTGATTTCTCAGGATTTACGCACCCAAACTGCGTGAAAATGTAATCACATGTCAGTTCTAATGTAATATATTTGTGGGAATTTAAGGAGATGGGACCTTGACAAACTGGCTAAACCAGAGGTTGTAGAGAGTTTCAGGGAGAGCATAAGCGAACAATTGACAGGAATGGGGGAAAGAAATACAGTAGAAGAAGAATGGGTAGCTCTGAGGGATGACGTAGTGAAGGCAGCAGACGATCAAGTAGATAAAAAGAGGAGGCTGGTAGAAATCCTTGGGTAAAAAAGGAGATAGTGAATTTAATTGATGAAAGGAGAAAGTATATAAGTACAGTAAATGAAGCAGGCAAAAAGGAATACGAACGTCTCAAAAATGAGGTCGACAGGAAGCGTAAATTTGCTAAGCAGGGATGGCTAGAGGACAAATGTAAGGATGTAGAGGCTTATCTCACTAGGGGTAAGATAGATACTGCCTGCAGGAAAATTAAAGAGACCTTTGGAGAAAAGAGAACCACTTGTATGAATATCAAGAGCTCAGATAGAAACACAGTTCTAAGCAAAGAAGGGAAAGCAGAAAGGTGGAAGGAGTATATAGAGGGTCTATACATGGGCGTTGTACTTGAGGACAATATTAGGGAAATGGAAGAGGATGTAGATGAAGGTGAAATGGGAGATGCGATACTGCGTGAAGAGTTTGACACAGCGCTGAAAGACCTGAGTCGAAACAAGGCCCCGGGAGTGGACAACATTCCATTAGAACTACTGACGGCCTTGGGAGAGCCACTCATGACAAAACTCTACCATCTGATGAGCAAGATGTATGAGACAGGCGAAATACCCTCAGACTTCAAGAAGAATTAATAATTCCAATCCCAAAGAAAGCAGGTATTGACAGATGTGAAAATAACCAAACTATCAGTTTAATAAGTCACAGCTGCAAAATACTAACGCGAATTATTTATAGACGAATGGAAAAACTAATAGAAGCCGACCTCGGGGAAGATCTGTTTGGTTTCCATAGAAATGTTGGAACACGTGAGGCAATACTGACCTCACGCCTTCTCTTAGAAGAAAGATTAAGGTTCAAATGGCTCTGAGCACTATGGGACTCAACATCTTAGGTCATAAGTTCCCTAGAACTCAGAACTACTTAAACCTAACTAACCTAAGGACATCACACACACCCATGCCCGAGGCAGAAAGATTAAGGAAAGGCATGCCCTACGTATATAGCATTTGTAGCCATAGAGAAAGCTTTTGAAAATGTTGAGTGGAATACTCTGTTTCAAATTCTAAACGTGGCAGGGGTAAAATACAGGGAGCGAAAGGCTATTCACAATTTGTACGGAAACCAGATGGCAGTTATAAGAGTCGAGGGGCATCAAAGGAAAGCAGTGGTGGGGAAGGGATTGAGACAGGGTTGTAGCCTCTCCCCGATGTTATTCAATCTGTATATTGAGCAAGCAGTAAAGGAAACAATAGAAAAATTCTGAGAAGGTATTAAAATCCATGGCGAAGAAATAAAAACTTTGAGGTTCGCCGATGACATTGTAAATCTATCAGAGACAGCAAATGACTTGGAAGAGCAGTTGAACGGAATGGACAGTGTCTTGGAAGGAGGATATGAGGTGAACAACAACAAAAGCAAAACGAGAATAATGGAATGTAGTCGAATTATGTTGGGTGATGCTGAGGGAATTAGATTAGGAAATGAGACACTTAAAGTAGTAAACGAGTTTTGCTCTTTGGGGAGCAAAATAACTGATGATGGTCCAAGTAGAGAGGATATAAAATGTAGACTGGCAATGGCAATGTAAGCGTTTCTGAAGAATGTTAATATCGAGTATAGATTTAAGTGTCAGGAAGTCGTTTCTGAAAGTATTTGTACGGAGTGTAGCCATGTATGGAAGTGAAAACATGGACGATAAATAGTTTGAACAGGAAGAGAATAGAAGCTTTCTAAATGTGGTGCAATGTGGTGCTACAGAATAATGCTGAAGATTAAATGGGTAGATCACGTAACTAATGAGGATATATTGAATAAAATAGGGGAGAAGAGGAGTTTGTGGTACAACTTGACAAGAAGAAGCGACCGGTTGGTAGGACATGTTATGAGGCATCAGGGGATCACAAATTTAGCATTGGAGGGCAGCGTGGAGGGTAAAAATCGTATAGGGAGACCAAGAGGTGAATACACTAAGCAGACTCAGAAGGATGTAGGTTGCAGTAAGTACTGGGAGATGAGGAAGCTTGCACAGGATAGAGTAGCATGGAGAGCTGCATCAAACCAGTCTCAGGACTGAAGACCGCAACAACAACAACATATTTGTCCAATGAATACCCGTTTATCATCTGCATTTCTTCTTGGTGTAGCAATTTTAATGACCAGCAGTGTATATGGTCTTTTGTTAGGCCTCTTGAAACCTTCGAGCGCATATCTTTGAGAACCCAAATTGGTGGACGAGTGTGCCACCACCGCCCATATAACATTTAACTGTGCAGCGAGGTGTTTGATTGTGATCCGTCGATCGCCTTGCATGAGAGCGCCCGAACGTTCCAATATTGTAGGAGTCACATCTGCGTGCGGATGGTCGTCTGGCGGGAGATCGGACAGGTTTGCGCGACCTCGTTGCGATGATGACACGCGGGTCGCGCACCGACTCACCGTGCTTTCGTTCACTGCCAGGTCTCCGTAGACATTCTGCAAGCGCTTATGAATATCTGCGATGCTCTGGTTTTCCGCCAAAATAAACCAAATGCCAGCTCTCTGCTTGGAATGCACCTCTGTTACAAACGTCATTTTCAAGAGTACTGTAAGTAGGCTGTTTAGGTTTTTATGTTGGTAACGCCACGTAGCGCTCTGTATGAAAATCACCGACTATGCTGTGTACAGTCTGTGGCTGGTTCGACTCATTGTTGGAATATTCGCTTGTGTAGTGGTGGGCAGCTGGATGGGAACAGCGCGTGGCGTTGCACAGTTGCAGGTGAGCCGCCGGCAGTGGTGGATGTGGGGAGAGAGCTGGCAGAGTTTTGAGAGCGGACGATCTGGACGTGTGTGCGTCAGAAAAAGGAAATTTGTAAGACTGGATGTCATGAACTGATGTATATATTATGACTTTTGAACACTATTAAGGTAAATACATTGTTTGTTCTCTATCAAAATCTTTCATTTACTAACCTTTCCCATCAGTAGTTAGTGCCTTCAGTAGTGAGAACCTTTTATTTAGCTGGCAGTAGTGGCGCTCGCTGTATTGCAGTAGTTCGAGCAACGAAGATTCATGAAAGGTATAGGTTATTGTTAGTCAGGGCCATTCTTTTGTAGGGATTTATGAAAGTCAGATTACGTTGCCCTAAAAAAATATTGTATGTCAGTTTAGTGATGATCAGAATAAATAAAGAGAGAAATGTCTGGGTACGTTCAGTTTTGCTCAGCTGTCTCTGTATCAAATAACGTAGACGCTCACCAACACAGTAATTTATAAATTTTTCTAAGGGGAGGTTACAGTACCGGTACGTATAGTGCCGTCACTTGTCGGATCTTCATGAAACTATAGGGGCTGAAGCGGGAATGTTTCTTGATGTCCCACCAAAAAATCGGCATTTTTCCAACACTTCCGATGAATAAAAATAGTGCATTACTCATCAGGTTACCTTCCATTCCAAAAACTGTTGCACTCAGCGACTGTTATATTAAGTTGTAAATAATAGATTGCACCGTCCAGTCGTCCTTTTTAAATTTTATTGTGCAGATCCAGATTTCGGCTAGAAACTCCTGTTGGTCGAGCTTTATCTACAGTTCATTGAACTGAAGTCCGACCAACAGGGAATTACATGCACTGAGCGAAAATGGCTAGCTTCTAGCCGAAAGCCGGCCGGGTGGCCGAGCGGCTCTAGGCGCTACAGTCTGGAACCACGCCACCGATACGGTCGCAGGTTCGAATCCTGCCTCGGGAATGGATATGTGTGATCTCCTTAGGTTAGTTAGGTCTAAGTAGTTCTAAGTTCCAGGGGACTGATGACCTTACACGTTAAGTCCCATAGTGCTCAGAGCCATTTGAACCCTTTTTTTTCTAGCCGAAATCTATATTTGCACAATAAAATTTAAAAAGGACGACAGATCGCTGCAATCTATATTTTACAAGTGATGCTTTACTTGTTGAATGCCCCTCGAAAAGTCCAAGAAATTTCACAGCAAAGAAATATAGCGTCTGAAACGTTCGAAAAGTTAACAAGTGCACGTGTCATGCAATCAATTTAAGAGCTGTGACAGCATCAAGCTCTCACTATTTGGCAACGACATAATTTAAACACTAACAGAAGTGCACATTCTCCCTTGTCAGTATTTCACTTAGCACTACGATTGTGAACACAGATCTGCACAATATGCGTATGCGATCATGTAAATGACGCGAATGTTTCTGTCTACGCACCGTAAGTCTTCCAGTTTTTCCCCCACCTTCCCGAGGTTTTCCGTTTCTCTAGCGGTTGAGTATCCGCCCCTGGCAGCTGAGTGGTCAGTGCGACGGAATGTCATACCTAACGGCCCGGGTTCGATTCCCGGCTGGGTGGGAGATTTTCTCGGCTCAGGGATAGGATGTTGTGTTCTACTTATCATCATCATTTCATCCCCATCGACATGAAAGTCGCCGAAGTGGCGTCAACTCGAAAGGCTTGCACCGGCTACCGGTCTCCCCGACGGGGGGCCATAGCCACACGGCATTCACATTTACATTTACCTGTGGAGTCAGACGTCGTGTGGGCTTTGTTGTTGGCAGCCTGTCAATGTGTACGTTTGTCTGCCCGCAGTATTACCAGTGAGGTCACAAACCCATCGACATAGGTACGGCAAACGGAAACAACAGAAACGTATCCTATGTTAACCGTAACTTGTAATTTATTGTCATTTTAGAGATTCTTAGTTTTCGCGATTCTTTATTCTATGTTTTTTGAAATTTAGGTCCCCTTCCGTAGCTGTGTGGTCAGCGTTGCTGAGTGGGGAGCAGTTGACTCGAGAACTGTGTGCTGAATCCACGCCCCTCCAAATGTTCAAAGGTGTGTGAAATCTTATGGGACTTGACTGCTAAGGTCATCAGTCCCTAAGCTTACACAATGCTTAACCTAAATTATCCTAAGGACAAACACACACATCCATGCCCAAGGGAGGACTCGAACCTCCGCCGGGAGCAATCGCACAAGACCATGACTGCAGCACCTTAGACCGCTCGGCCAACGCCCCTCCACACAGCATCCAATGACACTATTGGCAGAGGACGACACTGCCATCTGGCGGTACCGATGAGCCAGCCAGGACCTGTTGACAGAGTAGCAGTAGTGTCGAGAGGTGGCACGCCACTCTCTCACTTTAATAACACTTGTCAGGCAGATAACGCTCATATTTTAGGTCATCATTTCGATGTTCCCCCGTACTACATTTGTTAAGTGTGGTTTATCGCTTTTTTACGTGAGGAAATGGTGGCATAATGCTCTTATAAATGCTTGTGTAACCTGTAGAGAACCTGTACCCACGGTTGTGTAGTGGAAGCGACAGAGAACTGGGAGAGATGAATTGGGGGCCACAAGTGCTGGGTGAAGCGACCTGGCTGTGAGGGTGTAATGTCCCCACAGAAAATACCCTCTACCACGCACCAATTAATCATTTTCAATCAAACCACCCACATTCATTCAGTTTGGAAAAAGTCATCTGATCTGATTTTCTTGTAATATATGCGGCGACAGCTCGTCGACGCCAAAGTATTTTCTAGTGCCTTTATTCTTTGAAATAACAGAGATGCATATATGTATTCTCCATGCCTGTTAGAGTGGTAACTAGGACAACTTCGGGAGTATCTGTTGAGGGATTGACGTGTTTCTGAGAGATACATATTCTGCTTATCTTCTCGCTAAAGCGAGCCAATTAACATTTTTGCCGCTAGCGGTTTGTTCGAAGAGAAAGAGACTGTAAAGGGAAATAATTAAGGCGTGGAATCACCGGAGATCTGGACATGTAATGGAGATTGATTTAATACATAATTTCCTCCATAGATAAAGTTTGTGAGTTTTTTGTTCTGGTGTGAATGAACGAATGAGTTCTTTCTGAATCATTTGATGGTCACATTGGCCCTGTAATTAGTGGGGAAGTTTCAGCTGTGTCGAAGAGAGCCTGCAATCACTGAGTCTGTGTTAAATCGTCCAAAAAGCCTTCGTACACATCTGGAATTCGCAATCTTTCGTAAAAGGAACAAATTGTTCAAACGATTGATTCTCCCGACTGAATGCAGTGTGTAACAGTAATAATAAATGTAAAGATCTCTTACAGCAAGCCAGCCGCTGATTACCAAGACGAAGGACTTTACCAAAGATTCTATATGGCTGATTTCACGTAATGAAGTATTATATTAAAAACTGTACACAGGTAAAGGAGAGAAAGAGAGAGGGCGAATGAAAACAGAGATAATACTAATAATCCTCCATTAGGCTAATTTTTCGTCTGTCTTATCACGGATCAGCCAAGAAATTGGAGGCACTTACTTTACTGTATGGATTTATGTGTGAAGGTGAAGGGTTCTTAAAGGCAACAGATACACTTCTATACAGACAAGACATTACACAGAGATAGCGGCTAGATGCATTCATCATCTATTCTTAGGTAAAGAGACGACAACTTATTATCCGAACATTTAAAAAAATGTTAAAATTGCCAACCCGTGACAGGACACGTTTTTGGACGTTGCTAAAATAATTTTGTTCTCTGTTTCATGTCAACTACGACGAGCTAACCTGACGCTTGAAAAAGAGAGGAAAGACTCGCAGGTGATATAACTGGATCTATAAATAAGTACTAACGTGTGAAGAAAGCTACATATAGTGACAGTAGAAGATTTATATGGTTTTAACTAGGGCAATGTTTAGAATGAGTCAAGCAGAGCAAAGCAGCACCTTGACCTGTTAGCACTGATAATTACGAAGCAGTAAGAAGTGTTGTAGAACTGATGGCTACAGATAGCGCAACAGAACGCCCTGTAGACACGGCTGGAGGTGTAACAGCAAGTACGCAGCAGCGAGTAGATCCATTGGTAATTATCATGAGACAGATGCAGATGATAACCGAGAGTATGAATACTTTGAAAACCGTCATTAACGCGTAATGAGCCTCAGTTACTGAAGGGCAGGAAAATCTGAAAACCGATATTAAAGCACAATTAGTGAGAGTCACTCAAACTCAAGAAGAGATGAAATTAGTCCAATCTGAGATTAAGCAGCAGTTACAGGACAGTTTTTGCGAATTAGAGCAGCGGATAGAGGCGAAGACCAAGGAACTCAAAGATCAGGCCGAAGAGACGGAACGAAAATTAACTGCACAAATAGAATTGGTGAAAGCACAATGTGAGGAATCTACTCACCGCGTACGTGTCGAAATGAAGAAGTATGTGGCTATTAAAATAGATACCGTACGGGAACAAGTGGAAATGGTTCCGCAATTAGTACAGAAGCAAGACGCCATGGCATGTGCAACTGCGCAACTTCCTGAATTGGCACGTACACAGACTAACCTGAAGGACAGCGTTGAACATCTGACAGAGCGTCAAAACGTTATAGATCACCAAATTAAGGTATTAACAGGTAAATTATCCGAAATCACATTAGAAAAGGCTAATGTGTGAAAACGTCGAGCAAAATGTTAAGGCAGCATTCCAGAGTTTATCTGGCAAACAGGAAGAGAATTTGTTTGCGAAAGGGCTTGAGGAGGTGCAACAGCAGTTAGGTGCTGATTTGGAGCATTGGAAACAAACGATAGAAGAGTCGATGCGCGCTTCACAACAAAGCTCAGACCAAATGAATACAGGGCAGCAGCAGAAGTTGGCAGCGATTAGAGAGCCAGTTACTGCCCATTCGCACACAATACCGACTTGTGCAAGTAATTCAAACATTAAATTGCCACTAGCTGGTTGTACGCGTGAATTTCTATCTAACAGAGATTACGAAAGCCTTTGGCATTCCGAAGAAAAAATGATAAAGCATCGCCAATTTCAGATTTTTAACCCTGACAAAAGAGGGGTCCATCCAATTGCTTTTATTCGAAGTTGCGGAGGAGTGCTACCCAGAAATTGGTCGGAGTGGCAGAAGATCAGTTTTGTTACAGGATATATACAAGGTTTCGGGGCGATCTGGGCTTTGGACATGACTTCTGTTTGCCCAACATATGACGATTTTGAGAAGGCGTTTTTAGCAAAGTTCTGGTCAGAAGGGGTACAGGAACGCCAAAGGCAGGAGGTGCTCTACCCAGAGCCTTTCTCCTTTTCGAAAGGAAGCCTTAGAATGTATTTCGAAAAATATGTAAATAAAACGAGATACTGGGACAGACATATGCTCTTGCCAGACATAATAAACATACTTAAGGCAAGACTACCAATTAGCATTCGGAATCAACTGATTTACGGCAACGACAAAGACTTGCAGTCGTTCCTTACGACGTTAGACCATATAGATATTATCGAAGAGAACAACCAGAAAGCCCGTGATAACAGATTCCAATATAGGGCCATAGAAACTCCGCCAAACGGTAGGCAAACTGGAAGTATGGGTTATACCAATGGCGATCAATCGACACTTGGAAGGAATGAATAGAGATCGTTAAATAATGGAGGAACCCCTCAAAATCTCAATAGTAATCCCGGCAATGGTCTTGCGAGGGGCTATTCAAGGAACAACAGGAATGGGAAAAGATACAACCCCGTGTGGGGGAACGAAAAAATTTCAGACCCCAAGCCTGGAATAATAATAACAATAATAGAAAGTGGAATCAACCGGGAGGAATGAATTCAAGTAGCCAACATCAGTGGGGACGGACATTTACGAATCAACCGGTAATTACCGAAGTGACGGATGATGTCAACCAGCAGACAAATCAGTGTGCAAGTAATCAGGACGACCCAAAATTCTAAAGAGCACGTAATTAATCAGTTCCAAGTCATAGAAGATTTCGGTCAATTAGTGTTTGAAAAGTTAAATGAATCCGACTGCATTATGGAAAATCAGAAGACGTATGAAAACGTATGAAAACGTTTGTGATGAAGGGCCAGGAGTTATTAAGGGATACATATACCATCTCTGCGTTAAGCCGCACGAAACGTATTGTAGAACTTTCTATACTGTTCCCTGGAGGTTAAAGGCTCAAGTTCAAAAGGAAATAGATCGCATGTTGAAATGGGGTTTGATCAAACCCTCTCAAGCCCATACTGCTTCCCATGCGCGGGGAAATTATATGGAAGAATTTGAGGAGATATACAACAACATGCTCCACTCCTCCACTGGATATACACCTCATGGATTGATGTTCGAGACAAAAGAAGAAAACTTCTGGACTGAACATATGTCCAGAACTCAGGAAACTGAGATGCCTTGGGAAGAAAAAATAAGACAAGCCATCATAAATATGACGCAAAAGGCTGATCAAGAGAAAACAACAATATGACAAATTAATCAAGAGGGTACAGGCGTACCACGTCGGAGAGAAGGTACTAGTCAAAAGACGTACCAAATCATCCTTAATAAAGAAGAGTATAAAGAAATGGGAGTTATTATATACTGGCCCATACATCATTCTACAAATTCCGAACCCTGGGGCTTATCTGTTAACATACCCGGAATCTAACGAAATTAAAGGGTTATTTTTCCATAACGACTTGAAAAAATTTAATGAAGATTAAAAGATAGGGAGGAATGGTGTTGCGAGTGACAGACATGAACGCCAGTAAAAACATAACAATAAACTGTGTGTGTTTAGTGTTAGAAAACTTTAAACTGAAATAATCAATCAGTGACACAGATTGTAGAAACAGTAACTAACTATTACTATCGAGTGCTGCAAAGAAGATAGTGGAGATAGGCTTCACCTGTGTTTGGGTAAACATAGAACTTTAGCATTGCTAATGTCATCAAAAATTATAAAGGATCTGAATGACTAACTATTACTATCGAGTGCTGCAAAGAAGTTAGTGGAGATAGGCTTCACCTGTGTTTGGGTAAACATAGAACTTTAGCATTGCTAAAACTCTTCAAGAATTATAAAGGATCTGAATGACCTTCAAGAAGAAAGAAATATTTCCCCTAAAATGACGCTGCATAAACAAAAGAGGTTCCCAGTGAATGTTCATATATAATTTCAAGTGCACACTTAGATGTGCAAACGTGTGAAGTGAAGTTTTGCGGTTAAGAAGCGAATCATGAGTAATGGTTAACGCCGCAAAGATAATTTCCCGCGCAAAACAATTCACGTCGGCGCGAGAGTTAGAATCGATATAGACGACACAGATATGCTTTGTAAGAGACTCGCATCAAACGCGAGGGGAAACTGATTGATGTTGAACTTCAAAAAAGTGTCATAATTAGACGTTAAGAGTTCTTGATTTATTGTTGAATGCCAAAAAAAGTAATATCAACCGAGCGAGGTAGCGCAGTGGTTTGCACACTGGACTCGCATTCGGG
Source organism: Schistocerca gregaria (assembly GCF_023897955.1). NCBI lineage: Eukaryota > Metazoa > Arthropoda > Insecta > Orthoptera > Acrididae > Schistocerca > Schistocerca gregaria. Next base: position 118,795,484 of record NC_064925.1, read on the forward strand.
AGGACGACGGTTCAATCCCGCGTCCGGCCATCCTGATTTAGGTTTTCCGTGATTTCCCTAAATCACTGCAGGCAAATGCCGGGATGGTTCCTTTGAAAGGGCACGGCCGACTTCCTTCCCCATTCTTCCCTAATCCGATGAGACCTATGACCTCGCTGTTTGGTCTCTTCCCCCTAACCAACCAACCAAAGTAATATTCACAGAATTAGTAGTGTAAGTAGGCTGTTTAGGTTTTCTTATTGGTAACGCCACATAGCGCTCCGTATAAAAATCACTGGCTGTGCCGTGTGCAGTCTGTGGCTGGTTTGCATTGTTGTCTGCCATTGTAGTGTCGGGCAGCGGCAGCTGGATGCTAACAGCGCATAGCGTTGCGCAGTTGGAGGTGAGCCGCCAGCAGTGGTGGACGTGGGGAGAGAGATGGCGGAGTTTTGAAATTTGTAAGAATTGGTGTCATGAACTGATATATATATTATGACTATTAAGGTAAATACATTGTTTGTTCTCTATTAAAATCTTTCATTTGCTAACTGTGCCTCAGTAGTTAGTGACTTCCGTAGTTTGAATCTTTTATTTAGCTGGCAGTAGTGGCGCTCGCTGTATTGCAGTAGCTTGAGTAACGAAGATTTTTGTGAAGTAAGTGATTTGTGAAACGTATAGGTTAATGTTAGTCAGGGCCATTCTTTCGTGGGGATTTTTGGAGGTCAGATTGCGTTGCACTAAAAATATTGTGTTTCAGTTTAAGCTCAGTCTTGTAATAATTTTTCTAAGGGGACGTTTCATATGTCGACCCTTGGCCGAGGATACCTCACTGGACTCTTCTGATTTTTTCTTGTAGTTTGTGTAATTAATGTAGATTTTTTTTATTGCTAGCGCGTAATCATAGAGGGAATTTCCTTTGTAGTTGTAGTCTTTCATTGTTGTACAGTACAACAATTGTGGCATGCATGTAGAGTTGCACCAAGTATTTCGCAGCTGCGCTTGCAATTAACTAGATATTATTTTCAGTGCTATGTTAATGTGTTCTCTTATTTTTGCTCTTCAAATTGTGCTTCTCTGTGTTATCGTGTGAAATATTGTGACAATAATGGCGTGTGAAAAACGTAATACTAGGCTACAAAGTAAACTGAGAAATGACAGTGAAGACGAAAGCAATGTGTTAGCGCCTCCATGTAATGAATTCACAAATGTTCAAAGTAGTAATTTGGTAATAGTGCATAGGGAAATGGAGCGGGCTACAAATAATGGTGTAGGAAGTGAAACAGTTAGTGAACAGGGAAGCATTATCGATCGATTGGTCGGCAACAGCTCGCGTCAGGAATCCGATATGACAGGACACAATCTTGCAAATACTGTACATTCAGGTTTTGCGTCCTCACCGTTTTCTCAAATAAGCTGAGACACATTTTCTGCTTGTCAAACTGTGAATGTTGCCGGTGCAAATGCACTGCCGAAAAGCATAGATGATCAGATTCCAGACATTAATACATTATTATTGCAATTAATGCAACAAATGAAACAAAACCAGGGACAAACACAGCAACAGTTAGACACAATGGAACAAAATCAGAGACAAACACAGCAACAGTTGGACACAATGGAACATAATCTTCAAAAGTTAGACACAATGGAACAAAATCAGAGACAAACACAGCAACAGTTGGACACAATGGAACATAATCTTCGGAAGTTAGACACCACACTTGAACAAACACGTGAAGATTTAACTACTGAGCTACATAACATTGAATCGAAATGTCAAAAAATCTGTAATGACGTAAAAACACAAATTTGTGAGCATTTTCAACCTATTTTTTCGCGGCATGAAAACTCATTACAGAATCACGAAGCAGCCATAAAAGAACTGCAAACTATTGTTCGTGAAACTCACGACACCTTGCAAGCTAAAATGAACTCAGTTGCAACCACCGATTCGGTTACGCAACTTGCAAGAACTCAGGAAAACTTAAAGGACACAGTAGATTCGATTTCAACACAAATGGACACTCTGAAACTTGGTTCAGAAAAACACACTGAGGAAATGTGTTCACTATCGGAGAAAGTAGCCGAACTTTCGGATCAGTTCACTAATTTATCTACGAAGGTAGATGATAATTTGAATGACACGAAACCGGTAGTCTTTAATGACACAGAAGAGTGCGAACAAATTAGGAAATTCAAACAAAGTCTGAATCAAATTAGTACGCAACACCAAAGAGAAATCCGGGAAGTACAAGATCAGCTGACGCAGGTAATACAACAATTACGTATTTCTGAGGACACTCGCGCTCCAATACGGGAAGAGGGACATAGAAATACGGAACAGCCACAAAATAATAACGCAGGGCACTTCCGAAATTATGAAAGAAATTGGCAAGGTACACCGAATTCTGAGATGGAACCGCCGACACGACGTAACAATGACCCATATGTTACCTGCCGAGACGATGATTTTGACTATAAGCTGTTCATTACTACACGTAAATTCAAAACATTTAAGAATTCTGGCAACGACATTCATCCACAAGCGTGGCTCCATCAATTCTCTCATTGTTTCCCCCCCCCCCCCCCCCAACTGGTCATTAGAGCACAGATTAGAATTTATGTGTGGCTATTTAGAGAATGAACCAGCTGTAAGAATGCGATCGGTCATTCACGATTGCCACAGTGAAGGAGAATTTTACCATGCCTTCCTCTCAGCATATTTGTCTCAAACCAAACAAGACCGAGTAAAACATGGCATCATAATGATGAAAAATTTCGAACAATCTGAATTTTCAAGTCTTGTCAAATATTTTGAAGACATGTTACATAAGAATCAGTATCTTTCAAACCCATACAGCCCGTCAGAACTAATGCGCATTTGCTTAATCAAATTGCCTGAACATTTACGGCATATTATTTTGGCAGGCCGTTGCAAAGACGACATTGAAGCTTTTCAGGGACTCTTACAAGAATTAGAGATTGACACTGACAATCGTGGAACGCGAAAACAGGAACAAAACAATTACAGGTCACATCCGTCGCAATTCCGCGATGAAAGAAATAATAACTGGACACGACAATGCTATTCTCACAGTACAAAGCGTGACCAAAACAGACACCACCCATATGACAACCACTGGCAGAGTAATAGTTACAGAGAAAGATCGCATTTCCGTAGTAATGAATATCACAGACACAATCAGAGAAACAGACAATACGGGAACCAAAATAATTATTATCAGGGGAGACAGAATAACTTTAGACGCAACGGTCCAGCACGCAGTTACGATTCAGGGAGAAATTCTCCACCACGTGACCGACAAGAAAGAAATTACAGAAATTACCGACATGACGACAGACGATATGATCGTAACGACAGACCTGAATTGCATCAGAACTGGCGAGCTTCAAACAGGGCAGGGCCCTCTCGGCAAGGTGAATTGGTAGAAGTTAGGTCTCCTAATCCCAATAACGACCCGCGCCAACAAAGAAACAGACAATGACTCCCACCGCAGGCAGCCGCGTGCGCCGGCGGGCTCAGAGAAAAATAACATAGGCTAACCTTGAGCAAAATTCCAGTGTTCCTTACCGACGCAACCACGTGATAATTGCTTTTCAGTTGACAGTCTGCGTACTAGGAAGAGTAAAGGTTTACACCACTTTTACATGTAAAACCGTTTATTAAGAGATAATCTGCTTTTTAAGTTTGTCTTTGCCTAAAGTTTGTCTTTGCCATAAAACATTTCACTTCACATTTGTAGTGTGTTTTGTCACACTGAGAAACTGTTAACATGCAACCATGTTTGAAGTTAAATATCCAGTCAAGAACCAAGAGAACTTATTTAAACAGAAATTACAAATGCATTGTTATAGTGAACAGACGTCACAGTGTTATTGTGCGTGTACATTCTTGCTTGTTAGTTGCACGATTACGTAACGACTATAAGGCTGACATACTTAGAGCAGTTACCAGTACTGCTAATGAGATTTTAATGCAACATTTTGGTTTACTTGAAAATAAATTCTGGATTTAAAGTACTTCTTGTGAGATACCAGATGACTCAGTGGTTAGTTTATGTGACAGTTACACGATTTTATTACAACGCTACTAATGAGTGACAATTTACAATGTTGCTTTTGCACTGTATCTGTTTTATATCTGCACAGTTTTTCTGTATTATTCTGGAAAGTAAAACATGTTTTAGTAGTAACTTTGTGGTATAGCTACAATGAGACAGCCTTTTCTGTAGCACAACAATACGTTACAGTACAGTAGTTACTTCATCACGGCAATAAGCGTAGTAACTACGATATCTATAAGGAAAGCATTTCACTTTTGTTTATCATGAGGTAAGTACATTGACTTCTGTAGAACTTAGCTTTCGGAGGACGATAACTACGACACTTCCACAGAGATTATCTTACAACACGACGTACAGTTTAGCGCTACAGTACGCGTAATTGAGTGACTAATTTTGTACTTAAAACATTTATTTTTAAAGATATTTGAAATACAATGATACAAAGGTTTTTCATGATACATTTCATTCCATTGCTGTAATCTGTAACATCTGAGGATATAATTACATTAATCCTCAGGGGGGTACACGCTTACTTTGTGTACCATGTGTTTGGCAAGCACAAGGAGCCCTAGCTAATATGGTATTTGCTTATACAACTTTACACATCGGTACCATATTTCTCTAACACATTAATTACACAGCTATCTGATCATTTAACTGAGAGATACAAACATTTATTTTACTTCATCAGTGAAAGATGTTTACGTAATTACACCGTTGGATAACTTCACACTTACGAAATTGTATTTTGTCTGTACTTTGTGAACTGTTCACATTTTTTCGGAACCATTATGATACTATGAGAGCTTTGAATGCCATATTTGGTATGGGATCATGATTTTTAAAGTACGTTTGAGGTAGATGACACTTTTGACATCAGCAGAGAATTTTTTTAGGTTTTGAAATTAGTGGAGGAAGCTACGACGATTTTGAGAATTTGACTGAGGTGTTATGATGTTGTTATTACGATGACTATGTGTATTATGCTGTTGCGGTATGTTTATGATCAATAAGCCGATGCTATATGAGGAATTTGATTATGCTACGTATTTGTTATGATGAAACATTGAAGAAGTGTGGACGAATATGTATATGTGTAATAAGGTAAGGAATAATGAGTAGTGGTTAGGGACTCTGGTTTGTGAAAAAGGATGTTGGAAACCAAGAATCGTACTTTAAGAGTTATGAAATGTGTGTATACGCGTGAATGTATCACAAGGCCGCCAAAAATTTTTGGACACTGTTATATTAATAGAATTTTGTTTCTACAGATGTGTAACGCAAATTCTTGACCTGTGAAATATTTTACATGAGACTGCCACTGTAGGGGAAACTGGTGTCGTAAATATTTCGTTAAGACAGTTAAGTGACCACCTGCACATAATGCGTCGTGGGCACCCAGCTGCGCGACAACCACCTGACAAAAGAAAGCCATTAGTGTGTGCCTTTCAGTGGCACAGGTAAAAAATAAAGAGGCCACTATCCTCGCTATTGACATTCCTTTGTAGAAAGCATCGCAAAAACGACACGCTCATTACTTGTAAAGATACTTTCTCACATCTGCACACCTGATAATAACAAACGTCTTTCTACGAAAGTTGAGAGAATTCTACTAACCTATAAAATGTCACATGACTATTGAATGATATTTTTATGCTTTGTCCATAGTTGCTTATTTCATTTGATATCTGTTTTCCAGCTGTGTTGCAGCTTTGGTTTTATAAAATTAAATGCATTTGCTAATGTGAACACTTTCTGTCGACAGATCTATTAAATAATTATTTTATGATCCACATTCTGCGAAAAAGGAGCTCTTGGAATGGAAAGAGCAATACGAAGCGACTAATAACAGTAACTGTATATATAATTTTCTTTTCAAGTACTTGGTAATTTATTTCATTGAATAAGTAGTGGTGCACCATTTTAATTATATAGACATTAAGATGTGAATATACATTTCCCTTATCTTCATTGTTGTCTTTAGCGTAATATTTTTCTGCTTGAGCTTTGTCATGTTTAGGTATAATTTATAGCATTTGCTGCTGCTGCTATGTGCCAGGCATAGTGCTACTGAATGTCACTTTGTATTACTAGGTTAAGCCAATTTTATTACTGATTTATTTTTCTTGTTTGCTGCGCATTGCCTTATATTAGTTGTAATATTGCTGCCTTTTTTTGCCAATTTCCATTTTTTAACATTGCTGTTTGTGTAAATTGTTTTGTGCTGCTGCATTGCCTCATCCCTTAGTTAAGCATCTGAGCTCAGTAGATTTAAGTTAGCTTAAAAGGGAGTAGACTATATAAGAAACTAACTATGATGAATTGGAAGAAAAGCATTGAGAAGCTTTAAGAAAATGGTTTGGCCAAAAAAGTAGTGTACAGTGGAGAAAAACTATTTTTGAAAGAGGATGTGAACAGAATACAGAAAGCAGGTTTAGATAGGACTTTTTGGGAATAATGATGAATTAAGGGAGATCTCTATGCAAAATACTGCAGTAAAACAAACCCTGTCCTTTCCTTTCGTATTATCCCTCTATGTGTTTATGTACCCTTGTATATTTGTCTTTTTTCTGTCTTTATGTGTTTAGCTAATAAGATTTATGTTGTAGAATTTTTCAAATACTATGTTATTTTCTTTGTAAATATGTTCAGACATTATTTATTGTGTTTTGTTTTAATGCTCATGTGTGAAGTTGATGTTTCAAAAGTTATTCTGAACTTTATGTATGTACTTATGTCGTAATTTTTGGAACACTGATGCATTTGCTATTTCGATTCTTTTGTAAAGCCTGTACTACTGCTAATGTTATCTGTATTGTTATGTTCTTTAAAGATGTATTTTGTACCTTTGTTATTGCATTCTTATGTTATAAAATTGTAACTGACACCAGTTCATCAAATTAAGTAACTTGTAAATTACATTTCACTGCACACGTTTCTGTTGGTCATAGTATATGGACAATATGTGAGGAGTAGGGACTGATAGTGTTTGCACATGTGTTAATAACTCAGTAAGGGACTGGATAACAGCATTGCTGGTTCTAAGGACATTTCAAAAACAATTTTTCTGAGTGCACAAGTGGTGGTTATGGACTTGTTATATTATCTGCAAGACTCTTCAATGGTGACTGTGCGCCTGCACAGTCAAACAGATGGCTGCTGGCCATCTCTACAAGGACTACAGTGGGTCTGCACCTTTGATGACCCACCAATACCATTATTTCTACAAGGACTGCAATGGGTCTGCACCTCTGGTGGCCCACCAATACCGTAATCTCTACCAGGACTACAGTGGGTCTGCTCTGTGATGACCTACCTACCGATAGTTTTCAACGTCGACTGACTCTGCTGTGGCCCATTACCTGTCTGCATGTCAAGAGTCAGCACTGCCTTTCTGTTGGAAGGACAACACTTCCTCAAGACTGCATGGAAATCCACTACTTCCGTGTGCATTTTCTTTTACTGCTCAGACTTTGAGAAAAACACTGCAATTTTACTTTGATGAATGATCAGGACTGTCTTTATGGACTGTGAGAAAATTTTAGCTTTTGACCAACATTGTATCGATAAGTGTGTGCATTTCATTTCTTTGTTATTGTAATTATGAAAAAAATTTTCAAACCTGTATTGGCCACTGCCCAAAACAATTTGTAAATTTTTTTGTGGGGAGCATGGGGGCTATGTAAGTAGGCTGTTTAGGTTTTCTTATTGGTAACGCCACATAGCGCTCCGTATAAAAATCACTGGCTGTGCCGTGTGCAGTCTGTGGCTGGTTTGCATTGTTGTCTGCCATTGTAGTGTCGGGCAGCGGCAGCTGGATGCTAACAGCGCATAGCGTTGCCCAGTTGGACAGTTGGAGGTGAGCCGCCAGCAGTGGTGGACGTGGGGAGAGAGATGGCAGAGTTTTGAAATTTGTAAGAATTGGTGTCATGAACTGGTATATACACTCCTGGAAATGGAAAAAAGAACACATTGACACCGGTGTGTCAGACCCACCATACTTGCTCCGGACACTGCGAGAGGGCTGTACAAGCAATGATCACACGCACGGCACAGCAGACACACCAGGAACCGCGGTGTTGGCCGTCGAATGGCGCTAGCTGCGCAGCATTTGTGCACCACCGCCGCCAGTGTCAGCCAGTTTGCCGTGGCATACGGAGCTCCATCGCAGTCTTTAACACTGGTAGCATGCCGCGACAGCGTGGACGTGAACCGTATGTGCAGTTGACGGACTTTGAGCGAGGGCAGATAGTGGGCATGCGGGATGCCGGGTGGACGTACCGCCGAATTGCTCAACACGTGGGGCGTGAGGTCTCCACAGTACATCAATGTTGTCGCCAGTGGTCGGCGGAAGGTGCACGTGCCCGTCGACCTGGGACCGGACCGCAGCGACGCACGGATGCACGCCAAGACCGTAGGATCCTACGCAGTGCCGTAGGGGACTGCACCGCCACTTCCCAGCAAATTAGGGACACTGTTGCTCCTGGGGTATCGGCGAGGACCATTCGCAACCGTCTCCATGAAGCTGGGCTACGGTCCCGCACACCGTTAGGCCGTCTTCCGCTCACGCCCCAACATCGTGCAGCCCGCCTCCAGTGGTGTCGCGACAGGCGTGAATGGAGGGACGAATGGAGACGTGTCGTCTTCAGCGATGAGAGTCGCTTTTGCCTTGGTGGCAATGATGGTCGTATGCGTGTTTGGCGCCGTGCAGGTGAGCGCCACAATCAGGACTGCATACGACCGAGGCACACAGGGCCAACACCCGGCATCATCGTGTGGGGAGTGATCTCCTACAATGGCCGTACACCTCTGGTGATCGTCGAGGGGACACTAAATAGTGCACTGTACATCCAAACCGTCATCGAACCCATCGTTCTACCATTCCTAGACCGGCAAGGTAACTTGCTGTTCCAACAGGACAATGCACGTCCGCATGTATCCCCTGCCACCCAACGTGCTCTAGAAGGTGTAAGTCAACTACCCTGGCCAGCAAGATCTCCGGATCTGTCCCCCATTGAGCATGTTTGGGACTGGATGAAGCGTCGTCTCACGCGATCTGCACGTCCAGCACGAACGCTGGTCCAAGTGAGGCGGCAGGTGGAAATGGCATGGCAAGCCGTTCCACAGGACTACATCCAGCATCTCTACGATCGTCTCCATGGGAGAATAGCAGCCTGCATTGCTGCGAAAGGTGGATATACACTGTACTAGTGCCGACATTGTGCATGCTCTGTTGCCTGTATCTATGTGCCTGTGGTTCTGTCAGTGTGATCATGTGATGTATCTGACCCCAGGAATGTGTCAATAAAGTTTCCCCTTCTTGGGACAATGAATTCACGGTGTTCTTATTTCGATTTCCAGGAGTGTATATTATGACTATTAAGGTAAATACATTGTTTGTTCTCTATTAAAATCTTTCATTTGCTAACTGTGCCTCAGTAGTTAGTGACTTCCGTAGTTTGAATCTTTTATTTAGCTGGCAGTAGTGGCGCTTGCTGTATTGCAGTAGCTTGAGTAACGAAGATTTTTGTGAAGTAAGTGATTTGTGAAACGTATAGGTTAATGTTAGTCAGGGCCATTCTTTCGTAGGGATTTTTGGAAGTCAGATTGCGTTGCACTAAAAATATTGTGTGTCAGTTTAAGCACAGTCGTGCATAAATTTTACAAAGGGGACGTTTCAGTAGTTATTTAATCGGTCTTGTTCACTTTGGAATTTTGTTTGAAAATCCATTTCCATATATGTGCATGTATGAATGCTGGATGAATCAGAGAATAAATGAAAGAAGTGAATCCACATTCCTCACTACTAATAACTTTTACATTACAGCAATCAAGTGGAGAAATATATGTATTTATGATAAAAATTTTATGAGTATAGATAAATGATATGACCTTTCAAGGAAATGATGGATTATGTCTCTGTATAAAATGAACGACACTTTCCATTATTCGATGATTTGAAAACAAAATCTACTCCAAGTTGCATGAATCATTTAAATTACGAAGAATAAATCATTGGCAGAAAATTTGTCAGAATTTTTGGACTTATACGCACAAGTGGTAATGCGAAGTCCAAAAGAAATTTCAAACTAGAGTGAATATTATGTTTTCGGCAACAACATTAGTCAATGGATGAAAGGAAACTTTAAGTCAATGGCTGAATTCCTTGCAGTACATCGTAAGAAAACCAACAGGGATTTTGTTTTCAAAAGGAGAATCTTGGACGGTGCAACCTAACCAGTTCTTTTACAGAAGGAGTTTCCCTTTCGGTCATTGCTAATGCTTTCGGAATGAATGTTGCATATAAAATCTGGTATCCCTGTCCCTTCAACTCTTCCCACTGTGGGCAGCGTAGAAGACCGACTTCAAATGTGGACGTCGGGGACATGCAAGATCCGGGGGGAGTTTCAGCACCGCAAGATATTGTCCTGGGAACAAGACTGTAAAAAAAAAAAAAAAAAAAAATCGAGTTATTGATTGTAACATTTTTTAGCTAGAGGCACAAATCACTCTTTTCTTCTATGTACCGTAGGCTGGGGTCTAGGCTTAAGAGGTTTTCCATGCTTTCTCTACTTAAGAAAGTTACCGAATAGGTAGACTCTGATAACAGTTTCATGAAAGATCATCTTCCTTGGTTGTGCACAGCAGACATAACACACTGATGCACGTAAAAGCAATACAGCCGCAGTACCTGTCTCTTCATTTCTTCTGTTTTCAATGTTTCTTTTCTTCGTCTGTCTTAAACATAATTATTTTTTTCAGTCGGAGGACTGACACTCATCACTTCCGGGTTACCCACACTAATAGATAGCTCGCGAAGTGTGTTCGGTAAATCAAATTTAGGCTCACAAACTTCACTCGCTGCGAGGGGCATTGTAATGTCCCCACAGAAAATACCCTCAGCCACGCACCAATTAATCATTTTCAATCAAACCATCCACATGGAAAAAGTTATCTGTTCTGATTTTCTCGTGATATATGCGGCGACAGCTCGTCGACGCCAAAGTATTTTCTAGTGCGTTTATTCTTTGAAATAACACAGATGCATATATGCATTCTCCATGGTTGTTTGAGTGGTAACTAGGACAGCTTCTGGAGTATCTATTGAGGGATTGACGTGTTTCTGAGAGATGCATGTTTTGCTTTTCTTCTCGTTAGAGCGAGCCAATTAACATTTGTGCCGCTAGCGGTTTGTTCGAAGAGAAAGAGACTGTAAAGGGAAATAATTAAGGCGTGGAATCACCGGAGATCTGGACATGTAATGGAGATGGATTTAATACACAATTTCCTCCATAAATAAAGTTTGTGACTTTTTTGTTCTGGTGTGAATGAACGAATGAGTTCTTTCTGAATCATTTGATGGTCACGTTGGCCCTGTAATTAGTGGGGAAGTTTCAGCTGTGTCGAAGAGAGCCTGCAATCACTGAGTCTGTGTTAAATCGTCCAAAAAGCCTTCGTACACATCTGGAATTCGCAATCTTTCGTAAAAGGAACAAATTGTTCAAACGATTGATTCTCCCGACTGAATGCATTGTTTAACAGTAATAATAAATGTAAAGATCTCTTACAGCAAGCCAGCCGCTGATTACCAAGACGAAGGACTTCACCAAAGATTCTATATGGCTGATTTCACGTAATGAAGTATTATATTAAAAACTGTACACAGGTAAAGGAGAGAAAGAGAGAGGGCGAATGAAAACAGAGATAATACTAATAATCCTCCATTAGGCTAATTTTTCGCCTGTCTTATCACGGATCAGCCAAGAAATGGGAGACACTTACTTTACCGTATAGATTTATGTGTGAAGGTGAAGGGATCTTAAAGGCAACAGATACACGTCTATACAGATAAGACATTACACAGAGATAGCTGCTAGCTGTATCCATCATCTATTCTTAGATAAAGAGACGGCAACTTATTATCCGAACATTTAAAAAAAATATTAAAAGGGTTATTCTGGGAAGCAGCACTCAGTGGATCGTAGCTCCAGAGGGACTTGTGGCCGAAGCCCTCTCCTCCTTCCTGTTTAGTGACAGACAGAAGGGCACCAGTTTCCGGAGCATTTTACCTGCACCAGGCGGCAGTCCGTCACGAGTGCAGACAGTTGGCGTAAAGTGGTTCAAGGAAGCCATTTGAGAGAGACTACTGTAAACAGAGCTTTTGCGCAAATGGTGGGAAGATCATAAAACTGGGACTATAAGGACAGAGCGACTGGTGTATGTGTTTAGTGGATGCATTTCTGTGCAACCCCTCCCCCCCCCCCCCCCCTGACGCCAGGAAGTCACCAGTTTCTTTTAGCAAGAGGCAAAAACATTCGTGCTTCATGGGTATGACTGACTCGGAAGTGTGACAGCCTTCTTTCAGAAATTGAAAATGTTCAGCCCACATCTCTCTGTAAATGAGGGACTGTGGCCCTGTCTAGGTACATGTTTTTCGCCTAAACACGACCATGCTTGCTGTGAGAACGACGCCACCCTAGTCTGAAGTCTGGGGGATTTGCAGTCACTGACTGGCTGCTCTCATGATATGCAATGTGAGCGCTTGCTCCTCAAGTAACCCAGGCAAATTAGTAAGAAAATCAGCGAATGGGGGGAAAAACATATAAAGTTTTGAAACTTCGGGAAAATACTCAGCGGGGGTGCATAGTAATAAGTAAGAGGATAGTTCCCCTTCGTAGGCGTGCGCGTCCCCTTTTTATCCGCTCCAAAAGTCAATTTGTACCACATTTCAAATTCATACTCAAAAAGGCTCATTTTTCGAACACAGCTCTTATTAGTAAATATATTCTTCGCAAAATTGTACACGAAAAAGATCTTGTGCATCGTTTCAATTATATGAATGGTATTTCACGTATAAGAATGGGAATATAATTCTGTTAACGTAATAGTTTGCAGTTTTGTTACTTAGCAAGATATTTAAATGAAAAGCCTAATTAAGAATGTGGAAATATTTCGTAGCCTATATATTGCACTTGATGATATTTCTTTTCGATCAGTATTGTTGAAGAGTACGTGCCAACAATGAAAACATCAAGTTCCCCGGGAATTCATTCACCGCTCCCCTACCACTATTGCAGCTGCCGTTTCTTCCCACCCAGTGTCCAGTTCAGTTGAGTTAATGTTGTGAATTGTTCAAATAGTGCCAGAGAGCTCTGTTTCAGTGACAGTATTTATCAGTTTGTGGTGCTATGAACTGCTTCTTCGTAGTCTCATTTCTTTTGTCTGGACTGAGAAAATAATAATGCTGGACCCTACTATCTGTTTTATTTGTGGTAAATCTGTTTCGGAAGGAGAGACATCAATGGTGAGGAAGGGCTTGGAAACTCTGATAAGCGTCAACAAGGAACGGAACAATGGGGCTCATAATCTACAGCAAACTGGACTGATTAAAGTGCATAAGGTATGTTGACGTGAATGTATTAAGGTGCGTAATATAAGGAAACTAATTAATCAGAATGTTGAACAAGCAGATGATAAAAGTTTGAGATCCTCTTCCTCTTATCCATTCAGTTTCAAAACAGACTGTTTCATATGTGCTCAAAACTATGACTTAGAGGCGGAAACCAAAAAACCACTCCACAAACGCCGTGGAGTGTTTGAAGTGAAACATATGCTGCTTGAGAAAGCAGTGAAACACGATGATGATTTCGGTAGAAAGGTTGCTTAACGCAGCAAGAGTGTTTTGTGTTTAATAGCTGCAGAAGCCCCTTATCATCAAGATTGCTATGCTAAATTAGTGTCGAACCACTCCTCTGTTCGAAAAAGAGGCCGCCCTCAAGATGCCAACTTTGATGTCACTTTTCAAGAATTATGCAGATTTATAGATAGTTCAAAGGAATGTCAATTTTGACTGTTCCATTTGCTGCAGAAAGTTAATGATTGTCTCCCAGAAGGAGAGACAATGACTATAAAAACTCTGAAAAACGACATGACTGAACACTTCGGTGATGGGGTCTTGTTTGCCACAATGCCAGTTGTATATTTTCGTGACACAGGCCACAAACGTTGAAATCAATGGTGCAATGAACGAGCTGATAATGAAAAATATGAGAGAAAGAGAATGATAGAAGCAGCAGCAGCTATCATCCGTGAAGATACAAGAATGGTTCCTCACAGAATTGCCACAATGCCAAAAAATTCCCCAGTTGTATGTTTTCGTGACAGTGGCCACAAACTTTTGTATCAAAGGTGCAATGAACGAGCTGTTAACGAAGAAGATGAGAGAAAGATAATAGTAGAAGCAGCAGCAGCTATCATCCGTGAAGGTACAAGATTGATTCCTTACAGAGGAATACATTTGCCGGTTATCCAGATATCAATGACTTGACAGAGAATGTTGAAGTTATGGTTCCTGACACTTTACACGAATTTTTGAAAGGTGTGGTTTTGTCAAAAGAGAAAGGTAGTGAACAGTTCCCTTTAAAACAATGTACAGCAATATTCCATGCGATTGTATCAGCTGCCAGGCTTCGTTCATTTATCTTCCCACTGTAACTTGATCTTGCAGTGGACTTGTCTCGTAAAGTAGGATCGAAAAACATTGTTGAAATTGTCTCGATATGGGTTTCTGCTCTTCATATAGCACTTTGGCTTTATGGTATCTGAGTTACTCCCGTTCAGTTCTGGAAACAAATATTTCAAATGATTGGTTCTCGCAGTTCATTTTCGATAATGTTGACTTGAATATTGCAGCAATGACGGGCAGATGGAATCAGGTGTGTGACTGCTGGGAGAGTGATAGAACATCCGGAAGTAATGAAACTCTCTGTCATGCCGATCTCTCCTGAAACAGCAAGCTCCAAAAATTTTAGTCCGCTACCATTCCAAAGGCAGAATAGAGTTGGAATCGGAGAAATTGTTCTGTCTACTCAGAACAATCATTCACTAAAGCAACAGGGTGCATCAATCACTACTATACTTGGATGAGGGGTACGATTTTACAGCTTTGTATTCCTGCATGGCAAGATTTAATGGAGAAAATAACTGGAGAACCTTATACGCAATGAAATGTACTAGCGCTTCCTCTCATCAACAACCTGCCCACAGATTATAGTACTATTTTAACTGCTTTAACTTAAGGCATCACTGAGAGTAAGATGACACAGCAAACATGTATCGTGACGTTTGATCAAATACTCTACGTAAAAGCTAAAGATATTGTTACAGTGGAGGCTAATGGAGGGAATGAGCTATTCACTAATGTAGTTATTCGATTAGGAGGCTTTCACTAGATAATGTCTTTTCTAGGAGCAATAGGATTCTTAATGAGAGACAGTGCACTCAACTTTTGGAGACTGTATATGCAGCAGCTTATATTCCCCACGTACTTTGTGGTCGTGCATACACGAGGGCAATTCAGGTTCTCTCTGCAGTCATGTGTGATCTTTCCATCGTAATATTGGAGAAAATGGCAGTCATGGAGGAGGAGTTGCAACGATATTAAACAAAGACGGAAAACTTCCCAGTTATAGATACGTATATTCAGCTTGTCATCTTGGCACTGCATTTCATCCAGGCAGAGCGTATGGGGAATTGGAAGCTCCTTATAGAACGTGTGAGAGCTGTGCTCCAAATGTTCCATGCAAATGGACACTCTCCTTGCTAAGGGGTGTCATTTGTACCTCCGGTGCATGGAAAACCTGAAAGAAACCATGAAACCAACTAACTGAGTTCAATAAATTACCAAGGACAGCTTCTTCACGGTTCGACGCTCTGATAAGTATTTGAGTGGAGTATGGACCGACATGACGACAGAACAAACGCTTATCAGGAACCTGAAGAGTGTTGGAGTTGTTTACACGGAAGAGGTTCACAGATACTGTGCTGAAGCGATAGATTTGCAGTATACCAATAGCCCATCACATACGTGAAGTTATATAGCAGTTCTGAAATTTACATTCGTTTTCGAGTGATCAACGTGTTGAACCGAGGAGTGGGAGGATAGAAACGGACGAGAAAATTCGCAGAATATTTCAGCTATTGTTGCAACAACACACTCCATTTGTTTACAAGCAACAGTTGTATTCATTAAGATCTGGATTATAGCTTCTCAGGAAGTAAACTGCAACCAAGCTGCTGGTGAAAGAGCTCTTCGAACAGTAGTTAATATCTCGCCAAAATTTCGTTAAGCGATCCAGCATGGTCAGAACAATGTATATGTCAATTGTTAGGGTTGAAAAAAAAATATAACTGAAGTTGATACAACACAGTTTTTTCAGAGAATACTTTGCATGTTTCGTTCACCTGATGATTTAAAGCATTGCTTCACGTACTAATTATCGAGTGTACCAATGTCTCTGTTTGGCAGCAGTGGATTGATGAGGAAAACAAAATAGTCGTAGCTGTACAATCCTTTCAATCAAGTACTTGAAAGGAATATTGAAGGTAATAAATCGAAGTTCTTAGTTGTAGATGGTGGGTTTCTTATCCACTATGTCGTGTGGCCCGAGAATGGAACTTTTGGTGACATTTATTAAACGTTAATAGCCTATATTCATAGACATTATAAAGATGATGTTGTTGTTGTGTTTGACGGATATTCAGAAAGTTCTCTAAACACAAAAACTATTGAACGTCAAATGCGAACGATGAAGCGAACCTCACGAGAAACTTTCTTTAATGACGAGACGTTATGTGTCGAATCACAGTCCGCCTTTCTTAGTAACCTCAACAATAAGTAAATGTTTATTACATCGCTTGCACAAAAACAGTTTTGGTATTGAAACCAGGATTCTGGATGACGATGTAGATGTTGAAATTGTTGCAAAAGCATAAATGCCTCAAACTTTACCAGCAATTGATTATGGTAGATCAAGATTTACAGCTTCGTATACTGCTTATCGCTCTTGCTCCAGGCCACAGACATAATCCTGAAGAAGGAAGGTAAAGGTAGCATCAGAACAAAGTGTTACAGTTCTAAAGATATACGTAACTTCTCACTCATTCATATTTAACTACACAAAAACAATAGATATCCCTGAGGGTGACAACTTAAGCGCCATTTGATTTAAATGTTTTAATGTACTTGTGGGTCAGGCAAACAATGCTGTCATACTCTCTCGTTTGCCACCCACTACTGATGCAGGACGCTTCCACTGTTACCGAATTACCTGCAAGTCCAGCTATTGTGGGGAACAACTTGGATCCCAGAAAATGGGGCTGCAGTGAATCAAACCCATCCCTCACCTCAATTCATATGAAACGACCAACAGCTCCAGAGAAAATAGTGCCACTGATTTCATGCGGCTGCACTCAATGCAGCGGAGGAAAGTGCGGATGTGTGAAGGCTTACCTACATTGCACAACAATGTGCAAAAACTGTCGTGGACAGAGCTGCACAAATGTGACTTGCAGTGTTTCAGAGAATATGTGGATAATGGTTTTATGTAAAAAAATATTTACAAAAATTTGTTTGATACATATTGTGGTATTTTCAATGTCTACATGGTATACATGTGATTGTAAATATATTACAATGAAAGTAATTGTTGATTAGTTTTACAGTAATTCTTAATTTTCATGAAAAATGATTTTCATTCCAATAATTTAAGTAGCATAAATCTAAAGTGAAAGACTATAAAGCTAAATTTTTGTTTATAAATAAAAGTCTGTTTAAAAAAAAATTTCCCTTTTTTGCCTTCAAATTTTAGCACTCATAAACTAATTACCTTACTTAAACATACATTTGACAGAAATATTTTCTGTCATATAGACAACATCATTAAATGAGTAAATTGCAGTAAGTGGTGGTGGAGGGGGAAGCTCCCCTGATAGGGGAGGGAACTTTTCTCTTTTTTACTTCTACATCCCCTAATGGAGTTTTCCCAAAGTTTCAAAACTTTATAAATTTTTCCCCCATTTTACCTAATTTGCCTGGATACTGTGTCTGGATTGGCTTCCAGGTTAACAGAATAGTCAAGAAAGAAGATTCAAGGAGTAGAGGATAGCTCGATTGGTTTGCACAATATGGGGAGCGGTTTCGTTTTTGCTTATTCAGCTTACATACCGAGGCTTGGTGGAGAATGGTTGTGAGTCTTTACCTCCTTCGTCTTCTGGTTCTCTGCTCGTGGAGAACTTCATGTCTTTCCCTAGTGGATACGACTTGTGGCCTGTATCTTGTGGTGAGCTAAGACACAGTCGCAGTTTCCATCTGTACCGACAGTGGAACTGCATATCATCTCAGAGTGTGTCACAAGAATGAACTTATTCAGTCGGCCGACTGCCGTTTGACAATTCCAGGATGCACCATCGTGGTTGTGAGTCAAATTACTTTGGCCATACCAGAGCAGTGGTGCACCTCACACTGAAATTTGGTAGGCTTTCAGGGCTCTGTTAGGGAAGTTCCCGCATTATAATAATCAGAACACCAGTCCTTGTAGTTTGCAAATTTTCGTGGATGCGTGAGAACATCACAGCTGCCGCATCTCACGCTCCTCATCCACAACGATGCTTTTTCTGCTGTTGGCTGGACCAAGGCGAATGGGTTAAATACTGCTGCACTGGTATAGAGTTTCTAACATTCTATGCGTTGTTTTCACTCATCAGATGTGGCAATCTGTCACAGCAGAAGTCCTGGAACAGCAACTGTAGGTTTTTACTATAAAGTAAAAACAATATTTAATCAAGTATAGTGTTTCATCTAAATATTTATTACAGTTTCAAAGTAAATAAAGGCATCTTGACAAATCTGAAATACGTTTAACATACTTACAATAATGAAATAAATCGTGGTCAACAAGCTACATGCTTTCTGGCCAACATCACATAAAGTACTGGCCTGATTTGCCAACATGGCTGTAATTATTTACATTTTCTTAACAATCCTGAACAATCCTCTGCATTGTTTAGAAATATATTTTGATTAATTAACAATTAAAACTCTCATCCTAAAACAAATGATGCATTTCAATGATGACCTTGACTGACACATATTAAACATATCATATAAAATGTTCTTACCGATTAACAGACTTCTACACAGTGTAACTAAGATTCCATAATTATTTTCTTAGTAACTTTTTCACAAGTATGTATTTCCATACACCTCTATGTCAGAAATTACTATTTATAGTTTAAATTTATATGTTTAAATGGGTCCAATTAGACTGTTACGTTTCAACAACCGCCAAAAGGGTTTGTGAAACTGAAAGTTGAACAAAATCTTTTCTGACAGATCTACGTAACAGTTCTCATTTTACAATCAATTGGGTGAACAAACAATTTGCAAAAGATACATGCAGCCAAATATGTAAAATTATCAAAAATTGTTTTGTATCAGATTCAAATTGATTAAACAAAATATTAATTTATAGCACAAAGAAAGAACAAGTTAATTCACAGAATTTGTCTGCAACTTGTATTACAACATGAATATGAGATAACTCTATTTCAATCAGAAAATTGTCTATTGGAAGTTGGCTGAATTGGTCTTGTTTCTGTATATATATATGCCTGTCATTAGACCCTCCAGGTTCTCCTTAGTGCAATGGAGACACTGGTGTGTATAACTCTTTCTCAATATTGGTGATGCATTGTAGAATGAGCATTAGTATTGGATACTACAATACTCAAAATCCATATTAGTTTGTATTTAGCCACCTCCTATCTTTGGCAAATACACCTAGTATTAGACCATAATATAACAAAGTGTTCAGTCTCCTCTATGTGCAATGAAGGGCACTGAATTGAAGTACACTGTAGATCTCTGCTCATCGGAACTTCTTCATTGCAAAAACCTGAAATGTGCCTCATACTCCACTCCTTATGACCATCATATATACTGTGTAATTGATTGTATGAATAGAATTGTTCAATTCAGCAAAATTCCCACTGTTCATACCTAAACATTTCCTGTCTTAAATCTCATATTGTAATTTTAACTTGTTCTTTGATAACATATAACTAAAATCATACTAGCACATAATTTTTAAGTGCTATGGCACTATTCTCTGCAATTTATATTGACATTTAATATAGCATTGAATAACAAATATATTATTATAATATAGTACAAGCAGATTCTTGGAGTATAGTTCCTCAGCAGTTAACATCATCCACCCTACATATGTAGAATGAAATGTCAGACCAATGTCCAATCTTCCAATTTTTAATTTGTCAAGACACTTTCAACGCCACTTTCCCACCTTTACAATCATTCAAACATTAATTAACATAATGATACGTAAGAGTGCTGTTACATATAACTCTGAGTGACAATACAAGTGACTAATACTTGTATTGGTTGTGTTTTATAAGTAATTGGGTGTCAATACACAATAAATGAATCATAAATGATTGGCACAACATGATAAAATATGGGTAGGCATTATAAATTGGTAAGTGTTCACCACTTAGGTGTGAATACACAATAAATGAATCATAAATAATTGGTACATCATGAAAAAACATGGTTGAACATTATACATTGGTAATTGGTTCATAAGTGACAGATTCACCATGAGAATTATGATTGAGCATTATACATTGGTAAATTGGTCCATAAATGACAGATACATAACAACAATAATATGAATAGGTTTTATACATTGGTAAGTTGCTGTGAGCATTTTATATATATATATATATATATATATATATATATATATATATATATATATAACATCTTTAAGTAAATTCAGATCTTCAGTAGTGCATAAATACTAGCTTCTTTCCCAGATTCTCCCATAAAATAGGCTTTAATCAACAACAAATGTGTTGACACAGTCAATTAAAATGATATCATGAATAGAGGTATATGCATGTGGACAGGGGGAAAATAGCTTTGTACTCTGATGAGAAGTAAGAAATGAAATAGAAAATTCAGAGTGTTGGAGTTGAAGAAGAAAAGATGATAAACCCCAAAGATTAGAAAAGCATTACACATGAAACATAATTATGTGACAGAGTACAGTATAAGCAAGTCATTCCTCAACACAATATAGTGACAAAGCATACTAACATGTAAGTGAGTGTTCACAACTTTGAGCACTGGTATATAGCAAAAGGAAAAAAAACATACAACAAACTTAGACATTGATAAATATAGAGAGTAGTGTAAGTGAGACATTCCTCAGGATAATTAAAAAAAACATTAGTGGGTGAGCCATTCCTCACAATATTTCACAAACATTAGTAAGTTAGGTATTCCTCACGATAATATGTTAACAGAGCATATTTGTATATAAGTAAGTGTTCACAACTTCGAGTGCTGGTATTTAGCAAAGTAGATGCATAAGTAAATGTTTACCAACTGGGTGACAACATAAAACAAAATCAGACATAATACTATAGTTACATCTAATAATGCAGAAATGATAGCTTGTTCCCCGGATCCTCGTATAAAATAGGTTTTAGTCACTTAATAAAGCTGACACTGTAAAGTAGAAGGGTCTGAGCAATAGAGACATATGCACGTGGACAGAGGGAAAGATAGCTTGGTACTGTAATGAGAAGTGAGAAATGAAATAGAAGGCTTAAAGTGTTGAAGTTGAAGAAGAAAAGACGACAGACTCCAAAGACAGGAAATCCCCTATACCCTTACACAGGAACCACACTGTTCCAGTACTTCACTGTGGCAGCAGAGGAAGAAGAGTGTTCAGCATTCCCTGCAGAATGGACATGCCGCAGCTTCACCCTCCCAGTTCCCGAAAATTAACCCCAACACTCCCTTTTGACTGATCAATGAAGGTTAAACAGTTAGCATTCTGCAGGACAGAGTAAATGACATGTATAAACATGAAAATATTAAAGTGAGGTACAGAATTACTGTGTTCCTCTGATATATACATGAAAATATATGCGCGGTGGGCTGCAATGTCAAAGGGTGCATGGCAAATACAGGACGTGCTTGGATCAAAGAACAGTCGGAATTATAGTTGTAAATTGTTGTAGTTGCGCTGGAAAAGTCCCTGAGCTTCAAGCGCTAATAGAAAGCACAGAAGCTGATATCGTTATAGGTACAGAAAGCTGGCTAAAGCCTGAAATAAGTTCTGCAGAAATTTTTACGAAGTCTCAGACGGTGTTCAGGAAAGATAGATTAGGCAGAATTGGTGGTGGAGTGTTTGTGTCAGTCAGAAGTGGTTTATCTTGTAGTTAAGTCGAAGTAGATACTCCGTGCGAATTAGTATGGGTGGAGGTTATACTTAACAGCCGAACTAAGTTAATAATTGGCTCCTTCTACCGACCCCCAGACTTCAATGATACAGTTGCGGAACAGTTCAGAGAAAGTTTGAGTCTTGTAACAAATAAATACCCCACTCATACGGTTATAGTTGGTGGGGACTTCAACCTACCCTCTGTATGTTGGCAAAAATACTTGTTCAAAACCGGTGGTAGGCAGAAAACATCTTCCGAGATTGTCCTAAATGCTTTCTCCGAAAATTATTTCGAGCAGTTAGTGCACGAACCCACGCGAATTGTAAATGGTTGCGAAAACACACTTGACCTCTTAGCCACAAACAATCCAGAGCTGATAAAGAGCATCATGACTGATACAGGGATTAGTGACCACAAGGTGGTTGTAGCTAGGTTCAATACAGTTGCTTCCAAATCCATCAGAAACAAACGCAAAATAATTGTATTTAAAAAAGCGGATAAAGTGTCACTAGAAGCCTTCCTAAAACACAATTTCCATTCCTTCCGAACTGACTATGCAAATGTAGACGACATGTGGCTCAAATTCAAAGATATAGTAGCAACAGCAATTGAGAGATTCATACCTCATAAATTGGTAAGAGATCGAACGGATCCCCCGTGGTACACAAAAAAGGTCCGAACGCTGTTACAGAGGCAACGGAAAAAGCATGCGAAGTTCAGAAGAATGCGAAATCCCGAAGATGGGCTAAAATTTACAGACGCGCGAAATTTGGCACGGACTTCGATGCGAGATGCCTTTAATAGGTTCCACAACGAAACATTCTCTCGAAATTTGGTAGAAAATCCGAAGAAATTCTGGTCGTATGTAAAGTACACAAGCGGCAAGACACAGTCAATACCTTCGCTGCGCAGTGCCGATGGTACTGTTACCGACGACTGTGCCGCTAAAGCGGAGTTATTGAACGCAGTTTTCCGAAATTACTTCACCAGGGAAGACGAATGGAATATTACAGAATTTGAAACACGAACATCTGCTAGCATGACTTTCTTAGAAGTAGATACCTTGGGGGTTGCGAAGCAACTCAAATCGCTTGATACGGGCAAGTCTTCAGGTCCAGATTGTATACCGATTAGGTTCCTTTCAGATTACGCTGATACTATAGCTCCCTACTTAACACTGATATACAACCGCTCGGTCACCGATAGATCTGTACCTACAGATTGGAAAATTGCGCAGGTCGCACCAGTGTTTAAGAAGGGTAGTAGGAGTAATCCATTTAACTACAGACCTATATCATTGACGTCGGTTTGCAGTAGGGTTTTGGAGCATATACTGTATTCAAACATTATGAATCACCTCGAAGGGAATGATTGTAAGTAGGCTGTTTAGGTTTTCTTATTGGTAACGCCGCTTAGCGCTCGGTATGAAAAATCACTGGCTGTGCTGTGCGCAGTGTGTGTTTAGTTTGCATTGTTGTCTGCCATTGTAGTGTTGAGCAGAGGCAGCTGGATGCTAACAGCGCGTAGTGTTGCGCATTTGGAGGTGAGCCGCCAGCAGCGGTGGACGTGTGGAAAGAGAGGGCGGAGTTTTGAAATTTGTAAGAATTGGTGTCATGAACTGATATATATATTATGACTATTAAGGTAAATACATTGTTTGTTCTCTATTAAAACCTTTCATTTGATAACTATACCTATCAGTAGTTAGTGCCTTCTGTAGTTTGAATCTCTAATTTAGCTGGCAGTAGTGGCGCTCGCTGTATTGCAGTAGTTCGAGTAACGAAGATTTTTGTGAGGTAAGTGATTTGTGAAAGGTGTAGGTTAATGTTAGTCAGGGCCATTCTTTCGTAGGGATTTTTGGAAGTCAGATTGCGTTGCGCAAAAAATATTGTGTGTCAGTTTAAGCACAGTCTTGTATAATTTTTCTAAGTGGACGTTTCACTATCTATTGACACGAAATCAGCATGGCTTCAGAAAACATCGTTCTTGTGCAACGCAGCTAGCTCTTTACTCACACGAAGTAATGGCTGCTATCCACAGGGGATCTCAAGTTTATTCCGTGTTTCTAGATTTCCGGAAAACTTTTGACACCGTTCCTCACAAGCGACTTTTAATCAAGCTGCGGACATTTGGGGTATCGCCTCAGCTGTGCGACTGGATTCGTGATTTCCTGTCAGGAAGGTCGCAGTTCGTAGTAATAGACGGCAATCTGATATCAGGTGTTCCCCAGGGAAGCGTCCTGGGACCTCTGCTGTTCCTGATCTATATAAATGACCTGGGTGACAATCTGAGCAGTTCTCTTAGATTGTTCGCAGATGATGCTGTAATTTACCGTCTAGTAAGGTCATGCGAAGACCAGTATCAGTTGCAAAGCGATTTAGAAAAGATTTCTGTATGGTGTGTCAGGTGGCAGTTGACGCTAAATAACGAAAAGTGTGAGATGATTCACATGAGTTCCAAAAGAAATCCTCTGGAATTCGATTACCTGATAAATAGTACAATTCTCAAGGCTGTCAATTCAACTAAGTACCTGGGTGTTAAAATTACGAACAACTTCAGTTGGAAGGACCACATTGATAATATTGTGGGGAAGGCGAGCGAAAGGTTGCGTTTCATTGGCAGGACACTTAGAACATGCAACAAGTCCACTAATGAGACAGCTTACACTACACTCGTTCGTCCTCTGTTAGAATATTGCTGCGCGGTGTGGGATCCTTACCAGGTGGGATTGATGGAGGACATCGAAAGGGTGCAAAAAAGGGCAGCTCGTTTTGTATTATCACATAATAGGGGAGAGAGTGTGGCAGATATGAAACGCGAGTTGGGATGGAAGTCATTACAGCAAAGACGTTTTTCGTCGCGGCGAGACCTTTTTACGAAATTTCAGTCACCAACTTTCTCTTCCGAATGCGAAAATATTTTGTTGAGCCCAACCTACATAGGTAGGAATGATCATCAAAATAAAATAAGAGAAATCAGAGCTCGAACAGAAAGGTTTAGGTGTTCGTTTTTCCCGCGCACTGTTCGGGAGTGGAATAGTAGAGAGATAGTATGATTGTGGTTCGATGAACCCTCGGCCAAGCACTTAAATGTGAATCGCAGAGTAGTCATGTAGATGTAGATGTAGAAATATAAAAATAATGTAGCCAAATGCATCGAATTACAGCATATACATATCAATAAATAAAGTCAACTGCCTCATTTGTCAGATCATCCAAGTGTTGCAATGTTTGCATTATGTGAAGTACTTTCATATGCATCAATATATTTGCTAAACGCCACAGAGTCAAGTGTGATAATGAAAAAAGAAATTTTTTGTTACACTTTCAAAATTAAACAGGAGGTTGGTCTGAAATATAAAATTAAAGTTACTGGAATCTCAGCCAAATGATATATAAGTTCCCTTTCCAATTGATAAGGCATATATAAGTCTTACATTAAGTAAAGACATATTTCATATGTTTATAATGTTTTCAAATTTTATATAAGGCAAAGATGAAAGATATATATTTTTCAGGTGGCAGTATATATAAATAAACAGTCGTTAGCAGAGTGATAGAATCAATTACAGTTATGATATTGCTGTTAATAATATGCCACAAGAAAGCAGTTTACCTCTTAGACAATGAATAATTACAGAGAATTAGGTTGCATGTGACAGCACATCATAGTATAATATATGTCAATACATCAGTAGTTCTAATTTTGTGCCTGTAAGTTGTGGATTAATTAAAGTAAGTATATTTCTTTTGAAAGGAATAGAGCATTGATAATAAGAGATTACTGAGAATCATGATGCATGTAACAGTATATCATTGTATTAAGTATAGGCAGACAATATCAGAAGCAGCAGCTCATATAAATAAACACTCATAAGCTTGAGAATACATTGACAATGGGTGATTAAAAGAATTATATTGCATGTAACAGTATATCATTGTACTAAGTCTAAATAGACCAGATTAAAAAGATGATTATACTATGAATTGTATCATTTAAGGTAGTTGTCAAGCAATTTGCAAGAAACAGTAATTATTATTCTTTCAGGCATCTATTTTCATGGAAAAATTATGCCAGTTTTCAACTGTTGAAATGCACATAGACATAATGACTGTACCACTTGTAGGACCAAACATCCTCATTTCTTTGCAAGTCAAACTCAGACTTTAGAGCAGCTGAGCTGACATGAACATTTCAAGTCAGGAAACCACAAGGATGGATAAAGGGATCTGCCCACAATGACTGTCAAAAGGCACGTTGTTCTCATAGCTTGAAAATCATAAATCCCAAATTTTTCAGAATCTTCTTGTATAGACTGAGAGCCACCAAGGCCACATGCCACCATAGAATAAGATTTACATTGGTAAATTAAGTACCAACCAGGTACTTCCAGAATACATACTGCTCAATAACCAGTGAACAGACTTCTCGTTGGTCATCACCACATTAGACATGATACAGCAACATCAGATCAGACAATAAATAAAATTGGGTACAGATAAGGGAATTTCCAACATAGGTTAAGGCAAAGGATAAAGTACCAGTGGTTAAATATGAATGGATCAAAATTAGGAGTAAAATGGTTAGTCCAGCCATTGTAAAGCTATGATAAATATATATTTCCTCATCAGTTGCATATTAATGAATCAACTATATTTCAATTGAATGTAGATATCTGCAAGAACAATAACTATACCTTAAATATAAATCCTCAATCTTAAGTTTTTCCTTTGCTACTCACTGCACATGAATCTTTAGTGGTCATCAGAGGATTTTCAATGAGACATTGGAGAAATTTAACCAGTTTTCATTAACAGGGTGTATACAAGTCGGGACAACCAGGAGATCCAGGAAAAACTCGGGAATTTTTTCATCTGGGAGAAAACTGGGAAAAACCCTGGAATTTTTTAGGATTCCGGGAAGTTTTCATTGTTTTAGTTTTGAGTTAAAATTTTTGTAATTTTGACTGGTAAGAACCGATGCTCTAACAAAGGATATTACTGTATCCCGCTTCTGCAGAATAATATTTCAACAATAAAACATAAACGAGAGAAACAATGAAAATAACTTAAAATTGCAAAGGAAATGCGTCGTATTCAGCAATGACACACAGTGCTCATGCAAGCGTCTGCCAACAGCAAAGTATGTCAAAGGCTTTAGGAAGACTATGCAATGCTTCGTAACAACAAATTGCCTCCGATGAGCATGAAGTCATAACTGCTTACATTAGATTCGTTTTAGCAGTTACGAGCGGGCTCATGCACATGTGCAGCTGAGTCGCGTTTGAGCATTAGATTCTCCCATTTCTGGCTACAGGAATGCTGTGCAAGCAGTCGCAGCAAGCAGCTAGATGCTACCGGAAATGGGGGCGCGAAATTCATATTCTGAAGGGAAAAAAACTTGTTTCATAAACCACCTAGCATCCAGCGCACGTTTCTATATCGATTATTTTGAAACGCTTCCCTGTTGGTTTTTGAACAAATTTTAAGATGATTTCTGAATGAATCATAATTTGATTTTTGAAAGTGTGCATAGTGTATGTGATGTCTCTGTCAGGAGAATCCCCGTGACATCTAGAAATAAACTTTCCACAGCCGAAAGGGGTCGGGGCAATACGAGTTGAGCTGAGTAAAGCCGAATGGACGAATGCCAATCGCTGTCTGATTATGTGGTTGATTGGGTTTACGAATGATCAGCGTTGTTATAATTACTAGCGAAATCCATAGATTCAGACTACCAGAATGGAAATAAACGACTGACAGGAATAACAGGTGAGAAGGATTATGTACTATCTTCTCGGTCTACACAAGAAAATGAAATTTTGACAGAAAACTTTTTGCCAGGTCGCTACACTAGTAAGGACAAGTTGTACAGTCCCTGGCTAGCAGCCGCTTAAGTTCTATTCTGGAAGTAACGCGGAAAACATATTGTACGGACATGTAATAACGCCTAACCGGAAAACAATCGCGGAATAACTAAACCTGTGATTCTGGCAGCGTTAGTGAAATTAATCAGAGAACAAATTTTGACAATGGTAGGAATGCCTGCAGAATTGGTAATGACAAGATTGTTTTTTATAATGAGGAAGGAGAAGAAACAGGGACATCACACATATTATGGAAGAATAAGACGATTCCAAATTTATATAAAAATTTCGTAGTACCACTTTTCGATCTCATGCTTCAGCAGCTGGTGTGTATGAATGAAATGTGAAACTATTTTCTAACATAAAGACTTTTGCTTGTAGTAGGCCTAATAGGCATTTGATATTCGCGCTTCATGAATTATATTCTGTCGTGTTATAAAAATGGCCATTTCTGCCAAAACAGTCTCGTTTATTTGGCGTGTCTTACAAAATGCTCCAAAATTAGAAAGGCCTCTTTTGTTTTATCTAGCAGACAGTGACAAAATAGATGTAATCAGATCGAGAAACCACACCAGACTTGGGTATTATTTGTGTTTACATGTTTTTTAGTATTAGATAACGACATTTCGATTTTTCATGTAGTGAATCGTTTTACAAGCTTTGCTAAAGTAATAGACTCTTTCGTGGAAAGGAAAGCATGATATGTAAAACTGCAGCAAGATTAGAGAGAAAAAAATGCTAGGAGCTAAGGAATGAATAAATGTGTACTTTCTTGCTTGTCTCTTTTCTTTATTGCTTTTATGTATCTTATATTTAATTTTATGACACACAAAACAGCAAGTTATTAGCTAAGAGGCAATAAAGAGTGCAAATTTTCTGAAGAGTTCTTGTCCTCCCGATTACACATAATCCCATCCGCTATTAATTGCGAGATTTTTTTTAGAAGGTGCAGGTTGTCAAACCGGCCAACTGGGAGTAGGAGAGGCGCCGCAGGACAGTTCAACTTCCACTGTCGTGAATATAGTTGGTTGGCATTAAGTACAAAATATACACGTTTCAATTCTACAGAGCGAAATACAGTGACGTATGATAGAAGAATGCTTTATGAAGAGGTGTGGCACTGCACTTTGGTATACTTAAGTCCGAATAACATGTCTTACCACATATATTTTACGTTTCAGGCTTTTCAGAAAGGTGTGCGCTACAATATGAACTTATTTTTGAAAATTCGATTTTTTTTTAATTGTTGTTCCGGTTCGCAAATATCGTAGATCCGAGGCTGATGGGCAGAGCAGTCTGAGTCATAGTGAATAGTCTTCACATGACCCATGTTTACATTTAGCGATTTTTCGGTTTCCCCTCCGTTTACTCTCATGTCAAATGAAAACAAAACAGATATCTGTGGCCGGGAACTATCAAGTGAATTAAAATACATTCACATAATTACAGAAGACTAAAATATGTCATTAGTTTCAGATTTTATTTTATTTCCACGTATCTCACTTCCAAGCATTAATCGACTTGCAGAACAATGAAGTTATTTTTGTCTGTTTGCTAAAGAAATTTGACTTTTATTAACCTTTTCCGCAGAGGCAGTCAATGTATTGGAAACTAAATTTATTTGAAACAAAATGTTTAATTCCACAGTACAGGCTAATTTCAACTGTTCGCTGCATTTCAAGTGCACATTTTCATCTTCTAGCATCTATGTCATTATGCTATAATAAAAAACCGAATATGATATAATACAGTATTGGTGCTGCAAAAAAATTTACATACCGAAAACCACACTGAAAATCTTAATATCAGGCCAAGGTCTACTTGACTCGGAATCTGGACATACGAATTTGCACTTTAAGTATGCTTTTTAAATGTGCACATTTTAGTTATGGTTTACAAAATTCCGATGCTCTTGGAGTATCTTCTGATGTCTTGTTTCTTTTATAACATAATGTATGATCTTTCAATGATTTACATGTACGTACATATGGTCTTCCTGCATCATGGTAGCTGCGCAAGCGCGGTGACGCTTGTTATCTGCTCTCTCTGCTGAAACGAACCTATTTCTAACAGGTCGCGAGATAATATTGCGAATTGTGGTTTGAAAAGCATTACTTTCAAAGTAAATATCCTTTTACGTAAGTTGAACTGTGTGCAAGAATGTACCATTAATTGCTTAAATCACAGACCTTTTGACTCTCATTTAAAAATCAGCTCTTTGATGACGAGCCATTTAGAGGAATTTCGAACCCTGAAGATCAGACATTTGTCATTATTAAAAATTTTACAGGCACCTTTGTGTGATCCGTAAAAGACCAACATTATATGCAAAATCATAGCTTCTCTTGCAGCCTATTAACCATAGTGACCAATATTGTATGCGAAAGCTTTGCTTTCCTTGTAGCAACACTATATTATTTTAAACTATTAAGTTTCTCTGTTTGTGTGGTCATGGTACTTAACAGTGATGTTGTTGTTGGCTGACTACATCACATGTCCTATGTGCTGAAAATCCGCTGTCATTGGCTGGTGAGGTCACGTGACATGAGCTACGACTGGCTTACAGAAGCTCATCGCAATCTCGATTTCAATCATTCCAAAAGTTGCATGTGGTGTTTGGTGGAATTCCAATGTATACTTTCGTAATACGAAAATACTCCATGTACATGTTGCTGAACATAAAAGATATTTCCAAAACGCGTCTTTCTCTCTGTGTTTCGTTTTCTGAAGTGTCGGGAAATGCTACGCCCATGTATAAAATCTTAACCATTCAAAGGATTGACAAGGGAAAATATAATGCCACTTAACACGGATAAAGTGTGTTTTCACCTGGGAGAAAGTATATTTTTAACCGGAAAATCCTGGAAAAATCCGTGAATTTTTCTTCCTTGTCCACGTATACACACTGATTAAGAACCAGATTGTAAGCTGACATTTGCATATATTGGAAAGCAATGACTTGCTGTAACATACAGCAGTATTGAACAGTTCCTAACTAAAACATTTTGTCTCACATGAAGTTGATAGCTGAGCTGTTTTTTCAGATTTGTGTAGACATTGTGACAAAGACCACCTCATATCTATACCAAGGAGATAGAATGACTTATACAAATACCACATACATAGCAAACATCATCCCTATCTTATAGTACTAAGATGGCAAAAGAATAATTAAATAAGACTGCCAATGGTTTGGTCATTGAAGCGGTAGAAAATTTTATGAAAATAAAACTGTGTGACTCTTAAATCCTAGGAATCAGAAGTCTTCTGTCCCAATAACTATCTTTTCTTCATGCTCCACAGATAGATTACAGAAGTAATACAAACACAATAAATTTCTTTCTGATAAATGTACCTTTGGTAATTACACAGTAGCTCTAATACATGTTAAGGACAAGATCATGACAGAGAGTATTTTCATACTTGACAGTAAATCAAGATCTATCCAGTGACTTTCACATAATAGGTATAGTAACAGGTCAAACCAAATGATAACACATATATACGGCTACAAACAGTCTAACCTAATTGCAATTACATATTAGTTGTAAAGTAATAGAATGTCGCTATAACAGCACAGATATCTTAAGCAAACTTCACACCAACTGTAAACATTTTCTCAATTTTTCACAAAATCATCAGCACAATGAGATTATAACTTTATCAGCATAGTGAGAGCAGCTGTACAGATATCATAAGTAAATATTACACCAACTCTCCTCAAAATTCATACTCTGGTTCTATTATTAAACCACACATTATTAAACCTGCCCAAAGTTTGTACTCCTATCCATATAACCAGAAAAAGGCAACTTGCTTAGTATAAAATACGTGCACCATTTCCTTTTGACATCCACTCTCTAACTATTTGTCTGAATCAGGAAGTGGAAGAGGGTGAGTTTGTACAGAAAAGTAAGAGAGGAAGTGACTTGAAAGAATTACACCAGCTCATAGCCTTGGGTTCACCACCTCCAAATTGCAAAAAGAGGTTGCAACCTCCTGAGGAAAGACAATTTTTGTGATGTTGTATGAGTGATGAATGCTGTTTGTATAATTTCAGCTGTGTAACATTTCTGATCCAAATAACCTTTCGGACTTACGATAAACAACTCTATAAGCATTTCCATGTGGCTTTTCAACAATTTCAAATGGTCCTATAAAATATCAAAAAATTTCTTTATCTCCCTATTTAGTGCTTTTAATTTAGTGTAAATTTTTGTCAAAACTAGAGCCTCCAACTTTGAATTCCGTGTTTTTTATCTGTTTGTCATGCCATTTCTTTCTTTTTTCATAATAAACTTTCGTATTTCTTCTAACTATCTCCTCTCTTTCAGCTCCTGTTATACTTTTACAAGCTGGAAACTCTAAGATCTTTAATTAAGTAAGGTGGTTTTTGGTCAAACATGATCTCGTAAGGAGAGTATCCTGTGGTAGTATGTTGTAGACTATTCATAATGTGTTCAAATTCATTAATATAACATAACCAATTTATGTTATCTTTCTGACAGCAAGTTCTACATAATCTACCAATTTCCTTCATGTACCGTCCAGTTGGGTTGCATTTAGGTGAATAGGATGATATTAAGATATGTCTGATGTTATGTTCTTCTACAAATTCCTTCCAAAGTTTTGAAGTAAATTTGCTCCCATTGTCAGATAAAATGGGCTTAGGTGTACCCACCTTAATGAAGTAGTCCTTTACAAATGTAGAGTCTATTTTCTTACTAGTTGCTTTCTTTAAAGGATAAAATTTCACATATGTAGTACACAAATCTTCAAAGGCAAAAATATACTGAAATCCCCCTTTAGCTCTTGGAAGTTGACCATACATATCTATCCCTACCAAAGCCAACTGTTTATGTGGTACCACATTTTGAAAAAGTCCCTTGTTCTTTGACATCAGTCACAGCAGGCGAGTAAGGCCCTAACTCTACTAGAAATATTATGAAAATACATACACACTTGTATCTTTTGACCACATTTCAGTGCGCCACAGTGTCCAAAGCTTTCATGTGTGCACTTTATCAAAGTATTTATGTGAGAATCTGGCCAGCAAACTTTCCAAGCATCACTATCTGTGCTGTGTCTATAAAGACCTGATAGTTTAAACTTTCTCTCCTGACTATTGTTTCCATTATCAATTCCATTCCCCACTGGCATAAACTATGTATTTAAACTGCTGTAAGAATATTGACCACCTGGTAATTCTACCATAATACAATTTACACTCTTGTAAGTAAATTAATGCTTTATGATCTGTATAAACTTTGACTTCATGCTCAAACAACTAATTTTTAAATTTTTTTAAATCCACATACAACAGCCAAAAATTCCTTTTCAGGTGTTATGTAATTTCTCTCGTGTTTTTGTAAGGTTCTGCTTGCAAAATGGTATAGAGATGTTCAATTTTCTCACTAATTTCTTTCTCTTGGAATAAATGTACCCCAGACCATAATCACAACTCTCTCTCATCAAACAAAATGGTAAAGATAAATCAGGTCTATGAAGGATTTCACTTTCTGACAATTCTTTCTTAATTCTGTCAAAAGCAATTTGGCATTCTTCAGAACAATCCTACAATGCATTTTTTCTTAACAGGTTATTCAAACATGGTGTATTAAGTGCCTGTGTTTTCCCATATTTTCGATAGAAGTCTACTAATCCAAAATAACACTTTAAATCTTTTTTATTTCTAGGTTTTGGGAATTTTGTGATGGCCTCAACTTTTTTCCATCAAGCAAAATCCCTTTTTCATTTATGCAGTGGCCAAGAAATTTTAATTCTTTCATTGTAAAACTTACATTTTTCTAATTTCAGAGTCATAAGCCCCTGTCCATTTTCTCTCCAATTTCCTTTAAAATTTGGATATGTTCCTCCCAAGTCTTACCTGATACCAAAATGTCATCTACATAAATAATTAACTTTTCTAAGAATTCTTTACCCAAAACAAAGTCCAATCCCCTAATAAATTCTGCCACAGATACATTTAAACCGAATGTTACAACACAATATTGAAAACATATCCCACAAAACAAAAATTGAGTGTATTTTCTAGAATCTCTTTCTAATTCAATCTGATGAAATCCAGACATCAAGTTAAGACTAGTCATATATTTTACATTTTCAAACTTATTTAGTAGTTCATCTATACTTTCAGGGTGGTCAGTTACTCTATCCAAGTATTTATTCAGGTGTCTAGAGTTGAGCACTAAGTGAATACCCCCATGTCGTTTTGAAACTACCACTAATGGGTTACTGTAAGAACTACAGCTTCTTCCTATTATTTTCTACCCTTCCATTTTCTGAAGTACTTTTCTTCCTCCTCTCTCTTACAGATAGACACAGCATATGGTTTTATGAAAAATGGGTCATGTGCTTTCAATTTTAGTCTACATTGATACCCTTTTACTCTCCCTGGTTTTATATTGAATATGTCATTATAATCCCACAAAAAATTTTCAAGCTCTCTCCTGTTCTCTGCATTAAGTGTTTCAGTTTCACATACCTTTTCAGCTACTAGTTTTTCTGTAACAATTAACACTAGCATCATGAATATCAAATTCTTCCCCTTCCTCACAATAAGCATCACCATTAGTCTCTTGCATCCCTCTAATCAGACTACTTACACCATGATCTTCCATTACAATACTCATTTCCCCATGAATTCCACTTTTTGGCTCAACAAATGTTATTTTCATGTCACCCCAGATAAAATTTACTCTAGCCTTAACAATTCAGTTCATACCGAGAATCCAGTTTTCGTTCAGATCTTCAGTTACTAAGCATTCTTGTATAAATTGGACATCATTAACCTTAAATTCAAGTAAGAATTGTCTGGTATTCAACTTACTGCTTTTTTCTGTTGCAACTTTTATCCTTACCCCTGTTACTGGAAATTCTGTGAAATTTTTATTATTTTTGACCTGTGTCTTAGCTTTCACAATATTCCTTTAATTGGGCTGCCTGCATCCAGAAGACAGTTTCCTATCCTATCATTAATCTGTACTAGAATATATGGATTTCCAAGTTCTTTACCCATTTCATTCACTTCATTTTCAACTTACAAATTCTCTTCTATGTACCAAAAATTCACCCCTTTATCACAGTTACTACCTTTTTTTTACTGGTTTTACACATTTACTAATCATATTACCACTAGGAGACTGTTCCATATTTTTCATGGCAATTTTATCATCTGAGTACACACTTTGACAAATTTCACTTAAGACCATTCTGACATTTGCTACTATAGTCATTGACTACACTAGTACTCTGTCACTAATTAGATCTTCTTTTCCATTTTCACAAACACATTCAGACACAACATCACTAACATCAACAGGTAACATTAATCTATCAGGCACTGCTCGTTTCTAACTCATTACTCGAAAACACACCTGAAATTCCAGAATCGTTCAGCATCAAATCATCAACTTTAACTTCTATGTATACCATCCCATTTAATTCTGTCAGTAACATACCATCATCAACATAATTATCATCATCATCTGAAACATTCTCATTAGAAACATCACCATCACACTTAATATTTTTTCCACACTAAACTCATTTCTCTCTTCACACACTTCTTCAACAGATTCAACACTGTGACTACTCTGTTCTACCACATCCTCATTTTCCTGTCTATTATCTACTGCAATTTCATCTGGAATTACTCAGTCATTCTCATTTCCATTACCAAACACATGAACATCAGCTTCCACACATACAGCACCAGTATCAGCCTTTTCACTCATTTCACAGTCACTCAACATTCTTACTAAACCATACTCATCAGATCTGTTCTCATCATTATCAACAACTACTTCTGCATTACTATTGCTAAAGAAATCTGTCAAAGTGTCTTCTTTTAATTCAAATTCAGATTTTCTATTTTTTGTTCATCATTGTTTTAAGATAAAAAAATTCCCAAAATTCCCTATCGTACTACATTCTTCTCACTTCTGGTTGTATTCTGGGTACAAAATTTTGGTGCATTCTATTTGTTCTGCCCCTTCTTCTTCTGAAATTACTACTACATGCCTGATTGTAATTCCCATGTCTATTTGCCAAATTTCGCCAGGCTCCGAAAGAGGCTGGACTTAGTTTACCAGATCACTTCTCCTGTTTTTAAAATTGTTACTACTGTTTCCCTGATTTTGCACCCACTGCCTATTTCTTGGTTCGAAATTCCTGTTCTCAGGTCTCTGCCTATCATTTCTCTCCCCATTTCTCCTGTCATCATTTCTAAATCTGCTATTAAAATGATCATTGAAAGCTCTGTTATTGTTATTCCTGCTACCATCAGGTCTGTCATTACATCTGTCATTTCTCTCCTGTGCTAAATCCAATTTATCAACATATCTAAGAAATTGTTCAACTGTATCATCAAGTATGTAGACAAGACTCCACTGTACCCTGTTCCACAGTCTACGTTTTAATGCGTCTATTTGGATCACTTCATTAAGTGGTTTATCAAGATGTACTGGGCCCTTAACTGTTGTTCACAAAAGGTTTTCATGCATCCATTACCTGGTTTGAAATTTGGCCCATTCAATAATTCTGACTTGATTCTGGCTTGTATAGTTTCTGAGCAGAATTTTTTCATGAAAGCTTTTTCTAACTCATTAAACGATATTTTGGGTTTGATTGATTGGCTCGCACATGACAAAGCCTCCCCATCTAAAAACTTTTTAAAAAATTTCGTTTTCAAACTCTCGCTCATTTTATCAATGGAGTTATCTTTTATTTGGTACATGAAATCAACTGGATGTATAATGCCCTCCTCATAATTTTTTTTTATTTTAACATTGTCCAACAATGAACTGTAACTACAGAAAGATTTCACAACAACGGAATCTTCAATTTCACGAAACTTAGATTTGAAGTTCGAAATTTTGCCTAAACAAGTGCCTATAACTTCTTTTAACTCTACAAAATTCTCATTTGCGATTTTAGTAAAATTTTGTATATTTTGGTCAGTTTCTGTGAATTTCTTTAGAAAATATTTCTTGACCTTTTCAAATTGTATTACTTCTACAGTAGCAACTTTTTCGAAATTTGTCACGAAATCTAGCCTCTCTTCGAATTTTTGGTATTCCTGTTTTAAGGTAACAATTTCCCCTTCTATAGTTGACACATTTTTGGTATTCTCATCTACTTTTTTCCAACACCTCTCTAAACTCTCTTTTGTATCACGAATCTAGGGTCCATGCTTGTCTAATTTTTTATCAATCGAATCAAGCTTTTGATCAAGAGTGATTCTATGCTCATCAATTGACCGTTTTTGTTTATCAAACAATTTATCAGTTGTCTTTTATGTTCTTCCTTTGATCTTTTTTGTTCCTCCATTAACTGGAGTAATCTATTCAAGGCTGCTACGTTACATTCAAATCCACGAAAAGGGTGAATATACACTACTGTGATCACTATCCTCTCCCATGTTATCTATTTCATGGTTCGTTGTATTAAAACTTGTATTGTTATTAGTAACATCTACACAATTTTCCATGTTTCCATTAACCTCCCCATTATCGTCAACTACTCTATTGTTGTTAACCTCCCTATTATCCTCCATAATGACAATGCAGACGAAAAACAATTTCCA
The DNA here is from genome assembly GCF_023897955.1 of Schistocerca gregaria. Classification (NCBI taxonomy): domain Eukaryota; kingdom Metazoa; phylum Arthropoda; class Insecta; order Orthoptera; family Acrididae; genus Schistocerca; species Schistocerca gregaria. The sequence goes on from NC_064925.1 coordinate 118,833,114, forward strand.
AAAGTAAAAGTTCAAATAAGTTCTGTACTTACAGTTGGTTCTCCAAGTTTCGTTTTCATATAAGTATCATTATGTCCTTTGTAGTGTTACTCATTTTGTTCATTATTCTGTTCTTGAAAGAAATCGAATATTATTTCAACAAGTGGGTTAACTCTGAAACAAAATACAAGATTATATTACAGAATTACACTGCATCCCAGCTCCATAGACCAATTTAACATTCTATGCATTGTTTTTACTCATCAGATCTGGCAATCTGTCACAGTAGAAGTCCTGGAACAGCAACTGTAGGTTTTTACTATAAAGTAAAAACAATATTTAATCAAGTATAGTGTTTCATATAAATATTTATTACAGTTCTGAAGTAAATAATGGCATCTTGACAAATCTGAAATAAGATGTAACGTACTTACAATAATGAAATAAATCTCGGTCAACAAGATACATGCTTTCTGTCCGACATCACACAAAGTACTGACCTACCTTTCCAACATGGCTGTAACTATTTATACTTTCTTAACAATCCCAAACTATCCTCAACATTGTTTAGAAACATATTTTAATCAATTAACAATTAAAACTCTCATTTCAATGAATACCTTGACTCATATATATTAAACACATGAGTGAATTCTAGTGTCAATATTAATTGTAGTGTGTATAAAGGCCTAGCTATCAAATGTTGACAATACATTTGTTATAATTACTAATTACCGAAGATTCATATCATACAAAATGTTCCTACCAATTAACGGACTTCTATGCATTAGTGTAATTAAGATTCCATAATTATTTTCTTTGTAACTTTTTCACAAGTACATATTTCCAGACACCTCTATCTATGAAATTACTGTTTATGGTTAAAATTTAAGTGTTTAAATGGGTCCAATTAGACTGTTACGTTTCAGGTTGTTTAATGGTATTCACAGCACTCTATTCTCAGGTGAACCACACTTCGTGGTATACTTGGTCGTAGTTGATTCCTTTTGAGTAGGACTTCACAGTGGATTCATGTTAACAAAGCCAGATTGCACTGTAAAAGGGAATAATTCAAGGGAAAATTTGTATAGATTCCACCCTAATTTATGCTTTGCTATTCAAACACCATTCCTTTTATTATATGTGTATGTCATTTCTATTATAAGATTTATCAGCTAGCTATAGTTACAAAAGGATAATAAAAGTTGTCATTAGTTTTTAGCTTAAATACGGCATTGTTCTCATTCATATTCCCTCAACTATTCACTGGATTTATTTTACTGTAGTGGTACATGGGTACACCAGCATTTTAAGTTTCAATCTTACTGAATTAATTAACTTTACTATTAATTTTATTTCTTAATGTGACCATAGGCGTAGGCAACAAAAGTGCCATGAGTAAATACACTCATTCATATATAAAAGTTTAGGGTGTAGCTCACGATTTGAAGGTTATTGAGAAGATTCTACTTTTCTTTATTTAAAAATAACAATATTTATCATCACTCAGACATACACTCCTGGAAATGGAAAAAAGAACACATTGACACCGGTGTGTCAGACCTACCATACTTGCTCCGGACACTGCGAGAGGGCTGTACAAGCAATGATCACACGCACGGCACAGCGGACACACCAGGAACCGCGGTGTTGGCCGTCGAATGGCGCTAGCTGCGAGGCATTTGTGCACCGCCGCCGTCAGTGTCAGCCAGTTTGCCGTGGCATACGGAGCTCCATCGCAGTCTTTAACACTGGTAGCGCTCCGGCTCAACATCGTGCAGCCCGCCTCCAGTGGTGTCGCGACAGGCGTGAATGGAGGGACGAATGGAGACGTGTCGTCTTCAGCGATGAGAGTCGCTTCTGCCTTGGTGCCAATGATGGTCGTATGCGTGTTTGGCGCCGTGCAGGTGAGCGCCACAATCAGGACTGCATACGACCATCATTGGCACACAGGGCTAACACCTGGCATCATGGTGTGGGGAGCGATCTCCTACACTGGCCGTACACCTCTGGTGATCGTCGAGGGGGGACTGAATAGTGCACGGTACATCCAAACCGTCATCGAAACCATCGTTCTACCATTCCTAGACCGGCAAGGGAACTTGCTGTTCCAACAGGACAATGCACGTCCGCATATATCCCGTGCCACCCAACGTGCTCTAGAAGGTGTAAGTCAACTACCCTGGCCAGCAAGATCTCCGGATCTGTCCCCCATTGAGCATGTTTGGGACTGGATGAAGCGTCGTCTCACGCGGTCTGCATGTCCAGCACGAACGCTGGTCCAACTGAGGCGTCAGGTGGAAATGGCATGGCAAGCCGTTCCTCAGGACTACATCCAGCATCTCTACGATCGTCTCCATGGAAGAATAGCAGCCTGCATTGCTGCGAAAGGTGGATATACACTGTACTAGTGCCGACATTGTGCATGCTCTGTTGCCTGTGTCTATGTGCCTGTGGTTCTGTCAGTGTGATCATGTGATGCATCTGACCCCAGGAATGTATCAATAAAGTTTCCCCTTCCTGGGACAATGAATTCATGGTGTTCTTATTTCAACTTCCAGGAGTGTATATTTATGGACTTAAGTAGGCGATGGCTATCTGTGTGTAAAAATATACACGCTGAAATGCTTGCCAGGAAAGCCATGACCATCATGACCCCAGCCCCCCGCCCCCACTTGCCCCCCTCCCTCTCCCCCAGGATATATACGTTGGTTGAGGCCCAGTGTTAACCGACGTTAATCCCGTTTTACCCGAGTAGCTTTCTGGTCGAAACCAACCACTCAAAGTGCATGTACCTCTCGTTCCTGCACGTAAAATTGCTACCAATCACGACGCGAGAGTGTTTATGGAGTTAGTGATCTACAGATTATGTCGAATGCGTAGTTTTAAACTTCCAAAGATGCTGCAAGGTGTATAGGTGTATCCGGCTGTTTATAGAGGCGTCTGTTAACATCAGAAGTTAACATAATCTGGACAAGCTGAATGCTATTGCAGAAAGGCATTTTGTGTTTTCTTCATCTATATTGTGTTGATGGCCTTGCTTTGGTAACACAATGAAAAGTTACAAAAAGTCCTCGTATTTTTTCCTGTTAGTGTTCTACTACAAAACAGACGAATATCTGAAAGCATCTACACTGCGCATAAATAATAACGTAAATACACTGAACCGCCAAAGAAACTGGTAGAGGCATTTGTATTCAAACACAGAGATACATAAACAGGCAGAATATGGCACTAGGGCGGGTAACGCCTACATAAGACAACAAGTTCAAAAATGGCTCTGAGCACTATGTGACTTAACTTCTGAGTTCTGCAGTGCCCTAGAACTTGGAACTACTTAAACCTAACCTAACCTAAGGATATCACACACACCCATACCCGAGGCAGGATTCGAACCTGCGACCGTAGCGGTCACGTGGTTCCAGACTGAAGCGCCTAGAACCGCACGGCCACTCCGGTGGCAAACAACAAGTGTCTGACGCAATTGTTACGTCGGTTACTGTTACTACAATGGCAGATTATCAAGATTTAAGTGAGTTTGAACGTGGTGTTATAAACGGACCACGAGCGATGGGGAACAGCGTCTCCGAGGTAGCAATGAAGTGGGGATTTTCGCGTACAACCATTTCACGAATGTACCATGAATATCAGGAATCCGGTAAAACATCAAACCTCCGACATTGCTGCGGCTGGAAAAAGATCCTGCAAGAATGGAAGAATGGGACCAACGAAAACTGAAGAGAATCGCTCAACGTGATAGAAGTGCAATCCTTCAGCAAACTGCTGCAGATTTCTGTGCTGGGCCATCAACAAGTGTCAACGTGCGAAACAATCAACGAAACATAATCGATATGGGCTTCTGGAACCGAAGGCAAACTTTTGTACCATTGATGAGTGCACGGCACAAAGCTTTACGCCTCGCTTGAGCCCGTCAACACTGACATTAGACTGTTGATGAATGAAAACCTGTTGCCTGGTCGGAAGAGTCTCGTTTAAATTGTAACAAGCGGATGGACGTGCACGGGTATGGAGACAACCTCGTGAATCCATCAACCTTACATGTCAGCAGGGGACTATTCAAGCTGGTGGAGGCTCTGCAATGGTATGGGGCGTGAGCAGTTGGAGTGATATGCATCCATTCATGACCACTGTCCATTCCAACGGACTTGGGCAATTCCAGCGGGATTATGCGACATCCCCCATTGCTACAGAGTGGTTACAGGAACACTCTTCTTAGTTTAAACACTTTTGCTGACCACCAAACTCTCCGAACACGAACATTATTGAGCATATCTAGCATGCCTTGCAACGTGATATTCAGAAGAGATCTCCACCCCCTCGTACTCTTACCGATTTATGGACAGCCCTGCAGAATTCATGGTGTTAGTTCCCTCCAGCACTACTTCAGGCGTTAGTCGAGTCCTTGCTGCGTCGTGTTGAGGCACTTCAGCGTGCTCGCATATAGATATAGAAAATTCAAGACAAGATGGGAGTGGGAAAAAAGAACAAAGCAGACTGGAGGAGATGTACTGTTGAAGTCGGAGTTGCTTGAAAGTGGGAAATGAAGGGATAGACTGGATCCAGCAAACAAGTGGAGTGAAGCAGAGCAGTGCATTGTTACCTCTCTTCTTGATTGTGGTCAAGGATGATGGAAGCAATGGTGTTCGCAGATGTTTTGATGATCTGGGGAAATTGGGAGAGGGACAGTCAGGAATAGCTGGTTCCTTGGGAAGAAACTGTGGAAAAGTATGAAATAAAATTTAATGTAAACAAATTTGAGGTCCTGGTTACAGCTAGAAATAAAGATAGACCAGCTAGTAAAATGAGGATTGGAGATAACAGTTGAAGAAGGTGGAAAGTGCTAAGTACTTAGAAAGTGTGATAGAGGAAAATGGAAGAAATTAGTGAACATGGCAGATAGGCAGAAGCATTCCTACGAACTGTTAGGAGCCTGGTTTGGAACAAAGACGTCCCACAAAAAGCGAAGAAATGTGCTGAGCTGTGCATCTGAAACATGGTAATGAAGAAAAGAGAAGTAAGCAGACTACAGACCTGTGAACTAAAGTTCCTCAGAAGTAGAATATGAGTAACGATGAGAGATAGGGCGAGGTATGAAACGATAAGGAAAGTACTGGAAGAGGAACTCTTGCAGAGTAGGATAGAAACTTCAAGGCTAAGACGGGATGGCCAGTAAAACCGAATGGAAAACAAAAGGATACCCAAGAAGATACATGAAATCGAGATGCGAAAGAAACGACCAAGAGGAAGACCAAGGGTTAGACGGCTGAAACGTGTGGAGGGTTGTGTTGAAAAAAGAGTCGAAGACTGGACCAGAGTGAAAACAGAAAGGTGGTGGGAAAACAGGACTAGATGCTCCAAACAGACCCAGCCTGACGCTGGGAACTGTTCAACATGATGATGATGATCTTTGCTTATTTCTACATTTACTATATTTCAATTTTTCTTTTCGTTCATCACCTCACTTTCACCCTTCAGATGCCAGACTGCGCAGGAGACATCTCTCAAAATACACGCAGTTTTGGCCCTGACGTATATACGAATATAAACAATCCAAACAGACGAGGCTCAGTACAGGAATGAAACGGCAGAGGCGCTACGATGAACTCACTTTCTCAATTAGTCAGCTAAGACAAAGAAATCGAGCTGTAGCTCGAGGAACCCTAAGTTCATCGTTGGCTCCCATGTCCTGCACAGTGACGAAACAGGTATTTATTTGTTCATTGCAGATGAACCTGTTACCTGACACTTCAAAACAGGTCTTCTTTTTATTATTTTTGTTTTGTTTTTGTCTGTAATATTTGAGACGGAATAAATACTTAAAAAATAATTTTAAGATCAAAAATAAATAAAATTTGGTTGTGTTAAGAAGGTAAAAAGGCGATGGGATAGAGGAGAGATTTGTTACTGCAATCACCGATTGTGACTGGTGGTGAATAGCTCGGAATGGTTTCTTCGATTTGTTGACCGTTACCTCACAACAAAAATAATTTAGAATTAGCAGCAGAGAAGTGGTATTGCTAATCCTATGCATTGACATCTATGCACAACACTGGGCGCTTTCTTGGTTACATTGCCAACACCTCACACTACATTTCCTCTAGTATTCGTAATCTCTAGCTAGCCTATTATTTAACTGTTACTGTCAGTGCATTATGGTATTTTACGTCTGATTCATAATTCTAGGTGTCTTATTTACTGTTATATCTCATGTTCTTCTTCCTCATCCTCTTCAGCTGTCGCTTAGTGTATCTGCCCGCCTTCTGGAGAGTGTTGTTACGTTGCGAATAGGCATGTCTGATATGTCGTGTCCGCAGTTATTCTTCATTTGTTGTTTTTCAAATACTGTCTGTTAATAGATTTAATAGTTCCCATTGTTCTTGGTCTGTTGTTGCTGTGTATATACACTGAAGAGACAAAGAAACTGGTACACGTACCTAATATCGTGTAGGGCCTTCGCGAGCACGCAGAAGTGCCGCAACACAGCATAGCATGGACTGCAGGGTTATCCGCGTAGATCCGAAAGGGTTTGGGGGGGGGGGGGGTCCTCGAGGGGGGGGGGGGGGGGGAGGTGGAACTCTTCTGAACAGCACAGTGTAAGGCAGCCGAGATATGCTCAATAATGTTTTTGTCTAAGAAGTTTGGTGGTCATCAGAAACTCTTGAAGAGTGTTCCTGTAGTAATTCTAGACGTGTGGGGTGTCATATTCTCTTGCTGGAATTGCCCAAGTCCCTCGGAAGGCACAATAGACATGAATGGATGCCGGTGATCAGCCAGGATGCTTACGTACGTGTCACCTGTCAGAGTCGTATCTAGGGATTTCAGCGGTCTCATATCACTCCAGTTGCACACGCCCCACACGAATACAGAGCCTCAACCAGCTTGAACAGTCCCCTGCTGACATGCAGGGTCCATGGATTCATGAGGTTGTCTCCGTACCCATACAATTTCAAACGAGACTCATCCGACCGGGCAACATGTTTCCAGTCATCAACAGTCCATTGTCAATGTTGATGAGTCCAGGCAAAGCATAAAGTCTTGCTTCATGCAATCATGAACGGTATAAGACTAGACCTTCGGCTTCCAAAGCCCATATCAATGATGTTTCGTTGAATTATTCGCACATGAACACTTGTTGATGGCCCAGCATTGAAATCTATAGCAATTTGCGGAAGGGTTGCACTTCCGTCACGTTGAACGATTCTCTTCAGTCGTCGTTGGTCCCTTTCTTGCAGGACCTTTTTCCGGCCGCATCGATGTTGGAGATTTGATGTTTTACCGGATTCCTGATATTCACGATACATTTGTGAAACTGTCGTACGGGAAAGTCCCCACTTCATCGCTGCCTCGGAGATGCGGTGTCTCATCGCTCGTGCGCCGACTATAATACCCCGTTCAAACTCACTTCAATCTTGATAACCTGCCATTGTAGTAGCAGTAACCGATGTAACAATGGCGTCGGACACTTGTTGTCTTATATAGGCGTTGCCGACCGCAGCGCCGTATTCTGCTTCTTTACATATATCTGTATTTGAATACGAATGTCTATACCAGTTTCTTTGGCGCTTCACGGTAGGTATTTACGTTTTTGTATAGTGTATGTCTATTGCCAGCAGAAGAAGACAGTGTGTTCTGGGTAACCTTCTTCCCCGCATGTGCATGTAAGTATCTGTCTTAGTTTCACGTGGTTTCAGTAAATCGGTTAAGATCCATGTCTACTTAAGAAATATAGCATACTGCAGCTGAGATCGGTATACTCGTATTCACTATGTCCACATGCGCTCCCAAACTGGATTTCGTCAATATCACTTGTGGATGGTCATGAAAACACTACAAAATTGATTCTGCAAATCCGTTTCTGGTTGCCTGTTTTCCAATTTCACTATCGATTTTCGCTGCTGTGTAAACGCAGAACCGTTTCCGAAACGTGCATATGCTGTCAGGTTACGTCTTGTTTTCAAAATATTCGACTGATACGGACGGAGTAACTTACTGAGCAATGAAGGAGAAGCGGAAGTATTAAGCTGAGCGTGAAGCTGTCTACCACTGATATTCAAGTGAGGAGATGTAGCAATTGCGCTAATTCAGAAATTGGAACAACTGTTTTCCAGATAACATATTTAACTCGGCTAGCAAATCCACTTCAGAGCTGAATATCTAAAAACAACAGTTCAAATGGCTCCGAGCGCCATGGGACTTAAAATCTGAGGTCATCAGTCCCCTTGAACTTAGAACTACTTAAACCTAACTAACTTAAGGACATCACACACATCCATGCCCGAGGCAGGATTCGAACCTGCGATCATAGCGGTCGCGCGGGTCCAGACTGAAGTGCCTAGAACCGCTCGGCCACACCGACCGGCAGAAACAAGAGCGGAAAACGTTTTCCGAAATTCGGTTGTCGAAAGATATCTCCCATGTAAACGCAGTGACTCCACTCTTACTCTTAGACGCTCCCTTACGTTATGGAGGAAGTCGTACAGCAAACGTCTCTTATCACTGACCTTGCCATGTATCTAAACGCCGACTTTTAAGATGACGTATCGTCTTTATCGGTACACCAGTTACGGTTTTTTTTAAATCTTTATTCCATAACATCTATAATATTTATACAAATTAACCCACCACCTTAGTGATTAGTGAGTCCTAATCTTAATACAATGTTATGTGTTATCAGCAGCTATTATTATTATTACAGTGTTAGAATATTTATGAGCTACAGGCAATGTGACACAGTACATGTTAATAGGCAGACTACAATTATTAATCTATACGCTACTACCTAGTTGTTAATTTTCCTACCTACGTGTTAATTCCTAACTGTCTGCAGCGTTACAGGTGTGCCAGCCTAGATTTAAACCTACTTCAAGGCCCTGCTCATCGAGCTAATCCCGATGAGCGTTCCCTCAGGTATGCGGTCAGAACTGCCAAGTTGTTCAGAGTTTCAAAAGTCTCTTCGTGTCTTAATAGGTCATATGTGTTGTTGTTTGGAAGTTGTTGTCTTAATGTCGCTGCTGCATCATTGAAAAGGGGGCACTCGTAAACCACATGGTCGGGAGTGCCCTCCAAAGCGCCACAGTCACACTCAGGTGTAGCCCTTTTCCCGAACCGACATAGATATGTCGAGTACGGCCCATGACCAGTGAGAAAATGTATTAGACCTCGTTTTGGTTCGAAATACCTCATTTGGCAGGAATTCAAATGTTTTTCTGCCAGATTCATCCGTTTCCCAAGATTCCTGCCATAAGTCTTCACCCCTTCTTCGTATTTCTCCCTTGTCCCTCACCAGAGCTCCCAGGATATTCTCTATTTTCATGGTGTTCCCCTTCTTAACCCAATACCATGCTGTTTGTTCTCGTATTTTTATATCTAGAGTACAGAGCCCCATTATTACTAATAGGGCATTTCCTGAGGATGTTCTGTACGCCCCTATAGATCTTAACAGCATGTTTCTTTGTACTCTTCTCACTGCCATGGCAGGCTCTACCCTTGTGAGCCTGTGTGCCCAGACTCCCGATCCGAAACCCACTATTGAAGTTAGTATAGTATTGTGATATAGCTTGATTAGGTGTGGTGGAAGGTGAAATCGTTTGTGCCCTATGGAAATAAGGTTGTTGAGTACTTGTAGTGCTTTTTGGGTTGCGGACTCAATGTGCCTTCCGAAGTTCCACCTTTCATCGATGATGACGCCCAAGTAGCGAGTCTCTTGTCGACTTATAACTGGTGAGCCTCCAATTCTAACTGTAGGATTCCTTACTAGCTGCCCCTTCAGCAATAAGTACGTTTATTTTGTTGGTGAAATCGACATCTTAGTATTTGTACACCACAGTTGGAATTGGGTCATAGCTCTATCTATTTTTGGCTCGATGTCTTCGCGGCTTCGGCCGCCGACCAGCAGAAGGAGGTAATCTGCGTAGTCTATCACCTCTAACACTTCTTCACTCTGGTGCAAACTATCTAAAAGTGGTTCCATATGGATGTCCCAGAACAGGGGACCTAAGACGGAACCCTGGGGACATCCCTTAGTTATAGTTTATCCAACCCTGCCGCTAGGGGATAATAGCCAGACCTCCCACCCTTCACAATAGCTCAGGCAACCATATAGCGACCCTAGACATTCTTTCTCCCGCAAGTAGGAGAAGGGCGAAGGCCACCACAGGTTGTCAAAGGCGCCACTGATGTCAACCATGATGCCAACAACGTACTTGTACGGCGTAGAGCTGCAAACCTCGGCCGCCAGAGCGATCGCATCGGTTGCCGATCGCCCTGGCCTGAAGCCAAACTGCCTGCCGCTCTTCCCTCACAGCACTCGATGTGCAGTCAGTCTGTCAGCTAGCAATTTCTCGAATAATTTCCCAAAAATGTCTAGTAGACAGATCGGTCTATAGGACTTGACATCCGCTGGGTCCTTGTTGGGTCCATTTTCGATGATCACTACATTTGCCTCCCGCGCCCGGGTTCCCGGGTTCGATTCCCGACGGGGTCAAGGATTTTCTCTGCCTCGTGATGACTGAGTGTTGTGTGCTGTCCTTAGGTTAGTTAGGTTTAAGTAGTTCTAAGTTCTAGGGGACTGACGACCATACATGTTAAGTCCCATAGTGCTCAGAGCCATTTGAACTACATTTCCCACTTCCCAAATTTTTGGTATTTTTTTCTGTCTTAGGCACTCGGTTGTTGTGTTTACCTTACCTAGTCCGCCCATCTTTAAGCAGTAGCTTGCTGCTCTGTATTTATTCCGAAAAGGTTAGTAGCGACGTGTGAGCGACCCGTGCCGTTAAAGTGGAAGTATTGCGAAGATCGCGACGAGCAGCGCTTCGGCAAAATTTGGTGCGGCGCGCGAGACAGGCGGCGAGCTAGGCAGCCGGCGCCTTCTCGGAAGACTCTGTCGGCGCCTACGCACTCGTTTTCATTCACAAGTAACACGGCGCGACAGAGAGAGGGAGCAGAGGAGAGCAGCCTCCTTGGCGATGCCCCCGCTCCCGGAGTGCGGGCCACATATCGCCTCCCCCTCCCCGGGGCCGCACGGCATCGGCGATAGCCAATCGCAGAGCAGCGGCGCGCTTACTCCTCGTGGACGAGTCTATTCTTATGAATGAGCAGGCCGAGGGTGGGCCCGCGCGGCGCTCGCGGCCCTGCGGCGACCGCAGCGCCGCGGCCGGCCGCTCTGCCGCGCTGCGCCGAGCCGAGCCGCGCGACTATCGATTGGCGCGGCCGGCGAGCTGGACGGCCTCCCCCGCGCGCGCGCCGCTTGGACTCGCCCGGCGGCCACTCCAGTTCAGCTGACTGCCGTACTCGTGTACGGCGGCCGTAGTAAGGCGGGCGCGCGCCAGCGCCAGTCAGCGCCGAGCCGGCTCCGCGGGAGGAGGTGCGCACGCGTCCGCTCCGTGCAGAGCAAGGCCGGCCGGCCCAGCCCAGCCCAGCAGCGCTCCCGGGATGCCGCAGAGGCGACGGCGCCTGCCCGCGAGGACCGTGTGACGCCGGACCCCCTCCGTGTGCTGCCGCGGCCCACCGCCGACAGAGCCGCCGCCACCACAACAACAACATTCCCTTCCTTTGTTGTCGCGTTCCCCAGACAGCGGCGGCGGGACGCGCAGTGCTTCGACACCACCACCCCACCCCTCTCTACGTGTGTACGCGGACACTGTCTTTTCCTCGGTATCTCAACAAAACCCGACATCGGCCACCACCCCTAACAGTTCTCTCGTCTCTGTCACCCGCCCCGGTACCGGAAAAAAAGGCGTAAAATTTTTTTTTACGTCCCGGGCGTCAGTGAAATATGCTCAAGTTTCTGACCCACAAACTGAGGACACATTCTCTGAATGAAGATCAGCCGCACCAGGACAAGGTAGGCACATTAAGTAACCCGACAACTGCCACGGCTTTTTTTCCGTTTTTTTTCGAGCTGGTCACCTTCCTTGAAGGTCATACCGGGGGCCCACCAGCTCGCCCACAAGCTAAGATGGCTGCCGCTGCGAGCTGCAAAGTAGAACAAAGAGCTCCGCTTTCGACGGTCGTTTTCGACCCTGCGCGGGCCTCCAGCGTCCGTGGCGAGCTGTGAAAAGTTTAAACTGGCCCTGCGCTACGATCTGAGAGTGAAAATTCGGTGCCGGCTGTTGTATTTGCTGTAGAAATTGTGCTCTGAAACGTGTGCCAACGCTGTAAATATGGCTGACACGATTTGTGTTTTCTGTTTTTGCCCCGTAGGCAGACGACGACCACGACTCGGGAACGGAATCTGACGACGAGAACGGAGAGGCAGACGATCCGGAAAGCAGTAAGTACGCCTGCAGTCTGGCAGACTTTGCTGCGAAATCCACTGTGCGAGCGCTGCGGCTCTGCGGCTGGCAGAGCTAGTGAACGGTATCGGAGACCTGCCACGTAAACTTCATTGATAACAAAGACGACTTTCACACTCGGCGACTTCAGTGGCTGACTCGAGCGGGACAGTTAGCTGCTCGATAGAACAAAAGTGGTGCTTTCTACTTGTGTGTTATCTGTGAGATAGTGTTCGTACACGAGCAGTGCACTTTGGGGCATCTGTCAGAGTAAAAACAATCTCTTACGACATTGCTCCGTTGCATCCTATCCATAAGTACGAGTATATCGATAACTGAGGGCATCTTTAGTTTCCATATGAAACGTGGTATCGCTTTTGTCATAAATGTCACCCTAAAAACACAAATCATAAATGTCACCCGAAATAAACAAAAAGTTGTTTTGACATAATGTTTGTGGATCTCGTCACTTGATGTTTCATGTATGAGAAAAATATATTTTTCGTGGCCAGTGGTACAAATTATTCAGTAAAATTTTAAAGAGCACCGCAGCAGTAATATATCAATACAAGAAATTCTATATTCTGTTCGCTCCCAAGCAGTGAAGCGAAACGAAACAAAAAGTGCAGATTTAAAAAAAAGCATAACAATTGAAATAAACGGGGGAACTGAAATATAATATTCTGGTTTCTGTGAATGTGTAGAATCTGCTACAACCAAACAATCCGGAATGTGTATCAATATAGAATGTCTGAGAAGATATACTTATTTGTCCGATTTTTTGTTTTTGTTTTTTTTTTTTAACAACTAGCGTGAAGTAATACCTTTACACGACATAACAGTGACAAGACACAGTAACGTATTTTTGGGGAAAATACAATATTCTGCCTACAAAGGAGAACGATTGAATTGCCTTGTTTTAGACACAAAAAATCATAGAATAAAATAAGTGTAAAGTAACATAAGTGAAACTATGAATGATTTGCACAATAAAAGCCAGCATGAATAACAGCAAGACAGATTACTGACGTTCATGATTTTGGTTATTTGTTACTTACAGCACTTCTTTTAATAAACAGTCTACATAGACTCGTCCTTCAAAATAGTTCCCGATGAATCTGTCCTTGAGACCATGAAGTTTAGGTGCTTGCTGGTAACTTTAGGCTTGAAAGAAATGCTGTGAAACTTGTCGTATGAAACTTTTACACTTTGTGGAAAATTCATCTGATGGAAATTAAAATGGTCGACGTGTTAGCAATCAATATTGACAGTGCAAGTATCCCTTTCCTGTCACAGAAACTAACCAGTATAATCTAGAACTATAATCTAAGTACGATAACGTCCTCTATAGACTGGGGTTGAAAGTTATTACAAAATTTTATTCCGATTTTTTTATCAACATCGTGAGGAAGTCATGTATTTTGTCTCAGTGCGAGAATTTTTTTATTTTCTTGTGTGGGGGGGGGGGGGGGGGGGGGACTTAAGACCATGCCAAAAGCTGATAGACCCTAATATATTCATTCGTATGAATACCTTCAGATTGATCGACCGGAAGCACGACCAAGTTGACAATACTTTCTTAGTGCATATCGTATTCTATGATCCTCTGCGCTTCTATACAATAAAATGGTGAACTAAATATTCCACTTCGGGAACAGAACGGGACGACAATTGCGCGTGACAGTTTATCTTTCCCCCAAGTGTAGACTCGAAATTCGTCCTTGAGTCGATGTAATATGTACACCACAAACTTGGGTAACAATGCCGTAGCCATCGAGTAAAGTGCTTTATGAGTAATCTCTTTTCCCAGTTAACATCATTTTTTCCATTGTCGCTGAGTACGTTAGTCATTTACTTTATCCGCAACAGTAAATGGTTCCAGTTCATATCCCTGTGCACGGGTATTCTCTTGTGTGACACGAATGTGTCCATTTTGTGATTCTTTCATTTTCTACTTGAAGGTACTAAATGAAGCGAGCAAACGGGCTTGAAAATGAAAAAGGACGGAAGCTTTGGCAATCTCTGAGCACGTATTCATTAAGTTTTCTCTGGATATTTCTGTATGGCAACATTTCACTACTGATAATTACGTGAACTGCAACAAAAATTATCAGCCGAGTTAATAAAATATTACATGAGTCGAAGAATTCCTGTAAGCTCGTACAGTAATAAGTGATACTGATCTGAACCGAAGCTAATAACTTTAAGGCGTCTAGTCGTTACTACCCATTTAATTGCCGAGTACAGTGTCAATCTGAAATACAAAATAATTTTTTATAAAGTTATATATTTCTGCTTCTTGTCTCACAAATGGTATCATTGCCAGTGTTGACGTAGTCATCATCAGTTGATGTGATTACGTTAAACAGACACTCGTTAACTGAAAGCCCGGAAAGGTACTCACAATGCAGACTGAAGGTAAGTTGAGAAAACTGACATACAGTAAGCTACAGTCGTTGACTGCGGTGGTTGGCGGTGATTTGGTGTACATTACGCCCATGCTAGCTGATTATCCAGTATGGTCCGTCTGCAAACTTATCCCATTTTTGCTTTAGATAGAAAAATGAATTACGGACTTATTAGTCTGCACAGTGTAAAAACAAACTTCATTTTTAGTCCACTCTCCCAAAGTGTAACGTGTTCAGTTGATGAGTTTACTATTAAAGTACTTAAATCATCTGATGATTACGATGTAATAAGTTGAAACCGTAAATGATACCATTTGAGTGGCTTAAGACTGAAATGTATAAGCCTAACGAGAAAGCTACAGTATAGTCTCTGAGTCTCAAAGGCAGCATAGCTTGTCTGTGTAAGAAAAGATTGTTTCTCGAAGGCTGTTGATAAGGAGAACCAAATGTAAAAATTCACTTGCGTCATATTCACGATCCGCCAGTGTCAAATATGGAATGCAGGCATTGAAACTACTAGATACTTAGTTACCTGAGGGTAGGAGGGAGGTAAGAAAGAAATTCACTGTTCGCCCAAAGGTGATGTTTATAAGAACGATGAGCTTTGTGTTCTTTTTGTAACCTGTGCGAGTGAAAGCAAAACAGTAACAAAGAAATGTAGTGGTCCACAGAGTGGAAAATGGAAAAGGAAGTAGCAAAAGTAAAATGCGTAGGGTTTAACGACGTGTTCATTGAAAGTGGAGCATTCAGTCTGGGATAGGAGGATGATGGAGGCGTAAATCCAAAGGAACCATACCATCACTCCCCTTAAGTGATTTAAATACACTATGGAAAACCTAAGTTGCTACACTGTGATTTAAACTCGGAGACTTCCGAATGTGAGCCAACAGGGTGCAGAAAATCTCATTAAGAAAGGCAGAATTTGTTCATGTATAAATGAACCAGACCACACAGCGGTGGAATAAAATTTAACCTATTGGGTTCTGGCCTGTGAGTATCGGTACTGACTTGTAATTGTTGTTGTTGTTGCTGTCGCCTTCGTTCCAGTGACAGGTTTGATGCTGTTCTCCACACTAGACTGTCCTGTGCAAGTCTGTTCATCTGTGTAACTAAAGCTGCATCTTGTATTCAAGCTTTGGTATCTGTCTATGATTTTTACCTTCACACGCCATTCCATCACCATATTAAAGAATCGTTGGTGCCTCAGGATTGCCCTGTTGTAGACAAGCTGTATCATAAACCCTAATTCTCAGCAGCTTGATGCAGTGCCTCTTCATGAGTTCTGTCAAATCTTCAATACTCTTCGAGTAATGTCACATTTCTTTTTTTGTTTTCCCTTACTACGTAAATAGTCTAGACTGTTGTAGCGCTCTCGCCCCCCCCCCCCCCCTCCCCTATCCCACCCCTGCCACCGGAATCATAGTTGAAGTGACACACATTTATATCGTAGCCTGAGATCTAAGTTGGCTTAGGAGGTGACGGTAGTGAGTCACTGAAGCCAACGAATGTCACGCGAAATAAAATTTGTGGGTACGTATTGATCTGTAGCGTAGCCTGGTGTCAACATTCGCAATATGTAACGCACTTCTTGTCATGAATTCAGAAAACCTAGGTTAGATAATATAGAACTCTCCATAGCGTATTTTGTTGCATGTTATGTACATATATCGCACCCAGAATATGAAAACTTCTGGAGGAGAGGGAGGGTGAAGCAGGACCATTGTTTAACTCTTAGCGTCTAAGTTATTTCTTGTTAGCACAGACAAGAACTGACAGAGAATATTGCGTCATTATGTATGCACGATTAGAGTCTCTGGGTAGACGAGGAACGAAATTTTCGGTTCAACTGAATTTCAAACAAAGGATGTCACTTGTGATTTTCCAGAATTGTGTTTGTGATGTAACGTGTCAGTAAGAATGACTGATATACAGGGGGTTTCAGAAATAATGGTCCGTATTCATGGATATGACACAAATGGTCATTCGAAACAAAAAAGTCAAGTAAATATAGGCTGCAAAACGCACACCTTACGAGCTATTAGCAGTTCTTGGTGTTCGATACTGTGAAACAAATCTCTTCTACTGCAAGTTCTTTGCTTTCCGTATTTTGGGAAGTAGTACTGTGGACCAACACAAGGAAAAAATGTTGAATAAACATGTGCTCTAAAATGCATACCTTAAAAGTTATCAGCGCTTGTTCATTAGAAGAGTTGTGTTTCGAAGTAGCAAAGATGAACAAGTTCTCATAGCTCTGGTGGTAAGCATTTTAAAGCACGTGTGTGCTGGATATTTTTTTCTTGTTTTGGTCCGTACTACCACTTCCGAAAATTTGGAAAGCAAAGAGCTTGCAGTTGAAGAGATTTGTTTCACAGTATCGAAGATCAAGAATTGCTCATAACTCCTAATGCATACCTTTCTTTGTTTGGAATGATCATTCCTGTCATAGCCCAGAATATAGACCATCACTTCTGAAACACCCTCTAAAGAGTCCCACAGCTCGTTTGAGTAACAAAATTGATTAGTATGCTGCAGTCATACCCCAATCCTCCTGGACCGAAATCTTGTTTGTGATGATAGGGTGATCTGCAGTTAGAAGTAAGGATTTGAACTGAAGCAAAGATTCGCCTATGTTTATCCACTCCATTATCGATGTATGTTATCATGACGATATGTGAATCCTTTGTGATTGGTTCAGGTATCACCGCACTAGTTTAGGGCAGAATGCAGTGTTGCCAAGATTCGCTCTGTATGCAACAACTTTCCTTTAAAAGTAAGTAAAGTTTCAAGGTAAACTGAGATTTTTTTTTTACGTAATACAGTGAGCTGCACTGGTTGCGGTAGTGTGCTATATATGTCCATGCAGGCTGATTATCCGGTGGCCGAACGGTTTTAGGCGCTTCAGTCCGGAACCGCGCGACTGCTACGGTCGCAGCTTCGAATCCTGCCTCGGTCATGGATGTGTGTGATGTCCTTAGGTTAGTTAGGTTCAAGTAGTTCTAAGTTCTAGGGGACTCATGACCTCAGATGCTAAGTCCCGTAGTACTCATAACCATTTGAACCACTTTTGATTATCCGGATAGCTAGTTGCGTACTTATTCCAGTCTTAGATACAGGGTTACTATAAATGATTCATTCGTTTTCCAAGCTCTGTGTTTTCCGAAGTATTACCTGCAAAAATATGACTCATGCATGAATAGAACCGTAAACTTACAAGTTTGAGTTTTACGCTCTACAAATGTTCTATGAGAATATAAACAGTCCATTCAGTTTCGTCTTAGATGCTGCAGGGAAAATATTAACTTTTCGGCGAAACTCGTTCATGCACCAGAATCTGAGGATTTGAAGTGCCCTAGACGATCACACTGTGGCGACTAACATTTCAAGATAGAGGAAGGATGCTTTGTCGCTGAATATCAGCTTGCAGGCGAAATGTTCATCCTAAAGTGTTTCTAGCCTTTTGATGCAAAATTGAAGGCGCCGGCCATAAGTTTTCGGTTTTAAGTGTTGCTCAAATTGCTGACGGAACGGTCTGAAATGTAACCGCCTTCGCAACATCTTCCACAACAGCTTGGTGCGGTATTTGAAGTTCGTGGCTTGCGCGGACCGTTGATTTTTTTGGACTGCGTACGAAACTTTCGCTCACCTTCACCACGTTTGTATCTGGCACACTTAGACGCCCAGTAGACAGCCAGTGTCCTTAAATCGTCGATGCCAACGCACAGTGTCTGTTTACATGACGGTTCTCTTCGATAATTCCATTTGAATGCACGCTGCATTATCGTAACAGATAAGAAGAACTGTTTTCTTGCTTTGTCGCCATTGCAGTCGTAACGCCAACTGGTGGGCACAATGCAAACTCGATGAGTTTACGCTTCTGTTCGTGCATCAGTCATATTTGAGCATGTAATACTTCGGAAAATATAGAACTCTGGAAACAAATGAATCATTTATAGTAGCCTTGTAGAAGAAGTCTAGAGTGTAAAAGCAAGAAGTAGTCTCGAGTATAAAAGCAAACTTTCTTCTTAGCATCCCTCCCCCCAAGGCGCAGAAATAAATAAATTCTTGGGTGAAACTACTCATCATCAACAAACATGAAGTTATCCCTGTGAGAAACGTGGTGAACTCAAAATCCCTTCCATAGAACGTAACTACTGTCCATCTGATGTACTGATCGTGATCGCGAACGTGTCTCTGTGAAAAAAGCACACTCTTGAAAGAAAGATCCGTCGGAATCAGTTTTTCCGCGGGATAAAGGCTCTCTCCCTCCTGTAAAGATCTCATCAGCGGATCTTATTGATATCTGTTACCCTGTATTTTAATCCGACTTCTGGATATATTTCCTCCCTTTTTTCTTTGTACACGTTGAAGAATAGAATAGAAAGGCTGCATGTCTTTTTTACGCCCAATTCGATCGGAACACTTTCCTCTTGATCTTCTGACCTTAATTTTTCGTTTAGGTACCTGTCCATATAGTATATTATCTGTTTTTCACTACAGCACAAACCGACAACAACCAATATCGACTAGGGAAAATCATGTCGAAGTCCAATACAACACTTAAAACGTTAAAATTTACGGCATATGACATCGGCCTATACATTTTGTGAAGAGGAAATATATGGTGAAGAGACTATGGTTTTTGTATGTTTCATGGTCCACAGAACGTGAGATAAAGCTCGAATTCCTTAATTGGCTCTCATTTCGATGTAACGATATTTGTTGTATGTATCAGCAAAGTGAAGAAAAGATGTAAAAAGGAAAAAAAATGTCAGTAGCCTTGGGAGTGTGTCTTTTTCTAGCCAGTCCTGCGTTACAGGTCCGTCCATCTTCAGCATACTGCAGAAATCACTTTAACATCATGGCGGCGCTACGTTTCCCTTCGTAACTTTGCTTCATCAGCGTAGTAGCTTGGTGAAAGAGTTCACCGTGTTCATCGGCCACATTACCATAAGTTGGGGGGAAGTAATCCAGGTGAAGTTGTAAAAAAGCGCGTTTTCAGCGGCTTTTGCATTACAGCTCATCGCAGAATGCATCGTCTCATACGCAAGGTGTTTGAAAATTTCCCAGAAAATCGTTCGAAACATTCGTAAAGTATTTGCCATGCTGCTTTCTCCTTGGTCTTCAGCATTAGCTCAGTGTCTATAAAATGTTCTCTGTTCTGTGGATCGATGACCACATCTGCGTACTCTTTTTTTCTAAGTTTTTGACGTACATAAGTAAACAGAGAGCTATCTGTCAAACCTGACGGTGTTTGACCTCCAATTGAAGATTTAATAGAGAACACAGGAGCCTTCTGTGGTGATTCAAGAAGGGGGGTACTTTCTCTTATGAGGTACTTGGAGGGATGCGTGGTATACAACTCTTTGTCTCTTTCTTCATGGAGGTTCCTTTGTTTATGAGGGTAAGAGGAGGGGGTGGGGGTGGAACAACCATACAGAAATAACTGTCAACAGTGTGGCTGGGGAGTGGACTCCCTGCAGATCATCGTCAGTCTCAATGACATGCGACGTCATGTTTCATTCACCTCTCTGAGGTTGCACGAACACGTAGTACAGCAGACTTGTGGCAGCCACTTATTGTCCTTGTCACTTATCATGCAGATAACGTACGAGACATGAGCCTCCTTTTTTTTTTTAATCAAAGGCGTAACTGAACAATTCCTCGAAGTAAATATGACTTTATCGCAAATATTGCAGAAGATGTTTGTATTATTAACACATTTACGAAATATTGTTGTGCATATTTGGTAACAGTATATTTGCCAGGTGGAAATTTAAATACAATTCTCACGAAATTCTCGCAAGAGTCAAAACATGGACACTTCAGTGTAACAGCTGCAAATAACTGAAGACTTCGATGTGACCACAGCTCTATGGTCACGTAATGAACACATTCAGATTAGGAATAGGAAAAAACGGTTCTAGCCGCTTCAGTCCGGAACTGCGCGACTGCTACGGTCACAGGTTCCAATCCTGCCTCGGGCATGGATGTGTTAGGTTTAAGTACTTCTAAGTTCTACGGGACTGATGACCTCAGATGTTAAGTCCCATAGTGCTCAGAGCCATTTGAACACAATGTGTTCTAGCAGCCCATCGCATGTTACTCAAGTTGTGCCATTAATTTATTTTCTCCTCGCTTCGATTTAGTACCTCCTGATTAGGTCCGCAATCTACCAATCTTCAGCATTTTCCTGTATCACCACATTTCAAAGACTTCTGTTGCTGTCTGAACTGTTTATCGCACACTTTTCATTTCCATACAAGGTTACACTCCAGATAAATATCTTCAGAAAAGACAACCTAACGTTTAAATTTATATTACGTATGAACAAATTCCTCTTCCTAGAAATCCTTTTCTTTCTGTAGCCAGTCTGCGTTTCATAACCTCTCTGTGTCGGCTATCATTAGTTATTTAGATGTCCGAATAGCAAAACTCATCTAATGCTATTAGTACCTCGTTTCCCTATCTAATGCCCTCAGCATAGCTTGATTTAATTCGACAACATTCCGCTACCCTTTTTGTACTTTTGTTGATATACGCCTCATAACCTCTTCTCAAGACACTATCGATCCCGTTCAACTGTCCTTCCAGTCCTTTGCTGTACCTGACAGAATTACAGAGCTTCGGCAAACCTCAAAACTTCTATTTCTTCTCTCTGAAGTTTTATTCACTTGCCAGTTGCCTCCTTTGTTTCATTTACTGCTTGCTGAATTTAAGATGGAAGACGCAATTCCGCTGCGTGGCAGGGCGCATTGGGATCGAGGGAAACGAAATGCGTGATGCAGCAGCGAAAGCAATCTTGATAGGAGAATATTAGGATTCACCATAATTTTCCCACACGAGCTTCAGTGTCGTGGGAAAGACGGCGGCATAAATTGACAAGCAGGAAACTAAGGTCAGTGAAACCGACAATCCGACCGTGGGGCATTTCCTTGTATTTCAGAGGAGGTTAAAATGGTTCAAATGGCTTTGAGCATTATGCGACTTAACTTCTGAGGTCATCAGTCGCCTAGAACTTAGAACTAATTAAACCTAACTAACTTAAGGACATCACATACATAAATGCCCGAGGCAGGATTCGAACCTGCGACCGGAGCGGTAGCTCGGCTCCAGACTGTAGCGCCTAGAACCGCAGGGCCACTCCGGCCGGTTTCAGTGGAGGGGTCGTGTCTAGTTGTCCTCACTCGCCTAATGGCACACACGTTTCTCTCATGTCGCGATGATACAGCATAATTTCGTGTTTGTGGAGTAACACCAATAGTGCATCACGTTTTAAAGTCTTGTATTTTAAACCCGGTTTTGCCCATGTATTTATTTACGACTATGCCGAAGACCTTCTACATGTGTAATTTATTTTTGACTTCTTTGTATACAACGTTCGAAATAGTACGATTGGGGACATGAACAAAGAGCTTGTTTGCTTCACTAACATGGGAAAATGCCATGTACAGTTGGCTGTGCGAAAAGCGACTGACACTTACATCCACGCCCGCAAAATGCAGCGTCTGGATTTTCAGTGTGTTTATGGCCATGTCATAACATAGCACTCAGTCTTCAGTCCATCCGACCGCCGTGTCATCCTCAGATGAGGATGCGGCTAGGAGGGGCGTGAGGTCAGCGCACCGCTCTCCCGGTTCATAACATTGGCCCACCGGAAATTATACATGTTTAAACCAAAATGGTAAATTGTTAGGAAGAAGTTGGATTCGGGGCCACTTCTCGTTAGTATTTGTTTGTATTTGAGAGTGATCACATTCACATTCACGTCGACAACTGTATCGGGCAAGGAGGCGTATCTCACTCACTTTCCAGTCGTATAAATTAGGTGTGTCGACAAGAGGCTCTTATTATATGAAACACGTACTGTCACTAATGCGGTGTATGAAACACCAGACGTGATTTTCCCATGGGGGTTTCAGTTGACATGTCGCCTTGTCATCAAACGTTTGCGGGTCCCAGTCGAAAGCCACTTCCTTTCGGCTGCTAATACAGTAGTTGTGCAGAATCAACTGGCATTACAGCTCGCTGTTGCAAACGGACGTTACACCACGACAGGGACACAAATTTGAAAAGTGAAAAAAAAAAATCGTCAGGAGGGAGCTTTGAACAGGGCTCCCCCGTGTGGTAGCCCAACACTGTAACCACTTAACCACGACGCTTATCTGCTTCGTACTTGCTCTATGTTCCACTTCTTGCTCTTGGACCGTTCCCTGTTTCTACTTTGCTTTTTTTTTTATTTTTCTTCCACTGTCCAGTACAGCTGCTTCCGGTTTCCATGGTTGATCTGTGTTCAGTTTATGACGGGCTGTCCACTGGTCCCTCTTACCACTAAATCTGAAGGTGGTGAGATGGGAAGTTTGCCTTGTGAGTAAACAACAGAGGTCTGACAAAGGTTGGGCAAAAATATGGAAACACCGCGAGAAACGCACACTTGAAAATAACTGCGGATGGAAGCCAAGCCTGAATTTTGCGCAGTTGGGTTTGACAACGAAAGCACCTAAGCAATTTCCTCAATACGTTGGAAGTGTCAGTCGTCGTCAGAAAAGTGTTATGCACAGCGGCGTGCGCGTTATATCGGTGTTAAGTCAATTCGAACGTGAGCAAATTGTTAGTGCTCGTATGCTACCGTGACCAAGTACGCCAAAGTGTTTGGTGCTTCAAGAGAGTTCGAATCTAGGATTTAGACCGCATAAAGAGAAAGTGTGTAAATATCATATGCTAAGTCACAGTGCGGGCCAAAGTGTGTATTAAGTGATGATGACAAGCGATCACTGAGGAGGCATGTGACCAAAAATAAGTGGACAGCAACTGCAAAAGTAACTGCAGAACTCAATGGGCTCCGGAAGCAGGGGATTGCAATGGGTGCTGGAATCCCAAATTCACTCATCAAGGACGCAAGTGCCCCTAAAAGGAAAGCGTGGTGTCGAAGACGTAATACCTTCGCTGTGGGCCGGCCGAGCGGTTATAGGCCCTTCAGTCCGGAACCGCGCTGCTGCTGCTACGGTCGCAGGTTCAAATCCGGCCTCGGGCATGGATGTGTGTGCTGTCCTTAGGTTAGTTAGGTTTAAGTAGTTCTAAGTGTAGGGGACTGATGACCTCATATGTTAAGTCCCATAGTGCTCAGAGCCTTTTCAGCCTTCACTGTGGAGCACCAGAATAAAGACGGTTGGCGTGGTGAGTCTTGTTTCAACTGTTTCTGATCGAGTTGATGTCCAAAGAGGGTAATATAGCGGGGGCACGGTGACCATATGGTTTCTCTACCAGGTCGCGTTAAGGCCAAGGATTATGTCAACGCTTTGGCGGATCACGGTCATTCCATAGTAAAAATGTCCCCCCCCCCCCCCCCCCCCAAAGTGGTAATGCTGTGTTCCAAGGCGACAGGACTCGTGTTCACACACGTCTGATCGTATAGGAAGATTTTGGGAGCACCAGAATCTCCTAAGGCCACCATAGTCACCAAATCCAAATATTTGCATCACCCCGGTTCACAGAACTCCTGAAGATAGACGTTGACTGTGGATATTGTATCACAGACACAGGCCCTTTGACTGTTCAGAGATGTCACTAAACCTGCCCATGCATGAGCAGCGACTATTAGACGTTGGGGATCCGACAGCCGATCAGTTCCAGTCATTCGACCAGGAAGGAGGTACACAGCTCGTGTAGTTTGCAGTTCAGCCATGCCTAGATGGTCTATACCACGGTTCGATCGCGTCCGTATTGCTACTTTGTGCCAGGAAGGGCTCTCCACTAGCGAAGTGTCCAGGCGTCTCAGAATGTGATGTTGGTCGGACATGGAAGAGATACAGGGAGACAGGAGCTGCCGATGACATGCCTCGCTCAGGCCGCCCAAGGGCTACGGCTGCAGTGGATGACCTCTACCTACGGATTATGGCTCAGAAGAACCCTCACAGCAACGAAACCACGTTGAATAATGCTTTTCGTGCAGCCACAGGAAGTCGTGTTACGACTCAAACTGTGCGCAATAGGCTGCATGATGCGGAGCTTCACTCACGACGTCCATGGCGATGTCCATCTTTGCAACGACGACACCATGTAGTGCGGTACAGATGGGGCCCAACAACGTGCCGAATGAATCGCTCAGGATTGGCATCACGTTCTCTTCACCGATGAATGTCGCATATGCCTTCAACCAGACAATCGTCGGAGACGTGTTTGGAGCCAACACGGTCAGGCTGAACGGCTTAAACACGCTGTCCAGCTAGTGCGGCAAGGTGGAGGTTCCCTGCTGTTTTGAGGTGGCATCACGTGGGGCCGACGTACGCCGCTGGTGGTCATGGAAGGCGCCGTAACGGCTGTACGATGCGCGAATGCCATCCTTCGACCGATTTTGCAACCATATCGACAGCATATTGGCGAGGCATTCGTCTTCATGGACGACGATTCGCGCCCCCATAGTGCACATCTCGTGAATGACTTCCTTCATGGTAACGACACAGCTCAACTAGAGTGGCCAGCATGTTCTTCAGACATGAACCCTATCGAACATGCCTAGGATAGATTGAAAAGGGCTCATTATGGACGACGTGACACACCGAATCGCAGTTGAGGAGTGGGACAATAGGCACCAACAGTGCCTTGATGAACTTGTGGACAGTACGCCACGACGAATACAGGCATG
Organism: Schistocerca gregaria; assembly: GCF_023897955.1. Taxonomy (NCBI): domain Eukaryota; kingdom Metazoa; phylum Arthropoda; class Insecta; order Orthoptera; family Acrididae; genus Schistocerca; species Schistocerca gregaria. The sequence goes on from NC_064925.1 coordinate 118,858,436, forward strand.
CATCAACGCAAGAGGACGTACTACTGGGTATTAGAGGTACCGGGTTGTACAGCAATCTGGACCACCACCTCTGAAGGTCTCGCTGCATGGTGGCACAACATGCAATGTGTGGTTTTGATGAGCTATAAAAAAAGGCGGAAATGATGTATATGTTGATCCCTATTCCAATTTTCTGTACAGGTTCCGGAACTCTCGGAACCGAGGTGATGCAAAACTTTTTTTGATGTGTGTATTATTGAGCCATTGTGATTTACTTTGAAGAGCAGAGTGCGTGTTCGCCATGCACCACCATCATCGTTACCCGAACTTGCAGTATTTTACAGGAAGAGTGGTTTAAGGTTCCCTTGAAATCCACACGAAACCTGTATTTATCCATTCCTATACGACTGTAAGCTATTTTAAATGCTAACGGGTTTCCGACACCATATTAGGCATGATATTATATTGTGTTTCTTGGTGTTTCCACATATTTGTCCACCCCGAGTGTACAGGCTAAACCAAGGCCCCTTTTTGCAACGTCAAAAGTAATTTAATCTCCTAAGACGTATCTATTACAAATGAGAGAGTAAAGAAAAGCTTCCAGATATGTTTTACAGAATAAAAAACAAATTAAAATCGAGTTACAATGAGATACTATTGGTATATCTACAAGAAATGTGAAAACGCCACATAGGATACAGCGCGACTATTCCGCCTATTTGAACTGTACGCACAGTATAATGTGACCTGCATTTTTTTTTTTGTAAAATCTGTCAATGTGGTACAATATGTCAGTCGTGAATACATTCCAGTATATACAAGTTAGAAATTCCTTTACTTGAACAGAGTATTAAACAAACATCAGAAAAGGCAGAAACCACAGTACATAAAAATGGTGAGGCTGTTCCAACCAGTGAAGAGGCTATTCCGCCCAGTGTACATCAGTGTCAAAATCGTAACCACTTACCACATCTAAATATTTTTCGTCCTCTTGCACCCCCCACACAATTCATGAAATCATATAGTACATAGTCATCCAGACGAGCTGGCTATAAGCCGGCCGCGGTGGTCTAGCGGTTCTAGGCGCGCAGTCCGGAACCGTGAGACTGCTACGGTCGCAGATTCGATTCCTGCCTCGGGCATGGATGTGTGTGATGTCCTTATGTTAGTTAGGTTTAAGTAGTTCTAAGTTCTAGGGGACTGATGACCACAGCAGTTGAGTCCCATAGCGCTCAGAGCCATTTGAACCATTTTTGAGCTGGCTATAACACTTGTTACTCCTCGTGTCATATCTTCCTCGGACCGTGAACCACTTAGCTTTTTCCTTTTATATCTACGCATCTTGTGGAAAGAATCAAGAAAACCTGCTCTCTAGAATTTCGCAGAGAAACATCAATTAAACTGATAATTTGACTGAGCGGAAATAGCTCCACGTGTACGGTTGAAATTGGCCACATGCGCAGACATTTCGAAAGACGCGGAAAGTCAGACCTACATGCGAAAAGCCAGCAGTAACAATTCGTTGGCCGCCCGGTGTGGCCGTGTGGTTCTTGGCGCTTCAGTCTGGAACCGCGTACGGTCGCAGGTTCGAATCCTGCCTCGGGCATGGACGTGTGTGATGTCCTTAGGTTAGTTAGGTTTAAGTAGTTCTAAGTTCTAGGGGACTGATGACCACAGATATTAAGTCCCATAGTGCTCAGAGCCATTTTTGAACAGTTCGTTGGCTGGTTGGTTGGTTGGTTCGTTGCTTGATTTGGGGAAGGGGACCAAACAGTGAGGCCATCGGTACCATCGGATTGGGGAAGGATTGGGAAGCAAGTTAGCCGTGCCCTTTCAAAGGAACCATCCCGGCATTTGCCTGAAGCGATCTAGGGAAGTCACGGAAAACCTAAATCAGTATGGTCAGAGGCGGATGTGAACCGTCGTCCTCCCGAATTCGAAACCGGTGTGCTAACCACTGCGCCACCTCGGTCGGTCAAGTAACAGTAACAGTGACAGTATGACGTTGCTGTGCATTGTACGCCTTAATTTGTTAGATTATATTCTTTAACTACGGCAATAATCTGTCACAATTAGCTTACCACTAGAGTTCGGTCTTATTTCCTGTCAATAATGTAACAGTAAACACCCTTACTATAACAAAAGCGGCGACACAAAGATGCAAACACTGAAGGCAAAACAACCTTGACTCTGTGAGGAACTAGCCCTCTGTTGCAGCGTTTCCTGTTTCACGCAGATTAGCTTCTAGAGCGGAATAGCCCAGCTGTACTCTAGGTTGCTTCTATGGAGTTCATAACCTGAGATGAGCTGCAGATACATAGCATGTTTCCAGAATGATATTTCACTTTGCAGCTGAGTGTGCGCTGTTTTGAAACTTCCTGGCCGCTTAAAACTGTGTGCCGGTCCGAGACTCGAAGCATGGATCTTTGTATTTTGCGGCCAAGTTTCAAAGTAGGAGATGTGGTACTGGCGTGAGTACAGGTATGAGGGAAGGTTGTGAGTCATGCTTAAATAGCCCAATCGGCAGAGCACTTGCCTGCGGAAGGCAAAGGTGCCAGGGTCGGGTTGCAGTGCGGCAAGTACTTTTAATCTGCCAAGAGGTTTCATATAGAATGCTGACTAGTGGTCGTCATCGCCACGTCACAAGATGTTAACATAAGCGAGAAATCTTCGGTTAACTGACTATGGCGAGGATGAACGCTACGGCGTCCGTGCTGATGCACATCAACTGTACTTTTTTTCGTTCAAATGGGTCTGAGCACTATGGGACTTAACATATGAGGTCATAAGCCCTCTAGAACTTAGAACTACTTAAACCTAACTAACCTAAGGACATCACACACATCCATGCCCGAGGCAGGACTCGAACCTGCGACCGTATCGGTCGCGCGGTTCCAGACTGAAGTTCCTAGAACCACTCGGCCACACCGGCTGCCTGTACTTTTTTGTCTGTCGTGCATAACCCAAACTGAGACACAGGTATATAAAATGTTATACTGTGGTCGTCTTGGCGACTTAGTCAATAGTAGTATCAGCTAAACGTCTTTGCTATGCTTATCTTTACAACGAAACGTTTTTGTGTTATTTTTAGAAAGTTTATTTTCCGTTATTATCACGTGCTTGTGAGCACTGACGGATAATTCAGTTACATTAGCTGTAGACTAAAAGGGTTCGTCTCAGGATTCTGTCCAGCTCACACAGTACTCTGCCTGTTTGCATACAACGACTTGACTCTGAAGACTAACATCGTCTCCTGTTCCCATCCCGACGTTTATTCTAAAGACTTTTCGTTCCCTGTTGACCCTTAGCTTTTCACACGTATGTAAATGTCTGTGCCACCCCTATTGTCGCCGCTCACTTCATTCGTCGACAACGTGATTTCCCAATTCCGAGTGCTGGTTTGTGTCTGTAGTGGGCCGCCCCTCTCGTTCCGCCACTTGAGCATTCTCCAGTAGCACTCCAGCTGTTCTTCTTTCCAGCCTGAACAGGGGAATGTTGTCAACAGTTGCGCTCGGAGCTGACAACCGTGCAGCGTCCGTCGCCCCACGGCTTTTAACTGACCCCTCTGGCCATTCCTTTATCCATTTTCGTTTACATCCCCTTCCTGACAATTGTTAGGGGGCGAAGGGGTTGTTGCGTTGAAATGGTGTTCCTGCTTGTAGCAGATGGTAGAGGTAACGGTAAGCGGTATGTTGCAGAGTAACACATAATGGAAGTCTATCTTTCGGGGAATATCCGCTGCAGTGCGTCTGTTGGTCGCGAGGCCAGGAGACTGTTCAAATAGGAACTACTGTGGAAGCGAGTGTGTGGTCCTCACAACAAGGCTGCATCGTTTCTGCATGGATAGATGACTGAGGACACTGTAAGGCTTAATTGCACCAATGAACTTCGGAGACGGTGCTGTGCATGCTGACAGCAGTAAAAACGGAAAGAAATTGCCGACAAAGGTGAAAGAGAGAGAGAATGAGTGAGGGAGAGAGAGCGTATGTGAGTTGGAGAGTATTTGAGAGAGGTAGAGAGAAAATAAGAGATCTAGAGGGAGAATTCGAGAGCTAGAGGGAGAGCATTTGAGAATGCGATCCAGAGAATTAGAGAGGATGAAGGGTAGAGAGAGAATGAGACGAAAAGAGATATACAGATAGATGGAGAGAGAAGAGAGTAGATAGGAGGGAATTAGGATGGAATTTGAGGGATGGAGAGTACTGAAAGAGGGCGAGGGGACAGTGATTTTTCGCGAGAGATAGATTGACGAAGACAATTCGACAGAGAGAGAAGGAGGAAGAGTGACTACCAGAAGCAGAGGGAGAAATTGAGAGGTTGACAGGGCGAAGAAGGCAGAGAGGGAACAAGAATTTTGCAACAAAACGCACGACAGAGTCCACGGAAGAAAATGCTAACTGACGAAAGTGTAATTTGATTTACTGAGTTGTCAAGTGAACTTTCTCTGGTGTTTCGGCAAATATTTGCAATTTCGTTTTTGCAATGTGTAGTTGGAGAAAGCCAAATAAACACTGCTTATCACATCTTTCATGGGATGCCCAATGTCAAGGGAAAGCGTCGGATTGTTTTCCCGTACAAACAAAATCATTTTTCAAGCGGCAAGTTTCGTGCGCATTTGATAGAGCGGCCTCAAATTAGTCAAATGCAGTACTCATTTTATCGGTGTGTATTGACGGAGACAGTAAAAAAATAGTTCAAATGGCTCAAAGCACTATGGGACTTAATATCTGTGGTCATCAGTCCCCTAGAACTTAGAACCACGTAAACTTAACTAACCTAAGGACATCACACACATCCATGCCCGAGGCAGGATTCGAACCTGCGACCGTAGCGGTCACACGGTTCCCGACTGAAGCGCCTAGAACCGCAAGGCCACGCCGGCCGGCCGAATATCGCACTTGACTAATCAGGGCCCGCTCTATCAGTTGGACATGAGAATTTCGCTTTAAAAATTATTTGTTTGTAACGGGATACAAGCCGACGTTTCCTGACAACATTGCGTGTCGCATGATAGATGTAATGAGCAGTATTTTGTTTGTGCTGACTCCAGCTGCAGGCTCCAAAAAAAAAAAAAAAAAAAAAGTACTGAAATATCAGAGAAAATGCGCCCGATTGCGCATTCAGTATACAAGAAGAAGAAACTGTGCACTGTATTGTATGATAGATATCGTTTTCCATCGGTAAAAGTGCACTTGTCAACGTTTAGAGCGTCAGAAAACACAGCGGGTAGTATAATCAGACCATTCCTTACTAAGTTAAGGGTTACTACATTATTGCCGGCCGGAGTGGCCGAGCGGTTCTAGGCGCTACAGTCTGGAACCGCGCAGGTTCGAATCCTGCCTCGGGCATGGATGTGTGTGATGTCCTTAGGTTAGTTAGGTTTCAGTAGTTCTCAGTTCTAGGAGACTGATGACCTCAGAAGTTAAGTCCCATAGTGCTCAGAGCCATTTGAACCATTTTTTTAACTACATTGTTCATACAGAAAACTGAAAAAGAAAATGGACGGTCTGCTAGAAGATGATCCGTTTCACATTAGGAAAGATAGAGGCTAGGCAAGGTAGGGGCACGAGAAAGACGTAGTACTCACGTTGCGGTTGATAATGGAAGCAAGACTGAAGAAAAATCAAGACACTTCATAGAATTTGTCGACATCGAAAAAGCGTTCGACAATTTCAAATGGTGCGAGACTTTCGATATTCTGGGAAAAATAGCGCTAAGCTATAGGGAAAGACGGGTAATATATAAGACCGAAGGGCAAACATAAGACTGGAAGACCAAGAAAGAAGTGTTCGTATTAAAACTTTCGACCCTACTGTTCAACCTATACATCGCAGAGTCAGTGACTGAAATAAAAGCAAGGTTCAGGACTGGGATTTAAATTGGTTCAAATGGCTCTGAGCACTATGGGACTTAACATCTGAGGTCATCAATCCCCTAGAACTTAGAACTGATTAAACCTGACTATCCTAAGGACATCACACACATCCATGCCCGAGGCAGGATTCTAACCTGCGACTGTAGCGGTCGCTCGGTTCCAGACTGAAACGCCTAGAACCGCTCGCCCACACCGGCCGGGGGGATATAAATTCAAGGTGAAGGATATCAAAGATAAGATTCGCTGATGACATGCTTCTGTTCTCTTCTGTTCCTGCTTCGTCACACTCCTTGTTTCACAACAATACAGTGCTGTGCTGTGCTCCAAACGCACATTCTCAGAAATTTCTTTATCAAATTAAGACCCATGTTTGACTCCAGTAGACTTCTCTTGGCCAGGAAGGCCCTTTTTGCCATTGCTAGTCTGCTTCTTATGTCGTCCTTGCTCCGTCCATCATGGGTTATTTTGTTACCAAGCTAGCACAGATTGCCATGGTAAGTTTTTCACTGATCTCATTTCTGCTACTTCTCATTACTTTCGTCTTTCTTCGATTTACGATCAACCCTTATCCTGTACTCATTAAACTATTCATTCCATTACTGCAATCCTTCTTCCTTGCAGGAAGAGAATGTGCGTTTGGAGCACAGCACAGCACTGTATTGTTGTGAAACAAGGAGTGTGACGAAGCAGAAGCATTTGAGATGTGGTACTACAGAAGAACGTTGAAAATTGTTTGGACCGATGTAGTAAGGAACTAAGGAGGTACTCCGCAGAATCGGCGAGGAAAAGAGCATATGGGAAACTCTGCCAAAAAGAAGGGGTGGTGTGATAGGACATCTGTTAAGATATCAGGGAACAATTTACATGGTACTAGAGGCACCTGAAGAAGGTAAAAACTGTAGAGGAAGACAGAGATTGGAATACATAGCGTGTAATTGAGGACGAAGGTTGCAAGTGCTACACTGAGATGAAGTGGTTAGCGCAGGAGAGGAATTCGTGGCCAGATGGATCAAACCAGTCAGAAGACCAACGGCCTTTCTCACAGAAGAGAATATACGGATAGAATACGAAGATGGGTGGTAGTGAACTTCTAAACCTTTACACTGATGAGGGAAAGCTACACACCAGAGTTCGAAGTGCTTTAATACGCCGATTGATGAGCGCTTAAAGGTAACTCAAGCAAAAGGGTTTGTATCACCATGTCGTAGTTAAAAAAATCGCTACTTGCACCTGTCGCTCATATAACTTGAACGTTTAACGCTAAGACCACCGATGGGGTGGAAAACCAGAATCTACTCTGTAGGAATCAACATTGATTCCGGAAACAGCGATCGTGTGAGACCCACCTCGCTTTATTTGTTTATGAGACCCAGAAAATATTAGATATAAGCTCCCAGGTAGATGCTATTTTCCTTGACTTCCGGAAGGCGTTCGATACAGTTCCACACTGTCGCCTGATAAACAAAGTAAGAGCCTACGGAGTATCAGACCAGCTGTGTGGCTGTACTGAAGAGTTTTTAGCAAACAGAACACGGTATGTTGTTCTCAATGGAGAGACGTCTACAGAAGTTAAAGTAACCTCTGGCTTGCCACAGGGGAGTGGGACCAGTGCTTTTCACAATATATGTAAATGACGTAGTAGATAGTGTCGGTAGTTCCATGCGGCTTTTCGCGGATTATGCCGTAGTATACAGAGAAGTTGCAGCATTAGAAAATTGCAGCGAAATGCATGAAGATCTGCAGCGAATAGGCACTTGGTGCAGGGAGTGGCAACTGAACCTTAACATAGACAAATGTAATGTATTGCGAATACATAGAAAGAAGGATCCTTTATTGTATGATCATATGATAGCGGAACAAACACCGGTAGCAGTTACTTCTGTAAAATCTCTGGGAGTATGCGTGCGGAACGATCTGAAGTTGAATGATCATATAAAATTAATTGTTGGTAAGGCGGGTGCCAGGTTGAGATTCATTGGGAGAGTCCTTAGAAAAAGTAGTCCATCAACAAAGGAGGTGGCTTACAAAACACTCGTTCAACCTATACTTGAGTATTGTTCGTCAGTGTGGGATCCGTACCAGGTCGGGTTGACAGAATAGATAGGGAAGATCCAAAGAAGAGCGGCGCGTTTCGTCACAGAGTTATTTGGTAAGCGCGATAGCGTTACGGAGATGTTTAGAAAACTCAAGTGGCAGACTCTGTAAGAGAGGCGCTGTGCAACGTGGTGTAGCTTGCTGCCCAGGTTTCGAAAGGGTGCGTTTCTGGATGAGGTATCGAATATATTGCTTCCCCCTACTTATACCTCACGAGGAGATCACGAATGTAAAATAAGAGAGCGCGCACGGAGGTTTTCCGTCAGTCGTTCTTCCCGCGAACCATACGCGACTCGAACAGGAAAGGGAGGTAATGACAGTGGCACGTAAAGTGCCCTCCTCCACACACCGTTGGGTGGCTTGCGGAGTATAAATGTAGATGGGGCAGTGTACCTTGTTGTGGGAGCGAAGCAAGCCGGCCCTCGCTGAAGCTGCTCCGGCGTTGAGCAACCCGTGGTAATGAACCAGGCAGCTTGGCGCGGTTGCCTTCACTCTCAAAGTGTCGCGCCTTACGTCACGGCAGGTAACGGTGCTGCGGACGCCTTTCGTAACGCCGGCTGCTCCCCGGATCAGCGTATGCCGAGACGTGACACAGCCTGCGGGATGGCGGCCAGGCCTGATGCACTCTACAAGGCGCGGCCCACACTGTCTGGAATGCGTCACACAGGCTGCCCACCGCAGCACCTGCGGTGTGGAAGTCGGGAAAACATTTACACTTATACTCCATAAGGCCCGTCTTAGGCGGTGTCGTGGGGTTTGCTACCGTGGGGTTTCCTACCAGCAGTGGCGCGCTAAACCTGTCAGAGGCCCGGGCTGGCAAAACAAATTGAGGCCCCCCTTGATTCCCTCTCCCACCCTCCTCACCACACAGGAGTTCTCCGAGAGTTTCAAACGCGAACAGAAGGAAGCCCCACATTGTTTATCATCTTCATTTTGTGTCGTGATAATTTACAAGGTATAATGTTATTTTGCGTAACACTGAAAGTGACTGCTCTCGTAATCACGTTGCTATTATTTAAAAGCTATGTTGCCCCTTATACTACAGAAATCATTACATGATTATTCCCTATTTCCCAAACCAAGAGAAAGGTCACTGTCTACATAAAACTTCATTCAGTGCATGGTGGAGGGTGCTTTACTTACGGATTTCAACAAAAGCCACAGTGTTGCTCCGATGAAATTTTGTACATTTGGTCTTCAAAACAAGGGGAACCTTACCGTCTACGTGAAATTTGATACGGTGTATGGTGGATGGAGGGTATCTTACAACAGAATTACACACCGTTTGACTGATCAGCTTGGGAGTTGGCTCATGTAAGTATGTTTTCGTGGTGAAGGCATTTATAAAAGCCAGCGTATGCTGGATGGCGGAGGGTTGGCCTACCTTTAAATAAATTCAACATCGTTTCGTCAGTCAGCATGAAAGTTGGCAGATATACGTATCTTTTCATAGACAGAGAAAGAGGAGATGGCATGACGAAGGTGGAGGAGGAGGTATACGGAGAGAGGAGAACGTGATTGGGGGCAAGGCGGGAGGAGGAGGTGCATCCAGAGAATTGAGAGAAGCAAATGAAAAGAGAGAGGGAGCAGCAGGTAAACAGAGAAAGGGGGAAGGTGGTGAATGACTAATGGAACACTGTAATAAATACATAAATTAGGGATGTTATTGTGAATCTGATGTACTATTAGAAAAAGCGGAGGAGGAGGTAGACAGAGACGGGAAGATGGATGGAAAAGGAGGATGGAGAGGAGAAGTAAGTGTTGTGAGAGAGTGGGGCAGATGGAGTGTACACTGCTTAGAACAGAAGTCGTATAGAAAAACGCACGGAACGAAAGCTATCGACGACACTGTCTGAGAAACTATAACACCTGCACTGGGGGTGAGCGACTGGGGTAGGCAAGCATTGGGGGAGGGTCAGTTCGCAAACACCTCGTTAGGGAACCGGTTGCTCGGGACAGCTTCGCTACCTGCTGCACCCTTGTAGGAAACCCCACGGTAGCCGTCTAGTAAAGTTTCGAAGGTAGGAGACAAGGTACTGGCAGAAGTAAAGCTGTGAGGACGGGGCATGAGTCGTGCTCGGGTAGCTCAGTTGGTAGAGCACTTGCCCGCGAAAGGCAAAGGTCCCGAGTTCGAGTCTCGGTCCGGCACACTGTTTTAATCTGCCAGGAAGTTTCAGAGTACGATGAGTTTCACGATCAGTGTGTGGGCAAGCATTATCTTGTTGGAGCAACACATCACCTTCCTGTTGCAAGAGAGGCAAAGGAACGGGCCTAACTACATTCTGCACGTGCTGAGCGCCGGTTAGCGTCCCCTCCAGAAACACCAAAGATGAACGAGAGCTGTAGCTCATCGCACATCGGACCATGAGGCCTGGGGTGGAGCAGTGTCTCTTGGACGAATGCACCCTATGAGACTACGTCCTACGCGCAAACGACCATCACTTGCGTCCACTCACAATCTGCTCTCATCGGTAAGACCACGGCGCACTATTCCATCTTCCAAGCGATCCTCTGACGGCACCAATTGAACTGTGGACACGTCGATGCTGTGATGTGAGTGGGAGATGGGCTAGAGGTGTGCTTGCCCGTAGTCCCACTGCTAATAACCGGCTTGCAACAGTTCTTGTTTACGTGTCTGCGATCACAGGAACTCTTATGTGTGCTGTGGTATCTGTACTGTCTATTAGTGCTGCCCTTACAATACGAAGATCCTGAAGGGCGTCTGTGCTGCGTGGACGTCCAGAACCTCTTCTGCGGGTGTGACAATGTTCACGTGACCACTGATACGATTAGCGTTGCACAACTGACGCAGCCTGTCCAACGTGGGTGGCATTTCTCCGAAAGGATCATCTCGCTCAGTTGTCTGTAGTAAGCCCGAGTGCGTTTCCGAGGCATGGATGCCTGCTTTCTTCACACGTTTGCATCATACTGACAACGGAACCTCCCCATCGCACCCCCCTCAGATTTAGTTGTAAGTTGGCACAGTGAATAGTCGTTGAAAAACTGAACACAGATCAATCGAGAAAACAGGAAGAAGTTGTGTGGAACTATAAAAAAAAAGTAAGAAAAATATACTAACTGCGTAGTCCATGCGCAAGATAAGCAAAATCAAGGATAATACGAGCTCAGGGGCGCCGTGGTCCCGTGGCTAGCGTGAGCAGCTGCGGAACGAGAAGTCCTTGGTTCAAGTCTTCCCTCGAGTGAAGCCGGCACGGTAGCTCAGCTTGTTAGGCCAGATGGTAACGTGCCGTTTGTAATTTAAAAAAAAAAAAAACTGAGTTAACAGATCAACAACGAACTTAAGGGGATGTTTTACAACGTCCGCCCCGAGCAGATGCATCGAACTAAAGCGAACAAAATGATTTTTTTTTTTAAGTGGAAAGTTTACTTTCTTTATTTTACGCAAGTTTATGATCTGTCCGTTCGTTCATTGACGTCTCTGCTCACTGTAATAAGTTTAGTATCTGTATTTTGCGACCGCACCGCAAAACCGTGCGATTAGTAGATGAAAGGATGTGCCTCTCCAATGGGAACCGAAAACATTTGATCGCAAGGTCATAGGTCAACCGATTCCTCCACAGGAAAACACGTCTGATACATTCTATACGACACTGGTGACGGCATGTGCATCACATGACAGGAATATGTTATCGACCCACCTAACTTGTACACTTGGCGAATGGGTAAAAAGATTCTTCTACCGTGTCCGATTTAGGTTTTCCTGTGGATGTGACAATCACTCCCAGAAAAGTGATGAAAACATAAGAGTTTGTCACATAAACTGCAACAAATGAATGCTACAGTTTCACAGTCGCACAATTTTCCCTGTGCTCTGTCAGAACATATGCTTTTAACGTTTTCAAATTTTTCCCTGTGTAGACCGTCAAATCCTGCATATGTCCAAGCAAATCTGAATATGTCCTGGAATTTTGGAGCGAAGTTGATTATGTGTGGGTGCCTGAACTTTGAAAATTATCTGAAAATAAAAAATTAAACTTTTTACTCGAGGGAAGACTTGAACCAAAGACCTCTCATTCCGCAGCTGCTCACGATAACTATGAGACCACAGCGCTCCTGAGCTCACATTTTCCTTGATATTGCCTATCTTGTGCATGGACTACTCAGTATGTATATTTTGCTTATTTTTTTCATCCGCGCAACTCCTTCCTGTTTTCTCGATTGATCTGTGTTCAGTTTTTCAAGGCCTATCCACTGTGCCAACTTACAACTAAATCTGAGGGGGGGTGCAATGGGGAGGTTCCCTTGTGAGCCTTGTGGCTGTGAACATTCCTCATTAAAGGTTAGACACAGATGGCACTCTGGTAGCTATGCCTCTACGCTGTCTGTTGGCGGTCGACGTTTAAACCATTATCTGGACACCTACCAAACCCCATGTCACATTCCTCGTTATCAGATCAAAATCGACATCGCCTTTCCAGGTGATCTGATTTTTTTTTTTTTTTTCCAGCAGTGTATGTTCCTGGCGAAGAATATGAAGATCATCCTACATAACGAACATGGAACATGTCGCGGCGGAGGATTTGGTAGCGAAAGTGGAAGAGAGGTTTTTAACTGTCGTTTCTCTTGCTGCCTGCATTTGGCAGCCGTGAGTGGCCCTGCCCTTGGCCTTATGTTCCCGTGTTGAGCCAAATGGTGCGGCCCGGCTGTTAATCATCGTAACAGGACGTAATCGTCAGAAGACCACATGGGGTAGGGGAACGCGAGCGAGGGGAGGGGGGGGGAGGTTCTGGAGTGGAGGGAGGGAAAGGGATGATGAAGCAGAGGCTGCAGTTGGGCGCTAAAGTGCTGCGGCGTGGTATTGCGAGCAGCTACTGTGTGCATTTTGCGCAACTGCTGGAGGTTTCTAAACGAGCGTTGGTGTTATGTCGTAACGTCTGTATCCCGCCATTACTCTCTGGCTGGGCGTAGAAACCCTTTCACACACTTGGCAGTCGGTGGGCAGCATGGCCAAAACTTACTTTCCATTAGACAGAAGAAATAATGTGTAGACGTTTTAAAATTCATATACTGAAAGTAGCGTGTGCACAAGAGCCAAGAGGGAGACGAAGTAAGAAGTGCTCTTCTTAAAAATGTGTAAGACAGGTACGTAGCGTTTCGCACCTAGTGTACAAGGTGTACATCGAAGAAGTAGCGACGAAAATAAAAGAAAGGTTCAAGAGTAGAATTATAATTCACTGATGATTTTGCTATCTTCAGTTAAAGTGAAGAAGAATTACAGAATGTGTTGAATTAAATGAGCAGCCTAATGACTGCGAAATATGGACTGAGAATAAATGGAAGAAAGATGAAAGTAATGAAAAGTAGCAGAAATGAAAACAGAATAGAAGCTTAACATCAGAATTCGAGATCAAGAAGTGGACGACGTTAAATGTTCAAATGTGTGTGAAATCTTATGGGACTTAACTCCTAAGGTCGTCAGTCCCTAAGCTTACACACTACTTAACCAAAATTATCCTAAGGATAAACACACACACCAATGCGCGAGAGAGGACTCGAACCTCTGCCGGGATCAGCCGCACAGTCCATGACTGCAGCGCTTTCAGACCGCTCGGCGGACGAAGTTAAAGGCATAGTGCTACCTAGACGGCAAAGTAACCCATGATGGACGGGGCAAGGGGTACGTGCAAAGCAGACTAACGCTGGTGAAACGGGCATTCCTGGAGAAGAGAAGTCTGCTAATTTCCAACGTAGGCCTTAATTTGAGGACAACGTTTCTAAGAATATACTTTTGGAGCACAGCACTGTATTTGCGATGTGATGTTACAGACGAATGTCGAAAATTAGGTTGACTCATAAGGTAAAGAATGAGGAGTTTCTGCACAGAATAAGCGAGGACATGGATGATTGGACAATTGTTACGACAACTGGGAATAACTTGTATGGTTCAAAAATGGTTCAAATGGCTCTGAACACTATGGGACTTAACATCAGAGGTCATCGGTCCCCTAGAACTTAGAACTACTTAAACCTGACTCACCTAAGGACATCACATACATCCATGCCCAAGGCAGGATTCGAACCTGCGACCGTAGCGGTCGCGCGGTTCCAGACTGAAGCGCCTAGAACCGCTCGGCCACAGCGACTGGCTACTTGTATGGTACTAGAGGGAGCTGTAGAGGGTAAAAATTGTGGAGGGCGACAGAAATTGTAACATATCCAGCAAATAATTTGAGGACGTAGGTTGTAATTGGTACTCTGAGACGAAAAGATTGACGAGATCCGGCAGTCTGTTGATAGGTTCTGGGAGTATGTGGCATTGTATATCTACGCACAGGTCATGCAATTAGCGCAAATAACGGGCTGCTAGTTTGCGTACGCGGTGGTGGCGTCCATAGCGACCCAGATGAGTTCCATAGGTTTTACAACAGCCGAATGTGGTTGCCGAGACGTCAACGTGAGTTCACTATAATGCTCCTCAAACCACTGTAGCACGGTTCTGCAACCGAAACAGGGACAATTATACTGCTGAAAGATGACATCGCTGTCGAGGAGACATCAAGCGTGAAGAGATGCAGGTGGTTCGCAGTGTGTCAGTGTGTCTTCAATTACCACCACAGGTCCCACGCATACGCAGAATGTCTCCCATACCGCGCGACCGCTACGGTCGCAGGTTCGAATTCTGCCTCGGGCATGGATGTGTGTGATGTCCTTAGGTTAGTTAGGTTTAAGTAGTTCTAAGTTCTAGGGGACTGATGACCTCCGATGTTAAGTCCCATAGTGCTCAGAACCATTTGAACCATTTTTTGTCTCCCATAGCATAATACTGTTGCCACCAGTATGCGCCCGTGGCGCTGCACGTTTTTTAATCGCCGTTCACGTCGATAACGACGTTTGTGTAGACGACAATCGACCAAGTGTAGCAAAAAATGTGTTTTACCTGAAGAGCTGACACGTTTCCATTGATCGACGGTCGAATCCACGTGGTCCTGTGCCCGCTGCCGTCGTAATTGCCGATGTCGTTGGGGTCAACCTATAAACACGAAAGGTTTGTCCGTTCGGGAGCTCCGTGTTCAACGATGCACTATGAACGGTGTGCGCTGGAACACTTACGCGCTCACAATCATTGTGCTCTATCGGCAGAGATGCCACAAATCGCCATTTGTCCCACTTTACACAGCAGGCACGCCTCCGAACTGCACGTTCAGTGAAGTGTCACCGTCCTTCTATCTCTTTCCGTAGATACTCTAGAAAATAGCACGTGAACATTCGGTAAGCTTCGCCGTTTTCGAGATGCTCGTTCACAGGCTCTGCGTAGTAACAAGGTGTTCTTTGTCAAGATTATATGTAAATTGAAGATGTAGACGAGTGGTTCCCAACAGGTGGTCCGTGGACCCCCAGGGGTCCGCGAGCTATGCGAGAGGGGTCCGCAAGATGCTACTATAATACATCAGTTTTAATTTTTTCCTGTCATTTTCAGTTTATTCTCAATTTTTGTTTTTTTTAACGAGATTGTTGCACAAAACACCCAGATTTGAAGACAAACATTTTGAGCAATAATCAAAAATTTAACAATAACAAAGATGGCTAAACTGAAAAAGTTTTAAGCTCAATATTTTTTCAATAATGAATGTCAATGTTTTTTCTAAGTACCAAAAATAGAAAACGTATAAAAAGAATCTTAATTTGGCTTTTTTAGGTACTTGATATCGTGATATGACAAGGTACCAGTCATGCTCGAAGAGGGGGTGCTCGAAAAAATGTATTTGTGTACCCGCACTGAAGAAGGTGCATGCGTTGCCCAGATAGGCCAGTCAAATTATTTGAATGCGTGGTGTCCGGTCTTTCGGACAAGCCCGAAAGATCAGACACCAAGCATTCATACACCGGGTGATCAAAAAGTCAGTATAAATTTGAAAACTTGATAAACCACGGAATAATGTAGATAGAGAGGTAAAAATTGACACACATGTTTGGAATGAAACGGGGTTTTATTAGAACCAAAAAAAAATATTGCTAGACGCGTGAAAGATCTCTTGCGTTCGTCGTTTGGTGTTGATCGTGTGCTCCGCCGCCACTTTCGTCATGCTTGGCCTCCCAGGTCCCCAGACCTGATTCCGTTCGATTATTGGCTTTGGGGTTACCTGAAGTCGCAAATGTATCGTGATCGACGGACATCTCTAGGGATTCTGACAACATTCGACGCCAATGCCTCACCACAACTCCGGACATGCTTTACAGTGCTGTTCGCAACATTATTCCTTGACTACAGCTGCCGGCCCGCGGTGGTCTCGCGGTTCTAGGCGCGCAGTCCGGAACCGTGCGACTGCTACGGTCGCAGGTTCGAATCCTGCCTCGGGCATGGATGTGTGTGATGTCCTTAGGTTAGTTAGGTTTAAGTAGTTTTAAGTTCTAGGGGACTAATGACCACAGCAGTTGAGTCCCATAGTGCTCAGAGTCATTTGAACCTTGACTACAGCTATTGTTGAGGAATGATGGTGGGCATATTGAGCATTTCCTGTAAATAACATCATCTTAGCTTTGTCTTACTTTGTTATGCTGATTATTACTATTCTGATCAGATGAAGCCCGACATTTTTTGAACTTTTGTATTTTTTTGGTTCTAATAAGACGCCATATCATACCAAGCATGTGTGTCAATTTGTACCTCTCTATGTATATTATTCTGTGATTTATTCAGTTTTCAAATTTATACTTACTTTTTGATCACCCGGTACAAAGTCGCTTATCTCAGTGAATTTCCCCATTTGCAGTCAATATCTTCGCTAGTTTGATGCTCCGTCCGTGTCTGCTCCGCTTACATACTTTTGTTTCCGAGTCACGTGCCCGCAACACCACCAGGCGGCATCTCCGACATCGCGGTGTTGTCGCTTATAAGTGTATATCGGCATATGGCGCAGACCGGAGCGAACGGCAGTGCTACAGGTTAAATGTGCTGGTAAAACTTTCCTTGTTCCGTCGCGCCGTTCCGGACCACCTAAACTGGAGCGTGTTCGTACCGACAGAGTGAACAAGGTAGGCCTCGCAGTATCATTGTTGGACGGTGAGTGGTCGGCGGGGCTCCCTGACCGTGGCTGCAGAGTACGCGCCCCGGTGCATCGGCTAGCAGAGTGCAGCGGCGGAAGCGGCGCTGAGGTGAGCCGTGGAGTCGTAACAGGTGGCGGCCGCAATCAATATGGGCGCGCGGGGCCGGGCCACGCAGTCGGCTCGATACCACGCTGCATACTTCTGTCTGGCTCCCACCCCGTCCTCATTACTCACCCACGCACGTGTTCCTTATTATCCTCCCGAGGCCACGCCGCTGTGCCTGTCCCACCGTCTCAGGCGCGGGGTAGAGTATAACGCAGGTATTCGCATCGCCCCGTCTGTTCTCGTAGTCTGTGATTCCGCTTCTCGAGCATGGGACGCCACAGATGGGTATTGATGTACCCCCGGTATTTACAGGGTGACAGTTATTGAACAATGTAAATAAAATTGTTATAACTTCTGAACAGTTTGCGTTAGGACGTTCAAAAAATGGCTCTGAGCACTATGAGACTTAGAACTGAGGTCATCAGTCCCCTAGAACTTAGAACACTTCAACCTAACTAACCTAAGGACATCACACACATCCATACCCGAGGCAGGATTCGAACCTGCGACCGTAGCGGACGCGTGGTTCCAGACTGTAGCGCCTAGAACCGCTCGGCCACTCCGGCCGGATTAGGACGTTCTAACTGCACAGTTGGCCGCGGGGCCTGATGGGAATTAGTATGTTGGTATAGGGACGAAGCCCACTTTCATTTGGATGGATTCGTCAGTTAGCAGAATTGGCATATTTGGGGGACTGAGAATCCGCATTGCGGTCTAGAAGTCTCTGCACCCTCAGTGGGTCACAGTGTGGTGTGAAATGTCCAGTCACTGAATAATCGGTGCGTTATTCCTTGATGGCACGGTGACCACCGAACCGTACGTGAAAGTTTTGGAAGACGATTTCATCCCTATTATCCAAAGTGACCCTAATTTCTACAAGAAGTGGTTGATGCAAGATGGTGCTCGACCCCATCGAAGCAAGAGAATGATGTCCTGGAGGAGCACTTTGAGTGGGGGGGGGGGTATTCTAGTTCTGGAATACCCAGAGGCGCCGGTCGTGGTGGCCGTGCGATTCTAGGCGCTGCAGTCCGGAACCGCGGGACTGCTACGGTCGCGGGTTCGAATCCTACCTCGGGCATGGATGTGTGTGATGTCCTTATTTCAGTTAGGTTTAAGTAGTTCTAAGTTCTAGGGGACTGATGACCTAAGATGTTAGGTCTTATAGCGCTTAGAGCCATTTGAACCATTTTGAAAGGCAAGGTGTACAGCAATAACCTCAAAACTATTGTTGAGATGAAAACAGCTATTCGGGATGTCAAAAATGGTTCAAATGGCTCTGAGCACTATGGGACTCAACTGCTGTGGTCATCAGTCTCCTAGAACTTAGAGCTACTTAAACCTAACTAACCTAAGGACATTACACACATCCATGGCCGAGGCAGGATTCGAACCTGCGACCGTAGCAGTCGCACGGTTCCGAACTGCGCGCCTAGAACCGCGAGACCACCGCGGCCGGCTATTCGGGATGTCATCGGCAGAGTTTGTGTTCCCACACTTCAGCGGGTCATGCAGAATTTCGCTATTCGTCAACGCCACCACGTCGCCAGTGACGGCAGGCATATGATACATGTCGTAACGTAAATCCAAATATCTGTACTGACGTTTACATGTTGAATAAAGTGTGTCCACTCCGTAGTTTGTTACCAATTTACTTTTTTTGATAGAGTTCAATAATTGTCACCCTGTATCTGGCTGTGTAAATTCCTATAAGGTGTAGCTGCAAAGCTGCACGTGTCTGTGCTTCCAAATATTTGGATAGTCTTTGTTGTGGTCTTCAGCTGGATCATTTGTTTGATGCAGCTTACGACGGCCTTTTTATCCGTGCATAACTGAACGAAGATTAATGTTTAACGTCCCGTCGACAACGAGATCGTGGGAGACAGGGATTACTGAAGGAAATCGGTCGTGTCCTCCGAAAGGCATTTCTCTTCACCGTTTTAGGAAAATCACGGAAAATGTGTGACAATAAAAAAGGATTACTACAGATCATTTTGTATGTGACATCGAGGTCTAGAGAACATAGAAACATCTTTTCAGCTAACTATTTTGTGAATTACAAAGTTTTTCTTCGCAAAACAAGTCGCTTTAAAAATTAGTATCACCATATGTAAATGTTCATTAAAATTAAGTTAGTATTTCCATTTCCTTCAATAATGACAACTCTAATGCTAAATTTTTATCATTCTAAGAACAAAACACAGTGTTTCACCGCGTACTAAAGACTAGTAATGTTAAGTCTGTTTCCATAATGATCACATACTTCATCATATAAAATTCAGTAAAAGTATTTCCTTCTCTAGGTCAATTATTATTCCTAGTATTCTTGTACAATGACTAGTATAACTTGAAAACTAGGAAGTGGCCATGTATGTACGTTTACGTAACAAAATTACGGTGTATCGTTATCTTTAGTAATCAGATGTATCATATACTTTTTTTTTAGTCATCAGTCTTCTGACTGCTCTGATGGTGACCACCACCAACTACTCTCCCATGCCAATCTTTTCTTAGCCATTGCACCATTAGTCCTCAATTACGTGCTGGATTTCTACCAACCTCTGTCTTTCTCTGCAGTTTTTACCGTCTACACCTCCCTCTGGCACCACGGAAGTTATTCCCTGGTGCCTTAGCGTATGCCCTATTATTCTGTCCCTTCTTCTTGCCAGTGTTTTCCATATGTTCCCTTCCCCGCCGACTGTGCGGAGAATCTGCTCATTCAGTAAAGTTCAAAGAGAAGATATAAAAATTGCTAGGTTTGCCGATGGCATTATAGTTCTGTCAGAGATACGTCAAAAGACTTGTAAGGTCCGTTTGACAGAATGATTATTGTGTCTCAGTGATAAGATGACCATCACAAAAATGTTAAACGTGATGAAATGTCGTCTAAATGTGGCTATGCTGAGGGGATTTAAAGTAGGAAGCGAATCTCTGAACGCAGAGGACGATAAACAGTTTGAACGAGAACAGAACAGACGTTTTTGCAATTTGTTGCTACAGGAGAATGTTGCTGATGGTGAGTGACTCGGAGGTACTGAGTCTGTTTGGAGAGAAAAGAAATTTGTGACACAACTTGACGTAAAGAGTATATCGTTGACAGAGCTCATAATTAGGCACCTAGGAATCGCTAATATGGTAGTGGAGGGAAGTAAGTGGATCGAAAACTGGAGACCAAGGCGTGAATGCACTACGCAGATTTGAATGAGTGCAAGTAGCTGTAGTTACGCGGAACTGAATAGGCTTGCATAGGACAGAGCTGTGTCAGAACAGTCTTATGACTGAAAACAACGACGATAGTACACCGAAGTGACAGAAGTCATGGACTACCTCCTAATATCATGTTGGAACTCCTTTTGCCCGCCTTACAGCAGAAACTCGACATGGCATGGATTCAACGAGTTGTTGGTAGTCTGTGGAAATGTTGAGCAATCCTGCCTCTGTAGACGCACATAACTGCGAAATTTTTGTCGGTGCAGGATTTTGTGCACGAACTGAGCTCTGTATTATGTCACCAAATTGTCGATGGGATTCGTGATTTTTTTTAAAATCTTATTGGACTTAACTACTAAGGTCATCAGTCCCTAAGTTTACACACTGCTTGTTGTTCTTGTGATCTTCAGTCCTGAGATTGGTTTGATGCAGCTCTCACATACTACTTAACCTAAATTATCCTGAGGACAAACACACGCACCCATGCCCGAGAGAGGACTCGAACCTCTGCCGGGACCAGCTGCACAGTCCATGACTGCAGTGCCTAGACCGCTCGGCAAATCCCGCGCGGCCGGATGGCCCAATCATTCGCTCCAATTGTGCAGAATGTTAAGTGGTCAACGGCGAAGAAATGTGACCCAGTGACACGACCCGTTATTATCCATAAAAATTCAACCGCTATTTGGGAACATGAAGTCCATGAGTGGCTGCAAATGGTCTCCAAGTAGCCAAACATAAACATGCCAGACAGTGATCGGTTCAGTTGGAACAGGCGACCCAGTCCATTCCATGTAAATACAGCCCGCACCATTATGGAGGCACCGCCAGCTTACACAGTGCCTTGCTGAGCACTTGGGTCCAACCCTACAGTCAGCTCTTACCAAGAGAAATCGGGACTTGTGACGAATCCACGGTTTTCCAGACGTCTAGGATCCAACCGATGTGGTCACGGGTCCAGAAGACGCGCTGCAGGCGATGTCGAGCTGTTAGCAAATGCTCTCTCATCTGTCGTCTGCTGCCATAACATATTAATGCCAAATTTCGCCGCACTATCCTAATGGATAGGTTCAACGTACTTCCCACATTTATTTCTGTTGTTGTTTCAACAGTGTTTCGTGTCTGTTATCACTGCCGCAAACGTCCCCGCCCTCGGTTTTTAAGTGAGGGCCGTCGGCCACTACGCCCACCTGGTTAGAGATAATGCCTGAAATTCGGTATTCTTGGCATATCTGTGACACTCTGGATATGGGAATATTGAATTCCCTAACGATTTCCGAAATGGAATGTCTCATTCATCTAGCTCCAACTACTAATTCGCGTTCAGCGTCTGGTAATTCCCGTCGTGCGGTCATAATCATGTTAGAAACCATTTCACGTAAATCACACGAGTACAAATAAGAACTCCACAAATGCATTGCCCTTTTATGTCCTGTGTACGCTAGACTACGGCCATCTCTATAAATGCGCCAGACACCACACTTGCTAGGTGGTAGCCTTTAAATCGGCCGCGGTCCGTTAGTATACGTCGGACCCGCGTGTCGCCACTATCAGCGATTGCAGACCGAGCGCCGCCACACGGCATGTCTAGTCTAGAAAGACTCACTAGATTCGCCCCAGTTGTACAGCCGACTTTGCTAGCGATGGTTCACCGTCTACATACGTTGTCATTTGCAGAGACGACAGTTTAGCATAGCCTTGAGCTACGTCGTTTGCTACGACCTAGCAAGGCGCCAATTCAGTAATTAGAATGAATTCTGAACAGACAATATTGTGAATCATGTACCGTCAAGAGCGACGTTAAGTATCAAACTAATTACGTCCGCTTTCTGAATTCTAAATCCTTTTATGATCCAGACCTCACGTCAGTATAGTCCTTCCCTCCTCACGCCAGCCTGCGTGAGCTAAGACGCGTGCATTTCGGCCTCTTGTAGTAACACGGTGTTGGCTCTTTAGCCAACACAACAAAAGCTCTGCTTCCTTCCTGTTGAATTCGCTTATAGGGCGCGTGAATGAAGACTTTTCAAGCATGTATGGCATCGAGCTTTTACCAACGGAACTGGTGATGGAAGGTGCTTCTGTTCTTCAGACCTTCTACGTCTCCTACCTGGTAAGGTTACCAAACGGACGAGCAGTGCTACATCATAGATGGAACGTCGGTATTGTAAACTACTGCTTTCTTTAGTGACTTATTCGGTCTGGCATGTGCCTTCGCTTCAGCTATGCAGACGTTCCAGCTTAAATCGATCCAGGAAACATACAAGCAAATTTGAAAGAAGTAAAGAGAAAAACAGGAAGCAGAAGGCATTAGCATCTTATCGCTAAGAGGTTGAAGTTGTGTGAACGTAGCAAGATGCTCGAATATTAAAGTGGCGTCGGTTTATGTTTCTTTTGTTATTACGTTAACTGTTACATCTTTATTAAAGTGGTATCGTAAAATCATACAAATGTTTTTGTTTTATTCATAAGCACGAAATAAAATGCGGCTGAATATTGAAGTGAGACACAGTACACGCTTTGGCGGCCAGAGAACGTAAAGCTGTTACTGGCTGCGGCCTTTCCCCCACCAGGATTTGCGAAATTTGTCTTTTGTTTTTTATATTTCGATTGGAAATTCCCGAGGTGGAATACCGCGCTATTCGTCACGTAACTGTGTAAACAAAATTTAAGGTAGTGAGTGGGTAATTTGATGAAAATGCGCGAAGCACTATTCTACTAGATGAACTTTAATTTTTTAACCTGGTACCTTGCCGTAAAGTTAACGTCATATTTCCCTTAAACCTCTAATGATTTCTTAGCAAAGATATCACTAGCGTGGCACTACTATTAACCAGGGGCCAGATACAGCAGCAGCTGCACAAACCCACCAGAAGTGCCGTAGGCCATAACAGTCCTCCGGTACTCGCATTTAATATTTCATTCATTGCCGACGTTCAACGTTACAACAGAATTAACGTTAGAAGTCCTTCTTACTCTTGTACCATATGAAATAATTTTATTCTGCGTCGCTATCCAGTTCAGTACCTTCCAGCAACGTTATGCACCTTGTTTACAGCTGTGTAGAGCTCACTGGCTGCATAATTCTTATTATTATTATTGTTTTTAAAAATAGCATTGTCTAGTACACTACTGGACTGCTTTGTTTGTATTATAAACGGTCGAATTCGGTCATGACTACCTTTAGGTCCTAAAATGGTTTTTCGTTTTTAATAAAATACAGTTAAGACCGTCTCACACGGAGCAAGATTCGCTGTAAGTTTCCTTGCTGGGTCGCGCGACGGCTACCTTGCGGGCTCCTTCATCTGCTAGCGGGTTACGTTGCTGGGAAACTTGTAAGATTTCCAGGATAGGTCCGGTGCTATTTTTCTTGTAAGTTCTCTACATGCTACCTGCGTTGGCCAATCATGAGACGTTTCGTTTGTGACGTCAGACGCGGAAAGCTTGGGCGGGAAGCCTTTGTTAGCCGGCAGCGACGGTCTAGCGGTTCTAGGCGCTCAGTCCGGAACCGCGCGACCGCAACGGTTGTAGGTTCGAATCCTGCCTCGGGCATGGATGTGTGTGCTGTGCTTAGGTTAGTTAGGTTTAATTAGTTCTAAGTTCTAGGGGACTGATGACCACAGATATTAAGACCCATAGTGCTCAGAGCCATTTTTTTGAAGCCTTCGTTGATAGTCGCTTTTCTGCTGTGAGGTGCGGTAGGAAGTTCTTATAATTATTAAATACTGGCACCGCATTGGTCCAAGGAAGCGATTGAAGCACTGATATGTACTTATGGGGAAGAACAGCGTCTGTACGTCGTGAAAAGCGCAAACTATTATAATAAACACTTGCGTGTAGAAGCACTCGAAAGAGTTGCAAGTGCCGTGTGTCTTGTTGGACCATATATGACGAGAAAGGAGTGCTATAGCAAAAATAGTCGTATATAACAGTCATTATTGGTATATTTATAAAGTCAAACAGTAATGAAATGGTGATACTGTAAAACAAAAGTAGGTGTTATGCGAACTAACCTCAACTCTTTATGAAGCATAGAGAGCACACCTTTTCCAGCATTTCTCCACTTAATCCAGTTTTTCGTCCATTCTTTATTTCTTTCTTCTTCTCTCATTAGCATGCATTTCTGCGTCGTTTAGCACCAAAACAGCTAATTACGCCAGTTTGCTCTGAACATCTGTACCTGAAGCAGCCATCTTCGTTCGATACAACATGCAGCCGATCACAACAACTAGCTGCCGATCTTGCACCGTGCGAGAGCTTCGGCATGGAAGATAGCCGGCTCCTTTCCCTGCAAGTGGGCAGGCATGCACGCCATCTCGCTAACTTGCGGCGAACCTGGCTCCGTGTGAGACAGGCTTTAGTACAGCTGTATGTTATACAATGCAATTTTTAACCATCATCAAATCTGTTAAGTGCTACGTACACAAAACATTATTATTATTACAGTCAGCCCACAGCCTTGCCGCAATGGTAGCACCGCTTCCCGCCAAATCACAGAAGTTAAGCACTGAAGAACCCGTCTAGCACTTGGACGGGTAAACGCTGTTCTCAAGCGGGGTGCACTCAGCCCTTGTGAGGCAAAACTGAAGAGCTACTTGATTGAGAAGTAGCGGCTCCGGTCATGAAAACTGACCAACGGCCGGGAGAGCGGTGTGCTGACCTCATGCCTCTCGTAGTGACGCCTGTGGGCTGAGGATGACACGGCGGTCGGTCGGTCAGGTTGGGCCTTCAAAGCCTCTTCGGTCGGAGTTTAGTTTATTATTACGATCAAACTGACATTTTAGGAGCATAGAACTTTATTTATTTCCCTTTTTCCCTGGAGTTTCCCATGTTCCCATTACTCCTTCAAGCATTCGCTGCTCTGCTTTCTTTGTTCCTCTGTGCCCGTGTTCGTTCACTTATCTAGGTCTTCCTTCAACTTGAAACCTGCTCAGTTTTGCACTTTGCGTATAAATATTCTTTTTTGTAGCATCTGGAACTCTTTGAGGTTCGACATTTTTTAATCTTTCGTAACTTTTACAACCACGTTATAATCGGTTCATGTTTGTCTAATCCAATGTGAGAGAACAAGAGAGGCAGTTCTGTCGTTGCGATTGATAACCAAAACAAGACTTACGGAAAATTAAGACACCTTAAGGGATTTGTTAATCAGGAGAAAGCGTACAACAGTGTAAAATGGTGCAAGATGTTCTAAATTCTGAGAAAAATTGGAGTAAACTATAGGGAAAGAGGGATGTTATACAATATTTACAGGAACCAAGTGAACAGTTAGAATGGAAAACCCATAGCGAAGTCCTCGGATTAAAAAAGACGTAAGATAGAGATGTAGTTTTTGGACCCTACTGTTCAGTCCATACATCGATGAAACAATGATGGAAATAAAAAATTCATTATAAAAGGACATCAGTGACTCACATTCGCTGGTAACGTTGTTATCCTTAGTGGAAGTGAAGAAGAATTACAGGTTGTTCTGAATGGAATGAACAGTGTAATTAGTACATAATGTGGAGTCTGAGGAAATCGAAGAAATATAAAAGTAATGAGAATAGTAGACATGAAATTAGCGATAAAAGTATACGAAATTGCGGAATTCTGTATCTTGGAAGCAGAATAACACACGACGGACGAAGCAGTGAGGACGTAAAAAGCTGATAAGCACAAAAAGAGGACATTCTGTATCAAACATGGGCCTTAATTTGAAGAAGAAATTTAGGAGAATGTGTTATTGGAGCACGGCATTCCATGTCAGTGAATCATGGACAGTGGTGGAACCTGTTCAATAACGATGGGAGGGGGGAAACTAACTATATTTTCTCTCGTGTGTTTGCGATAACCTTCTGTTACATGAACCTTGCGTGTGCTGCGTAAGTTACAGGGATTTTAAATGTCTCCCTTTACTTACGACAGGTGACTGGCAGCGTTTATTAATGGAGATCGTTGAGCACTCCTGTCTCTTTTCGAAGAGGCGTGACACCAAAAACACTGCCTTTCTTTGGACTTCTTATCGCCTCTAGTAATTTCAAGAGTGCATGAGACAGAGGAAACTACTAAACAACTACAGTAACTTAAGTAACAACTAAAGTAACATGTAGTAACCTAGAATGTATCCTACCGATGTTACATTTCCCGCTGTAATTTTCAATTGTAACACTTTGTACGGCGTCGCAGCATATTTCGATGAAAACTCTGAGCGTGTGGATGCGTCCCTGCGTGAAACATCACAAAATTTGGGGGCTATTAAAAGCGAACATCATCAAGGTATAGACTGCATACATTCTCTTCTTCACTCCTGGAAATTGAAATAAGAACACCGTGAATTCATTGTCCCAGGAAGGGGAAACTTTATTGACACATTCCTGGGGTCAGATACATCACATGATCACACTGACAGAACCACAGGCACATAGACACAGGCAACAGAGCATGCACAATGTCGGCACTAGTACAGTGTATATCCACCTTTCGCAGCAATGCAGGCTGCTATTCTCCCATGGAGACGATCGTAGAGATGCTGGATGTAGTCCTGTGGAACGGCTTGCCATGCCATTTCCACCTGGCGCCTCAGTTGGACCAGCGTTCGTGCTGGACGTGCAGACCGCGTGAGACGACGCTTCATCCAGTCCCAAACATGCTCAATGGGGGACAGATCCGGAGATCTTGCTGGCCAGGGTAGTTGACTTACACCTTCTAGAGCACGTTGGGTGGTACGGGATACATGCGGACGTGCATTGTCCTGTTGGAACAGCAAGTTCCCTTGCCGGTCTAGGAATGGTAGAACGATGGGTTCGATGACGGTTTGGATGTTCCGTGCACTATTCAGTGTCCCCTGGACGATCACCAGAGGTGTACGGCCAGTGTAGGAGATCGCTCCCCACACCATGATGCCGGGTGTTGGCCCTGTGTGCCTCGGTCGTATGCAGTCCTGAGTGTGGCGCTCACCTGCATGGCGCCAAACACTCATACGACCATCATTGGCACCAAGGCAGAAGCGACTCTCATCGCTGAAGACGACACGTCTCCATTCGTCCCTCCATTCACGCCTGTCGCGACACCACTGGAGGTGGGCTGCACGATGTTGGGGCGTGAGCGGAAGACGGCCTAACGGTGTGCGGGACCGTAGCCCAGCTTCATGGAGACGGTTGCGAATGGTCCTCGCCGATACCCCAGGAGCAACAGTGTCCCTAATTTGCTGGGAAGTGGCGGTGCGGTCCCCTACGGCACTGCGTAGGATCCTACGGTGTTGGCGTGCTTCCGTGCGTCGCTGCAGTCCGGTCCCAGGTCGACGGGCACGTGCACCTTCCGCCGACCACTAACATCGATGTACTGTGGAGACCTCACGCCCCACGTGTTGAGCAATTCGGCGGTACGTCCACCCGGCCTCCCGCATGCCCACTATACGCCCTCGCTCAAAGTCCGTCAGCTGCACATACGGTTCACGTCCACGCTGTCGCGGCATGCTACCAGTGTTAAAGACTGCGATGGAGCTCCGTATGCCACGGCAAACTGGCTGACACTGACGGCGGCGGTGCACAAATGCTGCGCAGCTAGCGCCATTCGACGGCCAACACCGCGGTTCCTGGTGTGTCCGCTGTGCCGTGCGTGTGATCATTGCTTGTACAGCCCTCTCGCAGTGTCCGGAGCAAGTATGGTGGGTCTGACACACCGGTGTCAATGTGTTCTTTTTTCCATTTCCAGGAGTGTATTTACCCATATTACAGGCCGTTTGCTTAAGTCCTCTGCCAGTCGCTTCGCCAAACAGCAGTGCCTTTGGATCACTGGTCTTCTCTAATGGAGCAGCAGAAGAGTGACGTAATGCTTTATGCATATCATTTCACGCGTGGGTATTAGTCCCTCTGTTGACGGATCAGGGTAATGGACACGAATAGTTTCTTTGCGCAGAAGGTGAAACTAAACGGAATGAACGTGAAGTTACGAATTAGATACAGACAGATTTCTTCACTGCATGGTCATTACAGACCATCTGCAGTGGAGCTCTTTTTTCTCTCTTGTTTGATGAGGCCCTCCATGAATACCGCTCCAGTGCTAACCCCTTCATCTCAGAGTAGCGTTTGCAACCTACGTTCTCAGTTATTTGTTGGATATATTCCACTGTCTGCCTTCCCCTACAGTTTTTACCTTTTACTGCTCCCAAGGAAGTTATTCCGCGACGTCTTAACGCAATCCTATAATTCTGCCCTTCTCCTCGCTGATTCTGCGGAGATCATCCTATAGCTGTTCTGGTCGACTTAAAATGTTTTTTTCATGTCATGTAATTAATACAGATTTGCCACTCTAGTACTTGTACACCGATGTCAAGGAACTAAGTGTTCAAACACGTACGGCATTAGTTAGTAGCAACGTGGGATCTGGCGGACCCAGTGGTGCACACCAGCTGAGCCACGCGTTCAGTGGATCCGTACCACGAGTGCACTCTCACGCCACGATATATATACACTATGTGATCAAAAGTATCCGGACACCTGGCTGAAAATGGCTTACATGTGCGTGAGGCCCTCCACCAGTAATGCTGGAACTCAGTGTGTTGTTGGCCCTCCCTTAACATTGATGACGGCTTCCACTCTCGCAGCATTCGTTGAATCAGGTGCTGGAAAGTTTCTTGGGGAATGGCAGCTCATTCTTCACGGAGTGCTGCACTAGGGAGAATTACCGATGTTCGTTGGTGAGGCCTGGCACGAAGTCGACATTCCAAAACATCCCGAAGGTGTTCTGTAGGATTCAGATCAGGACTCTGTGCAAGCCAGTCCATTACAGGGATGTTATTGTCATACAACCATTCCGCCAAAGGACGTGCATTATGAACAGGTGCTGTATCATGTTGAAAGATGCAATCGCCATCGGCGAATTGCTCTTCAACAGTGGGAAGCAAGAAGGAGCTTAAAACGTCAGTGTAGGCCTGAGCTGTGCTAGTGCCACGCAAAACAAAAAGGGGTGCACACAAAACAACCACATCATAACACCACCGACTACGAATTTTACTGAGGGCACGACACACGCTGGCAGATGACGTTCACCGGGCGTTCGCCATACCCACACCCTGCCATCGGATAGCCACATTATGTACCGTGATTCGTCACTCCACACAACGTTTTTCGACTGTTCAGTCGTCCAGTGTTAACGCTCCTCACACCAAGCGAGGTGTCGTTTGGCATTTACCTGCGCGATGTGTGGCTTATGAGCAACAGCTCGACCAGGAAATCCAAGTTTTCTCACCTCCCGCCTAACTGTCATACCACTTGCAGTGGACCCTGATGCATTTTGGAATTCCTGTGTGATGGCCTGGATAGATGTCTGCCTATTACGCATTATGACCCTCTTCAACTGTCGGCAGTCTCTGTCAGTCTACAGACGAAGTCGGCCTGTACGCTTTTATGCTGTACGTGTTCCTTCACGTTTCCACTTCGCTATCACATCAGAAACAGTGGGCCTAGGGATGCTTAGGAGTGTGGAAATTTCGCGTACAGACTTATGAATCAAGTGACATCCAATCACCTAACGACGTTTGAAGTCCGTGAGTTCCGTGGAGCGCCCCGTTCTGCTCTCTCACGATGTCCAATGACTACTGAGGCCGCCAGCACAATGCACCTATATTGAAAACCGTATGTTATTGAGGATGTCCGGATACTTTCGATCACATAGTGTAGGATGGTCTGTGGGAGCCACTCAGCCAACATGCATTTGGATGCTCTTTGCTATGACAGCATCGGTCTGGTGGACATTGAGAGCTGGACTTTGTTTCTTGCTGCGTTATTTGTAATGTGTCTTCGTACACATGGACAAATACAAGTTAAATAAAACTTATGTTTGTTGTGTTAACTTGTTCGCTAGGTATTTCTGTACCTACCCAGCTTTCCTGTTACAACAGCAGCCGCACCACCTGGTAGCCCATCTCTCCTTACCAATCTGCACAAAGACATACACAGCATGTAGTGCTATAGAAGATGCTTAAAATAGGGCGAACTGCAGAATCGGCGACGAAAGGAATATGTGGAAAACAGTGACAAGAAGACGGGATAGGTTGTTAGGACATGTGATAGATGACGGGTGATCTAAAAGTCGGTATATATTTGAAAACTGAATAAATCACGGAATAATGTCGGTAGAGGGGTACAAATTGACACACACGCTTGGAATGACACAGGGTTTTATTAGAACCAAAAAGATTCAAAAGTTCCAAAATGTCGGCCAGATGGCTCTTCATCTGATCAGAATAGCAATAATTAGCATAACAAAGTAAGACAAAGCAAAGATGATGTTATTTATAGGAAATGCTCAATATGTCCACCATCATTCCTCAACAATAGCTGTAGTCGAGAAATAATGTTGTGAACAGCACTGTAAAGCATGTCCGGAGTTATGGTGAGGCATTGGCGTCGGATGTTGTCTTTCAGCATCCCTAGAGATGTCGGTCGGTCACGATACACTTGCGACTTCAGGTAACCCCAAAGCCAATAAGCGCACGGACTGAGGTCTGGGGACCTGGGAGGCCAAGCATGACGAAAGTGGCGGCTGAGCACACGATCATCATCAAACGAAGAGCGGAAGAGATCTTTCACGCGTCTATCAATATGAGGTGGAGCGCCATCCTGCAGAAACATCTTACGTTCCAGCAGGTGCTTACCAGCCAGCCTGGGGGATGATGCGATTCTGCTACATATTGGCGTGCCTGTCACCCGTCACGGTAGCAGTTATTGACGTTTTGCTGTCCAGCGCCATCTGTCGGTCATTTGTGAACTTTTTTTTTGTTCTAATAAAATCCCATGTTATTCCAAGCATGTGTGTCAATTTTTACCTCTTTATCTACATTATTCCGTGTTTTATTAAGTTTTCAAACTTATACAGACTTTTTGATAAGGAAATAATTTCTTTAGTACTAAAGGGTAACAGCTCTATGGGAAAACAGAGATTGAAAAATATCCAGCAAATAATTGAGAAGTTTGGGTGCTACATGTTGCTCTGAGATGAAGATGTTGGCGCAGGAAAGGAATTCGTGGTTGGCAGCATCAAATCAGTCAAAAGACTGATGACGAAAGGGTTACATTTACACCCCCACCCCCAACCATTGTATCACATGATCAGTGTCGGTTGTGCTCTGTTGTCTTTGGCACGTTTCTTCTTAAGACGGATATTTTTTTCACGAATGTTACCTAGACACTCCTATCCGAATCTTCTTCGTATTCGTGCTTACACTTTCCGCCGAGTTGCGAACTTTCCAGAGCACGCACCAGGCGCAGGCACGCGCGCTCGCCGTAAACAAGAGAAGATGTAGAGTCCAGTTTCCTTGCCAGATCCACGCTAAGTTAATAGGCCCGCCCTCTACGGATGGCTCCGGAGGCACTGTTTAACGGCGCCCCGCCGCTCCGGTAAAATCCTGGCGAGCCCTCCGCCGGAAGTAAAGTGCGCCATCTTCGGGCTGCGTAATACGGCCGGGAAATTTATTCAGCGAGCGCGGCGGTCCCAGTTGCGGGCCTTATAATTCCTGGCCCGAGCCGGAGGACCCTCCTTAATGGTGTTTACCTGTCGCCGACGCAGCCGCAGCGCAAACACCGTTTCCGCGGAATGAGCCAAGTTCGCGTTTTAGCGTCCGTCCGATAACTGCTTGCGTTCCTCATCAAACTGCTGGCGCTCTAATGGCGCGGCCCCTTCTCCTGGAACATCGCGAGCAGCGGGGTTAACTTTGCAATCTACACCACGCAGTGATCTGAAGTACTCTCCCCTGGCAAGGGAGTAGCCTGCTCGGTATAGCATCTCTACGCGCTGTGCTATGCGAGAGAGCGACTGCTGCTTAACAAATGGTTCAGAACCTAACTAACCTAAGGACATAACAAGCATCCATGCCCGAGGCAGGAGTCGAACCTGTGACGGTAGCAGCAGCGAGGTTCCGGACTCAAGTCCATAGAACCGCTCGGCCACAGCGGCCGTCTGAGTTACTCGTGTACTTTACATATGACGAGAATCTTTCTGGATTTACTGCAAGATTTCGAGACAAAGGTTCCTTGTGGAAACTATTGAAAGCATCTCACATTGGAGATGACGCTAAATTTCGAGCTTCTGTAAAAACTTCGTCAGTCTTGTGGATTTTACGTTATTTTAAATTTGGCATGTTTTTTTCGTTGCTTCTGCAACCATGGGGTATCAGTACCATATCTTATTAATTTATTTGATATATATTCCATTTAATTTTTCCTTTTTAAACCAGAGTATTATTGTGATTAAAATCAAACATTTGTCATGACTTACAGCTGGTGTAGGCTTACAATTCGCATATTAGCGCTTTGGTTTCAGTGTTTGACGATGGAAAAATTTTTTGTGTTTGTTCTGTTTACAAAAATCTTTCTTACCATACGTCAGGCACAGAGGTAAGCAGTATTGCCTTGGCCCTGTTGCGTGAAAGACATAACTGCCGCCAGAAAGAGACGTGATGCCAGAGATATTTTAGACATGCGGGCTGCTACGCTGGTTTGGTTACACGTGTCTTGAAGGTAATTCGACGAGGTCACTCTGCAGTTCCGATTTAAAAGGATTGTGATTAAAAGTAAAGAAGTTTACATTTTAAAGCTTTTCTAAAATTTTCGTTGGCGAATGACGCAACTACCCACAAATACTTTTTAAATGTTTTATTTTAGTGCCATAACCGGTTTTGGGTTACCATGCTCATCTTCAGATGGATAGTATTTTTAGTTACATGGATGTTTTGGTCAAGAGCATTTCGTATGCTCCACACTGCAAAAGAATATTTGAGTATTTAGTATCTAATGCACTGTGGAGCATACGACATGCTGCTGATCAAAACATCTACGAAACGAATTATGTTAGCCCTCTGAAGATGAGCGTGTTAGCTCGAAACCGGTTATGGCACTAAAATGAAACATTTGAAAGGTATTTATGGCTGGTTGCGTCATTCACCAAGTACCATTAACGGCTGCGGAGGTCACAGGATCCAACATTGATAAAATAACATTCGTAAGACTTGCTCCACTCGCCACGGGTTACACGTCTGCCATGCAGTGATGAATGTGTGGTCTGGTTTCCTGGCACGGCCGCCAAATTGTAAGTTGCTACAGAATAATCTGTTGAGCTGAACGAACTGTGAACGTGTATTAGTCACAGCTGGGCGGCAGATTTGTGTGCGCCTGCCTGCTAGGAAGCGTTGCATTAACCGCAGCCAACGCGCCGTCGCCCCCGCACCAGCTCTGGTAATGACCCTCGATGGCCCAATAAACTTCATGGCCACTGAGCTGCCTCTTTGGGTGTGATGCCAGCAGCCGCAAACAAGGGCAGCAGGCGTTGAACCCTATGAGTATTTTTTCTGCTGCAAGTACACGGTTGTCTCATTAAGATGAGGAACTTCTGCCAACCAGTAGAGACTTTTCAGCTCCTCCTTGCTGAAACCTACGCGGATGACACATAGTTCTCACATCTTGGACGTCCGTTTGCTAGTAATTAACGTGTTTACTATCTCCTTTCCGGAAGACGCTACCTACGGTAAATTCACTGTACGTAATATCCGAATAGATATGCGATCAGGTTTTTGTACGTCCATCCTTTTGAGAGGAGGTCTTGGCGGCTACAGCCGTTTACTATTCTAAGAAAGTGAAACGCCTACAGCTGTCCGTATAATTTTGCTTATTTTGTAGGTACAAGCTTCGGCGCTTCAGTGTTCGCGTAACAAGTTAGGTTGGTCACTGATGCGGTATATGTAGGGATCTTGTCAACCCTCAGTATCAACTACGGCCTGAAGATGGCGCTTTGAAGCGCCAAAACTGGTAGATACAACATAAACAAGATCATCAGGACGGCTATAGCCGTTTCATTTTCTTACAAAATATGCGAGCAGACTGAAGACTACTTAGCGCTAGGAATCAGTTAGAATAGCCACATTTACTTAAATAAACGCTCGCTCCGTCCAGGCCTGGTTTTGCGAGCACGAAGAAGGATTGTCGCATCTCCCCTGGCTACATCAGTCACAATATCTCAGTATTATAGAGCCTTTGTGTTCTACTTTGGAGAGAAGGGTCCGTGATCGTAATCCATCTCCATGATCGTTACGTGAATTTGCCGCTATTTAGCGGGGAGAATCGTATAAGATTCCCTTGAAAACCAAACAGCATCTGTATTTATCCATTCCGGTTGGACTGGAAGCTGTTTAGAATGCCAACTGGTTTCCTTCACGGTATCAGGCGCTGTAATCTGTTGTATTTTTAGTGTTTGTTTTGTCCAACCATCTACCCGTATGGGACTGGTGACTTGTAAAACTCATGACAAGTGTTACCATCCAGGCCCATCTCCTCGTTGTATGTTATTACCTATCCCCAGTGACAATATTTTAGTTTATTTGATTCCTACGATCCAAAGCGTTTCCGTGTTCCACTACTACAGCTGCGCTTGTTTTACGTCATCACGTGGACATGGTGTTTATCAATACCAGTTACTACAGTTAACCGGATATCTACTCATTAGCGAGTACTTTCGAAACGTGGTACTGAAATATTTGCCGATTGATTTTTAAGGAAACAGAACATCTATTTCTCTTAGTACTTAGGTGCCGGTGTAGCCTGTATCGTTTTCATTGAGAAGGATCTAAATTAAAATTCGATTTTAGGAAGTTGGGCCCGTTGACATTAACGGCTGCCTCTCATTCTTAAAGGAAATGATGCAGAGGGAGTGGAGTATTTTTACGTCCGTCGCTGTGCGCCTTGCCCACTTGCTTCCGTTATGGACGTCAGAAATAGAGCGACTATCTGGTACATCGTTAGCGCTTGTCATTAGGTGTGGAAAATTCCTGCTCTTACAGCGGCTGAAGCCTTGAGGTGTAATTGTGACGTAAGTTCTGAGAGGAAATCTGTTACATGCCATGGCAGTTTACATCTTTACATAATAATTAATGTTTGTACCATGCCATTCCATAAAACTACTACTCTTGCGGCGTTGTTACCATGATTGATTCCCTATGGTCTAATTTTAAAACTACTCTTTTCTTTTTTGTTAAGATTTCGAAAGTCATCATATGCCTGTGAATGGTCTACTTCTTTTACGACGTTTTAAAAAGCAGTGCTCTCTCCACCGTTCGAAATTGGGTACTCAGCTGCTATCATTAAAGATAAAATATTTCGTTTTTTAAAGCGTAAAATATAGGGAACGAAAGGCTATTTACAATTTGTATACAAACCAAATGGCAGTTTTAAGAGTCGAGGGGAAGCAGTGGTTGGGAAGGGAGTGAGACAGGGTTGTAGCCTCTCCCTGATGTTATTCAATCTGTATATTGAGCAAGCAGTGAAGGAAACAAAAGAAAATTTCGGAGTAGGTATTAAAATCCATGGAGAAGAAATAAAAACTTTGAAGTTCGCCGATGGCATTGTAATTCTGTCAGAGACAGCAAAATACTTGGAAGAGCAGTAGAACGGAATGGACAATGTCATGAAAGGAGGATATAAGATGAACATCAACGAAAGCCAAACGAGGATAATGGAATGTAGTCGAGTTAACTCGGGTTATGCTGAGAGAATTAGATTAGGAAATGCGACGCCTAAAGTAGTAAATGAGTTTTGCTATTTGGGGAACAAAACAACTCATGATGGTCGCAGAAGAGAGGATATAAAATGTAGACCGGCAATAGCAAGGAAAGCGTTTCTGAAGAAGAGAAATTTGGTATCATCGAGTGTAGATTTAAGTGTCAGGAAGTCGTTTCTGAAAGTATTTGTATGGAATGCAGCCATGTATGGAAGTGAAACGTGGAAGATACATAGTTTGGACAAGAAGTGAATAGTAGCTTTCTAAATGTGGTGCTACAGAAGAATGCTGAAGATTAGATGGGTAGATCACATAACTAATGAGGAGGTATTGAATAGAATTGAGGAGAAATTTGTGGCACAACTTGACTAGAAGAAGGGATCGGTTGGTAGGACATGTTCTGAGGCATTAAGGGATCACCAATTTAGTATTGGAGGGAAGCCTGGAGGGTAAAAATCGTAGAGGGAGACCAAGAGACGAATACACTAATCAGATACAGAAGTATGTAGTTTGCAGTAGGTACTGGGAGATGAAGCAGCTTGCACAGAATAGAGGAGAATGGAGAGCTGCATCAAACCAGTCTCTGGATTGAAGACCATAACAACAACAACATTCCTCAAGTAATGGCACCCCAGACCGTCACTCCTGGTTGTCAGAGCGTATGGCGGACGACAGTCTTGTTGGCATCCCAGGGCTATCCTCGGCGTCTCCAGAAAAGTCTTGCCGGTCATTGGACGTCAGTTTGAAGCAGGAGTCATCATCGAAGACAATTCTCTGTCCGGAGACGCCCCGTACAGCGGCCCGGCAACCAGAAGTTATCGTCTGGGGTGCCATTTCCTTTCATAGCAGGGCTCTTAGGTTGTTATCCGCGGAACCCTTACATCACAGCGGTGGGTCGACGATACTGGGCCCCATGTTGTTAGCCCTCATATCAAGCCAGCCTGCGCTTAAATTTCAGCAAAATAATGCCCGCCAGCATACGGCGAGAGTTTCTAGTGCTTGTCTTCGTGTCTACCATACCATACCTTGGCAGGGTAGGTTGCCGGATCTCTCCCAACTGAGAACGTTTGGAGACTTACGGGCAGGGCCTTCCGACCATTTCTGGATTTTGAGGATCTAAGGCGCCAGTTGGACAGAACAACTCTATGAATCAGTGCCAAGCCAAATAACTGCTTGCATAAGGGTCAGAGATGGGCCACCGCTTTATTGACTTGCTCCATATTTGAAGCTCATTGTGTTGAATAATTATCAACTTCACTGAAGTTGTAATCATTTGTTTGTTCATGTATATCGCGTCTACTGAATTCCGCCCCATTCGGATAATTGTTCCGTTATGCGTCATATGTTATTTATTCGAATGGGACTGTAGTGTGTATTGACAGGAAATCAGTAACTGTCTTAAAATATTTAGGAATAACGATTCTGTGCGACGTAAAGCGGATTTATCACATAGCACAAATAGCAGGATCAGAGGATGCCTTTGCCGGCCGCGGTGGTCCCGCGGTTCTAGGCGCGCAGTCCGGAACCGTGCGACTGCTACGGTCGCAGGTTCGAATCCTGCCTCGGGCATGGATGTGTGTGATGTCGTTAGGTTTAGGTAGTTCTAAGTTTTAGGGGACTAATGACCACAGCAGTTGAGTCCCATAGTGCTCAGAGCCATTTGAACCATTTTGAAGATGCCTCGCTGAGTTTCATTGGAAGAATCGTAACGAAATGCAATTCAGGTTCGAAAGAAACGCCTCGCAGAAGAATTGTACGGCCGATTCTTTAGTATTGCTCGTCAGTCAGGGATCCTTACTAGCTTGAATTAATACACTACTGGCCATTATAATTGCTACACCACGAAGATGACGTGCACAGACGCGAAGTTTAACCGACAGGAAGCAGATGCTGAGAAATGCAAATGATTAGCTTTTCAGAGTATTCACACAAGGTTGGCGCCGGTGGCGACACCTACAACGTGCTGACATGAGGAAAGTTTCCAACCGATTTCTCATACACGAACAGCAGTTGACCGTCGTTGCCTGGTAAAACGTTGTTGTGATGCCTCGTGTAAGGATGAGAAATGCGTACCATCACGTTTCCGACTTTGATAAAGGTCGGATTGTAGCCTATTGCGATTGCAGTTTATCGAATCGCGACATTGCTGCTCGCGTTGGTCGAGATCCAATGACTGTTAGCAGAATATGGAATCGGTGGGTTCAGGAGGGTAATACGGAACGCTATCAGCTCGGAGACCACGGCTGCGGTTACCCTTGACGCTGCATCACAGACAGGAGCGCCTGCGATGGTGTACTCAACGACGAATCTGGATGCACGAATGGCAAAACGTCATTTTTTCGGATGAATCCAGGTTCTGTTTACAGCATCATGAAGGTCGCATCCGTGTTTGGCGACATCGTGGTGAACGCACATTGGAAGCGTGTAATCGTCATCGCCATGCTGGCGTATCACCCGGCGTAATGGTACGGGGTGCCATTGGTTACCGTCTCTTGTTCGCATTGATGGCACTTTGAACAGTGGACGTTACATTTCAGATGTGTTACGACCCGTGGCTCTACCCTTCATTCGATCCCTGCGAAACCCTACATTTCAGCAGGATAATGCACAACCGCATACTGCAGGTCCTGTAGGGGCCTTTATGGATACAGAAAATGTTCGACTGCTGCCCTGGCCAGCACATTCTCCATATATCTCACCAATTGAAAACTTCGTCAATGGTGGCCGAATAACTGGTCACAATACGTCAGTCACTACTCTTGATGAGCTGTGGTATCGTGTTGAAGCTACATGGGCAGCTGTACATGTACACGCCGTCCAAGCTCTGTTTGACTCAATGCCCAGGCGTATCAAGGCCGTTACTACGGCCAGAGGTAGTTGTTCTGATTACTGATTTCTCATGATCTATGCTGCCAAATTGCGTGAAAATGTAATCACATGTCATTTCTGTATAATATATTTGTCCATTGAATACCCGTTTATCATCTGCATTTCTTCTTGGTATAATAATTTTAATGGCAAGTAGTGTAGTAGAAGTGGGGAAGGGGGAAGGGATCTAACGAAGAGCCGCACGTTTCGTCACGATGTTGTGTAATCGGAGCGAGAGCGTTACGAATATGCCCAACGAACTATAGTAATCGACGCTACAAGAGAGGCTTGTTGGTCACGGAGAGATGTGCCGTTGATATTCCGAGAGCCTAAATTCCATCTTCGTCCTACGACAGTCGTATTTCCACGTGGCATTCCTGAATAGATTATTCTGTACGGCACATCCTTCGGACGTGAACTGCATTTCCTTAAGATTCTTCCGATGTATCTCAGGGTGGCCTTTTCTTATCCTGCTATTTGTGCTACGTGATCATTACACTTTATGTTGCACGGGATAGGTATTCCTAAATATTTTACGATAGTTACTGTTTTCAGTGATTCCCGTTAATAATATGGTGAGGGTAATGTAACGGTCAGAGAAGTACTCTGCGCCGCACACCTTATAGTGGTTTGGGAAGTGGAGGTGGGGATATAGGTGTAGAAGCAGCTGAAACAGGCCTGTAGTGGCTAGTTTAATTTTGGCTAAAATTGTGTTTAAGTGGAACAATTGTGTTGGCACACTCAGCAGCGGTGGAAGCTAACGTAAGGAGAATGAAGCCTGTTGTTTGTTGAGTCCAGTCCTACCTTTGTATCATTCCACTGTATTTAGTCCCCTCTGTCTCCTCCCCCCCTTCTCCAGCTCCCCCCTCCCCCCCCCCCCCCCCCACGCACCCATAACAACGGAAACATCGAAGTAATGGTCCATATAACTGGGCCCTACAAGTAAGCATCTAGTACGATACTCCTTGTTGCTAGTAGAGCCTTTTCCCTTACTACGCGAGTGAGGCAAGGCGCTGCCTCACGTGCTCAGCCCGCGGCCGGACACCGCTGGTGCGCTAGCCCATCCAGACCCCCTAATACCCAGTATCCGGCCGATGTCGACTGGGCGTGTCCCGCCAGCGATCAAGCTAAGTGGAGGCTGCAGCGCGGTGTAGTACGCTCGCGATTGTCTGGCTGCTGGTTACCCCATGTAGCGGCACTGATGACTCAATGGCCGCTTGAACGACGTGACACCAGGAAATCTTCTCGAGCTCCTATTGTATCCTAAAACGTGTGTTCCTCGTTACAGAGTTTACTAGTGATCGATGTATACTCAGTTTAACGACTCGTGACAGCGCTGTGGTACTGTGAAGCTGGGCTACTTTCACGTGTCTTGTTGTCTATCTCTGAAAAAAATAGGTACTCGGAACAAGTATTGGCAACCACTGACAAAACACAAGACACTGTTATATACGAGGGGCGTTCGGTAAGTGAGGGAACACTTTTTTTTGTTTCGTTTTATTCGTGAATCCAATACACCATATTATTCCCCACTCCTTTGGGTACAAAACCCTATTTTTCAACAAAATCTCACGTGGAGGGCCTGTGTGGTCACATGGTACCACTCCACTGGTCGACGTCACGGGCAACGTCTTGCTACATGAGTAACATCTTCATTACCTGCGTACTGCTTCCCGCGCAGTGCATCCTTGATTGGGACAAACTGATGGAAGTCTGAAGGACTGTAGGGTGGCTGAGGAAGAACAGTCCAATGAAGTTTTGCGATCTCCTCCCTGGTGCGCAAATTTGTGCGAGGCCTTGCATTGTCATGCAGAAGTAGAAATTCATTTGTACTTTTGTGGCGACGAACATGCTGAAGTCATTTCTTCGATTTTATGAGGTTAACGCAATCCACTTCGGAGCTGATCGTTACACTATAAGGGAGGATATCAACAGAATAACCCCTTCAGAGTACCAGGAGACTGCCACCATGACTTTACTGGTTGAGGGTGCAATTTTGAACTTTTTCTTCGGAGGAGAGGTGGTGTGGCGCCGCTCCATGGATTGCCGTTTTGTTTCCGGTTCGAAGTGCTGTACTTAAGTTTCATCGCCTGTGACGATGTTTGACAAGTATTTCACGATCTGTCTCGTGACGCGCAAGCAATTCCGCACAGATCGTCCTCCATTGCTCATTGGTAAACAGCTACGAACCCATCGGGCACACACATTGAGTACCCCTACTGGTCAACGGGTGTGTGAGCACTACCAACAGAGACGTCCAGTTGAGCATGAGGCGTCTGGTTGTGATCCGTCGATCGCATCGAATAGGAGTGTCCGCACTTTTCAAAACGAAGCACAAAATAAGTGCGATTGTAGTGAAGTCCAGGACATGGAACATCTGCTGCAGTGTCCCTGCTGCCCCACGAGTTGTACTCTTGACGATCTACAATGAGATTTTCACTCTGCAGCGGAGTGTGCGCTGATATGAAACTTCCTGGCAGATTAAAAGTGTGTGCCCGACCGAGACTCGAATTCGTGACCTTGCCCGCGAAAGGTAAAGGTCCCGAGTTCGAGTCTCTGTCGGGCACACAGTTTTAATCTATCAGGAAGTTTCTTGACGATCTCTGTATGGCTTGAATAGAATTAACCGAACGCTTCTAGACGCTGCAGTCTGGAACTGCATGACCGCTACGGTCGCAGGTTCGAATCCTGCCTCGGGCATGGGTGTGTGTGATGTCCTTAGGTTAGTAAGGTTTTAGTAGTTCTGCGTTCTAGGGGAC
Organism: Schistocerca gregaria; assembly: GCF_023897955.1. Taxonomy (NCBI): domain Eukaryota; kingdom Metazoa; phylum Arthropoda; class Insecta; order Orthoptera; family Acrididae; genus Schistocerca; species Schistocerca gregaria. The sequence continues at coordinate 118,899,851 of NC_064925.1, forward strand.
TGATGACCTCAGAAGTTAAGTCCCATAATCCTCAGAGCCATTTGAACCATTTTGATTAGAATTATGCCCTGGACGTGGCCAAGTAGTGGGTTGAAAAACTTTAAAAGATATTTTCCGGAGACAAAAAAGTAAATTACGTACTGCTCTGAAAGAACCAAGGAGAAACCTCCACTAGAGGCTTTTTTAAAAAAAAACCATGCCTCTTCACGCAATTACAAGAAAAAAATACAATCCCTTGCAGCTAGTATTGCAATGGTCCGAAGTTCAGTTTTCAGATATCACAGAACATAAATGCATGTAAAAAATGAAGCTGAACCGCTTGTCCTGAGACAACAGCACCAATCAAAAATGGTTCAAATGGCTCTGAGCACTATGGAACTTAACATCTGTGGTCATCAGTCCCCTAGAACTTAGAACTACCTAAACCTAAGAACATCACACACATCCATGCCCGAGGTAGGATTCGAACCTGCGACCGTAGCGGTCACGCGGATCCAGACTGAAGCGCCTTGAACCGCTCGGCTACAAGGGCCGGCCAACAGCACCAATTATCGCGGCTATGGTAGTAAACTGAGGCCTTGATAATGCCCTCAGTTCACTCATTATCAAGGCCTGAGCTGGTGTTAAATGGTATTAGCTTGATGTCTAGTAGGAGCCGACTTGTTTATTTTCTGGTGAGGTTATAAAGTGACACGTTACTAGAGTCCGATTAATATTATTTGACAGCTGGCATCTGTCACGTGCTGCGACAGTGTTGCCGCCGGTCGGAGTGACCGAGCGGTTCTAGGCGCTAGTCTGACACCGCGCGACCGCTACGGTCGCAGGTTCGAATCCTGCCTCGGGCACGGATGTGTGTGATGTCCTTAGGTTAGTTAGGTTTAAGTAGTTCTAAGTTCTATGGGACTGATGACCTCAGAAGTTAAGTCCCACAGGGCTCAGAGCCATTTGAACCAATACAGTGTTGCTGACACAAAAACGCGGCGGATCTCTCTACAAATGTTGTTAATGTGTAATGCCGAGAGATGTTGAAAGCGGCTGCCACAAGGTATGACGGGAAAGGGAAATGCTCTGTCAAGAACTGATTGTACATGACCAATGACGGAACTGCGGTCAGGTTTTGCAGCCCTGAAATTAAACTCATGCCCTACCCTAACCGCAACCTCGTGGTTTTCAGCGTATCTGAGAAAACTGCGATCAGCAATTTGCGGCAGAACTAAAATAGCGATCACTTTGTTCTTGGCGTTTAAAGCTAACCTCTAAGAACAAACTCAAGACTGAAAAATTTCATAATATGTTTCTCTGTGTAGCCATCTTCCGCAGCAAAATTTCAGTTTTACCGAAAAAAGCAAACTGTAGTTTGTCGTTGCCATTGGTTACCTGAAACTGTCCTCACACTGGCTGCGCGGGATGCCGTGTTACCAATGAGCAGTCCTGGTTGGCACTTGGCTGCAGAGTATAGGCGACACAAGCAGACTCCAAACGAAAAAAGAACGGAAGCAAGGAAAACAGAGCAAATGAGAAAGTCAGTGCTATTGTGTAAATGACACCGCAAAGTACTAGAGATAAAAAATTAAATACAAACCAGTTAACTGAGTAAAAAATTATAATCAGAGTCTTTTGATTAAATTTAGAAAAATAAAATCTTTCTCTGCACTTTACGTGATTCGAACCTTCAGCTGTCTCTATGTCATGTTTATACGTTAATTACACTGCAGGAGGCTGTTGAATTTATGAGTCTGGAGTCCTAACCGCAATGATGAACAGACTTCAAAAATTCGGCCACGCAATGTCATGCGAAGCTTATCTAATCTAAACCGATCTCTGTGATTACAGTAACTGTGTAACTGATTCTGAATCGTATCTTGCACAGAGGGATCCAGTAGTGTTTGGTTAGTACTGTGTATGAAACGTGCATATTTTGTTAGTATCGGGGTGTGCGTGCGTGTGTGGGGGGGGGGGGAGGGGGGGGGGACTTTGAACATGACCTGGAAGATAAGGACAACTGTCTCGGGACATTAACCATTTGCGGCGATCTCGCAACACTGTAACTTTGACTGTTGAATTTTGAGAGACCTCGTAACAATGCAGATTGGGCTTGTATGCCCATTCCCTCACTGCTTACGTTCATCTCTCATTTTATTATCAAAGTCTACACCAGCTTGACGATAACTTCAGGTTATGCTCATGAAAAATAGTTCACTTTAAATGAGAGATGCATGGAACTTAGGGGAAAACATAAATAATTTTTTACTGGTTGTAAGGACGACTTTTTGTACATTACACCCCAAAGAAATATCCACTTTTGATGAAGGGTGCCATGTAACTGGACCTATAACCAATGTCTAAACAATTTAGAGACAGAAGAAACATTTTAAGTGCATTTGTCTGTTCAGTGAAATGAAATCATCGTATGGCATCAATGGGTGAGAAATGCCTTCTGCGGTTATTGGGCTGCCTGGTTCAAGTCTTTTTATTTGGCCCACTGGGCGGCTTGGACGTCGATGGAAAAGCCCCTGTCCTGGTTGGGAATCGAACCTGGGACCCTGCGGTCTAAAGGCAGCAAAGTCAATCATTAGACGATGAGCTGTGGGTATAACATTAGTGATTCTTTCTTAAGGTAGAGAATATCCGAGGTTTTAAAAAAAAGTATTTTCTAAGTAGACCTAACATTTTGCTGTCTCGTAACGGCAAAGCTAGGCACGTAGTTCCTCGCCCTGTGAGTAATGCTTTGAGCTGTAGTGTGGCAGTCATAAAAGCTGAGCTCGTAATCCTGTCGTATAAGAACGATACTGAGTGATAAGACTGTGCGAAGGCAAGAGGATTTCCTTGTGCTTAGTTTCGAGCCATTCTCAAAGCTCTGACCGTCAAACGTGTGTGATACAGGAAGTGACACAGTTAGCGGACTAAAATATGGGAACGCAAAACCACAACATATTACCATGCCTAATGCGACGTAGGAAAATCGTTGGCATTCAAAATATCTATTGTGGAATACAAGTCCTGTAAGGTTTCTATGGGAGTATTATACCATTCTTCCTGCAAATCAGTCGCAAGTTCATATGCCGACGTAGCAGGTGGATACCGATCACACACGTTTCTCTCCTCCTTCAGATCTAGCGACTGTGGTGCCTAGAGGAGGTGAGACAATTCATACCGATGCTCACAAAACCAATCCTGGACATTCGAGCTCTGTAGACAGGGCCGCTGTCGTCTTGGAACATAATATCACCACTGGCGAACACACCATTTTCCTGTGGGAGAGACACGATCTGTCAAAAAGGTCAGACAATCCTGGCAGGAAATCAACCTTGCAGAGTAACCGGGGGCCTACGGAGTACCACAATATGGCTGATCATCACCGAATCCTCGCCATGTTTCACTCTTGGGATGTAAATAGGGTCAGAAGTTGGAATCAGTCTTTCTTTCTTTCTTTTGCTTATGCCTTTTTCCCACAATGACGCAGGGTCGGCATGGTTAATCGGATTTGGCAAGGTTAATTTAAGGGGTGGCTGGATGCCCTTCCTGCCGCCACCCCATACCACCCAGGACAGAATGAGTGTATCCCAACTGTCTGTGTCTAGTGTAACCCATGGAATAGTGCGAATGTGTTCAGATGTCTGCGAGCCGTGTGACTGAGGCGGGACGTGGGGACCAGCCCGGTATTCACCTAGTGGGATGTGGAAAACCGCCTAAAAACCACACCCAGGCTGGCCGGCAAACCAGCCTCCATCGTTAAGCCGCCGGGCGTATTCGATCCGGGGCCGGCGCGCCTACCCGAGTCCAGGAAGCAGCGCATTAGCGCTCTCGGCTAACCTGGGGGGATAGAAGTTGGAATCAGTATGAAACTAAATTCATCCGACCAAATGAATGTTTTCCACTGATCCGTAGTCCAGATTTTATGAATTCCGCACGTCGTCTCAGAAGCTGGAAACAAGACTCATCCGACGAAACGACTTACTGCCGTAGGTCCGTAATCCAGATTTTACGTCTTCGGTGCTTCATATCCTTCTACGGGTATTTGCAGCATTGAGGAGTGGTCTTCGAATTCCAGCTCGCCGTGGAATTCCTTGCATATCCCTCCCTGTTGTCTTGGTGCTGACAGGGTTCGCGAGTGTGACATTCAGTGACTTTCGTAACTGTTGCATTTTTCGTCACAATCTTCTTCAGTGACCGTACATCGCCATCACGTAACATACAATTTCGTGCGCGTGTTGGCGTTTTAAGACACATCTTTGATGGACTCCGTGGCTCAGTTCGAATCGGGACGCGATACTGAAGACAATTCTGTTCTAGTCAATGAGATTCCGGGCCCCGATGACCATCGCAGACGCCCCGGACAGCGGTGGGATACAAATCTGTCTCCTGCCATACAGGTCGACAACCATGAGTGACAGCAGGGCTCCTTCCGTTATCATCTGCGGCACTTTTACAGCACAAAGCTATATCGACGATATTGTGCGCCTCGTTTTGTTTTCCTTCATGGCAAGCCAACCAGTTGTTTTTATTTAGAATTATATATTAATACCTTCAGCTGCTGACGGGCGTTGATATATATCAACGGGGACAGGTGAAAATGTGTACCACGACCGGAACTCCAACCTGGCATCTCCTGCTTGCATGGCAGACGCTCTATCCGTCTGAGCCACTGAGGGCACACAGCATAGCACGACTGCAGGGACTATCTCGCGCACGCCTCCCTTGACACCCACATTCTCACCTTATATGTACACACACTACATTCATGGTGTCCATACCCAACACATTCATTACTCGTGGAAGACATTCTTGCCAAGTCCCGTAAGAGTTCGGGTAGTATGTGTGCTTCCGCAAAGAAGAGGAAGGTCACGGCCGGTATTTGCCTGAACTATATACTTATATGGATATGGTGTCTGTTCTTTCTGACATGTCCGAAAGGACAGACACCACTGATGACCTCCAGCCGTCTAGAACGAAATTAGAATTATATATATTAATACCTTCAGCTGCTGACGGGCGTTGCAGTCAGACTATCCTCTGTGCCCTCGGTGGTTCAGATGGAGCCAGCACGGCAACTCAGCGTGTTCGGTCAGAGGGTCAGCTGCCCCCTGTAATAAAAAAAACTGAGTTAATGGATCAACGACAAACTGAAACGGGTGACTTGCGACGTCCGCCCCGAGCAGATACAACGAACAAAATGAAATTTATTTTTTAAAAAAAGATGAAGCGAGCGTCTGCCATGTAAGCAGGAGATCCCGGGATCGAGTCCCGGTCGGGGCATACATTTTTCACCTGTCCCCGTTGATATATATCAACGGTATATCGGTATTGGTTTGACATATTAAAAAGTTACATTAACCATGCATAATATCCAAGCAGGGTGGAATGATCACACGCTTGAGGACGTATATGCGAATAGCGGACTAACTACTCCAAGTGTTGCCCAATAAGTGGACTGTATGTCGGAGCTCCTTGGTAACAATTGGATACCTGCATAAGGTCTGCAGACCAGAAGCTTCAGCTGAAATCACTGCTATAGACCCACTAGAAGAAGAAGTATGTCTTGTCCACCATGCAACACTTCTACCCAGTGGATACGGTCGTCCAAAACATCCATGATGTTCTACTCCACCTGCAACGGCAGGGGAAGGAGCTATCTTTCTGCTGGGTGCGGGGCACGTGGGTATTAGGGGAAACGAACTGGCGGATGTGGCTGCCGAAGATGCATGTTCCCTCCCTCACGTTTCTGAATGTGCCGTCCCCCTCCATGCTGTTACCTCCCTTTTGCGTTTCCGTGTTATGCGTCAATGGGAAGAGGAGTGGCCTGAAGTCGGTGAAAATAAGCTGCGTCTGGTCGAGGCCACCACGCGGCCATGGCGTACGTCCTACCGGTCATGCAGGCGGGATGAGGTTCTCCTCACTCGCCTCCGCATCGGGCACAGTCCCTTAACGCATGGTATTTTACTCCGGCGGGAGGACCCCCCCAATCTCCAGTGCTTGTGGCGTCCAGATTACTGACTGTCCTTTATTCTCTGACCAGAGGGCGGTGGTTTCTTTGCCACCGGATTTGCCCTCTGTTTTGCAAGACGACGCAACTACTGTGGTTAAGGTCTTAAGGTTTTCTGTCCTGTCCAATTTGTTGCCTCGGATTTTAGGGAGAGGATTTTAATGTTCTACTGGGTGACTGGCTCACCCAGGTTTTGGGTAAGAGATCCGCCAGTCACGATTACCTACTTGTTTCTCTTCGATTTCTGTTCTCTTTTCCTTGTGTTTGCTTTCCTTTTTTAGTGCCTTTCTTCTCCTCTTGTTTTCCCTCTGTATAGGAGGATTTGGAACTGCGTCAGGTCTGTGTCTTTTAGCCTTTCAACTTGTTCGCTGTCCGTCTTCGTCCCTTCACCGCATGTGTTCCTGTTTCTATGCGTTTGGGCGCTGATGACCATGCTGTTTAGCTCCCGAAAACCTCAAACTAAACACACACACACACACACACACACACACACACACACACACACACACACACACACACCACACATGAAGTCAGACACATGAAATATACACTCCTGAGAATGGAAAAAAGAACACATTGACACCGGTGTGTCAGACCCACCATTCTTGCTCCGGACACTGCGAGAGGGCTGTACAAGCAATGATCACACGCACGGCACAGCGGACACACCAGGAACCGCGGTGTTGGCCGTCGAATGGCGCTAGATGCGCAGCATTTGTGCACCGCCACCGTCAGTGTCAGCCACTTTGCCGTGGCTTACGGAGCTCCATCACAGTCTTTAACACTGGTAGCATGCCGCGACAGCGTGGACGTGAACCGTATGTGCAGTTGACGGACTTTGAGCGAGGGCGTATAGTGGGCATGCGGGAGGCCGGGTGGACGTACCGCCGAATTGCTCAACACGTGGGGCGTGAGGTCTCCACAGTACATCGATGTTGCCGCCAGTGGTCGGCGGAAGGTGCACGTGCCCGTCGACCTGGGACAGGACCGCAGCGATGCTCGGATGCACGCCAAGACCGTAGGATCCTACGCAGTGCCGTAGGGGACCGCACCGCCACTTCCCAGCAAATTAGGGACACTGTTGCTCCTGGGGTATCGGCGAGGACCATTCGCAACCGTCTCCATGAAGCTGGGCTACGGTCCAGCACACCGTTAGGCCGTCTTCCACTCACACCCCAACATCGTGCAGCCCGCCTCCAGTGGTGTCGCGACAGGCGTGAATGGAGGGACGAATGGAGACGTGTCGTCTTCAGCGATGAGAGTCGCTTCTGCCTTGGTGCCAATGATGGTCGTATGCGTGTTTGGCGCCGTGCAGGTGAGCGCCACAATCAGGACTGCATACGACCGAGGCACACAGGGCCAACACCCGGCAACATGGTGTGGGGAGCGATCTCCTACACTGGCCGTACACCTCTGGTGATCGTTGAGGGGACACTGAATAGTGCACGGTACATCCAAACCGTCATCGAACCCATCGTTCTACCTTTCCTAGACCGGCAAGGGAACTTGCTGTTCTAACAGGACAATGCACGTCCGCATGTATCCCGTGCCACCCAACGTGCTCTAGAAGGTGTAAGTCAACTACCCTGGCCAGCAAGATCTCCGGATCTGTCCCTCATTGAGCTTGTTTGGGACTGGATGAAGCGTCGTCTCACGCGGTCTGCACGTCCAGCACGAACGCTGGTCCAACTGAGGCGCCAGGTGGAAATGGCATGGCAAACCGTTCCACAGGACTACATCCAGCATCTCTACGATCGTCTCCATGGGAGAATAGCAGCCTGCATTGCTGCGAAAGGTGGATATACACTGTACTAGTGCCGACATTGTGCATGCTCTGTTGCCTGTGTCTATGTGCCTGTGGTTCTGTCAGTGTGATCATGTGATGTATCTGACCCCAGGAATGTGTCAATAAAGTTTCCCCTTCCTGGGACAATGAATTCACGGTGTTCTTATTTCAATTTCCAGGAGTGTATTTTAACAGTTCAACATGCTCTTGCGGGACAGAAAACATCGCTCTTGTGCAACGCAGCTAGCTCTTTATTCGCACGAAGTAATGGCCGCTATCGACAGGGGATCTCAAGTTGATTCCGTATTTTTAGATTTCCGGAAAGCTTTTGAGACCTTTCCTCACAAGTGACTTCTAATCAAGCTGCGGGCCTATGGGGTATCGTCTCAGTTGTGCGACTGGATTCGTGATTTCCTGTCAGGAAGGTCGCAGTTCGTAGTAATAGACGGCAAATCATCGAGTAAAACTGAAGTGATATCAGGTGTTTCCCAGGGAAGCGTCCTGGGACCTCTGCTGTTCCTGATCTATATACATGACCTGGGTGACACTCTGAGCAGTTTTCTTAGGTTCTTCGCAGATGATGCTGTAATTTACCGTCTGGTAAGGTCATCCGAAGACCAGTATCTGTGGCAAAGCGATTTAGAAAAGATTGCTGTATGGTGTGCAATGTGGCAGTTGACGCTAAATAACAAAAAGTGTGAGGTGATCCACATGAGTTCCAAAAGAAATCTGTTGGAATTTGATTACTCGATAAATAGTACAATTCTCAAGGCTGTCAATTTAACTAAGTACCTGGGTGTTAAAATTACGAACAGCTTCAGTTGGAAAGACCACACAGATAATATTGTGGGGAAGGCGAGCCAAAGGTTGCGTTTCATTGGCACGACACTTAGAAGATGCAACAAGTCCACTAAAGAGACAGCTTACACTACACTCGTTCGTCCTCTGTTAGAATATTGCTGCGCGGTGTGGGATCATTACCAGGTGGCATTGACGGAGGACATCGAAAGGGTGCAAAAAAGGGCAGCTCGTTTTGTATTATCACGTAATAGGGGAGAGAGTGTGGCAGATATTATACGCGAATTGGAAGTCATTACAGCAAAGACGTTTTTCGTCGCGGCGAGATCTTTTTGCTAAATTTCATTCACCAAAGTTCTCTTCCGAATGCGAAAATATTTTGTTGAGCCCAACCTACGTAGGTAGGAATTATCATCAAAATAAAATAAGAGAAATCAGAGCTCGAACAGAATGGTTTAGGTGTTTGTTTTTCCCGCGCGTTGTTAGGTAATGGAATGATAGAGAGATAGTATGATTGTGGTTCGATGAACCCTCTGCCAAGCACTTAAATGTGAATTGTAGAGTAGTCATGTAGATGTAGATGTAGAGAATGACTGTAAGGTCGAAGTCATGATTGTGTAAAATAAATAAACTGTTAACAGTCAAATGGCGGAAATTTCTTAATGAAAATATGTAATATCTGATTACATCCAGGGTTAACAACCTCAGGAAGGTCGGCAACCACAGGTCTCCTATCTGTGTTATCGACTAGTACACGGGAGGGCGGGACAGAGTCGCCTACCTGGTGGGTGAGGCGTGTCGCTAAATGAGGGGTGTCATGGCGGCCGCGGCGAGCTGCGTAATGATTTTTATGGGCCTCGCCTGGCCGCCGTGTCGCGGCGGGATTCGACGCAGGCGCGCTGCACTGCGCCCCCCACCTCCCACCGCCCTCTACCGCCAACCCCCGCTCACCCTTCTATCCAACACCCTCAACCCCCCACCCTGTCTGTCCCTCCTCCTGGAATATCCGACGGAAATATTTTATGCTGGCTCCGCAGCTTCCGCAGGCAGCCACGCGCCGTTTTATTTCGTTTGCCAGTTACCGACTGAGCGCGCGACCTAGCTTTTGTGTGTAGGGAAGGGGGTGGAGGAGGGATGGGGGGGGGGGGGGGGTGCTCGATGGCGTCGCTCGCTGGGTGTCGCTCATAGCCCGTGTTTAGAGGAAGACGTAAAGGGGAGCGGAGGAAAACCTCTGCCACCCCCTACCCCTCCCCTATACACTCTCGCTGTCTGGCTCTGTGTGTGTGTGTGTGTGTGTGGGTGTGTGTGTGTAGAGACAGAGAGAGAGAAAAATGCAGAAAGACAATCAGAAAGGAAGATAGACGTAGGAGAGAAAGTTGGAGGGGGAGAAAGGAGGAGAAGCGAAAAATTTTCATCAGCCCTTTTTTTTTTTCTGGTCTACCCACCCCTCACCCCCCTTCCCCACCCCCACTTTTCCCGGGCGTGGTGCTAGACTTGGCCTCGCCCGTCCCGAGCAGGGCCGCCAACCTTAGCGCCAGTCTAACGCTGTTGCTAAGGGCCCTGAAAGCAGGTCGTTCATGCCGATTTCGCTCATGTTCCGAAACGAAATACAGCAATATGCGACCGAATAATCCAAAGGAGACAATATTTGGCCGGTTATTCGAAATCGCGATCTATTTCAATCATTAGCTCTTCGGACTTGTTGCTAAAACGAGGTTTCACTTACCGTTGGTTCTTTTGCTTCGTGGACTTCTTCGGCAAGTTCCTAATCTGACTCTGAAGACGCTGGAGTTGAGAGACATGCATCATCCATTTGTTTCACAGATTATTTTCTGTTGTACTACTATTCACATCTTGATGTACAAAAGGACAAAAAGTATACGTGCATACATAATAGCCGAAGAAGTGTACAGTAAGGATGGAAAAAACCGACAAATTAAAACCTATACCGCTACTTCTACATCTACATGGATACTCTGCAAATCACATTTAAGTGCCTGGCAGAGGGTTCATCGAACCTTCACAATTCTCTGTTATTCCAATCTCGTATAGTGTGCGGAAAGAATGAACACCTATACCTTTCCGTGCGTGCTCTGATTTCCTTTACTTTATCGTGGTGATCGTTCTGCCCTATGTAGGTCGGTGTCAACAAAATATTTTCGCATTCGGAGGAGAAAGTTGGTGACTGAAATTTCGTGTGAAGATTCCGTCGCAACAAAAAACTCCTTTCCTTTAATGATGTCCAGCCCAAATCCTGTATCATTTGAGTGACACTCTCTCCCATATTTCGCGATATTACAAAAACGTGCTGCCTTTCTTTTAACTTTTTCGATGTACTCCGTCAGTCCTACCTGGTAAGGATCCCACACCGCGCAGCAGTATTCTAACAGAAGACGGACAAGCGTTGTGTAGGCAGTCTCCTTAGTAGGTCTGTTACATTTTCTAAGTGTCCTGCCAATAAAACGCAGACTTTGATTAGTCTTCCCCAAAACATTTTCTATATGTTCTTTCCAGTTGAATTTGTTCGCAATTGTAATACCTGGGTATTTAACTGAATTTACGGCTTTTAGATTAGACTGATTTATCGTGTAACCGAAGTTTAACGAGTTCCTTTTCGCACTCATGTGAATGACCTCACACTTTTCGTTGTTGAGGGTCAACTGTCACTTTTAGCACCATTCAGATATTTTTTCTAAATCGTTCTGCAGTTTGTTTTGATCTTCTTATGACTTTATTTGTCTATTTTAGTTCTGAATAACCGGTATTTTTGGGTATTTGTTTAATCTCGGTTATAACAGATGCTTTTTAATTTTTTACTAATAACCGAATAAAACAACGAAATATCACTTAGCCACAGTAGCAATGTTCGTTTTTCAATGAATCTTTTTGAAAAAGGAGTAAAGAGCTACAAAGACATAGCATAAAAACTGGTACAACATTGGTCAGACAATGATGTCCCAGTTTACCGTGTGTCGTGGCTTAAGATACGCCTGTAAGTGCAGCGTGCAAGAGTTGCCCCCCACCTGGTCTTTACGGTAGTTTTTCGCTGTTGTCGCCGGACATCTGTTGTATTGCAGAATGGCACCAACTCAGGTCTGGAAGTATTTTGGCGAAGTGACGTAGTAATGAAGTACAATGCTTCAGAAGATTTTTCTGCCATTTCTATGAAATAATAAAAGACTAAAGAAATTATAACAGTAATAAACTAAAAACTTGACAGCTATTCAATACAGTACACAGTAAAAATGGAAAGTAGTTAATCTGCTGGCTGTGTCTACATAACACACCTTTATCTGCTTGTAGTCCTTGAAAAGGGACAAATTACCACGAAAACACAGCTATTCAACCTCGTTTTTCACCCTTTAGCACTGACTATTAGTAGCGTCCAAATACCGGTATGATACCCGATCGCAACATGATTTTTGAGCAGCGTTGAGAAGAAAAGAAAAGAAAATAGGAAAAGCAGGAAAAGCAGCGAGCAGAGGATGGACTAACTTTTCTTATATTTTCCTATGTAATTTAAAATTTGGTTCTATATATCTTGAAACAGAGAGCGTTAGAATTTTTCAGTAGTTGTTCGATTTATACATCCCTTACAGGAAATAATAGGAATAAAAAACCGAAAATCTGTTGTTTGAGAAACCGGTTATTTTGAGCAGTTTTAAAAGTCAGGTTTAAGTGGCGTGGAAAAAAAACAGTTTTTCAGCGATAACCGCCATCCTTAGTGTGTAGTTACATTGGCGACTACCTAGGAGTTTTCTCAGTATAGAATAACCACATCAACTCTAATAAGCACTGGAACAGTCAGGATACCTCCAAAAGGAACATCCTATTTCACATGAAAGTAGATAGAAAACTGAGTAATTTTTAACCTATATATAGACTACAAAATGTCCTATGTATCCGCCACGGGACGCAAATCAATCATTTAGGAGATAACCACGCTGGGCCTACACGTGCACCAAATATCTTTTTGGTGACGCCAGAACAACGAAGTATGCAGTCTCCGTCTCCGTGTCCACCCTTCAACTTTTCTAGAAAACGGAGTCAGCTGCCTTGTTCAGCCAGATATTCAACCCAGGATAAATACAAAGGAAAGGCCATCATGTACTAAATATATATGCATACATTTGTTGAAAAGAGCATTTCATTCTGATTATGTATTGCAATGCGACGTGGTGTTGTAGCAGTCCCCTTTCGTTTTAACCCCTACTCTGAGACCTCCAAATAATGTTTATTTGTGTAACAAGCTGCTTTTAAAAAAAAATGGCGCATTTTAACCATCTTTATCATCTCCTTGAGCAATTTATTATACCGTTCTATTTCCTTATAGAAAATGGTAGTTTGAGATGTTTTTCCCTTCGTAAATGCAGATCCAAACTGGCTCTTGTTCTATGATTATGTGTAGAATTACTAGTAAAAAATGCGCAACAAATTACTTGGTGAAGTAAAGATACCCATTTTTTAAAGTAATCCCTTATAATTTATATATTATCCTTATGGCCTTTCCTGCAGTTTGAAAACTGTGTCCATGTTTTGTGCCTTTGATCCCCAGAAAAGGATCTCATACCTGATAAATGAGTATAAGTAGGAATAGTGTGTCACTATAGGACATCAGCTGTTGCAAACCGATGCTAGAACACTAAGAGCGTAACATGCTGATGACTTTCTTTTTGCCAGTATCTTTGCATGTTCATTTCATACTAACTAACAACCCTAAAAGCTATGTTTCTGTTACCCAATCTATAGGTTTATCAATTGTACCCACACTCTACAGATTTATCAGTTATGCTCATTGAAACAGAGAAAAAATTCCCTCTTTGTGCTGAAGAAAATGTTGTTTGTTTTCTTTATGTTCAGTGTTAGTTTGTAACATACTGGCTAGTTCTTAACAACATTTAAGGTTTCATTTGCCTTCTCTATGAAGAGCTCTGGTGCGATGTTCTATCAGCAACTATTATATTCAAATGGCTCTGAGCATTATGGGACTTAACATCTCAGGTCATCAATCCCCTAGAACTTAGAACTACTTAAACCTAACTAACTTAAGGACATCACACACATCCATGCCCTAGGCAGGATTCGAACCTGCGACAGTAGCGGTCGCGCGGTTCCTGACTGTAGCGCCTAGAACCGCTCGGCCACCAGAGGCCGGCAACTATTATATTACTATGATCAGCAAAGAGAATTTTTTCTCCATGTATTAGACTGCCCGAAACTGTCTGAAAAGCCATTGACACGAGCGATCAACTAGAACTCCACCACAAACTTTCAGAGATGATGGTATGGACCGAAACAAGAAAAAATGTCACTTAAACATGAGCTTTAAAATGCATACCTTAACTGATATGAGCACTTGTTCATCTCCGGTACTGTGGAACACATTTCTTCTGCTGCAAGAGCTTTCTTTTCCATGTTTCGGGAAAAACAAAAAACAAAAAATTGTCTGGTAACCATGGGCTCTAAAATTCATACCTTAAAAGCTAAGAGTACTTTTCAATAGTAGAGATGTGTTTTATGCTATTGAAGGTGAAGAAATGCTCATAACTCCCAAGCTACACACTTAGAGCCCACATTTACTAGACTATTTTGCTTCGATTGATGGTTCTTATACATACATCAAAAAAAAATTTGCATCACCTCGGTTCGGAGAGTTCCAGAACTTGTACAGAAAATTGTAATAGAGATCAACATAAATATCATTTCCCCCCCTTTTTATTGCTCATGAAAACCACAAATTGCATGTTGTACCACCATACAACGAGACATTCAGAGGAGGTAGATAAGATTGCTGTACACACTGGTCCTCTAATACCCAGTAGCACGTCCTCTTGCATTGATGCATGCCTATATTCGTCGTGGCATACTATCCACAAGTTGATCACGGTATTGTTGGTCCATATTGTCCGACTCCTCAACGGCGATTTGGCGTAGATCGCTTAGAGTGGTTGGTGTGTCAGCCGTCCATAAAAAGCCCTTTTGAATCTATCCCCGGCATGTTCGATAGGGTTCATGTCTGGAGAAAATGCTGGCCACTCTAGTCGTACCGCGTACGGCTTAAGCACTCATCACCAAAGGCTCTCTGCATTGTTTGATGTGTCCCTGTCATCGTTTTCTTAAGGTTCACGCAGTGTTTAATGCAGACGTGTTGCTTCTGTAACTCTGCCATCTCGAAATTCGCAAACTGTGCGACACAACATTCTACTCAATACACCACTGAACAATAACTAAAAGACATGCAGCAGTGCAACATCCGAGAGTTACACACTGAACACAGGCGTGTGCAGGGATGCCAACTACATTTCGCTCCAGCATGCCATTGTCGCGATATTACGAATGTTCGGGGAGTTTTTGAACGGACGTCGTGTACCACTGAATCTACCTCCAAAATTATCATTGTGCAACACGTAGTTCAGGAGATATTACGTCATAAATAATGAGATGAGTAGAAAACTAGCTTTTCTTTAAAAATGTTTCACATGCTTAACGTCAGATTCTCAATACATTAACTCACGTACATGGAAAAACACGGCTGAAGCTCTTTTATACCCAGGAGTTCGATCCTTTACAGAATCACGGGAGAGAGAGAGAGAGAGGGGGGGGGGGGGGTTATTGGTATCCTTTCAGCTGCCTAGTGGATGATGTAGATGCAAAGTTCCGCGTGTATGAAGTAGGACGAGAGAGACAGAGACAGAGAGACAGCTGATAATGTTCAAATGGTGCTCAAATCTGCCAGTGTCGCAAATGGTGCCGGAGATAACACACGGCGACACCCGTTTTATTTTTAGGATTTGCGCTTAACTGCTCTTTTGTCCATAGTGAGGGAGATACCGCAAGAGATCGGTCTTTAGCGAAAGCAAAATGAGATCCAGCAGAAGGGACAGGGCTAACAAAAATGACGCATAATCAGTAGCTAGTGAATATGTCGGTATCGTGAAAAACAAAACCGTAATTCTACGTGTTGGAGTGTGGGATGTTAAATTCCTTAAACGGGTAGGTAGGTTAAAAAATTTCTTCTTCTTATTCTTTTTGTTCCCAACAAAAGGATTAGGGCTTGTGACCTGTTCCGGTTTCATAGTATATTTTGCCATCTTTTGATTGGTAATCCTTCACTACTTCTTCCGCTTGGTTTCTATCTACTTGCTGTAGTCTTCTTTCACTCATCCGTTTTTCGAGTATATGGTTCTTCCAATTGTTTCATGTAATTGTATTTTATTGTTTAAGGTATGTATTTGCAACTGTTCTCTAGTCCCGTCATTTCTAAGTCGATCTCGTTTGGAACATCGTTTTACAGACCTCAGAAACTGTTTGTACGCGGCTTTTGTCTTCCTCTTTCACTATCCATGACTCACTTCCGTAAAGCAATACAGTAACAGCCGTTAGTTTATAGAAATTCAGCTGGGTGTCCTTCCGGGTTTTTGTAATGTTCGTCTTACGGTTACGCATATCATTTGGAACTTATTTAATTTAATGTGTACGTCTCTGTTGTCGTCAAAAGATGTATCCAAAGTAGCTAAAGTTAGAGACATATTCAATTGGTTATTTATCGTTATTTTGCCTCTTGGGAGTTTCTTCCTGTGGAATCCGCCACCTTTGTTTTGTATCTGGAAATATTCACAGTATATTGAGTTCAGCACAGGTGTAATTAACGTAATGCTCTTTGCAATCCATCTTCTGTTTTATCTATGAGCAGCAGGTCGTCTGCAAATAGCTGCGTATTAATAAGCTCGCTTTGTCCTAGGTTAATACGTTGTTTTGGGCGCGTACTTTGTCATGCCACACACTGGTGGTGTCGTCTGAATACATGTTAAACAGTGTCGGAGTAAGGCTGCTTCGTTGTCTTACACCGTGATTTACACTCTGAGAGAGAGAGAGAGAGAGAGAGAGAGAGAGAGAGAGAGAGAGAGAGAGAGAGAGAGAGAGAGAGAAGATTATGCACCACGAAGGAATTATCCGAATGGTACAGAAGTCGGTAGATGTAATGTACCTTTACAGACAAACAAACGATCATAATTTCAGAAAATTTAGATGAGTTATTCAAGAGAAAGAGCTTCACAAACTGAGCAAGTCAATAATCCCTTGGTCCACCTCTGGGCCTTAGTGTTTCTGAATGTTCAAAATAGCTCTGAGCACTATGGGACTTAACATCTGAGGTCATCAGTCCCCTAGACGTAGAACTACTTAAACCTAACTAACATAAGGACATCACACACATCCATGCCCGAGGCAAGTTTCGAACCTGCAACCTTAGCGGTCACGCGGTTCCAGACTGTAGCGCCTAGAACCGCTCGGCCACACCGGCCGGCCCGTGATGGTCCCTTTAACAGTTCTGTCACTGTATTTCCTAGTAACATATAGTCAACGACAACCCTTCCTACTGATACATTACCCAGCCAACATTTCAGGAACCTATAATTTTGTTTCGCTGAGACAGTTCGCCTGGGCAAATGAGCCACCGCAGACGGATTGGCAAAATGCGTGTGGCACACATTGTTCCTAGTTATGCTACAGGCTGGACGGGAGAGATAAATTCGTTTACTCCAGTAACCAGGCCGAATAATTTTAATTGTACATGAAACCTTCAGGAATGGATATTACACACGTGCCTGCGGGACAAAGGCACACGTTCGGTTTCGCCTCTCTGAACGTGTAAGTTGCACAAAAAAACACACACTGAATAGGTGGCCACCAATTATGATACTCAAAAAACCAAAAGAATCGAGCTACACATTCTGAAACTTCAGTACCAAAATACTGCTTGCCAGACTGAAGCGACTAGAACCGCTTGGCCATACCAGCCCGCTGTTGAATGTCCTCCTGTGGGAAATCGTGCCATATTCTGTCCAGTTGACGCACTAGATCGTCGAAAATCTCAGCTGGTTGGAGGGCCCTGCCCGTAATGCTCCAAACGTTCCCAGTAGGTGAGAGATCTGGCCACTTTGCTGGCCAAAGTAACGTTTGGAAACCCGAAGACAAGCAATAGAAACTCTCGCCGTACGTCAGCGGGAATTATCTTGGTTGGCTTGCTAGGAAGGGCCACAAAACGGGGCGTTGAATATCGTCGACGTACCGCTGTGCTGTAAGGGTGCCGCGAATGACAACCAAAGGGGTCCTACAATGGATTGAAGTGGTACCCAAGACCATCACTCATGGTTGTTGCAGGCGATAGTCAGGGCGGTATCCCACCACTGACCGGGGCGTCTCCAGATTCATTCTCGCTCGTCATTGGCGCTCAGTTCGAAACAAAACGAAACTCATCTCTGAACACAATTTTACTCCAGTCACTGAGACTGCAGGCCGAAGACACGTCTGCAGACTGCATAAAACCAGTCTTGAGACTGAAACCACAACGACGACGTTGTTGAGTGTTTCAGTTCAGCATTTCGTCAGAATCGTTAAATACTCTCATTCTCAAATATTGGAGGAATATAGTCTAGATAATTGACGCGCCATGTGTTACGCAGCTTCACGATGTACAGGGTGATTATAAGTAAAGTTTCAAAATGCTGTAGAAATAACACCACTGGTCAGAATGACGTCAAATTGCAGCAGAATGCTGTCGGGGAACGGGAAAACCGTGTGGCAGAAGAAAAAAAAGTGTCAAAATTGATCAATAGATGGCGCTGTATGTGTAGAATACGTAAATGAAAACACCTGTCATGCACACGACCCATTGAAGTTGGTATAAACACGCCGGGTACATGGCTTTTCCTCCTTTCGCGTCTGCGACTTTCGCCATGACTGTCTCAGTGCACGATCGCGCTCTGCTTGTAAAGCTGTGTTACAGGAATGGTGACTGTGTACCCGTCGCTCTATAGAAGTTCCGGACACTGAAGGGTTTGAGAAAAAAAAAGCGTCAGTCTGATGACTTCCGTGGGTCTGCAGAAAATGATTCGAAAATCCGAAAAGACGGGTTGTTTTGGTGTGCAACCTGGTAGAGGGAGGAAACAAATTGATTCGACGTCAGTGGAAGTAGTAGCCACAGCAATGCAGGAGGAGATGAGTGGTGGTGTGCAAACGTGTAGTGCACGGAGAATTGCCCGAACATGGACCATAGCCGTGAGCACGGTGCGTAAAATCCTACGAAATATCCTTCTGTGCTGTCCATTCAAAATTACTCATGTGCACGAGTTGCTTCCTGCTGACCGCCCAGCAAGAGAGACCTTTGCTTTAGAATTTATTGCGCGCATGGAAGTAGACCATGATCGCCCGTGGAAGATTTTGTGGACAGACGAAGCCCACTTGCATCTCAAAGGATAAGTCAATACACAGAATTGTCGATTATGGGCAACAGAAAATCAAAATTGTTCAAATGGCTCTGACCACTGTGGGACTTAACATCTAAGGTCATCAGTCCCCCAGAACTTAGAACTACTTAAACCTAAGGACATCACACACATCCATGCCCGAGGCAGGATTCGAACCTGAGACCGTAGCAGTCGCGCGGTTCCGGACTGAAGCGCCTACAACCGCTCGGTCACAGCGGCCGGTGAGCGAAATAGTAGTTCGAGGTAGACGCATGAGACATTCCATTTCGGAAATCGTTAGCGAATCAATATTCCGAGATCCACAGTCTCAAAAGTGTGCCGCGTATACCAAATTTCCGAAGTTACCTCTCATCATGGACAACGCAGTGGTGAGAGCTGTCAGTGCTAACAGACAAGCAACACAGCGTGAAATAATGACAGATATAAATGTGGGACCTACATCGAACGTTTTCGTTAGGACAGTGCGGCGAAATTTGGCGTTAGTGGGCTATGGCAGCAGACGACCGACGTGAGTGGCTTTGGTAACAGCACGACATCGCCGTCAGCGCCTCTCCTGGGCTCGTGACCCTATCGGTTGGACCCTAAACGACTGGAAAACCGTGGCCTTGCCAGATGAGTCCCGATTTCAGTTGGTAAGAGCTGACGGTAGATGTTTGAGTGTGGACCAGACCCCACGAAGCTATGGAACAGTTTGTCAACAAGGCATGGGGCAAGCTGCTAGTGGCTCCAGAATGGTGTGGGCTGTATTTACATGGAATGCACTGGATCCTCTGGCCCATCTGAACCGTTCGTTCGCTGGAAATGGTTATATTCTGCTACCTGGAGACTATTTGCAGTCATTCGCGTACTTCATGTTTCCAGACAACGAAGTAATTTTTATGGGTCGCAATGCTACATATCATTTCCTTTGTGTTCTGCCGTACGGCAGATCTTGTCATGGAGGAAGCCTCGTCAGAGAGGTCCACCGCATGAGCGTCTAGGGAAGTGTTCAAATGTGTGTGAAATCTTATTGGACTTAACTGCTAAGGTCGTCAGTCCCTAAGCTTATACACTAATTAACCTAAATTATCCTACGGACAAACACACACACCCATGCCCGAGGAAGGACTCGAACCTCCTGCGGGACCAGCCGCACAGTCCATGACTGCAGCACCCGTAGACTGCTCGGCTAATCCCGCGCGGCTCTAGGGAAGTGATTCCAGTGGTGGTTTCCCGTTGCCTTCCACTGATGACGATGAAATAATAATGAGGACAACACAACAACCAGTTCAAAAAAATGGTTCAAATGACTCTGAGCACTATGGGACTTAACATTTGAGGTCATCATTCCCCTAGAACTTAGAACTACTTAAACCTAACTAACCGAAGGACATCACACATATCCATGCCCGAGGCAGGATTCGAACCTGCGACCTCAGCAGTCGCGCGGTTCCGGGCTGAAGCGCCTAGAACCGCTCGTCCACAGCGACCGGCACAACAACTAGTCACTGGGCCACAACTGTTCGCGACTAGTTTGAAGCACATTCTGGACAGCTCGAGTGAATGATTTGGTCACTTAGATCGCCCGACATGAATCCCATCGAACATTCCTGGTACATATCGAGACGTCTGTTCGTGCACGGAATCTTGAACCAATAACACTTTCGCAATTATGGACGGTTATAGAGGCAGCACGGCTCAATATTTCTGTAGAGGAGTTCTAACGAGTTGTTGAGCCCTTGCTACGTTAAGTTGCCGCACTACGCCGGGCAAAAGGAAGTCCTACACGATTTTAGGACGTATCCCATGATTTTAGTCAACTCACTGTACGTTTTGGAGATGTTGTTTCTTCAATCGAGTCTCTCGCGAGTAGCTTTGATACCAGGTAGTGTCTCCTCCGACAAGTAATGACGTGCGACTAAAAGGCGTGGTCAGCGGTCTCGGGGTTATCCGAGTGACCAGATGGCTCGACGTCTGGGCCCTCCTCGGCCGCGCCCCTGCACTCCAGGCGTCCGGGATGTCCTCGACAGATATACGCCTGTTATCGCCGTGACGTAACCCTCCGCAGTTCACAGAGTGCCAGCTAGCGCTCGAAGCGAGAGCGGCCTCGCATTTGCTACTGTTGCACTTAACAGCACTTCGTGGTGCCTGGTGACGACATTCTACATCTGTTTACGCATACAGGCGCTGGACAGAAAAATGGAAACACCAAAAACACACATTACCATGCCTAATATGGTGTATGGAACCAACTGCCATTCAAAACGCATCCAGTCATGTCGGGTTGTAGCCTATCCTCGATGTTATTCAGTCTGTATATTGAGCAAGCAATAAAGGAAACAAAAGAAAAGTTTGGAGTAGGTATTAAAATCCATGGAGAAGAAATAAAAACTTTGAGGTTTGCCGATGACTTTGTAATTCTGTCAGAGGCAGCAAAGGACTTGGAAGAACAGTTGAACGGAATGGACAGTGTCTTGAAAGGAGGATATAAGATGAACATCAACAAAAGCAAAAGAAGGATAATGGAATGTAGTCGAATTAAGTCTGGTGATGCTAAGTGAATTAGATTAGGTAATGAGACACTTAAAGTAGTAAAGGAGTTTTGCTATTTGGGGAGCAAAATAACTGCTGATGGTCCAAGTAGAGAGGATATAAAATCTAGACTGGCAATGGCAAGGAAAGCGTTTCTTAAGAAGAGAAATTTGTTAACATCGAGTATAGATTTAAGTGTCAGGACGTCGTTCCGAAAGTATTTGTATGGAGTGTGGCCATGTATGGAAGTGAAACGTGGACGATAAATAGTTTGGACAATAAGAGAATAGAAGCATTCGGAATGTGGTGCTACAGAAGAATGCTGAAGATTAGATGGGTAGATCACATAACTAATGAGGAGGTATTGAATAGAATTGGGGAGAAGAGGAGTTTGTGGCACAACTTGAGTAGAAGAAGGGATCGGTTGGTAGGACATGTTCTGAGACATCGAGGGATCACCAATTTAGTATTGGAGGGCAGCGTGGAGGGTAAAAATCGTAGAGGGAGACCGAGAGATGAATACACTAAGCAGATTCAGAAGGATGTAGGTTGCAGTAGGTACTGGGAGATGAAGAAGCTTGCACGGGATAGAGTAGCATGGAGAGCTGCATGAAACCAGTCTCAGGACTGAAGACCACAGCAACAACATGGTTTTCGAGTGAACCTTATATCATTCTTGCACTGGAATAGGTGCAAGTGCAGGTAACGATGGTGGAGGTGGACAAAGATCACATATAATTCTCTCCAAATAACACCACAAATGTTCAATTATATTGAGGTCTGGTGAATTTATGGCGAGGCGGGATGCGACAACTCATCCTATGGAATACAACACGTCCAGCTATTGGGGCGGTGTTATTAAGGAAGTCGTTGAAATCAAATTATCAAGCAACCTTATAAACAGAGGTGGTGGATTTTGCTTCAATGCTGCTTGGAATCCGGCTCTGTCTCTCATAAAAAAAATAGAGGGACAGAATTAGTGCTACCTCACCTGCTGATTAATAGTATTGTCGATATTTCTGATGTTAGTTATCTTTGGTTGTGTGTTGACTCTGCGTTTACTTGTTCTGTATGTGATATCTTCCTTGTTTCTCCTCTGCACATTGCTTCCTCCTTGCATTTGTGCATTGAGAATGGCAGGGTATGCTCCTGTCGAAATATCGGCTGTGACGTCACCCGGCAGCAAACCCGTAAGTTATTTGAACATTCAATTCGGCTGGAATAGTTAAGGTCTCACAAGTCATCCTTGTACCAACAGAACTAGTCCCGGACTATGCGAGCAGTGTGAACAAGACCAGTGTCATCTCGGAACACGGCATCATCGCTGTGGAACAAATATTGTACCATGGGAGAGACCTCACCAGCTCAAATGGTCATATAATACTAGGCAGTAATGCCACCTTGCAGAATAACCATGGGACCTACGGAATAGCACGATATGGGTACCCAAATCACCACCGAACCCCCAACATGTTTAATTTTGATTTGTGGTAAGTTTCTATGGAACCAAACTGCTGAGGTCATCCGTCCCTAGGATTACACACTACTTAAACTAACTTACGCTAAGGACAACACATGCACCCATGTCCGAGGGAGGACTCGAGTCCCCGACGAGGGAAGCCGCGCGATCCGTGACAAGGGGCCCCATACCGCGCGACTACCCCGCGCGGCCCCCAAATTTTTCCATTCTTGGAACATAAACTAGGCCAGAAGCTGGAAGATTTTAACATGCTACGTTATCTAGCTCGTCCGTAAGTTTTGCAGAGCAGTGTAAATAAAACACCTAACGGCCATCTGAAATCTCCTAGCGTTGTCGTTGGAGGAAGTCGTCGAGAGATCGAGATTCAAAAAACTCTGTAAAGAAACGTTTCCTGTTGCTCAATTTTAATGGCCAACAGTGTGGTTTCCCAAAACTGCTTTGTACGTTGGGCCACTTCGAGCACCGAGTCGCTGCCTCTATCGAAAGAAAGCTGTGTGTTTCCCCGGCAAGTCTGGCGCCCAGAGCGGGGCCGAACCCAGCAGAGCAGAATTGGCTGGCCGACTGTGTTCGCTCCCATCCCATCCCAGGCTAATGGCCCATGCATCCTGCTCACGTCGCGCGCGGCCTGCCAGTCCTCACCCAGCTTCCAGCCAAGAGCCTTCCTCACTCCCAGAGTCAGCAGTTAGACGACCAATGTATCATCACAATTGCCTCTCTCGCACGTTTAATTTTCCTTAGGTCGAAATGATTATCTAACAGTTGTGGCCGTGGTATTCAGACCGGATACCGATTTGTTGCAGCTTGTTTGTCATGTGCAATCTCCATTTGTGCTTAACTCCAACCTACGCTAATTTGAACCAGCTTACTGTTGTCAAGCCGTGGTCTCCCGCAATAATTTTCAACACCTTACACAGCCCTACAGTGCCAAATTGCCGTTCCGTTGATGCCACTGGATAAGTTTCATCAACCGAGTTCTTCTTTTAGTCAAGACGTGCCACAAATTCTTTTAATAGTTCAATTCTCTACCTCCTCATTATTTAATCTATCTATCTAATCTTTAGCATTCGTCTGTAAAGCCATGTTTCAGAAGCTTCTATTCTTGCTTATCTCAGCTGTTACCCTTCGCGTTTCACTTCCTAACGCGTTTATATTTGATATTAACAAGTTTCATTTTCTAATGTTTTTATTGCTATTACCAGCCTGCTTTTTATATCATCTTGTGCTACTGACAATTATTTTGCTGCGCTTATGGCAAAACTTCCTCCCTGCCTCACCCCGCACCCCTCCCTCCCTCCCTCCCTCCCTCCCCCTATCTCTCTCTCCCTCCCTCTCTCTCTTTCTTTCTGCCTCTCTCTTTCTCTCTTTCTCTCTCTGCCTCCATCCTCCATATTCTCCATGAAGTAATTTAGTTCAAAAATGGCTCTGAGCACTATGGGACTCAACTGCTGTGGTCATTAGTCCCCTAGAACTTAGAACTACTTAAACCTAACTAACCTAAGGACATCACACACATCCATGCCCGAGGCAGGATTCGAACCTGCGACCGTAGAGTAATTTAGTTATTCACTCTGTGTCTCCATCCTCCCCTTCATATTTTCCATAAATTAATCTACTTATTAGCATGTTTCCTTTCATATTTTCCAAGTAAACAGTAACTTATCTAACTCACAAACCTCGGCAGATCCTTCGAAATAAAACCAATAGTTTGTATGGCACGTCACCGTGATATTAAATATATACTTCACTCTCTTCCTCTGAATACCAGCCAAAGTTCTTATTTATGTATAATTTTACCACTGACGGCACCATAATTATTGTACTTGTAGTCTTGTATGCATAAACCAGTATGAAATTTAAGTCATATAAACTTGACAAAATATGATTAGTATACCGCTTGAAACATTTATTCTAACGCTTGTATTCATCACCTCAAACAAATATATCCACAATCCTTTTAAACTTATTCTGACCTCATCAAGACCGCCATTTATATCACCCTAGAGAAGATATGATCTGCAAACGGAGAAATCCATTGAGATAAGCGACTTCGACAGAGTATTATCACGCAGAACCTGTGAACGAGTATTAGAAAACGACAAAGCTGGTCGAATGTTGTGCTACTGTCGTGAACATTTACGGAACGAGGTAGAGGAACAGTGAAACTACCACTAGACGCTAAAAGGTTGGACGTCCACGATTCTTCACAGAACGCGTGGTTCGGAGGCTTGTCTGCTCTATAAAGTGGAATAGACGGTGGTCTGTGGCATCTCTACCGAAAGAGCACAATGCTGGCGAACGCAAAAGTCTTTCCGACCACACCGTTCATCGTACATGGTTGAACATGGGGATCGACAGCAGACCATCCTTACGTGTTGACCCAAAGACATCGTCAATTACGATAGCAGTGACCACGGGACCATCGGGATTCAACCGTCGACTAATGGAAATATATCAGCTCTTCGGATGAATCAAATTTTTGCTACACTAGGTCGCTGGTCGTCTCCACAAACGCCGTCAGCGATGTGATAGGCGGCCCAAACGTGCTGCGCGGCGCGGCCACAGGTCGGTGGGAGCAGTATTACGCTATGGGAAACATTTTCCTGCGCTTGCATGGGACCTGTGGTAGTTATCGAAGACACACCGACAGCTGAGTGTGAGAACCACCTGTACCCCTTCATGCTTGAAGTCTTCCCCGACAGCGGTGTATCTTTCAGGAATATAACTGTCCGTGTCTCAGAGCCAGAATCATGCTACAGTGTTTTGAGTGGCATTATACTGAACTCACGTTGATATCTCGGTGACCAAATTGGCCTGATGTAAATCCTATGGAACCAATCTGGGTCGCTACCGGGCGCCATCACCGCGTACGCAAATCGGCGGTACGTTAGATCCGCGGATCACATGACCTGTGCGAAGACATCTAATGCCACATAGCTCCACAAACCCACCAACAAATTGTCGGATCCCTGATAAGCGGAATCAGTGATGTATTTCGTTCCAAAGACGGACGAGCAAGCTATTAAGCAGGTGGTCATAATGTTTTGGCTCATCGTGGCGGACCCGATAAACAGACTTCATGCCTTCAGTGGATAAATGTAAATTCTGTCAACCCTTCATTGTTTGAAGTGGGATCATATTCTTGAAATATGTGGGTATTTCTCCTGCGTCATATCTTGGAAACCAGGCAGAATACTTTTTGTCACGTTCTCGCAAAGATAACAATAATTCTGAGGGACTGTCGTCTACTCTGGATGCCTTATTGTCTTATTTCGCCTTACGTTTTTCATTCGCCCGTCCAATTATTCTGATAGTTCATTCCCCTGATATTTTTCTTCCACACATTCCTTCGACCTTTCATGCTTCCTTCTTCACTTTGTTATGGCATGTCATCTGAGCTACTAAGAATCACTAACTTCTATTTTCACCAGAGGTCTCTCCATTTTCCTGTAGCATCTATCTGTCCCATTTTCATCCTTTGTACAGCTCTGTGTTTCGCCTGTAGCCATTCCTGTTCTGCCATTTTGTTCTTTTTATCAGTCTCATTTTTTTAGACTTCGGATTGGTGTTTCGCGTACTTCAAATTGCTGCTTTCTTTCGACTTTCGTCCACTACCTGATATATATATATAAGAGAGAGAGAGAGAGAGAGAGAGAGAGAGAGAGAGAGAGAGAGAGAGAGAGATGTCTTAAATCATAGCGAAAATGGAACAGTGCTCACAGCTCATAATTGGAATCGGTATTTACTGAACAGTTGTTTTTTGTTTTACTTCATACTACCAGCTCTGAAAGTTTTGCCGATGGAGTCCTGGTTGAATTTGTATATATGATCGGATGAATGCAGTGGGATGGTACGTGAGGCTAGGAAAAAATCTAGCAAATATAAGCTCTAATGCGTACCTTAAGAGCTGCGAGCACTTTTTGATCTTCTTTGTTGTGAGATGCACTTCTTCTGCTGAAAGTTCTTTGCTTTCCTTATTTTGAGAGGCGATAGTACGGTCCAAAACCAGGGGAAAATGTGCATTAAGCACGGGCTCTGAAATGCTTATTGTAATCGCTACGAGCCCTTGTTCACATTCACTGCTGTAATACACATATCTTCTAAAGAAGAAGTATTCACAGCTCTTGAGATACACACTCTAGAGTCACTTCTTTATTTGCTTTGGACCATACAATCACCTCTGAAAGTTTCACCCTTGCAGGTCCATGAATTTCTACTGGACCTCGTCGTGTGCATACATGTTCCTCTGTTTCACTATTCCGTCTCTCATAGTCGTTTATCTCTTGCACACCTTCCAACCGTAATGGTCAGTTGACGCACAATTCTCCCTTCGAAACTCTCTACTGCCTTTGCTTCTTTACATCTAACGATTGAAGGTGAAATAGGGCGTACAACTTCAGAACACTCCAACTGAAACTTATACGAAGACAAAAGGTAAAACAACATCGGAAGCAGACGGGATGACGGTTGAGAGTTCGGAAACCGTCTCACGGATACACTTCCTGGCCTAACATACTCATTTTAGTGACCGGGAGCCCATCAGTAGCGTGCACATATTGGCCGTGTAAACTTGCAGCTGACAGATCTGCAGAGATGTTATCTGGACTGCACACTGGTTTTGTGCCCCTGGCCTATCAGCCGGCGCAGTGCAAATCCGCTGGAAGGTCACTGGCGCCATATCGGGCTCTCAGCCCACAGGCGGAAATAGCCTTCCGGCTTTTTACGCTCTGCTAGGGCACGCACAGCACAGTATAGGTCGAATAGGGCTTCTTTTACACCGTAGTGGAACGAAAGATACTGCTTTTAACATTCTTAATCCTGGAAGTGGCGTAACCTATCCCCCATACTATCGGCGATGTGTGGGCGAAATAAATCGTGAAACGCAATGTCGCTATTATTCGCGATCGTTGTATGACATCGAAATTTTCTGTTGTCCCGCTGTAATATGACCTAGTAGATAGTGTCGGAAGTTCCATGCAGCTTTTCGTGGACCATGCTGTAGTATACAGAGAATTTGCACCATTAGAAAATTGCAACGAAATGCAGGAAGATCTGCAGCGGATAGGCCCTTGGAGCAGGGAGTGTCAACTGACCCTTAACATCGACAAATGTAATGTATTGCGAATACTTAGAAAGAAGGATCCTTTATTGTATGATTATATGATAGCGGAACAAACACTGGTAGCAGTTACTTCTGTTAAATATCTGGGAGTATGCATACACAACGATTTGAAGTGGAATGATCATATAAAATTAATTGTTGGTAAGGCGGGTGCCAGGTTGAGATTCATTGGGAGAGTCCTTAGAAAATGTAGTCCATCAACAAAGGAGGTGGCTTACAAAACATTCGTTCGCCCTATACTTGAGTATTGCTCATCAGTGTGGGATCTGTACCAGGTTGGGTTGACAGAGGAGATAGAGAAGATCCAAAAAAGAGCGGCGCGTTTCGTCACAGGGTTATTTGGTAAGCGCGATAGCGTTACGGAGATGTTTAGCAAACTCAAGTGGCAGACTCTGCAAGAGAGGGGCTCTGCATCGCGGTGTAGCTTGCTGTCCAGGTTTCGAGAGGGTGCGTTTCTGGATGAGGTATCGAATATATTGCTTCCCCTGACATATACCTCCCGAGAAGATCACGAATGCAAAATTAGAGAGATTCGAGCGCGCACGGAGGCTTTCCGGCAGTCGTTCTTTCCGCGAACCATACGCGACTGTAACAGGAAGGGAAGGTAATCACAGTGGCACGTAAAGGGCCCTCCGCCACACACCATTGGGTGGCTTGCGAAGTATAAATGTAGATTTATATGTAAAATATTTTGACGATTATCTACGGTAGACGTTGTTTTGAAACACTACTGGTGTGTGCCTGCTCCATTCGAGGCCACTCGCTGTGACTGCACAAGATTACATTAGCTTCCCGTTAATGATCGAAAACCAAGAAGAAAGATCAAGCTTTAACGTCTCGTTGACAACGAGGTTATTAGAGACTCGCATCATGTTCTTAAGCAATTTAGGGAAATCACAGGAAACCTATGCCTGTATGGCCAAATGGGGAATCGAACCGTCGTTCTCCTTAACGCCAGTACAGTATCTTATCACTGAGCCACGCTGTTGGGTGCACTGAATCGTTTCCAGATTTAAGATTCGTTTAGAACCGGTGATGTCTGAGAACGTGATAGAAAAAGAAATTGGAGTCAGTATGCAAAATATAGGGGAGTCAGCAGTAGAGCCAGAATTTAAAAGAGCTTTAGAATGATTGGGATCAAATAAGCCAGTAGTGATAAATAACATTCCATTGGAATTTCTAAAATCGCCGGGGGAAGTGGAAACCAGACTATTCCAGTTGAATCCAAGAGACTGGCGACGTACCATCACATTTTCGGAAACACTCCATCCATTCAGTTTTGAAGATAGTAACAACCGGTAAATGCGAAAACTAACGCACAGTCACCTTAATAGCTCATGCATCCAAGTTTCTGAAAAGAATAATACACGGAAGAATGAAAGGAAAAATTGAGGAACTGTTAGATGACAATAAGGTTGCCTTTAGGAAAAGTAAAGGCACCGGAGAGGCAGTCCTAACGTTGTGCTTAACAATGGACGCAAGACTAATGACAAATGAAGACACTTTCATAGGATTTGTCGACCTAGAAAAAACGGTTGATAATGTAATTTGGTGCAAATTCGAGAAAAATGGGATTAAGCTATAGGGAGAAAGGGTAATATACGATATGTAGAAGAACCAAGAGGGAACAAAAAAAGTGGAAGACGAAGAACAAAGTGCACGGGTTTAACAGCGTGTAAGACAGGAATTCAGTCATTCGTCCCTACTGTTCAGTCTATAAGTCGAAGAAGCAAAGACAGAAATAAAAGAATGTTTCAAGAATGGGATTAAATATCAAGGTGAAAAGATATCAGTGATATGATTCGCTGATGACATTGCTGTCATCAGTGAAAATGAATAAGTTACAGGATCTGTTCAATGGAATGATCGGTCTGACGAGTATAGAATATGCATCGAGTGTAAACCGAAGACGAAAGCAATGGGGAGTAGCAAAAATGAGAATAGCGATAAACTTAACTTCAATATTCGTGATCACGTAGTAGAAATTAAGGAATTTTACCACCTTGGGAGCAAAGTAACCGCTGAACGAGGCGAGGAGGACATAGAAATCAGACTAGCACAGGCAAAAGAGGGCGTTCATGGCAACGTTTGAGATGCGCTGCTACAGAAGGATGTTCAAAATTAGGTGATAAAATACGGAATGAGGACGTTTCCGCAGAATCGACGAAGAAAGGAAAATACGGAAAATACTGACGAGGAGAAGGGACAGGATTACAGGAGAACTGTTGAGATATCAGGGAATAACCTCCCTGGTACTAGATGGAACTGTAGAGGAAGACAAACATAGATAATACATCCATCAAATAATTGAGGACGTAGGTTGGTGAAATGCAGGGAGCGAAAGGTTGTCTGTTTGGTGAGCAAACCAGAACTGACTTTGAAAAAACAACGATCACCTTAAAACAGGCAACTCAAATTACATCATACACCCTGGATGCTGATGATGTAAGTTGGATTTCCTGCGTAAGGTGCAGGAAATATTTCCGACGCCAGTTCTATTTTTCCCACGCTATAAAAGTTGTACCGAGTCCAAACTGCAGTTCTAAGAATCGACTGTGCGAGGTGGTTCAGTGACAACGACACTGCACTTACACAAGGCGGACGTCACTTCAAATCTCGGTTGTGTTATTCCGATGTGAAATCACCGCAATTTTCCTAAACCATGTGTGGCAAATGCCGGTAGGAATCATTTGAAAGTACACCGCCGAATTCCGTCTCCAGTGCAAGTTTCTGATCTGTGCCTAATAACCTCGTCAACGACTGGAAGCTAGAGGACATGAAATAGAGGCAGCAGGTGAAAAGGAGGCAATATCATTCAGTATGTACATTGAGAAACACATAAACTAAACTAAAGCGAAGTGTAGAAAAGGCATTAAAATTAGGAGAGAAATAAAAGCTTCACAGTTTGTCATGACGACATGCAATTCTGTCGAAGACAGCAATATTGACCGGAAGGGATAGTATCATGAAAAAGAGAGAATACTACCAACAGCAGTTCAAATGGTTCAAATGGCTCTGAGCACTATGGGACTTAACATCTGTTGTCATCAGTCCCCTAGAACTTAGAACTACTTAAACCTAACTAACCTAAGGACATCACACACATCCATGCCCGAGGCAGAATTCGAACCTGTGATCGTAGCGGTCGTTTGGTTCCATACTGTAGTGCCTAGAACCGTTCGGCCACTCTGGTCGGCCCATTTGATCATAAGGGTGTTGTATATGCAGGGGATGGAGAAAAATATGGAAACACTAAAAGCACACCTTTTTACCATGAGGCTTAGGAAAAACGTTGTCATTCTTCTCGGAATGGATAAATACAGGTCCTGTGTGATTATAAAGGGAATCTTATACCGTTCGTCCTGCAGAATAGAAGCAAGGTCAGGTAACGATAATGGAGGTGACCAGAGGCTCAGTTACTCTGAAATTTAGTGACTGCGACGACGAAGGGAGATGCGACAACGACGAAGGGAGATGCGACAATTCATCCTCCTGCTTACAGTTTCAGTGCTAGAACGACATGCGCTGTATGAACAGGGGCCGTATCGTCTTGGAAAATCACCATTGGCGAACCACCATTGTTGCATGGGATTCAGAGTCCGCCCCTGGTAGCTGAGTGGTCAGCGCGACGGAATGTCCGGCCCGGGTTCAGTTCCCGGCTGGGTTGGAGATTTTCCCCGCTCAGGGACTGGGTGTTGTGTTGTACTTA
This sequence comes from Schistocerca gregaria, assembly GCF_023897955.1. NCBI lineage: Eukaryota > Metazoa > Arthropoda > Insecta > Orthoptera > Acrididae > Schistocerca > Schistocerca gregaria. Next base: position 118,931,505 of record NC_064925.1, read on the forward strand.
TCATCATCATATCATCCCCATCGACACGCAAGTTGCCGAAGTGGCGTCAACTCGAAAGGCTTGCACCAGGCGAACGGTCTACCCGACGGGAGGCCCTGGCCACTCGGCATTTCCAAGGGATTCAGACAGGATGGTCGTATAATCCTTGGCAATAATGCGAACCTTTCCAGAGCAGTCATGAGGTCCGTGAAATACCACGATATTGCTGCTCAAATTTTAACCGCACCGCCGGCCGCGGTGGTCTCGCGGTTCTAGGCGCGCAGTCCGGAGCCGTGCGACTGCTACGGTCGCAGGTTCGAATCCTGCCTCGGGCATGGATGTGTGTGATGTCCTTAGGTTAGTTAGGTTTAAGTAGTTCTAAGTTCTAGGGGACTAATGACCACAGCAGTTGAGTCCCATAGTGCTCAGAGCCATTTGAACCATTTTTAACCGCACCCCCGCCGTTGGGACGTAAACTCGGTCAGAAGTTGGAAACAGTGTGAAACAGGACTCATTCGACGAAACGACTTTCCTCTATTGCTTCACAGTCCAGGCTTTGTGGCTTTGGCAGCACGTTTTCCTGTTACGGGCATTTACGTCACTGATGAGTTGTTTTGAAATTCCAGGTATTCCTGCAAGTCACGGTTTATGGATCTCCTTTCAAGTTGTTTTGGTGCCGGCAGGTTTTGCGAGTGCGACATTCGACTCTGCAGTGACTTCAGCAGCGATTGTATTTTTCGTGACGATCGCCTTCAATAATCGTGCCTCACCTTCACGCAAAACTCACTTTCGTTCGCGTTGTGACTTAGCGGATGATTTTTTCTGCTTTCTTTGTGTGCGGTATAAATCTTTGATGTGATGCCTCTTAAAACTACAAACACTTCGACTACTTTGGTTTCGTAAGCACTCGTTATGCGGACGCCACATTCGACTTCAGTTAGCGCTGATATAACACAACTACACAGTACACTCTTCTGATCACGCTGGCACCTGAAATATTGCAGAAACGCCGTTCGTCGTGAAATACAACAGCGCAACCTGCAGACTTAGCCAGCGTCTGCATCTATGTTCAAGCACGCCTTTCTCGCGGTATTTGCATACTTCTGTCCCACCCCTGTATTACAATTAACCAGTTTCATCTCTAATGAGTCATAATTAGGACTAAAAATTAGTGTCATGTTACGAAAGTACTGTACTAGAGTTTTAGTTACTATTATGAGTCTTGGCAATCGAAAGCTGCAAACCGTAATGTATGTACCAAATGTGTTCAAGACATTCGTGAGTAAAAGAGTGATCTGAAATACACTACTGGCCATTAAAATTGCTACACCAAGAAGGAATGCAGATGATAAACGAGTATTCATTGGACAAGCATATTTACTAGAACTGACATGTGATCACATTTTCACGCAATTTGGGAGCATAGATGCTGGGAAATCAGTACCCAGAACAACCACCTCTGGCCGTAATAACGGCCTTGATACGCCTGGGCATTGAGTCAAACAGAGCTTGGATGGCGTTTACAGGTACAGCTGCCCATGACAGATGAAATACAGTTGCTTGAAAACATTCTGATTTCAGAGGGTACCAGCTTCAGGAGCAATAGATTCCAAATCTCCATCATCATCGTCAGCATTTTCAGGTGATTCACTGCCTTTGCAAGTTGTAGCATCAATTTCTTCACCCTCAACACATGATATTTCACTTACTTCCTCTTCTTCAGTAAAAACTGCCTGTATTTAAGAACTACTGAAAAGTTGAAGCAAGAAACTCTAACAACGGCTACAAAAATAAGTAGGAAATGGTAATTTTGTCATTGCAGGTGTTTCGTGGAATACCTTATGATCATTCTATTTTCATAATGTATTCAAAAAACAAATGGTACAGCACAAAAACAATAAATAAATTTTATTCAAATGGCTCTGAGCACTATGGGACTTAACATCTATGGTCATCAGTCCCCTAGAACTTAGAAATACTTAAACCTACCTAACTTAAGGACAGCACACAATACCCAGCCATCACGAGGAACAGAAAATCCCTGACCCCACCGGGAATCGAACCCCGGAACTCGCGCGTGGGAAGCGAGAACGCTACCGCACGACCACGAGATGCGGGCAAATTTTATTCCATTGTAGATATAAAACTGTAGAGAAAATCATTGGATACAGTTGACTCGGGGGGAGAAAGTCATGTTTTGATAATAATAGTTTTAAAACAGGGGAGGTACATGTTTGAAATGTGCTTATGGGGCCGTATTGACCCTAGTGAAACTAGGAATGTTAAGCAGTGGGACGTATTCAAATTAATGCGAAGTACTGCTAAAATGTAGTAAGACCTCGACACTGATAGAAAATAAAGGATATCTGTGCTGGAAACAATGACTTATCCTCCTGAAACGATTTTTCTTACGACTTATTCATAACATTACTCGATAAGGAATTTCGGAACGTGCTTTTCCGACATCAGTGCCTTCATTTGCCCTGAGTCTACTCGTGTAATTTCAGCTAGTTTACAAAAATTTACATTATTTCCTCTAGAAGAATATATTATTTTATTGTGTTGTTCAGAATCCTTTTAGATATTAATACCGAAATTATCGAAGGTGTAGCCGTGTTTTTCCGTCACGATTATCACAGTTCGAGTCCTTCTGTCGATTCTGTGTGTTATGCCACCCACAAAATTTATTTTAACACGAAAACGCGAAGATTTTGCCGTCAGCTCGTATGTTAATGTAGAGCTCTACATCGATCTTCTGCGACGTTTGAGGGAGGACATGAGAAAAAATGTCCAGAAAGTGGCGTTCAGATGACAGTTCATGCGCCGGCCGGAGTGGCCGAGAAAAAAAAATCGGTTCTAGGCGCTACAGTCTGGAACCGCTCGACCGCTACGGCCGCAGGTTCGAATCCTGCCTCGGGCATGGATGTTTTTTTTTTATTATGGTTTTAGGGCGCAAAATTGCTACGGTCATTAGCGCCCGGTCTGTGACTTAGGAAAAGCTAAAAAAACGAAACTGGAAACCAGCAACAATGGGAGCTAAACTGAAAACAGTGGGGAAACCAAAAACAGAAGGAAAGCTTAAAAACCACTACGGAATAGGGTTGTTTGTCCCCAAAAAGAGCTTACTGACATCATCTCACTGGCACTAATGAACTCGAGAACACATGGATGTGTGTGATGTCCTTAGGTTAGATAGGTTTAAATAGTTCTAAGTTTAGGGGACTGATGACCACAGCAGTTAAGTCCCATAGTGCTCAGAACCATTTGAACAGCGCATGCTGCCTACAGTATCCAAAATCTTTTGACTGAGAACAAGGTGGTACCTACCTGCGTTACTCACCAGACACAGCTCCCTGTGACCTTCTTACGCTTCTCCGGGACAAAAATCACGGTGAAGAGTCGAAAATTTGTTGTAGTGGAGGGGATTCAGGCCGATTCGCAGACGATGCTAGTCGCCCTAACAAGGAAAGAATTCCAGGATGTGTTTGAAAAGTAGCAGAATCCTTGTGCTCGGTGTATTCGCTCCTAAGGGGACTACTTTCAAGATGACAATGCACCATAATTGATGCCTTTCGAGATTTTTTGGAAGCCACATCGTAGTCTCTCTGAATTATCCGTTGTTTTGTTTTAAGTTTAGGGATGTGGCGTCGCGGTCTACGGACCGCGGCGCAGCTGTTTCCTATACCGGGCCAAGTTAATACCGCTGCTACCGACAGAGACGCTGGAAAATGCTGGACTCACCACCACGATGGTGTAGCGTGGCGTGTGTTTACGGACGTGGCGGCCACCAGATAAGCGGACAAACAGGCGGTGGCCCCAGAGATCAACGGCCGATAGCGTGACTCCACGCGACGATATTCAGCAGGCGACAACGAAGGGACCAAGCTCGCTATATCTTCACGGTGCCTGTACTTTAGTTCCACATGACAAGGCGGATTCCTAAACCCCGCAAAGTCCCGGCTGCTCCCTGAGTCTGGCAAATATGGCACTACATTTTTTGTAGGCTATTACCAGTTAGAACAGCAGTTGACACTGTCTTTTGGTTTTCGATGCTCTAAGCCTGAAAACACAAAGAAATCCGGTTCTCTGCGAGCTACTTGTCGCTCCGCCCTGGGCACTTATATACGCCTGTAGGTGCACAAAGAGCAGTACTGTAGCACCAACAGTATGTCACGTGGATGCGACCTGTTTTGCAACTTTTCTCCAACATTGTACGTAAACTATTCGGTACAAGTTTTTGAAACTTTCGTCACCAATAGCCTCATATGCCGGGTTCGTGATGAACTGGCTATCTTTCCGTTGATGATCATAGTGTTCGTGATATTTCGAAATAACGTAGACCAACACACGATATTCGTATAGTTCGCAAAGAAAAATATGAGTCTCTGTGAGTTTGTGTTTGGTGCATATTAGGTCATACATTGCTGCAAATGAAATGTAGCTAACATATTGAATTTTTCTTTAATTTGGGAAAATGGATTTTGAGTACTGCACTCTGTTCTGCCCAAATGCGGTACAATAAGCACAGTGGTGAATTATTCATAACGTTATTCATAACATAACGGATTTTTAGCGAATAACATCATGCAAAGAAAAGAATACTTTCCAGAATGAGATTTTCACTCTGCAGCAGAGTATGCGCTGATATGAAACTTCCTTGCAGATTAAAACTGTGTGCCGGACCGAGACTCGAAGTCTGGACCTTAGTCTTTCGCGGGCAAGTAGAGCACTTGTCCGCGAAAGGCAAAGGTCCTGAGTTCGAGTCTCGGTCCGGCACACAGTTTTAATGTGCCAGGAAGTTTCAAAAGAATACTTTGTCATATGGTTCATATGCGGAACTTTCGTATATACAGATAACAGTGGCTACAGATTTATCAATGAAATAATGTAATTTTTAATGGCCATTGATAGCTGATGAAATGAGGAATTATGTGGGCCTGCAACAAGATAAGAAAACAAATTAGATGTTTCTTATACTGACAGTAAGCTTCTTATAAGCTGTTGACCTGTCATGTCCATAGTTGTTTGTTTAATAATACACATTGTGTCCCAGTCTCGTTAGAGCTGTAGCTATGAAAGGCGAAAGTCATGGATAATGTTCACCAAACTGTTTATTCAAAATAGTCGTCCCCGGATTCAATAAACAGCTGAAATCGTATTAAAGTGTTTTTTAACAGTCACTTTAGTCCTCCATTGGAACTACACTCGGTACTGCAGCATAGTATCCTTGGATGTTATTAATGGCATCGTAACGGTGCACCTCTCATTGCCAACTCCAGTTTGGGGAGCAATTAGAAATTTTCTGGAGCCAATTGCGACAAATGCAGCGGGTGCTCCAGGACTGTGATCCGATTTGCTGGCCAAAAATTCTCCCACGATCGCCGATTTATGCGGTGAGGAGAGACCATGGACCTGCCTCTCCGTATTTGGGTCGCATTCGACCAATTCTTCCCCCACAGAGACAAAACGTAGCACAAAACTTGGTATTATCTCACTGCTCCACTGCTATTTTAAGACGAATGTCTCACAAATTCTGTTAGTTTTGTAAAACCTCGTCACCAGCTTTGTAGAGGCGAAAAAAGTGGTCCACCTAAAACATTCATATATCTTTACGTACTATACGAATATGTAATAAAAAATGGGAGTTCCTATTTTTTAAAAACGCAGTTGATATCCGTTTGACCTATGGTAGCGCCATCTAGCGGGTCAACCATAGCGCCATCTGGTTTCCTCCTTCGAGCTAGACGAGTTTCGTTCTTTGTAGTTTTTTCGTTTGATCCTTATTTCGTGAGATATTTGGCCTGGTCACTATCAATGGACCACCCTGTATAACAAATGCAATGTACAACTACTGTATGTTCACGTCTAAGAGTTCACTAAACGACGTTCCCTGTCTAATTCAGCCCTGGACGATGATCTATAAGCAAGTGGGCGAGAGCTGCTCTTGTGTCTTCTGTCTGTTGTCGTCCGGTCATTGAGGGATTGTACTCGGCTGGCAATTGGCCGTGGCGAAGTCGGTATCTTCAACCTCAGCGCCGCGTCTGGCGGTGGCGGAAATCGCAGAAATGGCGAGTCTGTGGCACAGGCGTCAACTCGCATCTTCGCACCTGTGGTGCTTTTGCACCGCCTGTGTCTTTTACGGACGACGTAGCAGTTGGAGTTGAGGCCAGGACGCTGCTGCAGCGATGCTTGACTTCCTACACAGTTGTTGTTGGAACTTAAGGGCTCCTAACGCCGCAACTCGCACTTATAGTGCAATGCAGTTTGCAATATCTAACGGAACTGAAACACCCATGTACACTGTGCTCAGGATTTTGTAGCAGAGCTGCAGCTTCATCAGTGTGATAGGTGAAATTACCATAGCTGTATTTTGGCAGAAGAAGCAAAATTTTACGATGCAACAAGAGAAACTTGGGCGTTAGTCGGAACTGGCCAGTAGTAACGATTCTCTGAAGCACGAATAGGTTAAAAACTCAGGCGACAATAAGTGCCTGAGGAAAAAAATGGTTCAAATGGCTCTGAGCACTATGGGACTTAACATCTGTGGTCATCAGTCCCCTAGAACTTAGAACTACTTAAACCTAACTAACCTACACACATCACACACATCCATGCCCGAGGCAGGATTCGAACCTGCGACGGAAGCAGTCGCGCGGTTCCGGACTGAGCGCCTAGAACCGCGAGACCACCGCGGCCGGCCAGTGCCTGAGGATCCAAATCATAATGCTACACCGTCACATGATAGTATTAAGCATTATTATCTGGATTTGTCCACATGCATTTATGGATTATGCCATCCAGTCATAGAAGTGTGTAAGGTGAATCTGATATTTAAACAGTGTAAAACTTGATGTATTCGTATGTAAGCCGGTGTCAGACATGTGCTTGAAAATGATGCAATGTCGAAATTAGCTAATCTCACAAATTAAATAAAGGAAATTGATATAGAGCCTACAGCGGATCAGGTTTTCGTTTGTAAAAGAGAAGGTAATTGGACGCCAGAGTCTCGAGCGAAGTCGACGACCTGGCTCGTCACAAACGTGTTCCATTTGATTCAGATCACAACTCTGGGCTGTCCTGTTAGTCTCAGGAATGTTAATGTCCACAAACCATTGGTTCTCAGATGATATTATGACATGGTGCATTGTTATGCCTACGCTCGATGGTAACGATACGAAGCTATTGCGACGGTATTGCTTGCCAAACACTCAAGATTCCAATAAATTATTACGTATTTTGTTACCTTTCTCCAGTCCATTACATTTCTACCAATATCCTCGATTAATAAAAATAAATATTGTTCAACAAAGATTACGCTTAACTAGTCTTTTCAGCATTGTGTCATACAGGATGTAACTAGCATAAAGGTAGATATTGTTATATGTGATACCTTAATGTGTGCACACATCAGTGTGTTCGTTGTTTTTTTCTGTGCGTCTAACAGTATTCCCGTAAAAACGTGTCATAATTTACTACCTAACGCTTTCTACACGGTCGTAACTGCACCGTTAAGTGGGCGACACCTGTCCGTATAGACGATCCATTTTGCGTTCAAGTGTCACTCTTCAGCACTTGACATGTTGTTCAGGGGAAAATAAGCATTAATGGCTTGCTCTTGCCGCATGTACTTGGAGCTACTAACCAACGTAAAGACATATTACTCTTAATGATTATAATTACGAGGGTAATTCCAAAAGTAAGGTCTCCTATTTTTTTTTATAAATACATAGACGTGTTTATTTCTAGAATGGTTTACATCTGTTTACAGCTTGAACATTTAGCTATTTTTCGACATAATCACCATTTCTTTCGATGCATTTTTGTAGACGCTGGGCCAGTTTTTGTATGCTCATGTCAGCTCCGCGGCTTTGGCGAAGAAGGATGCCGGCACTGGCGTGATTGTTGCTTGGTCTCAGGTGTAAATTGGTGTGCCCAGTTTTGGTCACCCGTGACAACTGAGTCCAGAAATTTGTCATGTTGGGCTGCAAGGCGGTGAAGAAATGCCCTGGAAGCATCAACTCTTTGCCGCATGTGGTCCTCAGTCAGCATTAGTGGCACCCATCTTGCGCACACCTTCCGGTAGTTCAATGTCTCGGTTAAATTCCTGTGAGCGGTGCTTCGGGAAACCTCAGCAACCAACGCGCAGAGATCATCCAGAGTGATCCGTCGATCTTCACGCATGCTGTGCTCAACCTTCAACACTGTCTCCTCAGAAACTGACGGTCTTCCGCTCTTTTGTTCGTAGTGAATTTCGGTCCGACCAGCTGCAAACTCTCTTCACCACTCACGAACATTTTTGACATCCATGCACGACTCGCCATACACTTCCGTCAATTGGCGATGGATATCAATCGGCACAGTGCCCTTTGCTTTCAAAAACCGAGTAACTGCGCGCAATTAGCACTTTGCGGTAACATCCAACGGGAGCTCCATTTTCAACAGCTGCCTAGACAAGACTGAGCATCTCAGTGCGGCGTGCGCATGTTTACACAAAGTGCGTGAAGCACTAACAGTGTGACCAACTGCCACACAAACAGAGTACTGTACTTATAAAAAAAAATAGGATACCTTGCTGTTGGGATTAGCCTCGTATTAGTCTGCAGATAAAGTAAATCTGTCTCTTAAACTAACATACGACTGGGAGAGCGGTGTACTGACCACATGCCCTTCCATATCCGCATCCAGTGACGCCTGTGGGCTGAGGATGACGCGTGTGGCCTGAGGATGACACGGAGGTCGGTCGGTACCGTTGGGCTTTTAAATAAAGTAAATTCTGATGTAATGTTGTTCAGTAAACAGTACCTAGTCACCAATAAAAATATCTGCACTTAATACCAGTTACACCCTGTATAAGATATTTAATGTGTGGGTATGATTATTAAATACGAAAGAAATGTTAGGAAAATGTTACTTAAATCGTTATCGTCAGGTGCTGGCTTTCTGAAAACATTGTTTATTGTGCATGAAATTAAGTCACTCTTTATTATGCGAGAGCATTGGTCTATTCAGTCCTTAGTGAAGCAGTCAGAGAGGAAAGGGTAACGGGTGTAAAATATCGCTCAGCAAATTAGTTTCACTTAAAAATGGAGAAAAGCGTTGTGTAACTGTGGGTATAAGTACACAAGGAAGTCGTGTGTTTATGTTTGAAGACTGTCCTTTGCCTCGATGCGGCTTCGTTCGTTGCTTCATGACGGAAGCATGAAAGGTGGAGTGAAAGCTACGATCTTAATGCCCCTCTCACGTTCTGGTCATTTGATGGGCCGCTCTCCGTCCAGTTTCAGACAGTACGGGCATCATAAATGACGAAACGGCAGACAATCACCTGATTCGCGTGATTCGGAGAGCTAATTCTATTTTTCTTCCTCCTCGTGAACTGGGTCCTATCACTTATCGTCTTGTCCTTCAGGTATCCAGCCTATAGTAGCATTTCTGCACACAGCATGACAAATTATGATTGTGACAGCGTTCTGTTTGCCTTCATTCAGACTACGTTACGATCGTACACTACCTGATCAAAAGTATCGGGCATCCCTATGGAATGCGGACTTGGTCGCTGGATGTACGATGGGTGAACCCACCAGTGTAAATGAAAGCGGAAAGTACAGGGTTTCACAAATTCGTTGTACAAAAGCAACCTTTAATTGTGAAACCCTCCTTGCACCGTTAGTTTCCGACGTTCCCGCTAGATTGTGGTTTGTAAGAATGAGTTATTCCACCAGTCATCATGGAGACTATAACAGTACAAAGTGGGCACAGAGTTGTTTATGGTTTCTTGACTACAAATCCGATACAACAGTTCAGAGATATTATAGGATATATGTTCCGCCTTTTTGTAAACACGCGTTTTTTTCTTTTTACCCCAACATATTTCAGCACTTCTGTGCCCTCATCGGTGGGTTTTTGTTTATTAAAAACTGCAGAAAGTGAACATATTTTGGGTTGTAACTGATCGAAAGAAGTGAGGCCTAAAGAAAGTTTTTGTCCGTTTTGCTTCTCATGACGCGTATTTCCTGCAGATGATTAAGAAATGATCTGTAATTGAACTTCTTTGAACATGTTTTTATAATGTCAATAACTGTTTAACCCAGGCTTTCTTGAAGACATTTCTTCATTACGTATCGTCTTTCTGATCTATACAAAGTGATATTTTCCACCGTGTACGAATTACAGGGATCGATCGCTGAGAGGATACGGAACAAAAGAAAGGTCTAATGAACTTATGTCCGGAAATGTATAGTTTCCATACTACATACCATTTATTCAATCATACTTCGTTACACAGACTACGGTCTACTACGCGCTGTACCGTACAGCCACAGTTACAGTATGCATGGTTTCCTCCTAGAGGGTGGTACTGTTCCCCGTACGTCACGGGTTCGATTCCAGGCGGGGTCAGGAATTTTCTATGCCTCGTGATGACTGGGTGTTGTGTGCTGTCCTTGGGTTAGTTAGGGGACTGATGACCTTTGATGTTAAGTCCCATAGTGCTCAGAGCCATTTGAACCATCCTCGTACGTCATGTCCTGGCATCCTCTCCTGCCATGTTGTTGTTGTGGTCTTCAGTCCAGGGACTGGTTTGATGCAGCTCTCCATGCTACTTATCCTGTGCAAGGTTCTTCATCTCCCAGTACCTACTGCAACCTACATTCTTCTGAATCTACTTAGTGTATTCATCTCTTGGTCTCCCTCTACGATTTTCACCCTCCACGCTGCCCACCAATACTAAATTGGTGACCCCTTGATGCCTCAGAATATGTCCTACCAAGCGATCCCTTCCTCTAGTTGTGCCACAAATTTATCTTCTCCCCAATTCTGTTCAATACCTCCTCATTAGCGATGTGATCTACCCATCTAATCTTCAGCATTCTTTTGTAGCATCTCCTGCCATGTCGGCAAGATCTTGCCATAGTAATTGGTTATGTTGAGTCCGAGTCACTTCTCTTGCCGACTCACCTTGTAGTGGATGTGATGCAGCGTTGTACGCCATGGTTCCGTATTTGTACCGAGAGCTTGCCGACATGGTGTTTACTTACGGAAAGCAAATGGTACGGTTCGGCGAGCAGCAAGGTTGTATCAGGACACCTATCCCCGCCGACAACAACCACAGCATTCGGTGTTTGCAACAGTGTTTCAAATGGCTCTGAGCACTATAGGACTTAGCTTCTTAGGTCATCAGTCCCCTAGAACTTAGAACTGCTTAAACCTAACTAACCTAAGGACATCACACACATCCATGCCCGAGGTAGGATGCGAACCTGCGACCGTAGCGGTCACGCGGTTCCAGACTGTAGCGCCTAGAACCGCTCGGTCACTCAGCCCGGCCGCAACAGTGTTTCGCCGTTTTTTTAGATAGGGGCCGTTCAGAGACCAGGAAATAATAAAGGACGTACCCGAAATGTTCGGACACCAGGCTTGGAGAAAATGTGATTAATACTGTGGAAGGCGACCGCCGTGTCAGCCGTGTCAGTACCAAGCAATAGAGCCTCCAGTACAGAGTGTGCCAGATGACCGTGTGGAACATTCTCCATGACAATTGTTACTACCCCTATCACCTACAGCGTGTGCAGGGTTTACTACCAACAGACTCCACTTCGCGAGCAGTTTTGTCGGTGGTTTTTTCACCAGGCAGCCTCGATTCTGGGATTTATGTGATTCATTCTATTAGCAAATGAGGCCACCGTTACGCGAAGTCGTAACTTCAGCTTTCATGACAGTCATCTGTGGGACAGTATGCAGAACCCCCATGATACGGTGCCAGCCAATCATCAGCATCGGTGCAGCCGGAATGTGTGGGCCTGGATTACTGGCGACAGTATTTCTCCCACGTCGCCTAACAAACACGAGCTAGTTGCGCGACCGAGCGAGCTGGCACAGTGGTTAGCACTCTGGTTCCAACCCACGTCCGGCCATCCTGATTCTGGTTTTTCATTATTTCCCTAATTCATTGCCAGCCGGGGTGGCCGAGCGGTTCTAGGCGCTACAGTCTGGAACCGCACGACCGCTTCGGTAGAATCCTGCCTCGGGCATGGATGTGTGTGATGTCCTTGGGGTTAGTTAGGTATAAGTAGTTCTAAGTTCTAGGGGACTGATGACCTCAGAAGTTAAGTCCCTTGTGCTCAGAGCCATTTGAACCATTTTGAACCTGATTCATTTCAGGCAAATACCGGGATGGTTCCTTTGAAAGGACACGACCGACTTTATTCCCCATCCTTGCCTAATCCGGTGGGACAGATGGATTTGCCGTTTGGTCCCCTCGCCCCAAGTCAACCAACCAGCCAACAATCGGTGTTTCATGCTGGTTACTTTGCCTCCCCTGATGGAAGAAGTGCCATTGACGATTCGAAGGGTTATGTGGCTGTTACATGGTGGTGCTCCGGCCCACTTCGCCGTTAACGTCCGAACGCATCTCGATCGTGACTTCCCTGGTCGATGGATCGGACGAGTGGGTCCAGTTGCATGGCCTGCTCGTTCACCGGATCTCAACCCGTGCGATTTCTGGTTATGGGGCCACCTCAAAAGTATCGTGCATGCAGAGCCCTTTCCAGATGTGGAGACCCTGGAGCAGCCTATTCATGCTGCCTCTGACTGTTTGAGACCATTTTCAACACATTAAGTGTGGCTGTATGTTACTATGCATTTAAGACCGCAGCCTCTGTAATAATGTATGGTTGTATGAATAGCCTTTGGTGGACCATCCATTGCTGGGTGGTTCATTAGACCTTTTTTGATCCGTATCCTCTCATCGATATACGTCTTATACAGTCAGTGTAATTTAATGTGATACTGACCGTTTTAAAGGGCATGGAAGTTGTGGCTACTCAGCACATTCCTAAATAATTTGATTCTCATCAGGGTACCCTCCATTCAGAGGCTGTTGTATGCAGCGACTGTTATTGACTTGTAAATAATAGATTTCAACCATCAGCCGTCCTTTTGAAAATTTATTGGCAGATCTAGATTTCAGCTAGAAATTAGCCATTCTCAATGCACTATCATTTAGTATTCAATGAACGGTGGATGAAGCCCGACCAAGAGGCCTTACATGCATTGATCAAAAATGATAGTGCATTGGAAATGCCTAGTTTCTAGCTGAAATCTAGTTCTGCCAATAAAATTTCAAAAGGACTACTGATAGCTGAAATCTATCATTTAATTTGATTCTTTCTCTGTGAGAGTTAGTCGCAGCACCTATTCTGTCATACCTCGTTGCTTTATCTGGTGGTTTATGATAGTTTTTATGTTTAGAGTGTGCCTTCTATCTCTGCAGGGAAGGATGGGAACGCAGCATGCAAGCTCCTGACTTTGAGATGAACTACAATGAACTTGCGAAGAAATATAGTGACAGCTAGATTAAAGGAATTTCAAAGCCACTTCGTTGATACATGTCAGATAACATTGTTAGAGACATTCCGTGTTTTCCCATCTCCATTTGATGTCCTTGAATGAGAGTCTTGTTACTCATCTACGCTGCTCTGCTCTGGCGATATGCAGTGCTATTAACACTGTAAGATCATTAGTGTGCCTTCTACGTATCGTGTAACTTACGCACAGATTTGTAACCATGATGCTAGATTTACAACACATACATACTTTTAATGTGGTTCAAACACGTGTATTTCAGATTAATTAAAGTTTCATTCATTTTTAGCTACCCGGTATTTGGTTTAGCTTACAACAACACATAACGCTGCACTAACCCGAACATTGTTAATGAAGTAATATTGTATTTCTTAATCAGAACTGTATTGGAAAGTGGTATGGAGTTAGGACTTGATGATTGGTTACCCACTCTCTGTGAATGTCTAGTCTGAAAACAATGTATTGCCAAGTCTTTTTTAAAAGAAAATTTCGTTGTATTCAAAAATACTATGAGACACGATAATCTGGACATCTGTTACGTAAAAGGAAATCAGGCGTTTGACGGTACTGTTATAACGTTAACATTAAGTTGTCCACGTAAGAAAGTTATTTTTATAAAACCATAATGATTTTATGGCTTTCACTGCCCATGTTGACACGGTTCTAGCATCTTCGTGTGAGCATCTACATTCGAGATAATGCAATGTAATCACAGAAGCTTGAATTCAGTAATTGTGATATTATGATTATAAAAGCATATAATCACTTGAGGTGACCTAAAGCTTGCGCACACACTGATACGCAGACATAGTACAGAGTGATTATGCATTATTACATTATTACTGCAAAATTGTTCATAATATTTCGCAGTACATGTAAATTAACTTTACAATTTTTCTCTCTCAATTCTTTCAATTCGTCGTTCACTTAGTAGTAAATCAAGCAAAATGATATCCTAGGAGCTTGTAATTACAATGTAAACAGATAAATGAATCTTTTTTAAATAATAAATAGTTTATTAAAATTATGATTTTAAATCGCCAAAAAAAACTAATTTTGCTAATATTTTAAATAATTTTGTTAATAAAATGCCTCTTCTGCTTATTTGGTGAAGTTCAATGGCTTTAAAATGTTTACTAACAGTGTATTGTTAATTAATAACTAATAAATTTAATAAATAGCATAGAGAGATAATATTCGTGAATTTGTGCTATAAGCCATGTTAAAAATTATTGATAGTTAAACTTGAATATGTTATGGAAATGTTTTGATTACTTAATACGCTCAGATTATCACATATAATTTTATGATAGACAATTTTTTTTTATTTTCAGATAAACATGTCTTACTATTTTGGGAAGAGTATTTCAGAGACTGACAGTTAGTTGAATATTGCAAAAACAAGCAATTTGTTCATTTGATTTTCAGTTATTACCTCTATTTACACACTTTGGTTCTCTTTATTGCCATGTATTCCCCACATCTATTGTAACTTCTGAGCACCTTACCTGTATTATTCTGGTGAAAACTTTTTTGTTAGCATTAATTTGAGCCCTTTGAAATTTCTTTTCTTATACATCAGATTTCACATAGCCTTTTTATTTCTTAGCGATTTTTGTTTTCAATGAATGTTCATTGTGTGGAGCATTTTATAATTGCTGGGAACGAAGTAGTTATAACGAACTAGCAAATTGTAAATCAAATAATCCAAAGGTTTATTTTTTTGCTATCTGATTACCTGTCCTTGTCGTTTTAGCTGTCTCAAACTTTCAAACTTAAGAGATTTTTTTTTCTCTCACACAATATTTTTTCTGTAGATTAGTCATATGTGTACAAGTTTTGGCTGACATTCATTCAGTCATTCAAGACTGATGCTTGCTGACAGCCTTTCTTAAATCCACCACGATTCCTTAGGAATTATATGTCGTCGGGACTGTTATTTTACATGTCACCCCTTTCACAGATCTGCCCCACCCGTAAAGGTCTGAGGGGTACAGGGGCGTACTACGCCCAAGGTAAGACAAAAGTGTACGAAGTTCTGTCGGAATAGTTCTACCCAGTCCAGGGATATGTTAACCTGTCCAACTATACGCACACATTGGTGTACAAAATCTCAAGAACGAAAATAACTTTTGCATGATGTGACACCACCAAGTAACATAGCTCGATGAAATTTTGGCCGTACATGGAAAGATCTTCTACAGTACAGTACAGAATGTAAGTGGAACGAATACACAATGAACTAAACTAAAACTACACTCCTTCCGAACAAGCAATGAAGGCCCAATGGTACCAACCGACCGACGTGTCATCCTCAGCCCACAGGCGTCACTGGATGCGGATATGGAGGAGTATGTGTTCAGCACACCGCTCTCCCGGGCCGTATGTCTGTTGACGACCGGAGCCGCTTCTTCTCAATCAAGTAGCTCCTCAGTTTTGTCTCACAAAGGCTGAGTGCACCCCGCTTGCCAACGGCGCTCAGCACACCTGATGGTCACCCATCCAAGTGCTAGTCCAGCCCGACATCGCTTAACTTCGGTGATCTGACGGGAACCGGTATTACCACTGAAATACGAACTGAAATACAAACGAAATACGCAAAAATGACACTTTGATTCAAAGACAGTAATTACAATGAAGTCACCGCGATTTATGATGGTCGCCTGGACATTACAAAGTTGGGACACGTTATGGTGTGTGATACCCTGCACGGCAGAGCATGTTCTGCAACGTGATCCCATGATGGGCACAACGTTTGTAAGGACTTCTTGTGGATGGTCGTTGGCGCATGTGGGTGTACTGCAGTACACCCCCAACGCATCCCCCACGTGCTAGATGGGATTAAGGTCGCGGGAGCGAGCAAGCCTGAAGATGAGGCAATGAAGCGTCGAAACTGGTAGCGACAAAATAAAATAAAATCATAAGGACGGCTGTAGATGCTTTTATTTGTCACGATAGTGAACGGCCGTTGTGCCAGAGACGTCCTGCTAAAAGGATGGACATACAAAAGCTAAGCTGTACTTGTACACTTCGTCCTTCTTCCACTTTCCCGATGATTCTTCCCCCTGTGAAGTCATCCAAATGCAGTCTCCGGGACTCGTTTCAATCAAAAACACCGCCACTGTGCACTGTAACCGCTCGTGGATTGACACGCAGTGTCTTTTCCCGTTCCTTCAGCAGCATCCTGTTGCCGGGTCAGCTCCATTTGGTACTATAGTCACAGTGATCTCACATAATTTGACATCCAGCTACCTGCACGTCTGGAAGACCTCTGGCAACGTACCCACGAACTTTCATTCATTTCCGCCGAGTTGTTAATATGTTATGTTACTAGTTTACTTATCTCGTCCGTAAGTTTCGCATAGCAGCATACGGGGTGATCCACGAAGGTATGCAAATATTTTAATATGTTATTCTACAAGTAAAACTAAAGAAAAAAGTTCATATAAACCTAAGTCCGAAAATGTTTAGTTACGGAGTTACGGCTAGTAGAAGTTTTGCCTCAAGTTTAGCAACAAATTCGCTTCGCCGTGTACTGGTACCCGGGCTACGTTGAACAGCATCCAAAATATCATCATCATCGTCTTCATGCATCGAGCGCTCGTACTGATTATAAACGTTTCTCCAGTAACAATCGAAATAATCATGCATTCGGAACCCTGCGAGTTGCATAACGTACGCGATATTCGTTAACTGCAGCCATAGCATTACTATCACATTTGCCGTAAATATACACCATACCGGCGTATTCCTCTGTCGTAAATTTGAAAGGCATCCCTATTTCATTAATAATCTTCTTCTTCTTCTTCTTCTTCTTTCGAATAACCCATTTGGAGGGTACGTTGAATCAACTTTGGCTACTCTCCATTGTATTAGATTTCCTCAGTTTCCAAATTTCCTTCATCCTTTTAGAGTGTTGTTCCCTTTCTTCTTGAGTCCACTTTCGTCTAGTTATTTTCTTTCTCTCCTGAAATTCTGCCTTTTGAACTGCCTTTCTGAAATGTGTTCTGTTTTCTATTGTGTCTATTGTAACTCCAGCATTTTCAATGTCCTTTTCAGTCTCTATGAACTTTGCTGGCTTGGATTTGTAGCTATTGAGTAATGTGAATATCCGCTTGGTTAGTCTGTTGTTATCCATTCTGAATATATGTTCAAAAAACTGTAGTCTCCTCTTCCTCATTACATCAGTTAGTTTCTCCGTTTTCAGATATAGCTCTCTGTTTGGTCTGAACCTGTATTCAGCATTATCGTTTCTTTTAGCTCCCAGTATTTTCCTTAAAATTCTTCTTTCAACCTTCTCTACTTTCTCAAGATCTCCATTTCTTGTTGGTTTAAGTGTTTCTGCCGCATAGAGAGCCTCAGGTCTGGCCACTGTTTGGTAGTGTCTTAATTTCGTGTTCCAGGACAAGGATTTTTTATTATAAACGTTTTTGGTCATATGAAACACACTTTCCATTTTGTGCATTCTAGTTTCTATAGCTATCTTTTCTTTGGCATTGTATGTAATCCACTCTCCTGGGTATTTAAAGGAATCTGTTTTGTGTATTGTGTTGTTGTCAACTGCAATATTTTGAGGAGCATCACAGATGTTTGTCATAAACTTTGTTTTTTTCATAGGATATTTGTAGTCCTACTTAGGCTGCTTGTTTTTGTAGTTCTCTTATTTGTTCTTGGGCATTGTCTAGTGAATCTGTAATCTATAAACTAGAAAAGTTACTATGTGGTTTCACTTAAATACCATGTTGTTTTTATGTTCTTTCACTGAACAGTACAGTAAACTAACTCGTTTCTAGGTTGGAAACGACTGGAACAATTCACTAACGGTTGCCAACAATGACATAAACGTTTCTACATTCTTAATGGAAAGTAAACGAATTTACTTGTGTAATAGTCTTTGCTTCTCTGGATGTTCTGGAAAACTACTGCAGATACACGTTTGCGACATGTTTTATTAGATTCACCAGACCAATAACAACAAAATAAATGGAAATTGTGCTTTACATTAACCTCGTACAGTTTTGCGATGCCTTCATATTAGCGAACTTTTTAAATTTCAGGCAAAATCTTTTATTAGCCGTAACTACGTAACTCATTTGCGGACCTCTGTTTATATGAACTTTTTTCTTTAGTTGTACTTGTAGAATAACATATTAAAATATTTGCATATCTTCGCGAATCACCCTGTATAGTAACAGAAATCTTCCTGTTGTACTGAAATGATAGTATGAATAAGTTTTGTTTTATTCTTTTTTTCTCGTGACAGTTCACTTTCTGCTGGGATGATGATTACATGATGGCATTCTTTCATCGGTAGATATTTTATTGCGATGACATAGACAAGTTATTTATTAGGTGAGTGGCCGCTGCTGGCAGCAGATAATTTACTGGTGCTGATTTTCCTATTTCCAGACTCAGAACAGCCCTGTATCTCGCCAGTTCTCGGTCAGCTCGTGCCTCTTCGCTCCCCATCCGTCGAGCGTTCGCAAGGAGCTGAAACGGTCGCGGAGCACGGAAGAAAACTATGTAAGAACGTGCTGCTTATAGATTTCCTCTGCTTTAAAATAACATACACGCATGTGCTGGTTGGAACTGTGGGGGATTCTACACAGCAAGACAGGCTAACATACGATGTACATAATTACCGACAGCAGTCAGGTACTTTCATAAAAACATCTCAGAGAATAATTTGGTGTCGAAACTGGTGAATGTAATCTAAGTTCTTGTAACGTCGCTGCACGATCACCAAGAGTTTTTCACATTGAGTTTAGACTGCTTCAGAGCTCAACTTACCGATTTAGAAAACATTTCAGTTACACTTAACCAACTGGAAAAATAATGTTCCAACAATTTAAAAAAAACTATAGAAATTAACAAATTATTGATGTCTTGAATCGCACTTGACACCTGAGACTGAAAATAGCGGTATGCTTGCCAAGCCTTATGCGTTCTATTTTGATTACAAGAACGTCGCTAGTGACATGAAAGCTATACTCAGTTGCGTGCAGTACCTCATGGTTTGAAGTATGATATACTTAAATAAATGTGAGAAACTATGATTGTACGTTCGCGATTAAAAGCGTGCCTCAAGTCATTAGCGATGTGTATTCCCAACAAACAGTTATGGCGTTACAAGCAGTATTTTCAGTAATACAGAAAATCACGTTTTCTTAAACAGCTCACAGAAAAAGAGGCGGCTGAAACACTTTGAATGTTACCTACCCAACGAGCTACACGTACAGGAAGACCAAATGCCAACAAACTTTTCTTTTTTTTTCGCAAGTGAAGCACACAAGAATTTACCTCATCATGAAAAGAAACTATGAGAAAGACAGTGGTTACAAATTCGTTATTTTCTTATCCGGAACAGTTACGCACGGCTACGGGTAGATGACACGTCAGCACTGTTTTCAACAAACGGAACTTGATATTCCTTGCTGTGGCTTCTGCGTAGCATGCTACTCGAAGAAAACTGAATGGCTTCGGCTAGCACGACACCGCTACTTTGCACTGAGAATTGCTTCCTACTGAAGAGACAACTGTAAACGTTTATTTAACGCAGACAGTGACACTTTCATTCGTAGAACATAAGGCACCCGTGCAGAAAGTCGAAGCGGAATATTAGTCTGCACCACGCACATGTGTAGCAGCGGCGACGGAAGACACGCTACTCATTCTTTCTGGGGAACCACTAGTGTGCAAAAGGTTCGCTATGTACAAAAGTGTAGACAAATGGAACTAAAATAAAAACAACAGAACGTTAGCTGAGGGTTCAGATGAAACTTTAGTGTGGTGATATTGTTGCCTATTTTACTAACTACAGAATTCTACCCCCCCCCCCCTTCCTCAACATGGCCGAAACAACTGCAGCTCATCAAATCGTACAAACCACCAATTTCTTTTCTAAAGATGGCTCATTATAATTTCCCGTATTTTATGTCTGCTAAGTTAGTTCCAGTTCTCAAGTTTTTAATGTGCTTGACAAATCATCTTTTTTTCTGATTTCATTTTTGTAATTTTCTAGCTTTATTTCTATAATTTTCTAAGTTAATTTTGGTAATATTCTAGTTTTATTTCTGTATTATTGTACGAGGGCTATTCAGAAAGTAGGGAATGTTTCCGTCTGTCGCCGCTAGGCGCGCGCCGATCGCGTAATTTTGTCATGTGCGTACTCGGCAGCTCAGTTGTCATCCATCCGTGACAGCGGAACGTCTATGTGCGTCTGGTTTCTTCGATATTCGAATTTGAAATGTGCGCTGCAATCGAAAATCCCACCATTGTGAGGTGCGGCCTGTGATACGGTTTTTGTTGGCAAAAAACCTAAAACCCATAGAAATTTATCGTGAACTGTGCCAAGTGTACAGAAACAATGTAGTGAGTGAATGTTCCGTCCGGAAATGGTGCATTCGGTTTAAAAATGGCCGAATCTACGTTCATGATGAAGAGAAAGTGTACGCCCGAGCATTGTGACTCACGATCTTGTCGCTAAAGTTGATGAAACGATTCACAATAAAGGGGCTTTCGCTTTCTTTTCCACATGTTTCACAAACTTTGTCGTTTGAAACGTCACTCAAAAGCCAAGCTACCACAAATGGGTGCCCAAAATGTTTACAGAGCACCATAAAGAACAACGAATGGGGGCAACGTTGACATTTCTGGAGGCCTACTACAAACATGGTGATTCATTACTGGATCGAATCGTAACCGGTGACGAGTCTTGAGTGAAACACGTTGATTGCGAGACAAAATTACAGTCCATAGAGTGGGGGCACACAAGGTTCCCCCATAAACCAAGAAAATGTCTGCAAACCTTGTCAGCAAGGAAGTTGATGGCGACAGTGTTTTCGGATAGGCAAGATGTGCTTCTTATTGATTTTCTCGAACGTGGAGCAACCATAAATTCTGCCCGGTACTGCACAGCCTCAGAAGAGCAGTTCAAAACAAACACCGAGGAAAGCTGACGTTCAGAATTTTGTTTCTGCACGACAGTTACCGATCTCACACGACAGACCGCACTAAAGAACTCCTTAATTCATTCAAATGGGAAATTTTACCTCATCCATCCTATAGCCCCAATCTTGCACCCAAGATGAAGAACTAGCTGGCAACGCAGCGCTTTCGTGACGACGCAGAACTCCAGGCGGGCGTGACTCATTGGCTGAAGTCTCAGGCGGCAAAATTTTACGACGAAGGTCTTTCAAAGCTTGTCCACCGCTATGATAAGTGCCTCAGTGTGTTTGGTGACTATGTGGAAAAGTAGTATGCCAGACGCTCTTTCAGTTGTGTATAATAAAATGTAATTCTTGTTCTTAGTTTTCCTTAATGCCAAAACGTTCCCTACTTTGTGAATAGCCCTCGTATTTATATTTTCCACTTTTCTTTCTTCCAGCTTTTTCGATATTTCGATTACACGGTTAATATGTAACTTCCACAGCTTTCACAGATTTCATACATAAAATCAGCATCTCCTAAAGAGATACTCTAATGGAAAAGAACTTTATACCACTGGTTGAGGAAATTACAAAATAGACAAAAAAATGAAATGATCATGTGGCATTGATGGTCCGGAGGCCCCATCTGGGGGAAATTCGAATGCCAGATTGCAAGTCTTATTTCAAGTGGCGCCACATTGGGCAACTTGGGTGTCGGCGATGATGAAATGATGATGAGGACAACACGATTCCACGAGCGGAAAAAATCTCCAAAGCGGCCGGCAATCAAACCCTGGCCCAATGCTTGGTAGGCAAACACGTGGATTTAGATTGACTTTCTGTCGACGTCGAGATCGTTAGAGACAACGCTAGTTTAGTCGGAGAATGATTGGGAGAGCTATTGAGCAAGGTGGGACAATATTTATGGCACTGGATGCACGTTTCGAAAGAAGAAAGGAAGACAGTGGTTTAAATTTCCATAATCTCGAGCTCATTAAAGAATATTCCCAGGTGGAGGAGACCTCGCCTTTAGGGTAGTGTTTTGTACATTGAAACAGTTTTCACACTTCTGCGTCTAGCCAGACCTGTAATTGAAGGGTAATTTCTTTCAGTTTTAAACGATAGCATTCACTTTTCATGTGCTGCGGTCTACTTCTATGATCTCAAAAATTACTCCTGAAGACTTAAGATTTTTCCAATTGCTTAAAAGAGTTCTGAAATACAAAAGAGTTCCAGTCGAGAAAAATCTTGTAAATACTGTTATTTGATGGTCTGTCTGTTACATATTAGAATACTACACACCACTAACCACGCTAACCAGTCTTTTTTTTGTGTCATCATTCCGGTTTTCTGTGCCCCGCAACGAATTCTTCTCTTGTGTCAAATAGTAGCAATCGCAACCTACATCTTCAGTTATTTGCTGGATCTCTCCTGATCTCTGCCTACGTGTGTAGCTTTACCTTCTACAGTTCTCCCTAGTACCATGGAAGTTCTTTCCTGTTGTCTTAGCAAATGTCCTATCGTCCTGTCGCTTCTCCTTCTCACTGTATGAGTGTATGCGTAGAACTTCCTCATTTCTTACCTTACCAGTCCTCCCGATTTTCAAGATTCGTCTACAGCGCCACATCTCAAGTGCTTCGATTCTCTTCAGTTCCATTTATCCCGCCGTTAGTGTTTCGCCGCTACCCAATACTGTGCTTCAAACGTACGTTCTCAGAAATTTATAATCAGTAAGTGAAATCAAATTAAGGAGAAGTGTTATAAAAACCATTTGCAAGTTATACATTTGGAAATAAAAGATGCTTAAAACTAACACAAGTATTTATTTTCAATACTGATAAATTGTTAAGACATGAAAGAAACTCATTTAATTGGCAAATGTAACATGCTCCATTTTAGAAGAACTTCTTCTGTTTCAAGGTACGAGATGGCGAACCACTGACGAAGTGTGGCTTAACCATCCACACGTGATATAAGTAGCTTTAAAAACACATAGAATTTTGCTCACCAACACATTCTGTAACTCAAGAATTAACATTATCCTCAAATAGCTTTAATATATTATACAGCAATTAAATATGTAGCTCGTTCCAAAGGGAACCATCCCGGCGTTTGCCTGGAGCGATTTAGGCAAATCACGGAAAACATAAATCAGGATGGCTCGACGCGGTTTTGAATCATCCCCCTTCCGAAAGCGAGCTCACTTTGCTAAGCAATGCACCACCTCGGGCGATACCGACCAAGAATCATCGTATGTCCCTAAGGACACTATTATCAAGGTACAACAACACTTACCTACTTCCATAAAAACAATTTTTGAAACGATCTGACATACAGACACCTCATTGAAATGGCTATCTTTCTCGCTTGACCAGGTGAGGTTTTGAAGCTACTAATCATTATATGACGAACTAAAGTGAAATCTTGTGGGTGAATGGAAAAGATCGCAACGAGGATTACGAAATTCGAGGTTACAGGTGGAATAGGAGGAGGAAACCACGGTCCCTGATAATCAACGAGAAGATATTAATCTGGTGGAATTAAATTTTCCTTGAGACATACGAGTCTCAACTTTATCTACGATAATGATAGAAGCTGAAGAAATGAATTAAAATTTATGCCAGAGGTGGGACATGAACCGAGATCTCCTGCATATTGGGCGGTTGTGCTAGCCATTACATTACCTTAACCATTATAGCGCACGGACTACCCTAGTTCAGTGCTCTCCCTAGCACGAACTTCAGTTGACACCTTCAGCCCATTTTCCCCTTCTTAAATCGTCAGTATCACCGGGGCTATTCCAATACCAGAGAGGACCATAATGCCGATTTAAGAAGGAGAAAATAGGCTACAGGTGTCAACTGAAGTTCGTGTTAGGGAGAGCACTGAACCAAGGTAGGCTGTGCAACTTTATTAGTTATACCGCTGTGGTGGTGTAATGGCTAGCACATCTGCGTGGTAAGCAAAATACCACATTAAAGTCCTGGTTGTGGCACGTAGTTTAATTCGTTTCTTCACCTTCTGTCATCACTGCAGAGAAGATATTATGGCCACAAAAGCTAGCAAAAAAATGTTCAAATGTGTGTGAAATCTTATGGGACTTAAGTGCTAAGGTCATCAGTCCCTAAGCTTACACACTACTTAACCTAAATTATCCTAAGGACAAACACACACACCCATGCCCGAGGGAGGACTCGAACCTCCGCCAAGACCAGCCGCACAGCCCATGACAGATCGGCTATCCCGCGCGGCGGAAAGCTAGCAGACATTGCAACTAAAATGTTGTCTTGCGCTCCTCTACACCATTCTTCTGTTTCTTTATTCACCTCCCCTAGCGCAGAACCGCCAGGTAACTTGGCGTAACCTTTGACTCGTGGAAACTCTACGTAGACGAGGTCCACATGAAGGTCTGTGCCAGAATATCCATCGTATACCCAGTCCTCAACACATACAGTTCCCTTCCCTTCTCTGTAGGAGTGAATGTTTATCAGGCCCTTATACGGCTAGTAATGGAGTATGCATGCCCTGTCTGGGCACAGGTGGCAAAGCAGCACCTAGACAAACTCCAGAGGCTGCACAACCGCGCCCTCAGGAGAGCACTGCATCTACCCCTGGGATTGCCCACCGACGATCTGCATGCAGCAGCTGGAATCCCACTCCTGAAAGAGCGTTTCCAAGATCTGGCAAGGGCCTTCTATGAAGGCTCTTCCAGATCAGGAAACGCCCTCATCCATTCCCTAGGTCGGTATGACATGTACCGCGACAAGCACAAACACCTAATGACGATCTTCTATGACTAAGTTGAAGAGAAAATCCCCATGTCCAAAGCCGGCCGCGGTGGCCGTGCGGTTCTAGGCGCTACAGTCTGGAACCGCGTCACCGCTACGGTCGCAGGTTCGAATCCTACCTCGGGCATGGATGTGTGTGATGTCCTTAGGTTAGTTAGGTTTAAGTAGTTCTAAGTTCTAGGGGACTAATGACCTCAGAAGTTAAGTCCCATAGCGCTCAGAGGCATTTGAACCATTTTGAACCCATATCCAATCCCTAATCCTCCTCCCACCCCCATAATACAAATCATCTCGCCAACCTCAGGCAAATACCACACACACACAGAGAGAGAGAGAGAGAACATTCATCACATTACGCAGCCACCTAAAAAAAATGGCTCTGAGCACTATGGGACTTAAGATCGATGGGTATTAGTCCCCTAGAACTTAGAACTACTTAAACCTAACTAACCTAAGGACAGCACACAACACCCAGTCATCACGAGACAGAGAAAATCCCTGACCCCGCCGGGAATCGAACCCGGGAACCCGGGAGACACATAAAAATCACAGAATAATCACACACACAAGTAAACACGTGGAGTAAAAGCCGAAAGGCTACAAGCTCCCCAACAGCCCAACACACTTCCCCAAAGAGGGGAAAATATCAGATGAGAGTGAGAGTCTGTATTCACCTCTGCAGAGGACGATCTCCTCACTTCGCGAGCAGCTGACGTGCGTCATCCTTTTGTACGACAAGGGGCGCCATGACAGCGTAAACAATTACACAGTCACATATAGCTACTTTATCTGCCATTTTTCAATTTTATTGCTGAGTTTGTTACATTTACAAGCCTTTTTCTTAGGGGAGGAGGCGAAGAGGGGGGGGGGGAATTATCATTTCTTCAGCAATGGCTTATTAATCATCAGAGTTCAGCTATAAAAGTCAGATATCCATTTATCAATGCGTTTCTGCCTGACCCAGTGGCGCCAGTTTTTTTGCTGGCAGCCGTCACCATTCTTTCTGACCTCCCGCTTTACGGACGGCGATTTTCGAAGTCATTTCAATGACAGTGGCTAACGTATCAAAAGAACTTCAAGGTCTCTCAATCCCCTAGCGCCGGCCGCGGTGGCAGAGCGGTTCTAGGAGCTTCAGTCCGGAACCGCGCGACGGCTACTGTCGCAGGTTCAAATCCAGCCTCGGGCATGGATGTGTGTGATAGGTTAGTTAGGTTTAAGTAGTTCTAAGTTCAATGGGACTGATGACCTCAGATGCTGAGTCCCGTAGTGCTCAGAGGCATTTGAACCATTTGAATCCCCTAGCTCTGCAGTTGGCTTTTGCGTGGTGATCAGGAGGTTTGCTGA
This sequence comes from Schistocerca gregaria, assembly GCF_023897955.1. Classification (NCBI taxonomy): domain Eukaryota; kingdom Metazoa; phylum Arthropoda; class Insecta; order Orthoptera; family Acrididae; genus Schistocerca; species Schistocerca gregaria. The sequence continues at coordinate 118,957,903 of NC_064925.1, forward strand.
AAGTTGTTCATCAAAAGGAATATTTCTCTCCGTCCGGCAGCAAGGTGCCAAAAATCCTTCAATCTTCTGGTCTTTCGGTACTAGCAGTAATATTATGCCTTCGCGTTTTTCCCTCCGAACGTCATCAGAGAGACCGAAATTTGTAGCTTCGGAGCTTAATCTGTTTCATTGGGCTTATTCCTCGTAAAGCGCGTTTTGGATCGGCCTCTTCCAGTGTAGGCGACTAGGTTGTGCGTGTAGGGAACTCCGCATCGCGTGTTTGCCAGTTGCCGATAGCACTAATACCTGTGTCAGAAATGAGTTAGCTCTAGCACGGAACGAACGCTCTGCTTGTCAACTGCGATCTTGAGAAAACTACCCGCATTGAAACACGAAGAACTTGCACCACTTAGTGCACTTATTTCCCAGACTTATACGTATCAAAGCCTTTCAAGCAATTGAGAAGTAATCGAATTTTTGCGATGTTTCGCTAAAAAATGTAATGAACCGGACAGATGAGGACTATATACTTTGTTGTATTTGAACACACATACAGGCCCAGTCGTTCAGAATACCTAGTGTGGTGTCACCGCCACCACACTTGCTAGGTGGTAGCCTTTAAATTGTCCGCGGTCCGGTAGTATACGTCGGACCCGCGTGTCGCCACTATCAGTGATTGCAGACCGAGCACCGCCACACGGCAGGTCTAGAGAGACTTCCTAGCACTCCCCCCCCCCCCCCCCCCCCCCAGTTGTACAGCCGACTTTGCTAGCGATGGTTCACTGACTTCTAGGCTCTTATTTCCCGAGACGATAGTTAGCATAGCCTTCAGCTACGTTATTTGCTACGACCTAGCAAGGCGCCATGATCAGTTTCTATTGATACTGTAAATCATGTACCATCAAGAGTGACGTTCGTCATTAATGGATTAAAGTTAAGTATTCCACCAGCTACGTCCGTTTTTCTCAATTCTAATTCCCTTGTCATGTTCCAGACCTCACGTCAGCCTGCGTGAGCTAAAACGCGTGCATTTCGGCCTTCTTCAGTTACAATGTGTTGGCTCTCCTGCCAACCACAACACCTAGCATCATTTCCCGCTTCGAAACTTTCTAGTTTTCTACTTTTTGATCATCACTTATGTTTTTCTCTTAGGACTTGCAGTTTAGTTTATTTAACTCATTATTTACACGTATACAAAACCTCTAATTCATAGTTTATACCTCTACCTCATGACACTTGGATGCGCCATTGTGCATTGTTCCTCTTAACTAATTTCTTTCTGAAGTTTTTGGATTTTTTTTATCTGACAAATTATATTAGGCACATTATTTTCTCTTAAATCAAGTATACTGTTGCATTGTTTAAATGTTTCTTAGATTTTGGTGCTGAAGTTTCAGAGCTGAAGTTTCAGAATCTGTAGCTGGATTATTTTGGTTTTGAGTGTCATCATTTGTGGCCATCTGTTGAGTGTGTGTGTTTTTGTACAATTGCACGTTCAGACAGGTTAAACCAAACGTGTGCCTTTGTCCCGCAGGCAAGTGTGTAATAACGATTGCTGAAGGTTTCACGAACAATTAAAATTATTCGGCCTGGTTACTGGAGTACCTGAATCTATCTCTCCCTTCCAGCCTGTAGCATAACAAGGAACAGTGTGAGCCACACACATTTTTTCTGATCCGTCTTTGGTAGCTCATTTGCCGAGAGGAATTGTCTCAGCGAAACAAAGTTATAGGTTGCTGACAGTTGGCTGCGTAATGTATCAGTCTGAATAGTTGTCCTTGACTGTATGTAACTAGGAAATATAATGAGAGATCTGTTAAAGGAACCATCACGAGCGAAAACTGCAGCACACATCAAAGTGAACTCGTAAAGAAATAAAATTTACTGAGTATCATCGATTTTTTAAATTTGTAGTTTACTTAAAGTAAATGTTCACCGATTGAAGAAAAGTCGAAATGTTTTCGGGCAATGACTTATGAAGAATTTCACTACGCAGACAGCGAAATCTTGTAAAAATTGACTTACACGATGGCTGCCAAGGTTGTTGACCGCAAAGCATATTCCGAGAGGGAGACCGTAATGCCAGTAGTTTCGCGTTTGGTGGTAACGAGCTTCAGGCCGCCAAATTAATTCGAAGACGGGTGAGTGCAACAGTAGAAACACTCATAAATTGCGTGCAAAGTAGCTTCCGCAAACGTAATTCGTGCACAGATTACGCTCAGCATGGCGTAGATAGTAGAAAAATACACAAAATACAATTTATTAACTAACATTGCATCTTACTGATTGTGAAGTAGCATCCGATCGAGTGAGAATGTTACTATATATTCCAATTCTTACTGAGAAAATGTCTCCCACGACATTTGTAATAAATGAATCCAGATTAGGACCCGCTTGAGAAAACTGCAAAGCTATAAGGAGGCAGTATGACTGAATTCATCGTAACTACAGAAGGTAAAATTTTAGCAGTACCAATAGACAGATTAGAAGTAGAGAAAAAAACTGTTTCTTGTTTCAGCAAGCTAGAATATTTTTCTTATCCTTTATGTTTCTATCAGCAGTACTGAAATTTCGTCTCATGACTGTAACTGATAGTATGTGCAGCGAAATGTATATCAGCATTGTAGATGAGACAGCACAAGATGCGATAAACCATGGCCTTGAACAAAGGAAACCGCTATCGCCTTCTCTCTTAAAAGTTCGTATTGATGATGTTATCAATGAAAGGCAAAACTGTTCGTGACTCTGAGACCCTACCATGGAGGATTCACGCTTTAAGCGACAAAATTTTTTATCCAGCATAACAATGAAATACATGTCAGCATCAAACAATGGAAAGTGCAGGTTGGAATATTAACAATATCGTAAAAAGGACAAATTGCCACTCTCCGTAAAGATGACACATTGTGTCGCCGACATGCGCGATGAAAAGACTTTTACATCTTAGCTTCCGGCCAAACCCTTCTCCACAAAAGAGAAGCGCACACACATCACACAGGCAAGCACACCTCTCACACACATGATCGCCTGTGTGAATGTGTATGCGCTTCTCTTTTCTGAAGAAGGACTTGGCCGAAAGCGAAGACCTAAAAGTCTTTTCTTCGTGTCTATCTGCAACTCAACGTGCCATCTTTACAGTGGATAGCAACAGGTCCTTATCATGACATCGCTGATATTCATGTCAGTATGTAGGCCTACTTTTCTAGAATAATAATCAATGAAACTGCTCAATTTGTTAAGTACTTCCAGCTTGAATTACAGGGTAGTAAATATTCATACCAGTGAATCAGAAGCACAAAATCTGTGATGAGAAAGTTTGAAAAAGTGTGCAGGAAATCAGCAATGTCAAGTTCCGTGAGTAAAAATGCGTCCCCATGAGGTAGAAAGTTCCCAAAACACTGGAGTTCACAAGCAACTTTAGACCATGCATGTAATGCCACATTTGCAGTCACTTCAGCATCACAATCTGTTTCACGACTTACAAGAAATCTTCTTCAAACTCAGGCAAATTGTCTATCTTGTTTGGTGCATCTGTACTGGTTTTTTCATCCAACGGTCCACTTGACACTTTGTTACCCAGACTACCATTAGTTATTGTAGTAATGTTTGAAACTGTAGAAATAACAGATACATAATCTGCATCAGAGCCTCGTCCGAATTTTGAATTTTCTGTGTTCTCTTCTGTAATCTCTCCCGAGCAGTTCATTATATGATCAGCCAGAACTTCATCCGTCACGGATCTATGCCACGTGCATGAAGTCGTTCCAACAGTTCTATAGGTTTTTAAAGAGGAATTCTGCTTGCCTGTTCGATAAAGCGGTCCCAAATTAGTCTAATGCTATATTCGTTTTATCGATGTCCCAAATTAGTCTAATGCGATATTCGTTCTATCGATATCTGCTAACAGGTACAGTAAAACATGAAATAAAGAATACACCAACAGCGATAGCATCGCCCTAACCCGAGCTGATTGTTACCGCCATACAGAAAAGCTGCTCACTCCCTTCTGGAATACTTATTCTTCGTGTTTTAGTGTCCCTATTGTTACATATCGATAAAGCATACATCGCAATAGATCAATTTAGGTCCACTCCATCGAATGAGAAAGTTTAAAAATCGTTTAATTCGTAACGGGGAAGAAATCGACGCTTTCCGTCAACACTGGGCTTCGCAGAAAAGATGTGATGAGCAATATTAGGTTGGTCTGACTTCAGTTACACATTGCAAGAAGGACACTGCAAATACCTGCCGAAACATTAGAGTAACCGCGTCTGACGACTCTTAGGAGGGTCACACGTTAACAAAAGAGTCAGAAAAGATTCAAAGAAGGGCTCTGCGAGCACTGGCGAGGTTCATAACGTAGTTTGTAAGTACCACGAGCGATTATATTTGCCAGAACCAATTTGCAGAACATCGAGACAGCATATTAAAAGAAACCTGTGCAAAACCCTGCTGCACCGTAATCTGTCTTTCGGGGTTATCGCCATAGACTCATTTCGGTACTTTTATGAAGCCGACCATTCTTGTTGTGAAAACCCATTATAATTCGATTTTTTATTTTATTTTCTGCGTCACCAGTCTTCTGAGTGATTTGATGCGCCCCGCCAAGAATTCATCTCTTGTGCCAGCCTCTTCATCTCAGAGTTGAACGTCCTCAATTATTTGCTTGATGTATTCCGGTCCCTATCTTTCTCTACAGTTCTTACCCTCTCCAGCTCCCTGTAGTACCATGGATTTTATTCCCTGATGTGTTACCAGATGTCTTGTCATCCTGTCCCTTCCTCTTATCAATTCTCTTCCATCGTTTGAGCCTTGTCCTGCAGTTACGCAGGGTTAGCAATCATTAATCGGATTTGGCATGTTAATGGTTCAAATGACTGCAAGCCGTTTAACTGAGGCGGAACATGGGGACTATCCCGGTATTCACCTAGCGAGATGTAGAAAACCGCCTGAAAACCACATCTAGGCTGGCTGGCACAACGGCCTCGCCAGGCGGATTCGATCCGGGGTCGGCGCGCCTACCCGAGTTCAGGAAGCAGCGCGTTAGCGCTCTCGGCTACCCTGGCGGTTCCTCTTATCAGTGTTTTCCGTATTTTCCAATGGTCGCCAATTCTGCGTAGAACCTCCTCATTTCTCAATTTATCACTCCATCTAATTTTCAACGTTCGTCTGTAGCACTACATCTCAAATGCTTCGATTCTCTTCTGTTCCGGTCTTCCCACAGTCCATGTTTCACTATCATACAATGTTGTGCTCCAAACGTGCTTTCTCAAAAGTTTCTTCCTTCCGTTGAGACCTATGTTTGATACTAGCAGTCTTCTCTTGGCCAGGAATGCCCTTTTCGCCAGTGCTAGTCTGCTTTTGATGTCCTCTGTGCTCCGTTCGTTATTGGTTATTTTGCTGCCTACGTTGCAGAACTCCATAACTTCATCTACTTTGTGACCATCAATCCTGATTTTAGTTTCTCGACGTTCTCGTTTTGCTACTTCTCATTACTTTCGTCTTTGTGACCAGTGCCCAAAAGTCGTGATATTGGGCGCACTGCGTAGCGCTTATTCGGCACATACCACGACATTCCTAAAAAGCGGGGTATCCGACGAAAATGACGTCTTGCAATACTGCCTGCTATCCACAGCGTATTGGATACTCTTTTCGGCGTCATTCTAGCGTCATTACGATGACTGCCCGTGTTGGTTGTCTCGCCCTGGCATAGAGGCCTACTACAAGCTGATTTCGTCCACCAGCACGTGATTTTTGCGAAAGGCGACCGAAAGTAACCAGTTCAGCGATTAGATGTAATATTTCAATTAAGATAGAAGCGACACGGACGGCTGCACAGCTCATGGCGTGTAATTAAGTTTATCTAATAGGCGAGTGCCAACGCTAACTGGGACACGCTGCGGTAGTAATGGCCACTACATTGTCAGCCAGCTGCCGGCTTTCACTCCCTGCTGCAAAAAATGCCTGTCAAGTCTGCACGCACAAACGCCGCACTCTTCATAAACAATCGCACCAAAAAGCATTGGCACAGTTACATTTTAGTGGTTGTAGTTTAAACGAAACATACATTTCAGAACATAACCGAGACACGTGCCACCTTACACTACGTAGGTTAAAAATACGTCCAAATCACCTGTCCGTAAAGTAATATACAGTGTTATGAAAATAAACGTCGCTATTCTGCATCCAAAAAAGTATTGGCACACGCATATGAGTCGTACAGTGTGTTGGTTTTCTTCATTGATATTCACCTTCTAATAGCTAATGTGCATCGCTTTAGCATCTATAACAGCACGCAAACGCCTAGGAATGCTTTGCATTAAATTTCGGGTGATATCAGGAGTAATTTTCGACCATTCCTCCAGGAGCTCTTTCTCCAGGTCGTTTTTAGCGGACGTGCGCCGTTCTCTGACTTGTTTTACAAGATGGGGTTCAAATCAGGTCTCTGAGGTGGTGTTAGAATCCTTCTGGGGGCATCGCACATTAACCACTCCCGTGTTTTCAAGGCGGTATGTTTTGGGTCGTTGTCTTGCTGGAAATGAAACGCCCCACTAAGGCCCAATGTCTGTACACTAGCGTGCAAATTACCTCGCAACACGTCGATGTATCTCATATGATCCATTGTACCGTGGATTACAGCTAGATTTCCAACGCCGGACGCCGCCATACAGCCCCAGACCATGATACCGCCCCCAATGCGTTTGACTGTGGGATGCATGTGTTTGATGTCGAGGTGCGTATTCGGCTTGCGCCATACTTTTTTTCTTGCATCAAATCAAAATCCGAACACATTGAACTTCGATTCGTCGCTGAATATTACAGTGTTCCAAAACTCCATCAGCTTGCTGATGTAGTCCTTAGCAAACTGCAGACGTTTCTGTCGGTTAATTTCCGATATGTATGGCTTTTTCCTGGGAGAACGTCCATGCATGTCAGTCTCATTCAACACATTTCGTATAGTTTGAACACTAACCGTCTTGTCGGACGTTGTCTGAACAACCTCATCAATAGTTGCTGCACTTGTAGCAGGTTCCTTCCGAGAAAGTTCAAAAATGGCTCTGAGCACTATGGGACTTAACTTCTGAGGTCATCAGTCCCCTAGAACTTAGAACTGCTTAACCCTAACTAACCTAAGGACATCACACACATCCATGCCCGAGGCAGGATTCGAACCTGCGACCGTAGATCCGAGCATGTGCGATGATACGGCGACGCTCTCGGGTTGTAAGCACTTTCGGACGTCCAGGACGACACTTATTCACTGTTGTTCCAGTCTCTTTATATTTATGAATGATGGCTCGTACCGTGGTGTACGATAGCTTGTGAATGGAGCAATACCACTCTCTCACTGAACGCCACTGAATGTTCCCTCTTATTCGGGCCCATGCTGACCACTATCGCGCAATACAGCAACATACTAGCGACTGGGCCGTGAACAACACGCAGTGTCTATTGCGTCAGCAGATGGCATTCCTTTACCTGAAAAGCCAGCAATATACCGAGAAGCCACGCTCTGTCCCAATACTTTTTGTCTGCAGAGGGGATACATGTTTGCCCTTAACACTGCATTTCTTTGTTAATGGCAGGCAATGTGGACAGAACTGTAATGTCTGGTATGTGATGTAGCACGTACATGTGCTGTGTAGCGGAAGATGCGGCGTTTGTAACCAGCAGCAATAAATACGCACGTGTGCCAATACTTTTTGGTGCGATTGTAGGTCCTAAGTGTGCTACGGCGTAACGACGCACATGTACATCCCGGTGTACAGAGTATGATGAAACCGCGTGAAAGGGGAGCATTCCATGACATCTCATACACACATACAGGTTGCTGACGTGTATAATATGCGTGAGAATGACAACTGTAGACAAGTGTCACTGTTAACAAGCTCTTTCTAAAGCCCCACATAGTAGGCTAGAGAAGCAGGTAGACGACAAGATCGGGGAGTATTCTAACACTCATGGTGGTGTCTGTTTGTTCTATATGGTGTTTCCCTACCACTTTCGCGCAACGACGCTCTGAGCGTGTTTTTTTAGGGAATTGACTAGTTTGAACCGGGGACCTGTTGCTGGTAAGGAGACGCCAGACCACACATGACATGTAGAATTCAGAAGAGTTCAGTGAGACTAGCTATGCTATAACCAAATACTTAATGATTTCAGCGTCAGCTCCACTGCACTCCCTGTAAAAGAATCTTAATACTAACTAAATTTATTGGAAGGGGTTCAAGGATTTCCTATTTTTAGTTAGCTGGTAAAATAACGCCGAAAAAGCAGTTAACTTCACCATTGGAAATTTTGTTCTAATCACAAAACATTGTTTATAAGTTGCACAATTGATAAAAGGAAATGTTTTAATACAGGATGGTAAAAACCAACTGCGTTCAACAAAAATGTGAACGAATATTCCCTAAATGGGTTTCCAAGTTCTACAATTGATCTAAGGATGACCTATGCCATATCACATCTATAATCTGGGTTTAAATTAAGTTTCACAAAGAGAAAACTATCAAAATGGTCTACAGTGACCCTCAATTATCTTAAGTACTTATCTAACTTGTCGTAAATTACAGTGGCTGATGTGGCTTCTCAATAACTATATACGAGAAAAATCATCGCGTTTCAGATTTTTACTTCAAGTGGCAAATGTGAACACCATGAGCTTTAATTGACGATCGACACTAGTATTATGCAAAAAGGGGGTGTAACAGATGAGACTTCTGCAGTTCTGAATGAAGCTTTATGCGCTGTTATGCGGCATCGCGTGCTTTCATTACCTTGTCAGTGTTCGTCAGAGGGCGGCTGGCAGCACAGCTCCGCTCACCTCGCTGTCTCGGAAGCAACTCTGCTCCTAACTTCTCCTTACTACAATTTACCGAAGTTGGTTTAAAAAAAACTACCTGGCTGTGTTTTCATCTGCCCAACCAGGGTCTCAATGTTAACCTCAAGCCCCGCCTACAAAAATTCTGTCTATCCAATGAGAAACGTTATACTTTTCGTGGTGAGGCAATGTTTTTAAAGTTTGCAACATAACAGAGACGCGAAAAAGTCTCATGCTAAAACTTCCAGCTGGTGTGGTCCTTTTAACGTAATCATAAGATCCATACTGTTCTTCTGGAGGGCTCTAGCTTTTAACATGGGCTGGGGGGTGGTCCGGACGTAACAGAGACGCGAAAAAGTCTCACGCTAAAAACTTGCAGCTGGGGTTGTCCTAGTGGTTAGCTGGCGACGTGGGTGTCCAGTCCGTCCCTTATCGTAGGGCCTTCTAGCTTCGGTTCTGCTCTCGGCTTCTGTTCTCGTTTCTCCCCTCGGAACTGTGTCTGTCTCATGGTGGGAAGGTATGACATGCATTTAGGCATTCTTGTCTTAGTCTGTGGTATTCCATTTGCTCACTCGTTAGTCGTATTACTTTGGTTAATTTAATGGCACGATTTATTCGGAGCTTTGTGACATACTGCTGGAATTGCTTATCATGTCAGGGTTTTCATGGAAGGTGTTGGATTTGTCTGACACCTTACAGTATCGAGGCGGATTTCGGAAGGGCAAGTCACGTGTGGAACAGATCCTGAGTGTTTAGCTCATAATCCAAGACAGAATAGCGAGATAAATGTCCTATGACAAGTACTGGAAGACTCTGATGTAGATGATGAAACAAGAGATATGATTCGGCAGACACTAATTATAAACAAAAGCTGAAGTTACTGTTATTAGACAAGGAGATGACGTATCTCCTATTTTGCACGTCCAAAGGAACAGTGTAGGTACTGCAGGAGCGTGTTCTGAAAACCCGAGCGAGGTGGCGCAATGGTTAGCACGCTGTACTCGCACTCGGGGAGATGACGGTTTAAACCCGTGTCAGGCCATCCAGATTCAAGTTTTCTGTGATATCCCTAAATCGCTCCAGGCAAATGCTGCGATGGTTCCTTTGAAAGGGCACGACCAATTTCCTTTCCTATCCGACCCAGTCCGAGCTTGTGTTCCGTCTCTAATGACCTCGATATGTACTGGACGTTAAATCCAACATTCATTCCTGTTTCCTTTGCTGTAGATTGTTTACACAAAACAGCGTACATGACAAATATGAAAGATACTCCAAATTTCATGGATACAGATTACGGAAAAATTAAAAGAGCCAATAAATCGAAATATTTCGATGAGTAATACAGAGGAATGGCAGTGGTGAGAAGGCTAATAAACTCACAGCAAGGAGAACTGTAATGGCCTCTCAGTTAACTAAAGACGTGTACAACAAGAGACCTATCTCGTCACAAGAAATTACAGCACAACGTTACAGTAATAAAACCAGGTTGTTTATACGCAGGCGAACGCTTCGATTTTACTAAGAAAGGACAAATAGAAAATATGGGAAAGGAAGACAGGTGAGTCCTAAGAAAAGTACTGGGGCCAGTGAAACGCCACGATTACTTGAACATCACTAACGAAGATCTGTACAATGAAACTTGACAACTAAATGTAACAATGTTGTCTTTGTCTGTCGCCTGAGGATGTTAACTGAACGTAACAGGTAGTGGAAATTAAAAGTATTTCGGAACAGCAGCTGAGGCGGTATTTTACAAAGAACAGCTGTGGCAGCACAACGGAGAGGATGCATAAAATTGTCAGCTGAAGAAAGGCATTATGGCCCGAAACCAGTGATGGCAATGATGTGAAGCTTTTAAAAACTTACTTTTCACTTTTTGAGATCTTCCTCAGAAATGTGTTATATACATAATAAGTTAGAAATGTTTCTGTAGAGAAAAGTCGTTTTCAGACAAAATGAAATTAGAATTATATTAATACCTTCAGCTGCTGACGGGCGTTGATATATATCAACGGGGACAGGTGAAAATGTGTGCCCTGATCGGGATTTGAACCCGGGATCTCCTGCTTGCATAGCAGACGTTGTATCCATTTACTTATTTATTTTGCATTTTGTTCGTCGTTGATTCTTGTGTTTGTGCGTTGCGGACGTCACATGACATCCGTTAAAGTTGGTTTGTTGATCCTTCCACTCAGTTTTTTTATTACAGAGGCCAACTAGCACTCTAACACGCTGAGCTACCGTGCCGGCATCCATCTGAGCTCCCGAGGGCACAGAGGGTAGCGCGGCTGCAGGGAGTATCCCGCACACGCCTCCCGCGAGACCCACATTCTCACCTTGTATGTCCACACACTACATTCGTGGTGTCTCATCCCAACACACTCATTACTCATGGGAAACATTCTTACCAAGTCCCGTAAGAGTTCGGGGAATACGTGTGCATCCGCACAGAAGAAGAAGGCCACGGCCGGTAGTGCCAAAACTATACACTCATATGGACATGGTGTCTGTTCTTTCGGACATGTCCGAATTTTCAGACAAAGGTTGTTTCGGAATCTTACCAGATCGTAGAGAGAATGCGCCCTTTAATCGACCCTCGCGGGACACATACTTCAGAAGGAATCAGCCCGTTTTTCACTTTTGAATCGTTACATACAACGAGGTGAAGTGGACAGTTGTGTTGATGTAGTTTATGCGACGCTTTGTTGAATGCTTGACTCATATCGGGAATCGCAGCAACCAGTGCTGTGCGTATGGCCTAATGAGGAGCGTCAGCTGTGCTGTCCCTCTTAAGACCACGTAAAGTGCCAAGGCCGCTGTCACAGGCGCTGACGTGAGCTGTGCTGAAAGAGCACCTGCAGCTGTACTGTCTCCATACGTCCGGATCGCTTTTCAGGTGTACACATGGATCGACATACCGCGCGGGATTAGCCGAGCGGTCTAAAGCGCTGCAGTCACGGACTGTGCGGCTGATCCCGGCGGAGTTTCGAGTCCTCCCTCGGGCATGGGTGTGTGTGTTTGTCCTTAGGATAATTTAGGTCAAGTAGTGTGTAAGCTTTGGGACTGATGACCTTAGCAGTTTAGTCCCATAAGATTTCACACACATTTGAACATTTTGGATCGACACAGGCGGAGGTGACACAAGTCATGGGATACCATGTCGGACCTCCTTTGCACCGGCGTAGTGCAGCAATTGGAGGTGATATGGACTCAACAACTCGTTAGAAGTTCCACTGCAGAAATAATGAGTCAAAATGTTGCCGTTGCGGGAATCTGTGCACTACAAGACCTCTCAATTATATCCCATAAGTTTTCGATGGGGAGGTCTGGGTGCCCAAATCATTCGCTCGAATTCCTAGAAACTTGTGCAACCCAATCGCAAAAAATTGCGGCCCGGTGACATAGCGCATTGTCTCCCATAAAATTTCTACCTTTGTTTGGGAACCTGAAACCCATGAATGGCTGCAAATGGTCTCGAAGTAGCCGAACACAACCATCTCCAGACTATGATCGATTCAGCAGTATCAGAGGATCCAGTCCATTCAATGTAAACAAAGCCCACACCATTCTGGAGCCACCATCTGCTTGCACAGTGTTTTGTTGTCAACTTGGTCCATGGTTTCGAGGGGTCTGCGCCTCACTCGAATCCTGTCATTAGCTCTCACCAACTGAAATTGGAACTCGTCTGACTAGACCCCCCCCCCAGTGCGGGCGACATATGAGTAGCGTTGTGGATTGCGCTTGCCTGCACGTTCCCTTGAATACGACAGCGCAGACTGCAGATAAATTGCTATCTCGACGGCTGCCCAGACACGTGACTCAGCCGGCCTGCCTGTCTCAGGGGCCGCGCTTGGAAACCTCCTGCTCTCTGATACACAGCTCTGCTCTTCGGTCCGAAAACTTTTGCAGTGCGTCTTTGATTCCCACAGCCTCTCTACGTGGCTTAACTACTACGATAACTGACGCGCATGGCAAACTTTATGCCGTCTGTTCCCCGACCGATAACCGATATTTCTCCAATTTTGTTTCATGCTCATCATTACTTAGCCTGTTCATTTGTTTATTGAGAGCAACACGACTTTACAATGAAACAGTTTTATATGGGTGACGGGTCCCCTAAAAGAAATACAGGGTGTTTCAAAAATGACTTTACAACTTTAAAAATTCATATAAATTTATTGAAAGAAGATACAGAGCTGGGTTATTTTGAGGGGAAACACATCAACGATTTTTTCCTTAACCTAAAGATGTAGTATGTGGCTTCCGTTGGATACCCTGCACATATCCCATCGGAAGTCAATTTTTTCCCTTGCTATAGCATTTCAGGTGTAACTTGATTAGTGGTGGCATAAGTCCTTGCTCTTAGTTCAAATAGAGAAGCCAGAGGTACGTACACGATATCCTTGATGAATCCCTATTTAAAAAATCGATTGGTGTCGGGCCTGGGGAAAGTGGTGGGCAAGCAATTGGCGCTTCACGACCAATCCATTGAGCTGGAAAGCGGTCACTGAGAAAATTCCACACGTCAGCCAGGTAGTGGGGTGGTGCACCATTTTGCATGAAGTAAACATCCCGTTCTTGGTCATCCTCATTGATCTGAGGTATCAAAAATTGTTGTAACATATCCAAGTACACTATCCCGTTGATGGTTCTCTCACGGGAAAAAAAGGAGTCGTACACTTTATTCGTGCTCAATGCACAAAAGACGTTCAGTTTATGGATATTACGAACATGTTGCAATTTTTAATGTGGATTTTCACTGCCCCAAATCCTACAGTTATGTGTGTTAACCTTGCCAATTTAGTGAAATGTCTGCTAGTCAGAAAAGATTTTTTTGTCCAAGAAATGTTCACCCTCGTGTAATCGATTCAACAAATCCGCACGGAAGATCTTGCGAGTAATTTTATAAGTGTCTTTTATTTCTTGTTCGATCGTCAATCTGTTGGGTTTCAAATGCAAACGGTTTTTCAACACCCGCCAAAGAGTCGTATGTGGGATTTGCAGTTCGCGAGATGCGCCTTCCTCAGTAAGACTGCTAATCAAACTCAGTAGCAGGAAGCAACTCCGCTCAAAAGCAGATATGCGTACTCACTCCGTATACTGATGCTGTCCTAAGCTCCCAACATGTAGTTTTTCATTACATGCTAGAAAGAGCGAAAAACGGATGCGAGCTAAAATATAGTTCAATACGGACAATATATTTACAATGCACTTACATCTAGATGAAGACTGGTTTGCTGCAGCTCTCCTTGCTGCTCTGTCCTGTGCTAGCTTCTTCGTCTCCGAATAACTACCGCTACCTACATCCTTCTGAAGCTGCTTATTGCATTCCTCTTGATCTCCTTCTACGATTTTTATTACTTGCCCCCCCCCCCCACCTCCTCTCTCTCTCTCTCTCTCTCTCTCTCTCTCTCTCTCTCTCTCTCTCTCTCTCTCTCTCTCTCTCTCTTTCACTCACACACACACATACACACACACACACACACACACACACACACACACACACACACACACACACACACTTCCCTCCAATACTAAACTGGTGATCCCTTGATGCCTCGGAATGTGTCACTATCAACCAATCCCTTCCTCTAGGGAGAAACAAATGTCCACAGAGCACTACGCGACGAAACTAGCTTCTGTTTTACATGGAGCAAAAACAAATATGTACTCGTTTAATATACAAAAAATTTCATACGCATGCAAAAGTAAAGCAGAGTATGAGCAACATATTGATAGTCAATCCAAAGAGTGCGACAGAGGCTACCCGAAAACCAACTCTGGAGATTGGCTTGCCGGAGACTGATATCGACTGATCTTCCACCGCAAAGTTCCCGCGATCTGGGATACTGAATGGCGCACCCTCAGTACGCCAAATAAACTACGTGTTATCAAGGAGACGAGGAAAGTGGGCCGGTGATCCAAGCAAGCCTCTAGGTGGGTCTCAGTTGTCGTTTGTCGGCTCCGCATCGGCTCTACTTGGCTAACAGATGGTCACCTCCTTTGCGACGACCCACCGCTGTGCCCTCCTCCCTCCCCCCCCCCCCCCCGTTGACTGTCGTCCACATATCCACATATCATGTTGGACTGCCCAATTTTAGCCGCTCAGAGGCGGACTTTTAACCTTCCCTGCCCCCCGCCTCCGCTGTAGGGCGACAATGTGTCAACGGCTGACGTTTTACGTTTTATTCGTAAGGGGGGTTTTTATCGCACAATCTAGGGGTGGGCGTCTGGCCTTCTCTCTCAGGCTTCCACCAGCCCTCCATTTTAAATTTCCCTCACTCTTTCTTTGCTGTTTGTTCGCCTTGGTGTTCTTCTTGTCACTGTATGTGTTCATCTCGCTTTCTCTTTTGGGCTGGAGAGTTTGGTGTGTTGGAGAGTGACTGGCTCATCCTTTCTTATTCTTGTGATCAGCCAGCCTTGGCCATCTGCTGTGTTATACCTTCCACTACTTTTCCTTTTAGTGTACGCTTTCCCCTTTTGGTTAGCTTCTATCGTTTTCTCTTTCCGTTTGGCCCCGCGTTAGTTTTCATTTCGCTGACTCTTTTTGGGAACTGTTTTAAGTTGAGCCTTGTTTGAATGAGGAAAAAGGGACTGGTGACCCTGTTGTTTGGCCCCTTTTACAACCCAAACAACCCAACAAATCCCCTTCTTGCAGCGGTGTGCCGTAGGTCTCTAGAAGAGCGTAGCGTTCCAAAGGATTGGAAAAGAAGGGACGTCGAACAGATGTGCAGCAGTATCGACCTGTATCTATAACGTCGATCTGTTGTAGAATTTTGGAACACTTATTATGTTCGAGTATAATGACTTCTCTGGAGACTAGAACTTTACTCTGTAGGAATCAGCATGGGTTTCGAAAAAGACGATCGTGTGAAACCCAGCTCGCGCTATTCGTTCACGAGACTCAGAGGGCCATAGACACCGGTTCCCAGGTAGATCCCGTGTTTCTTGACTTCCGCAAGGCGTTCGAAACAGTCCCTCAAAGTCGTTCCATGAACAAAGTAAGAGCATATGCACTATCAGACCAATTGTGTGATTGGATTGAAGAGTTCGTAGATAACAGAACGCAGCATGTCATTCTCAATGGAGAGAAGTCGTCCGTAGGAAGAGTGATTTCAGGTGTGCCGCTGGGGAGTCGTAGGACCGTTGCTATTCACAATATACATAAATGACCTTGTGGATAACATCGCAAGTTCACTGAGGCTTTTTGCGGATGATGCTGTAGTATATCCAAAGGTTGTAACAATGAAAAATTGTACTGAAATGCAGGAGGATCTGCAACGAATTGACGCATGGTGCAGGGAATGGCAATTGAATCTCAATGTAGACAAGTGTAATGTGCTGCATAGAAAGAAATATCCTTTATCATTTAGCTACAATATAGCAGGTCAGCAACTGGAAGCAGTTAATTCCTTAAATTATCTGGGAGTACGCATTAGGAGTGATTTAAAATGGAATGATCATATAAAGTTGATCGTCGATAAAGCAGATGCCAGACTGATATTCATTGGAAGAATCCTAAGGAAATGCAATCCGAAAACAAAGGAAGTACGTTACAGTACACTTGTTCGCCTGCTGCTTGAATATTGCTCACCATTGTGGGATCCGTACCAGATAGGGTTGATAGAAGAGATAGAGAAGAGCCAACGGGGAGCAGCGCGCTTCGTTACAGGGTCATCTAGTAAACGCGAAAGCGTTGCGGAGATAAACTCCAGTGGAAGACTCTGTAGGAGAGACGCTCAGTAGCTCGGTACGGGCTTTTGTTGAAGTTACGAGAACATACCTTCACCGACGAGTCAAGCAGTATATTGCTCCCTCCTACGTATATCTCGCGAAGAGACCACGAGGATAAAATCAGAGAGATGAGAGCCCACACAGAGGCATACCTTTCGACAAACAATACGAGACTGGAATAGAAGGGAGAACCGATAGAGGTACTCAAGGTACCCTCCGCCACACACCGTCAGGTGGCTTGCGGAGTATGCATGTAGATGTAGATCGTTTACGAGGGCTTTAAGACTCGCCTCGCACTCCTTACGTTTTGGAGTTGTGTGGGGCAGAAGGCGAAGCCACTAGGAGATCCACCGGGGCTGAGCAGCAGAGGAAGTTGTCCCCTCCCCTCCTACACTCCACCCCCCCCCCCCCCCTCCCCAACCATGGTGTTTGCTCTGTGGGCGCGCACACTCCGCCGGCATAACTCGCCGGCCGACCGCCCAGTGCCTGCCTGTCTGTGCCCGTGGCCGCTGCGACACTCGCCGGTTTTTGTCAAACCTCAAATATTTGTGGCGCCGCTTTCCGGGAGCGTCTAGGCGGCGTAGGCAGCGGCAGCAGTCCATTATGAAGCAAAACTCGTCCCCCGCGCTTTAAAAGCTTCGCCTCGGGTTGCGCAGGCTGTTCTACCGGAGAGAGGGGCCCGGTTTCCTGCCGCTGCCCGACTCCCTGTTCTGACACCTTACCACCCTCCCCCCACCCTGCCCCAGAAAGCTTTGCCTCCTACACCGCTCTTCTTCCCATCAATTAACGTGCACCGTATTTCCAGGAGCCGAGCCGTGGTATCCTGTGCGCCTGAATGGTCGATCCACGTTTGTCGTGACTGAACGGAACGCCAAAGCATTCCGCCATACATTTCAGAGGATGCGCCTCACGCATGCCGCCCAATGTGACCTCAAAAATGGTTCAAATGGCTCGGAGGACTATGGAACTTAACATCTATGGTCATCAGTCCCCTAGAACTTAGAACTACTTAAACCTAACTAACCTAAGGACATCAAACAACACCCAGTCATCACGAGGCAGAGAAAATCCTTGACCCCGCCGGGAATCGAATCCGGGCGCGGAAAGCGATAACGCTACCGCACGACCAATGTGGCCTCAACTGAGTAGACTTTGCAACGAATTTGCCGAGGTGAGGACTCTCGGCCATCAGTGCTATACGATATTTAATCGTCAAAGTTTCTCGGGAAGAAATCTTTGATCAACGCTGTAGATGGGGGCGATTGCTGACTTCAGATTTCGCCACATTCGTTCACGTCGTAGTAATGAATTCTGTGATTTTTTTTTCATCTTTGTTGCTTAGCTTTCGTGACACATTGCAAAGGTTGCACAAGGACATGGACAATTTTCTTGTGAATCTTCCTCTACGAAAGAGGCCAAAAATGTTTTAATTGCCAGTTCCGACATTTCACTATGCCGTCTTCAGGCCCCATATGCATCTCTAAAAACAAACGATTGTTGTTGTTGTCTTCAGTCCTGAGACTGGTTTGATGCAGATCTCCATGCTAATCTATGCTGTGCAAGCTGCTTCATCTCCCAGTACGTACTGCAGCCTACATCCTTCTGAATCACCAATTTAGTATTGGAGGGCAGCGTAGAGGGTAAAAATCGTAGAGGGAGACCAAGGGATGACTACACTAAGCAGATTCAGAAGGATGTGGGTTGCAGAGATGAAGAAGCTTGCGCAGGATAGAGTAGCATAGAGAGCTGCATCAAACCAGTCTCAGGACTGCAGACCATAACAGCAACAACTTAGTTATACGTGTGTTTGGAGAATTTCATTAATATTTACAGTTACTTAACCAAATGATGTCCCCGGTCCATGATGGATCAACTGAAAAAAATGTTTTAGATTGTGTGACTCCCTGGGCAAAAAAGCCCTACACTGTCCACAAGTAAAGAAGCTTTAAATCAGCGCACAGTCTTCTGTAGAGTGAAAATTCGTTCCCATAGGCGTCCACAAAGGAAGGGTGGGGGGGGGGGGGGGGAGGGAGGGACAAGAGGGGGCACTTGCGCCCTTTTGGGTCTGGAGAGAGACATCGTTGGTTGCTTTTTTTTGGGGGGGGGGGGGGGACCAAACAGAGAGGTCATCGGTCCCATATGATTTGGAAGGACGGGGAAAGAAGTCGCCTGTACCCTTTGAAAGGAACCATCCCGGCCTTTGCGTAAATCGATTTAGGGAAATCACTGAAAACCTAAATCAGGATGGCCGGACGCGGGTTTGAACCGTTGTCCTCCCGAACGCGAGTCCAGCCTGGTCTCTGGGGTACGGACTTCAAATAGAATTACCTCGAATTTTTAGGAACCGTTTTCTGCGGCTAGATTAAACTGCAGATTTAACATTGACGACCGCGACAACGAACACTGTAGGCTTAGCAGTTACTGTACATCTTGTGTTTTGTTAGTTGTTACGCTGTTCGCAAGAAATTATTCTGATTTCTTGTGCGGATGCGGTTTCCGCGCTGATCTGCGGTTAAGATGGATACGAACGTTTAAAGAATTCTGCTGGAATGATGTCATCAATCTGTCTCTGTCTCTTGTTCGTTCAGCGCTTACAGAATTGCAGAGAAGAGCCTCTTTTAACACCTTGCGCGGTTACAGTGCCAATTCCAAACACATAAACGTGCCACTGACCCGTTCCCAATTCCTACAAATGCGCCCCCTCCTCTTAATCCCAACACTATCTCAACTGTCGTTTGCCATTTGTTTATCAAAGGAGGTAAAATGATGGTTGCTGCTTCTCCATTCAGTTTTACACAGCAGAGACAATCGGAAGAAGACAGCCATGCTTTATGGTAAGTGTGTAAATTTATCCTTAATCCTGAGCATATCAGTCGAAAAGAGAGTATAGCATTTCTCCGTTACAATAGAGCGAAGAAGTGTGAAATTTCAAAAGTTGTTGGATGCAACAGGGTACTACATCCAGTAATAGAGCTACGAATTCTGCATTCCAGCTGACATGTTACACAATAATGTAACGAACTGGAAAGACGTGGATTACGTTGGTACAGTCCGCGGATGCCAGAAGTTGATTCTACAGGATGGTTTTGGGAGGTTACCCAGGTTCATCTAGCCGTATGTTGACCGTGGGGTACACTTTACCAAACCAAGTCAACAAAATGTATTTCTAGAAACACATTTTGTAGATTTAAAGTTATGCCAGTTTTGAGTCACAATGAAACATGGAAACCATGAAAGTAATGCAATAAATCCACTAGCACGAACAGATGTAGATGTTTTACAAGCAAAGTGTCATAACTGGCATCAAAATTGGCGTCAAAATTGCCATCAACGTGTAAGTAGGCTGTTCAGGTTTTTATGTTGGTAACGCCACGTAGCGCTCTGTATGAAAATCACGGACTGTGCTGTGTGCAATCTGTGGCTGGTTGGCATTGTTGGAATATTCGCTGTTGTAGTGTTGGCAGCTGGATGTGAACAGCGCGTAGCTTTGCGCAGTTGGAGGTGAGCCGGCAGCAGTGGTGGATGTGGGGAGAGAGATGGCAGAGTTTTGAGAACAGACGATCTGGAAATGTGTCCGTCAGAAAAAAGGAAATTTGTAAGACTGGATGTCATGAACTGATATCGAACACTATTAAGGTAAATACATTGTTTGTTCTCCATCAAAATCTTTCATTTGCTAACTATGCCTGTCAGTAGTTAGTGCCTACAGTAGTTCGAATCTTTTATTTACCTGACAGTATTGGCGCACGCTGTATTGCAGTAGTTTGAGTAACGATGATTTTTGTGAGGTGATTCATGAAAGGTATAGGTTATTGTTAATCAGGGCCGTTCTTTTGTAGGAATTATTGAAAGTCAGTTTGCGTTACGGTCAAAAAATTTTTGTGTATCAGTTTAGTGTTGATCAGAATAAGTAAAGAGAGAAATATCTATAACAATTTGTCCATTTTATTTGGACTGTTTAGCTCCGTGGCCGTGGATAATGATATTTCACTGAAAAAATACGGCAACCAGCCACTTTTTAATGCGTTATTTATTTACGCCAATATGCATTTCGGATTTGTACCCATCTTTAGCTGACAAATTACATGGATCTTCAGTTGCTACAGTAGTACAATCTCGACAGCAGTTTGGATGCTGCAGCAGGCATTCTCCTCTCCTTGTTTTATCCTGGCTTTTCTTCTTTTTTTGTAACAACACAAACACTTTTTATCACGTATTTTGCACAGGCGCACTGCGTTATCCGCCATGTTTACCAGAACAATCATTCATAACTTTTGTAAGGGAATGTTTCATAAACGTTGAATAAGCCTTATGTAAAGTTTATTCACAGTTTCTCCACTTCAAGGGATGTTAATGCGGCATGTTTGGTGATACAGCCTAACTTTATATAAATTATTTTTGTGAACAGTTTTTCGTATAACGAAATAGTAAGCAACTAGCTGTATAAAAGAAATTTAATTTTTTTACCGGTTCCGGACTCTTAGTGCTCTTCTTCAGAAGGCTATATCTATCGCATTGTTTGCGAGTGTCTGCAATAAAATGCATACAGCAAAACGTCACGTTCATGTGGTTACCACATTTTGTTTGTAAATCGACAGAATTCGTACAGGATAGGAAGATGGGGCGGGAAGCTTCAAACTAGTCAGGAGAGAAAAAAAAATAAAGAAAGAAAGAAAGAAAGAAAAGGTTCGTGAAGAGGATTAGGACTGAATGTCCGATCGACGACGTGTGTTCTTTAGAGTCAGAGTTCAAGCTCACTTTCGCCGTAAGTGATCAAGCAAATTCACGGAAAACCTGTGTCTGGATGGCCAAACTGAGATTTGAACCGCTGTACTCCCGAATACGAATCCGGTATTTTGGCACAGCGCCAATCGGCTTGGTATAAGACGCGTAGTTGGTTGGATGGATAGCAGCGCTGAGCAAGAAAGCCTGCAGAGATTTTCTTTGATGGGAAACGGACGTAGGGGAGTGGATGAGGGATTGGTGTTCCCCAGTTTGCCAATGTGGCAACGCCCTTTACTGCGCCACCGGTTTCCGCGCCGGCAGGCAACAGTAAACACGAGGGAAGGCGAATCCGTGGAGACACTTATGATTACAGACTTACAGACAGGCGTCTAATAATTTAGCGAGGCGTCTAATGAATGGTGAGGCGCGCCCCGGGCGGAATAGAAACTGCCTGCTTACGGCGGCGTACAGGCGGCACCTACCCGTGACCGGCCCTAAGAGATTGCATCGGTCCCGGGCGGCCGCCATTGTCTCAGCCCTCGGGACTCGCATTCCTCCCCCACTCCCCACCCAGGCCTCCCACACCCTCCAGCCCTTACTGCATCCCTATCCCCCCCGCCCCCCCAATTCCCTTCCTCACACAGGCAAACAGCTACATTCTCATCACTGATCAGCCGAGCACTCTACAGGGTGAAAAAGTATTTAAACCGACAAACTCTGGGAGTTTGTAGGGGACATCAAAACAAATATTTTTCCCTAATGTCATTTTTTCCTATAAGGAGTATTTAAACCGGTAGAGGAAGGCTTCTCTGGTGGCAAATTAAGTAAGCCAACAAAATACTTTTCCATTTTTTTATCACCAAGAGACAACACATTAACACAACCCAATTTCAATTACAGTAGATTTTCAAAAATGTCTCCATTGTCACGTAAACAAACGTTACATCGCAGTATAATGTTCTGTCTGACACGGACAAAAACCCCAGGAGTATGGTGAATTGTCCCGGGCAACCAGATTCTCTTTTGACGCAACAGGTGTTACGTAAACAAGGTTGCGCATCTCTCCCCACACAAAAAAGTCCAGAGGGGACATATCTGGGGATCGAGCAGGCCATGGTACAAATGGTTCAAATGGCTCTGAGCACTATGGGACTTAACATCTGTGGTCATCAGTCCCCTAGAACTTAGAACTACTTAAACCTAAGTAACCTAAGGACATCACACACATCCATGCCCGAGGCAGGATTCTAACCTGCGACCATAGCGGTCACGCGGTTCCAGACTGAAGCGCCTAGAACCGCACGGCCACACTGGCCGGCTGCCATGGTACAGCACCACCTCTGCCAATACACGTTTCTGGGAACCGTCGGTCCAGGAATCGACGCACACGACGACTGAAATGTGCCGGCGCCCCGTCATGTTGGAACCACATGCAGAGTCTTGCAGGGGGCGGGACGCCTTCCATCAGTTCTGACAATGCTCTGGCGAGAAAATTGTAATAGTGCGCCGGCCGCGGTGGTCTCGCGGTTCTAGGCGCGCAGTCAGGAACCGTGCGACTGCTACGGTCGCAGGTTCGAATCCTGCCTCGGGCATGGATGTGTGTGATGTCCTTAGGTTAGTTAGGTTTAAGTAGTTCTAAGTTCTAGGGGACTGATGACCACAGCAGTTGAGTCCCATAGTGCTCAGAGCCATTTGAACCATTTTTTTTTGTAATAGTGCCTGTCATTTAATGGCCTGTGTAACAGATACGGCCCAATCAAACAGTCCCCAATAACACCGACCCACACGTTAACGAAGAACCGCTTCATCGGTAAACAACACAGAGGATGGAAATGTAGGATGCATTTCACACTGTTCCAGGTACCACTGCTAAAACTGTGCTCTGGGTGGATAATCAACTGGTTCCAGGTTGTGGACACGTTGTAAGCGAAATGGACGTAACAACTGCTCTCGAAGGACTGTTCTTACTTTCGCCTGATTCGTTTCCATGTTACGTGCAATTGCACGAGTGCTGATTGAAGGATCCCGCTCCACATGATGCAAGACAGCTTCCTCAAATTGCAGCGTTCTTACAGCGAACGGCGTCCCTGTCCAGGTAATCTGCTAAATGACCTGCTCTCACGCAGACGTTGGTACACAGCAGCAAAGGTCGTACGATGCGGGATACGGCGATTAGGATATTGTTGTTGATAAACCCGCTGTGTAGCTCGTCCGTTGTGGTGCGCTACGTAGTACGCAACAACCATATCGGTGTACTCACTCCACGTGTATCGCTCAATTAGCAAACAGAGACAATGCAGTACTACACTGGTGGACAGCAGTTGCCTACTACTGAAGATCGTAATACGACCTCTAACAAGTGAAGAGCGTAATAATGCCTAAACGTTTTAAATAATCCTCATAGGAAAAATTGACATTAGGGAAAATATTTGTTTAGATGTCCAATACAACCTCTCAGAGTTTGACGGGTTAAATACTTTTCACCCTGTATAAGCCGTCCTCACACGGGACGAGGCAGCTAACGTGGACGCGGACGGGTAATCCAACCCTACTTGTGAAACCACACAACACACTCACATAAGCTTAGTGCAGTGCATGTTCCTGCACAGCATGTGGAGGTGTAGCGTCCCATATAAGACAGTTCTGTGCATTCACGGCGCCGTGGAGAGAAGGATCTGCTTCGTTCGTCCAAAGAATGTTCCCTGGCCGCATCTCAACCATTTCCACGGGTGCCCGAAAACGAACGGTAAAGCCATCGGCGCACGGACCGTGTAACCGAACGTTGAGCGTGCTGAGTTTCTGACGTCATAGCGTCTAATAGCACGTTCGGGAGTCTTTCGGAACGTGCAGAGCAATATCTAGCATGTCAGATATTCTGAGCGTGCGTCTGAGCATTGACCAATCAGATGGCACCTACGTCACACGCACGCCGTCTCCGTTCAGTACAGAGTTGTGAGGCGCCGTATTGGCATCCATTTCAAGCCTATACGTATATATGCCGTTTCTGGACACCAGCAAATTGAGAATCACTGGAAAACCCGTTGTTAACTGTATGATTCTTTCCAATAAAATAATGAGAAACATCATATTCCTAGCAAAAGAATTATTCTAACTTGCGCATTATGGGAGTATGCTATTTGAAGGCAACGACACACTGAAGATCCACCCAAAACGCATTTTTCTTGGTACAATTTGTTAAATTAAATTTCAGTTAGTATCATATCTACGATTAAGGTTTTCAGCAAGTACTAATGTGCTACGATTGAGTACCTGTAGGGTGCTGTTGGTATAGCTAAGTGAGTAGCGTCACTAATCCATATGAAGTAACATGTTTGGGTAGTGGTTCGCGATTCGACACTTACGAAATTTTTTCCTAACATTTGCCTTTTTGTAGGTTCTGCTCCTTTATTATTAGTTTAATATAAGTAAATAGTATAACATTTGATGTTATGTAAATACAAGTTCACTTTTTTGTGAGGGTTCGACTTTGTTCGATTGGCTTCATCTATAGGAGAGCTTCCTCAACTTATATACAGATATTTTGCTCCTTTTTCTTTTACGCTTCGTAATTCACATGTTGCAAAGATTCTGCTACTGGGTAGGAACAGTAATCAAGTAAGGCTGACCTTGGGGTTTTAGTAAAATGTGGGAATGATGAAATAATGTTTATCTTATGTGGAGATGTATTGCAAATTTGTATCACACTGTTTGTAATGGAACTTTTATAAGCCTGTGTCCTTATTGACTGGGCATGGTACTTTCCTTTTCGTGGACGATGGAGTAAATGTGCATTTTAATAGAGCTAACGTGGGAATTTTACGTGCGCCCTTTCGTAAACGGTGTGGAGCGCGTTGTGATCGCGTATACCACGTTAGGGCTCACGTCCCGTATGCACAAGTCGCATATAATTTCTGAGCGTAATTTCTGAGCGTTCAGCAACACGTTGAACTTAGCACGCTCAACGTAGACGTTCGACAGCACGATCCGTATGCCGACGGCTTAAGGTGATGGCCATTGTAGCCTATCTTGGGATTTCATTTGGTGCACGTTCTGAATGTTGCAGGGATGGCAGTGTAACATGTGCCGCAAAATCTTTTGAACTGTTGACAAAGAAAGCGATAATTCCCATGACACGGCTCAAGCACTGACTGCAGAATTTGAAGCATATGTTTGTTGCACGGTTGGCTGTAGCAAACTTCAACAACTGCCATTGGAATAGGCCGCCATCCTTTCTCTGGTGCGCCGCCTAATACACCTGTTCCTTCAAATTTATTGACCATATTCTGTAGCTCATTTATTGGGATGGGGTTTCTTCGCAACTGTATCTGTCGCCGAAATTTTCGCAAGGCAGCGTTGTTGTTGCAGTCGCTCCGTTAAAACAGCTTTCCAACAGCACACAGCCTTTCATTCCAATAGCTGTTTCTTTGCGTTCAGAAAACTTCAACTTTCTTAAGAGGAAACATTCATGAAGAACACACAATATTTAAAAAGATGCACCAGATCCACAGTTCTGAAGACACGAGAATGGAATTTTGTACCATGCTTTACATGATATTAACACATTTACTGTTACGTTCCTTGGATTATGTATATTTAACTTTTTTATAGAATTTAAAAAAAATTCAAAAAATAATGTAACGAACCTTTTTTCAGAAACTATTGAAGGGATTTCTACAAAATTTTCTCTGTTTAATTTATTTGCATATAGTAAGTTCCTAGGGTGAGGTTTTTTGAATATATCGAATAAGCGAATTTTAATAATTTTTAATTATAATTCTGCAAGTACGAGAAAATTCATGCAAAATTTCAAGCACTTTGCCCATAGATTCTTAGAAAAAACTGCATGAACTTTAGAAATATAGTTTTCAGGATATGCAATTGACTGTTGAACCTAACGTTTTTTTTCTTACGTCATGTCTTCAGAAGGCCACATATTTGTCTACTTTGCCTTCAAGGCTCCTCTTTTGGTTTCTTGGCTTGTGGTTTCTTTCCTTCACCAGGGATTTTTCAGCTGCAGACAGGCGCTGTAAATGAATTTTTCTCAAGATCTCTTGAGTGACATTTTCTGTGTCAAAGCTCATTCTCTCTAGTACCTTCATCCTCCCTACGTTCCCACAATAAATACTAAAACTGTATCATAAGCTGCAATTCCGACTAATGTAGCAGATGAAAATGTGGCAAAACAAGAATTGCTTATTCACAAACAAAGCAGTTCGTTTGTTTCTGTTTCTAAGATACGGTACAGAGCCAGGATGATCTATAAAACTTAAGAGTAACATATCACAGCCTTCTAAACGTATCCCGTGCACGTTTCCTTGAAAGTAATCGACGGAATCGTTGTTCATCGAGCTAGCATCGAAGTTCTTCATAGAAGGGCTCGTGGCAGGAAGCTCGCGTCACACATGTAATGGTTTTTCAGGCACTAAGGATGCAATTTCATCGTTGAAACTTTAAGAACTTACTGTCCATCGATTCCACAAAAAAAAAATCGTAGTTCACATTTTAGGTCTATTTCATGAATGTCCCCCTTAACCCTCTCTAGCAATAGTCACTTCACAATAAAAGTCAATATACACCGCGAAGCGACAAACAACGTACTGACGTCGAAACGAAATATTTTACATTCTGACTGCTTACAGCGCCATAATTTTACTTAATTATTTTTCAGCATTCTCCAGGAGCGCACCGATTAGTGAACACACTGACGGTGTCTCAGCGTCCTGGAATGTATACAGTTCGCATTGCAGCACTCGAAACACCGTCAGTTCAATTACAACCACCCGGAACCTTTTGTGTGCCTCGGGCATGGATGTGTGTGATGTCCTTAGTTAGGTTTAAGTTCTAGGGGATTGATGACCTCAGAAGTTAAGTCCCATAGAGCTCAGAGCCATTTGAACCAAGTTCCCAGTTCGGAAGTTCGGCCGCCAAGTGCAAGTCTTATTGAGCGCGACGCCACACTGAGCGACTTACGAGTCGACAATGGCGATGAAATGATGATGAGGACAGCACAACTCAATCCCTGAGGGGAGAAAATGTCCCTTACCAGCCGGGAATCGAAGTCGGGCCGCCACGCGTGGCATTCCAACGCACCGACCATTCAGCTGTTGGGGCGGACAGTAACGAAGTAAACGGAAATGAAACATTGTGGGGAACGTTAGAGCTTACAGTGCCGTTTATTAATTAGCGACTGCAGCAGAATACAGAGGCAGATCTACATATACACTCCTGGCCATTAAAATTGCTACACCACGAGAATGACAGTGCTCCAGACGCGAATTTTAACCGACAGAAAGAAGATGCTGTGATATGCAAATGATTAGAAGTTAGCTTTTTCTGTGTGGCTGGTCCCGGCGAAGGTTCGAGTCCTCCCTCGGGCATGGGTGTGTGTGTTTGTCCTTAGGATAGTTTAGGTTAAGTAGTGTGTAAACTTAGGGACTGATGACTTTAGCAATTAAGTCCCATAAGATTTCACACACATTTGAACATTTGAATACTTTTCAGAGCTTTCACACAAGGTTGGCGCCTGTGGCAACACCTACAACGTGCTGACACGAGGAAAGTTTCCAACCGATTTCTCATACACAAACAGCAGTTGACCGGCGTTGCCCTGTGAAACGTTGTTTGATGCCTCGTGTAAGGAAGAGAAATGCGTACCATCTTGTTTCCGACTTTGATAAAGGTCGCATTGTAGCCCATCGCGATTGCGGTTTATCGTATCTGCTGCTCGCGTTGGTCGAGATCCAACGACTGTTAGCAGAATATGGGATCGGTGAGTTTAGGAGGGTAATACGGAACGCCGTGCTGGATTCCAACGGCCTCGTATCACTAGCAGTCGACAGGCATCTTATCCGCATGGCTGTAACGGATCGTGCAGCCACGTCTCGATCCCTGAGTCAACAGATGGGGACGTTTGCAACACATCAATAATCTGCACGAACAGTTCGACGACGTTAGCAGCAGCATGGACTATCAGCTCGGAGACCATGGCTGCGATTACCCTTGACGCTGCATCACAGACAGGAGCGCCTGCGATGGTGTACTCAACGACGGATCTGGGTGCACGAACAGCGAAACATTTTTTTCGGATAATCCAGGTTCTGTTTACAGCATCAAGATGGTCGCATCCGTATTTGGCGACATCGCGGTGAACGCACGTTGGAAGCATGTATTCGTCATCGCCATAGTGGCATATCACCCGGCGCGATGGTATGGTTACACTTCTCGGTCATCTCTTGTTCGCGTTGACGGAACTTTGAACAGTGGACATTACATTTCAGGTGTGTTACGACTGATGGCTCTACTCATTATTCGATCCCTGCGAAACCCTACATTTCAGCAGGATAATGCACGACCGCATGTTGCAGGTCCTATACGGGCCTTTCTGAATACAGAAAATGTTCGATTGCTGCCCTGGCCAGCACATTCTCCAGATCACTCACCAACTGAAACTGTCTGGTCAATGGTGGCCGAGCAACTGGCTCGTCACAATACGCCAGTCACTACTCTTGATGAACTGTGGTATCGTGTTGAAGCTGCATCGGCAGCTGTACCTGTACACGCCATCCAAGCTCTGTTTGACGCAATGCCCAGACGTATAAAGGCCGTTATTACGGCCAGAGATGGTTGTTCTGGGTACTGATTTCTCAGGATCTGCATTTCGCGCGAAAATGTAATCACATGTCAGTTCTAGTATAATATATTTGTCCAATGAATGCCCGTTTATCATCTGCATTTCTTCGTGGTGTAGCAATTTTAATGGCCAGTAGTGTTTGTAACGTACAAGTGCGTGTCGCTGCATCGGGGCGAGAGGGCTTTCCCAGATGGCCGGATTCTCTGTGCTACGTGCTACGTGCCTGTCAGTGCATTTCTGAACTGCAGCCAAGTGGGGGCGCCGGAAATAGAGTGGCCGCCTCTATTCTAGGCGGGCTTACAAACAGTGCCAGTGTTTAGGTGCCTGCAGCCAGCGGGCGAACGCTTCCCAGCTGTGATCCAACATTCTGGCGCCCCGAAGCGACTCATTCACGCAGAGCGGTGAACAAGGCCGAGCGTGCCTCTGTCGCCGGCGAAATGTTAGGGTGCGCATTCCAGCCCGGTGCTGTGGTCGTCGCTCATTTGTCGCAGACTACTGCGTTACTGGCAGGGCGCAGTGGCCACCTGTCGCACAGCACTAAATATACTACAAACTGGTCACGTTCGACGTTCCCGCCCAAACTATACAACTACTCAGTTCAGTCATAGATGCCGGCCCTACGACCGTATCATACATTAGAGGGTCACTCCACAAAAAATGCACACTATTTTTGTAAAAATACAGATTTCGCATGTGTGAAAGTTTTACAGTGTGTAGATACATCCTTCCCACTGTGAAACTTAGTTCAACCTGTTCCCGTGAGTGGTGCCGTCACAGCATGTCTTCAAGATGGCTGCTACACTTGACGTTCGTCAGAAGCAACGTGCTGTCATAGAATTCCTGTGCTGTGAAAACGAGACAGTGGGAAACATCCACAAGAGGTTGAAAAAGGTGTATGGGGATGTGATTCTTGAGTTTCTCCCGGCGTATTTGATAGTCAAAATATCCACGGGTGTACTGCCGGTCTATAGTGTCCAACGGGCACAATATTTCGGCGATCAAACATGTCGCCATCATCAGGTGAACTGACGGACTGAGCTCCTGTGAACGTGCCGGCACGGAGATCTGTACGCTATGGCTGCTGAGCAGGCGTTCACAGGAGCTCAGTCCGTCAGTTCACCTGATGATGGCGACATGTTTGATCGCCGAAATATTGTGCCCGTTGGACACTATAGACCGGCAGTACACCCGTGGATATTTTGTGTATGGAGATGATGCTGTCGATCGCAGTACAGTTTAGTCGGTGAAGAGGTTGAGAAAGGTGTATGGAGATGCTGCTGTCGATCGCAGTACATTTAGTCGGTGGGCAAGCGGGTTACGTGATGAAAGCGGGCACGGCAATATTGAGGATTGTCCTCGCAGCGGCCGGCCTCGTACTGCACGCACTCCAGACAATTTGCGGAGAGTTACGAATTGGTGACTGCTGACATACGCATCACAGTGAACGAATTGTCACGCTACGTTGGGTTAGGGGAAGGAAGCGTTAGCAGAATACTGGAAGTGTTGGCGTTAAAAAAAGGTTTGTGCCAGGTGGGTCACCAAGGATGTTGACAGTGGCTCACAAACAAACAAGAAAAACGGTAAGCAGCGAACTTTTGGAACAGTACGAGACTGGTGGAGATGAATTTCTTGGAAGAATTGTGTCAAATGATGAAACATGGCTCCATCATTTTTCACCAGAGACGAAGAGGCAATCAGTTGAGTGGCATCATGCAAATTCACCCAAGAAAAAAATACAAAACCACACCTTATGCTGGAAAAGTTATGATTACGGTGTTTTTCGATTCCGAAGGACTCTTGCTTGTGGACATCATGCTAAGTGGAACCACCATAAATTCTGATGCATATGTGACAACACTGAAGAAACTTTAAGCTCGACTTTGTCGTGTTCGACCACATCGGCAAAAGCAGGATGTTTTGCTGTTGCACGACAATGCACGGCCACATGTCAGTCAAAAAACCATTGAAGCGATCACAAAACTCGGATGGACAACCCTGAAACACCCGCCATATAGTCCTGATCTGGCTCCATGTGACCATCATCTATTTGGGAAACTGAAAGACTCTCTTCGTGGAACAAGCTTTGAAGATGATGACTACCTTGTGCACGCTGCCAAACAGTGGCTCCAACAGGTCGGTCCAGAATTTTATCGTGCGGCTTTATACAGGGGCTGGTTCCAAGATGGCGTAAGGCAGTCGTGAGGGATAGAAATTATGTGGAGAAATGAAAATATTGTTCCTAAAGGATATACCTACACACTGTAAAACTTTCAAACATGTAGAATAAAAGATGGATTAAAAAAATATATTGTGTATTTCTTTTGGAGCGAACCTCGTACTTTGATTTTCCTCCCGCAAGCCGGGGTATCACAGGAAGCTATCTTATGTCTTTTATTATACACTGAAGCGCCAAAGAAACTGGTATAGGCACGAACACTGAAATACAGGAACATTTAAACAGGCGGAATACGGCGCTGCGGTCGGCAACGCTTATATAAGACAACAAATGTCTGGTGCAGTTGTTAGATCGGTTACTACTGCTACAGTGGCACGTAATCAAGATTTAACTGAGTTTGAACGTTGCGTTATAGTCGGCGCACGAGCCATAGGACACAGCATCTCTGAGCTAGCGATGAAGTGGTGATTTTCCGGTACAACCATTTCACGAGTGTACGTGAATATCAGGAATCCGGTAAAACATCAAACCTCCGATATCGCTGTGGCGGGAAAAAGATACTGCAAGGACGGGACCATCGACGACTGAAGGGAATCGTTCAACGTGACACAAGCGCAACCCTTCCTCAAATTGCTGCATACTTCTATGCTGGGCGATCAACCAGTGTCCGCGTGCGAACCATTCAACGAAATACCATCGATACGGGCTTTCGGAGCCGAAGACCTACTCGTGTACCCTTGATGACTCGTGATGACTTTGTGTCGTGCACGCAAAGCTTTACGCCTCACCTGGGCCCGTCAGCACCGACAATGGACTGTTGATGACTGGAAACACGTTGCCTGGTCGGACGAGTCCCGTTTCAAATTATATCAAATGTTCAAATGTGTGTGAATTCCTAAGGGACCAAACTGTTGAAGTCATTGGTCCCTAGACTTACACATTACTTAAGCTAACTTAAACTAACTTAATCTACGTTGATCCATTATGGACCGTGGGATAACGGCTGGCATAAACTTCTTGATGCAATGATTTGCCAACAGCCGTATGTGTTGTAGAAATTTATTTTATTTTATGAACTTCTGTGTGCTGTCTGTATCGCCGGGCCACCAAGAGCTGTTGCATGACGATTTGATTCACGGATACAGTTATATGGCTCCTTCCGTGTATAGCGATTTTACGACTATGACATGTGGGGCCTGAAGATGGCATGAGTGTAATGCCGAAACTGGTAGCACATAGAAGTTCATAAAATAAATTTCTACAATACATACGGCTGTTGGTAAATCGTTGCATCAAGAAGAAAAAAAACTAACTTAGGCTAAGAACAACACACCCACCCATGCCCAAGGGAGGACTCGAACCTCCGGCGGGAGGGACCGCTCAATTCGTGACATGATGCCTCAAACCGCGCGGCAACTTCGCACGGCCAAATTGTATCGAGCGGATGGACGTGTACGGATATGGAGACAACCTCATGATTCCATGGACCCTGCATATCACCAGGGAACTGGTCAAGCTGCTGGAGGCTCTGTAATGGTGTGGTGCGTGAGCAATTGGAGTGATATGGGATCCCTAATAAGTCTATTCACGAATCTGACACGTGACACGTACGTAAGCATCCTGTCTGATCAGTAAGCATCCTGTCTAATCAGCTGCATCCATTCATGTCCACTGTGCATTCCTACGCGCTTGGGCAATTCAAGCAGGACCATGCGACAGCTCAGACGTCTAGAATTACTACAGAGTGGCTCGGAACACTCTTCTGAGTTTAAAACATGACACTTGCAAGACATGAATATTATTGAGTATATTTGGGATGCGTTGCAACGTGCTGTTCAAAAGAGATCTCCACCCCTTCGTTCTCTTACGGATTTATTGAGAGCCGGGCAGGATTCATTGTGTCAGTTCCCTCCAGCACTACTTCAGACATTAGTCGGGTCCGTGCCACGTCGTGTTGCGGCACTTCTGCGTTCTCGCGGGAGCCCTACACGATATTCGGCAGGTGTACGAGTTTCTATAGCTCTTCAGTGTATATTTCGCTGGTATGCAAAGCTTATGGACGAAAGTAACTTTCGCGTGGTAACAAGTAATATAGCTCGATGTAACCTGGACCATACATACAAAAAACTGCTACAGTATGGTACAGTGCGGTACAGTACATTACAGTACAGAAGGTAACTGAAAGAAATACGCAATGAGGCGAACAGAAGCGACATTTTTATTCAAAGGCAGTAGCAATACTGACGCCATCGGATTCATATTGGCCCTCGGGACATGTACGATCTAAAACAAAGGGCGAATTCTATATTCGTACATAAATGATAATTATATTGTGTATTTTAATTTTGACAAGTACATATTTTAACCTTGACATCTACAGATTTTAATTAAGTGTTTTTAGAGATAAAAGTATATTACCAAAATCTACTTAATACAGTATGTGCATATGTATGGTAACAAATGTACTAGACGCCACTTGTCGGTAATAGTTTTATAATTAATATAAATAACGTGCATTCTGCCAACCAATTTAAAATGACGCAGCATGTGAAGGGTGCTGTGTGTGGACGGGTTACTCCTGTAAACGAAATTGCAGGTACGTTCTGGTACATATGATGCTGATTGGATAGGATGGAAAAAAAATGCATTTGTGAAATAGTAAATTAGTATCATTATCGTTTCAGATCTGAAGATGGTTCCACAGGAACCGAAACCGATCATGTGAATAAACATTTTTGCAATCAAGACTGATTATAAGTAGCATTGTATAACGAGTCATTGCGGTGTCCCATCAGACATTATGTCTGTTTTTGCAAAGTCAGAAAACTTCGTTGGAGTGTTCTTCCTCATCCACCCTACAGCCCAGAGTTCACACCTTCCAACTTCCACCTGCTTGGCTCAATGTAGGAAACACTCCTCGGGAAACAGTAAGTTCATGATGGGGAGGTTATTGACGCAGCACGAAGTTGGTTCCGAAGTCGACCACTAGACTGATACCACGCGGGTCACCCCAGCAAGGCCGTCGCATTGAACGGAGACTATTTTGAAAAATATGGTTGAGCCAAAAGAGTGGGGAATAATATGGTACACTGGAATCCTGAATAAAAGCAACTCGCTTTGAGAAAAACAAACAGACAAACATGTTGAAACTTCCTGGCAGTTTAAAACTGTGTGCCGGACCGAGACTCGAATTCGGGACCTCTGCCTTTCGCGAGCAAGTGCTCTACCGTCTGAGCTACTCAAGCACGACTCACGCCCCGTCCTCACAACTTTACTTCTGCCAGTATCTCGTCTCCCATCTTCCAAACTTTACAGAAGCTCTCCTTCGAACCTTGCAGAACTAGCACTCCTGAAGGAAAGGATATTGCGGAGGCATGGCTTAGCCACAGCCTGGGGGATGTTTCCAGAATGAGATTTTCACTCTTTCTTTCAGGAGTGCTAGTTCTGCACGGTTCGCAGGAGAGCTTCTGTAAAGTTTGGAAGGTGGGAGACGAGGTGCTGGCAGAAGTAAAGTGTGAGGACGGGGCGTAAGTCGTGCTTGGGTTGCTCAGATGGTAGAGCACTTGCCCGCGAATGGTAAAGGTCCCGCGTTAGAGCCTCGGTCCGGCACACAGTTTTAATCTGCCAGGAAGTTTCATATCAGCGCACACTCCGCTGCAGAGTGAAAATGTCATTCTGGAGATAAACATGTTGCTTTACTTATTGAACCCAACTCACGCGTAGCGTATATTTGAAACCTTACAAGTAATCAATAAGGATGAGACCTGGTTCGGTTCGAGGTCACTGAACGGGATACAAGTTGTTCGAATTTTTTGATCGGACCCTCTGCGTTATTTGGGTGTTGCGTCATGATCTTTCTAGACTCACTCGCCGTCTGGAAGAAAGTGAAAGAGGCAGTCAGATGCATCTCCTGCCCTCACAAACAGTCTCATCAGAAATCAGATGTCCATACCAAACCTATGAGCCAGGCCCTTGGAATCGAAAAGTCCCACAAGCTTTTCACTGGCCTACATTTGCATACGAAATGCACGCTAGGACTCTAAAAGACAAGGTGATGGCAGAAGAAACTTAATTAGACATCATTGCAACCACAGTGTACTTTGCACGACCGTTTCAACCCTGATCAAACAGCGTTAAAGAACCACTTTGCAGTACTTCTGCTGGTACAGCCCATAATTGAAGGCATGCATTGCAGCGTTATCAGTAATTTCATGCTTACGGAGACCCGAGTCCGCAACAGTCACTGGAATGACGAAACATGAGCATTTTTCGTACGCTGTTTCAAATGAACTGTGGAATACTTGGCTTACCGTAAATCCAGCCTAACCCCTTCCGAAATTTATTTTTGTAAAAAAAAAAAGAAAGGAGGTGGCGACCAGAAGCGAAGAGTCCATCGCGACCTCGTTGGAGATGACGTGTTGGACCGTAAAGCCACACGAATTCTTGGCAACTCGACTGCTTGGCTAAGAGCATTTTACGAGCCGCCC
Source organism: Schistocerca gregaria (assembly GCF_023897955.1). Lineage (NCBI taxonomy): Eukaryota > Metazoa > Arthropoda > Insecta > Orthoptera > Acrididae > Schistocerca > Schistocerca gregaria. The sequence goes on from NC_064925.1 coordinate 118,993,455, forward strand.
AGTAAATACGTTGTGGCTGGCTCGCTTCCCGACAGAGCACCATATTCCTGCCGTGACGTGGCTGCGTACATTTTCTCTTTGTAGGTGGTAAACAAAATAATAACCGTCCTCTGTAACGCGAGGTCGCGAACGGCCGCTAGTGTTGTGACGCTGGAGTCGGAGGTACCTGGTTCGAGTCCTCGTGGTGGAAGAAAATTTAATCAGCAGCAATTGATCTGCGAGCGGAGGAGACATCATGACGTATAGTTTGATGCAAGTAGACTGCAAGCCTGTGTCTTGAGTTAAATCTCAAACCTCTCTAGAATATAATATACAATGATGGCAAGTTAGTAGGGTCGTGCCAGTATCAGATTGCATACAATATTTGGTATGGATAACAATGCCTAAAATGGTATCGATATCTCGATAACATCGACCCGAAAATAGCGACAGTGACGATATTACAAAATATCAATTGCTTTCATGTATTGTACAAGTACATCTACATCATGCTACACGAGTCACCTAACGGAGTGCTGAGGAGGGTACTTTTGGTACCACTAACAGGCCACCACCATCCCTGTTCCTCTCGCGAATGGCGCTTGGGAAGAACGGTTGCGGTAAGCCTCTGTACTAGCTTTAATTTCTCATATTTTTTCGTCGTGGTCACTTCACTAGACGTATGTGGGAAGAAGTAATATGTTGTCCGACTCGTTCCGGAAACTGCTCACTAGAAATTGCAATGGTAAACCTCTCCGTGCTGCACAACGCCTCTCTCGTAGCATCTGAATTATCATTAATTAACCCATATAATCTCCAAGGAGACGGGAGCTTATAAGTTGAAAAATGTGTCAACTGTCCCCGTTGATATTTATTAGCGCCTGTAAGCAGCGAAAGGTCTGGATTTCATTATAACTTCATTCTTCGAGAGCAGCAAGATCACCAATGATATCTGTACAGATACCAGCTTCATATGTCTGAATTAAAGTCGCGAACTGCACACATTCCGACTTAAGTACGCTCTTGTCGGCGTTTGTCAAGCAGCAAAATGCCCTTCGCACATGTTGTTCTGGGGAGTACTGGGTCCTGTAGTGACAAAAGCCGACGCATTTATGTGTTTTTGTCGCCAACAGAGCAGCAGACAACATACGAGCGTCCTGTGTGTTACCTAAGCTTGTGCTGAGGTTGTCGTCCGGGTACTGAGACGGTGACGGATGGTCTTTTTTTATCATTTGACGATGGCCTTTTGTCAATAAAGGAGTGCTGAAGTCATTACCTAGCCATGTCAACCGTTACACTGCGGCGGTCTGTTACCTGTGACAGCATTTATATTTGCACCGAAATATGCAGCCTAAACAGGGTGGTCTGTTGATCGTGATGGGGTCAAATATCTCATGAAATAAGAGTCAAACGAAAAAACTACAAAGAACGAAACTTGTCTAGCTTGAAGGGGGAAACCAGATGGCGCTATGGTTGGCCCGCTGGATGGCGCTGCCATAGGCCAAACGGATGTCAACTGTTTTTTTTTTTAAGTAGGAACCCACATTTTTATTACATATTCGTCCAGTACGTAAAGAAATATGAATGTTTTAGTCGGACCACTTTTTTCGCTTTGTGACAGATGGCGCTGTAATAGTCACAAACTTATGGCTCACAATTTTAGACAAACAGTTGGTAACAGGTAAGTTTTTTAAATTGAAATACAGAACGTAGGTACGTTTGAACATTTTATTTCTGTTGTTCCAAAGTGATACATGTACCTTTGTGATCTCATCATTTCTGAGAACGCATGCTGTTACAGCGTGATTACCTGTAAATACCACATTAATGCAATAAATGCTCAAAATGTTTTCCGTCAACCTCAATGCATTTGACAATACGTGTAACGCCATTCCTCTCACCAGCGAGTAGTTCGCCTTCCGTATTGTTCGCACATTCATTGGCAATGCGCTGACGCATGTTGTCAGGCGTTGTCGGTGGAGCAAGATAGTAAATATGGTTCAACTATCCCCACAGAAAGAAACCCGGGGACGTCAGATCCGCTGAACACGCGGGCCATGGTATGATGCTTCGACGACCAATCCACCAGTCATGAAATATGCTATTCAATACCGCTTCAACCACACGCGAGCTAAGTGCCAGACATCCATCATGTTGGAAGTACATCGCCATTCTGTCATGCAGTGAAACATCTTGTAGTAACATCGGTAGAACATTACGTAGGAAATCAGCATACATTGAACCATTCAGATTGCCATCGATAAAATGGGGGCCAATCATCATTCCTCCCATAATGCAGCACCATACATTAACCCGCCAAGACGCTGATGTTCCACTTGTCGCAGCCATCGTGGATTTTCTGTTGCCCAATAGTGTATACTATGCTGGTTTACGTTATCGCTGTTGGTGAATGACGCTTCGTCGCTAAATAGAAAGCGTGCAAAAGATCCTTCATCGTCCCGTAATTTCCGTTGTACCCAGTGGCAGAACTGTACACGACGTTCAAGGTCGTCGTCATGCAATTTCCGGAGCATATAAATATGGTACGGGTGCAGTCGATGTTGATGTAGTATTCTCAACACCGACGTTTTGTGATTCCGGATATTCGCGCAATTTGTCTGCTACTGATTTGCGGATTAGCCGCCACAGCAGCTAAAGCACCTACTTGGGCATTATCATTTGCTGCATGTCGTGGTTGACGTTTCACATGCGGCTGAACACTTCCTGTTTCCTTAAACAACGTAACTAACGGTCCGGACACTTGGATGATGTCGTCCAGGATACCGAGCAGCATACAAAGCACACGCCCGTTGGGCATTTTCATCATAATAGCCCTACATCAACACGATATCGACCTTTTCCGCAATTGGTAAACGGTTGATTTTAACGCGGGTAATGTATCATGAAGCAAATACCGTCCGAACTGGCGGAATGTTACGTGATACCACGTAATTATACGTTTGTGACTATTATAGCGCCATCTATCACAAAGCGAAAAAAGTGGTCCAACCAAAACATTCATATTTGTTTTCGTACTACACGAATGTTGTTGTTGTTGTTGTCTTCAGTCCTGGGACTGGTTTGATGCAGCTCTCCATGCTACTCTATCCTGTGCAAGCTGCTTCATCTCCCAGTACCTACTGCAACCTACATCCTTTTGAATCTGCTTAGTGTACTCATCTCTCGGTCTCCCTCTACGATTTTTACCCTCCACGCTGCCCTCCAACGCTAAATTTGTGATCCCTTGATGCCTCAAAACATGTCCTACCAACCGATCCCTTCTTCTAGTCAAGTTGTGCCACAAACTTCTCTTCTCCCCAATCCTATTCAATACCTCCTCATTAGTTACGTGATCTATCCACCTTATCTTCAGTATTCTTCTGTAGCACCACATTTCGAAAGCTTCTATTCTCTTCTTGTCCAAACTAGTAATCGTCCATGTTTCACTTCCATACATGGCTACACTCCAAACAAATACTTTCAGAAACGACTTCCTGATACATAAATCTATATTCGATGTTAACAAATTTCTCTTCTTCAGAAACGCTTTCCTTGCCATTGCCAGTCTACATTTTATATCCTCTCTACTTCGACCGTCATCAGTTATTTTACTTCCTAAATAGCAAAACTCCTTTACTACTTTAAGTGTCTCATTTCCTAATCTAATTCCCTCAGCATCACCCGATTTAATTTGACTACATTCCATTATCCTCGTTTTGCTTTTGTTGATGTTCATCTTATATCCTCCTTTCAAGACACTGTCCATTCCGTTCAACTGCTCTTCCAAGTCCTTTGCCGTCTCTGACAGAATTACAATGTCATCGGCGAACCTCAAAGTTTTTACTTCGTCTCCATGAATTTTAATACCTACTCCAAATTTTTCTTTTGTTTCCTTTACTGCTTGCTCAATATACAGATTGAATAACATCGGGGAGAGGCTACAACCCTGTCTCACTCCTTTCCCAACCACTGCTTCCCTTTCATGCCCCTCGACTTTTATGACTGCCATCTGGTTTCTGTACAAATTGTAAATAGCCTTTCGCTCCCTGTATTTTACCCCTGCCACCTTTAGAATTTGAAAAAGAGTATTCCAGTCAACTTTGTCACTACACGAATATGTAATACAAAAATGGCGATTCCTATTTTTTAAAATTCAGTTGATATCCGATGACCTATGGCCAACCATAGCGCCATCTGGTTTCCTCCTTCAAGCTAGACGAGTTTCGTTCATTGTAGTTTTTTCGTTAGATGTTTACTTCGTGAGATATTTGGCCTGGTCACTATCAATGGACCACCCTGTGTAGTTACTGCGCCGTGCGCCTGCAGAATTTCGCGTAATTCACGCGGATTTGGAATTCCTCTGGCCACAAGAGCGCATGGAGCGTTACCGTCGTCAGTAGAGGGCAGGTCGGAGGGGAAGGTAGTTACGGGCTGTGTGTGTGTGTGTGTGTGTGTGTGTGTGTGTGTGACACGGACGGCGAAGAGCGCGAGTGAAGCTGCGTGTAATGGCCAAGCCTCTGCCGTGGCCCTTTGGCAAGTGGTGCCTTTGCTCACGGCGGGTTTCGCAGCCGTGAACATGGCTCGTTATAAGCTACTTCGGTAGGACGACAGAATGCTATTGAAGTTGCAAGCAGTTTGTGTCCATTGGGGCGCCGGGTTGGAGTCCGGTGTGACCTGCGCAAGTGATGGACGCGGTGGCGTCTGCTGGGTTTACGGCTACGAGTAATCATCGTTAAATCCTTCTCTCGGCGCTCTCAAAGCAAGCGTTTGCAAAGGGTGCTGGATTTTACGAGAAACCACTGTGCGCATCCGATTAGTGTGCACGTCACTTGGTGTCGTGTGGTGGCGGTTTTGACTCCGTATCCTGGTTGCCTGTTGTTACGTATATAAATGAGTTATTTATGCGCGTTGCGCCTGGTACTCCTTGAGTTTAGTTCTGTAAATGTGTGTGGGGTTGTGGCTGTCACTATTTCCAGCTGATTTTAGAATCTAAGGGTATAGAATGCAGATGTATTTCTTCTGATTTACGAATTGCACTTTAAAGTCAGTGAAAATTTTTGAATGTAGCTACGTTAGTTCTGAGGCATGTCTATAGTTACCCTGTTTGTTAGTATCACGAGCTTGAGCTATGTACTACATTGTTTACTTTACATTTGTAGTGTGTTTAATTTTTACTAAATAATTAACGAGTTGTCTCTGTGTTACGGGATAGGTGATGGTATCTCTTGTTACTTGTGATCTGGTTAAAAATGCCTGTGTACCATGATTAAAAAGTTTTAATGAAGGTTTCTAGTACTGTGGTAGCGGCAACTGCTGTCCTATTTCCATGGAGGAGGAGGAATTGTTGCTACTAGCGTTGCCTCTGCCGCCGCCTCTACCATCATAAACTTGAATCACATTTGTCAGTCATTTTGGGGACCTCGAAGGCAATGGCGTTTTGATAACTACTGGCAGTGGCCGAAGGTGGAAATTTGTGACGTAATCATTTGATCATATGTTTTCAAACAATGGAAAATGCAGGATGGAATGTAACAATACGAGAGAAGCTAAGTTCCTACTCACCATATAGCGGAGATGCTGATTCGCGATAGGCAGAATAAAAAGATTCACACAATTATAGCTTTCGGCCGTTAAGGCCTTTGTCAGCAGTAGACACACATGCACACACACACTCACGCAAGCGCAACATGCACACACGTCTGCAGTCTCAGAGAGCTGAAATTCCCTTATGTTTTGCTATTTATAATGTAAATGTAAATGTATTTTTTTACTTCATTTAATATTCTTTACTAAAAGCAAGCGATTTTATACTGTTGCCGTTTTGAGGTGTTTTCTATCAGTTGTGTTATTGAAATTTAGTCTTTTCAGTCAGTGTTAATCTTGGACTTTTGCTAATAAAAATAAATTCATTAGTGTTTTTAGAAACTTTAATAAATTCATTATGGCTCAACACTTTTCCACTCAGCACCAACTCCATACCGCATTGCAACTACGAAACCGGTTGTGTGGGTTACCCGAAGTTACCCGAAGAAATACAGCTGCAGAAGACCTTTGCACATTTGATTCAGTTTCATTTTAGCAGTTTAAACACCTTTACAAAACGAAAAATAACTTTTCACTTAGGTTGTTCGCAGACGGTACTGTAATTTACCGTCTAGTAAGGTCATCCGAAGACCAGTATCAGTTGCAAAGCAATTTAGAAAATATTGCTGTATGGTGTGGCAGGTGGCAGTTGACGCTAAATAACGAAAAGTGTGAGGTGATCCACATGAGTTCTAAAACAAATCCGTTGGAATTCGATTACTCGATAAACAGTACAATTCTCAAGGCTGTCAATTCAACTAAGTACCTGGGTGTTAAAATTACGAACAACTTCAGTTGGAAAGACCACATAGATAATATTGTGGGGAAGGCGAGCCAAAGGTTGCGTTTCATTGGCAGGACACTTAGAAGATGCAACAAGTCCACTAAAGAGACATCTTACACTACATTCGTTCGTTGGTTCAAATGGTTCTGAGCACTATGGCACGTAACATCCGCGGTCATGAGTCCCCTAGAACTTAAAACAACTGAAACCTAACTAACCTGACGACATGACACACATCCATGCCCGAGGCAGGATTCGAAACTGCGACCGTACCGGTCACGCGGTTCAGGCTAAAGCGCTTAGAACGGCCACACCGGCCGGCCATTCATTCGTCCTCTGTTAGAATATTGCTGCGCGATGTGGGATCCTCACCAGGTGGGATTGACGGTGGACATCGAAAGGGTGCAAAAAAGGGCAGCTCGTTTTGTATTATCACGTAATAGGGGAGAGAATGTGGCAGATATAATACGCGAGTTGAGATGGAAGTCCTTAAAACAAAGACGTTTTTCGTCGCGGCGAGATTTATTTACGAAGTTTCAGTCAACAACTTTCTCTTCCGAATGCGCAAATATCTTGTTGAGCCCTACCTATATAGGTAGGAATGATCATCAAAATAAAATAAGAGCTCAAACAGAAAGGTTTAGGTATTCGTTTTTCCCGCACGCTGTAGCCGTGCGTTAGCGTTCTCGCTTCCCACACCCGGGTGGAATGGTAGAGAGATAGTATGATTGTGGTTCGACGTACCCTCTGCCAAGCACTTAAATGTGAAATGCAGAGTAATCATGTAGATGAAGATGAAGTGTCAAGCAACTCTGTGTAACTATTTTAGCTGTGGTTGCCCCAGTTTTAAAATTATCTAGTGACAGTAGTAAAGGGCAGTCTCTCCCTCTCTCTCTCTCTCTCTCTCTCTCTCTCACACACACACACACACACACACACACACACACACACAAAGAGCGCAATAACTTTACGACCTCTGGAAATGGGGTCGGGCAGTCAGGCACCATTGACTGTTTTGTGCTGGAACGCGGCGGAGCAAGTACTGTGAAGTTTGTTTTGTCTCCTCTTAGGCGGCACGTCTGCGCCTTTACTGCCTTTCCGGAATTGCATTTGTGCTAGTGAGCGCATGCGTGCAAGTGTGTGCGAGCGAGCATACATACATGCTCGCACGCAAGGTCGGTGCTGTCATGTGCACAGTAGCCTGCGCGGCGCGCTTCGCCGAAAACAAAGCTGTTTATATTCTCGGGCGCCGCCATTGCGCAAGAGGCACGTCACCCTGTATGCATGTATGTGTATGTGTGCGTGTGTGTGTGTAGTGACGCAAAAGTTTCGCCGGCTCTTCCTCGTGGCGCGGCTGCTGCGGCTCTCTCCCGCCCCCCCTACCCCCCTCCAGCCAGTCGGAGCTGGCCCGGGCCCCCTCCTGCCGGTGACCCATTTGACGCCCTTCCCCCTCCCCCCTCCCCTCAAAGTCCCTTCTCTTGGCCACGCCACGCCACTCCACTCCTTCCGCGCCAGCTGTGTCCGAGGCCACGCAGATACTCGACCGTAGTACGCCAGCGTAGCTCGGTAGCGGCGCGACCGCATAGTGATCCGCGTCGCCGAGTTGGCAGTTCTCGACGGTTTTTCTGGTGAGGAAACCCGCTCATTTCTTTTTTTTCCGCTTCGCCTGCCTTTGAGGAACCTCGGAATGTCTTTGGTTTTTTTTTATTCTTGTCCCTTGACGACGGAAATAACTGTCCTCTCCCGGCTTGCCTGCTGTATAGTGTGACGACTGTTAACCGTAATACCTAATTTATCCCTGTAAGCTTACTTATTGCTTTTTTGCTGCCTGACGCAGCTCTTATCAATGTGAACATGTAGTAGAACATGGACCTTCCAGTCTGTGGCAATTTACTAAATTAATTCGACAGAAAGAGCTCCTGTAGGGTCCGTTTGACAATGGTGTACGTACTTTTTTCATTTGCCTCCAGTAAACACCATTTTTCTTGTTTCAGAGAAGTTGCTCCACCTTTGGTGGGTTTTATCTATTATCTTATTATTGCTTATGGGTGTTCACAAATGTATTTGCTGTTCGGAGCAGAGCTATAATTACTATCTGATCTCACGTTTTCGTTTTTCTACGTAGTGTTTTGAGGGGAGCTTCGTCTACATATGGCGCGTAGGAAATTTATTTCGACAAAAGAAAAATAAGCATCTACATCTACATGATTACTCTGTAATTCACATTTAAGTGCTTGGCAGAGGGTTCATCGAACCACAATCACACTACCTCTCTACCATTCCAGTCCCGAACAGCGCGCGGGAAAAACGAACACCTAAACCTTTCTGTTCGAGCTCTGATTTCTCTTATTTTATTTTGATGATCATTCCTACCTATGTAGGTTGGACTCAACAAAATATTTTCGCATTCAGAAGAGAAAGTTGGTGGCTGAAGTTTCGCAAAAAGGTCTCGCCGCGACGAAAAACGTCTATGCTGTAATGACTTCCATCCCAACTCGTGTATCATATCTGCCACACTCTCTCCCCTATAACATGATAATACAAAACGAGCTGCCCTTTTTTGCACCCTTTCGATGTCCTCCGTCAATCCCACCTGGCAAGGATCCCACACCGCGCAGCAATATTCTAACAGAGGACGAACGAGTGTAGTGTAAGCTGTCTCTTTAGTGGACTTGTTGCATCTTCTAAGTGTCCTGCCAATGAAACGCAACCTTTGGCTCGCCTTCCCGACAATATTATCTATGTGGTGTTTCCAACTGAAGTTGTTCGTAATTTTAACACCCAGGTACTTAGTTGAATTGACAGCCTTGAGAATTGTACTATTTATCGAGTAATCGAATTCCAACGGATTTCATTTGGAACTCATGTGGATCACCTCACACTTTTCGTTATTTAGCGTCAACTGCCACCTGCCACACCATACAGCAATATTTTCGAAATCGCTTTGCAACTGATACTGGTCTTCGGATGACCTTAATAGACGGTAAATTACAGCATCGTCTGCGAACAACCTAAGAGAACTGCTCAGATTGTCACCCAGGTCATTTATATAGATCAGGAAAAGCAGAGGTCCCAGGACGCTTCCCTGGGGAACACCTAATATCACTTCAGTTTTACTCGATGATTTCCCGTCTATTACTACGACCTGCGACCTTCCTGACAGGAAATCACGAATCCAGTCGCACGACTGAGACGATACCCCATAGGCCCGCAGCTTGATTAGAAGTCGCCTGTGAGGAACGGAGTCAAAAGCACAAACATGATAACCCATTATTGATTCTCTTGGTAAAACTGACCCTGAGTATGAAGATCATACCTCTGTACAAGCTCCAGTCTGCCGAAAAAAAATGTACGGAGTCGGAAATCATGTTGAGACTCTCGACCACGGAAAACTGGTAATCGTTGAAGAAAAGACGTCCTCGTACGCGAGGTCGTCCATTAGTTCAGACCATTGTAGTTAATATTCTGTTTATGATAGGAGGCACGGAGACTACCAGTTCTGAGAAGAAAGCATGGCATTTAGTAATAGATCCGTCCACACCTGACGTTTTTACTTTCTTTCGCCTGTCGACGCTATGTCTGTATGGTTCTGCCTGAGCTTCAGTAATTTGGCTATCCAACATGAGATTTTTTTGCTTTCACTGGTTTATATTACTCGCCAGCTGTAATCGTAAGCAGTAAACTGCTTGCAGTAATCGAGGACGATAATTCAGATCTCTCGCAGTCCTTCTGCGAACCACTCGTGAAGAAGGGTGTTGTAACTCCTGGTTCACAAATTACTGTTCATGAAACATTTTCTTGTAAACCTTCGCATGACAACTCGTCTGCATCATCAGAACCGTCCACATAAATTATTCCTGAAAAAAAAAAAAAAAAAAGCGGGGGTGAATGGCAAGAGTCCAAATAAGTAAGAATGACTTGGGCAATTTCCTATACTTGACATGGTTTAATAACTAAATTTTATAGGTAATAGAAAAAACTTATTTTGTATACCAGAGGATTGACGGTTATTCACTTAATTGTTGTTGTTGTTGTGGTCTTCAGTCCTGAGACGGGTTTAATGCAGCTCTCCATGCTGCTCTATCCTCTGCAAGTTGCTTCATCTCCCAGTACGTGCTGCAGCCTACATCCTTCTGAATCTGCTTAGTGTATTCATCTCTTGGTCTCCCTCTACGATTTTTACCCTCCACGCTGCCCTCCAATGCTAAATTGGTGATCCCTTCATGCCTCAGAACATGTCCTACTAACCGATCCCTTCTTCTAGGCAAGTTGTGCCACAAACTCCTCTTCTCCCCAATTCTATCCAATACCTCCTCATTAGTTATGTGATCTACCCAGCTCATCTTCAGCATTCTTCTGCAGCACCACATCCCGAAAGCTTCTATTCTCCTCTTGTCCAAACTATTTATCGTCCATGTTTCACTTCCATACATGGCTACACTCCATACAAATACTTCCGGAACGACGTCCTGATACTTAAATCCATACTCGACGTTAACAAATTTCCCTTCTTCAGAAACGCTTTCCTTGCCATTGCCAGTATAGATTTGATATCCTCTCTACTTCGACCATCATCAGTTATTTTGCTCCCCAAATAGCAAAACTCCTTTACTACTTTAAGTGTCTCATTTCCTAATCTAATTCCCTCAGCATCACCCGAGTTAACTCGACTACATTCCATTATCCTCGAACAAAAATCATGTTCTTCAGATTCGAGGAGGGAAGCCCCCGATCCTTCTTTGCAGGGAACCTATCGTCGTCACTTTGAAACGCAACTTAGGATTCAGAAGACAGGAAGGAGTGTGCGAGGAAAGCAGCAAGCCATTGCTGTCAACACACGTGCCAAAATCGTTGGAATGATGAAGTAACGGCTTTGAACGTGAACACTACTGTACTGAACGCGGTTTACTGTACTAGGGTCAATGACCACAATGCATCACTTCCTGAAGTAATATCTTTACCCAGTTTTTGTTTCGCTTTTAAAAATCAGCATGTGCAGGAAACCACTCCATTTATTTCCCTGTTTGTCACCCATACTTTTTTCAACAACTACAAATCATCCTCTTTCTGTTCCACTGTACTTATGTAAAAATATAGTAACGTTTTAAGTGTTACTTATGTTGAACCACATACGTCTCTCCTTCTTCTAACTTAATTACTTGAGACTACTTTTAGAGCTTTTGTTTTGTATTTCTGGTGAGACCATAGATCCGCCATACCTCCTTGTTTTCCTGTTACATCCCTGTCTAGTGAAAACTTCGGAATGTTCGCATCGTCAGGCCGTCTACGCCTCTGTGAAATGCCTTTATTGGAAGCTAGTGCCGGCTCTTATACTCGCCGTATTCACCAGTACCTCCAAAGATAACTTATCACCGTTTTTCTGTCCACTCACCTCGTTCGATACGACCGATGAGTTGTATCGACGTGAGTGAATCCCTTCATCGGGCCACAAATCTTTCACAATGTGCTTATGTATTAATCCGTGTAAGCCAGTCTTCACTCCTTGCTATGGCTTCACGCCGTTTTACCAGGCGACAGCTCTCCCCAGCATGACATAGTGGCAGACATATTTCTACTTGTAAACGCTTCTGTCCATATTCCCATCACATATTTTGTTCGCCTAGCCATACGCTGTAATCAGTTTCGCATATTTTCACAGAGTTTATAATTCTCCATGACTGCGTCCTTGCGTAACTGATTCTTTGGCTTTTGCTGAGAATAGTAGCTTTTGCTGCGAATAATACGGCATCCAGTTGTCTTGTTGCCGATTTAGATCCTGGTGCAAGTCCTTGGGACGCAGCCAACCATGTACTTTATTTTCGGTTTATTACTACTCACAAAATTACATTGCCATGGTTATGAACGGATCTTTATTTGTCTTTGTTCTTCTGTCGACTATATACCCTGAGCAGAAGAATGCAATGAAGTAATAACTGAATCCAACACTATTACTCTGCCAATTGCCACACGCCTCCTACTGGTATCATGTTAGAGTACGCACAGGTGTTTGTTCCGAAACGGGACAAAACAGCAACAACTAATAGCTACATTACCACTGATTTCACTTCCTCCCGTTAACACGTGCTATCTCTACCTTATTTTTAACAGATAATGTACATTTGCCTGTCAGGAAGGCTTTTGTGTAAATATTTGGACTTCAGCCTTGTACGTAAGGATAAATTTCACAATAGAGCTACAGTCGCAGGTTCGAATCCTGCCTCTGGCATGGATGTGTGTGATGTCCTTAGGTTAGTTAGGTTTATGTACTTCTAAGTTCTAGGGTACTGATGACCTCAGATGTTGAGTCCCATAGTGCTCAGAGCCATTTGAACCATTTTCACAAGAGACTTGGCACATAAAAAGAAAATATAGCTTTTGAAATGTGGTGTTAGAGAAGAATACGGATATTTTATGGGTAGATAGGATAAATGATGAGAAAGTACTGAATCGAATTGGGGATAAAAGAAAATATGTGGCACAACTTGTGGTGCGACCCATCCTCAGGCATCAAGAAATAATTGAGTTCGTAATGGGAGGGAAGTGTGTGTGTGTGTGTGTGTGTGTGTGTGTGTGTGTGTGTGTGTGTCTATACAGGTGGATGGTAATGGAAGAAAGGGAAGTCGGGGAATTGCACAGGGAGACGATGGCTTGACAACAATAATCATTTTCAAAGTGATGTAGACTGCAATAGTTATACAGATGTGACCAGCGTGTGGTACTCGCGGGATATAGTAGCTGTATCGAACGAGTCTTCGTACTGAACACCGCAACATTACTCTCGTGTGGTGGGAAACTGAAAAAGCAATTCCCACTAGCATCACCACTATTTACGCACACAGAATGCAACAACTTGCAGTATCCCTTGCACTACATTTCAGATGCAACCCGTGTCTTCTACAACAGTCCAAGTAGCTATTATAAGAGAGTCATGGGATAGTGATATGCACATATACAGATGGCGGTAGCACAGTGTACGCAAGGTATAAAAGGGCAGTGCATTGGCAAAGGGATGACGCGCTCTCCCCTCCCCCCATGGATCAAACACTCGTTCGACCTAAACTTGAGTATTGCTCATCAGTGTGGGATCCGTACCAGGTCGGGTTGGCAGAGGAGATATAGAAGATCCAAAGAAGAGCGGCGCGTTTCGTCCCAGGGTTATTTGGTAATCGTGATACCGTTACGGAGATATTTAGCAAACTCAAGTGGCAGACTCTGCAAGAGAGGCGCTCTGCATCACGGTGTAGCTTGCTGTCCAGGTTTCGAGAGGGTGCGTTTCTGGATGAAGTATCGAATATATTGCTTCCCCCTACTTAGACCTCCCGAGGAGATAACGATTGTAAAATAAGAGAGCGCACGGAGGCTTTCCGGCAGTCGTTCTTTCCGCGAATAATCATACGCGACTGGAACAGGAAAGGGAGGTAATGACAGTGGCACGTAAAGTGCCCTCCTCCACACACCGTTGGGTGGCTTGCGGAGAATAAATGTAGATGTAGATGGGGCAGTGTACCTTGTTGTGGGAGCGAACCAAGACGGCCCTCGCAGCAGCTGCTCCGGCGTTGAGCAACGCATGGTAATGAACCAGGCGGCTTGGCGCGGTTGCCTTCACTCTCAAAGTGTCGCGCCTTACGTCTGCTTAGTGTATTCATCTCTTGGTCTCCCTCTACGATGACGAATGTAAAATTAGTGAGATACGAGCGCGCACGAAGTCTTTCCGGCAGTCGTTCTTCCCGCGAACCATACGCGACTGGAACATGAAAGGGAGGTAATGACAGTGGCGCGTAAAGTGCCCCCCGCCACACACCGTTGGGTGACTTGCGGAGTATAAATGTAGATGTAGATCAACACAGCACGAAAATATATTGTGTAGTATTGTGTTTTTCTTTCAACAAAAGATTTAAGAGTGGGTATTACACAGGTTTTTAACATGGTCGAAACTAAAAAAATTGAGTACTTACAAGTAGCCATTCGTCTTCCATAGTACCGGTATTAAAAATACTTTAAACCCCCCGCCCTAGTCAGCTCCCCCCCCCCCCCCCCCCCCACAGTAAGCTATCGTATGGGCATTCTTGAATTAGCAGGGCTGTCATTTATACTCAGATGATTCTTGTGGAAACGTTTCCGACGTAATATGGCCGTACGGCAGGAATTAACCCAACAGTACGGAAGAGACTGACTATTTATGAGACGCACGTGCGCGAACAACGGAGGGAGGAAGGAAGCAAGGAAAGAAAGTAGGTAGATTACTGTTTAACGCCTAGTAAACGGAAGAGAATATTAAAGCGTCTGATACGAACAGTCAGCAGTAATCACAACGAATAACTTTGGCAGTATGGCCGGGTTACTGAATCACCGTTTTAGCGGAATGTGAATGTCAACGACCGCTAAACAAAGGTGTATGATAGGTCTTACTTTGATTGATGCACACTCCGACGAATAGCTTCCGGTACCGGGACACAGTCTTGTTTCCACACGGGCAACATAGAGGAAACAGAACTAATAGAATTTCCATAACATCTTGAATTCTATCGCTTGCGCCTTGTCCCGCAGTTACGCAGGGTCGGCCATGGTTAACTGGATTTGGCATGTTAATTGTAAGGGGTGGCCGGATGCCCTTTCTGCCCACACCCCGTACCCCGCCAGGACGGAATTAGTGTACCCCAGCTGTGTGCATCGAGTGTAGATCGTGAAATGGTGTGAATGTGTTTCAGATGTCTGAGTCGTGTAACTGAGGCGGGACGTGGGGACCAGTCCGGTATTCACCTAGTAGGATGTGGAAAACCGCCTAAAGACCACATCCAGGCTGGCCGGCACACCGGCCGTCGTCGTTAATCCGCCGGGCGTGGCCGGCGCGCCTATCCGAGTCCAGGTAGCCGCGCGGTCCCATAACATCTTGAGTCAAACACCACTATTAAGTCTCGCCGCCAGGAAACTCATAGAGGCCACGTCCAAACACGGCATAGAGTGTCGACAACGGTCGTACTGGTCGCGACCACTCCCCACTGCCCGTCACTCCCTGCTGCGCGTGCAACGAGAAACAGCCCAGCGCAGAGCACACAGCGCCCCCTTGGAATCGCCAGTAAACAAAAGATGGCGCGTGGCGGGAATTGAAATTAATGCTGCAAGCGACATTAAGAGGGAGAGGAATCGAACTGTGAGGAACACACAGTTCAACGGGGGTTATCACCCGCCACGTAACAGTAACTCCCATGACAGAACATTTCGAATGTCGCTACATCTCGTCGTATGCCAGTGTATGTTCTCGTCGTCCTAGCTGTTATTTCACGACGCCAGGCAACGCCGTGTGCACACTCTGTCAGCCTGGGCGGTTTATCTCGACTGGAGACAAGTAAGCTTTGTCTGTGCCTCCGCGTTATCCTGTCGTAAAGGTTACTTGTTGGCTACCACAGCGGGGAGTGTGGGTGCAGCCGACAACGCTGAGTTACTAAGGTTGCACAACCAGTCCGGCTGCCCTGTTTTTCATCTACACACGCAGTGTAAATATTCCAGTTGCCAAGATATCGATTCGACTGACTACTTATGAGACTCACACGCGCGAAGACCGGAGGGAGGGAGGAAGGAAGCAAGGAAAGAAGGTAGATAGATTACTGTTTAACGCCTAGTAAATGCCGTCCTAAGGAACAAAGTACTCTTAGTTGGAGAATGTTAACCGAAGGAAACTAAACCCGTCGTCACATGACACGTAAACTTCACACAGACTTGAAGCGGAACATGGTTCTTTTCTTGTTGTTGTTGTTGTGGTCGTCAGTCCTGAGACTGGTTTGATGCAGCTCTCCATGCGTTCTTTTCTTTTTACTTCAAAACGTGTAATTTCATATAGTGACGATTTCACACACTTGAAAAACGCATAACGGCATGTCGGATTTCGGCAACGCGCTATAAGATCAAGACGATGCGAGATCGCTTTGTTTTTTAAGTAACTAATGTTTTGAAATTTAAAAAAGACCTGATAAGATATGGCGATAATTTTATTTTTACATGAAAGCATGTACCTTAATCTACTTTTCTACATAATTTTCGTCAATATTGAGGCACTTATCATAACGTTGTACCAGTTATTGAATACCCTCCTCCTAGAAGTCTGCCGCCTGACTTCTTAACCAATGTATCACCACTGTTTTGACTTCGTCATCGCCTCGAAGACGCTGACCGCCCTGGTGTTTCTTCAAGTGCAGGAACAGATGGTAATCACTGGGCGCAAGATCGTGGCTGTACGGAGGATGATCTAGAGGTTCCCATCGAAAAGATTTGATGAGGTCTTTGGTCTGATGCGAACGGACATTGTCTCGCAGCAAAACGATGCTCTTGCTCAACTTGCCACGTCTTTTGTTCTGAATTGAACGGCGCAGATTGTGCAATGTCTTACAGTAAGCTGCTGCATTGATTGTCTCATTAAAAGGCAGAATTTCCACAAGCAATACTCCTTTTCTGTCCCAAAAAACTGTGCACTTGATTTTCTGGGCAGAAATTGTTTGCTTAAACTTCACTTTTCTGGGTGAAAAGTGCCGCCATTCCATGGACTGTTGCTTTGATTCTGGTGTGACGTAGGCCACACATGTTTCATCGCCCGTAACAATTTGGCTTAAGAAATCATCTGCGTCGTTGTGGTACCGCTCAAGTAAAGTCAATGCACTGTCTAAACGTTTGGTTTTGTGCACATCTGTCAACATTTTCGGTACCCAATGTGCGCATAATTTTCGGTAATTCAAGAAAAAATTGTCAAATGGCTCTGAGCTCTATGGGACTTGACATCTGTGGTCATCAGTCCCCTAGAACTTAGAACTACTTAAACCTAACTAACCTAAAGACATCACACACATCCATGCCCGAGGCAGGATTCGACCCTGCGACCTTAGCGCCGGCAGGTAATTCAAGTGCTCGGTCACAATGCCATACAAAACACTACGAGAAACATTAGGAAAGTCATCCCGCAAAGCGTCTGTTTTCTCTCACCTTACTGTCCACTTCCTGCACCCAACTTTCAATAACGACCGAAGGACACCCACTCCGTTGTTTTATCATGCACATTTGTGCGGCCATCTTTAAATGCTCCCACCCACTTCCTTACCATTCCATCACTCATAATGTTTTCTACGTAAACTGAGCAGATCTCACGATGAATATCGATCTCTTTTAGGCCTTGAGCACCAAGAAATCTTACAACAGCCCGTACTTCACAGTCGGCGGGACTCTCGATTATCGGAGGCATCTTAAACACTCTGTACACAACGTAAACAAGGAAGAATCAGACTGTAATGGCGTCAGTGTGTAGAAAACAGATGTAGGTACCCAGTGCGCATGCGCAGAACGCCGACCACAGCGCTGCGGCCGTGGTGTGGCAAAACTGTACTTAAAAAAACACGCCTCATACGACACAAGTTAACAAGGGGGCCGTACAAACTTCCCGTCACCGATCTGATTTCGCAGTGACCGTATGAATAGGGCACGACTAAGACTTCGACATATTTAAACAGGAAGGCGCAACTCTCAACCATTTTCGAGAAAATCGAGTTCGAAAATTTTACACTTGACACATAACTTTCGTGACCGCTAATATTGACGATTCTGCAGTCGATCGAATAAACGCTTAGTTTCATAACCGCGAGGTTTCTGGAACGGACCTCGCTGTCGGCACTTTTTTTTTTTTTTTTAATACAGATACGCTTAATACGACGCGCAGTTGTGTGATAGAGAACAGTTTAGGAATGAAAACCAAATCCTTTTTGCAATAGACACATTAAAAAAACCATGAACATTCAAAAATTTTGCGTTCATTACATGTGCTGTATTTCGCCATAGATATTGTTTTCCTTGTTTCTATGATCAGTAACATCGTGATTCGTTGGAGTGCTCCATAGGTTACACGTTATACTTATCACAAATATAGATACAATAATATAAATAAAATAACTGTACTGATTTGATTGAGAGTCCTTTTTTTTATTTCCAATATTCTAACGAAAAAAGTGGTTTTTTTTCTACTTGTTCAGGATAAAGATTATGAAAATAATAAATGAATAATTAAAATTTGGTAATTTGAACTGCCATAGTAAATCTGTTGATAGAATTACGTGCGAATGATGAAGTAATACAGGCAGCGAGGTTTGATCCAGAGACCACGCAGTTACGAAACTAAGAGCTTTCTCACTCTCTTGCGGACTCCTTGAATACTGGCCATATAAAGTACTTAAGTGAGCCCAAAATTTCAAACACGGTTTTCTCGAAAAGGGCTGAGAGTTGCGTCTTTCTATTTACATACGCTGGAGTCCTAATCCTCTTTTCCAATCCTCTGTTGTAGTAACTTTCTGCGTCACTAGATATCAGTACTGCAGACGCGTGCAAAATAGCCGACATCAATGATCGTATTAGACACCGTTGTGTGAGGGAATACTTGAATGCCGGAGATGGGAAGCCCATTCGCATCCACGAAAGACAGAAAAAAAGTCCTCCTTGGGAGCTGCTCGGTCAGCCTGGTGGATTACTAAGCGAAGAGTTCCTAGATCGATTCCCGAACCGGTTGGAGATTTTTCTCCGCTCGGGGACTGGGTGTAGTGTTGTCCTTATTTTCGCATCGTCATAATTGACATTACCATAGAGATTACTGAATCGGCACGGCACGAAATCCAATAAATTGAAAAAAGAAATTGGATAATGCGCATGTTGATGCGACAGTGAATATTAGCACTGTTAGGCTATGGGTTCGTCGCTGTAAAACGCTGAAGGGCAAACACTGTTGGCCGAGCACGCGGAGAGGCAGGCCGGTGACTGTAGTGACTCCTCACAACATTCAGCGAGTCGATGACATCATTGGTGGTGCTCGCCGGGTGTCTACAGATGATTTGTGTCTTACTTACCTCAGTAAACGCATTGTAATGGCGATTTTTCAACAACTGGGAGACTCAGAGGTTTGTGCAACTTTGGGTACCAGCAACGTTTATCGACCAGTATCAAACTGTTGCCTCCCACTTCTTGGATTACTTTTTGACCTACCCTCGCATGTTCAATACCCGTACAGTTACAACATTTTTACACGAACTAGCCGTAACTGCCGTAGACAGTACCACTCCCATGTGCAATAATATTGTGGTTGACTAATATTGTTTTGAAAATGATGTATCTTCCCGGCACAACAAGGAATTACATGTTTTGCCTGTTATTGACAATGTGGTTTCCACAGTGGTTGGAGTAAATCACGGCATTTGTCTGTCAAAAATTTGCGGGCAACTGTTGTTGGGTACTAATGCGGGGTGTGTCCACCTTTTCCTTTTTCGACTACTCCAGCAGTACTGCAGATACCTTTAGTGGGGTGTCTGTGGAGGAATGGCAGCTTGTTTTTCCTCCAGAGCCGAAATCAGAGAAACTAGTGATACTGGACGCTGCGATCTGGAGCGAAGCAGACTGATTTCAAAAGGTTTGGGTTCGAGACCTTGAGCACGTCAATCCATTTCAGGAATGTTATTGTTCTGAAACAATTGCCTCACAGACGCTGCCTTATTCCGAACTGATCCTCTACTGCACGCAGCACACGATGCTGTCAAATGTGTTCATATCCTGCCGAATTTACCGTTTTCTTAAGCGCAGTAAGGGGACCACGTCCTAACCATCACATCACTTCCTCCGTATTTTACTGTTGGCATTACACACCATGGTAGGTAACATTCTCCAGGCTTTCGCCGAAGCCAAAGGCTCCCCTCGGATTGCCACAGGGTGTAGGGTGATTCATTACTGCAAGTTACTAGTTTTCAGTTGTTTACATCTAGCGACGTGGCGCGGTAGCTAGCACACGGGACTCGCATTCGTGAGAACGACAGTTCAGGTCTTCTTGGAGGGCCATCCAGATTAAAGTTTCCCGTGAATTTCCCAAATCTCTCTAGGCGAATGCCGAGATGATTCCTTTGAAACGCCACGGCTGTTGTCGTTCCCCACTCTTGCAACAATCCGAGCTTGGGCTTCGTCTCTAGTGACCTCAAAGCCGACGCGACCTTCAAATCCTTCCAGACGTTCACTGCCCTGTGGCGTTGCCTAGCATTTCTACAAAAATGTGTGGCTTATGAGGAGCTGCTCAACAATTTAGTACCAAGTAACTTTCTGGCAGATTAAAACTCTGTGCCGGACCGAGACTCGAACTCGGGACCTTTGCCATTTGAGGGCAAGTGCTCTCCCATCTGAGCTACCCAAGCACGTCTCACGACCCGTACTCACAGCTTCGGTTCTGCCTGTACCTAATCTCCTCGTCTCATTCTGGAAACATCCCCCAGGCTATGGCTAAGCCATGTCTTCGCAGTATCCTTTCTTCCAGGGGTGCTAGTTCTCCGAGGTTCGCAGAAGAGCTTCTGTGAAGTTTGGAAGGTAGGAGACGAGGTACTGGCAGAATTGAAGCTGTGAGGACGGGTCGTGAGTCGTGCTTGGGTAGCTCAGATGGGAGAACACTTGCCCGCGAAAGGCAAAGGTCCCGATTTCGAGTCTCGGTCCGGCACACAGTTTTAATCTGCCAGAAAGTTTCATATCAGCGCACACTCCGCTGCAGAGTGAAAATCTCATTCTGTAATTTAACCCCATTCCTTTTATCTCTCAATGCAGAGAGCTAGCTGGACTGCTGATAGTACTTTGGAACTGACAAGTGATTCCTTTAGCCGCTTTCATGTGATTTTTACAAACGCCCTCAGCATTGCACGACGGTCCCTGTCCGCCAGTCCATGAGGTCTGCCTGATATTGGTTTTGCTACGGTTGTTTCTCTCGTGTATGCTTCACGGTCACACCACACACAGCGGACAACTCCAGAACGGTTGAAATGTCGCTAATGAATTTACACTGAGGTGACAAAAATCATGAGAGAGCTCCTAATACCATCTCGGACCTCCTTTTGTCCGGTGTAGTGCAGCAATTCGATATAGAATGGACATAACAAGTCGCTGGGAGCCCCCTGCCGAAGTACTGAGGCATGCTGCCCATATAGCGAAAAGTGTTGCCGGTACAGGAATTTGTGCACGAACTGAACTCTCGATTCCCATAAATGTTCGATGGGATTCACGTTGGACCCTCTAGGTAGCCAAATTATTCGTTCGAATTGTCCAGATTGTTCTTCAAACCAACTGCGAACAATTGTGTCTTGGTGTCATGACGCATTATCATCCACAAGAATTTCCTAGATGTTTGGGAACATAAAATACATCAATGGCTGCAACGTGTCCCCAAGTAGCCGAACATTATGGTTGCAGACACCACTCCGCTGTTGCGGTAGTCTACGGAGGTCACTACGTAGATATTGGCCACTGAGGGGATCTTCAGTTAAGGCCTGAAGTTGGTGATGATGATTAAGTTGGTTTTGTGGGGCGCTCAACATCGTGGCTATCAGCGCCCGTACAAGTTCCAATCTTTCCATTTCTAGACTCGCCACTACCCCATGATGATGAAGACAAAATAAACACCCAGTCCCCAGGCGGAGAAAATCCCCCTGAAGATCCACATGAGTTCCAAAAGAAATCCGTTGGAATTCGATTACTCGATAAATAGTACAATTCTCAAGGCTGTCAATTCAACTACCTGGGTATTAAAATTACGAACAACTTCAGTTGGAAGGACCACATAGATAATATTGTCGGGAAGGCGAGCCAAAGGTTGCGTTTCATTGGCAGGACACTTAGAAGATGCAACAAGTCCACTAAAGAGACAGCTTACACTACACTCGTTCGTCCTCTGTTAGAATATTGCTGCGCGGTGTGGGATCCTTACCAGGTGGGATTGACGGAGGACATCGAAAGGGTGCAAAAAAGGGCAGCTCGTTTTGTATTATCACGTTATAGGGGAGAGAGTGTGGCAGATATGATACACGAGTTGGGATGGAAGTCATTACAGCATAGACGTTTTTCGTCGCGGCGAGACCTTTTTGCGAAATTTCAGCCACCAACTTTCTCTTCTGAATGCGAAAATATTTTGTTGAGTCCAACCTACATAGGTAGGAATGATCATCAAAATAAAATAAGAGAAATCCGAGCTCGAACAGAAAGGTTTAGGTGTTCGTTTTTCCCGCTCGCTGTTCGGGAGTGGAATAGTAGAGAGATAGTATGATTGTGGTTCGATGAACCCTCTGCCAAGCACTTAAATGTGAATTGCAGAGTAGTCATGTAGATGTAGAAGATAGTGTAATGAATTACCGAAACCTGTAGCTATATAATAAAAACAACGAAAGAACGGCTGCAGGTGTTTCGTGTTACTACATAACCATTTCGAGTAAATGGTAGGTTCAGTTGGACCAGAGGATCCAGTCCATTCCACGTAAACACAGGTCACACCGTTATGGAACCACCACAAGGTTGCGAAGCGCCTTGTTGACAACCTGGGTCCACGGGTTTAAGGAGTCTGTACCACGGTCAAACGGTACCATTAGCTCTTACCAACCGAAATCTGGACTCATCTGACCAGTGCAAGGTTTTCCAGTCCTGCAGGATGCAAACAACATGGTCACGAGCCCAGGAGAGGCGCTGCAGGCGATGACGTGCTGTTAGCAAAGGCACTCGCGTCGGTCGTCCGCTGCCACAGCCCACTAACACCAGATTTCGCCGCACTATCTTAACGGATACGTTCTTTGCAGGTCCGACAGTGATTTCTGCGCCTGTTTCACTTAGTGGTGTTTGTCTGTTAGCACTTACAACTCTCGGCAAACGCCGCTGCTGCCGGTCGTTATGAGAAAGCCGTTGGTAAGTAATGCCTGAAATTTGGTACTCAATATGGAATTTGGAATATCGAATTCCCTAATCATTTCCGATGGAATGTCCCACGCTTCTAGCTTCCGTGTTCGAAGTCTGCTAATTCCCGTAGTGTGACTTGATCACATCGGAAACCTCTTCAGATGAATCACCGGAGTACAAATGACAGCTGCGTCGCCGGCCGCTGTGGCCGAGCGGTTCTAGGCGCTTCAGTCTGGAACTGCGCGACCGCTATGGTCGCAGCTTCGAATCCTGCCTCCGGCATGGACGTGTGTGATGTCCTTAGGTTAGTTAAGTTTAAGTAGTTCTAAGTTCTAGAGGACTGATGACATTAGATGTTAAGTCTCATAGTGTTCAGAGCCATTTCAACAGCTGCGTCAATGCACTGCCCTTTTTACCGCGTGTACACTGTACTATAGCACCATCTGTCCATGTGCACATCGCTACCCCACGAGTTCTGTCGTCTTAGTGTATTACTCACGTGACTTTCATCGACTAGTCTAACTCTCTTGACCATCCCATTCTGATGTTACTGCTTCTCTTCTGACAGCACAATGTCACCTGCCTTCTTTTATACTGGCGTGTCAATTTCTCATGACATCTAGTGTTCAACCCTGGATTACGCAGGGAAGTTTGATTGGATAGTGTGTGTCGTCTCACCGCCAGAGATCACACTTGCTAGGTCGTAGCCTATAAATCGGCCGCGGTACGTTAGTATACGTCGGACCCGCGTGTCGCCACTATCAGTGATTGCAGACCGAGCGCCGCCACACGGCAGGTCTAGTCTAGAGACTCCCTAGCACTCGCCCGAGTTGTACAGCCGACTTTGCTAGCGATAGTTCACTGTCTACATACGCTATCATTTGCATAGACGACAGTTTAGCATAGCCTTCAGCTACGTCATTTGCTACGACCTAGCAAGGCGCCATATTCAGTTACTATGAATGTATTCTGAACAGATAATATTGTGAATCATGTACCGTCAAGAGCGACCTTCATCATTAATGAATTAAAGTTAAGTATCAAACTAATTATGTCCGCTTTCTGAATTCTAATTCCTTGTCATGTTGCAGACCTCACGTCAATATAGTTCTTCCCTCCTCACGCCAGCCTGCGTGAACTAAAACGCGTGCATTTCGGCCTCCACTAGTAACACGGTGTTGGCTCTTCTGCCAACCCAACAGTGTGCGCACAAACTTCATTGTAGTATTTCTTTACAGAACGTCATATTCGCCGTCGAGTGTAGAAATTATTTCCTTCACAACTGCAGTTTCTGCCTTTGGCGCTTTCAAGTGGTACTGCAAAAGATTTTGCTTCTGTACATGTCAGACTGAAAAAAAAGTGTGTGTAATCTTATGGGACTTAACTGCTAAGGTCATCAGTCCCTAAGCTTACACACTACATAGCCTAAATTATCCTAAGAACAAACACACACACCTATGCCCGAGGGAGGACTAGCCACACAGCCCATGACTGCAGCGTCCTAGACCGCTCAGCAAATCCCGCGCGGTTCAGACTTTAAAGCTCTCCGACTTGTATACATGTCATCGGCAAAAAAGAAGCCTTTTCACTATGTACATAACGTAGGATTTTGAAGTCCGACATGCGCTGAAGCGAAATCTTTTACGGTACCACCAGAAAAAATGATCCATAGGCCGAAATTGCTACTGTTAAGTAAATAATTTCCACAGTCAACGGCGAAGATGATGTCCTTCAAAAAATTTCTGTATGACTGTGAACCCCTAACGTGAGCAATTATTGCTCCGCGGTAACTATGACCTAAATTCGTGCGTTTCGT
This sequence comes from Schistocerca gregaria, assembly GCF_023897955.1. NCBI lineage: Eukaryota > Metazoa > Arthropoda > Insecta > Orthoptera > Acrididae > Schistocerca > Schistocerca gregaria. Next base: position 119,018,324 of record NC_064925.1, read on the forward strand.
ATCTCTAGTGCTTGAATCGGCTACGGGTTGGCTGTGGAGTGTGGAGGAAAGAGATGGTCGGAGCAGGCAGTGACTGCCGACAGCTCAGTTGGTCTTCGGCCAAGGCAGCCGGCTGGCTGCGAACGCAGAGAGAATCGCCCTGCTCCTCGGAACCCCCCTCCTTCCCCCGACCACCCAGACCTCTACCCCACCCCTGCAGACATGTAAATAGCGGCAGATAGCGGCTGCTGAATCGACAGAGCGCTGCTGCTAGCTGGCACCACCCCCCAGAACTAAACAGCGCCCCGACGTTAAGAGCGGAAATTGGCGTGGGCGGCTGAGTGGGTTCGCGTGCCAGCGCACAGCACAAAATATAAACATTTGCCGCCGCGCCCCGCGCAGCAGCTATACAGCTAGCTGGCTGCAGCACGCGAAGTCCGCCCGTCCCGTCCTTTCTGCTTTACTCCCTTCTGTCCCTTCTCGGCTGCCCTCCCCCCCCCCCTCCCCCCCCCCCTCTCTCTCTCTCTCTCTCTCTCTCTCTCTCTCTCTCTCTCTCTCTCTCTCTCTCCACCCACTGTTTGCGTGCGTCTGTCCGACGTCCATCCTGGCTCGTTTATTATTCACGAGCGAATATTTGCTCCACTTTTGTCGGAAGCAGGTGCGTTCCATTTCTTCGGGCGCGCGCGTTTCGTGACGAATTGTATATAGTCCACATCTCTTTCTGAAGGTACGCCAAGGTGGCGAGTATCGATCTGCCTCGACACCTATTGTACCGTTTCAGATACCAAGTACTAAATACACTACTGGCCATTAAAACTGCTACACCAAGAAGAAATGCAGATGATAAACGGGTATTCACTGGACAAATATATTATACTAGAACTGACTTGTGGTTACATTTTCACGCAATTTGGGAGCTTAGATCCTGATAAATCAGCACCCAGGACAACCATCACTGGCCGTAATAACGGCCTTTATACGCCTGGGCATTGAGTCAAACACAGCTTGACTGGCTTGATCAGGTACAGCTGCCAATGCAGCTTCAACACGAGACCACAATTCATCAACTGTAGTGACTGGCGGACTGTGACGAGCCGGTTGCTCGGCCACCATTGACCAGACTTTTTTAATTGGTGAGAGATATGGAGAATGTGTTGGCCAGGGCAGCAGTCGAACATTTTCTGTATCCAGAAAGGACCTGCAACATGCGGTCGTGCATTATCCTGCTGAAATGTAGCGTTTCGCAGGGTTCGAATGAAGGGTAGAGCCACATCTGAAATGTAACGTACACTGTTCAAAGTGCCGTCAATGCGAACAACAGGTGACCGAGACGTGTAACCAACGGCACCCCATACCATCACGCCGGGTGATACGCCAGTATGGCGATGACGAATACACGCTTCCAATGTGTGTCCACCGCGATGTCGCCAAACACGGATGCGACCGTCATGATGCTGTAAACAGAACCTGGATTCATCCGAAAAAATTACGTTTTGCCATTCGTGCACCCAGGTTCGTCGTTGAGTTCTCCATTGCTGGCGCTCTTGTCTGTGATGCAGCGTCAAGGGTAACAGCAGCCATGGTCTCCGAGCTAATAGTCCGTGCTGCTGCAAACGTCGTCGAACTGTTCGTGCAGATTATTGTTGTGTTGCAAACGTCCCCATCTGTTGACTCAGGGATCGAGACGTGGCTGCACGATCCGTTACAGCCATGAGGATAAGATGCCTGTCATCTCGACTGCTGGTGATGCGAGGCCGTTGGAATCCAGCACGGCGTTCCGTATTACCCTCCTGAACTCATCGATTCCATATTCTGCTAACAGTCATTGGATCTCCACCAACACGAGCAACAGTATCGCGATACGATAAACCGCAATCGCGATGGGCTACAATGCGAACTTTATCAAAGTCGAGAACGTGATGGTACGCATTTCTCCTCATTACACGAGGCATCACAACAACGTCTCACCAGGCAACGCCGGTCAACTGCTGTTTGTGTTTGAGAAATCGGCCGGAAACGTTCCTCATGTCAGCACGTTGTAGGTGTCGGCACCGGCGTCAACCTTGTGTGAATCTCTGAAGAGCTAATCATCATCTTCAGCATCTTCTTCCTGTCGGTTAAATTTCGCGTCTGTAGCACGTCATCTTCGTGGTGTAGCAATTTTAATTTCAAAATATTGTAGAAGAATATCACAGCATCTGCATCGGAAGTCTTGTGACCAGACGAAACTACTTTCGTTCAGGCACAAGTGTGGGTTGTTTGACTGGTCTGCGAGAGGGCTCATCACAATAGAACGAATGAAATATTGGTTGCAGGCTTTCTCGGCGTATTTCAGCTATGAAATCTGCTCGGGTTAACAGCCGAGTGGCGTCCTCGTCTTGTAGCAGAGTTTCAATGGCTCCCGTGTCCATCATCTTCAGGTTAAGTCTTCGCCTGAAGATGATGGATACGGAATCCAATGAAACGTTGCTACAAAACGACGACTCGACTCGGCTGATAACCTGAGAAGATTTCGTAAACAAAATATTAGTTCACTTTATTACATGAATGACTAAACGATTTACTCAACTTTGAAACACTTCTTTGCTACAGGAGTGTTGGCCAGTTTACAGTTGTGACGGACTAGCGTCCATCATCTTCAGGTTAATTCTTCGCCTGAAGATGATGGATACGAATCCAATGAAACGTTGCTACAAAACGACGACTCGACTCGGCTGATAACCTGAGAAGATTTCGTAAACAAAATATTAGTTCACTTTATTACATGAATGACTAAACGATTTACTCAACTTTGAAACACTTCTTTGCTACAGGAGTGTTGGCCAGTTTACAGTTGTGACGGACTAGCAGAGCACTTGATGCACAGATAATCAGAGTGTTCTCTTGCGGTACAGTGTTCCGCATGTAAACGAGCAACTCCATCAGAAATTTTAACTATCGCTTTGGTCCGATACTACGATCTTGATTCCTTCAAATGAGGTCTCGACCTGGGTCAGAGCTCTTGTTATATCGACACTATATTGAGTCATTGACCTCAGCGTGAGGGCCCTGCCATCTCAGAGGGGAGGCGTGGTCTTGAGGAGCGCCTCCCATCGGCCGTTGCGGATTGCAACTAGCCATCGCTAATGTCTGTGGTATCTATTCGCGTTCCCAACTTTGGTGTGGCAATGCTATCTCAGTACGATATAACAGGAAGTCTCGAACGGTGGCTGGAAATACAATAAGTTTTCACTGCCAGTATCAAGAGAATTGAACTATATGCAGCGTCTATGTAGAAAGGACAATTTGAACTTGCTGTATTCGGCACAAGACACAGCCAGGGCAAAAGCACCGCAGGCGCAAAGATGCGGGCTTGTGCCCTTGCTATAGATACTCGCCACTTGCGCGAGTTCACCAGCGCCACGGGCGGCGCTTAGGATAAAGATATCGACTTCGGCTCGTCCAATTGCCGGGCGAGTACAACCCCCAGTGACCGGACGACAACGGACAGAAGCCTACTCGGAAGACAGAAGCGCAGCTCTCGCCCACTTCGTTGTAGGTCTTCGTCCAGAGCTGACTTCGACAGGGAACGTCGTTTAGTGAACTCTTAGAAGTGAACAGAGAGTTGTTATAAATTGCATTTGGTATGTAGCGTGAAATTTACCTACGATTATTAGCACTTAGCCATTGAGGGCCTTTCTTGTGATATATTACAAGCAGTACTGCAGACTTAACCGTTCAACGCGTCAGAAAGATAAGTAAACTTGTTTGGCTCATTTGTGTGACTTTGTTACTAATTTGTTGGAGTGTTGTGGAATCTTCGATCTCCTATCTTGTTACCTGCCCTTGGGGTATAGCTGTGTAATAGTGGCAGGGAGAAATTGTCTTAGCGGTGTACTGCACCAGAAGCCGTTTCACGAACTCACAAACTCGGCCTACCGTAACAACAGTGGCAACTCGGCTTCCACAGCAGTCGCGACAAAGCCTTTACAAAACTGGTGACAACAGTTTACAAAAGAACCAGTTAGCCGTGTTAGTAAATTTTAAAACCTTCCTCGACGAGTTTCGAGGGATGGGTACAGTGGTTTACATCTGTACTTCCTCTCCTCGACCTAGCCACAGGTGTGCGTAACATTTCGTATGGCAACAAACTAAGTGTTATCAGTCACGAATTATCATAATACGGCACTGGAGACATACGCTATAAACGTGACGATGCTACTTACAGAATGTTCCAAATGGTTCAAATGGCTCTGAGCACTATGGGACTTAACATCGGAGATCATCAGTCCCCTAGAACTTAGAACTGCTTAAACCTAACTAACCTAAGGACATCACACACATCCATGCCCGAGGCAGTATTCGAACCTGCGACCGTAGCGGTCGTGCGGTTCCAGACTGAAGCGCCTAGAACCGCTCGGTCACAGCGGCCGGCCCAGAATGTTCCACCAAACTTGGATAGAGCAAGGCCTGTTAGCATCGTTCACCAGCTCTTTCCAGACTACAGGAGACAAGACGTCATATCACCGTGGAAACCTTCATGAAGCTGACAGCAAGCGTGCTTCACGTATGCAGAGCAGTGATTAGAGCCAAAGAAGGCTACTTTGAGGAGAGGGAAATTTGATTGCATGTGTTTAGTTTCAAGAAAATATTATTCCTAATTCGACTTAAGAGTATTTCTAACGTTTCTGCTTCCAATTTGCATTTTTCCTCAAAATGACTTATATTCAAAAGCTTTTGAGCTTCTAGAATGTCAGTATTCGACCCAACTTCCAATCAAGATATGTAGGACGTGTGTATCGCTTTAGGCGGTTGTTTTTGAAGGAGATGTTGCTAGTCTGTTATGAAGGTCGAAAGGTGACACCTCTGTTTTCGATGAACTGTGGCAGGTCTTTCATTTCCGAAAGCAGTCGTTCATGAAGGATATGTCATTAGTAAGAATATAATTTTGAGTCTTCCGGGGACACGTAGAGATCCGCTACGGCTCAGTCACCGCCGTTTTCAGTGTCCCTTGTCTGTGCGCTAAGCACGCTGGAAATGTAATACATAAGTAGATGAAAAGTAACGAGAATAGAACCGAATTTTGTGGATGCCACACTTCCATCAATTTCTTCAGCTGGCCTTGTTTCTCATATTGTTCATGAACACTCTAGTCCAGAGATCGAGGAGGTAATAAAATGTAATGCCTTCAAAGCCAAAGAGCGTTGTTACGGCATAGAACGGTAAGGGGGACGGAGGCGGAAGCAGGAAAGAGACCGTATGTTGCACGTGGGTTAGGTCATTGATGCATTACGTTTGCTCAGTGAGTATACGCATTCATCAGAAATAAAAAGGAAAGAAACAGACATATTTCCAAGTGTGTAAGGTATGTTGCAAGAAACTATATCTCTTTCACAAGAGCACATAACGAGGTAGTGATACCGCAGGTGAATGTAGCTGAATAAAGCATACACATGCACTCACTATAAACTGAGTCTTGTGTCAAAACCACATACCCCAGTTCTCGTCTTGAGTTGTTGGTTGGTTGGTTGGTTTGGTGGAGGGGATCAGCCAGCGAGGTCATCAGTCGTATTGGATTAGGGAAGGATGGGGAAGGAAGTCAGCAGTGCCCTTTCAAAGGAAACATCCCAGCATTTGCCTGAAGCGATTTAGGGAAATCACGGAAAACCTAAAACAGGACGGCTGGAAACAGGTTTGAAACGTCGTCCTCCAGAATGCGAGTCCAATGAGCTAACCACTGCACCACCTCGCTCGGTCGACTTGAGCAAACCAGTGGGTTCGAGAACATTCACAATAGTAGATTCCATGATTACGATACTGTAGTGAACCTGTGTCCTAGATGATCCAACGCAGCCTTATGAACTAGCTGCACAAATATTCGAAATGATAGCCTTCACCTGATGAACGTCCTGCCGGCCGGAGTGGCCGGGCGGTTCTAGGCGCTTCAGTCTGGAACCTCACGACCGCTACGGTCGCAGGTTCGAATCCTGCCTTGGGCATGGATGTGTGTGATGTCCTTAAGTTAGTTAGGTTTAAGTAGTTCTAAGTTTTAGGGGACTGATGACCTCAGATGTTAAGTCCCATAGCGCTCAGAGCCATTTGAACCATTTGATGAACTTCCTGGTGCCCTCTGCCTACCATCTACTGATGGAGAAACTGACTACCTTCTGACAACAGCAGATCACAGGCTGCTACTAGCACTGAATTTGATAATGAAGCCAGAAACATGGCCTCTTGGGGCCCACGTTCCTATTCAACACGCAGGAGCCTCCATATGCTGAAACTTACCATGGGAGGGAGGGTATAAAACGACTGCCGACGCCACGTACATGGCGCATGGGACATCGAGGGTCATTGTAGAATTCAAAGTATGACCGAGGACACTACAGTAGCAAGCCAGAGACAGCGCTGAACAAAGGCCGCGTCTGTTTGCTGGCAGCCTACAGTGGCACTAAGATCTCTAAACCTTTCCTGGGAGTGCAACCAGGAAACTTGCTGGACAGCCGTCAGCTAGGATCCGACACGCAGCTAGATGAGCAATAGCTGAGGTTGTTGCGAAAGAATGACGACTTGTAAATGTTGAGAATAAATAAGTGAACTCTAATATTTTACTAGCGTAGTTGACGCTTGGCAGATTCCAAGAGGCTACCCTGACTACACGAGGTGTGCCTCTTCTCGACCCTGTGTAGCATTAATAGCTTTTATCGAATTATGGGTACAGACGAGAGGCGTTTCACTATTTACATACTTAGAGATTCCAAACTAACGATGTAAACCATATAGATAGCAGATGGTGCGTGGTCTTTGCGCCCAGCTATACTTACTCTTGGACTTCGTAAATTTTTTTAAAAAAATGGTGTGTTGTTTCTGTTGACTACAATTCCACTAATGATAGACCTGCCAGCCCGGTTGGCCGTGCGGTCTAAAGCACGGCTTTCCGGGCGGGAAGGAGCGCCTGGTCCGCCCGGCGGATTTGTGTCGAGGTCCGGTGAACCGTCCAGTCTGTGGATGGTTTTTAGGCGGTTTTCCATCTCCCTCGGTGAATGCGGGCTGGTTCCCCTTACTCCGACTCAGTTACACTATGTCGGCGATTGCTGCGCAAACAAGTTCTCCACGTACGCGTACACCACCGTTACTCTACCACGCAGAACATAGTGGTTACGCTCGTCTGGTGTGAGACGTTCCCTGGGGGGTCGCCGGCCGCGGTGGCCGAGCGGTTCTAGGCGCTTCAGTCCGGAACCGCGCGATGGCTACGGTCGCAGGTTCGAATCCTGCCTCGGGCATGGATGTGTGTGATGTCCTTAGGTTAGTTTGGTTTAAGTAGTTCTAAGTTCTAGGGGACTGATGACCTCAGATGTTAAGTCCCATAGTGCTCAGAGCCATTTGAACCATTTTGAACCTGGGGGGTCCACCGGGGGCCGAACCGCACAATAACCCTGGGTCTGGTGTGGGGCGGCGGAGGGGTGAAGAAGTGGACTGCGATAGTCATCTTGGGGTTGTGGACCCCTGCGGCGGGGCGGAGCCTCTTCGTCGTTTCTAGGTCCCCGGTTAACATACAATACAATACAATGAGAAACCTGCCGCTGTATTTCTGTCTTTCTATACTTTTATTATCACAAATAAGACGTAATGCCTTAGTATTAATGGCACTTGTAACAAAAACTTTCCTCCTGCTATTTTGTCGATAAGTGACATTATGAGACCGTATTTTGTACAAAATACAAGTTAGTTCTTGCAAAGAAGAAAACAGCAAGCAGCTACTGTCAATTAATGCTATTTATTAACACAAATACGGCCGTTGGCAGTTCCGATCCGAAAGATTCATCTTGAGACAACCCTTCACATTTATAGCTCATTTGTTGTTGTTTGCCTTAATTGTTGGCTGTTTTTTTTTTTTAATTCATGTAAACAACAAAAAATGTCTGAAGATAAACATGAACGGTTCTATTTGCGTAAATAAACAGCTTTATTAACAGTCAATGGTTGCTGTTTCCTTCTTTACGAGAATCACTTGGCAGAAACTTCCTTACTGGCACTGAAAGTCAGTGTCCTGGTGTAGCACATACCAACGTCCTTACCGAAGTATTTATTTTATAATTTGTATTTTTTTTTTTTTTTTTTTTGCGTACTTGCGGCGAGAAGTGTAAGTCTGCTAGATCAGATTATCTTCTAAAAATTTTTGATTTAAGCAGGTTATGTACAAACAGAGATATAATGTTTGTTTTATTCTCTTGACAAGTGTCGGATTTGGCACTTGGAACACTAAAGCTGTGAGGACGGGGCGTGAGTCGTACTTGGGTAGCTCAGTTGGTAGAGCACTTGCCCGCGAAAGGCAAAGGTCCCGAGTTCGGGTCTCGGTCCGGCACACAGTTTTAATCTGCCAGCAAGTTTCATATCAGCGCACACCCCGCTGCAGAGTGAAAATCTCATACTTGGAACATTTTCCATTTCCAGTCCTCATTTGAAAAAAGCTGTCGGGCGAATGTGGGTTGGGCGCGATAGCCCCAGAGACGGCCTGTCGGGTCGTCCGATGCAGCACAACTAGACGTCTTTGTGTTGCATTTGATTAATTTTCGAGTCTAACAGAAAATTGAGATAAATGGGCAGCCAGTCAAAGCCGGGCGGTCAGCCTGTAATCAAACAGAAGTGCGGGAATGCAATTTCGAGTTTGCGGCAAACCGATTGCGAGATGGGGACAGAGGACTTGCCGGCCAGGCGGAGCAGACGTTTCGTGCCCCAAGTATTCTTCCGTCGTGAGGCTGTTAAAAAGCAGACGCAGCAACAGCAGGGGAGCTACAGCAGAGTAGACGCCGGCCTGCGCGGCGCACAGCACGCGCCCGCTCGTTTCGATGCAAATCGCCATCTCGGCGCAGAGCCGTCCCGCTGCAGACGCCCGCTACCCTCCACCAAGCCTCGCCTCGTGGACTGCCATCTGTCTGCACGTGCAGCGAACGACCTGCCCTGCGAGGGCAGCCCGGCACTGAACCTCCTCACCACCTCCACAGAAACTACGCCCTCCCTAGCTGATAACTTAACGCAAATACACTGAAAAGCCAAAGAAACTGGCACTCCTGCCTAATTTCGTGTACGGTCCCAGCGATCACGGAGAAGTGCCGCAACACGACGTGGTGTTACAAAAAGGTACGGCCAAACTTTCAGGAAACATTCCCCACACACAAAGAAAGAAAATATGTTATGTGGACATGTGTCCGGAAACGCTTGCTTTCCATGTTAGAGCTCATTTTATTACTTCTCTTCAAATCACATTAATCGTGGAATGGAAACACACAGCAACAGAACGTACCAGCGTGACTTACAACAATTTGTTACACGAAATGTTCAAAAGGTTCTCCCTTAGCGAGGATACATGCATCCACCCTCCGTCGCATGGAATCCCTGATGCGCTGATGCAGCCCTGGAGAATGGCGCATTGTATCACAGCCGTCCACAATACGAGCACGAAGAGTCTCCACATTTGGTACCGGGGTTGCGTAGACAAGAGCTTTCAAATGCCCTCATAAATGAAAATCAAGAGGGTTGAGGTCAGGAGAGCGTGGAGGCCTCTACCAATCCATCGGTCACCATATCTGTTGTTGAGAAGCGTACGAACACTTCGACTGAAATGTGCAGAAGCTCCATCGTGCATGAACCACATGTTGTGTCGTACTTGTAAAGGCACATGTTCTAGCAGCACAGGTATCCCGTATGAAATCATGATAACGTGCTCCATTGAACGTTGGTGGAAGTACGAAACTAAAATGAACTCTAACATGGAAATTAAGCGTTTCCGGACACATGTCCACATAACGTCTTTTCTAAATTTGTGTGTGGGGTATGTTTCCTGAAAGTTTGGCCGTACCTTTGTGTAACCCCCTGTACATTCGACTAATGTCTGAAGTATGGCTGGAGGGAACTGACACCGTGAATACTGCGAAGCTGTCCATAAATCCGTAAGAGAACGGGGGATTGAGGTATCTCCTGAACAGCACGTTGCAAGGCATACCAGACGCCGCCTCTGTGGCCGAGCGGTTCTAGGCGCTTCAGTCTGGAACCGCGCGACCGCTACGCTCGCAGGTTCGAATCTTACCTCGGGCATGGATGTGTGTGATGTCCTCAAGTTAGTTAGCTTTCAGTAGTTCTACGTTCTAGCGGACTGATGACCTCAGATGTTAAGTCCCATAGTGCTCAGAGCCCTTTGAACCATCCCAGCCACGCTCAATAATGTTCATACCAGGGGAGGTTGGTGGCCAGCGGAATTGTTTAAACTCAGTACAGCGTTTCTGGAGCCACTCTGTAGCATTTCTGGACGTATGGGGTGTCGCATTGTCCTGTTGGAATTCCGCACGCACGTCGGAATGCACAGGGGACATCAGTGGACGCAGGTGATCAGACAAGATGCTTACGCACGTGTCACCTGTCAAGAATCGTATACAGACGTATTATGGGTCCCATAGCACTCCAACTGCTCACGCTCCACACCATCGCAGAGCGAGCATCTACATCTACATCCATACTCCGCAAGCCACCTGACGGTGTGTGCCGGAGGGTACTTTGAGTGCCTCTATCGGTTTTCCCTTCTATTCTAGTCTCGTATTGTTCGTGGAAAGAAAGATTGTCGGTATGCCTCTGTGTGGGCTCTAATCTCTCTGATTTTATCCTCATGGTCTCTTCGTGAAATATACGTAGGAGGGAGCAATATACTGCTTGACTCCTCGGTGAAGGTATGTTCTCGAAACTTCATCACAAGCCCGTAGAGCTACAGAGCGTCTCTCTTGCAGGGTCTTCCAGTGAAGTTTATCTATCATCTCCGTAACGCTTTCGCGATTACTAAATGATCCTGTAACGAAACACGCTGCTCCCCGTTGGATTTTCTCTATGTCTTCTATCAGCCCAATCTGGTACGGATCCCACACTGGTGAGCAATATTCAAACAGTGGGCGAACAAGTGTATTGGAACCTACTTCCTTTGTTTTCGGATTGCATTTCCTTAGTATTCTTCCAATGAATCTGTCTGCCATCTGCTTTACCGATGATCAACTTTATATGATTATTCCATTTTAAATCACTCCTAATGCCTACTCCCAGTTAATTTATGGAATCAACTGCTTCCAGTTGCTGACTTGCTATATTGTAGCTAAATGATAAAGGATCTTTCTTTCTACATATTCGCAGCACATTATACTTGTCTACATTGAGATTCAATTGCCATTCCCTGCACCATGCGTCAATTCGTTGCAGATCCTCCTGCATTTCAGTACAATTTTCCATTGTTACAACCTATCGATATTCTACAGCATCTTCCGCAAAAAGCCTCAGGGAACTTCCGATGTTATCCACAAGGTCATTTATGTGTATTGTGAATAGCAACGGTCCTACGACACTCCCCTGCGGCACACCTGAAATCACTGTTGCTTCGGAAGAACTTCTCTCCATTGAGAATGACATGCTGCGTGCTTCCACCAGTCCCCTGCTGACATGCAGGGTCCATAGATTCATGAGGCTGTCTCCATACCCGTACACGCTCATCCGCTCGATACAATTTGAAACGAGACTCGTCCGACCAGGCAATGTTTCCGGTCATGAGCAGTCCAATGTCAGCATTGACGGGGCCATGATGTTTCGTTGAACTGTCCGTAAGCTGACATTTCTTGATGGCCCAGCATTGAAAACTGCAGCAATTTCCGGAAGAGTTGCTCTTCTGTCACGTTCAACGATTTTCTTCAGTCGTCGTTGGTCCCGTTCTTGCAGGATCTTTTTCCGGCTGCAGCGATATCGGAAATTTGATGTCTTACCGGATTCCTGATATTCACGGTACACTCGTGAAACGTTCGTACGGAAAAATCCCCACTTCATCGCGACTTCTGAGATGCTGTGTCCCATCGCTCGTGCTCCGACTATAACACCACGTTCAAACTCACTTTGATAACCTGCCGTTGTAGCAGCAGTAACCGATCTAACAACTGCCCCAGACACTTCTTGTCTTACAAAGGCGTTGTCGTCCACAGCGCCGTATTCCGCCTGTTTACATGTCTCTGTATTTGAATACGCATGCCTATACCAATTTCTTTGGCGATTCAGTGTACGAAGCCACGGATGTCTGGTTATTAAAGAGCCCGCTTAATTATCAATCTAAGTGTTTAAGTGTTAACATCATGATTGTTATGAAAACATTATTTTTGTCCTGCTAACAGTAATGCCTAATACACTGTTAGGTGTTTCGACCATCTTTTGCTCATCATCAGGTGACACTTATTGCATACATACTGTGAGGCGCCAGTTGAGCTTATTGACTTACCCCTAAGACCCTGTAAGTCCGAATCCTGGTGACCTGCAGCAAAGCGAAACTCAACGTAAGATCGTGCAACTTGGAAAATAAACAATGTCGCGTCATGGAAACTTTTTACCGGAGGAAACATAGTAGCAGTGGTCCACTCACACTGTACACAGGGCTACCAAGCCAAGTTGTGATGCGAGTAAGCAACACTCACGTTCTGTGGAGCCAGTTGTTATGTCCTGGTAGCTGACAGTAACTAGGTGGAGAGTGGTCGGTGTGATCCGTCGCCATGGGACAGGCAAGCAAAAAGATTAGTTGCCGCAAGTGCACTTTCTTGTTGTTGTTGTGGTCTTCAGTCCAAAGAACTGCTTCGATGCCGCTATCCGTGCTACTCTGTGCAAGCCTTTTCAACTCCGAGTACCTACTGCAACCTACATCTTTCTGAATCTCTCACCGAGCGAGGTGGCGCAGTGGTTAGCACACTGGACTCGCATTCGGGAGGACGACGGTTCAATCCCGTCTCCAGCCACCCTGATTTAGGTTTTCCGTGATTTCCCTAAATCGTTTCAGGCAAATGCCGGGATGGTTCCTTTGAAAGGGCACGGCCGATTTCCTTCCCCATCCTTCCCTAACCCGAGCTTGCGCTCCGTCTCTAATGACCTCGTTGTCGACGGGACGTTAACAACTGTATTCATCTGTTGGTTCTCTACGATGTTTACCCCACCGCGCTTCCCTCCAGTACTAAGTTGGTGATCCCTTGATGCCTCAGAATGTGTTTTACCAATCGAATCCTTGGGAACGAAGTGTTTCGCGACGGCACTTATATGTAAAACATTCTCGGTTATCTTGCGCGCCAGTTCTGGATAAAATCTCGAGCTTTCGGCGATTACCTCCATCGTCATTGTCAGGAGCAACTTACTGCTACTAGTAACTGCGTGCAAGAAGCGACGGAATTAAGATATTGTTATAAATTATCAGATAAATAACATTAGGTAATTTCATTAATTTTGTTTTCATACGCATGCAATAAAAAGGTCTGCTGGTGAGCAAACCATAGTTGAAACGCGTAGAAATGAAGTAAATTTTAAAAAATAAATAATTAATGTGGCTGGAAGCAGAACGAAACGAGTAATTCAAAGCAGAAAATGGTTCAAATGGCTCTGAGTACTATGGGACTCAACATCTGAGGTCATAAGTCCCCTAGAACTTAGAACTACTTAAACCTAACTAACCTAAGGACATCACACACACCCATGCCCGAGGCAGGATTCGAACCTGTGACCATAGCAGCCCCGCGGTTCCGGACTGCAGCGCCAGAACCGCACGGCCACCGCGGCCGGCATTCAAACCAGATTACCTTCTCTTCTTCGGCGGTTTCCCAGAGGAGTTAGCAGTTTTCGACCTCCCTCCGCCACACACCGTCAGGTGGCTTGCGGAGTATGGATGTAGATGTAGATAGGCCTCTGTATTACTGTTACATAGCTTATTACTTTTTGGCTGTGTTCTGGATTTGGAATTATATAGTTTCACATCTTCCTAGTTTAACATAACAAATTTTAAGTACTAATAATGACATTTAAGACAGCTGTGCAGACTTTTGCTCTCATTCCTCCTTGTGCAGATATCCAATGCTGCGTTCTAGGAGCGAGCATCGGCATCTGTCGAACTACCGTTCAGTGGGACAATGCACGCTCCGAACAAAAGGTTCACAAGACCGCGGAACGCCAACATTTCACAGAGGACGACATAAAACGAGAAAAAGGACGCATAGGCACGAGTTCGATGAAACAGCGCATCCGCATAATATTTGAGACACAGGGAGTTTTCCAGGGCGATGTGACTGGTCAGTTGTTCAGTGTGCCGCCAGTAAGGGAGGCTATACATACACCCCGCCATGATTCGTATTGAGAGCGTACCGTTTCTTGTTCTATAGCAATTGATAATGATTTGCGTCTCTGCTACAGGCGACTGCCGAAAAGCTCGAAAATCCAGTGTTACTGCTGACGTGTCTAGGGTGAGCGATTAACAGAGATTTCTATGTCGAGTATCGGGGCTGCTCGCAAATAAAGCACTTAACGCAGAGTAACGCCACAATGGAAAACGACGAAGATAAAGCCTGCAGCGCTAGATAAGCGTGAAAGAAGAGAGAGAAAGGGGGGGGGGGGGGGAGAAAAGGAAGGAAGGGCGAGGGTAGTAGGAACGAAACAGTTGGTAAAAGATTGATGTCATGATTGTCCTCGTAACTGATTAACAGTTGCTAGATACCTCAGTACAGCTTAAAGTCGAAATCGTACGATAATACGAGAAATGTACCTAAATCTGACAATCGCAAGGGGTATGGATTAAAACATAACTGCTGGCGCTCCTCTCTTTAAATGTTTAACTACTAATGCGATAAATGATTAAAGCTAAATTCTCAAACAGTAATAGTCCACAGCAGTAGACTAAGAAGTGTAGGGTTCTCAGAGTAGAGCAATAAATCCGCGATCTACTTTAGCGTTAAGTAGGAATAAATACTTGTCCTGTGGCTATTAGACTCTAGCAAGCCTTTAGGATTGGTGCCACATCATCGGCTTATTTGCCAGTTTCACTGCTTACACTAGTGACTTCTCATTTATCTGGGTGGACCCAATTTGAGACCTTTTCATCTCGAGAACGGCATTTCGTCGGGAACCAGGAGCCCAAAATGTGTGTGTTATGAAAGTAAGTACATTACACATTTTGTCATTTCTGACGTTGCTATGTGGTATTTTCAATTGCAGCAAACATTCATACGTTGGTGCCTCTTCTATAGCCGCGCGTTCTGAGGCCTCCTGTCACAGTCCTCGCGGCTTCCACCGTCGGAAGTTCGAGTCCTCCCTCGGGCATGGGTGTGTGCGTGTTGTCCTTAGCGCAAGTTAGATTAAGTAGCGCGTAAGCTTAGGGACCGATGACCTCAGCAGTTTGGTCCCATAAGACCTTACCACTAATTTCCAAATTTCCTCGTCTACGCCAGATGTGGCCCGTGATACACCACACTTGCCGCAGCGCCGGTTTTGGATAACACTTTAACCACGGAGGCACACGAACAGCTTACATAGTCGTTTCGGAAGTGCTTCCACGCTTGGCCCGAAACCCTGCGATCATGCCCGTTTGGACGTCAGATAAATCGCCCCGTTTCTGCATTATGACAACGACTGCACTCATTTCCGCGTCCTTCCCCCCTCCCCTCAGACACGCTTTATACAGGGTGGTCCATTGATCGTGACCGGGCCAAATATCTCACGAAGTAAGAGTCAGACGAAAAAACTACACAAAACGAAACTTGTCTAACTTGAAGGGGGAAACCAGATGGCGCTATGGTTGGCCCGCTAGATTGCGCGGCCATAGGTCAAACGGATATCAACTCCGTTATTTTTTTTAAAAATAGCCCCATTTTTTATTACATATTCCTCCAGTACGTAAAGAAATATAAATGTTTTAGTTGGACCACTTTTTTCGCTTTGTGATAGATGGCGCTGTAATAGTCACAAACTTATGGCTCACAATTTTAGACAAACAGTTGGTAATAGGTAGGTTTTTTAAATTGAAATACAGAACGTAGGTTCGTTTGATCATTTTATTTCGGTTGTTCCAATGTGAAACATATACCTTTGTGATCATTTCTGAGAATTCATGCTGTTACAGCGTGATTACCTGTAAAAACCACATGAAGGCAATAAATGCTCAAAATGATGTCTGTCAACCTCAATGCATTTGGCAATACGTGTAACGACATTCCTCTCAACAGCGGGTAGTTCGCCTTCCGTAATGTTCGCACATTCATTGACAATGCGCTGACGCATGTTGTCAGCGTTGTCGGTGGAGCAAGGTAGTAAATATCGTTCAACTTTCCCCACAAAAAAGAAATCCGGGGACGTCATATCCGGCGAACGTGCGGGCCATGGTATGGTGCTTCGACGACCAATCCACCTGTCATCAAATATGCTATTCAATACCGCTTCAAGCGCACGCGAGCTATTTGCCGTTGGAAGTACATCGTTATTCTGTCATGCAGTGAAACATGTTTTAGTAGCATCGGTAGAACATTACGTAGGAAATTAGCATATATTGCACCATTTAGATTGCCATCCATAAAATGGGGGCCAATTATCACTCCTCCCATAATGTCGCACCATACATTAACCCGCCCAGATCGCTGTTGTTCTACTTGTCGCAGCCATCGTGGATTTTCCATTGCCCAGTAGTGCATATTATACCGGTTTACGTTATCGCTGTTGGTGAATGACGCTTCGTCGCTAAACAGAACGCATGCAAAAAATCTGTCATCATCCCGTAATTTCTCTTGTGCCCAGTGGCAGAACTGTACAGGACTTTCAAAGTCGTCGCCATGCAATTCCTGGTGCATAGAAATATGGTACGGGTTCAATCGATGTTGATGTATCATTCTCAACACCGACGTTTTTCATATTCCCGATTCTCGCGTAATTTGTCTGCTACTGATGTGCGGAAAAGCCGCGACAGCAGCTAAAACACCTACTTGGGCATCATCATTTGTTGCAGGTCGTGGTTGACATTTCACATGTGGCTGAACACCTCCTGTTTCCTTAAATAACGTAACTATCCGGCGAACGGTGCGGAAACTTGGATGATTTCGAGCAGGATACCGACCAACAGCCATAGCACATGCCCGTTGGCCATTTTGATCTCAATAGCCATTCGTCAACACGACATCGACCTTTTCCGCAAATGGAAACGGTCCATTTTAGCACGGGTAATGTATCACGAAGCAAATACCGTCCGCACTGGCTGAATGTACTTACAAATTTGTGTCTACTACAGCGGCATCTATCACAAAGCGAAAAAAGTGGTCCAACTGAAACATTAATATTTCTTTCTTTCTACACGAATATGTAATAAAAAATGGGGTTCATATTTTAAAAAAACGTATTTGATGTCCGTTTGCCTTATGGCAGCGCCATCTAGCGGGCCAACCATAGCGCTGTCTTGTTTCCCCCTTCAACCTAGATGAGTTTCGTTCTTTGTAGTTTTTTTTGTTTGATGCTTATTTCGTGAGATATTTGGCCCGGTCATGATCAATGGACCACCCTGTATGACCTCCTCTGCTAGTGCTGCCACGTGCCGTTTGTGAGTGGCGTAGCACGCTGACGTCGAAAATGGCGGTGGTCACGTTAATGTGAGTGGGTTATGTATTTTTGGGACAAACTTAACAGAAATGATGGACTCAGAATCACCAACCAGATCTGCAAATAGCTTAGGGAAAAGAAATTAACAACACCTGGACTCAACATGTTAGTATTGGTAAGGAATGACGCAATAGAAGAAGAGGTATTGGAACGTAAAACTGGGAGCATTCCAAGGCAGGAGATAAAACTGTCACAAAGTTGTCTGATGACAGGAAAAAGAAACGTAGTGAAACAATGGAGGAATGCAATTATGTCATATGATGACATGGTGGAGACCGTGGCTGTTGTTTAAAGACAAATGTTGATGGTATTGGAACAGCAACCAGCCACAAATTTACTTTCAGTTCCTTTATTCAAAGGGTACCGATACCGCTATCGATTCGTTGTGATTCATCCTCAGACGGTTTACACGCTTTCTTTATGACATGTGGTGTGTTTTTTACAGATTAATTGTCCTAAAATATAAATAATATATAATTATAAACATGCCACACACAGAGGTTGCGTTACAGATTTTCGTTGCATGTGACTTACGGTAAATGTCGGTTTGGAGTGTTTTTTTTTATTTAAAAAGAAAAATAACACAATCAGCTTTAACACAAATAATAAATTACAACAAAAAGTAATCCATGATGTAAATACCTCCAATAGTCCCTACCGTAAATCAGGAATATACAAACTCAAATGCGATACATGCCCAAAATTCTACATTGGACAGACAGGCAGAAGTTTTGAAATTAGATATAAAGAACACATTGATGCTTTAAGACTTGGTAACTTGAACGAATCTGCATTTGCAGCTCATATTGCTGGAGAAAACCATTCAGTGGGAAACATTGAGGACAACTTGCAAAAAAATTTACATCTAGCAGAAAAAGGAGCCACTATGAGTACATTAGAAGGAATAGAAATACACACACACACACAACAAACAGGGTTAGCTAACACACCTTTCCTGAAAAATTTCCAAAAATTGTTTTCCAACCTCCAAAGCGAATAATATCCATGATTAAGGAATTCGTTGCTAGCGCACTCGAGCAGATGTAATTTCGATGGATTGCTCATGCGCTAGCAACAAATTCCTTAATTATGGACCTCTTACAATATTAAGAAAAAACTTTATAATTAATGTAACAATATCAACTCAAAAAATCAATGTGTCTGTACTAGTGTAAAAAGCATTACAGTTGCGTAAATGAATATATGATCCTTTCCAAACATAGGACATCATCGTCAAATGTTACGATATATCATAGCATCTTTGATATTCATATGTTTGTAAGCTCTTTGTATGTATCAAAACATGTGGTGCGTGATAGAAATGTTCTCAGTGACAAATCTAAAGTGTTCAGTGAGGAAAATTTACGTGTGCAACAATAAGAATGCAGTGGGAATGTATTCACATCTGTTGGACGGATGTTATGAAAAGAAACCCTCCAAACCGACATTTCACGTAAGTCACATGCAACGAAAATCTGTAACGAAACCATCTGTGTGTGGCATGTTTATAATTATGTTGTTGTTGTTGTTGTTGTGGTCTTCAGTCCTGAGACTGGTTTGATGCAGCTCTCCATGCTACTCTATCCTGTGCAAGCTTCTTCATCTCCCAGTACCTACTACAACCTACATCCTTCTGAATCTGCTTAGTGTACTCATCTCTCGGCCTCCCTCTACGATTTTTACCCTCCACACTGCCCTCCAATGCTAAATTTGTGATCCCTTGATGCCTCAAAACATGTCCTACCAACCGATCCCTTCTTCTAGTCAAGTTGTGCCACAAACTTCTCTTCTCCCCAATCCTATTCAATACCTCCTCATTAGTTACGTGATCTATCCACCTTATCTTCAGTATTCTTCTGTAGCACCACATTTCGAAAGCTTCTATTCTCTTCTTGTCCAAACTAGTTATCGTCCATGTCTCACTTCCATACATGGCTACACTCCAAACAAATATTTTCAGAAATGACTTCCTGACACTTAAATCTATATTCGATGTTAACAAATGTCTCTTCTTCAGAAACGCTTTCCTTGCCATTGCCAGTCTACATTTTATATCCTCTCTACTTCGACCATCATCAGTTATTTTACTTCCTAAATAGCAAAACTCCTTTACTACTTTAAGTGTCTCATTTCCTAATCTAATTCCCTCAGCATCACCCGATTTAATTTGACTACATTCCATTATCCTCGTTTTGCTTTTGTTGATGTTCATCTTATATCCTTCTTTCAAGACACTGTCCATTCCGTTCAACTGCTCTTCCAAGTCCTTTGCCGTCTCTGACAGAATTACAATGTCATCGGCGAACCTCAAAGTTTTTACTTCGTCTCCATGAATTTTAATACCTACTCCAAATTTTTCTTTTGTTTCCTTTACTGCTTGCTCAATATACAGATTGAATAACATCGGGGAGAGGCTACAACCCTGTCTCACTCCTTTCCCAACCACTGCTTCCCTTTCATGCCCCTCGACTCTTATGACTGCCATCTGGTTTCTGTACAAATTGTAAATAGCCTTTCGCTCCCTGTATTTTACCCCTGCCACCTTTAGAATTTGAAAAAGAGTATTCCAGTCAACATTGTCAAAAGCTTTCTCTAAGTCTACAAATGCTAGAAACGTAGGTTTGCCTTTTCTTAATCTTTCTTCTAAGATAAGTCGTAAGGTCAGTATTGCCTCACGTGTTCCAACATTTCGACGGAATCCAAACTGATCCTCCCCGAGGTCCGCATCTACCAGTTTTTCCATTCGTCTGTAAAGAATTCGCGTTAGTATTTTGCAGCTGTGACTTATTAAACTGATAGTTCGGTAATTTTCACATCTGTCAGCACCTGCTTTCTTTGGGATTGGAATTATTATATTCTTCTTGAAGTCTGAGGGTATTTGGCCTGTCTCATACATCTTGCTCACCAGCTGGTAGAGTTTTGTCATGACTGGCTCTCCCAAGGCTGTCAGTAGTTCTAATGGAATGTTGTCTACTCCGGGGGCCTTGTTCCGACTCAGGTCTTTCAGTGCTCTGTCAAACTCTTCACGCAATATCGTATCACCCATTTCGTCTTCATCTACATCCTCTTCCATTTCCATAATATTGTCCTCAAGTACATCACCCTTGTATAAACCTTCTATATACTCCTTCCACCTTTCTGCCTTCCCTTCTTTGCTTAGAACTGGGTTGCCATCTGAGCTCTTGATATTCATACACGTGGTTCTCTTCTCTCCAAAGGTCTCTTTAATTTTCCTGTAGGCAGTATCTATCTTACCCCTAGTGAGATAAGCCTCAACATCCTTACATTTATCCTCTAGCCATCCCTGTTTAGCCATTTTGCACTTCCTCTCGATCTCATTTTTGAGACGTTTGTATTCCTTTTTGCCTGCTTCATTTACTGCATTTTTATATTTTCTCCTTTCATCAATTAAATTCAATATTTCTTCTGTTACCCAAGGATTTCTAGCAGCCCTCGTCTTTTTACCTACTTTATCCTCTGCTGCCTTCACTACTTCATCCCTCAGAGCTACCCATTCTTCTTCTACTGTATTTCTTTCCCCTATTCCTGTCAATTGTTCCCTTATGCTCTCCCTGAAACTCTGTACAACCTCTGGTTCTTTCAGTTTATCCAGGTCCCATCTCCTTAATTTCCCACATTTTTGCAGTTTCTTCAGTTTTAATCTACAGGTCATAACCAATAGATTGTGGTCAGAGTCCACATCTGCCCCTGGAAATGTCTTACAACTTAAAACCTGGTTCCTAAATCTCTGTCTTACCATTATATAATCTATCTGATACCTTTTAGTATCTCCAGGGTTCTTCCACGTATACAACCTTCTTTCATGATTCTTAAACCAAGTGTTACCTATGACTAAGTTGTGCTCTGTACAAAATTCTACTAGGCGGCTTCCTCTTTCATTTCTTAGCCCCAATCCATATTCACCTACTATGTTTCCTTCTCTCCCTTTTCCTACACTCGAATTCCAGTCACCCATTACTATTAAATTTTCGTCTCCCTTCACTATCTGAATAATTTCTTTTATTTCATCGTACATTTCTTCAATTTCTTCGTCATCTGCAGAGCTAGTTGGCATATAAACTTGTACTACTGTAGTAGGTGTGGGCTTAGTATCTATCTTGGCCACAATAATGCGTTCACTATGCTGTTTGTAGTAGCTTACCCGCATTCCTATTTTCCTATTCATTATTAAACCTACTCCTGCATTACCCATATTTGATTTTGTGTTTATAACCCTGTAATCACCTGACCAGAAGTCTTGTTCCTCCTGCCACCGAACTTCACTAATTCCCACTATATCTAACTTTAACCTATCCATTTCCCTTTTTAAATTTTCTAACCTACCTGCCCGATTAAGGGATCTGACATTCCACGCTCCGATCCGTAGAACGCCAGTTTTCTTTCTCCTGATAACGACATCCTCCTGAGTAGTCCTCGCCCGGAGATCCGAATGGGGGACTATTTTACCTCCGGAATATTTTACCCAAGAGGATGCCATCATCATTTAATCATACAGTAAAGCTGCATGTCCTCGGGAAAAATTACGGCTGTAGTTTCCCCTTGCTTTCAGCCGTTCGCAGTACCAGCACAGCAACGCCGTTTTGGTTAATGTTGCAAGGCCAGATCAGTCAACCATCCAGACTGTTGCCCCTGCAACTACTGAAAAGGCTGCTGCCCCTCTTCAGGAACCACACGTTTGTCTGGCCTCTCAACAGATACCCCTCCGTTGTGGTTGCACCTACGGTACGGCCATCTGTATCGCTGAGGCACGCAAGCCTCCCCACCAACGGCAAGGTCCATGGTTCATGGGGGGAGGGTTTATAATTATATATTATTTATATTGTAGGACAATTAATCTGTAAAAAAAACACACCACATGTCATAAAGAAAGGGTGTAAACCGTCTGAGGATGAATCACAACGATTCGAAACCGGTAACGGTACCCTCTGAATAAAGAAACTGAAAGTAAATTTGTGGCTGGTTGCTGTCACACCACCATCAACAATCAAGGAATACTGGAAGAAAATAAAAGAACAACAAGGGATAAAGCCAAATGAAACTATGTACGGAAGTCTCACAAATCTGTGGTGTTATGTATGGAGACTGAAGCGACCCATGAAAATTTGTACATAGGCCGGGATTCGAACCCGAGTCTCCCGCTTAATAGTCAAATGCGCTAAGAACTACGTCAGCCTACCACAGTGGCTTCGCATAATTGCACGGACTATCGTAGCATGCTTCGATCTTTGATCCAAATTCCCATGGTGAGGTGCTATCACAATACAGGTGGAGAGCCTTTGCAGTGCTGTTCGAGTTTTGAGGAAATACAAAGTGGGCTGAGGTATTTAAGGGAATTTGGATTGAAGAGAGAAGCGTACTGGCATGTTCCGTGCAGTTGTGCAAGGTGGTGGCGCAGCGGGTAGCACATCTGCCCACTGAGCAGGTGACACAGGTTCGAATTCTGGCCTTGGAAAAACATTTCATGTTTCGCTTCGGTCCTCACGTATTCGTGTACATCAGAGGTTTAAGAATTGAAAGAAGAATGTGGACCATACAAGGCCTTACTGGGAGGAAAAAAAGGTATTACAATCCTTTTTTTGCTTGCTGCCTCGCGCGCGCGTTTGTGTGTATGTACGTGTGTGAGTGAGAAGACTGATCGTTTGAGTCCGCCCTCGCACCGCGGAGCAGCAGATGTAAGTTCCACAGGCGTGGGCGGCCTCGCCTCTACCGCATCTGGCGCGTTCTCTCGCGTCCAGTCCTGTCCCAGCTGGTCTGTTTGCGGTGCCAGGACCCCTCGGCCACCGTGCTCTGTCGCCGGCCATGAATTCCACTGACGTAACGCTCTTTCCGCCGTGCTTTGTTGCCCCTTCGCTCGACGCATGAAGGGGGAAAACCTGTTTGAAAAAGTCGAAGTGTTAATTCGTGTGTCTACCGGGACTGGGGTCTAGTTGCCGTACCCCGACTCGTAGCATTTCGGTATTACGGAAAATCCGAAAATTATTATCGGATATGAAGCAATAGACTCTGAAATGGTTACTCTCATTTATTCAAAAATTGAAGCACAGACAAGGTTTTCTTTTTAGTCGTCAGACTGGTTTGACGCCGCCCACCACGAATTCCTCTTAATCTTCAAGTAGCACAGTTATTTGCTGGATGTGTTCCAACCTCTTTCTTTCCCTATAGTTGTTATCCTCTACAGCCGCTTCTAGGCGCTTCAATTCGGAACCGCGCAGCTGCTACGGTCGCAGGTTCGAATCCTGCCTCGCGCATGGATGTGTGTGATGTCCTTAGGTTAGTTAGGTTTAAGTAGTAAGTTCTAGGGGCCTGATGAGCTCCGACGTTAAGTCCCATAGTGCTCAGAGTCATTTGAACCATTTCTTATCCTGTACTGCTCCATGTAGTACTATGAAAGCTTAAGAATTTTTAACATTCTGCAGCCATGTCAGCAACTGTGATAATTGAACATGTAACACGTCACCCTCAGTTGCAAATAGAAACCAATCTTTACCTAGGTTTCAGACAAAATAATACGGCATTGTTCAGAAGCCAGTGACACTAAACCGTTGCCAAACTTTGGCACGCAATAATTTAGTGTCACTGGCTTCTGAAGAAGGCCAAATTATTTTGGCTGAAACCTGGGTAAAGATTTGTTTCTATTTGCAACTGATCCTGACGTGTTACATGTTCACTATGAAAGCTCTGAAACGCAACCTTTGAAAAATTAAGAATGACAGTACTGGTAAACGTCTCACGTTATTTGATTTTCAAACAGATGAGCAAAACTGAACGTACTCAGACTTTTTTTTTTTTTTTTTTTTTTTTTTTTTTTTTTTTTTTGGGCGCAACGCAATCTGACTTTCAATAATCCCTACAAAAGAATGGCCCTGACTAACAATAACCTATACCATTCATGAATCACGTACCTCACAAAAACCTTCGTTACTCGAACTACTGCAATACAGCCAGCTTGAATACTGCCAGCTAAATAAAAGATTCTAACTACTGACGGCACTAACGACTGATAGGCATATAGTTAGCAAATGAAAGATTTTGGTGGAGCACAAACAATTTATTTACCTTAATAGTGTTCAAAAGACATTATACAGAAATCAGTTCATGACATAGGGTCTTACAAACTTTGTTTTTCTGACGGACACACATCCAGATCGTCCGCTCTCAAAATTCTGCCATCTCTCTTCCCACATGCACCACTGCTGGCGGCTCACCTCCAACTGCGCAACGCTACGCGATGATCACATCCAACTGCCCAACACTACAATAGCGAATATTCCAACAACGCCAACCAGCCACAGACTGCACACAGCACAGTCAGTGATTTTTATACAGAGCGCTACGTGGCGTTACCAACGTAAAAACCTAAACAGCCCACTTACAGCTATTCCCTGGTGTCTTAACACATATCCTATCATCCCGGCTCGTCATCTTGCCAGAGTTTTCCACATATTTTCTTACTAGCTGATTCTGCCGAGAATCTCCTCATTTCTTATCAGACAAGCTATTTTTCAACGCCCCTCCATAGCACATCTCAAACGTTTGGATTCTCTTCCGGTCTTCCCACAATCGATGGTTCGCTTCCATACAATGCTGTGTTCCAAACGCATATTCTCAGAAATTATTTCCTCAAATTACGACCTATGTTTGATACTAGTAGCCTTATTTTGGCCAGGAATGCCCTATGTGCCCATATTAGTTTAATTGTAAAGTCATGCTTGCTTCTTGTGTCATCTTACTTCCAAGATAACACAGTTAGTTTATTTGTGGTCACGAATTTTAATATTAAGTTCCTCTAATCAAATTTTTCTACTACTCTTATTACTTTCGTCTGTCCTTGGTTTATCTTCAGTCCACATTCTGTGCTCAGTACACATTTCATTACATTCAAAGGCCTTTACGTATTTCACTCAGAATAGAAATATGGTCGACGAATCAGAGTTCTAATCCCACTCTTGAACCTTCCCCTTATTTCCGTCACTGCTTCTTCGACGTTTAGGTTGAACAATAGACGTGAAAGACTGCCTCCCTGTTTTTCGTCCTTCTTAATCCGAGCAGTTCGTTCTTGGTCTTCCACGCTTTTTATTCGCTCTTTGTTCTTGTAAATATTGTGTATTAACCGTGTTTCCCTATAGCTTATTCCTATTTCTTTGGTAATTTGGAACGTATTGTATCATTTTACATTGTTGAACGCTGTTTCTAGATAGACATACCGTAACAAAGTGCCTTGATTTTTCTTTGCTTTTGCTTCCATTATCAACTGCATCGTCAGGACAGCCTCAGTGGTGCCTTTACCTTTCCTAAGCCAAACTAATCGTCATCTAACAGATCCTAGATTTTCTACCCATTCTTTTGTATTCTTGTCAGTAACTTCGCTGCCTGATCTGTTAAGCTGATTGTGCGATAGATAACATTTGTCAGCTTCGTACGATCGATGTTTTGGTGATTTCTGCTCATTTCGCTTCAGAATTTTTTTCCAGATAGGTAAAACGTTTGAACCCTGATTGAGTCTTAGTACTTTGCAACATAGGATGATGGTTCGTTTTATGTAGATGGCTGTGGCTTAGGCTCTTTCCCCATCTCACGAAACATGTCTGCTCGAGCGACCTGCGATGAATTTACCTAGTTGCTAAGCTAATTCACTCTCATTTCCCTTATAGAACGTAAGAGGGACTGATGATACCCTGGGGCGTTACTCAGTTTTAATGAATTAAACAGCCTTTCAGGACCGTTGATACTGATTATGTTGGTACCGATTATGCCATTTGTCTTTGGAACGGTACGCCTATTCAGTTATAGCAACGATAGCTCCATGTTTTTCGTGCAGTCCAGTAAGCAAAGGAGAGAGGCGAAAAAATTGTATAATCGAAAATTTTTGTACAGTGCTAGAAGGTAGTGTCCTGAACAACACACAAAAAATACTGTCAGCAGTGGGGCGAAGTTGGGGGCATGCGTTTAAATAGCACTTTTTATGTTCTTATCTAAAACCGCGGTTGCTACAGAAAATGTTTCCCGATAAAAAATTTAACTAAATTAAATTTTCTACAAGAAAGATCCTATCAATTTTTTCTCTAGGACTAATAGTTTCTGCTTTTTAAAGGAAGGAAAAATCACAGATCGTTGAAAATATTGTTCTACCGTCAAAAAGTTAAAGCTTATTCTTAAATGAAATGGCCTAAAAACAAATGCTAAATGTGTATACCACATCTAAGTGCAGCAGAGTCATATTAAGGGATAAACTGCGTAAACTGTTACAGGGGGTAACAGGTTTTGCAAACTGAAGGTCGATCAGGTGTTTCCCAGTGTTACCCATCTCACTACACCACAAGAAACAACTAAAAGGTGTTTCACAAAGTTAGGCGGAACCCCCACAGTATGTCTTATGAATCTCTGTCGAAGCAATAGCAGACATGCCTGGAGTCTATTCATTTTCCGCAAAACGCATTAACGCTATATGGAAACCATATATGAGTTACTAATAATATGTAACGCATATGGTCATAATGTACGTAAATCTCTGCACACTGTTCCACACTGCTAGGGAGGAAATTGGTCCTTAGTCATTAGTGTGGCAGCTGTAGTCTTCTTCTGCGAAAGGCAACTTCCCCCAACACGAGCGCTGCTTGCTTCTGAGTTTACAGGTAGACTACACCTCCCAAGTGTTCCTGTCCAGTTCTGTTATGTGATTAGATTAAATAACTTCACTGAACGGTTACAGGGGAACAAGCAACTGTATGTACTTCGATTTCTAAAAATGATAACTGTACATGTAGTTGCAGGAACATAAGTTCACTGAAATTATGTACCACTATAGCAATGGCATACATCTCAGTTAATACGATGGGATCTGAAATCTGTCCTACAGCATGGTATACAGGCTGTATGTCCATAACTGCTTCTTAATATATTTTTACTTGGACTGGAATAACTGGGAAGGTGAAACTTCTTTGTTTATTTTTGAATTACTTAAAGCAACTGAACCTTCTAAAACTGCTGAGTTAAACTGAACGTATTGTCACTTTGGCTGTCTTCACCGTTTCATATCTGACCTACAGAATTATTCCTGACAAAATATGACTGCTCAAATAATTAACACAGTAGAATGGCCCTGAATTAGAAGAAATCCTAACAATAACCTATACGTTTCATGTGACTTACCTCACAAAAAATCTTCATTACACTAACTACAGCGATACAGGAAACATCAATAGAGCCAGCTAAATAAAAGGTACTATTGTAGGCTCCAACTACTAATAGGTATGTAGTTAGCAAAGGAAGAATTTTTTTTTTTTTTTTTTTTTTTTTTTTTTTTTTTTTTTTTTTTTTTTTTTTTTTTGCAGAGCAAGCAATGTATTTAGCAGATTTTACCTTAATCATGTGACAACCAGTTCAAAAATTATATTATCGTCCGTGACATCCAGTTCTACAAAATTATATAGTCGTCAATAATTTTAAATCTCTATGTCCTTGTAGCTTCCTGCTAAATACAGGAGCACACTTCCATTATTTCGTGCTCTGTTGTAGGTTTTAGTACGATTTCTCGCGAATAGTTCTTTCACTGACTCTTTGTGCACTTATTTGTAAACAAATCAATTTTGTTCAGTTATATCAGAAATATGACACTGAAACACACTACTGGTGTAGCATCACTGACGGCACCTGGAAGACGAGTGATAATACTGTTAGATCTTGTCCTAACATTAAGTGATGGAAATTCTTTTCTCCATTTAGTGGTTCCACCTTTTCTAGGTCTCAACTAGGTCATTTTTCCTCTCGATCCTGCGCTGATGTGTCGTGATCTGTAACAATAACAGCATCCTCTTCAGCTCCATCACCGGAATCAGTTTGCCCCTCATCGAGTACGTGATCAATCAATGGTCGCAGTTTGTTCCCTTCTGGCCCATAAGAATCTAACAATATTTGGTATTAATTATAGGATCAAGTATCGTATACAATGAAATTTCAAAGAAACTGTTATAGGCATGCGTATTCAGATACACAGATATGTAAACAGGCAGAATACGGCGCTGCGGTCGGCAACGCCTATATAAAACAGCAAGTGTCTGGCGCAGTTATTAGATCGGTTACTGCTGCTACAGTGGAAGGTTATCAAGATCTGGTGACAGCACGACACGAATCTTCACGCTTCGTCTGGGCCCGATAACACCGACTTGGACTGTCGATGAGTGGAAACATGTAACATGTTGCCTGGTCGGACGAGTCTCGTTTCAAATTGCACCGAGTGGATGGACGATTACGGGTACAGAGACAACCTCATGAATCCATGGACCCTGCATGTCATAAGGGGACTGTAGAAGCTGGTGGAAGCTCTGTAATGGTGTGGAGCGTGTGCAGTTGGACTGACTTAGGACCCCTGATACGTCTAAATGGTTCAAATGGCTCTGAGCACTATGGAACTTAACATCTGAGGTCATCAGTCCCCTAGAACTTAGAACTACTTAAACCTAAGGGGATTACAGACAGCCAAGGACGATGCAGGATTCGAACCTGCGCCCGCAGCGGTCGCGCGGTTCCAGACTGAAGTGCCTAGAGCGGCTTGGCCACAACGGCCGGCTGATACGTCTAGATACGACTCTGACAGGTGATACGTGTGCAAGCATACTGTCTGATTACCTGCACCCATTCATGTCCATTGCGCATTCCGACGGTCTTGGGAAATTCCAGCAGTACAATGCGACACCCCACACGTCCAGAATTGCTACAGAGGGGCTCAAGGAACGCTCTTCTGCGTTTAAACACTTCCGCTGGCCACCACACTCCCCAGGTATGAACATTATTGAGCGTGTCTCGGATACCTTGCAGCGTGCTGTTCAGAAGAGATCTCCACCCTGTCCTACTCTTACGGTTTTACGGACAGCCCTGCAGGTTTAATGGTGTAAGTTCCCTTCAGCACTACTTCACACGTTAGCCGAGTCGATGCCCCGTCGTATTGCGGCGCTTCCGCGTGCTCGCGGGTGCTCTACACGATATTGCGCAGGTGTGCAAGTTTCTTTAGCTCTTCAGTGTATCATGTTAACTGCGCGCAAAAGTGTAATGAAACAGCTACCTTGACTTTTTATGCTCATGGGATGATGTTCCTGGAGTTTCACAAAACCCAGAATGTTCAAAGTTGTTTAAATAGCATCTCACGAGGTCCTGTTTTCAAGTTGTTGTTGTTGTGGTCCTGAGACTGGTTTGATGCAGCTGTCCACGCTACTCTATCCTGTGCAAGAAAAGAATCTGCTTAGTGTATTCATCTCTTGGTCTTCCTCTGCGATCTTTACCCTCCACGCTGCCCTCCAGTACTAAATTTGTGATCCCTTGATGCCTCAGAACATGTCCTACCAACCGATCCCTTCTTCTTGTCAAGTTGTGCCACAAACTCCTCTTCTCCCCAATCCTATTCAGTACCTCCTCATAAGTTATGTGATCTACAAATCTAATCTTCAGCATTCTTCTGTAGCGCCACATTTCGAAAGCTACTATTCTCTTCTTATCCAAACTAGTTATCGTCCATGTTTCACTTCCATACATGGCTACACTCCAAATAAATACTTTCAGAAACGACTTCCTGACACTTAAATCTATACTCGATGTTAACAAATTCCTCTTCTTCAGAAACGCTTTCCTTGCCATTGCCAGTCTACATTTTATATCCTCTCTACTTGGACCATCATCAGTTATTTTGCTCCCCAGATAGCAAAACTCCTTTACTACTTTGTCTCATTTCCTAATCTAATTCCCTCAGCATCAGCCGACTTAATTCGACTACATTCCATTATTCCTGTTTTGCTTTTGTTGATGTTCATCTTATATCCTCCTTTCAAGACACTATCCGTTCCATTCAACTGCTCTTCCAAGTCCTTTGCTGTCTCTGACAGAATTACAATGTCATCGGCGAACCTCAAAGTTTTTATTTCTTCTCCATGGATTTTAATACCTACTCCGAATTTTTCTTTTGTTTCCTTTACTACTTGCTCAATATACAGATTGAATAACATCGGGGAGAGGCTGCAACCCTGTCTTACTCCCTTCCCAACCACTGCTTCCCTTTCCTGCCCCTCGACTCTTATGACTGCCATCTGGTTTCTGTACAAATTGTAAATAGCCTTTCGCTCCCTGTATTTTACCCCTGCCACGTTTAGAATTTGAAAGAGAGTATTCCAGCCAACATTGTCAAAAGCTTTCTCTAAGTCTACAAATGCTAGAAACGTAGGTTTGCCTTTCCTTAATCTAGCTTCTAAGATAAGCCGTAGGGTCAGTATGGCCTCACGTGTTCCACTATTTCTACGGAATCCAAACTGATCTTCTCCGAGGTCGGCTTCTACTAGTTTTTCCATCTACCAAGCACAAATGAACGGTGAACGAGTAAAAATGAACGGTTCCGAGAAAAGAACGATCAGCAGTGAATTAGTTCCCAAGGATGAACGAGTTTGCCCGTCTACCAGGATCACAAGGCAGTGTGACATGCCATTTAGCAATGAACTGTAGAAATTCGTCATAAGAGGTGCACACCACTGCCGGGTTAACCGCGCGCCGGCCGCCGTGACTGTCCTCGCTGCCGCCGCCTAGCGTGGGCGAGCGGTGTCAGCCGGGGCTATTGATCACGGGCGCGCTTGCCCAGGAAGCGGCCGCTGGAAGCGCGCGGGACAGCCCGGCCGAGCCGAGGGGCGAAGAAAGGCGAGGGGCCGCCGAGCGTGTCTCGTACAACCGCGGCTTACGCAAACGGCAGTAATAACGGCTTCCCTCGCCCCCCCCCCTTTCCCTTCCCCTCGCACACCCCTCACCGCTCTCACAGCCGTGGCGGAACAAAGCGGCGGAAACGTGCGGGCAGCCTGCCTCCGCTCACGCTCGCGCTCGCGTTCCGTTCCGTTCTACGAGGCGCTCTGGCCCGCCGCGTGACGAGGCATGGACCACTGGACGAGCGGCCGACCGACCGTGACCGACCGCTGCCTCTGGTGACGCACGGAATACTTTGATGCTGCCCGTAACAGCGTTCGAGGGCTCCCAAGGACACCGCACTAGAGCCGTGCTTACAGGCGTCGTGAAACCTGACGTAAAGCCGTCGGCACATAGACTGCGCTTTTGGACGTCAGCGTTGACCGTGCCGGTTTCAACGTGTTGATGAACGCTCAGAAACGATGCGACTTATGCACGCGATTCGTCGGCCCCGACCTTCGACCATAGATATAATAGACCAACAAGTATTTAAGAAGAAATTAAAAGAATTTCTGAATGACAACTCCTTCTACTCCATAGAGGAATTTTTAGATATAAATTAAGAACAAAAAGGAAAAAAAAAACAAATAAAATTATAAAATAAAATTAAAAAAACAATAAATAAAGTTGTTATATTAACTTAATTATGTTGTTAAATTAACTTAATTATGTCATGTATTGGAAAATTTACTCGTTCCACATCATTACGAAATATCGCATTCATGATTCATGGAACTAGTATTAATCTAATCTAATCTGGCCTTGCTGTGCAGAAGCTATAGGGCTGGTGTGGCTCCAACATAAACCACTTGACTGTTGGCAAAACGTGGCGGGATTTCAAATCAGCGATCTGCCATCCTATGTTTGTATCGTATTTTAGCCACATTTCTCAGTTGACTGCCAAACGCTTCCAAAAAAATTACTTTTTTATTTGCGAAAAACTATGTCAGAACTACATTTGACCTGGATCTGTTCACAGCACCATTTATAAAATCTAACAAATACATCGAACGCCCCTCTGGTGGATTGCAGGGCGAAATTCCTATAAACCATCAATTAAAGTAAAATGTCGTTAAAATTCTTTTAAACAGTAAGAGTGGGCTAGTGTCAAAACTTTAAACATTGGATTCGCCGCGTTTTGAGCTCTAGTCAGTTATAAAAGAAAATGGGGTATGGGAATTATGTCAACTATAGGTGCCAAAATTGTCGAATTTAGGAGCAGGTCCATTTTAGAGTATCAACTTTAGGTGCACTTCGAAGTTTCAGTTCCTACTAAAAATAGTTTAAACTATCAGTTTTAGAAAAATGATATTTTGGATGAAAGGTGAAACTTTGAAGTTCCAGAAAATAATTTTGGAGCCTACATTTATTTAATAGTATTAGAAGGTAGAAAAAAATTCTCTTCATGTGTCGACCATAGGTGCTCTTACCTTATTATAATTTCACTTGTATATACAAAAAGGCGCGAATGTGCAGATGGCTTTAAGTTTTTCCGTTTCACGGCCTGTATCCAAAGCTGCCTTCGGTTTTCATCCTTAGGAAACCTTTGAGTAGGAACGAGGAACAGTTATACTTATTTCTGTAACCGAATTACCACAGATACTTTCCAAAATGTAATATGAGTCAGACTTTACAGGCATCACTTTCAACACTTTAATTTACGTGATACTCTATTTCAAGTGTAAAAAACATATAAAAGTCACGTTAGCAGATTTCAATAAACGCATCTGCACTATCATAGAAACTCACGTGAAATGTAATGTCATTTCCCCCGACAAAACGCTGAGTACAGCCATAAGCGCAACACGTAACACCCATGTTTTGCCAACATTCACGTGACTTTAGCCCAGAGATGTTGGAGCCACGAAAATGACGTCAGGGCCAGTCTATTATATTTATGGTCGAATGCCCCGACTTGGTATACACAACCGCGATGTGCGGCAGTTGTTGGCTGTATGTGGCTCGCGAATCATATTATTTACGAAATGGACGGACGAGGAATCTCTATATTATCTCTGTTGAAATGTACATTTCCTCCCCTGTCCACATGGACGCGAACTAGGAACATCTGACACGTTTCTTATCACAGCTGTGACGCTTTTGGCTGCACAGATCCGACCACCGTTGTGTAATGACTGTTCCTGGCGTCTTACCATCTCCTGAGAGCCTTAATCGTAGCCTCGTTACTAACTGAAATTTTATTATTTTGTACCGAGAACAACGTGATGTTGATAGATCCTCAATGTGGTGTTGCCTTCAAACAGCATACACTCCTAATAGGCCTGCGGTACGGAAGTTATAACAATTATTTAGCCACTAAATATAATGTTTCTCATCATTTTATTACAAAGAATAATAAAAATTAACCACGGGTTTTTTAGATATTCTCAATTTGCTGATGCTCAGAAACGGTCTATATACATACGGCCTTCAACTGAAAGCCAGTATGGCGCCTACCGACTCTTACTGAAGGGAGATGGCGTGCATGTGACGTAGGTGCCATCTCATTGGTCAACGTTAGAACGTACGTTCATAGTATTTGACACGCTAGATATCGCCGAGAACGTTCAGAGAGACTCCCCAAAGTGCTGTTCCACGCCATGACATCAAAAAAGTCGGCGCGCTCAAGTCTCCACGTTCGAATGCACGCTCCATGTGCTGATGGCTTAAGCGGATAAGCAGTGCTGGAATTCATTTAATTTATGAGGAAATGAATGAGCTGTTACATTTTAAATTTCATGTTTAGAAAAAAATCAAATTTTATAGTTAATTATATCAATTTTTACGACAGTTTTTAATAGATTTGGAAAATTCTAAAGTTTCATACACCTGTAAGTATGGTTTGTATGTTGTGAAAAATTCATCGAAAAACCTCTCTTGCTTATGAAGAAAGGTGTACGTATGGCCACAAATGCAGCCAATAGTAAGTGAAAAAGTGATGAAATTTCATGTTGTTGTTGTTGTTGTTGTTGTCTTCAGTCCTGAGACTTGTTTGTTGCAGCTCTCCATGCTACTCTATCCTGTGCAAGCTTCTTCATCTCCCAGTACCTACTGCAACCTACATCCTTCTGAATCTGCTTAGTGTATTCATCTCTTGGTCTCCCTCTACGATTTTTACCCTCCACGCTGCCCTCCAATACTAAATTGGTGATCCCTTGATGCCTCAGAACATGTCCTACCAACCGATCCCTTCTTCTGGTCAAGTTGTGCCACAAACTCCTCTTCTCCCCAATTCTGTTCAATACCTGCACATTAGTCATGTGATCTACCCATCTAATCTTCAGCATTCTTCTGTAGCACCACATTTCGAAAGTTCTATTCTCTTCTTGTCCAAACTATTTATCGTCCATGTTTCACATCCATACATGGCTACACTCCATACAAACACTTTCAGAAATGACTTCCTGACACTCAAATCTATACTCGATGTTAACAAATTTCTCTTCTTCAGAAACACTTCCTTGCCATTGCCAGTCTAGATTTTATATCCTCTCTACTTCGACCATCATCAGTTATTTTGCTCCCCAAATACCAAAACTCCTTTACTACTTTAAGTGTCTCATTTCCTAATCTAATTCCCTCAGCATCACCAGACTTTATTCGACTACATTCCATTATTCTCGTTTTGCTTTTGTTGATGTTCATCTTATGTCCTCCTTTCAAGACATTCTCCATTCCGTTCAATTGCTCTTCCAAGTCCTTTGCTGTCTGACAGAATTACAATGTCATCGGCGAACCTCAAAGTTTTTATTTCTTCTCCATGAATTTTAATACCTACTCCGAATTTTTCTTTTGTTTCCTTTACTGCTTGCTCAATATACAGATTGAATAACATCGGGGAGAGGCTACAACCCTGTCTTACTCCCTTCCCAACCGCTGCTTCCCTTTCATGTTCCTCGACTCTTATAACTGCCATCTGGTTTCTGTACAAATTGTAAATAGCCTTTCGCTCCCTGTATTTTACCTCAGCCACGTTTAGAATTTGAAAGAGAGTATTCCAGTCAACATTGTCAAAAGCTTTATCTAAGTCTACAAATGCTAGAAACGTAGGTTTGCCTTTCCTTAATCTTTCTTCTAAGATAAGCCGTAGGGTCAGTATTACCTCACGTGTTCCAGTATTTCTAAGGTATCTGATCTTCCCCGAGGTCGGCTTCTACTAGTTTTTCCATTCGTCTGTAAAGAATTCGAGTTAGTATTTTGCAGCTGTGGTTTATTAAACTGATTGTTATGTAATTTTCACATCTGTCAATACCTGCTTTCTTTGGTATTGGAATTATTATATTCTTCTTGAAGTCTGAGGGTATTTCGCCTGTTTCATACATCTTGCTCACCAGATGGTAGAGTTTTGTCATGACTGGCTCTCCCAAGGCCGTCAGTAGTTTGAATGGAATGTTGTCTACTCCTGGGGCCTTGTTTCGACTCAGTTCTTTCAGTGCTCTGTCAAACTCTTCACGCAGTATTGTATCTCCCATTTCATCTTCATCTACATCCTCTTCCATTTCCATAATATTGTCCTGAAGTACATCGCCCTTGTATAGACCCTCTATATACTCCTTCCACCTTTCTGCTTTCCTTTCTTTGCTTAGTACTGGATTTCCATCTGAGCTCTTGATATTCATACAAGTGGTTCTCTTTTTTCCAAAGGTCTCTTTAATTTTCCTGTAGGCAGTATCTATCTTACCCCTAGTGAGATAAGCCTCTACATCCTTACATTTGTCCTCTAGCCATCCCTGCTTAGCCATTTTGCACTTCCTGTCGATCTCATTTTTGAGACGTTTGTATTCCTTTTTGCCTGCTTCATTTACTGCATTTTTATATTTTCTCCTTTCATCAATTAAATTCAATATTTCTTCTGTTACCCAAGGATTTCTACTAGCCCTCGTCTTTTTACTTACTTGATCCTCTGCTGCCTTCACTACTTCATCCCTCAAAGCTACCCATTCTTCTTCTACTGTATTTCTTTCCCCCATTTCTGTCAATTGTTCCCTTACGCTCTCTCTGAAACTCTGTACAACCTCTGGTTCTTTCAGTTTATCCAGGTCATATTTCCTTAAGTTCCCTCCTTTTTGCAGTTTCTTCAGTTTTAATCTACAGGTCATAATCAATAGACTGTGGTCAGAGTCCACATCTGCCCCTGGAAATGTCTTACAATTTAAAACCTGGTTCCTAAATCTCTGTCTTACCATTATATAATCTATCTGATACCTTTTAGCATCTCCAGGGTTCTTCCATGTATACAACCTCTTTTCATGTTCTGAAACCAAGTGTTAGCTATGATTAAGTTGTGCTCTGTGCAAAATTTTACCAGGCGGCTTCCTCTTTCATCTCTTAGCCCCAATCCATATTCACCTACTACGTTTCCTTCTCTCCCTCTTCCTACACTCGAATTCCAGTCACCCATGACTATTAAACTTTCGTCTCCCTTCACTATCTGAATAATTTCATCATAGATTTCTTCAATTTCTTCGTCATCTGCAGAGCTAGTTGGCATATAAACTTGTACTACTGTAGTAGGTGTGGACTTCGTATCTATCTTGGCCACAATAATGCGTGCACTATGCTGTTTGTAGTAGCTTACCCGCATTCCTATTTTCCTATTCATTATTAAACCTACTCCTGCATTACCCCTATTTGATTTTGTGTTTATAACCCTGTAGTCACCTGACCAGAAGTCGTGTTCCTCCTGCCACTGAACTTCACAATTCCCACTATATCTAACTTTAACCTATCCATTTCCCTTTTTAAATTTTCTAGCCTACCTGCCCGATGAAGGGATCTGACATTCCACGCTCCGATCCGTAGAACGCCAGTTTTCTTTCTCCTGATAACGGCATCCTCTTGAGTAGTCCCCGCCCGGAGATCCGAATGGGGGACTATTTTACCTCCGGAATATTTTACCCAAGAGGACGCCATCATCATTTAATCATACAGTAAATCAGCATGCCCTTGGGAAAAATTACGGCCGTAGTTTCCCCTTGCTTTCAGCCGTTCGCAGTACCAGGACGCCGTTTTGGTTATTGTTACAGGGCCAGATCAGTCAATCATCCAGACTGTTGCCCTTGCAACTACTGAAAAGGCTGCTGCCCCTCTTCAGGAACCACACGTTTCCCTGGCCTCTCAACAGATACTCCTCCGTTGTGGTTGTACCTGCGGTACGGCTATCTGTATCGCTGAGGCACGCAAGCCTCCCCACCAACGAGAAGGTCCATGGATCATGGGGGGGGGGGGATGAAATTTCATATGTAAAAAAAATTATTTTGCAATGTTTTTGAGCTTCCACTGCTATGAGTGTGAATCCTGAATTCTTCCTGGTGATGCTGACAAAGTTTTATGAATTTATTTGTAAAAGTTCAGGCAGTCGATATCAAAATGTCCTGTGGTGCCTGTCCTGCTCCAAGTCGGCCCGTCTAACGTCCTATCCCTTATAAGCCATTTTACATGAGAGACTTTCTGGTCAAAATCGACAACTCCAAATGTGTGCGTCTTTCGTACCTGCGTGTAAATAATCAACCAACCACGTCACTTGTGTGTCTGTGACGTCACTCATCTATAGACTGTGCCGAGTATGGATTTACAAATTTCCGAGTATGCTGCACGCTGTGCATACGCAGAGACAAGGAACTTTGGCGCCATCTGCTAACATCGGAAGTTGTGACCGCTTCCATTTTGCTTTCGTACTAATTTTGTGCTTTCGTGTCTTCTTAAACTTTATTGTGTTGTTTATTTTGTTTTCGTAGGAACTGAAAAGTTACACAAAACTCCGTCCGAACAGGCCTTGAATGGCCCAACGATACCGACCGGCCGCCGTGTCATCCTTAGCCCACAGGCGTCACTGGATGCGGATATGGATGGGCATGTGGTCAGAACAGCGCTCTCCCGGCCCTATGTCACTTTAAGAGACCGGAGCCGCTACTTCTCAATCAAGTAGCTCCTCAGTTTTCCCCACAAGGGTTCAGTGCACCCCGCTTGCCAATAGCGCTCTGCAGATCGGATGGTCACCCATACAAGTGCTAGCCCAGCCCGAGAGTGCTTAAATTCGGTGATCTGACGGGAACCGGTGTTACCACTGCGGCAAGTCCATTGTTCGTAACGTTACACA
Organism: Schistocerca gregaria; assembly: GCF_023897955.1. Classification (NCBI taxonomy): domain Eukaryota; kingdom Metazoa; phylum Arthropoda; class Insecta; order Orthoptera; family Acrididae; genus Schistocerca; species Schistocerca gregaria. Next base: position 119,056,572 of record NC_064925.1, read on the forward strand.
AGGTGTTGGTATTCTTTTTCCTGCTAGTGTTCTAGTCTCTAAGAGAGACGAACTAACTGAAAGCAAAAAGTATTTACATTCTGCACAGAAAAAAAACTTTACACTATACATAAATAAGAAGTTAAATATGTAAACGTGTGTAATGAAAAGTATTTCAACAGTGAAAAAGTCAAAATTATTGGACGAGAAGAATAATTCTCGTTGTTATTTGGCAGTTAGCAAGAAAACAGGACACAAAGGATAAAGCAAAGGGGCGCTGTTTACTGAATTGTACTTCGGCCATTAATAAACTCTATTGTCATTGCTTCTTCCTACATTTTGCTCCCTCATAACCTCTATTTTACCATTCACCAAACTGCACAGCAGACAGCACTCATAACACCAGCGATTTTGCACTGGCATATAAACGAAAATGACCATTCAAACCAGATGAGACTCAGAATGGAAATAAAACGCTAGGGGCGCTGCAGTAGACTCACTTGTCTCTAGTAGTCAATCGAGACTAGAAAGTCAACCGTGTAAAATGGGCTTTCGTCTGTCGCAGGTCGTCGCCTACCCTGCTTTACAAAGAGGGCAAGTCTCCGCGCACACATTGTCTGATAAAGCTTGGACGCCCAACACCTTGTCACCTTCTCGTGGTTTCACCGTCCATACATATTCACGACTGTAGCACGCAGACAGCCAACCAGCGTCGTTGCTCACGAGTTACCGTTCACAGGCGCTCTGCCATAATTATCGACGCTTTGTCGAAGTCGCTCATGTCAGTGGATTATCACATTTGCGAACCGTATCCCCATTAAATGAGTACGCTTATTCCGTCGAGTGTGTTTCAAGTTCCACCGCCTCCCGGCGGGATTCACTTCAAAATTGCGTGGGAGAGATGGGTTATTCTCCCTTTATTTCACTATGAAGAAAAGTTTTAAGAGTTACAGGAGTCCATAAGTCTATCTCCGACAACTTTATCCTAAAATTATCTTGCGAACCTTTTATCGGCGCCAGGGACTTGTATTCATTGTGTCTACGTGTTTCAGCTGTCTGACAGTCCCACGGACCTGATCAACCTATGTATATTTGTTGATTGCTTTTTGCTGTTTGTAACATATACAACCACTCGCTCTACGAAAAATACGCACACAAAGACTGGAAACTTGCACAGTAACACCAATATTCAAGAAAGGTTGTAGCATTATCGACTAAATTACAGGCCCGTATCATTAACATCGATATGCAGCAGGATTTTGGAGCACATATATTGTGTTCGAACGTTACGAATTACGTCGAAGAGAACGGTCAACATGGGTTTAGAAAACACCGTTTTTGTGAAACACAACTAGCACTCTACTCACACGAAGTGCTTAGTACTATTGATAAGGGATTTCAAATTGATTCCGTAAGGCTTTTGACACTGTACCACACAAGCGGCTTATAGTGAAATCGCGTGCTTATGGAATATCACTTCATTTATGTGACTGAATTCGTGATTTGTAGTCAGAGAGATCACACAGTTCGTAGTAACTGACAGAAAGTCATCGAGTAAAACAAAAGTGATTTCTGGCGCACCCTGAGGCAGTGTTGCAGGCCCTCTGCTGTCTTTATCTGTATAAACGATTAAGGAGACAGTCTGAGCAGCCGTCTTAGGTTGTTTGCAGATGATGCTGTCGTTTATCATCTACTTAAATCATCAGAAAATCAAAACAAATTGCAAAACGATTTAGGAAAGATATCTGTATGGTGCGAAAATAGGCAGTTGCCCTAAATAATGAGAAGTGTGAGGTCATCCACATCAATGCAAGAAGGAATCCATTGAACTTCGGTTACACGATAGATCAGTCAAATCTATAGGCCGTAAATTCAACTAAATACTTAGGAATAACAATTACGAACAACTTAAATTGGGGAAGAAAGAGACTGCCTACACTACGCTTATCCCTTCTCTTTTATAGTTCTGCTGCGCGGTATGGGATCCTTATCAGATAGGGTTGACGGAATATATCGGGAAAGTTCAAAGAAGAGCAGCACTTGTTGTATTATTGCGAAGTAGGGGAGAGAGTATCACTGACATGATACAGGATTTGCGGTGTACATCATGAAAACAAAAAAAAAAATCTTATACTTTTTTTTTATTTCGGCGGAATCTTCTCACGAAATTTCAATCACCAACTTTGGGCCTTGTGTGAACTGATGCAACCTCAATCGGAAAATGCCATACTGTGAGGCAGTACGGTATGTCGGGAACTTGTTAGGCGGTGCCATTGCCCTCGAGCATCGGGTGAAGTGTAGTGTAGTGTAGTGCAGTGCAGTGCGGGCGAAAGCTGCAGTTTCGCGAAATTAAGGAAGAGTGGAGCGGAGGAGGGCCAGTGGTGGCGATGGCGATGGTGGTGATGGTGCCTCTGGTGGTGGTGGTGGTGGCAGTTGCGTCACGCGTATTGATCGAGCCGGCCCCGCCTGGTGTACTTGCGCACGTGACGCGAGCGGACCAGCCCGGCTGCACGCCGCGCCGCGCTGAATAAAACATGGTGCCGGAGCCAGCAGCCGGCGGCCGGGCACAGCTGACCCGGCACCGGGGGTCGCGCGTCCCTCCGCCCCCGCATCGCGGCTACCCTAGAGAGGCGGAGCAGCCGCCGCCTCCACCGCCGCCGCCCAGTGAGAGTGCAGCGCGAGTCGTCTCACCGTGCACGCGAGTGCAGCGCGCCAAGTGTCAGGGCAGAGAACTGCACGGTACTGTCAGACCAGTGAGCCCAACCGGTGGGTGATTGCGTCCCATTGTGTAAAATGAAAGCTTACGAGCGCTGGAAACAAAAATGGGTTGGGTCAAACAAAAGTGGCCCGGAAAGCAGATTTCCAAGGTAAGAACAAACACAGCAAGGGAAAGGAAATACAGTTATTAACCTGATCGTAGTAGATGTTGAAACTGATCACCATTCATCCATTGGCACTTTTGGGCCCTGATCAGCCAAGTTGCTGAAGGTGGATAGAAGCTGCACAGGTGGAATTTTCGGAAAACAAGAGTTCCAAGGTACGAAAAAACACAGCAGGGGAAAGGAAATACAGTTATTAACCTGATCGTAGTACATGTTGAAAGTGACCACCATTCATCCCTTGGAACTTTTGGGACCTGGCCAGCAAGTTGCTGAAGGTGGATTGAGGCTGCACAGCTGGAACTGGCCGGAAAACAGAGTTCCAAGGTACGAAGAAACATAGCAGAGGAAATTAATTACAGTTATTAACCTGATTGTAGTAGTTGTTGAAAGTGACCGCCATTCATCCGTTGGCACTTTTGGGCCATAGTCAGCAAGTTGCTGAAGGTGGATTGAAGCTGCACAGCTGGAATTGCAGCAGTCTCGTCCGAAATGTTCTGCTGCAGTTCTTGAAGACTGTGAGGGTTGTTGCAATACACCTGAGACTTAAGGGCTTCTCACACAAAATAATCGCACACTGACAGATCAGGTGACCCATTTGGCCATCGAGGACCGGAATCGGACTCTCTGCTCACAGCTCCGTCAGCTGTGAAGACTGTGTAAATGTGCTCCAAGAAACCGGTGTGAATCACTTGGCGCTTGTAGACGTGGTGTGCGCGTCACGGGATGTGGTTATATTCATACATTCCCGTTCAAATGTATCCACTCGTCCGGGCCACTTTTGTTTGCCCCACACTATGCTTCAGGCATGACTGGACTGTAAAATATTTTCAAAAAATAGTCTCTATGTATTTCGTTAGACTCGTAATATAGATCAGCAGCAGCAATTTGATACCCACTGCTGAATAAGGAATCCTCTAAACTTTTCCATGTTGTTCCTGAATATTTTCTCTTATGATGTACCTCAATAGCCTGCCATTCTAGCGACAGAAATACCGAAAATGGTTCAAATGGCTCTGAGCACTATGGGACTTAACATCTGTGGTCATCAGTCCCCTAGAACTTAGAACTACTTAAACCTAACCAACCTAAGGACATCACACACATCCATGCCCGAGGCAGGATTCGAACCTGCGACCGTAGCAGTCGCGCGGTTCCGGACTGAAGCGCCTAGAACAGAAATACCGAGTCGCAGAGAAGGAGTGGTATCAGTACTCCCCCCCCCCCCCCCCCACCACACACACACCTCCAGTTCTTTAAAGAATCTAACTTCCACGTACAAGAAAGCTTCAGAGTCTGATTGTTGTACAAATGAGTTAATATGTTAGACATTGATGTAAAGCATGTAAAAAATTATGATTTAAGACACAGAACCCCAATTACGTAGGTTCTACAGGGTGGCCCAAAACATTGTACACACTCTTTTTATGACTGTTAAACTTGTATATATTAATACAATGAAAAAATTTAAAAATTCAAAATCATGTGAACAAATGAAAAAAACCAGCCGTTTCCCGAAAGCGCTCACATTGACTGCCATTGCCGTACATACATAGCTAACAACACTGACCAATGCAGTCCAAAACGTTCAGAATCGCAAGAGGTTGTCATTCCATTTAGGTTACGTGGGACTTGTCTTACGTGTCTATTGTGGATGTTGGCCTTATCATTATGTGAAGTGTTTCTAACTTTTTAACTTGTGGTAATATGTGTTCTTGCATGGTATTCGGAAGAAAGGATAGATTTAAACCACCATATGCTGGTGATTTTATACCCCCACAAGACCATCAAAGATGATGCAGTGTTCAGTTATTCGGTATCTTACATGTAAATAGTTAATGTCAATCACTGGTACGAATACCCTTATATTCAGCTTTTCTCAAAGAACTAAAGGACCCGTAGATAGCCTAAGTGCCTTTGTAAGCGAATAAACTATTGCCCTTGCCTTTGCCATCCCAGAAAAAAGAATCGACAAAGGCGATCACTCTTTGGGCACAACTCGCCACTAAAAAAAAGAAGAAAGTGATTTATTTTACACTTTTCGGTACCATGTTACCATACATGACAACTTCATGTTGTTATGTGGGTACCACCCCACGTAAGTAATAGTACTTTCGTATTTTTCTTTATGGTCGAATTTGTAAATTTCGTGTATTTCATTTTTTGGGAACTGGTTGCGTCCAGACAAAATGTTAAAAATGCAGTAGTGATATGTACAAACAATAAAAGTTTTTCCTACAGGCTAAGTGAAATGACAACTTCCAGTAACTGTACCAAGACTACGGACCTAGTCCTTATCGAAACGTTCCTGATTTATTTTAGCAAATTTGTTTTTCGATGGCTGCATTCGACTCATTGTTTGTAGCTGGTTTTATGCTATAAACATTGTGCTTCACGTGCCCCCATGAAAAAAAATCCGCAGGGGTCAAATCGGGTGAGCGTGGAGCGCTTAAAAAAGAAACGTCCAATCAAACCGAACACTGATAAACCGTGTGTCACTGTAATTCCTGGCAGGTAAACATATTGTAGCACTGTCACTTGACGATTCTCAACTGCCCAGTAGGTACAATTGTGACGATTAATTGAACCATTAAACTTAAAAGTGACCTTATCAATTCAAACAACCTTCTATGGGAATTGCTTATCTTCTGAGTATCTCTTCAACTTTTCTGGCATCATGATCACATTCAGAGCATGGAATAATCTAGGAATAAAACTTTTCCATTGGACACGCTTCAAAATGCGGTCGACGTTCGTTTTTGTAACTCATGTCTCAAGGGCCGCTTGCCGCACAAACTTTCTAGGAGATCGCTGAAATCTTTCGATGGCTTCTCTTGCTCTTGTGATCTTGGTCTTACTCAAACGTATCTCGCAGACGAGTAACTGTGAGTTGCATTGGCGCACCACGTAGAAACTTCATGTTGAACTGTCTTTGCACTTCACTTGCAGTCCGTCTTCTAGTTGCACTTCAGAATGAACTCTCTTTGCTCAAGATCCAGCCTGCCTTCCGTAATTTTTCAAGGTGTCACACCTGAAAAAGCAAAAATGTATTATAGTTATCACCTGCAAAAGAGTATATACATTTTTTGGGGACCGGGTAGTTTTCGATTACGAAAAGGTAAAAATATTGCATCTCTTAAATTATATGCCGCACAGTGACATCATTTTGGTGGTACATTCAGTGGCAAATTTGGATATTGTCTGCAAAAAAAGTTGCGAATACAGTTACTAGAAAATTGAAACATCGTGCATGATGCATATGTTTTAGTGCATGAACAGGGATGGGTGATAAACTTATTTCCTTTAGTTGTTTTGCGTGCGATGTATGCGAGTAAAAGTTTCGAAATATTTTTAAGTCAAGTGCATAGTGTGTTGGAAGTCGCTAACTGCTCTCATTCTGTTACAGGATGAATAATAATAATATAGTGTGGGCAATTCGCAACGTGAGACACAGTGCATCAAGATTTATTCACAGTTCCTGATTTTAGTACTTGAGTAATATACCTTTAACATGAGCCTATACCCCATAATGAGTAGATTATAACAACATTACAAATTTTTATATTTAGTCAACAATTACGGAAGATACCGAAAATCAGTTTTTTTTTTTTTTTACCCCTGAGATCCGATCGGTAATAAAGATTTTCCTGACTAGGAAAACTGGACAAATGAAAGCATTGGTTCACTGCCAGTGAATGTAGGATATTTGCATATTGTGAAATTCCAATAAAAAGAGCACACTAAGACTCAGCGAAGGAAACACACTGAAAATATTTTGATGAAGCAGGGGGAATAGTTTGGGAATATCGATTTCGGAACTTGCAGATGAAGGCTTTGGCCTGTGCTTGCTCGCTCTTGCCGCTCGACTCACTCATGCGTCAACCGGAAAATTATTTTCATGATGTTTAGTCCAGGTTTTTGGTGGACAGCTGTTCCCCAGTACGTAGTACGTGTCTACTTTTCTTCGTGGTGCCATCTTCATACATCTCTCGTGGGGATAACGAGAATAACGATTTGTGAACCTGTATGGTACAGCCGGCTAGTGTGGCCGAGCGGTCCTAGGCGCTTCATTCTGGAACCGCGCGACCACTACGGTCGCAGGTTTGAATCCTGCCTCGGTCATGGATGTGTGTGATGTCCTTAGGTTAGTTAGGTTTAAGTAGTTCTAAGTTCTAGGGGACTAATGACCTCAGATGTTAAGTCCCATAGTGCTCAGAGCCATTTGAACCATTTTTTGTAGGGCACTTGTACATGGCGGCCTCGTTTGGTCCGTGCGCCACTGTTCGACGACTGTAACACTATTGGCAGTAGGAAATCGGGTCTGAGTACGGCATTGCGTTAGACTGGGCGCGTAATTAAGCAGTTCGGTGCGGACAGCATATTAGTTCCCGTGTATGAGGCCGTCGCTATCTGCTGTAGATAACGCCAGGCCGCGAACCGGATAAGAGCCGGTGACCACGCCAACCATCTGATGGGCACATAGCGACGGTGGAAATTTCCATGCCAGTATCACGGTGGCGTTAGGAGGCGGTTAATTGTGGTAGGTTCGGGCGGGAAGAGGGATGTATTTAACCAAATCTGCACGCTGTAGAAATAATCTGAATAACAATTCTGATCATAAGCTTGGGAGTGCTTTAAGTGGTGTGCTGTGACACCCCATCTCTGACGCTAGCCATGACAGTGATGGAGGCAACGAGATATACGGGCCCTATGGCATACGTCACAGCACGTAACACTTAAAGTTATCTTAATAAAAATAATATGATAGTTGTAATTCATTAAAAGTTTTACTTGCTGGCAGTGTAAGCTATTTTAAGCTGACATAACCTTTCAGCATGGGAATTCTTAACTTTGAGCATTAGAACTCGACTGCGAGAATGTGTTGCAAAATCTGACGGCGAGAAAGTAACTTGAAAGTGCCTATCTGGTTCCCTGTCTGTTTAAACAATATTAATTGCAATAATACGGTCTGAATCATTAAACTTTTGAACTGATGAATGGGCCCGGGATAAACTCATTGTTCCCTTTTTCTTATTATTTGATTTTGGCTTAACCTGTAGCGCAATGGAAGCACTGCGACACTGCTCTGGTCTTGAAAGCACATCGCATTTGGTGAGCTAAAACTAACTACTGAGATGCGCCCGGTGCATGGAGCTCTCTTTTACAAAAAGTCTAAAGCACTTGGTTCATAATAAGTCTGAAAAAGCAAAAATGATGACTCATATTTCGGCATGGACTTCGGATTCGGACAAAGACTTGGGATAAATTGTAACATCAAAATGTATGCCGTAGTGCTACTCATGACACGCCACTACCGACTACTGTGTCTCACCTCACGATCAACAGTGCGAATCACCTCCCATGCATGTTGTGGCGAAAGAAATAAAAAAAATTAAATTTATGGATTTGGACCTTTAACTTTAGAACTTTTGAAAGGCTAGGCAGTTTTTTTTTTTTTTTTCGGGCTGTTTTGACCGGCTTGAATGTGGACAAATTCAGTGCTGCGTGAAATTTGCCTGTAATATAATTTAAGGTTCCGATTAATTACATATTTGAATTTACTTCATTGTTGGTTTAATCAGAGTTCTCACCTTAGGCGTAGAATTAGTCCTTCTGCCACAATATTAATTCATTAGTCGCCATCGATGCTCTCCTCTTTGTTGACCATGAGTATCTTCCTAAGTCGGCATCGGATTCCTTCACGAAGACGGTGGAAACAAAGGCATACAGTGCTACGTCGCTTCAAACTTCGACACTTCTCACTATTTTTTATTCACAAGACAATAAGACTTGCTTTGCTTGTCGCACAAATCATAAATACTAACAAGATGGGGTATCGTCTCAGTTGTGCGACTTGATTCGTGATTTTCTGTCAGGAAGGTCGCAGTTCGTAGTAATAGACGGCAAATCATCGAGTAAAACTGAAGTGATATCAGGTGTTCCCCAGGGAAGCGTCCTGGGGCCTCTGCTGTTCCTGATCTGTATACATGACCTGGGTGACACTGAGCAGTTCTCTTAGGTTGTTCGCAGATGATGCTGTAATTTACCGTCTAGTAAGGTCATCCGAAGACCAGTATAAGTCAGTTGCAAAGCTATTTAGAAAAGATTGCTGTATGGTGCGGCAGGTGGCAGTTGACGCTAAATAACGAAAAGTGTGAGGTGATCCACATGAGTTCCAAAAGAAATCCGTTGGAATTCGATTACTCGATAAATAGTACAATTCTCAAGGTTGTCAATTCAACTAAGTACCTGGGTGTTAAAATTACGAACAACTTCACTTGGAAAGACCTCTGTTAGAACATTGCTGCGCGGTGTGGGATCCTTAGCAGGTGGGATTGACGGAGGACATCGAAAGGGTGCAAAAAAGGCAGCTCGTTTTGTATTATCACGTAATAGGGGAGAGAGAGTGGCAGATATGATACGCGAGTTGGGATGGAAGTCATTACAGCAAAGACGTTTTTCGTCGCGGCGAGAGCTATTTACGAACTTTCAGTCACCAACTTTCTCTTCCGAATGCGAAAATATTTTGTTGAGCCCAACCCACATAGATAGGAATGATTATCAAAATTACATAAGAGAAATCAGACCTCGAACAGAAAGGTTTAGGTGTTGGTTTTTCCCGCGCGCTGTTCGGGAGTGGAATGGTAGAGAGATAGTATGATTGTGGTTCGATGAACCCTCTGCCAAGCACTTAAATGTGAATTTAGATGGCTGTCTTTCCGAACAACTAAAAAGTACATCCATCCCCTACAAGGCAACAATCGAAAGTGTATCTTAACTCCTTCATGGAGTATGAAACAGAAGAGAATCATATGATCATTACGGAGATTACATTCTACATTCCTCTCAATTTATTCTTTGGCGCTGACTTTAAGGTATTGTATGTCTTTGCGTTGGAATGTGTCATTACAATGTGCAAAGGAGATATCGTCCAAACAAGACCTAGGGGACACAGTATCTCTGATGACACCGCACGCTTATAATTTCAAACAGCACAAAGGCGCGTACGCGCTCACGACATCCAAATGCTTTAGAAATGCACCCTATCAAAACTACATGTCCCATTAGTTACTATTTCGGACCTGTGTAATACTTTATAGCTGCGGATTTAAATGCACTCGAACTCTTGATAACCAAGTTGAGGACTTCAGTAGATACTTTCCATTGATATGCTAGTTTCCAGTGGGCCCCGAACGTATAGCCGAGCGTTCGCCATATGTGCCACGCAAGGCAACTAGTGTGACGTCACAAGTTCGTTATTGGGCCCATATTTTTCGTGGTCCCCCTGGTAGCGAAGTGTTGTCTATGTACCGGTCGATTTTATGGAGTCAGCGGAGTAAGACAGATCGATGTGGAAACTTGACGAAGCGGCAGAGAGTAGCTACCGGGTTTGGACATGCTTATGATCGTATTGTGAAAGTAGTTACCTGTGTTCTTCGTATTATCAACGCAGACTTTCCAATGTGTGTACAAAGAATAGTGTACTGCTTTCAGCCATGTTGCATTGTATAAGAATAGTGGTCGTAAAAAGCTCCCAACCGACCAGGACAGAAGACGAGTCTCAAGCCTTGTCGAAGACTCTAGGTTTCTAAATTGACAGGCATTGTCACAGTCAGTGAACACAGGTCCGTCTCGAGCAGTTCCCGATCGAACGTTGCGAATGGTCATCTGGAGTCGGGTGCCTTGCAAAAGGACATTACCCACGGCGACACATGGAGCCGCACGCGTTCGTTGTGTCAAACAACATAGACGTTGGACAGTAACAAACAGGATTCCCACAGTGTTATTCGCGTAGCCACGATTTTGCCTCGTTTCAAAACATGTAAAGCATCGGAGTGTAATGTGCCTCTTCGATGCTGGATTTTCAATTACTTATCCTCAGACCGGACGTTAGTTGTTATTTTAAAGTGAGTTTCATCGACTGGCATATACGCACATGAAACTATGAACTTTTACTTAGCTAATTATGTGTCTTCTTTGGACACGTGATAACGTCCCCAGGTTTTCTTCTAGTAGGGGCGAAATTAATTGATGAAAGGATTGTGAAAATCGGGTGATTCTCGAAATACTAAATGTAGGAAATTATCTGAATTTTTAAACTGTATTCTGCACCATCTCATAAATTGTAACGACACTAATTGAACAAGCAAAACTAAAAATACGTGTGATTTTTGCAGCCCCCATTTACAGCTCCTTTTCACCAAATCTCCACACAGTGAAAAAGAACGGAGATACTTTAAAAAGCAAGAGTTTGCGTCGTTTGTCAGAGAAAATCGTGGGTTCATATTTAACAGAATTCAGTATACAAAATTTTGTGTTAAAACTTCAGTATTATTTTAAATATGTAGAATATAAATATTTAGTCTCAAAATATTGATTTTTAAGGACAGAGTTTTGGATTTTCCTTAATATAAACGAAGGTCTTGATACCCGCTGGTATCGTAGGATTCACCACGTGACATAGCCTTGTTTACGTTACAGGGTGCACCGTCGGCCAGGTGAGGCGTTTAACCAGCAATATGTGGATGAAGTATTTTAGGCAAGAGGTGGTTCTGTGATGATTTGCTGGTGTTTTTCCTACCGTCACTTGGGCTAACCCGTTGAGATTTTCGTGAAATGAACCAATAAGCATATTTCAACATTCCCGGTGAGAAGTGTTGTCCTTTCTTCCCCATCTTCGTAAGAGTATACTGTGAAAACTCCTGCCAAGATGGCAACAGCCGTGTTGACAGGGTGGCACGCATAGTTTCTGCTGCGACAAACACTCGGGCACATGCCGCACCGTACAAGTCGGTTAAATCACCCGACCCTTCTCCCAAAGAAAATTACTTCATATCTCGTAATGTTTGGAACAGCGGGTGAAAAAAAAAAAAAAAAAAAAAAGAGAAAAGAAAAAGAACACCTCACAATGCTGTAGCTCTTCAGAATGTAATCGTCAATGATTAGTTTCTAGTTTCAGCTGGAGATGGAATGTATGAAGAAGCTCTCCGACATTCTACCTCGACGAAGTGATTATCAGAGCTTGATGCGGTGGTACTAGTGTGGTGTGTCCGTGGGATATGTCTTCATTAATCCGGTGTGCATATAACAGATGACGTGAGGGACTACACATCCCAGATAAATTTGTAGACAGGTACGCTACCCCGAATGAGCGGAAGTCTTGTTACTCGCTTACTAACGCCTCTTAATCGAAATAACGTTGCATGCTGTTTTGTTGACTGACCTTACGAACGATGACTCATTGTGATGTGGCACGTATCGAGACACGCACTCGAGGAATTTACACGTGCGTGCTTTCGTGCAAAAGCGAGCGGTGACAAAACTTGAAAAACATGCAGCAATGAGGAGTAACTACTTCGTGTGAAACTTCACCTGCCACGTATATTCATTCAAAGCACGCGAACTTTACACTGCGTCTTGCAAATCATGTATAACCCATAAAAGTGTGTAAATGAAAACTTATTCTCTTTCTATGCGGCCTATTGGTCACGATGATGTACTTATGACAAAACCAAAGTTACTGGAATCTTTAAACCAGTCGGCTAGGATTCGCGATTCTCTTCCACTATTCCGGCAACATTGCACGCTAGCACTAGAGCACATTTGCGAGATATAGGTTTTAACGCAAGGGATGAATTGCTAATTCAGTGCTCATGCTTACGGTTAAGCCAGCTTACCTGTGTGACAGTCTGCGAATTTATTGCCTCCTTGAGGTGTCACGCAACCTGGGCACGTTGGATGCCAGACTCACCTGCAAAGCACTTTGGTAGCTATTGGGCCGATCGCTCGCTAGTCCCGGAACACCTTTTGTTTTAGATCATCTATCTTCCGCACCCCCCCCCCCCCCCCCCACACCACCACCCCTCGCGTCAGACCTCATCAGTGTCACTTGGGGCGACTGTAACACCACAAAAAAGTCATACACAAGAAATATATTAGGTGATCATACGTAATCAATTATCACACAACAATTCCCGTGTTACAGGTATTCGCTGGCTGTGGAAACACACAACATTATAAGCAAAAATGTTCAGTAAACATGGGTCTACTAGGGAACAATCAGTCTTACGCATCCTTTTATAAATGGTCAAAAAATGGTTCAAATATCTCTAAGCACTAAGGGACTTAACATCTGAGGTCATCAGTCCCCAAGACTTAGAACTACTTAAACTTAACTAACCTAAGGTCTTCGAACCTGCGACCGTAGCAGCCGCGTGGATGCGGACTCAAGCGCCTAGAACCGCTCGACCACAGCGGCCGGCTATAAATGGTCAAACAAGGCTGGGTAATAATCAAATGGTCGATAGTGTTTTTCGTTATAAAGAGATACTTAAATTGTCTTTGCGTGGGTTACACCTGCCATCGCCGTTTACAGGATCCTGAAAACTATTTTTGCCTTAGGCCAGAAAGCGATGGAGAACATACTGACAATTTCCAGTGTGCAAGTCCACATTATTCTTTGTGCTCACTGAAAGAAAATGTTCCTACTTGCCGTTTATTCAGCAGGGTCTGGAACTATGACTGGAATTAAAAAATTTTTTGTTTTAACTGACTGACATATTCTGTAAAATTTCACATGTCCAAAATATGTCTTATAGTCTATCTAATATAGGTATCGGAAACAGCACTATTAACAGTTCAGAGGCGACCTCTACAGGAAGTTACAAGTAAAATGGTCTGTCGTCCTGACTTCGAATCAGCGAAAGTTAATTGGTCGCCTTAAAAGTGAAAAATAATCTCGCCACTTGTTACGTGGTTTTGTCAAAGCTACGGGTGGTACGCGAACAGTTAATTCTGTGAAATCTAAGCTATCCAGGACGATGTACAGTGCTCGCGAGTTCACATCCTACTTTTACCGAAAACGCATTGAAGTTTCTCCACCTCTGACTTCATCCGAGGGACAACGCAACAGACGTTTGGCTGACGTGAACACACTGATATCTCGGTGCGAAGTGTCTCATGTCACTACCCCCTCTGTCTGTGTTTATAAACGGGGGCAGCGGGCCGACAAACAGAACATCTGCTATAAATCGCTCTAGGCGCCGCCCTATTAGTTATTAGCTTGTCTTTTAACTATTTACAATCTTCTTAATATTTATATAAAAAGAGTTTGTAAGTACGCTGTTAGGATTTTATGATGCTAACGCCGCGTAGTGCTCTGTATGAAAATCGCTGACTGCGCTGAGTGCAGTCTGTGGCTGGTTGGACTCATTGTTGGAATATTCGCTAGTGTAGCGTTGGGCAGTTCGATGTGAGCCGCCAGCAGTGGTGGATGTGGGGAGAGTGTGAGCCGCCAGCAGTGGTGGATGTGGGGAGAGAGATGCCAGAGTTTCGAGAGGTGACAATGAGCGGACGATCTGGACATGTGTCCGTCAGAAAAATGAAATGTGTAAGACTGCATGTCATGAACTGAAATGTATATATTATGCCTTATGAACACTATTAAGGTAAATACGTTGTTTGTTCTCTATCAGAGTCTTTCATTTGCTAACTATGCCTATCAGCCATGAAAGGTACAGGTTACTGTTAGTCAGGGCCATTCCTTTGTAGGGATTATTGGAAGCCAGATAGCGTTGCGCTAAAAATATTGTGTGTCAGTTTAGTGATGATCAGAACAAGTAAAGAGTGAACTATCTGAGTACGTTCAGTTTTGCTCAGCTGTTTGAAAAATCAAATAACGTAAGAATTCTTCCAGCACTGTTATTCTGTACATGCAAAGGGGAAGTTTCAAGTTATCTTTGCTGTAGTTACTAAAAAAGATTTAGCTCGAGTCGATTTAAACCTTGCCGGATAGAATTTTTAGAAGGGAACCGACAGTAGAACGTGACTTTTGAATTGCATCTTTGAGATTCTTTGTAACGATAGTGACTCAAAGTACAGTCTTGAAACTTGATACAGCTGTATTATTGCATTAATATAGTCGAGCGCTGTAATTACAACTTTCTGTTTTAAATGCAAGTGATACTTAACCCATCATGAATAAAGACGGTTTCCTTCCAAATTTGATTTTTAGTAAATAATTTGACAACATAATTGTGGTCTCTTATTTGTATCACAGATTTAATGTTTTGACACAAAACTGAGGCTACACACGAATTTTCAAATTTCTGAATCTAATATTTAGCGAAATAAATGTTTGCGAAAAACGTCGATTTTCACCAAAATATTGCTCTGATCGTGTTGAGACTTGTAACTTTTGATTGTGACATAAATTTGCATATTCTATACAATTTTTGGTTTTGTAGTCTTGTTATTTAACACCACTTATTTTTTTCTTAAGGTTGTATGTTTGGAAAAGTCACTTTACTTTAATTCTTAATTTCCGCAGGGTGAAGGTCTGGAGAGTGTGGAGGATGAGGCAGCACAGTGAGTTCGTTTTTTGTGCAACAGTCACGCACCAACAGGGATGACTGTGTTGGTGCGTTATCGTGATGCGAGAGCCGTGAATTGCCCCGCCACATTTCAGGCCGTTTCCTTCGCACATTTTCTCGCAGGCCTCGCATCACGTCCCGATAGTACCATCGATTAACAGTTTGCCCCTGTGACACGAATTCGTTATGAAGTAATCCTTCAACGTCAAGGAAAACTATCAGCATGGATTTGACATATAACGTGACCTGACCAGCTTCTTTGGTCTTAGAGACAGTTTCCAGATCCACTGCGAATACTGAACCTTGGTCTCTACATCATAATCGTAGACCCAAGTCTCATCACCAGTTAGGATTCTTTTAAGGAACATCTTGTTCTCATTTGCGCGATCCAAACGCTCTTCACAGATTGCAAGGCGAAGATCTTTCTGGTCTTAACTCATGAGCCGTGGGACGAGCTTGGCGGCAACACGGCGCATTCCAAGACGCTGTGTCAGGATTTCATGGTATGATCCAACTGAAATGTTACATTCCTCTGCAATCTCTCGAACAGCCAGTCTTCGAGTGGCACGCACAGTTTCGTTGACATTCCTGACATGAGCGTCATCGGTAGATGTCGAAGGGCGTCCTGAACGAGGATCATCTTCCGTCTGGCCATTTTGAAACTGTGTGAACCATTCGCAACACCGAGTGCGGCTTAAGCACTCATCGCAGTAGGCTTCCTGCATCGTCTGGTGTGTCTCTGTAAAGGTTTTCTTGAGTTTCATGCAAAATTTAATGCAGACGGTATAACACTGCAACTTTTTTTTTTACGTAGCTTATACAATCAAATACCAACTTAGGCTTATTACGTACTATGCCCCTACGGAACAAAGCAGTCCTGTCACGGAAAAGCCGCGTATAACACTACCGTCTGCTACTACTATACCATAACCTCAAAGCTGAAGGCAGTTCGTATAATGAAATTATTCTTATTCAAGTAATTATAGTATGAAGAAGCAGAGCAGTGTTACCCTCTGAGAGGAATTTTGTTATATTGACCGCGTTGCACATAACGGAGGTGGCTTATCGGAAGTGAAAGTCAGAATTACGTAAATATTCAAACAGTAACAAATAATATTTTACCTAGCTACACTGTTTAAAGAATAAAGAAAACGGTCGCCAGCCTAATTAGGCAAGAGAATGATTAACATTCTTGTCTTAGAAAACAGATATGCGTAACTTTAACGGACAAACACAACCTATACTTTGCCACACGCGAGTGCAATGAACTCTGGCACCTGAATACAGGGTGTTCAGGTTATAGTTGGAGTTAACAGATCAGAAGAAACTACTGGCATAAATATAACAGATAACAATACACGCTATTACTTTCATGGATTATTCAAACTGAATGGTCTTTATAACATTACTATTAATATTCACTGTAGAATCATAAATTGGACATAAGTTCAGTATTACTTCTCAAACGTTTTCTTAGCTGACATGAGATTGTAAATGTAGTTCATTGCAAAATTATGAACTGGCCACAGGTTAAGTCTCTCTCAGCTAAATACTTTTCTATTTAGAATGAAAGTTAAATCGAATTCACTAACAGGTTACTACTCACTGTTTTTTGAATAAAGAAATTATGTTTTCATAAATAGTGGTCTTTCTATTAATTGTTATGTATTATGAGCATAAAGGGTAACCTGTGGATCCTATTACACTATCAATAACTTTCAATACCCAAAAGAAACACGTGCTTAGCAAGCATGAGTATATAACTTTCCACAACTGCAGTTTTCCACTTTTACTACAGTGAGACACAAAATTAACATATTTGTAAGATACTGACTCACCTTCTGCGATTTACAACAGGCAGCAATATGATCATTTACTAAGCAAGACTTTATAAGTCTCAGTCTTAAGAACTTTTAATTTTGAAGTTTGCAACAACATATTAATAAGCAGTTTTAATAGGAAAATTACTTTCAGCAACCATCATTTACTTTAACTCAGTCTCCTGCCACATTAACTTTCTTTTTACTAAGTTCAAACACTGGGCTTTAATGTTCTTTCAGTAAGGACACTCGGTAATCACTTTAGTTCAAACGGAGAGGAACCTGAGAGGTATTATGATAAGGAAAAATATCGAGGTAGGTACATAAATTCAATTATAAATTACCTTTTTTTTTTAGCACACTAACACATCCAATAAGCAGATCCTTCACTGTACATTATTATAGTGTTCCGTTACAGTGATTGCGCAATGTGGTGGCGATTGCATGTTGGTAGGTGGATTTGCAGGTAGAATTGCTGGACTCGGTTATTTCTTGGTGGCGATGATAGACATCAATTTCAGAATAGCTCCAGCTCTTTATCCATCCATCTGAGGCTTTGGAAAGTGGCACGGAAAGCCTCTCTCGGTACCAGCACAATATACAACTTTTACATGAGCAGTTCACAGTTTGGTGGTTCGTCCCCAACTGACTTAGTTCCACCTTTTCTACCTAGGCCAACCACAATTTTCGCGCGCTAGACAGTTCCGTTCCCGCGGGGGAAGAAAGAGACAAAGAATTTAAATGACAGATATACTACACTGCATAGAATCAAACGAGGACATCAAAGATTTTACAAAGAAAGGGGTATACAATTTTGTGTTATCGATTCAATCAAACACTTTTACAGAAACTCAACGATGTAACATTAAATAAAACAAGTCAGTAGAGTACAAGAGCTATGGTGTTACAAGGGGTTGCTCCTCTAACTCTGCCATCTCGGAATTCGCAAACTGTGCGACACAATGTTCTACTCAATACACCACTGAACAATAACTGACAAACATACAGCAATAAAACTTTCGGCAGTTACGCGTTAAACACAGGAGTGTACAGGGATGCCAACCGCATTTCGCTCCAACTGACCATTGGCGCGAAATTGCGAATGTTCCGAAATTTTCTGAACAGACCTCGTATTGCAAGATGTGAATCTCCCGATCAGCACCGCCCATTTCAGTGCAGTCTTGGTCCAGCAGTTGTCATCCTGGACTTTGAAGGTGCATTTTGTCTGTAAGCTGTTTGAATTTTACTGTGAATTTGTGTGGAATTTAGACATTTTGCCCACAAGAATCGTACTGTCCCGCTTAAGTACGTCGAGTTTCAAATACATTTCACTGGCACTCTTGTATTACACCAGCTATCGGTACCCCAACGTAACTGTCTGCAGGAAACCCGGAACGTGTATTCTTTTTTGACAATGCGCCACTTGTTGCGCAATGGCTGAGCGTGGGACGACGTGTGTAAGTTATTGTTTGACGAATGTCCGCGTTTTATCTTGACGATTCTTCCGCAGACGGAACTACAGAGGTAATTGACATATTTCGTCGTAAACGAAAAAATGCCTTTACATAGCCCGCTTACACAAGAATTACTCGTGACTTAGACAAACTTTAAAATATTAACAGATACAGGATGAAATTTTTCTCCCACTCTCGTTAAAATATGTTTCTCCAACAAATTGCGTAAATAATTTGCATTCCCAGTACTCATCCCACCATTAAACAGTCAGTGTTATTGTAACTCTCACATTCCTCCATTCATTAATACAATCGGCTAAAGCATCTGATAGTTGTGTATAAAAGGTCGAAACATATCTCTGTTATGCATTGCTAGATGTTTGCAGTACCAATGGTT
Organism: Schistocerca gregaria; assembly: GCF_023897955.1. Classification (NCBI taxonomy): domain Eukaryota; kingdom Metazoa; phylum Arthropoda; class Insecta; order Orthoptera; family Acrididae; genus Schistocerca; species Schistocerca gregaria. The sequence continues at coordinate 119,075,472 of NC_064925.1, forward strand.
CAAATGGCTCTGAGCACTATGGGACTTAACTTCTGAGGTCATCAGTCCCCTAGAACTTAGAACTACTTAAACCTAACTAACCTAAGGGCATCACACACATCCATGCCCGAGGCAGGATTCGAACCTGCGACCGTAGCGGTCGCGCGGTTCCAGACTGAAGCGCCTAGAGCCGCTTGGCCACTCTGGCCGGCTGCAGTACCAATCATTAATTCATTATTAATGAGGTACTGATCGATGGTACCTATACCAGCAATAACAAGCGAGAGAAAGGAACATCATTATTCTTGTGACGCATACTGTAATTAAAACACAGCTAGTGTTTAACTAAGACGGCCTTCTTTATTACAACGATAACATGATATGTGACATAAAAACGCAGTGTAGATGCCACAGAAGAGCTGCTCCCACCACATGCCTAATTAATAGGCTCTTTCATTCATGGACGGTGCTTTGTTCCAGCATTTCAGTCGGCCAGCCCCGTTAAGTTCAGTCAAGTAGCGAGGCTAAGCTGGGGCAGGTACCAACCATCTAGTTTAAACGTAAAAATAGTAGCTACCTTACCTTCACTATCATCACTTATTTGTGGTGAATGCACCTGGGTAGAAAAGTATGTAAAAACACACAAGGTCTTACAATAACTGTACAAAAAATGAAGAAAAAAGGGTACCTCACCGTTCCGCCCCTCCTCCCTCTACAACAGCCATAGCAACCGATGAGAATAACGAAGTGGTCGACACACAAAGTTAGACACGGAAGGAGTCACGTTTTTTGATCACACTTGGCCGCTCCCATAATATAGCTATGACGGCAACTGCAGCTCCGTTCCGTAGTGCGCACATTTGAATATTCCCTGGTAGTGTACGTCACTATCAGTTATTTCTTTCATGTAAAGAGTGTTGTGTAATGTATCCCAGTTACTTGCTCATAATGACACGAGCCAATGGAAATTACGACGAGAAATTGTACATGTGTAGCATAGTACTGAAAACACCATCAAAATAGCATGAAAGGAAAGTGGTCAGCAGTGGTAGTAAAGTAAACATTTCAAACATCGGTATTGATTAGTCTGAAATTTGCAAGCTACACAGTATTTTCTATGGCCAGATGAAGGTTTATTTTTTTCTTTTTAAATCATTCTTCTGGCTGGTTTGGTGCGGCCCGTCACGAATTTATCTTGTGCCAACCTCTTCATCTCAGATTAGCACTTGCACCCTACGCCCTCGGTTACTTGTTCCCAATCCACATTCTGTACTTCTTCCTCTACACCTCCCTCCAGTACAAGAGAAAATACGTCTTATCGTCCTGTCCTTTTTCTTGTCATGTTTCCATTTGTTCATTTCTTCTCTGATTCTGAGGAGCACCTCCTCATTCCTTGTCTTATCACTCCACTTAATGTTTAACGTTCTTCTGTAGCACCACATCTCAAATGCTTCGATTCTCTTCTGTTTCGATACTGCCATAGTCCATGTTTCACTACCGTACAATGCTGTGCTCCAATCGTACATTCTCAGAAATTTCGTCCTCAAATTATAGCCTGTGTTTCATACCAGTGTGGACTTTTTTGTCCACGAATGCCCTCTTTGGCCTGTCCTAATCTGTTTTTTACGTTCTCGTTGCTTCGTCCGTCATGTCCTCTTTTGCTTCCAAGCAGAATTCTTGAACTTCTTCTATTTTCGTGATTCCCAAAGTCGAACTTACGTTTGATCCCCAAACTCGATCTTACATTTATCGCTATCTCATTCTGGTGCCTCTTATTGCGTTCGTATTTCTCCGGTTTACCCTCAGTCCACAAGCTGTTCTGCTTAGATTGCTCATTCCATTCAACACATCCTGTAATACCACTTCAAGCAATGTCATCAGCGAATGATTGATATTCTTTCACTCTGAATTTTAATGCCACTCTTGAACCTTTCGTTTCCGTTATTGCTTCGTCGACATATAGTCTGAACAATGGGGGGCGAAATGCAGCAACCGTATCTTACAACTTTTTAAATCCAAGCACTTCATTCTTGGTCTACCATTCCTATTTATCCCTCTCTTTCCCTATATAGATCGCATATTATCCGAATTCCCCGTAATTTACTCCTACTTTCCTTAGAATTTAGAACATACTGAGCCATTATACCTCGTCGATTGGTTTTTCTACGTCGAGAAATCCTATGAACGTTTCTTTATTTTCTTTAATTGTGGCTTCCGTTATCAATAGCAACGTCAGAACTGTCTCTCTAGAGACTTTACCTTCCCAAAGTCAAAGTGTATAACAGATCCTTACGTTTGCTCTCCAGTCTTTTGAATATTATCCTTGTCAGGAAGTTCAAAGCTTGAGCTGTTAAGCTGCTTATGTGACAGTTCTCTTACTTATCTATCCGTGCTCTCTTCGGGATTGTGGGGATGATATTTTTCCGAATGTCATTGGACATGTCTCCAGTTTCACAAGTTGCACATAACAAAATGAATACCATCTGGCTGCCACATCCCCAAACGATTAAAGAAATCCCGAATGCATGTTACCGATACTTTCTGCATTATGTGACTGCGGGTCTTCCAGAGCTATATTAAACTGTGACTGAAACAGGATCCTCTATGTCTTCCATGTTGACTCCGATTTCTTTCTAAACGACGTCATCAGACGAGACCTCCAAGATATATCGGTAAGCATATTGCCGGATACAGCGACCAGGAATACAAGTGCTGAATAATTAAGAGACTTCTATCGAAAAGCATGTTATTTGCCTCTAGCTGTGTATATGAAATTTATTCTGGACCGGTTTCAACCATCATCAGCTGGAAGGAAGATTATAGCGTCTATTGCTTTAAAAATGCAGATGTTATAATTTTTCTTTCAGTTGACGATGGTTGAAGTAAACGAAATGGGCCAAGAATAAATATAATAATACAGATGATGACAAATAAAAATATACAAATATCTCACAGATGTTGATAGTTACCTACACAAATTTTTAGTTAAGAAACACTCGGCAGTCCCAGAGGCGATTCCATGTTGCGACTGATACTTCTGTTCTTCCCACTCTGATCCTTCATCTGTTTCGTGACTTCCAAATCTTCCATTCCAGGTGGTAAAACTTACGTTGAGGATGCCTGTTCAGCAGGTTGCTGAGTCTAACCAAAGCCAGATTCTAGTTGCTTTCCGCTTCGTCTGTAAAGGAGTTGTACTGCTCAGAAAGTTTTTTTTTTTTTTCGGGACTGCAGTCTTTATTTAGATCGTTGGTGTCCGTGGTTTTAGAACAGTACACTTGATTGATTTATAGGTCTGCAATAGATTCTTCTCTTTTTTGCGCATTTTCAGCTGTTAGTTCATAACAGAAAATTGCTTGATATAAACGGGTTTCATAGACAAAGAAAGAACAAAAGCCAAACGTCACTCAACCGTTTACGTTGCCGGGCCGCTAGCTTGCCCACAGCATAATACCACAATAGAGACATTGCGATGTGATAGGGGCGAATCATGCGCAGTCCGTGATTGGTTGCGGCTGTTGTAGCTGGACCGTAAACAACTGACTGCGAATCACTTTGTTATTATGATCCGCTTTTAATCAGGTAACATACCAGCTCTCCCTTGATAGCGGCCACAACCGCAATTTCATGCTAGCCGTTCTATCTAGGTAAGAACACTGTTAGCACTATCAGATGCCTCAACGAGTAATGAGTGTCCGATAGCTGATCGAAAGAGCGGTTGGTTGGTCCATAGTGGAGAAGATCGTTTGCCGCTTTATTGGTTGCATCACGTGAGCAGCAGGAAATCTTTGCCTAATGAGCTCTCACAGATTTATATCCAGAACATGTAACATCGTGGTTTTCGTCATGATTGGTGCATTTTTTGGGTCAACTAGAGTGTCCGATTTCACCCGTCGGCTTTGACTAATGACGTAATGTGTGATGTTATTTTGTTTGTGGCGCAGATTGGTGTCAGTGAAGTTTAAATCATTTCTCTGGATTTCCTCGTTACGCGCTTATATTAAAAATTCAATAAAGATTGTTTTGTTTTCGTATCGTAATTTGTTTTCGGCATCTTTTGTTAATGAAAGTAGTCGTGACTTATAAAATGTTGATTTCTCTCGCAATTCCTTTTTGTTATGGATGAGTAAGTTGTGTTTACAGCAAAAATTCTCCTTCAGAAAATGACTAACCGAAAATAACTATAAAATTTTTGCACTCATTGGAGGTTATTGCAAAATTTTGCAAGTGAAGTGTTTGTGGAAATTATATGGTTATGACAAAGTATGATAAAGTATAGTGGATCTCTGGGCGGGGGGGGGGGGGGGGGGCGGGGGCGGCAGGGGTTACAGTTGAAGCAGATTAATCACATTTTTAAAAGAAGGGGGCACGAGGTTGTTGGGCTTTGGGTTTTTGGAATAGTAGTTTCTGGAGGGGATTGTGCTGATGTTGTATTTAGGATCGTACCAAATCGTACAAAGAAGTGTTGACATGATTAATGGAAGACTATGTGAAAGAAGGTTCCGTAGTCAGGCCGGACGGTTTACTTCGTACAAGGGGTTGGATGAAGGGGGTTATCATCATTTGGTCGTGAATTACAATATTCAGTTTAAAGATTACAAGACGTAGCATGTACCAGTACTATCGAGGAGAATTGGGGGGGGGGGGGCTGTAAAATCTCTTGCTGGGCGTGGAAACAGAAGGATTTCAGTGTTGCAAGGCCATTTAGATAAATACTGTTGCAGGAAGAGTAGTCGTAAAGGTTATTGTGTATTACTTGCATTTATGAAAATAGTCAGCAAAATGAACAAACCTGGTACTGTTACTTAAGTGTTGTTAGGTCGTATACTTTTTCTTCTTTTACGTTGCTTTTTTTATGTTATTGTATTGTGCGATTGCTACTTTTTGGAAGTTCATATGTGGTAAGCTCCTTTTTGTGTAGACACTATTATGTTTTCCTTTTCGATGTTTTTGCTATACTTCTCTTAATTTTACTTTCATCCATGATTTATTACTTTCTTTGAGTGTTATTTTGGAGGTGCTGTAGCTTGTGTCACTCTCGTGTAGTATATTTATCGGTTCCAAGGTTTGGTCATTTTTGCGTTTTATTTTTTCGAGTGATCTAATTTAATTTCCCCCACCCAAAACCCCAACTATCCTGCGCTTCTCCCGTTTGAATCAATAATAGAATTAACGTAAGTTTGCAATAGGACGATTTCACCATGCGCTATACTGTAATACAGTTTATGATTCTCTGTTCTCCTCCACTCGCATAAATTACGATAATAATTCTAATTAGACACAAATGTCTTACACTCCTGTTCTTATTTATTTCGTTGGTCTTCAACTCATTTACATGTAATTCGTGCCTAAGTAATGATCGCGTTAAATGTTTTATTTTAGCGCATGCTATATTCGTTTGTTTACGACGATAATCCGTTCCGTTCATAGATTGCCGATATGCAGCATCTTTGCCTAGGTATGATGTCATTGCTCAAAGCCGACGGGTGGAATAGCGACTAAAATTTACCCTCCTTTTTTTTATGAAACTGGCGTTATTGTGACAGTCACCGCGGAACACGGGGTTCACAGGCTCTTATTTGGGTTACCAGCTGACAGGGGACTTTTGTCAACACAAACAGTGCATAACAGGACACATATGACCTTCATTGATCCTTCTACCATGAATTTTGATCCCACTCTTGAACCCTTTCTTCATTTCCGTCATTGTTTGTTTTACACTCTCGCACTGTTTTTCCAGGTCGACAAATCCTATGAACGTGTCTTGTTTTCTTTGAAGTCCTGCTACCAAAGAGGTACACTTTCGAACAGGCTGTGTTTTTTGATTCGTTCGTATTTAGAAGTGAACTTACTTTTTAGTATCATAAAGCTTATTCTTTCATTCTCTTCACCCCTTTAGTCTAAGCTCACGCGCGTCCGGAGATTTGCAAGTGATGCAAAACTATTTTTTTTGTTGTTGAGCAATTTAAAGGCAAATCACCTGGCGCAACCGTACCGTATGGATGTGAGTGTGCGGATAGGTAACAGGATGTGGATCCGCGAGGGCCCGCGTCTTTGCAGTAATCAAAGTGAGAATTGTCGATGAGCAAGCAGTAGGTGATCGGTCCGCAAATAATGGGATTACCGGCATAGCTGCTCGCTAGGCATTCATTCTCTCTCTCTCTCTCTCTCTCTCTCTCTCTCTCTCTCTCTCTCTCTCTCCCTCCCCCCCCCCCCCCCAACTACCTCACGGCACCGGCACTTGGGGGGGGGGGGGGGGAGGTGGCTCTCTGATTCGTCGCCGATGCACCAAACCGTAATAATCGATTCACAGATATTTCTTCATTGTCAGTAATTACTAAAATCCCGTCTCTCTAAGCGCCCGGGACGCTAATCCCTTCCCTGCCCACCTACCCTCCCCCCACCCATCCTCCTACTGGCCTCGTGGCGCTCGTTGCAGCGGGGCTGACTAACCCTCCCCCCCCCCCCCCCTACAGCCCCACCCCCTCAGCTCGCTGCAGAATCGACTCCGACCCAGAGTCGCGCTGCTGACGTAGCAGCCAGCAGCAGTGCTACCAACGCTCCGCGCCAACATTGCGAAATTTCCGCCCAACTAGTTGCGCCGCGCTGCTGAATTTTTACCCCCTTTCACCTTTTTTTGTCTTTTGCCATCGATGCGTCGTACTTTTCCGGTGCACCATTATTCTCCCCGTTCGCAATTCCGCCCCCTTGATAATTCTCTGCACTCAGCTTTCCACACGTATTCATGGTCTGCAGTCGTCGTCATTATAAGTGTTCCTATTCGGGTAGTTCCACAAAGCCTTCGAGAGTGGTTATAAGTAAAGCGAGACGTCTCTGGTCGGTATACACACTTAATGCAGCATTAAAAAACTTTGTGATCAAGATTGAATTTATTTTCTTAGTTTATCAGCGACTTTATAATATTTCACCCATTTTAGAAATTTGTTACTTATTTTATCAGTCTCGCAGATTAAATGTTTTCCCTATATTACAGGAGAATATTTTTTCGTTTGGAGCCATCTTTTATCTTATTTCTGAAGCCTATATTCACCGTTTCTTTCGCTCGTTCGGGAACTGAATGCGTGGCTCATGAAGCAATGTAAAAAATCCCGTAAGTCAGTGGAACTGAGCAACGGATTCAGCACCGTTTTCACAACTGGTACGTAGCGGAAAAGCGGAAAAGTATAGCGGAAGTAACAATGCACTTAAGCGCTGGTGGTGACTTTATTATACACACGTCAAAAAAAGTTTCGCGCACCTCAGTTCCGAGAGTTTCGGAACCTGTACAGAAAATTGGAATAGAGATCAACAAAAACATCATTTCCGCCCTTTTTATTGTTCACGAAAACCACGCATTGCATGTTGTGCTACCATGCAGCGAGACCTTCAGAGGTGGTGGTCCAGATTGCTGTACACACCGGTACCTCTAATATCCAGTAGCACGTCCTCTTGCATTGATGCATCCCTCTATTCGTCGTGGCATACTGTCCACAAGTTCATCGAGGCACTGTTGATCCAGATTGTCCCACTCCCCAACGACGATTCGACGTAGATCTCTCATAGTGGTTGGTGCGTCACTGTGTGGATAAACAGCCCTTTTCAATCTATCCCAGGCAAATTCGATAGGGTTCATGTCTGTAGAACATGTTGGCCACTCTAGTCGAGTGATGTCGTTATCCTGAAGGAAGTGATTCACAATATGTGCACGATGGAGGCGCGAATAATCGTCCGTGAAGACGAATGCCTCGCCAATATGCTGCCGATATGGTTGCCGTATCGGTCGGAGGATGGCATTCACGTATCGTACAGCCGTTACGGCGTTTTCCATGACCACCAGCGGCGTACGTCGGTCCCACATAATGCCACCCCAAAACAGCTAGGAACTCCACCTTATTGCACTCGCTGGACAGCGTTCAGCCTGACTAGACTGCCTCCAAACACGTCTCCGACGATTGTCTGGTTGAAGGCATATGCGATACTCATCGGTGAAAAGAACGTGATGCTAATCCTGAGCGGCCCATTCGACATGTTGTTGGGCCCATCTGTACCGCGCTCCGTGGTGTCGTGGCTGCAAAGATTGACCTCGCCATGGGCGTCGGAGTGAAGTTGCGCATCATGCAGCCTATTGAGCACAGTTTGAGTCGTAACACGACGCCCTTTGCCTGCACGAAAAGCATTATTCAACGTGGTGGCGTTGATGTCAGGGTTGTTCCTCCGAGCTATAATCCGTAGGTAGCTGTCATCGACTGCAGTAGTAGCCTTTGGGCGGCCTGAGCGAGGCGTGTCATCGACAGTTCCTGTCTCTCTGTATCTCCTCCATGCCCGAACATCATCGCTTTGGTTCACTCCGCAACTGTTGGACACTTCTCTTGTTGCGAGCAGTTCCTGGCACGAAGTAACAATGCGGACGCGATTGAACCGCGATATTAACCGTGTAGTCATGGTTGAATTACAGACAACATGAGCCGTGTACCTCCTTCCTGGTGGAATGACTAGAACTGATCGGCTGTCGGACTCCCTGCGTCTAATAGGCGCTGCCCATGCATTGTTGTTTCCGTCTTTGAGCGGGTTTAGTGACATCTCTGAACAGTCAAAGAGGCTGTGTCTGTGATACAATATCCACAGTCAACGTCTGTCTACAAGAGTTCTGGGAACCGGGATGGTGCAAAACTTTTTTTGATGTGTGTATACGGACGTGTCTAAAATAAAAGTGGTACCATAGGAAACTCAGACATACTCAGTAATTCACCTCCATTTTATCATTAATGGACTGAGCATATGAAACCTTAAATTCTTACCTTATGCCATGGGTAGTATTAACACCTCAGTAAAGCATTGCTTCTCGAAGTAACTGGAGTACTTTAAACTACTAAGTCAGTGTTTTTTGCTGTTTTCATCCTATCATACCCCCCCCCCCCCTCCCTCAAGGCAATAAAAGTCTTCAACCTACGTTGCTGCACTACGATGTAAAAAGCAGCTATGATAAGAGCTACTATTACGGGCAGTTATCACAGTGAGTGCGTATCACGAGGCCTCAGCTAGTAGCTTAAACATGATATATAGTGGTCAGAATAAATATTGCATGTTGCTTTATTGTCAATAGTGGACGTAATAGGAAACAAAATTGATTTTGTTCTCTTAGGTATAGTCAGGAGAAAATAAAAGTAAGAAAATAAACACATTTCCGCTTGATAAACACAAGCAAGAAAACAAAAACAAAGGAAATGATTCCACAACAAATGCCAAAGTTTCTTCTTTCATATTGCATAACACATTATTTATGAACATTCTAAATTGTCCACATAAGCCTACGGAACGTTGTCCCATTCCTCCACAGCAGCCTCTGTGTTGCCCTCTAAGGTATCTGGTGAGACAACTGAATATAGATCGTTCGTTGTAGCATGGCTAATGCATTTTGAATACAGCTGAGATTGGGAGGATGTGGAGACCATTCCGTCCCACGGCGTGATTCCCGATCATTATGTTCACGGCATATACCCACGATGCGTGCAAGGATGTCGTCCCGATACTTCACACCTATCATCCATTTATTGGTCCAGAACATGAGGAACCGCCGGTACAGCTAGGGTGTATCATTGTGGCCAGGATGGAGACTGAGGCGACTCCCATCAGAAAGAAGCATTAAGTGCCACTGCTACCTAGTCCACAAAGCGTGGTTTCGTGCCGGTGCGACACAAGTTCCTCTCCGAACCCGTTTAAGAGGAACAGCATTCAAAGGTGTGGCGCGTAATGCTCTCTCATGGAGCCTATTTCGTTTGGTTTTTGTTGACACCTGCTATGCTATAGCTGTTTGGAAATGCCGCCGTAGATGTGCAGATTGTACATCTACATCTACATCTAAATGATTACTCTGCAATTCACATTTAAGTGCTTGGCAGAGGGTTTATCGAACCACGATCATACTATCTCTCTACCATTCCACTCCCGAACAGCGCGCGGGAAAAACGAACATCTAAACCTTTCTGTTCGGGGTCTGATTTCTCTTATTTTATTTTGATAATCATTCCTATCTATGTGGGTTGGGCTCAACAAAATATTTTCGCATTCGGAAGAGAAAGTTGGTGGCTGAAATTTCGTAAATAGATCTCACGGCGACGAAAAACGTCTTTGCTTTAATGACTTCCATCCCACTTGGCGTATCATATCTGCCACAATTTCTCCCCTATTACCTGCCCTTTTTTGCACCATTTCGATGGCCTGCGTCAGTCCCACCTGGTAAGGATCCCACACCGCGCAGCAATATTCTAACAGAGGACGAACGAGTGTAGTGTAAGCTGTCTCCTTATTGGACTTGTTGCATCTGCATCTTCTAAGTGTCCTGCTAATGAAACGCAACCTTTGGCTCGTCTTCCCCACAATATTATCTATGTGGTCTTTCCAACTGAAGTTGTTCGTAATTTTAACACCCAGGTACTTAGTTGAATTGACAGCCTTGAGAATTGCACTATTTATCGAGTAATCGAATTCCAACGGATTTCTTTTGGAACTCATGTGGATCACCTCACACTTTTCGTTATTTAGCGTCAACTGCCACCTGCCGCACCATACAGCAATCTTTTCTAAATCGCTTTGCAACTGATACTGGTCTTCGGATGACCTTACTAGACGGTAAATTACAGCATCATCTGCGAACAACCTAAGAGAACTGCTCAGATTGTCACCCAGGTCATTTATATAGATCAGGAACAGCAGAGGTCCCAGGACGCTTCCCTGGGGAACACCTGATATCACTTCAGTTTTACTCGATGATTTGCCGTCTATTACTACGAACTGCGACCTTCCTGACAGGAAATCACGAATCAAGTCGCACAACTGAGACGATACCCCATAGGCCCGCAGCTTGATTAGAAGTCGCTTGTGAGGAACGGTGTCAAAAGCCTTCCGAAAATCCAGAAACACGGAACCAACTTGAGATCCCCTGTCGATAGCGGCCAATACTTCTGCGTGTTGTTATATGCAGATATCGGTCCTGCAAACCTGTTGTTTCTTTTTTCCTCAGCTGGGTGGCGGAGCATGGTACCACATGCCTTCAGCTCCTTCCAATCGCGGATGGAGCGCGGGAACAAACACTCAAGTGTTTCTGTGCGTGCTGCAAAGTCTAATCTTCTCTTCACGACACTTACGGGAGCTATACTAAAAGGGATTAATAATACCTCTAGATTCGTCGCTAAATTTTGTTTCCCGAAGCTTGGTAAGTAGGATTTGGTGGCATAGTTGGCGTCCATCTGCCAGTTCAAGTTTGTCAACATTTGTGTGACGCTCTACCACAGGTAAAATGTGACCATTCGTTCCGCCTACTCTGTATAGCCGGCCGGGGTGTTTGAGCGGTTCTAGGCGCTACAGTCTGGAACCGCGAGACCGTTACGGTCACAGCTTCGTCTCCTGCCTCGGGCATGGATGTGTGTGATGTCCTTAGGTTAGTTAGGTTTAAGTAGTTCTAAGTTCTAGGGGACTGATGACCTCAGAAGTTAAGTCCCATAGTGCTCAGAGCCTTTTGAACCATACTGTGTATACGTTCGATAGCTATATTAGCGCCACCCACGGAATGTACGGGTGATCTGTAAGCAGTCTCTTTTATAGGCCGAATGTATTTTTCCAGTTCCCTGGCAATGAAGCGAATTTTCCCCCTCCCGCCTTGACTATGATTGAGCACATGTTCAAATGGCTCTGAGCACTATGGGACTCAACTGCTGTGGTCGTCAGTCCCCTAGCACGTAGAACTACTTAAACCTAACTAACCTAAGGACATCACACACATCCATGCCCGAGGCAGGATTCGAACCTGCGACCGTAGCAGTCGCACGGTTCTGGATTGCGCGCCTAGAACCGCGAGACCACCGCGGCCGGCTTAAGCACATGTGATCGTTCCTGTTCATATCCCTACAGACTGTAACACCCAGGTATTTATACATGTCTACTCATTCCAAATTGCGGCCCGTTGATGTTCTAGTCACTACATTTTTGCGTATTGTGAAGCACACAGTTTTACATTTTTGATCATTTAAAACAAGCTGCCATTCTGTGCATCACTGAAATCTTTTCAAGATCTGACTCGAAATGAAGAAGAATCTTACGGAAATGTGATTCACCCACGGAAGAAGTGGCTTACAAAACATTTGTTCGACGGTTTCTTGAGTATTGTTCGTCAGTTTGGGACCCTTACCAGGCAGGTTTAGTAGAAGAGATCGATAAGATTCGGTGAAAAGTGGCGCGTTTCGTCACGGGATTGTTTAGTCAGCACGAGAGCTTTACGGATATACTCAGCAAAATCCAAAGGCAAACACTATAAGAGATACTGTGCATCACGGAGAGCTTTCCTAGTGAAATTCTGAGAGAGCACTCGTACGTTCTGTGAAGAGTCGTACAACATATTACTTCCTCTCACATACGTCTCGTGAAATTACCACCAATTCAAGTAATTAGAGCCAGTGTGGAGAGTTATCGAACACGATTCTTCTCACGCGCCATTCGCGATCGGAACAGAGTAGGGGGTTCACATGCTGGTGCCAAAAGTATCCTCCGCCACACACCTTTAGGTGGCTTGCGAAGTATGGATGGAGGAGATATTTTCGGAAATCATGCTGGTTGGCGTGGAGAATGTCATTCAATTCGAGATACGCTGCGGCATTAAGTTTGACCTCAGACTATGTTCTAGTTGGTACGTTAGTTACGTGAACGATTTATTTATCGAAATGTTGTAGAACGAGGCAGTTTACAGGGTATGTATAAATGATTAGTGTTAACGATAATAAACATATTTTTAGTCCTAAAACGCAACTACATTTTTTTACTGGCTACCAGTTTTTAAGTAGAAATTCATAAAGTAGAACTTACTTAGATTGTCAGAAATTTTATGTTATGATCGAAGTTTGTTGCTACATATTCGACTCCTGTGTGAGTCACTGACATTCTTAACAGTGGGTGATAAGGCTCGTTATTTCCATCTAGTGTTGCATCTAAGTACATCACTGTTCTTCTCAAATTCTGGTGGATTATTTTTGACAAATTTCGTTAGGAAATATATGTATTGTTCCTGAGGGGATTTTCATTCTGTCATTGCAACTACAAAACAATGCCGCTCTTTTTCAGCAAACGCGTTTCGTTTTATTGACGTATAGCATCATCAGTGGTCTGTAATTAAAGATATTTACAATTTGATTTGTTTTTAAGATTGAAAAACAGTTCGTTAACAATATGTCATTTTTTTCTTACGGTGATTGCCTCTTGGTTTGTCGCTTACATCGGGAAATGCTGTCTGCCATCACATCTTTGGTGTTTTTCTTCATTAAACACTGATACTTGTAGTCTAATTTTTCGTTGCTGTGCAGAAGTATGCATTTCTGATCTTTTACAAAGCACGCTTTTTCGCACTTAGAAGTATAAAAATAAACAGATAACAGTGATGTGCGAAAAAGTGCGCTCTGTATAACATAAGGGATGCACAGTTCTGCAGAGAAACGAGAATTAGACTACAATCATCATCGTCTAATGAATAAAGATTTGCTGGCAGACAGCATTTCCTGCAGTCGGCCAACCAAGCAGAAATCACCGTAAGTACTGTTAACGAGCTGTTTTTTCGATTTTAAAAACAAGTCAAATTGTAAATATCTTTAATTACAGACCACTGATGATGCTTTACATCAATAAAGCGAAACGCGTCTGGTGAAAAAAAAAACACACATTTGTTTGTAGTTGGAACGACAGAACGAAAATACTCCCAGCAAATGCAAAGCAACTACAGACAAATATGGCCACACAAATAAAAAATATGTATTGGGACTGCGCAGTTATAATTTCTACCTCCTTGAAGAGGTAGCTTCATCAGGTCTGTGGGTGAACACCACATATTATAGTTACTGCTCGATTTGTGGAATAGCAACGGTCGCAGGTTCGAATCCTGCCTCGGGCATGGATGTGTGTGATGTCCTTAGGTTAGTTAGGTTTAACAAGTTCTAAGTTCTAGGGGACTAATGACCACAGCAGTTGAGTCCCATAGTGCTCAGAGCCATTTGAACCATTTTTTTGATTTGTGGAGTAAACACGTGCTTTCTAAGTGATGAGTTATCCCAAAAAATTATTCCGTACGACATTATAGAGTGGAAATACGTAAAATATATCAGGAAGTTGAAACATTTGTTTCCAACATCAGCAATTGTACGCAGAGCTCAAGTAGTGGAATTTCATTGTTTTAGGACGTCAGTAATGTCCTTCTTCCTGCTCAAGTTCTCATCAATTCGTTCACCCAAAAATTTGGAGTATTGGACCGTATTTACTGACTCTCCTGCTCATGTGTCACATCAGTTGTTGGTATGATTCTGTTTACTGTACAGAACTGAATGCAGTGCGTTTGTTTTTTTTTTCAAAATTTAGGAAGAGTCCATTTTCAGAGAAAGACTTAGTCACTCTTTGAAAAACATTGTTAACAATGTCTTCTGTGGCTTTCTCTCTAAAAGGATACATTTTACGGTAAGGTCGTCAGCAGAAAGTGCCCATGTTGCTTGTTGAATGTTATTTCGAAGGTCAAAAAAATGGTTCAAATGGCTCTGAGCACTATGGGACTTAACTGCTGTGGTCTTCAGTCCCCTAGAACTTAGAACTATTTAAACCTAACGAACTTAAGGACATCACACACATCCATGCCCGAGTCAGGATTCGAACCTGCGACCGTAGCGGTCGCGCGGTTCCAGTCTGTAGCGCCTAGAACCACTCGGCCACTCTGGCAGGCAGTTCGAAGGTCATTCACATATATAAGGAATAGTAGTGGACCAAAAATGTAACCCTGTGTGATCCCCTTTGTGATTCCCCCTCCCCGTCACTAAAATTTTCTACCTTTCTGAAACATTCTACATTTTTCAGCGCAACTGTTTGTATTCTGTATGCCATGTATGATTCGAACCAGCTGTGTGTGTGCGTAAAGCCATAGATTCAATAAAACTTGAGTTTTTCTGGGAGACTGCAGCCCAGAGCTGTAAAATTCCTTCGTCCCACGGATGAAAGACGACTGTCGCAGTAGTGTGTTATTCGTCTGCTGCTAAGAGGGAAGTCTCCGCTTTTTGTGAACTTCGCACAGCGGTCGCGGCAGCGGCCGGGGTGACATTCTTGCGGCAACAGAGAGGAGCGCGCGTTGCCATGGCGACTCGCGCCGCCGCTACTTGTTGGTGCGGTATCGACCGGTAGCGGCGTGGCGCGGCGCCGAGCCGGCTTCCCATTGGCCGACGGCCGGCTCGCGCGTCACGGACGCTCTCGAGGCGCCGCCGTTTTAAAAATACCGGCGCCGCCACCAGCGCCTCTTCTCTTCCCTTTTCCACCCCTCCCTTTCCCGCCCCCGCCACACTGTTGCTACCCGCGGCCGGTCCAGACCGCAGCGCGCCTCGCGACGCATTTTCCGCCCCGCCGACCCGGCGCCCCGCCACTCTGGAGATCGTGACGTCAGTGGCGGTGCTTATAATTGGTCTCAAACACCGCGCCCCCCAGCCAGACCTCATCATGATCCCGCCACACTCGTAACAAATTAATTAATATTTGGCTTTCTGTCGTCTTTCTAGCCTCCCACTAGACGAAAATATATTTTCTGACGCCAATTAGTCCAAACAAGGTGTAGTAGCTATAGAAAGTAAGCGTCGGGTGCTAACTTCGTATTCCTTGCCGCAAAGTGCTCATGTAATTTGCTAAAAACATCGAATAATTGAGTGTTTCGTCAACGATTCGTCCTTATTTGTCAACTGCCATTGTTAGAACTATCATGACGTCACTACCCTCGAGCTAAGCGCTGAACCGCTAATCAAAACAAGGATTTCACTGACAGAGGGACATTGATTATGTTGTATGGTCGGTGCACATAATGACGCTTTTCAGCATACTGAAGCCACTTACGAAAATATGGAGTGCAACACTCGATGAAGGCATTGGATCCGAAGGCAGTCGTATAAATGGCGAGTTATCGCAGAGTCCCGTTACTCCCTGTCTTAGGTCAACATATTCGTAGATGGTCGCATTGTATTAATGTGAGATAATGGTAGAGAATAGCTTCGTCTCGCCAGGTTAGGCGAGGGGGCTAATGCGTTGCTTCCTGTACTCGGGTAGGCGCGTTGCCCTGGATCGATTCCACCCGGCGGATTAACGACGAGGGCCGCTGTACCGGTCACCCTGGCTGTGATTTTTAGGCGCTTTTCCACATCCCACTAGGTGAATACTGTGGTGGTCCCCATGTCCCGCCTCAGTTACACGACTCGCAGACATTTAAAAACGTTCGCACTGCTCCAAGGCTTACACTAGACACAGACAGCTGGGGTACACTAATTTCGTCCCAGAGGTACGGGTCGGCGACAGGAAGGGCACCCGGCCGTCCTCTGACACTAACATTGTCACATCCATAATAACAAGCCCGACCCCACGTTGAAGTGGGACAAAGGCCCAAAGAAAATGATGATGGTAGTATTTACAAGCAGAGAACCCGGCATTGTCGGGATATGTATTGATACCATTGGCCCATCTGCTGCTTATCGGTCTCTTTGTTCATCTCCTCCACCCTCCCCTTGATTCATCACCTCCTCCCCCTCTATCTGTCCATCTCCTCCTCCTCCCCTCTATCTGTGCATCTCCTCCTCTCTCCCCTCTTTCTGTCCACCCCTCTTACCTTTTTCTGCTTATTTCCTGCTCCCCGTCTTCTCAACCATCTCTTCCACCACCCTCTCACAGTCTCTCTCTTCCTCCCTCCCTCCCTCTCTGTCCATCTCCTCCGGCCCCTATCTCTGGCCATCTCCTCATTTTCCATCTCTGTCTGCCATTTCCTCCTCCCCGGCCTCTCCCCACATTATCACCCCGTCCCAAACGGAGTTTGCCAGTTATTACCCCTGCAGTATTTACTTCGAGATATTAAGTAATATACAGGGTGTTTCAAAAATGACCGGTATATTTCAAACGGCAAACAAAACTAAACGAGCAACGATAGAAATACACCGTTTGTTGCAATATGCTTGGGACAACAGTACATTTTCAGGCGGACAAACTTTCGAAATTACAGTAGTTACAATTTTCAACAACAGATGGCGCTGCAAGTGATGTGAAAGATACAGAAGACAACGCAGTGGGTGCGCCATTCTGTACGTCGTCTTTCTGCTGTAAGCCTGTGCTGTTCACAACGTGCAAGTGTGCTGTGGACAACATGGTTTATTCCTTAGAACAGAGGATTTTTCTGGTGTTGGAATTCCACCGCCTAGAACACAGTGTTGTTGCAACAAGACGAAGTTTTCAACGGAGGTTTAATGTAACCAAAGGACCGAAAAGCGATACAAAAAAGGATCTGTTTGAAAAATTTCAGCGGACTGGGAACGTGACGGATGAACGTGCTGGAAAGTAGGGCGACCGCGTACGGCAACCACAGAGGGCAACGCGCAGCTAGTGCAGCAGGTGATCCAACAGCGGCCTTGGGTTTCCGTTCGCCGTGTTGCAGCTGCGGTCCAAATGACGCCAACGTCCACGTATCGTCTCATGCGCCAGAGTTTACACCTCTATCCATACAAAATTCAAACGCGGCAACCCCTCAGCGCCGCTACCATCGCTGCACGAGAGACATTCGCTAACGATATAGTGCACAGGATTTATGACGGCGATATACATGTGAGCAGCATTTGGTTTACTGACGAAGTTTATTTTTACCTGGACGGCTTCGTCAATAAACAGAACTGGCTCATATGGGGAACCGAAAAGCCCCATGTTGCAGTCCCATCGTCCCTGCATCCTCAAAAAGTACTGGTCTGGGCCGCCATTTCTTCCAAAGGAATCATTGGCCCATTTTTCAGATCCGAAACGATTACTGCATCACGCTATCTGGACATTCTTCGTGAATTTGTGGCGGTACAAACTGCCTTAGACGACACTGCGAACACCTCGTGGTTTATGCAAGATGGTGCCCGGCCACATCGCACGGCCGACGTATTTAATTTCCTGAATGAATATTTCGATGATTGTGTGAGTGCTTTGGGCTATCCGAAACATACAGGAGGCGGCGTGGATTGGCCTCCCTGTGACTTCTTTCTGTGGGGACACTTGAAAGACCAGGTGTACCGTCAGAATCCAGAAACAGTTGAACAGCTGAAGCAGTACATCTCATCTGCATGTGAAGCCATTCCGCCAGACACGTTGTCAAAGATTTCGGGTAATTTCATTCAGAGACTACGCCATATTATTGATACGCATGGTGGATATGTGGAAAATATCGTACTATAGAGTTTCCCAGACCGCAGCGCCATCTGTTGTTGACAATTGTAACTACTGTAATTTCGAAAGTTTGTCTGCCTGAAAATGTACTGTTGTCCCAAGCATATTGCAACAAACGGTGTATCGCTGCTCCTTTAGTTTGTATTGCCGTTTCAAATATACCGGTCATTTTTGAAACACCCTGTATGTACCACGTTGGTTGAAATCTATATAAGGGTTTAAGTCGAGCTTACTCCCCCTCTCTTTGCCCATGTAAGCCAATGTCACATGTATTTTACATACATTTAACATATTTTACTAATATTTGTACACGTATTTCTCTAGCGAATTTCGCCCAGCAGTTTCGTTTTCATGCAGCTCGATGTTTATGCCGTAATATCTCCTGAACTGTGTTCGTTCAGTGGCATAATTCTGCAGGTTCAGCCAGCGCTGTATATAGATACTGTCTGAGGAATATGTTCGAAAATAGTTAGTAGTAAAGACGTAACAAATTTATACTTCATGCATGATGCAGATACAAGGAAAAAAGCATGCCAAATTCAAACGAACGCAAAATCTCCAAGACTGGCGATCTTTTACAGAAGCTCGAAATTTAGCGCAGAGTTCAGTGTGGGATGCTTCTAACAGTTTCCACAACGAGA
Organism: Schistocerca gregaria; assembly: GCF_023897955.1. Classification (NCBI taxonomy): domain Eukaryota; kingdom Metazoa; phylum Arthropoda; class Insecta; order Orthoptera; family Acrididae; genus Schistocerca; species Schistocerca gregaria. The sequence continues at coordinate 119,094,329 of NC_064925.1, forward strand.
CTCTGCCTAGAAACCTGGCAAAAAATCCAAAGAGATTCTGCACTATTTTGTGTACCAAGGTGGAACAGCTCCGTCGTTTGTTAATTTATATGGTATAAATCTCTCATTTGCTGTCGATATTATTTCTTTGAATACAAGCCACATCTGGTCTACTCTTAATTTGTCAATTTGGAAACAGTGGAGATTGTCTCTCAGGAAGGCGTCAAGCGAATTTTTATTTACTTTGTTGAGTAGGTATATTTTTCGTTTATTTTGGAGTATTTGAAGGTTGCAGTGTTCAATCACGCTACCACAGCCCTGTGTTCACTAATCCCTTTATCCCGTTGACCTGTAGCAATTGTAGAATTCTGCGTCACGTTTCGTGCTTCCACTGTGATGTTCTTGTTTTTGTTGTCGTTGTTATTGGGTATTAGGTGAAGTTTATGATCAGGAACGGAGGTACAAATGGCTCTAAACACTATGGGACTTAACATCTGAGGGCATCAGTCCCCTAGACTTAGAACTAATTAAACCGAACTAACCTAAGGACATCACACACATCCACGCCCAAGGCAGGATTCGAACGTGCGACGGTAGCACGAGGTTCAAAATTTTACCGTTTGGATGTAAAGTAAGTTTGAAGATCAGATCATTTTAAAGTCTCCATCTCCATGGTACGCACACAGTGGACACAATGAGCTCTGAACCGTGAGCTCTACGGGCTTGAGCATGTTCCCAGTACTCGTCGGGTTCTCTTCTGCGTGACGAAGGACGTCCTTTTCAAAGTAGAGAACGCGGCGCTACCGTGAAGCACCACAACCAACCCTAGAAGTTGCGGACGTACCAGTATAATGCAACCGTTGTTGAAGTCGGACGAAAACGGTATGTGGCGTCATAATTGCAACAGAGACTGATGACGGCAGCCTCTTCTCAGTTTTAGTGCATACCGTGAAGGGGGAGAAGTCTTCCCTTCTTCGAACTTATTTTGTATCCAAACGGTAGACCACATTGTCGGACATGGGTTCGTGATCAAAACATTATCTATTAAAATCCGCCTAAAAGCCTTAGAGGACTATAATAGGACATGTGAAACAGATGCCTAACGTCCGAGAAGCGTGTTGGGCAAAACAAATTACTGACTCGCTTCTCTCAGTCCAGGAAGTACGCCAGTCGCCGGTTGCACATGCGTAACAGAGTGTACTGGGGCCCTTTAATTAAACACAGTCAAGAAATTTACCACGAAAGTATCTCCATTTCACCATCAGAAATTGGAACCTAAGGCCTGACACTGGAAAGAGGTGCTTATTTACGCTGCCTAATGTCTTCAGGGTTCTCATAGTATTCTGTGCACTGGCCGACGTAAACCTGCTAAACTCAACAAGCGCAGTAATGTCCACTTGCACAGAATTGTCCAACAGAACAAAGGCAACTTTACCTTAATGGGTATCTCTGCGATTGCTCATAGAGTATTACGAAAGAACCTGTTCGTTTCAGTTTTTTGTCGTAGGTAGTAGGAGAATCCAAGCGTTCCAACCGACTGGAAAAAGACGCGGTTCATACACGTTTACAAGAAGACATTGGCCTCCGCAAACCTGAAGCCCACTTTCGTTTGTCGTATTGATGAAAACATTCGACCACAGGCTGGGAAAGGGCGAAATCAGACTTGAGTGAATTTCTGTTGCTACCAGTGAAGTTCGTGGAGTTGGGAATCAGGACCTAGAAACCGAAAGTTGGGAGAATCTGCCGCTGACAGCCAAGGGGGAACCTCCGTACTCATTCGATTTGACAGCAGAGACACACTGCGACAGGAAGAGAAAACGACTAATTCCCCCTCCCTGCTCCCCCCCCCCCCCCCCCCCGACATCCCGTTGCTCCTTAGTACCTGTGCCAGCCTCCAACTAAATGCCCTCCCCGTTAACCTCGTGTGTGTGTGTGTGTGTGTGTGTGTGTGTGTGTGTGTGTGTTTGTTTGGGGGGGGAGGGGGGGATATTTAATGCGCAGCTATCGTGTTGCAGCAGGTTTATGAAGATCACGAACAGATGCAGGGGCTGTGTTTGCCCACGACAGCTGTTATTTTGCAGCTGGAACCATCGTCAAGTTACTGTATCCGGCGAGGGAATGTGCTCTTCAAGGAAACGTGACTTAGCGCAGTTGGAAATATTAATGACAGGTGTTTTAATGGCCTGCTTCGTTGACCGTAACGTTTTCTTAAACTTAGTTCGCTGTTTTGGCGCGTTGATGTCTTCTGTGTTGCAGGGAACGCCCTTATAGTCTTGCTAAAAACCTGAATGCACGACAATTACTTTGGTATTGGAATAGACCCAGTTGTTGGTGACAGTTAGGCCGTGTATTATAAAAGAGAGCTAATAATATATATACCACGCAAATTTTCGAATGCTTTCCGAAGCATCGCGACTTTGCCTTCTTGAAAACCACTCGTTGGTACTCTCCTCTCTCGTTGCGAGTCACTGGGCGATCGTGTTCTGCCTTCTCATGATTTCACACACACAAATTTATATCCTCTAAAATATTCCGTCAGAAGAAAGGCAAATGTAATAAAAGTACGCACTTCATAGTCCTTCTCTTGCAATTCTTTCGTCAGTATTTTGACACCTCCTTTGCCAAAATATTTTTCTATTCTAGGACCTACGTTCGTATTTACTTCAAAATGAGGAACGCAGCCATTTCCATTCACTATAACCTGTAGTTCGTACGAACGATTTACTGACGGCGCAGGCACGTACTACGTGGAGCCACAGCGCTCTTTGAAGCGTCTCATTGATTCGGGGACTCGTCGTTAATTTTTACTGTGAAGTAAAGGTCTCTGCCAGACATTACGACAGAGGGCAAGTGATGAAAATAAGCGTGTAAAAAAACAGACTGATAAAATTATACTCCCGGTGTGACACCAGCTCTTTTCATGAGGAGTTGGTAGATTTCTCCAACGTTAAACAGTGTAACACTAGATAGGAATTTAACTTATTTCCAAACGAAGAACTACTCTTTTCAGTATTGCGCGAGTCCGGGTAACGTGCTGTACCTTCAGTCCCTTACTCTATAAGAATGTCATCCAGGGCAAGTTTATTGTGAAGTCTGAATTTTCTGGTCTTCCGGGCGCTATTTGGCATTTACGTTTTCTCACAGCGGGATAGCGGAGCACGTTTTTCGCCGATGCGAGATAAGCTCTTGCACACACACACACACACACACACACACACACACACACACACACACACACACACACACACTATGCGAGTATACACATGCACGATAAACACGAAAGCAATTGCCTTGAACCGTGCCCAAATGTCACACGAAAATAAATCTCCCGCAAGCGAAATTCGTCGTCCGTGTATGTGACATGAAAGGCTTGGTCTCTGTAAAACACGCCGCAATCAGCAATGTAAAAACGCGCAATCAGCAATGTAAAAACGCGATGTGGACAGTGCATTTCAGCCAAGCTTTTTTTGGGGGGGGGGGGGGGTCATTCATGTCGCCTAACACTTTCAGCTCCGTAGTGTGCGAAATTCACGAAGAATACGAGTATGTAGGAGTAAACGAGGAACATTGCTCGATTTTTTCGTCTTACGAATGTTCGTATGAAAGTCGCTGCCCGATATCGGTGGATAAATGCGGTATTGCAGTGCTTTTGTTGTTAGGGAGTGCGACGCAGCGTTGTTTTGGATATACAGGCGTGTTCTGAAGCAATATGCACTGCGGCGACTAAAGACTACAGCCGTTAGGAACGACGAAAAATGCAAGTTTGGGTCTGGTTGTCAGTCGCGCACGGATAGCCGAAGCGGTTAAGTCGACCTCTCGTGTAAAGCCAAAAATCCAGGTTCGAGTCCACACTGATTTTCACTGTCAAAAAATGGTTCAAACGGCTGTGAGCACTATGGGACTTAACAGCTGTGGTCATCAGTCCCCTAGAACTTAGAACTACTTAAACCTAACTAACCTAAGGACATCACACACATCCATGCCCGAGGCAGGATTCGAACCTGCGACCGTAGCAGTCGCACGGTTCCGGACTGCGCGCCTAGAACCGCGAGACCACCGCGGCCGGCTTTTCATTGTCGTAATTCCTTTACACAACTTTGTGGACTTCACGTAGTTACCTTGTTGCTTCAACAACACAACACAGACTGGTGGGCTTAAAGCGCACAGACAAACACAAGAACCATACCTTAGTTTCGTGCTTGCTCGCATTTGGTATAATAGGGTAGCCATTTGTGGAACCTATACTCCTGGCGACGGGACACTGGTTTGTTGTGCTATTTTTTTTATTTTTTTGGTCATCAGTCTACTGCGGCCCGCCACGAATTCCTTTCCTGTGCTAACCTCTTCATCTCAGAGTAGCACTTGCAACCTGCGTCCTCAATTATTTGCTTGACGTATTCCAATCTCTGTTTTCCTCTATAGTTTTTGCCCTCTACAGTTCCCTGTAGTACCACGGAAGTCATTCCCTCATGTCTTAGCAGATGTCCTATCATCCTGTTCTTTCTCCTTATCAGTGTTTTCCACATATTCCTTTCCTCTCCGATTCTGCGTAGAACCTCCTCATTCCTTACCTTATCAGTCCACCTAATTTTCAACATTCGTCTATAGCACCACATCTCAAATGTTTCGATTCTCTTCTGTTCCGGTTTTCCCACAGTCCATGTTTCACTACCATACAATGCTGTACTCCAGACGTAAATCCTCAGAAATTTCTTCCTCAAATTAAGGCCGGTATTTGATATTAGTAGACTTCTCTTGGCCAGAAATGCCTTTTTTTTGCCATAGCGAGTCTGCTTTTGATGTCCTCCTTGCTCCGTCCGTCATTGGTTATTTTACTGACTAGGTAGCAGAATTCCTTAACTTCATTGACTTCGTGACCATCAATCCTGATGTTAAGTTTCTCGCTGTTCTCATTTCTACTACTTCTCATTACCTTCGTCTTTCTCCGATTTACTCTCAAACCATACCGTGTACTCATTAGACTGTTCATTCCGTTCAGCAGATCATTTAATTCTTCTTCACTTTCACTCAGGATAGCAATGTCATCAGCGAATCGTATCACTTATATCCTTTCACCTTGTATTTTAATTCCACTCCTGAACCTTTCTTTTATTTCCATCATTGCTTCCTCGATGTACAGATTGAAGAGTAGGGGCGAAAGGCTACAGCCTTTACTTACACCCTTCTTAATACGAGCACTTCGTTCTTGACAACCTGCGCTGTTATCTAGATACTATTGAAGTAAGTTCCATAAATGTTATGTCGTAGGAGTTCTCTTAGAAGCGTCCTCCAAAAGCCACAGAAAATTATATACAGTTCTACTAGAAAAAAAAAAAGAAGTCGATGTCGTGCCTCGGCGACTATAAACGATAAAAATTATTTGCAAACGTCAGGAAATTTACTAAACTGTCCGCAGTAACTTCACGAAAATCACATCTGGAAGTATTTAATCGTTCTGGATTTATTTGTGGCGAGCTGTCTTAGCTGCCTCACCCTACGCACAACAATAAATCTTATGAAAAAACAGTACACCCTTTTAGAGGTTTCCATTTCACTCAAAATTTATTATTGCAGCTGGTCGTTGTGGCCGAGTGGTTCTAAACGCTACAGTCTCGAACCGCGCTGCTGCTACTGTCGCAGGTTCGAATCCTGCCTCTGGCATGGATGTGTGTTATGTCCTTAGCTTAGTTAGGTGTAAGTAGTTCTAAGTCTAGGGGACTGGTGACCTCCGATGTTAAGTCCCATTGTGCTTAGAGCCATTTGAACCATTATTGTTGCAACAGTGCATATGGAATACATGAAACGATTACATGTACAGATTAATAGCACAAGCGGTTATGAGCTACCAGGCATCGGCAAATGTTGAAACATCCATATTACTACGTGGTGTACCCCCACGGGCAGCAGTTTAGGCGTTGACTCTGGCGTCCAGTCGATACAGATAATGTCCTGGGATACGTGATACCACGCCTGCTCGATCTGGTAACGTAGTTCTGTAAGAGTTGTTGGTCGACGAGTCGCAGAAGTCACTCGTCATTCCATCACATCCGTCATGTGCTCGATTGGAAACAAGTCGTCCGGACATCGCGCTAGCCAGGGAAGTTGCTACACGTCTCACAGAGCACGTGGAATTTCACGGGCAGTGTGTAAACGAGCATTACCCTGTTGGCACAACACATCACCTTCCTGTCGCAAGAACGGCAAAAGAATTGGTCTAAGACCATTCTGCACGTACCGAGCGCTGGTTAGCGCCCCTCCAGAAACACCAGAGGTGAACAAGAGTTGTAGTTTATCGCGACTCAGACCATAAGGCGAGGATTGGGCCTCGTGTGTCTTGGACGAATTAACTCTACGAGACAGCGCTCATCAGCCTACGTCGTGCAGCGCGGGATTAGCCGAGCGCTCTGAGGCGATGCAGTCGTGGACTGTGCAGTTGGTCCTGGCGGAGGTTCGAGTCCTCCCTCGGCCATGGGTGTGTGTATTTGGGACCGATGACCTTAGCAGTCCGGTCCACGTTTTTTGAGTCTACGTCGTACGCCCAAACGACCGCCACTTGCATGCGGGCAGAATCTGCTTCCATCGTTGAAGACCACAGCGCGCCATTCCATCTTCCAAGTGAACCTCTGACGGCACCACTCGAGCCGTGGACGTCGATGCTGTGGCGTGAGTGGAAGACGGGGTAGAGATGTGCGTGCCCGTAGTCCCACTGCTAATAACCGGTTCACAACAGTTCGTGTTGACACATCTGGGCTCACAAGCCCTCTTGACCGTGCTGTGGTAGCTGTACGATCTTCCACTGCTGTCTTTACAGTGCGACGATCCTGGCAGGCTTTTCTGCTGCGTCGACATTCCAGAACCTCGTCCACGCGCGTGAGACTGTTCACGTGACTCTGACACCAGCACTCTTGCCCAAGTATCGCAGTGCATCCAACATGTGTGGCAAATCTCCACCCCGCCACTCGAAGGCCACAATTTGACCTCTTTCAAACTTGCTCAGTTGGCTGTAGGAACTACCAGTGCGTCTCCGTGCCGAGCTTGCCTGCTTGTTTCACACGTTTGTGCCACACTGAGCGTTCTGGCTGTGAGGATTCTCTATTAAGTGGTAGACACAGATGGCGATCTGTTAGCTGTGCCACTACACTATCTGTTCGCGGGAACTTTGAAAACATCTACTATGCCCCGGGTGGCATATGCAGTCATCGTATCAAAATCGACGTCGTCTTTCTAGAGGTACTATTCCTTGTAGCAGTATATATGTATACTTGAAGAGATGATATGTTCTCCCCTGCCTCTCGCTGTGTTATTTTTATTTATTTATTTATTTGCATCTACACACATCAAATAAAGTTTTGCGTCACCTCGTTTCCGTGTGTTCCGGAATCTGTACAGGAAATTGGAATAGAGATAAACGTAAACATCATTTGCGCCCTTTTTATTGCTCATGAAAACTTCACATTGCATGTTGTACCACCATACAGCGGAACCTTCAGAGGCGATCGTCCGGATTGCTGTACACACCGGTACCTCTAATACCCAGTAGCACGTCCTCTTGCATTGATACATGCCTGTATTCACTGTGGCGTCCTATCCACAAGTTCTTCAAGTACTGTTGGTCCAGATTGTCCCACTCCTTAACGGCAATTCGCCGTAGATCCCTCAGATTGGTTCGTGTGTCACGTACTCCATAAATAGCCCTTTTCAATCTATCCGGGCATGTCGATAGGGTTCGTGTATGGAGGACATGCTGGCCGCTCTAGTCGAGCGATGTCGTTATCCTGAAGGAAGTCATTCACAAGATGTACAAGATGGGGGCGCGAATTGTCGTCCATGAAGACGAGTGCCTCGCCATTATGCTGCCGATATGGTTGCACTGTCGGTCGGAGGATGGCATCCACATATCGTACAGCCGTTACGGCGCCCCAAAACAGCAGGGAACCTCCACCTTGCTGCCCTCGCTGGACAGTATTGTAAGGCGTTCAGGCTGACTAGGTTGCCTCCAAACACGTTTCTGACGATTGTCTGGTTGAAGGCGTATGAGACACTCATCGATGAAGAGAACTTATTGCCAGTCATGAGCGGTCCATTCGGCATGTTGTTGGACCCATCTGTACCGCGCTGCATGGTGTTGTGGTTGCAAAGATGAACCTCACCATGGACATCGGTAGTGAAATTGCGCATCATGCAGCCTATTGCGCACAGTTTGCGTCGTGACACGACGTCCTGTGGCTGCACGAAAAGCATTATTCAACGTGGTTTCGTTGCTGTGAGGGTTCTTCTGAGCCATAATCCGTAGGTAGAGGTCATCCACTGCAGCCGTAGCCCTTGGGCGGCCTGAGCGAGGCACGTCATCGACAGTTCCTGTCTCGCTGTATCTCCTCCATGTCCGAAACACATCGCTGTGGTTCACGTCGAAACGCTTCGACACTTCCCTTGTTGGGAGCCCTTTTTAGCACGAAGTAACAATGGGGACGCGACCGAACCGCGGTATTGACCGTCTACGCATTGTTGAACTACAGACAACACGAGCCTTGTATCTCCTTGCTGGTGGAATGACTGGAACTGATTGGCTGTCTGCCCCCCTAGGCGCTGCTCATGCATGGTTGTTTACATCTTTGGTCGGGTTTAGTGACATCTCTGAACAGTCAGAGGAACTGTGTCTGTGACACAATATCCACAGTCAACGTCTTTCTTCAGGAATTCTGGGAACCGGGGTGATGCAAAATTTTTTTTGCTGTGTGTAATTGCCCCTGGTCCTCGCTGGTTACGTTTTTTATACCAGCAAAACTAGCGTGTATTGGACCAGTACACTCTTGCACCTCGTATAAGAAAAGACCGGACAGCAGGTATGCTGAAAGGTGATGCATTGTTGTTTGGAAGTAGGCGGTACCTCCAGTGTGAACAAGTACACGTTTGGCGAAGGGCGCAGAGTAGTTCTGGCGCTCGGCTGTTGGTGTGGCGGAGATTTGTTTTGGCCGGGGGAAGTGTGGCCGGCCTGTTTTGTAGGTGGCGGGGCGCAGCGGCCAAGATTACGGCAGTCACACGCGGCCGTAATGTGCGCCGTTCCTCACGTTTAGCCGCGCTGCGCACGTGAGCGGAATGCTGCGCCCACCAGCCGCCACCCTGATAAGACCCAACTGCAACTTCCTGGCCTCGGCGACGCTGCTCCTCCCCCCCTTCTTTCCCTTCCCCCCTTTTTTTTTTATAGGACTCGCGGCACCCGTAAAGAGCCCGCATTTGTCCTGAGAGAAAAAGCGCCTGCATCCCTCCGTTCCGTCTTCCCTTCTATTTACTGAGGGCTCCTCGAGAGAGTGTGTCTACATAACACGGGCTTTTCTCCCTGCCGGGATACGCTGTCGCTGAGAATTCGACCAGTGGGTTCCTAAAGGTTTGTCACCACGCCAGCATTCCCTGACTCCCAAGTTCTTTATTGTTGATACTATTTTCATGTACCAAGCTCAGGTGCTGGATAAACTACATAAATATCTACTACAAGTGTTTATACGACGCGTAATTATGTATTCGACACCTGCGATTCCTGGGGTCGCAGTAGGCTTTTTTATCTCGTTTTCAGGATGATGATGATGTCGTGTGGCTAAGGCCTCCCGTCGGGTAGACCGTTCGCCTGGTGCAAGTCTGTCGATTTGACGCCACTTCGGCGACTTGCGCGTCGATGGGGATGAAATGATGATGATCAGGACTAGTCCCTGAGCGGAGGAAATCTCCGACCCAGCCGTGACTCGAACCCGGGCCCTTAGGATTGGCAGTCCGTCGCGCTGACCACCCAGCTACCGGGGGCGGACCACGTTTTCATAAGGCCACTTTCTTGTCTGTCTGCCTGTTCCGTACAAAGTTTGCAGTTGACATTTAGCTTACTTTCCCATGAACTGGAGACATTAAATTTTCAAACATAGCCGGCCGCTGTGGCGGAGAGGTTCTAGGCGCTTCAGTCCGGAACCACGCGGCTGCTACGGTCTCAGGTTCGAATGCTGCCTCGGGCCTGGATGTGTGTGATGTCCTTAGGTTATTTAGGTTTACATAGTTCTAAGTCTAGGGGACTGATGACCTCAGATGTTAAGTCCCATAGTGCTTAGAGCCATTTGAACCATTTTTTTTTAAACATAGCTCAGAACCGGATGAAATGTGCAGTATTAACTCGCTTTCTTTGCTGGGTGAAAAGGGTAGAACAACGCACTTGACATCTCGGTAGCCCTGCAGCTCCAGTGTATTGTGCGGGCAGTGTCGTAACGCGTTACAAGCTGTATTCGAGGTGAACAGCACGGCTGAATGGAGAAAGGCGGGAGAGAAGGGGAGATGGATATCGCATTCTCGTGTGTCTTTCCAGTACGAATTTTGCAGTTGATTTTAAAACAATTTCTCAATGAGCTGGAGACGTGAAATTTCCGTGCGGGGTAGCCGGGCGGTCTGGGGCCCCTTGCAACGGTTCGCCTGGCTCCCCTGTTCAGATGGTTCAAATGGCTCTGAGCACTATGGGACTTAACATCTGAGGTCATCAGTCCCCTAGAACTTAGAACTACTTAAACCTAACTAATCTAAGGACATCACACACATCCATGCCAGAGGCAGGATTCGAACCTGCGACCGTAGCAGCAGCGCGGTTCCGGACTGAAGCGCCTAGAACCGCTCGGCCACCAGGGCCGGCTGGCTTTCCTGTCTGAGGCTCGAGTCCTCCCTCGGACATGGGTGTTTGTGTTGTCCTTAGAGTAAGTTAGTTTAAGTTAGATAAGTAGTGTGTAACACTAGCGACCGATGACCCCAGCAGTTTAGTTTGGTTTCATAGGAACTTACCACAGGTTTTCATTGTAGAAAGAAGTGAATGATAATGCGATATTGACTCGCTTTTTTGTGTGGTGTGTGGCGAAGCGTACTTTGCATCCCACTGGCATTTTCCTGTTTTTCCTGTTCCAGTCGGACGATTGTTAGTAATGCTTCATGTGAACTTGAATCTCTCAAATATTTATAAAATGGCTCAAATGGCTCTGAGCACTATGGGACTTAACTGCTGAGGTCATCTGTCCCCTAGAACTTAGAACTACTTAAACCTAACTAACCTAAGGATATCGCACACATCCATGTCCGAGACAGGATTCGAACCTGCGACCGTAGCGGTCGCGCGGTTACAGACTGTAGCGCCTATAACGCAAATATTTACCTTCAAGATCTTTTCGCGAGATACATGTTGGTGAAACCAATATACAGGGTGTAACGGGGTAAAAGAGCAGATATTTTTATATCTGGTACTTTCACATGTACAGATATTAGTGTGTTGTTTGTTTTTTCCCTGAGTCAAAGAGTCATTCCACAAGCTGTACAACCTAATGTTTTATGCAAGGCGGTACCCCACCTGCGAAGTGAACGATACCTGGAAGTATAGATTACCCGTTTTGCATCCACGCGTCCATACTTCAATATCTGATCTCCTGCCATGGGGAAATTGAACATTAATGGCTTCATCGTACCACCTGTACTTGGAGGTGCTATCCAACTTAAAAACATACGGTTTGTAACAGTATGAACATTAGTCCGATGGTGACTAAATACTGATGTGAAATTATTCAGAACACCGTCCACAGTCGCCAATAGAAATATCTGCACTTATACCCATTAAAATCGTAAAGGGTGTCTCAGGTAAAGAGAAACTGAAATAAACATAAAATTTGCCAGATATTTCTGTTGTAATCTCACCACAATGTTGGAAATCATTTGAAAAATTTAACGTACACAAGTCTAAACAGCAGAAAATAATTATTTGAATGAAATGAATTTTAATGTATCACGTTTTGAAATCGGATTAGAAAGTTAAAAATAATTTCTCGTGGGCCTTTACAGATTATAACCCCTTATGGATAGTCCTGAAAATTTGTCGTCGTGCATTTTTATTAGCTATAAAAATACTGACCAGATTTAAAACGAAAACATTTGGCACGTGCAATATATAATTGATGCACGAATAGTTCAGTTCTCCACCATTGCACTACTTAATTATTCATACATCAATAGTTCACCTCCTTATTGCTATCTCACTATTACAGGATCACAACGAGCGGTCGGATTGAGATGTCGAGTTGCCATGCATTACTTACCGCTGATACCACACCACAGACATTCACTGTTTATAGAGACTCAACATGCACATTGAGTGGCATTCTTTGGCGTTCAGAGATGGGTGTCGCTTCTGTTTTTGGCGGTGAGATCGACGCCAACTGTACACGAACAGGTGAAAGATCATATGAAACACCGATTCTCGAGGCCTTCGTTTCTACCATTCCTTGAATCTTAACGTTGGGAGCTGATGTATTTGGACTGATGTGGTAATTGCTGAACGGAGGCTGGATGTTCGCCAGTATGTGGGAAGAATGCTATACTCCTTTGTCGTACCATTCAGGGCCAGTGTACCATATATATTACAGCAGGACAATGTAAGGCCCCACACCGCAGTTACGATCATAATCGCCTTGAGGAATGAACGGATCCTTGGCCGATCTGTGATGGAAAGACGTGCACTTTCTTATCAGCCTCCAACGAGCTATCTTTGTGTTTCAGACTTGACAAGGAATTCCCCAAGATGACATTCGGAGGCTCTCTGCTTCCCTTCCAGAGCGTCTGCAAGGGTGTATCCTTGCCCGTGGGTCTCAAACCTCAAACTGATGGACAGCAGTTTCGAACGTAATGACCAGCTATTTAAGGGGACCCGTCCTTGAACGAGATGCGTTTTTATCATTCTCTTGCCCTTAGCTGCGCTATTGATCTAGAAAGCAGACGTAGCTCTTTGTACAAACAGTTAGGCTTATTGTCCGAAGCATTTCTGAGAAAATCGATTAGATGTTTATCATCTTGTGATACTGGCAGTAATATTTAGACTAAATAGAAGAACACTGAAGAACTGAGGTACCTTTTTCTTTGGTACCACTGACTGCACAGTCAGACTACAGACAACATACAGGGAAGTATCTTAAGCCCCCTGTTTCCTCTTCTGAAACTGATCTGTGAAAAACATACAAAAGTTATTTTATTACGAGAAATATATCTAAAAAATTAGATCAACAGTCGCACGAACCATGATTTAGAATTTTCTGGAAACAGTAGGCATAGGAGGTAGACAAAGTATTTTAATTATATGCTCCAGTTTTGGTGAATTTAACTTCAGTCACTTAGGAGAAAAGTGTATCTGAATGATAAAAATTCATCTCTCCTGCAAACCCCAAAAGAAAATTCAAGAACTTATTAGCTAACCACTATGCAGTTTTGGAAAATTAAAGCTGTATATTCTTTTGGCTCACCTGTTTCTTTGTACTCCACGCTCGTTGTCTTCATTGTTTTAGTTGCCCTAGCCTCCTTAGTAGCAGTTTCTGCAGGCTCCTTCCACTTTGGTTATTCGCAGCCAACCAATAGGAGTTAGAGCTGAACCATATTTCTTCCAGTCAGTGTATTTAATTTTTTCAGATCATGAAGCCTAGAAATCACACGAAACATTACTGCATCCATTACACCTATCTTGCATACTGTGAGCCCTACAAATACAGGTTTCAGTATTCGCTTTCATGTACTCCTGTCGAAGCTTTAGTTAGGGTTCTGTGAGGACCATAGAGATATCTCTTAAGAAGATTTGTATTTGCGATGTTCCTTTCTTTAGGCTTGAGTGGCACCATATTCGATGTGCCTTCAACTGGTTGCCTCGAAACTTCCGTTATATGGTAAATTCCTTTATTCTGGGCATTTCTAAAACAGAATACACATCCACTGAAATACGACAACATACCAGTAGCTAGGAAGCATAAGTTTTCAAAATTCCGAAAGCAAGAAGTAAACAAATATATGATAAGATCTTTGGTTGCAGCTAAGCCACAGCCTTCTAGATACGCCTGTACTTGGGTTCCGGCATCAGCGCCTTCTGAAATACACGTGAGTTTGTAATTAATATCTAAAAGCTTAAAAAATTCGTAACAAGAATAATAATCCCATATTCTGATGCACTTCAAAATGACGGAGCGGTGTGGCACGTGTACAGCATTGGGCTGAAATTAATTTACGAATAAACCGAAGATTTTTATTATCGGCACGAAATTTTCTTTTCTACAGCGTGATTCGCGAAGATATGCAAATGTTTTAATATGGTATTCTACAAGTAAAACTAAATAAAAAAATTCATATAAACATAGATCCGCAAATGTTTAGTTACAGAGTAACGGCTAATACAAGATTTCGCCTGAAATTTAGCAACTTCGCTAATATGAAGACATCGCAAAACTGTACGAGGTTAAAGTAAAGCAAGATTTCCATTTTTTTTGTTGTTGTTGATCTGGTGGATCTAATAAAACATGTTCGAGACGCGTATCTGCAGTAGTTTTCCAGAGCATCCAGAGAAGCAAATATTATTACACAAGTAAATTTGTTTACTTTCCATTAAGAATGTAGGAGCGTTTATGCCATTGTTGGCAACCGTTAGTGAGCTGATACAGTCGTTTCCTAACCCTGAAACTAATTAGTTTTCTGTATTGTTCAGTGAAAGAACATCAACACTGAGCTTCAGTTTAATATGAATTCGCGTGTGTTTTCAGTCCGGAACCGCGCGACTGATACGGTCGCAGGTTCGAATTCTGCCTCGGGCATGGATGGATGTCCTTAGGTTAGTTAGATTTAAGTAGTTCTAAGTTCTAGGGGACTGATGACCTCAGACGTTAAGTTCCATACTGCTCAGAGCCATTTGAACAATTTTTTTTCACATGTGTTGTGGTATTAATAAAAGCAGATTATTTGACACATTTTCACAGTTTCAGTAAACGTTATTACTATCATTTTTCTAAAATTAAATTCTCTACAACTTCTATTGAAAGCTTTGTGCAGTTGTTTGGAATTTAAAAAACAAATTGTGCCAAGTAGTTAATAAATAAAAATCTTTACGAAATTACTTCTTTGCTTCTCTGAATATTCTGGAAAACTATTGCAGATACGCGTCTGGGACATGTTTTATTAGATTCACCAGATCAATAAAAACAAAAGTAATGAAAATTGTGCTTTACTTTTACCTCGTATAGTTTCGCAATGGCTTCATATTAGCGAAGTCGCTAAATTTCAGGCAAAATCTGTTATTAGCCTTAACTCCGTAACTAAATATTTGCTGTTATATGAGCTTTTTTCTTTAGTTTTAGTTGTCGAATAACATTAAAAATATTTGCATATCTTCGTGAACACCCTGCATAGATCAGAAATATTTTTTTTTCCAAATTTTTGGTAGTTTTTCACGAGCAGGATTCCTTGATGCTTGTTACGTTATGAACAGCTCAACAAAGTTTGTTAAATATGGGACTGGTGCGTCGTACCGTAAACGCGCCAGTGTATTTTGATTTACCCGCCGGCGCTTTTAAGTTCTGCAGAAGACGTTCCGGGGATAATAAGCGTGAAGTTGTCAGTAGCCTCTGGGTAATGGGCGTCAGAGGCATCGTTGTGTGGGTGTGTGGTTATTTTCCTGTTTCGCAGCCAGCGGCGCCGCCTGGGTTGAAAGACACGGGAGCCCCACAGGCCGGTATCGCATTGTTAACGACGACGATTACGCAGCTACGCTGATGACGGTAATGGCTGTCGTTAGGAGCGCGCCACACAGATGCCCATCACAGTTTAATGACGTCACGTCGCTGTCCTGTGCCAGGATTCCAGCTCATCGTAGTGTCACTGAGCTCTCATAGTACTCCCCCCCACCCCACCACCGTCCCATCCACGGACACGCCGAGCTTGTCTGCGGAGTCATCGTGCTGCGGGGAAAAACGGTGATTCCGTCATTACAAAGACATTATATAGTTCGGAATGCCTTTCGGACATTCACATCAACTTGTACTAGAGTCGAAATTACAGATTTATTAAAAAGTCCTGTGCAGATTCTGGCTTTTGTCGTCACCATGTTACAGTGTACGGCGTCAGGAATAGCTAGTCTCAGTTCCGTCAGTGAGTTCGCACTATTTTATTTTATCTGTGGTATTTCTTTCGATTCGGGTGAAGCGCGTAAAATGGTACTAGATGCGTAAATAAATCCATAGTGTTGACCGGACCTTGAGATAAGCACTTATATGACTGATTACCTCACCCTGGAATTGTTGTGCTACAGTGTGTTTCTGTGAGTGTCCGTCGCATGTGGTTCCCGCGCTTACGTCGTTGATTATTTTCTTATCATGGACCATTAACGAATTTCGAGAACTCACACTTCAGGACGTTGGTTACGAAACCCAGGAACCTTTGTTGACACATCTAGAAACTTCTGGAATAAGGATAACAAACACAGACAAACACAAACTAGTTATCAGCCATCTTTCCTCATTTTAAAAGTGAAAGTGTTCCAAGAAAAGTCTCTCCTGCTATAGTTTAGTTTGGTGCTAAAGTTAGTGATAATGTGGTGGTGGTTGTGGAGGGGGGGGGGGGGGAGGAAGAGGGCTAGAGTGCTGGCTAATGTCTGTTTACAGGGGTAATGGTCTAAGAAAGGTTGGGAACCACTATCTTGGAGTACCGGGTGATCAAAAAGAGGTAAAAATTAACACATATGCTTGGAATCACATAGGGTTTTATAAGAACAAAAAAAAGTTCACAAAATGTCCGACAGATGGCGCTGGACAGCAATACTGCTACCGTGACGGGTGAGAGGTACGCCGATATTTTACAGAATCGCATCATCCCCAGCATGGCTGATAAACACCTGCTGGAACGTACGGTGTTTATGCAGGATGGCGCTCCACTCCATATTGCTAGATGCGTGAAAGATCTCTTGCGCGCGTCGTTTGGTGATGATCGTGTGCTCAGCCGCCACTTTCGTCATGCTTGGCCACCCAGGTCCCTAGACCTCAGTCCGTGTGAATGTTGGCTTTGGGGTTACCTGAAGTCGCAAGACATCTCTAAGGACGCTGAAAGACAACATCCGATGCCAATGCTTCACCATAACTCCGTGCATGCTTTACATTGCTGTTCACAACATTATTCCTCGACTACAGCTATTGTTGAGGAATGATGGTGGACATATAGAGCATTTCCTGTAAAGAACATCATCTTTGCTTTGTCTTGCTTTGTTATGCTAATTATTGCTATTGTGATCAGATGAACCGCCATCTGTCGGACATTTTTTGAACTTTTGTATTTTTTGTGGTTCTAATAAAACCCCATGTCATTCCAAGCATGTGTGTTAATTTGTACCTATCTATCTACATTATTCCCTGATTTATTCAGTTTTCAAATTTATACTGACTTTTTGATCATCCGGTATGTTACGATGGCGTACGACTTATGGTTTTATGTATGTGACATAAAACCATGTGACGAGCACGATATGTAATAAATGACGTAACAAATGTAAGTAATACTATTGCACTGTGAGTCTGGTTACGTTAATGTGAGTTATGGAATGTTTTATTTATATATCACGATCCATGCAGACATATGACGTATGTCGATGTTGGTTTATTTCAGATGTTTGATAATGGCTTACGCCCAAAGTTACCTAATACCACAATTTTAATAAAGAGTAAAACATCCTACATCGGACACCGCATTCTTTTATTAAAATCGTAAGTGCGTGTTTCCGCTAAATGATCGTATCAGACGTCTTGACTGTTCTAAAATAAATGTAAATGTCGTGTGACTAGGGCCTCCTGTCGGGTAGACCGTTGGCTGGGTGCAAATCTTTCGATTTGACGCCACTTCGGCGACTTGCGTCGATGGAGATGAAATGATGATGATTAGGACAACATAACACCCAGTCCCTGAGCGGAGAAAATCTCCCACCCAGCCGAGAATAAGCCGGGCTCTTAGAATTGACATTCTGTCACGCTGACCACTTTTTTTCCCTTCCATTTTGTTCGGTATTCTTCGTTGCGTTCGGTCTGGATGGACGTCACATGACATCGGTTCCGGTTGATCGTTGATTGCTTTACTCAGTTTTTTTTTTAATTTTTAATTTTTTTTTTTTTTTACGTAGGGCGACCAGTCCTCTGACCGAACACACTGAGCTACCGTGCCGGCTGACCTGACCTAACCCGAACCTTCCAAAAATTTAATGTAAATAATTTCTGTCTGAAATCCAGTGACCACTCAGCTACCGGAAGCGGACTTCAGTGTTATGAAAATCAAGACTACATCTCGCAGCTCCCCGAACGGTCGCAGAGACGATGTGTGCAGTCGCTGCACGACCCGGCAAGGTGTGGGACACTGTTGTCCATTCAGCAGGCGACGGACAGAAACCGCGCCTACATCGGCGACACGCTTTCCGAGCCAGAAGCACGACCCACTTGACGCGAGCCAAAATTGCCGCCTCTAGGTCAAGAGGCGTTTTGCCTGCGAGCTAGCGGCACAGGGTCCTTCCAGAGCACGAAGTCCACTCTTAAGCTCTAAATATTTTTCCTTACTTACTATTTCAGTGCTTGTTTTTTTTTTGTCATTAAAATGGAACTGAGTGGCGAAAAGTCACGGGAAAAGTTGTCCCATTTGGACATGTGCCTTGCGTGACGCCCGAATATTGCAGCTAGATGTTGCGCTTGGCGCAATTGCTGATGCGATGTGTGGTTTATCTGTTGTAGACGAATGTGTAGTGAACACTGCAGTGCGTCACAAATTAGCCTACTTTGCGTGCTGAGAATTTTACGTCCCAGTTGCCGAAATGAGGGATATAGCAGGTGGTAATAATTAAAGTCTAGTTATTCACAGAGGTCGATTGTGGGCTGTAATTATGGTGCGGCAGCGCGGTCATGCGTTAATGTGTAACCTATTTACGCTGAAAAAGAATTAGTTCCCGTTTTGGCCACCTGGTGCAGATACAGGAAAGACCTACAGAAATGTTTGCATAGTTAATGGATTAAGGACTGGGCGTAGGCAGAAAGGTCAAACAAATCAGAAGGGCAGAGTGTTGGTTTTATTATGAACTGCCGCTTACACAGTTTGTTCAATATGAACACTGGACACGTCGACAGGATGCTGTACGCCACCACATCTGCACCTAGTGGCCAAAATGTTAGCTAATTTTTTCCAGCGTAAATCGGCTCCACATTAATACATTGGCACATTTACCATGTTTCGCTGCCATGCGATAACCACAGCCCACACTGGACCTCCCTGAGTAGTTGCACATTTAATTATAACCACCGATCAACTGCCAATTGATGGTTGGAGTGCTGACACCTAAGTTTTCAGATAATCCGCTTAACCAGTTATGCTAGCCACTGATGCGATGTATATAGGGATCGTGTCAACCCCTTCCGCAGCAACTAAATCCTGAAAAGGGCGCATTGAAGTGCCGCACCTGGATGCAATAAAATAACTAAAATCATGAGGACAGCTGTAGGCGTTGTATTTTCTCACAAATTTCTAGCTGGTGGGATGAATGGCAGCTTACTCGAAATATAGGAAATGGTAAGTTATGATGTTAGAAAAAAAAACCGTAATGTTCGAATACAGCTTTAGTAGGTGGTATTGCTTTACATAATCGCACCGTTAAATATCTAGGCGTAATGCAGCAGAGCGGTATGAAATGGAAATGTTCAAATGTGTGTGAATTCCTGAGGGGCCCAGCTGCTGAGGTCATCGGTCCCTAGACTTACACACTGCTTAAACTAACTGACGCTAATAACAACACTTACACCCATGCCCGAGGGAGGACTCGAATCTCCGGTGGGAGGGGCCGTGCAATCCGTGACATGGCGCCTCTAACCATGGGCCACTCCGTGCGGTTGAAATTGAACGAAGCGAATTGTTGACTTCGGTTTATTTGGAGTATTTTAGGAAAGGCTAGCTCATCTGTAAAGAAACCTGATGCGACTCAGTTCTCGAGTACTGCGCGAGTGTTTGGAATTCCCACCAGGTCAAATTCAAATGGTTCACATGGCTCTGAGCACTATGGGACTGAACATCTGAGGTCATCAGTCCCGTAGAAATACTTAAATCTAACTAAGCTAAGGACATCACAGACATCCATGTTCGAGGCAGGATTCGAACCTGCGACCGTCGCGTTCGCGCGGTTCTAGACTGAAGCGCCTAGAAGCGCTCAGCCACAGCGGCCGGCCCCACCGGGTCGGATTAAAGGAAGACATCAAAGAGCATTTCAGAAGTGTTCTGATCCGTTTGTTATCAGAGGGCTCGGTCAAGACGCGGATATTACGGAGTTGCTTCGTGAACTCAAGTGGGAATACCTGGAGGGAAGACGTCATTCTTTTCACAAAAAAAACTTTTGAAAGAAATTTAGAGAACTGGCATTTGGAGCTGACTGCAGAGCGATCCTACTGCCGCCAACGTACATTTCTCCCTCTATTTGCGAGTGGAACAGCAAAAGAAATGACTAGCAGTGCTACGGTCCAGCCATGCACCATACGGTGACTTGCGGAGTATGTTCGTAGATATAGATCAGTCGATTCGCTGGGGAAACATCCAAGACATCGGATTGTCTGCGTTTCGAAGTAGTCGTCCCTGTTTCAAGGAGAGCACGGAAACCTAGGCGCTTTGTTCGGTTTCGATTCGTTCCCCTCCACACCGCCTCGACCCGTGTTTGCTGCCGCCACACAGCTCCAGAACATACGGTAACAGACGGGGTCCGACGTGCCAAATTTTGCAGGGCGCACCGGCGAGTTGTGGGGAGCGATGCTTCCGCGTGGTGCGAAATACACGCATTAGGTGTGGCTCCCCTCCGCTCCCCCTCGAAGCTTTCGCTCGAGGGATGCGAGTTTGTGGGGAGGGGTGGAGAGAGCGGCGGGGGGAGTTCGTGGACCCGCGCGGAATGCCCTGGGCCGCAGCCAGCGCTAATGGCCAGTACTTCTCCGGACCCAGGGCACAGGCGCTTTTAAATAGCAACTAGTTCACGCTTGCGCCCGTCGCTTCCACCCGCTGCAGCTCTGGAAGAGGGATTCCCAGCTGTGCATAGCTTGTTCGCCCACTGCTTGAATACTGCTCACCGGCGTGGGATCCGTCGTACTAGATAGGGTTGATAGAAAAGATAGAGAAGATCCCACGGAGAGCAGCGCGCTTCGTTACAGGATCATTTAGTAATCGTGAAAGCGTTACCCAGATGATAGATAACCTCCAGTGGAAGACTTTGCAAGAGAGACGCTCAGTAGCTCGGTACGGGCTTTTGTTGAAGGTTCGAGAACATACCTTCTCCGAGGAATCAAGCAGTATAATGCTCCCTCCTACGTATATCTCGCGAAGAGGCCATGAGGAGAAAATCAGAGAGATTAGAGCCCACACAGAAGCATACCGACAATCCTTCATTCCACGTAAAATACGAGACTGGAATAGAAGGGAGAACCGATAGAGGTACTCAGGGTACCCTCCGCCACACACCGTCAGGTGGCTTCGAAGTATGGGCGTAGATGTAGATGTAGAAGGACAGCTTGTTGTGTGCAAATTTGATGCATTCTAGCAGTAGCAGTTTATACGTCTGAATTATAACTATAGTGCTTAAGAAATTACTTAATTATTATTTTGAGCTTTTCCTCATTACAGAGGCCTATCTCCAACATAATAATTTACTTGGAAATTATAATACATAGAATAAACGTTCTTAAACTATATTATCAAAATATTCCTCCAAGTATTTCGATCTTGAGTGTCCTCTTCCTCAGCGCCCAATCTCCGCATTGTGCGCTGTACATTTTAGAGCCAGGTGTTCACAGGTCGTCGTGTTCTTCTTCTCCCTTCCGGTTCCCACTCCAGTATCAAGTTTGGTATTCTGGTTTTCTCCATTCCTCGTACATGCCCGTACCACTGTAATTTCTTCCTATCCATTACGTCATATGTTCTTTCTTTTATTTCAATTCTCGTTATTACTTCGGTGTTCCTTATCTTCCCTTTCCTATAGATTCTTGCCGATCCTCTCCAGAAGTCCGTCTCCAAAGTTTGTAATTTTTTAATGTGCTTAATCTTAATTGTCCCGGTCTCCGTTCCAAACAGAACCACACTCTCTAATATGGATTTATATATTAATTTTTTAGCCCTGCTCGTTACATTCCTGCTCCATAAGACTGAGTTAAGCATCCCAATGACCTTCCGTCCGATACTAATTCTTTTACTGATTTCTGACTCCGATTTTCCCTCGATTTCTAAATTGGATCCCAAATAACAGAAAGTGTTTATCTTTTTGATTGACTTTCCTTTAATGTATAGCTCATCTGAATCATTAGTCAAGTATTCTGGTTTTTGGTAATTAATCTTCAAACTCCAAGTTTTGTATCCTACTGCTGGTTGATTGCACATATAGTTATCATCCTCCCCATCTTGTGCCACGACTACTTCATTATCAGCAAACAATAAATGATGTAAAAAACTCCTTCTCTTATTTCTAATCCTACAATTTAACATTTAAGAAGTTACTACAATTATATAAATAAGAATAAGAGAAGAAAAAAATTGCAGTGATCAAAAAAAGAAACAAATTCTAGAAGTATAAACTGATTATCTTACAAAAATAACATTAGTGTAATTCTAAAAGAAAACTTATCTTTTGATCTGTGTATCAGCCTGCAGTTTCTGTACCAGTGCTTAGTCTAACGCCCTCGTTCTCCGTGGCGTATGCTACTGGTTCTCTTACGCGCTATCTGTCGTTATATCGGGTAAATCAGCTGCCTCTATGTCTAGGTTTCATGTAACACGCAATCGCTTCAAAAATAACGTACGAGAATTTCATATTCTCTCTGTCGCTACTTGCAAGCTGTTAGTCCTGTAGAAAAAATGAACAGAAGCTTATTGTAGGACATTTATTGTAGTTAAATTTTACACTGGGATACGTTTTCGCTAGAGGCCATAGTTTTTTAATTATCCAAGAAAAACGTACAAAAGCGACAGTCAGAGGACTTTTTCTTGAATAGCTGGAAAAGAGTGGCCTCCAGCGAAAATGAATGCCAGCACACAATTTAACTACGTAATATTTCAAACAAAAAAAATCATTTTTATTTTTCTGTAGGACTAAAGGTTTGTTCATAGCAATTGATAACTCTGAAAAGCTCACACGTGGTTTTTGAAGGCGTTGCGGATTGCATAAAACTCGTAGCCAGGAGCAGCTGGATCATCTGTATGCCATATAATCATCTTTTCTATATAATCGTGATTTTTTTGTATGCTAAACGGGCAAAAATCACAGGAAACTATCGCTGGAAGATGAGCAAATACAGTCGAAAGGTCAGCGGAAATGTGTTCCAAGCAAGTCAGAATAGCAGATAATACGTTAATTTACAAGGTAGCATGTTTTGCCGGTATCTTAGGAGAAATAAATACGCTTAAGTTCGACTAGAGAGCAAATATAGTGAACATTTTGACTACACAAAATGAGGTAGCTACCGTTCCAAATTGGAGTCTTACCAATGTAGGACTGGCGTTGACGACGTTTTGTGTTCCCAGAATTAATGTGAGTGACAAGAAAATGCTTATCTGTGTTTTAAATAAATCAGTATTTGGCCTCGGCACGAAATTCTATTAGGAATGACTTTCGTCATTTGAATAATTCGCAGAAATGTCGATGGGTCTTAGAATACGCAATTTTCTATTAATCAAGAATATTTTCAGGGAGTAACATTCGAGTCAAATTCCAGTTATTTGGTCTGCGAAAACAGCATTTTTGCCAATGATTGGTGGCATATATCCATTATTACCGAAAGAAAGACTTGACAGTTTCCATGCACAGAAACTTAAGGATGCGGAAGGATGGACAACCAGATGACCGAATGGAAGGTAGGTGGATGACGCTGGACGGCATTCAGGAACAGATGGATGAATATAACTGAAGGCCTTGCTGCGTGTGAAGAAATCGGAAGGAGGTCTTTATGCAGCAGTGGTACAGTGGTGACAGGCTGGAAGATCACAATGATAATGATCCCAGTAATGATGCCAGTTATGATGAAATTTTACTGATTATCGCAGCAATGATGATTATGATGATGATGATGGTGGCGGTGATTATGATCACATTGATGTTGGTGCTGGTGGTGCCGATTACAGATTCTTGTAACACAAGGAAGTGAGGAAGAGGATGTTCGTGGCGTGTTGCTTGTCGAGTTGTCTCTGGCCTCTCTCGTGATAGGCTCGCTTGAACCATTGCCTACTATCCATCTTCGCACTACATCTCTGCCGATCGGTGTGCTGGCGACAGTAGTGGGACAAGCTACGTTTCAGTCCATTTTGTTAGTGCGGGCAACCCGCACTAACAAAATTGACTGAAACTTAGCTTGCCCCACTACTGGCGACAGCTTATGCCAGCACACTGATAATGATGATCAAGGTGATAGTGGTAGCATTAATGGCCATACATCTACATATACATTTATACTCCGCAAGTCACCCAACGGTGTGAGGTGGAGGGCACTTTACGTGCCACTGCCATTACCTCCTTTTCCTGTTATAGTCGCGTATGGTTCGCGGGAAGAACGGCTGCCGGAAAGCCTCCGTGCATTTGCACTCGTGATCTCCTCGGGAGGTATAAGAAGGAGGAAGCAACATATTCGATACCTCATCCAGAAACGCACCCTCTCGAAACCTGGACAGCAAGCTACACCGCGATGCAGAGCGCCTCTCTTGCAGGGTCTGCCACTTGAGTTTGCTCAACATCTCCGTAACGCTATCACGCTTACCAAATAACCCTGTGACGAAACGCTCCGCTCTTCTCTGGATATTCTCTATCTCCTCCGTGGACCCGACCTGGTACGTATCCCACACTGATGAGCAATACTCCAGTATAGGTCGAACGAGTGTTTTGTAAGCCACCTCCTTTGTTGATGGACTACATTTTCTAAGCACTCTCCCAATGAATCTCAACCTGGCTCTCGCCTTACCAACAATTAATTTTATATGATCATTCCACTTCAAATCGTTGCGTACGCATACTCCCAGATATTTTACAGAAATAACTGCTACCAGTGTTTCTTCCGCTATCATATAATCATACAATAAAGGATCCTTCTTTCTATGTATTCGCAATACATTACATTTGTCTATGTTAAGGGTCACAACAATGAAGATGATGATGATGATGATGATGGTAATGATGGTGTTTATTTTCAGAATGATGATCACGTTCTCAGTACTGGTCCTAAATCGTGAACACATTTTAATGCCGTAGTGCAAATTACATTCTATCCATACTGGTTGTAAGGTGTTCATATTCTGAACTGTGATACACGGTGTGGACTGTAATACTGGTGTTGGGTCTGCCATGGCTAAATTTTATGGCAGATACCTACAGGCGTAATGGCGCGCTCGCCGAGATTAGAACACCTGCAGCTGATCCGTCATGCAACCGCCACGACGCTTGCCGCGGTGAAAGGTGCGCCAGCCTGAGGGGCCCCTTCACGCCGGTCTACTCCGCCCTGGATTACTCCCATCTGGACTCATTTGCTGCTGGACCAGATCCTGTCTCGTGGTTTCCAGTCCGCTTAGAGTTTTACATTTGTTACCAGATTCACGCAAGGAGTACATGTTGCTTCATCTTGTCGCCTCTTCAGTCACATGCGACATGTCACAATAGAGTTTTACAGCGGTCCAGGAAATACTTATTTTTTTATAATTCCAGTCACAGAGCACAAGCGTTTATCGATGAGGTTATTAATCAGTGATTTTATCGATGAGATTATTAATCAGTGATTGCCATCTTAACATGTGAGTAGACACAGTGTGCTAAATCACTAGTGTCGTTTTCGTACTATCTATATACTGGGTGATCAAAAAGTCAGTATAAATTTGAAAACTTAATAAACCACGGAATAATGTAGGTAGAGAGGTAAAGATTAATACACATGCTTGGAGTGATATGGGGTTTTATTAGACCAAAAAAAAAAAGGTTCAAAAATGTCCGATAGATGGCGCTGGACAGCAAAACGTCAGTGACTGCTACCGTGACGGGTGAGAGGTACGCCGATATGTTACAGAATCGCATCATCCCGAGTCTAGCTGATAAACACTTGCTGGAACGTGCGATGCTTATGCAGGATGGCGCTCCACCCCATACTGCTAGACGCGTGAAAGATCTCTTGCGCGCGTCGTTTGGTGATGATCGTGTGCTCAGCCGCCACTAACGTCATACTTGTCCCCCCAGGTCGCCAGACCTCAGTCCGTGCGATTATTGGCTTTGGGGTTACCTGAAGTCGCAAGTGTATCGTGATCGACCGACATCTCTAGAGATGCTGAAAGACAACATCCGACGCCATTGCCTCACCACAACTCCGGACATGCTTTGCAGTGCTGTTCACAACATTATTCCTCGACTACAGCTATTGTTGAGGAATGGTGGTGGACATATTTAACATTTCCTGTAAAGAACATCATTTTTGCTTTGTCTTACTTTGTTATGCTAATTATTGCTATTCTGATCAGATGAAGCGCCATCTGTCGGACATTTTTTGAACTTTTGTATTTTTTGTGGTTCTAATAAAACCCCATGTCATTCCAAGCATGTGTGTCAATTTGTACCTCTCTACCCACTTTATTCCGTGATTTATTCAGTTTTCAAATTTATACTGACTTTTTGATCACCTGGTACAGATTGAGTCAGCTGCCCCTACCGATGCCGTTTTATGCAACCCGCATTGTTATACCTGGCCTTCAAAAAACACGCGCGAAATTTTTGTATTCTATCGCTCGCTACGCACAAACTGTTAATCCCACAGGAAAAAAAAGAACAGGACCTTTTTGTAGGAAACTGTAGTAAAGTTTTGTGCTGGGATATGTTTCCACTGGAGCGCACGGTTTTCGAATTATTCAAGAAAAACGTGCAAAAGTGACCTTTACGTTCACCTCCACCCCACATTCAAACCTCACTAGTCAGGATTTCTGGTATGTTTTACGCATCACTCTCCTACCAATGTGTAAAAGTTTCCGACTGCATTAACTATACCCTGTACATGACCATTTTTGGCCCTTATTGATGGGGCTATAGCTCCACCGAGGTAGTCGATTATTTCGTTAACGTTGTTAATTTAATCGTGTTTGCGAGTGTAATGAAAAAAAAATACTTTTGTAAATGTTACGCTAAAACGAGTTATCTTGACACTTCGATCCAAACTTGACCCACACGTGCACAGTAGTTTCGTAGTTAGAAGGCCTAACGAATGCAACGATGTAACTGTTAAATTTCACAAAGTTATTATGTAAAATTTACGCACACGTCAGTTTTACAGTTTGTAAATGCTCGACTTACCCAGTGGCTTAATGCGGCCCGTCAATGAAGACCAAAAAGGTAAAACGTGGAAAATACTTCGTGCAATCCTAAGTTGTACAGCGGTAGAAGGGAATGTAATGAACAGCCTATTAGAAACACTGACCGATGGGCGCCGAGTGTGTGAGTGAGGGTGCGTTTGAAGGGCGACTCTATCAAAAACGTAACACGGTACAAAGTTAAACTGTATTAAATTTCCTTCAAAAAAGATCCTATTCATTTTTTTTCTGTGGGGCTAATAGTATGCGCGTACCGAGTGACAGAACATGGAAATCGCACACGTGGAGCCTTAATGGCTTCAACATCCATTCATGTCAATATGTGACTTTGTGAGCCCATTTTCCTTCTGAGAAAGACACATTTAAATTAATAAACCTTCAATTCTGCAACTGGTTGGTTTTTATTTTCCAGTCCTGTCCAAATTTATGAAGTGCTTGTAAATGTATTTGTCCACTACTTCGTTTTGTAGTAAGAAGCTCTTCTGATTTATCACCCCACTTAAATAGAAGCCAGAGAGGGCGACTCGTGACCCTCTAAACACTTCACAGTATACTGTATGAAGCTTTTGCAAATACAATAGACTCTGACCCACTAGCCTCAATATAAAATGCACTATGCATTTGTCGAATCTTATTCATTACGAGACGTTACATACTCTTCATGCGTTTATTTGCATGTAAATTTTTATGTTCATTTTTATAGATCTATATATTTTCTCTGTAATTTTTAAATGCCAGACATACATTTTTATAAGATCCATTTACCAGCTACGTGCTTATTAAAAATTTAAGGATAGTTTTTCGATATATATTCCAGTGTGGGGTTCAATGCTTCTTTATGCGTTTTGCGATGGATGTAAGCAACGGCCTCAGTTTTGTGTCAGCCACGTAAAGTCTTGTGTCATTTATCAGCGTTTATGTTCTGACGCTTGGGACCTATGTAGCTCTTTGGTAATTCATGTGTTATTGCTATATACCCACGTCTCGATCCTGTGCCTGTGGTATTAGACATATTTCTGTTGTCGATTCCACCTGTCTTTGTATTTTCAGCGATAATGAGGGTTGTATAATAGCCGAAATCTGGGTCTTCTCCAATAAACGAATTCTTTGAATCTGAATACACTAAAACTGTGCCCAGCACCTAAGCGGGTCACCGACGGTGATTCCCTGTAGTCTGAAGATGGTCTTTCAAGATAAACTGGTAACATGTAAAACATCGCTTTAGCGAGAGAGACATTGCTTTTTTTTCTTTTTTTTAAAAAGAATACGATTTACATCGCTGCATTTCCCAAATTTGTTATAGATTTGGTAGGGACCACAAACACTAGTAGTCAAGAATGACTCGCACTAGTGTTGAATACACGGTCTCGTTTGTAAATGACCTACACTTTCCTAAAATTATCCCAATAAACCGAAGCCGACCTTCCGCCTTCCGTACTACTGACCTTACGTGTCATTCCATTTCCTTTCGCTTGGCTTCGTTACGCCTAGATAGGTAATCGACATGACTGGGTAGACCAGACCACCGCTAAGTTTCTCTTCTAACATTACAGGACTGTTTTTCCTACTCATGTGCATTAACTTGCGTGTTTCTACAGTCTTCTCAGTATGCATTAGTGGTATAGAACTCGCCGATTCGTAGTAGGTGATAATAGGCCAACTAGGAGATGAGGATATTCTGATGCATTAGAAATGGTTAGGGGATTCTACTTGAAGTGCTGGATATGTCAGCCCGGAGAAGGGAGTAAAAAGAGCGTAACTCGACGAAAATATTTCGGAGGGTGTCTCGTATGTTTCTTCATATCTGCCGTACCCCTGGTGATACATCAAACTTGCAGTTCGAAAATTTCTTCTCTAAGAAATTTCTATCCAGTATTGGTATTACGCTTCAAAATTTAATTTATTTGAATTTATTTCCGCACCTGACTAAAGGGGACGGCACATGCTCCGGCCTTTCGTTATACTGCGTTCACAGAGTTTATTTATTCCTCCCCCCTTCCTCCCCCCCCCCCCCCACCTCCCACCCCACACCCACACAATAAATTCTCCTTGCTGAGCAGACAGTACGGAATTGCTCTATCGGGAAGCCAGACTCGTCTCAGCTTTCAGTCTGCCCCACGCAGACTGCACTGTATGTTTACATGTCATTCACATCCACTGTATGTAAGCGAAATTACATACTGCGCGAGATTCTCGTTTCGCCGCCCGGGATATGAAACGGCGCATATGCAGACCGCCTGAAAGTCCGTACTAGTTCTTGCAGCAGGTCGCATATGGTGATTGCCACCTCGCTGTAGGAGACACAACAGCCGTAATCTCAGTTTGTTCTCCATGTTTTGAGAGCGCAGCTGCATTTTCATGCGCAGGACGTGATACAGCTGCGTTTGCAACTTGGCGAGGTGCCAAAGAATACCAACAGCGTACGCAGCCAGCCGCTCTGAAATTAGCGACAATTTTCTTCATCAGGACTGCCCTAGGGAGGTTTGTCAGGACATACTTGGTCCGAATAAAACTAATGTTTGTCGCTAATGTTATTTCCGCCAGTGTATTTTCTAACTTTACAACAACAGTTACGAATGAACAGTGTATAATATTGTAAACAATGTTCTAAAATAATTTTTTGCGGGGCTAGATAATTTGAAGTACAACGACAAACAGAATACAGTGGTGTGCATGAAAGTGAGTTGTGAAAAGCATAATAAATGAACATTGCTGCAGAACATCTAAAAATTAGACCAAAACTATCAGTGTCTAACGGAGAAAAACAACGACGTGCTTGCACACGGCATTTCCCGATGTAAGGGAGAAATCAACCGAAAATCACCGTAACTACAAACCAATTCATTCTTAACGAACTGTTTTTCGATCTAAAAACAAATCAAAATGTAAATAACTTAATTACAGACCACTGATGATGCTTTACCTCAATAAAGCGAAACGCGTCTTGTGAAACAAATCACGCATTGTTGTAGCTTCAACGACAAAACAAAAATACCTCAAGAACTGTTTTCACGTTCGCCAGTTTTTGAGTGGTATAAGCGCTTCCACTTTGCAAGACGACCGAGAAGACGTTGAAGATGACTCAAGATGACTCACGCCTGGGAACGTAAAAGAAAAAAAAGGAAAAACGGGTGAAAATGACGATAAAGGGGGTAGTATGAACCGATCTGCCCGTCGGTTGAGTATTCGATCGATTGCTGAAACTGGAGGATTTGACAGAAGAATGCGCGAGGCAAATTTTACATAACCAGTTTAGCATAAGAAAATTGTGTGCGAAAGTGGTGCCCAAACATCACACGATCGAACAGAAAGAAGCTCGTGGAAATATTTGTACTGACACTTCTCATACCACTGAAAATGATCCCGTGACGAATGTTGGGTTTTCACTTAAGATCCAGAAACTATGCGGTAAACCGTCCATGCGTCGGAAGGGCCCAATTTCAACAAGGGCGAACAAAGCTCAAATGAGAAATCAAGTTTCAAAGAAAAATTGTTCAAATGGCTCTGAGCGCTATGGGACTTAACTTCTAAGGTCATCAGTCCCCTAGAACTCAGAACTACTTAAACCTAACTAACCGAAGTACAACATTCCAGTGTTAGACACATGCATTATTCGCCTGATTAGTACGATGTGACTTCTATTGATTCCCAAGTGTCACATCTGCATTAAAAAGGAACAAGATTTCAGTCCCTTGAAGCAGTGAAAGAAATAGGGGCACGCCTCATCTTGGAGCGGAGGAAGAAACCCCCCCCCCCCCACCCAGCTCGATTCCCATCAGTGGAAAATTCGCATGGACCGTAGAAGGGGTAGAGGACGAGAGTATATTGTGGGAAATAAAACCTAAATATGTATGTTTTGAAATAAAATGTTTTGCTGCAATAGTTCCGTTATTTTGTAGCCACGCCTCGTGTAGTATCTGTAATAGACTGTACCATCGGCAATATTGCGCAGACGTACCGTATTGTTTCCATTTAAAGCTACCAAATTTTGGCGATCCTCCCCCACTCTGTCTCAATTGCTCTCATCTGCGGACGGGGAGACACCTTTTACTTGAGTGCCCCTATTTTACTCCATTACACGCCCGTCTACTGCTGTCGTCTGATATATCTTCCATTTTAGCAGATGACAAGCGATCAGCCGATCGCGTTCTCCATTAGTGCCAGTGAGATGACGTCAGTAATTTGAAGCTCTTTTTGGGGATAACCAACCCCCTTCTATACTGGTTTTTTAAGCTTTCCTTCTGTTTTTGGTTTCCCCACTTTTTTGAGTTTTGTTCCCCATTGCTGCTGGTTTCCAGTTTCGTTTTTTTAGCTTTTTCTACGTCACAGACCGGGCGCTAATGACCATAGCAGTTTTGTGCCCTAAAACCATAACCAAAAAAACAAAAAACAAAAAAAAAATTGCGGCAGTGCGGATGAGAACACTATTGCGATCGCACATTTCAGGAAAATGATGCCCGTATCTGTGGTGGACGCGAGCTTATTTATTTTGCTGAGAATCTGGAAAATGTGCAGCGCCTATGTCGCAATTGTCAACCCATATAAGGAATGCTATTGTACGTTACTGTTTCCATTAGTTTCGTCTTTGTTTCGGCTGTTTGCTGGGATAAGCGGTTCTTTCCTGGAAGTCCATTGAACCACTGAATACACGCCGCTGAAGTGCAGGGTTCAGGGAGCTGTGCAGCGCGGAAGGTCAGCCCGCCTGAACGGAGTTGGCTTACGTCACTTGTCGGCCGTCGGGCGAGCAGTTGACTCAGCGTGAATAAACGCAGCGACGGCGGCCCACCGTGCGGTCTTCTCTTACGTAATGGATGGGAGGGAGGGGAGGGGGAGGGGGGGGAGTCCCCAGCTGTAGAGGAGACAGGCTGACAACCTGACGGGCCTCAGGCGAGGGCCAGTCTGCCAGTTTAACGCGAAACGCGAATCTAGCGGGAGTCTCGCATGTGGAGCGCAGCACCTAGCCGCCTGTCTACTAAACTTGTGACCTGAATTTCACACACTGTGTACGAGGTGTCAGAAAAGAAATGAAGCTGATTTTTTTGTCTACTAAATTTATTATTTTTTCAAACAACAACATTGTCCCCTTGAAAATAGTTCCCTTCGGCAGCTACACACCGGTGGAGTCGTCGTCCCCATTTTGGAAGCAGCGCCAAAAAACTTCACCTGGTACGGCAATGAAATTGTCGGTCACATTCTTTCTAATATTCTTCAGAGTCCCGAAGTGACGTCCTTTTAAGAGATTACCGGCCTGTGTGGCCATGCGGTTCTAGGCGCTTCAGTCTGGAACCGCGTTACCGCTACGGTCGCAGGTTCGAATCCTGCCTCGGGCATGGATGTGTGTGATGTCTTCACGTTAGTTAGGTTTAAGTAGTTCTAAGTTCTGGGGGACTGATGACCACAGATGTTAAGTCCCATAGTGCTCAGAGCCATTTGAACCATTTTTTGAACCATGATGAAGCATCCACTTGTCTGCAATGGCCGGTCTCACTCGATTCACCCTTTTGGTGAGGCTTTCAAGGACGTCTTTGTAAAGCATTTGGTTGACCGTTTGTCCTGGAGGAACAAATTCTTTATGCACGATACCCCAGATGTAAAAAAAAAAAAAAAAAAAAAAACCAACTCACATTTCTTTTGATCTTTGATTTGTTCATTCGAGCGAGGCTTATCTTCACCGTGTTCTCGGCTTTCCAAAAACGATTTGTACCAGGGAAAAACTTCTGCTCTCGTTAAGGAATGTTCCTCGTAGGGCTGTTTCAACTTTTCAAAAGTCAGACTCGCGGATTGCCAAAGTTTAACACAAAATTTGATTGCATAACGTTGCTGTAAATTCCGCTATTGCATTTTCGTAGCACAAAACAAAAAGACAATTTCATTGATAGCGCTCTTATAAATCACATGAGGATTGTACGGAGCTTATTTCAGGACTGAGCGTCTAGAAGGAATGAACACACCGGTCAACACAACACAGCGTTGCCGGATCGCTCGCATTGTTGTCAGCCTCATTACGTTTCCACACATGTGGTGTATCTCGTACAGTACAATTGTTTCTTTGAGTACACCCCTTTCAAAGTGGTAGCAGGGATTAGTGATGAGAAAACAGACGAGACTGGTATTGGAAGAGGTGTTAGACAAGTGTGTTCTTTGTCACCAGCGCTTCTAAATAGTTACGTAGCAGACTAACAGACTGAGTATTGGAAGAAGCAAGAGACATCGTAACAGGAGTAGAAAAGATAAAAAGGTATGCAGGTCATCCATCAGGGTTGGCAGACCCAGAGGAAGAAGTATAATTTTCGTATTTTGATGAGGCAATGATTCACAGTTTCTGAAATTCTGGGAAAATCAAGGTTTGCACTTAGATGTATTGGCACTTTATTAAGGTCATAAGCGGTCCATCCTCAGGTATAATATGACATCATAATCAGCAATATGAAAAACTGCTTGCCGTTGCCGAAAAAAACATGATGTCCTTGAAAGTAAACCTGGGGCACATATAGGATATAGTAGATAAGTAACAAAGCACATGAGAAGAAATGGTATGGACTGTGCCACGTGCTTCGCCAGGGGTCTAATGTATGCTCGATTTTTCCAAAAACAACAGTTTAAGATAGGATCGTAAATTTGAGAAAAGAGTGTCGAACCAAGAAAACGTAAAAAAAAAGATGAGAATCAGATATAAATCTCTTTATCAGCTACATATCATTGAAACGTGAGATCTTGCAGAAAAGGAAAAATAATTCGACGAAATAAGTAGAATATCTATGGATAACAAAAGCTTTGAAAAGCTAAAGGACTGTTGACGGCAAAAAGAACTGCCGTAAACAGAGAGGTTCATAAAGTGTTTTGTCTGCATCTGCGTCTGTATTTCACAAGCCACCTTATGGCATGTCCGTGTCGGAGGGTACTTTTGGTCCCACTACTGTGCTGGGGAAGAGCGACCGTCGTTACTTCGTGTGAGCTCTAATTTCATAGATTTTCTCGTCGTGTTCAACCTGTGAGGTGAATGTACGTGGAAGTAATATGTTGACTGACTCTTCCTAGATCGTAAGCTATCGGAATTTTATCAGTAAACTTGCTTTTGATCCAAACGCCCCTTTTGCATCGCCTGCCACTGGAGTTTGTTGAGACACTCTGCCAGCTCCAAACGAATTCGCTACGAAGTGCATTGCTCTTCCTTATATTTCCCTATCGCTTGTATTAATCCAAGTTGGTGAGGATCCCAGTTTAATGAGCAACACGCAAGAATCGGTCGAAAGACTATTTTGCAAGCCACTGCATTCGGAAGATTCCATCACTGGATTTCGGCCCGGCATCTGCCTTTCCTAAGACATTTTTGCGGCGATTCGACATTAGATCTCTCCAAACGGTAACTACTAGATATTTTATGGCTGTTTCCAGTGATGTATCGACACTTAGCATAATCGAACATTTATGGACCTCTTAACTCATATCTGCGCAATTAATTATATTTATTTGCAGTCAGGATCAACAGCAAAACCGTGCAACTATCGTCGATCCTGTTGTACTGGTAAGCATCATCGGTGTAATAGCTTCATTTTAGAGTCTATTATTTATAAATTACCACGTTCTTATTAAGTTGTTTTCTGATTTTAAACTAATGTCCCATTGTGGCAGAGATTTGAAATTTTAA
Organism: Schistocerca gregaria; assembly: GCF_023897955.1. NCBI lineage: Eukaryota > Metazoa > Arthropoda > Insecta > Orthoptera > Acrididae > Schistocerca > Schistocerca gregaria. The sequence goes on from NC_064925.1 coordinate 119,129,130, forward strand.
CATAGTTCAGAACCGGATAACGGTACAGCATTAACTCCTATTCTTGTCTGTCTGACCCATAGGGGTGAGGAACGAACAGGTTTAGTAACACCTGACTTCTTGGCTGCCCTGCAGGACTCACATGTTTTGCTGGTAGTCTTGAATGTGTTCTAGGTGGTAGCGAGCCATGGGTGAGGAGGAGAAGACATCGCTTTCGTTTGTGGTTGTTCATTCGATACAGATTTTGCAATTGATTTTAAACTAAATTTCCAATGAGCTAGAGCTTGAAATTTCAAACATAGCTCATAACTGGATAACAATACAATATTAACTCACTGTCTTTTGTGTGTGTGTGTGTGTGTGTGTGTGTGTGTGTGTGTGTGTGTGTGTGTATTCCTAAGGGACCAAACTGCTGACGTCATCGATCCCTAGGCTTACCCACTACTTAAAATAACTCATGCTAAGAATAACACACACACCCATACCCAATGGAGGACTCGAACCTCCGGCGGGAGGGGCCGCGCAAACCGTGACATGGCGCCACCGCGCGGCTCAATGTCTTGTTTTGATGTCTGGCGGAGGGTACATTTTGTAACACTGCCGTCTGCACATTTTTGCTGTCTTTTCGTGAGAAAGGAGCAATATAGTGGTTGAGTGAAGTGAAGAGAAACTGAAAGAAACCTGAAATTGACCACATATCTCTGCTGTAGCCTGAGCAAAATGTTTGAGAGCGATTGGAAAAGTTCACACACACAAGAGTGAAAAACAAGAAAAATGAATTTTTAGTATACAACGGTTTTAAATCTAAACAAAAAGTACAAAATAAATTCTCGTAGCCTTGTACAGATTCGTAATTCCATACAAACAGTCCTCAAAATTTTTGATTATAAATTTTTAATAGCTATCAAAATGCTTGTAAGATTTATAGCGAAAAACGTTGGTAGCATGCAGTGGATGATAAAAAGAACGTTAACTATTGATATATCACAAGTTTGTTTGCGTGGCCACCCTCCGCAGCAAGCACAGATATACCTCTTTTGTAAATAATACCGCCTTTTCGTGCTGCAACTTAATTTTTTTCTTACTGAAAGGCATCTCCAGTGGGATAGTTTCCGTGTTTCCTCTCATCTGGTCTGTAGGTGACACTACCACTTTGTTGCCGAAACATGAGTACAATTTTGTATTCCGAACTTTTTCTTTCACACTGTTCACCATGTTTCCCCTTCTTCTTTGTGGCGCACTATTATTTTTTTTGCCACTAGTTATAGCCGATCGTCCGAACACTGTGCTTTTAACAACGTAAATATTATGAGTTCATTAATTGTTTCCTCCTCTTTGGAGGATGCCAACGAAGTATCCCACTGAAGATGTCTTAGAGTAAGGAAAAGGCGAAACGCGTCTGGGAAACACAAATTAAATTGCAGCAAGAAAAGGCGGTTTTATTTACAAATTAAGTATTCATCTATCAGTTTGTAAGGAGTGTAATAGTAAGGAGCGTAAACTACTCGTGCATCAGTTATCTGTTTAATGAACATCATGTTCTTTCGCTTCAAACCTTACATAGCTATTAAAAATTGAGAATCACATATTTTCGGGACTATCTGAATGAGGTTAAGAATCTGTACAGAACTAGAAGAAATTACTTCAGAATTTTTATCTGATTTAAAAATGTGGGATTTTTCTTTTTAAATAATTGTTATCTAATTTTCTTTCTGTAAACTATGTGTGGTATCGTACGTGGTCCAAGCACTTTTGGCTCACGTAGTCCAATGGAACTTGAAAAACAAATAAAAAAAATAGTTTAAAGGCAGTCTCTAAATGATCGGGCGTTTTTCTCGGAAATACAAGAAAAATTTTACTCTCAATCGTACGTTTGAGAAGGAGTGTCGTGAACCAGTTGACGTGTTTACAATATTTAGTCAAACATTTAGTCTTTATCACCAGTAATATAGTGGCAGTTCATCATTAGGCTACCGCTGAGGGAACATCGGTATGTTAAATCTTTGAAATTAAATGGCTAAGATGTGAGAACCCATAATTTGTGTTGCTACATGAGGTACATTCGTTTCCTAGTGCGTGAGAAATTAAATGTTATCACCAAACTTCATTTGTCACACGCCTTCCGGAGTATCTTCTTGCAAGTCGTTCACCCTTGTTCACTGTTGTGGACTGTTTAAAAATATATAATTTTTCACGTATTTACTGATTTGGTTTCATTATTTTCGCGAATGAAGTAGTTAATCAGTGTTCGATCCACCAGATCTGAATACAGTTCTATGATGTAGGTGTCTGCTTGGCAAATAATTGAATTATTTCTTTTTCCCATTGGAAGCAATGATACATTTCCGTGTGCTTCATAAACTCAGTTCGTGTCGCGTAAGTGCTAAAGGCCTTAATCTGCATCGAACAGAATGACTGTCGGATTTCACTGAATCGGGTGACGCGTTCCGAATTGTTTTTACTCACACCGCTTGTGTGACGCAAGACTGGTAAACACGGAGAGTTGAGCTGAGCCACTATTTGTTCTCGTTGTATTTTTATGTTCTGCAGCCGTGATTAGATAACGCTGATACGATGTTTGTTTCCTTCTTGTACGGCAAGAGAGATACGGGAAATTTATTCTGGGCAAGGTAAATACTGGTGTTAGGGCCATATAAGAGTCTTTGCGCCAAGAGCACGCACGCTCCGACAGGTGTCACCAAGTCTTCTGCAAGTACTGTATCATACTTTTCTTTTTTCGCTGCTAGTTTCGCATTGTGCTTCTTGTCAAGCCATATGTGCACAAAATGAAGCTATCAGAAATTGATAATATGATAACACTGACGGATAAGCTTACTTATTTTTTTCCGTTGATGTGCTGTTGCCTTGTTAAGTTAGCAGTTCTTACACGATCTTAACAAACGTTGCAAGTGCAAAATGAAACAAAAATATGTATTAAGAGTATGACTAAGTAGTTCGAGTGATTGGAATTACGTGGATAAGGTTGGCTTTATAGTGTTAATTGCTTTTTTATGTAAGGAAGCTGTTACTGGTCAGAAATATGATTGTTAGCCTTGTCAGTAACTGTATCGATACTATCTCTGGATGGGGATCGATCTGTTATGCTTGACAACTGCTTTTATATATTTAGGTTCAAAATGGCTTTGAGCAGTATGGGACTTAACTTCTGCGGTCATCAGTCCCCTAGAACTTAGAACTACTTAAACCTAACTAACCTAACGACATCACACATATCCATGCCCCAGGCAGGATTCGAACCTGCGGCCGTAGCGGTCGGCGGTTCCAGACTGTAGCACCTAGAACCGCTCGGCCACTCCGGCCGGCTAATATTTAGGGATACGCTGTACGCGTTTGCAGTGACTTCTTCTTATTGTTCTTTATATGTGATTGAGACTCCTGTTTTCGACGTACATTTGTCTTCATAGTTATGATATTGCTTGCTTGTACATCAGCGTGTGTGTTCCTTCCTTCTTTTTCTGCCCTGAGAAGAATTATAAGATTGGTACATATAACTACTCTACAGTATTTCCTATAAGCTGTCTTTACATATGCCAGTTAATGATATTTTACGCATCATGTTTATGATGAAGATGTCTTCTGTGCGAAAGCTAATTTTGAGATCAACGTTAGACTTTCTGCAATGGTATCCTCCGACGAATAAAGTAATGTGCTAACTCAACAAATAGGATTCTGTATGCTCATTAGTTCATTGAAGGTGATGTACGTGAATTAACATCAAACAGTCGAACAACCTAAGCATTCTACGAGTTATGTATTTCTGACGATTTCATTTTCTACAAATTACAGTGAGCGCAAAGCGAAAAAAGTAGCACAAAAAGAGAGATTTGGAGTTTTGGTGGTATTAATATAGCTTCCACGCAGTTTATTGAAAGCTGCAGATGACATAATACAGGAAAAAATTAAAAGTGTTTTTCACTTTTGCGGCAGTAGCCAAAGTGTCCCTCTTTGACGAAAGTGATAAGAAATTGTGGCACAGTTTCCATAAAAGCGTCGAAATGTTCCTTTTCTTGTTTACTTTTTAGTCTTCACAGCCCTACACCTCGGAACCTACAGAATCTTGAGAAGATATTATTACGCGAACTACCAGAACGTTTGGTTTCATCCGAGTCTCGCTTATCGGACTATCGCACGGCGACGGATATAGTTAATTATTCCGATATGGCCTGATAGCGATAAACCGTGGGAGCCATTAAATGATAAGGACGTCATATCCAGTATCCTCTTCCCTGAGATATGGCTTCAAAAAATGCAGAGTTGGATTACAGTGGAGTCATTAACTTAAGTGACTTTGAAATATTATCTACTTTGACTAAGAATATCTTGCGCTAGTATGGGCTCTGTGCCATGCAAACTATTGTGTGCAGTATGTCACTGTATGGTCTGTCATCACTGGTGTATTTCTTTTTTTTCCCTTATTTGATAGAGATTTGTGTCATCGCTGTCGCACCTACGTGTTTCATTCCATTATCTGACGGAAGTAAGTTTTGAACCGTTTTATACAAGGTGACGTAGAAAAAAAATACTTTTTAAAATCGTATAACGTTTTCAAGATGTAACATGGTTCAAATGACTCTAAGCACTATGGGACTTAACATCTGAGGTCATCAGTCGCCTAGACTTAGAACTACTTAAACCTAAGGACATGACACACGTACAGGCCCGAGGCAGAATTCGAACCTGCGACCGTAGCAGCAGAGTGTTTCCGGACTGAAGCGCCTAGAACCGCTAGGCCACGGCGTCCGGCGATGTAACATGAATAATGATAAAAAGCAAGGTGCCTTTCATTTATTTGCAAAGACGAGTATACCTTCATGAATACATAAATACTCCGAAATCAAGATAGGCAAGTGGCGCAGGAAAAATTCGCGTCTGACAGGAAAACAGGCCAAGACACTCGCTATTTCCTTCCAATGCACTATCCATTTTAAAAACATGTGTTTCCTCTGTCTCATTGTATATTTATCGAAGATTCGGTACACTTACCCTACTAGACCGTCATTCCAAATGACGGGGCTAAATTTTGCATCCAGCCATCCAGATTTCAGTTTTCTACGGTTTCCCGGAATTGGTGAAAGTGAATGCCGGGATGGTTTCTTTGAAATAGACGTAGCCTGTTTACTTCCTCATTCTAGTTCAGCTGGATCTTGTGCAAAATTTCTAATGACCTCGTTGTCTACGAGCCATTAAATATACATTTTCCTCGTATATGCTTGACATTGTCAAGGTACGGGGCGCTCTAGATTAATGCAGAAATAGCGAGTACAGCTTCAAACAGCCAAGATCGCATTTGTACAGCCTTTATTGTGATAACTGCCTTCAGCAAACTACTTTGCTGTCATCTGATCTGTAAAGCATAGAGCAGTCTCTTCAAGCACATCTGATACCAGTGTGTTTGAAGATGTTGATCTATGGTTTACAAATGTAGTGATCGCATCGTAGTTGGCTGGAACCGATCATCACAATAAAGGCGATTATTTATTTATTTATTTAACCTGATAAGATTAGGGCCATCAGGCCCTCTCTTACATCGGACCAGTGTTCCACACATGCAGCATTTCACACATCAGAGTTACATCATGACCATAGTCTAAATGAGAATATTAGCTTACTCTAGTGACAATATGAATAAAGAGTAGTGACTAAGACCTAATAAAGTAAATGCGGCAGTATTTTTACAACAGGTGCTATACATACAGATTATGATGAAAGCAATAATAAGCAATAATAATAATAACAGTGAAAAAAATCAAATAATAATGAGAAACATGAGAAGGATTGGCAATAGTAAGGAAGTGTGTAAAGTAGATGTTTACTGGTTTAGCGTGTTCTGGGGAATGGAGATTTAAGGAGGGGGAAAGAGGGAAGTAATGAGGTGAAGTGCATTCATGTACAGAGGAAGGCATTACTGTTGCTTAAATAGATACGTCATTAACTGTTTTTTGAAGCTGGACATGCTTTTAAGTTCTCTAACATAACGAGGGAGGTTATTCCAGAGTCGGGTTCCCGCTACTGCAAAGGACTTGGAGAAGGTGACTGAACGATGCAGTGGAACGGAGAAGATTTCATTATAATGGGAACGTGTGTTTCTGTCATGTTGTTCCGACATGAGCGTTAGGGACGAGGAGAGATATGAGGGACAGTTTACATTTATAAGGCAGTTGATGAGACAGAGTGTATGGAAACAGACGAAAATTGTATCTGACGTCTAATTACAATAGTGACTGCTGACGGCGCCCTCTTAGTAGTTTGTGTTCCTACAGTGAAGCGAGAGATATGGAAGTGATTATGGCTGTTTGAAGTTCTGTTTCTATTTCTTTATTTATTTTCCTGCCTTTCTCGTAGTCTAAGCACTTACCGTTATTACATTCAATGCTCTAATGCTCTCCACACACACAGGACAAACAACTGACGCACTACGAACATGTGCAATTGCCATCGACAAAATGTCGTTCGGATAATAGTATTTATACGAAAGCTGAAACGGTGTAATTTCACCAGGCCTCGTAGCAAAGTGGTGTTTCCGACGGAAAAGAATAATTGAAGTTCTGTTCCTCCCATTCTCGACACGCACATGGGAAAAATATATACCCAAGCTAATGCCCTATGGGGTCGTCTCTTTGAACCACCTTCACACAAACGGCGCATCGACAGTGTGCTACACACAGTATGTTTTACAATTCCTGTCACAGGCTTTAAATTTTAGAGGGGACGTAGCAGATGTTTTCATAAGAAACCCATATCCGGAAACGTACCGTTTGGAAGTAAAATATATTTGAAGATCGTATTATTTTCAAATCTCCCACTTCCCGGTACGTACACAGCGGACACGATGAGCTATGACCTGTATTCTCTACAGCGGCCCTTGACATGGAAAAATTTCGAGTATTCGTCGTCGGGTTCTCTTCTATGTGTCGGAGAACGTCCTCTTCAAAGAAGAGAGCGCTGCGCGTCCTTGGAGCACTAAAGTCAAGTTGCGAGCGTACCACTTTCCTGCAGCCGTTGTTGTAAACAGACGAAAATTGTATCTGATGTCTAATTACAATAGGGACTGATGACGGAGCCCTCTTAGTAGTTTGTGTTCCTACAGTGAAGCGAGAGATATGGAAGTGATTCGATATTTTGAAGCTCATTTTACATTATCAAAACGGTACAGATCCGATCATGAATTCCGCGTTAAAACTTCTTTTACTACTGATCTTCGCTGGGACTGGATCCACAGGTGGGATGAATTCTCTAAATCATTTAGTACTGCCTGCAGCTGCCATTTTTTCGTACAGTTTCGGTTGAAGACCATTAGCACGTATTTTGCAACAAATTCGTTGGTGTCACATTATGAAATACAGGCCTCTACTCCTGCTAACGATTACGAAGTCCGCTCCATAAGACTTATAATGGGGAGAGACATGTTGGGAATTGCTAGAGAGATAGAGAAGCAAAGAAATGGATTAGGGAAAGGACTGGAATGGCAAACTTAATTTAAACTGTCAAGTAAATGACGTTGAGGTAGGTGGGATTTCCGGTGGACCGAGCGGGTTCTCTGCTGGATTCCAGAAGATACGGGGGCTACTCGGTTATTAAAGTCTGATCGGTCGCGAAAGCGAAACCACAGTGAAAATCCGATGAGACTTTGCACTGGTGCGTTGGACAGTGCCTATAATATGCTCGTCGATTGCCTCACGCCGTTCTTTCCTGTTCTGAGCGCACAGTGAGCATGTGTAGATGCCTAGAACAATATTGTCTCCAGAGCTGTATGAATGTCTGATCTCATGCAGTTCTCATAACGTACCTGTCATGCATCTCCTACTTCATGACAGCTGTCAGTCGTACAGTGTAGGGGCAATGAACACGCCCCTGCAGCGTTTTCGATTGGAAGTGTTTGATCACACACCGTACCACCAGGACTTGGCTCCCTTTGAGTTTCAGCTCTCCTCAGATGAACCGCTGGCCATGAAAATAACATTTAAGCACAGACAACACGTTGCAGACCAGCATAAAGAGAGTTAAAGTTATAAAGAATGTAGCAACCAGTCGCGGAAACATAATTTATTTATCTTCTTGCAAAACTGATATCAGTCATCACCAATGATGACTAATGTCAGTCGAAATCAATTTGCGACAAGATAAATAAATTATGTTTCCGCGACTGGTTGCTACATTCTCTATAATTTTATATCCCACCTTATGGAGCCCAACATTCATAAACAGAGTTGGCGGAAAGCACAGGTGGCTGCCTTCTATGAAAGGGGTCTTGGAAAGTTGGTACAACGCTAAGGCAAATGTCTTTAAGTCGGAGCGGCGACTGTGTAGAGAAGTCGGTGGAAGATGTAGCTAATTGTTGCAAACACATTTCTGATTTTCACTGTGGTTTCTATCTCTTGACCTATCGGACCTTAATAAACGAACAGCCCTTAATGAAAAGATAGTGACATAATGGAAAGTGAGTGATGACGGAGAGAAAGGCGTTCTGCTAGAGACGATGATAGATGTAGTCTAAAGGGCGCTTTATCCGGCGGAGGATGCCAGATACGCCCCCCCCCCCTCAGCTCACCCCCCCGTCTCTCCCCCCCTTCATTAGTCACTGTGTCTCTGCCTCTTCCTCTCCGTCTCCTTGTGCCTCTTCCTCTTCCCTTCTCCCTTCTTCTTTGTTCCTTTCCCTCTCCCTCTCTTAATTACTGAATTACAAGCTACTATCTGGACTTACAACCTACACTAATGCATTCGCCAAATGTACTTGGTGTGAAGCAAATAAATGTAGAGGAAGAAAACCCCCTAACGTTGGGCTTAATTGCTGTTATTTAGGCGGCTGGCTTGCTTGCAGGCGGCACCGACAGCGCCAAATGAAATGGAAACTAGCGTATGGCATCGTTGGCCGGGAGCCCCTATTCGGGGAAGCTCGGCCGCCAAGTGCAAGTCTCATTTTATTCGACGCCACATTGGGCGACTTGGGCGCCGGTGATGAGGATGAAATGATGACGAGGGCAACACAACACCCAGTCCACGAGCGGAGAAAATCTCCAACCCGGCCGGGAATCGAACCCGGGCCCGCTTGCATGGGAGGCGAGCACGTTATCGCCCAGCTAAGCAGGCGGACAGTGCCAAATAGGATTAGGGTTAAGCAACATCTTCTGCAAAAACGATAGAAAAGAAGATTAGCGACCGCCCTACTGTTCTCGCTGAAGGTGTGTGGTTGCAGGTACGCCTGACTTCAGAGCCTCCGATCTCTCAAAAGTGTGTTTTTTGTGGAATAGTTTCAGAGACGGCGTTTGTAGTTGGCGGTTTGCACTTGTAGGCTACCGAGGGACTGAATGCCGACTAAATAGTCTTTCTGTCTGAGTACTGGCGCCGGCCGGAGTGGCCCAGCGGTTCTAGGCACTTCAGTCCGGAACCGCGCTGCTGCTACGGTCGCAGGTTCGAATCCTGCCTCGGGCATTGATGTGTGTGATGTCCTTAGGTTAGTTAGGTTTAAGTAGTTATAAATTCTAGGGGACTGGTGACCTCAGCAGTTAAGTCCCATAGTGCTCAGAGCCATTTTTTTTTAGTACTGACTGTATTTACCTCCTAGTTACTGCAAGACGCAAACATCGTTTGGAAATGAAAATGATTGAAATTCAATTCCATGCCTGTCGCCTCGAGCCTCGAGTGCCACACTTCGCCCTTGGCGGAAGATTTAAGCCCTGTCTTACCGCCAGCGCGACACGTAATGCTGACTACATCAGCTTTTGTTGTTAGACTTCTGGAGTACACTTGCTGACGGTCATGTGAAATGTGTCGGACACGGGACATACTTGCAATAATCCTCTGAGCTGCATAAACAGCTCAGCTGCCATTATGACTGTTTTTTAGTACAGCATGTGGTTGCTGAATTTCGTAAGTACCTCATGACGTTGTTCCAAGTAACATCTTCCGATAGACTCAAACGGCTCCGCCGGCCGGAGTGGCCGAGCGGTTCTATGCGCTACAGTCTGGAGCCGCGCGACCGCTACGGTTCTAGGCACTTCAGTCCGGAACCGCGCTGCTGCTACGGTCGCAGGTTCGAATCCTGCCTCGGGCATTGATGTGTGTGATGTCCTTAGGTTAGTTAGGTTTAAGTAGTTCTAAGTTCTAGGGGACTGATGACCTCAGCAGTTAAGTCGCATAGTGCTCAGAGCCATGTGAACCATTTAAAACGGCTCTTTTGTTTTCATAGAAAAGAGAATGACTGAAGGTGAGGCAAAGTCAGCAGGTGTCTAGGAAACTATGCCAACACTGTGATGAACTCTTTCAGAAGTCCCTTGAGGGTTGCGTATCCGTAACAACTGTAACTTCTCAACGAAACAAAATATTTTCAGTAGTTGGTACCACAAGTCTTGTAAATATTTATCGAAAATTGTCACCCTCAGTTGTAATGCAAACCATTATAATTGTAATTTTTATTGTTTCTGACGCTCCTCAGTTGCTTCTATATTATTATTATTCTTATTATTCTTATCTTATTAGAGATATGGCCCTTGCAAGCAACTAAATAGAAAGCTGTCCTTCTTTATTTCATACGCATTACGCATCCTTTCATTTTGGATGCATCCGCAGTAACCTGCAAAACATTATACACATAGTTGAAGTTCCGCATTCCGGTCCTAGACGGATCAATCGTGCTCGACCGACCGCCGTGTCATCCTCTGGCACTCGCGGCTTCGGATGCGCCAGGGAAGGGCACGCGCTCACCACATCGCTCGCCCGGTCGTTGTCGGGTTTCGCGACCTCGGAACCGGTACTTCGCATTCAAGTAGCACATTAGTTGGCCTCACGAGCTGAGTGCACTTCGTTCCTCCCGCCAGCGAAAAATCCCTGCCATTACAGGGAGTCGAACACGGAGCCCGCCGCGTGGGAGTCAGCGGCGCTGAAAATTGTGCTACGGAGGCGGACGTATGTATACACAGTGCCACATTGTCCCCACAGGAGATAGTATTAGTTAAAAGTAGAAGAAAACTACCTGTATATCCGAAAACCAATAGTTGTTGAGATACGGGCCGTTGAAACATCGCAGTTCACAGCCTGCATTTTATTTACAGGTGAGGAAGAATTCACAAGACACGACACAGTAAATTACCACAACATGCACGTGTCGACAGGTGCAAGTCCTCGAGCAGCCGTGGAGGTGAGCCATCAGGACCGCTCCAGTATCAGTGTATGGACAGGAATTGTCGGTGACACAGTCGTAGGTTCATACACGTTACCAAACAGATTAACAGGTGCTGTTTATCATCGAGTTCTGCGGGATGGAGAACGTTACTATTGCGGCAAGAGAACCGCCCTTTTTTGTACAGATCGTGCGCCATTGCCTCACTGAAACGTTAGGAGTTCTGCTAGCATAGCCTCCCCTTTCAATGGACCTGAATCCGCTTTATTTCTGGCTGTGGGTGTGCGCCCAACCCATCGGCTACGTGCAGACGTTACAGAAGCGTGTGACTTTAGCGTGTGATGCAATCCGAATGGAGTCATGTGTATTTGAAAGAATGCATGATGCAGTGTGAAGATGTAATAAAACACCTTATGATGGCGTTTATTGTATGACTAGCAGTTTCGGTGCTTCAGTGCAGTATCATCAGGCCTTAGCAGATGCTTAGGGGGTTAACACCACGCGTATACTCGATGCATCTGTGGCCTAAATCTATAACTGCATTTCGCAGACTGCCTGTAACCGCGATGTTGTCTGTCAAACCAAGAGAGAACGTTGCGGTTGCAGGTAATGTGATGCGTCGTGTATACGCATGGTGTTAACCCCCTCAGCATCTGCTAAGGCCTGAAGATGCTGCACTGAACCACCGAAACTGATAGCCATACAATGAACAACATCTGTAGTGTTTCCTTTTGTTACATAATTGAACGGCTGAAGTCCCCTGGACCTCCAATGACAAGAATGAATGTAAAGTGAAGATGGGCAGAAGGATATGTCAGGATGTGTGGTAACACACGCAGCACTGTCTATAGTGTCTACTTCCACGCAACAGAGAGATGGAAATCAGAAAGAGGACTGATTAGCCCATATCTCAACAGGTATTGGTTTCCGTACATATCATTAGAGAAAGCTTTCACTGCTACCTCCTATAGGAATATCTGACACTGTTATTTAAATACCTAGCTTAAAAAACGTGTTATATAATATTTCTAGGTATGTCTTTTCCTTAGTCTTCTTATTGTTACATAAGAAAAATATTTTCTAGCGTAATTTTCGTACAAGTCAATTACCGTTGATTCTGCTTACGATGTTTTGAGATATTGTTATCACTAATGTGTCGTTCGAACTGTACCTGTGTTTTGCGCACCTCAGGATGTCTGATTTTCGCCTTTTTTTTTAAAAAAAACCATGTGTTAGTTGTATGTATTAACTATTTGTAGCGTTGTCACGGTCGCTGTGCGTTTTTCACTTGTCTTTTGTTTGCGTCGAGGTGTTTGTACGAAGTTTTATATTCGTTTGGTTGCTACATAGGTGCGTGAGTTGTTGTGGGTGGTGGGGGATAACTCTGGGAAAAGATAGAATTTGAACGAAGTAAATCGCAAATATTATTATTACCATTATTTACCCTTTTGATATGGGTAGAAGTATCAGTGCTAGAGAGACTGAGTAAGTTGTATGTCTGGTTATGTTCTGCGTCTCAGTTTGTTACTGTTTTAGTGTCTAACGTGATTAGATTGTTGTTAATTACATTAACGTCATCATTTATTAGTTACTTGTTCATTCCAAGAGCTCTTTGTAATTTAAAGTTTTCCCGTAATGTTACGAGAGTTCTCGTGCGACTGTTTTCTTCAATAATTTTGATGTCTTGTTTCATGTGACGAGGTGACTTACGTTATTTGCTCAACATGCACAAAAGTGACGGACACAAAATTTCTTTGATATCAAAATCGTCTCTATGAGTCTGGGATTGAGGGCTGTATCATCTGGTCTTTTTGGAAAGATGAGACGCCACATGTTGAGCGATAGCGCCATGGAACTGCGGCGCATATAGCGAGGGGATAGAGAGGGAGACCCGTTTACTCCCGCTGGATTTCAGCCGGCAACCCCTGCGGCTTATTTAATTGTGACTCATGCAGTATATATGCAGATGCAAGGGGGACCCAGCCTGCGAAGTTTAGCTGCCCTAGGTCCGGGTCAACCGCTGCAAGTTTCGTAATATGAGCACAACCGGACGATATGCATGCGGCGAACGGCAGACCGTAATTGGACGACTTTGACCGCTTAACTTACTGAGCGAGGATGGAAGGGAGCGGGATCAGTGACGGAAGGGGTGGAGGCAGGGTGGGCCGGCTCCAGTCTTATTACTCTGCAGTGGAGGGTGCGCCGTAACTGAAGGCTTGAAAGCACAGTTCCAGAAGCAGGTCGCGCTATGTGCGGTTGCATGCATGCGTTTCTGGTGTAGAGACGCGGTGTTGTAGCAAGTCGTGTACACACAAATCACGCGCCCTATGTGCAGCGTGGTAATCGTACGCACTGATGCGAACACATGTTCGAAACGGTTTCGAAAAGAAGTTATCAAGCTGGGCAGAGGAAGAAAGAGTGCACCGTTCCTGCTCAGTTGAAAGCAGTTGTGGGGAAGAAGGTATGTATGTACCCTTTGGGCAAGAATAATTTAGGCTGTTTAGGAAACAATGAATGTGAACTGTAGCCGGATGATCTTCTACCACTAGATGACTATTCACTGTGTGCGATTAGGAATATACTTGAAGCTGCATCGTACCTACTGCAAACGTTACCCAGATATGCATGAAATGCATGCGCAACTGCGAATTTGGACAACCATCACGTGTAAGAGTTCTGTTCAAAAAATTCCGGAAATTTGTCCACAATTATTTTCTGCGCTTACGTTTTACTTATTGTGCGTGATCTCCTTCGAAATAATCTCCTCCATAACTTATACACCGATCCACGTCCGGAAGCAATCGTGGTATGCCTCTTGCTAGATAGCGCGAAGCGCCGTCTGCGAATATTCTTTTTCTCGTCTATCGTTGCACATCTTCCTCGTTTCAACGGGGATTTCAACTTTGAGATGGAATAAAAAAAACCACAAGGGCCTAGTCTGGAGCGTACGGAGAATGAGTCAGCGCATTGATTTCGTTTTTTGTGCTATAGTCACGAATCAACAGGGATGAAAGTGCGGGTGCGTTATCGTGTTGCAAGAGCCATGAATTCTCTCACCGCATTTCACGCCGTTTCCTTGTCACATTTGCTCGAAGGCATCGCAACACGTCCCGATAGTAACATCGATTAACAGTTTATCCCTTTGGCACTACGTCATGAAGAACTGATCCTTCAAAGTAAAAAAAAAAAAACTGTCAGAGTGGCTTTGAAATTTGACCTGACCTGAGGGGCTTTGTTTGGTCTTGTAGAAACTTTCACAAGGTCGATATTTTCTGGATCTGTTGTGGCTGTGTGTCAGTAGATCGTTTTCTTCCAGATAATTCATAATGTTCGAACACTGCGTATGCTCAAAAATCCTACTGCAGAGAGATGTCAGTGATAGAGCTCTATAATTTCAGCGGATTGTTTCCACTTCCTTTCTTATACATGGGTGTGAAATGTGCAGCTTTCAGGTCGTTACGTCCGGACCTTTCGTGGAGCAAGCGGTTTTACGTGATGAATGATTTGCTAAAGATGGAGCTATTTCAGCAGCATACTCCGAAGGGAAAAAAGACAACCTAACTGGTATACTATCTGAAACGGAAGATTTGATGTATCAAGTGATTTAAACTGCTTCGCTACACCGGGGGTATCTAATAATTTACTCGTGTTGACAGCTGTTCTTGATATAAATTCTGGAATATTTACTGTATCTTCTTTGGTAAATGAATTTTGGAAAAACATTGTTTAGTAACTCTGGTTTAGTGGCGCAGTCATTAGTAACATTGCCATTGCTATCGCGCAGTGAAAGTGTTGATGGCGTCTTGCCGCTGATATGCCTTACCTACAACCAGGATCATTTTGGTATTTTTGTCAGACTTCGAGACAAGAGTGCCGTTGTGCAAGCTATTGAAAGTAGCTCGTACTGAAGTCCGCTCTGAATTTCGAGCTTCTGTAAAACATCGCCAATCTTGAATACTCTGCTTTCTTTTAAATGTGACATGCTTTCTCTTTATTAACATATTGAATTTCCCAGTCGCAAGTATGTTCTTTATGGACATATGTTCAAACCAGAAAGCCCGTGCGACAGGATACAATTATCAAGCGAAATTTGCAATGGGACTGAGGACTACATGGCACAGAGGACGCATTATATCTTGTTGGATGCAGAAGTAATGCAGGCATACCGCAGAGAAGAGTGTTGGGACCCTTTTATATTAATGATCTTTCAGACAGTGTGAATAGTAACCTCGGAATTGTCGCAGATGATGTAGTTGTCTGTAATAAAGTACTGTCTGAGATAAGGTGCACAAATATTGAGTCAGATCGTGAACACATTTCAAATTTGCGAACAGACTGTCAACTTGCTTTAAATCATAAATGCAAAATTATGCACTTCACAAAAACAGGAGAGGGGGGGGGGGGCAGAAGGGACCGGTGTATCCTATGACTGCAATCTCAGTGAATCACACGGTTGAAATTGGTCAACTTCTGCAAATATCTAGGTGTAGGGATATCGAATGTAGAGATGACATAGGCTCATTTTAAGATACGTAGAATAGTAGAATAGTAGAATAGTAGAAAAAAATGAAATGCTTCTACGAAGATTACAAGACTATCGTGCGATCCACCTGGAATATTACTCAAGTGTGTTGAGCGCATACCAAATAGGACTAACAGGGAATGTTGAACGTATACAAAGGAGGACAGCACGCATCGTCACAGATTTATTTGATCCACGGGAAGGTGTCATGGAAATCCAGAAGAAACTGAGCTGACAGACGCTTGAAGGCAGACTTACACTGTCCCTTGAAAGCCTATCTACAAAGATTCAAGAATCAGCTTTAAGAGACGAATCTAGTAATACACTGTAACTGCTACATGTCGCTCCCGTAGATATCGTGAAAGCAAGGGTAGGCCAATTACAGTGCCCACGTACATGTTCAGTCAGTCATTCGTCCTGCGTTCCCTATTTGAGTTGAAAAGCAAGAAGCCCTAATAACTGGTACAATGGAAAGTGTCATCTGCCATGCACTTAACAGTGGCTTGAAGAGTGTGGACCTAGTTTTAGATATAGATTTGTCGTAATGAGAAGAACTTCACAACAAAATATAAGGCACGGGGTACCATATAAAGCAAATTATACAAAGGTAAGCGAGAAAATATGAAAAAAAATGCCTTTTGGTACCAGAAGCTCCCTTTTGGTATACAGTGCGCGTGTACACAGACACGTGTTATCCCTGGCGTATGGCCAACTTGGTTTCAGGTATAGTCAAGAGGAAATATTTATAGGTATTCATTTGTCATTTTGCCTGATTTTTCTTTTGGTAGACACATAAACTACTGCAAACATAAACGTATGGTGCATAAGGCAACCGCTTCTGAATGACGTGGAAGAGAGGAAATCGGTTTTTCAGTATCTTGTTTATCGCTCCGACTGTTGAGCAATACGAGGTTTAGGCATGTCAGTTGGCTCCTGCTATATGCAGCTGGTGTGACTGATGCCATCGCGAGACTTATCATGTTATGCAACGTCTTTATTTGCCTGTTACGACTGTTCACACAAGATACGTTGCATTTGCGTGACAGGTGTATTCCCGGTCCCGTGCACAGGGGAATTTGCGAGTGGTGGCATCCTGCTAATTGTGTGCTTTGCTGCCCTCAGTTCTGAGTTACTTCAGATAGGCAAGAAGCCGTAGTTTTTCTGGAAAGTCCACTGTCTGTTTCCGTCCCATTCTTTTCCAGTTCTCGCATTTACCTACATTCGCTGTCTTATTTATTGTTCGGCTGATTGTAACACTGGAAGCCTGATGTCCACAGTCACGTAGATCCTACACACTAACTTGGTTGCCACTTCCCTCAATGATTTTAGAAATTCCCAAAGAATGTTTGAGTTCTTCAGTCTTGTCTTGTTCTGCGTTTGTCAGAGATATTAAGTATACTCTTTCCACCTGTCTGCTCTCTACTTCGCATTTAACAACACAGTTGTTTTGCAGTCTTAATGGTTTTACCGTTTCTTTTGAATTTTCCGTTATTTATTTTGACTTTCATGAATTATTCCGAAGATCATTTTCGTTTAATTTCTTCTCATTTTCATAGCAGTTATTTTTCTTTAGTTTTCTTGCGATTGCTATTGCTTTCGTTCCTAAGTGAATCATAGTGCTGAAATGTTTTCTTGCTTTTTAATGTTTTTTTTAAATTTGTGTGATTTCCTCTTTCGTCCACTAAGTGAAGTAGTTTGCCAACATTATCCTTCTTTTTTTCTGTATTTGCCTTACAAACTGCCGGCCGCGGTGGTCTAGCGGTTCAGGCGCTCAGTCCGGAACCGCGCGACTGCTACGGTCGCAGGTTCGAATCCTGCCTCGGTCATGGATGTGTGTGATGTCCTTAGGTTAGTTAGGTTTAATTAGTTCTAAGTTCTAGGCGACTAATGACCACAGATGTTAAAGTCCCATAGTGCTCAGAGCCATTTGAACCTTACAAACTTATTTGATTACCAAGTTTTGGAGATGCACAAGCTTCCTCGTTGGAAACTACTTTGATGTTCAGTATCGGAGTATCTATAACATGAGATAACTTCGAGCTAGTCAGTAATCGGTGTCGGATACCAAATGGTATTTACGCTGCGGCTAGACAGGCTGACTCCAGATGAAGACATGATAAAACACTGCACGCATTTACTGAGGTTTTTGTGTTACGATTCCTTGCTGCCAATATCGTATTATTCACTTTTCTTTTTATTATCTACTTCAGAAATTGGTCTATTAATAATTGTTACATTACCGAAACGCTAATCGCTAGAAAAATTGAAATTAATATAATTTGGTCTGATAGTTTTAAATACTGAAAAAACTGACGAGAACTTAACTCCTCTAAAACCAGAAGACTCTGTACCCAGAAGGGTAGTTTGCGAGAGAATATTTGGTGTTGTTCTGTTCGTGTTATTTATGGAGGAGGACGGTTGGTACTTGGGAATATACTAATGTCGGAGTTTAGTGGTTGGGACGCATGGGATTTTGGATAGGTATAACCAGCATGTAGGTGAGGCCGTGGTCATACGGGGGAAACACTAGAAGAGGATAGGAAGCGAAGCCCTAATGTTGAGGAGAGTGATTTAATTGTGAGAGTATTAAAATTACGTAAGGAAAGTATCAGGAGAATCTGTGTATTTAGAGCTGAATCGATGTGTTTGTATAGATGCGATACGTTATTACGACTGGATAGTAGACAGGAAACAAGGGGGTTATTTGAGTTTGAGGGTTGTGTAGGGTATCTGGAGATGTTCAGTAATTGTGGAGGTGGAGAGGAGAGTGATGGTTTGATAAAGGATTCGCGTAAGGGAGGACAAAGCTATACGGAAGGAAAAAGGGGGGGGGGTGGAGGTTTTGGCGTTCAACGGTTACGAGAGAGCGATACAACTGTGGACCAAATTCCAGGCTACAGTGGCATAGCGGAGGCTGCTACGAATCAAGACATTGTAGGTCTGAAGGACAGTGAAGGGTTTCAATACCCATGTTCGACTGGTTAGTAGTTTTAATCCGTTATGGACATTCTGTTGGATGATTAGTTGAGGGTGGTGTCTTCATGTTAGTTTGCAGGCGAGGCTTAGTCGTAGGAGTCTGAAGTGTGATATTTAACTGGATAGGGCAGCTGTAAATGGTTAGGAAAGAGTCATGGAAGTTGGGGTGCTTTGTACTGTAACTATTGTCTGGGGGTTTGGATTACGAGAGGCACCTCGAAAAAATCAATCTCCAACAATGGATCTTGGTGATAGTGCTACAGTGGAGTCGCGGTAAGGAGATCCATGATAGTTAGCGGCGCTATTGCCAGTTTCCAACTGCGTAGCACTAACGGCACTTGATTACTGACATTGGCAAATAATGCGATAGGCATAAGCTTCTGAAGAAGGGCTATAAGTGCATGAAACTGCTAAAGAAATTAAATTTCTTTTATGCAACTCGTTGCTTATTATTTCGTTATATACCACTACAGTTGCTGAAGATGCATAAAATACTAAATAAAACAAAAAATTAATTACGTAAGTTTACTTTTTCTAGGTGATGAGTGAAACCTTTTTGGTTCTGCAGGGTGACAACTATTGAACTATACGAAAAAACCGCAGATTAGTTACAAATTACGGCGTACACACACACTTGATTCAACACGTAAACGTCACTACAGATATTCGGATGTAGGTTATGACACATTCGGTATGCCTGTCATCGTTAGCGATGATGTGGCGCAGAAAAAAATGATTCAAATGGCTCTAAGCTCTATGGGACTTAACACCTAAGGTCATCAGTCCCATAGACCTAGAACTACTTATACCTAAGCAACCTAAGGATATCATACACATCCATGCACGAGGCAGGATTCGAACCTGCGACCGTAGCAGCAGCGCGGTTCCGGACTGAAGCGTCTAGAACCTCTCGGCTACAACGGCCGGCTGTGGCCCAGACTAATAGCGAAATTCTTCATGAGACTCGGAAGTGTCGGAACATCGATGCTGTCGATTACCTCCTGAATGGCTGTTTTCAACTCAGTAATGGTTTTGGGGCTATTGCTGTACACCTTGACTATAATATAGCCCCACAAAGAGAAGTCAGATGTGTTCAGATCCGGAGAATATGAGGGCCAATCGAGGACCACGCTAGTGGCCTCTGCGTACGCCGGAGCCAGAATGCAGCTCCCAAAGTGCTCCAGGACATCAAGACATTCTCCTGCTTTGATGGAGTCGGGCTCCGTCTTGCATGAACCACATCTTGTCGAAATCAAGGCCACTTTGGATTATAGCGACTAATTTACCTTCCTAAACCTTTGACGTACCGTTAGGTAGTCACTGTGCTATCAAGGAACACCACACCGATTATTCCGTGACTGGACACTGCACACCATACAGTCACCCGTTGATCGACAAGCGGATTCTAAGTCCCCTAAATGCGCCACATTTGCGAATTGACGAACGCATCCAAACGAAAGTGGGCTGAACCGTGAATTTAAACTTTCAGACTTTTTCTTAAAGAATTTACTTTATTTACTAGCGATTCATCAAGAACATTAACACATTTAATCACACTAGGTGAGCGTGGAAGTAGTTGCCAGGTAGTAACTGGTGGAAAATAAAATTGCCTTTAACAAAAGTGAATTTTATTCCTAAAAATCTTTTCAAAAACAGATTAAGAAAGCACCCTCTAAATATCAAGTTACAATTATTCAGAGGCAGAATAACAATTATTTATTTTTATTTTATTTTGTTTTATTTTTTTATTCAGTAAGAGCCTTTGGGCTGAGAAGCTTCCGCTCCCTTTCAACACGGCTGTAATCACGCCCGCTCAGAACGACCTCTGAAAAACTACACTGGTGCAAATCTGCAACACACCAGATTACTTTAAACTAAAAATTTTAACAACTCACACATTAACACATTAACTATACACCCCGTAAGAGGGATGGAAATGGTACAAACACTCACACTAAAATATTATTTGCCATCAAAAATGCAATTTGTTTTTAAAAGGGCTCTTACGGTGGAGGGGGTGGCAACTTTATAAAAATGACTATTTAAATAAAACCCGTGAAATTCAGACTTACATAAGGTGTACAACATGCTCTACATTACACATATACCGCCTCGCAAGATGATAGGCAAGATAAAACAATATTTCAGGAATTCGGCCTTTACCTTAATTCGTTAACACCGAATCCGACAAACATGAGAGGCGCACCTATTAACGTACGACAGACAGACAGACACTAACTGGCTAACAAATGCGGACGAGAGACAGACCAAGAAAACAAGTAGAATTTAAAAACTAAATGACACAAATCTCCAGTCACTTAACTTCTGATAAGCTGCGATTTCTGGCGAAGACCTGGCACAGCACCCCCAACGCTCTCCCGAATTGTCCGCTGCCAGCCGCTTCAACGGACGCAGGAAAGCGCGCCGATCTCCTGTGTCACGGCGTCGCAGCTCGCCCCGGCCAGCCCGATGTCGTGGTTTCACTCCTGTCAACCGCGAAGCCAGTACCCCTCGCTATACGCCGTGGCCCACTGGACTCACGTGGCGACCTCACATGCGCGGCGCTCAAGATGGACAAGTCGTGCTGGGTCCCAGTGCGTGAAGGACCAACCCGATCGATCCGACCGCCAATGACCATTGCCCTAAACAACTCGAGCAGACTGGCGGCCAAACACACACCAGCACTCCGGACAACAGACAGACGCTGACTGTCCCACACTGATCCGGCTGACCAACTAACCAGACTCGCCGAGACTGACGGACTGCGCTGGCTGACCAACTTCCTCTGACTGACCGACTGAGTTACTGCTCCTCTGCCGAGCTCATGGCGCCCCTTAAATGCACGTGAACAGGAAACTTTTTACCTTTCCCACCAGAGGGAGACACCAAAGCTGCGATTGGCACAGCGGCGCCACCGCCAGAAACGGAGGGCGACTGCTTCACACTACGCGCTGCGGCGCGCTTTTCAAAACAGCAATTTTTTACTACGGCTCATGGGCTTCAACACGAAACCAAACCGCACATACCGTACTAATTGCCGTCATGTCCCGCGGCAACCATGCAGTTCGAACGTCCTAAGTTCCGCAGTTACGACGATTTTATTTCTTCCAGTTCAGTAGTTGTCACCCTGTACACCTCGCAGTGTCTGGCCAGAGCCCCCGTTTGACGGCGCCGTCTCTGGTGTTGCAGCTATGGAGAGCGAGGCGGAGCGGTCGAGCGGCTCTGCGGTGAGTCCGTTCCCCAGCCTGGCGCCGTCGGTGGCGTCGACGTCGGCGTCTGCGGGCCCGAGCGCGGGCGTCGCGGCGCTGACCGCCTGCAGCCCGTACTTCCTGGACTCGGCGCTGCCCAGCGACAGCGACCACAACTATGACCACGACCACGACCACCACAGCTCGGAGGAGGAGCTGGAGGTGATCAACAGCTGCCCCGCCGCCGTGGCGCCCGCCAGCAGCGACTCGCCGCCGGAGGCCGCGTCCTCGGGCTGCCGCCTGCCCGGCGGGGGCGGCGGAGGCGGCGGCGGGGGCGGCAGCGGGAGCGGCGTGAGGCCCGCCTCCGGCGCGGGCGCCCTGCTCGTCACGGTGCGCAGCGGCAGCGTCACCGTGCCCGAGAAGCGCAAGTGGTCCCAGGTGAGAGCACAGTGTTATCCACTACCTGCTGCTTCTGACAGCGCTCCCAGCCGATGTGAAGTCGCCACTGTGCATCTCCAAACGTTGGCGAGGTTCTCTGTTCCACTCTTCCATGTCTTCTCTATTCCACTCTTTCATCTCTTTGGTCTCACTGGTGTGCCGATTGCACACTCTAACCTTATATACCAGTAACAGAACCGGTTTATAGTTGCAACACTTCTTTATTGATTACACGTACACATGAATCCATCAGTAGTAATAATGAATTAACAGCATTTGCATATCTAGGCCCTCTAATATGAAAAAAACAAATAATTAAATATATTTGAATTTTTTTTCAATTTTAATCTGATAATTATATAATATAGGGTGAGTCACCTAACATTACCGCTGGATATATTTCGTAAAACACATCAAATACTGTCGAATCTATTCCCCAGACCGAACGTGAGGAGAGGGTCTAGTGTAATTGGTTAATACAAACCATAAAAAAATGCACGGAAGTATGTTTTTTAACACAGACCTACGTTTTTTAAATGGAACCCGTTAGTTTTGTTAGCACATCTGAACATATAAACAAATACGTAATCAGTGCCGTTTGTAGCATTGTAAAATGTTAATTACATCCGGAGATACTGTAACCTAAATTTGACGCTTGAGTGCCACTCCTCCGCTGTTCGATCGTGTGTTTCGGAGAGCACCGAATTACGTAGGGATCCAAAGGGAACCGTGATGGACCTTAGGTACAGAAGAGACTGGAACAGCACATTACGTCCACATGCTAACACCTTTTTATTGGTCTTTTTCACTGACGCACATGTACATTACCATGAGGGGTGAGGTACACGTTCGACGGGCGTTTCATAGGACGTGGAGGACGCATAAATTGGCCAGCCCGTTCTCCTGATCTTACACCTCTGGACTTCTTTCTGTGGGGTACGTTAAAGGAGAATGTGTACCGTGATGTGCCTACAACCCCAGAGGATATGAAACAACGTATTGTGGCAGCCTGCGGCGACATTACACCAGATATACTGCGGCGTGTACGACATTCATTACGCCAGAGATTGCAATTGTGTGCAGCAAATGATGGCCACCACATTGAACATCTATTGGCCTGACATGTCGGGACACACTCTATTCCAGTCGGGAAGAAGCCGAGATGGTGTTTGTTTACGACCGAGCAGATGGAAACGGTCAAAGTGCAGCCCGGCTATACCAAAACAAGTACGCTCGCTGACACCTATCGCACAACGTTTCAAGCCCCGGCGGCTGAGGTGGCCGAGCGTTTCTAGACGCTACAGTCTGGAGCCAAGCGACCGCTACGGTCGCAGTTTCGAATCCTGCCTCGGTCATGGATGTGTGTGATGTCCTTAGGTTAGTTAGGTTTAATTAGTTCTAAGTTCTAGGGGACTGATGACCTCAGAAGTTAAGTCGCATAGTGCTCAGAGCCATTTGAACAAACTCTCTCTTCTCTCCGCTGAACTCGTAAACATCACCAAACACTTCCAGAGAGCATTTTGTACTGCCCAGCAATGCGTGCTGCGTAGATTTACACGTTTTTAGTTTGTGAATTTTGCGTCCACAGTAAACAGTATCGTCTCTTAGGAAGACCTGACGTCTGTTATAAACAGTTTGGTAATTAAAGGACGTAGCTGGAAATGGCCTTCACGCAACTGCTGAATTGCAGTGAATAACACATTGGTTCACTAGTCGAAAGACGTTTTGCCGACTCTAGCTTCTGTTGCAACATATGACATACTGGCTTGAGGGTATGTAGAAATGCATGCTGCGTCGTTTCGCATCTTTTCGTAGCTTGTCGTGCCAAGCACTCTTTGATAATAGATTTTTACAGATTCTAGCTCATGCCCCATGACCTGACACATTTCGAAAATTAGTTAGCTGCATCTCTTCCGACATCTGAACCGTTGAAATCCTCTTCACCAGAGAATGAAAATGAAAAGCAACGAACCCTGTCAGGGTCTTAAAAGCAAGAGCTTTCTAAGAGACGCCAATGGGAAAGAGGCAGATGTCTGACATAGGTAAGTGGAAGCAAGGTCAGACATTGCTTGGACACCTGTGGTTGTCGCCCACGTACTCCCAAGAAGGGAACTCCCATTGGGAAACTATTCTTTATTTGCCCTCTCGCCTACTGATCAATTTGGCGTGGGTGACCGCCTTCTAGGAGCGTAGATCCCGCCAGTGGGCCATCGAGACACACAAACGTCTCAACCATTTTAAGGTGGTTGGAGAAAGAGCGGCGTATGATTGGGAAAAAGGAAGAAGTTGAGGAAAAACGAAGGATTAAGGGTTTGGAATGTAAATGTCACAAAGGCCGTTGAAGAAAAAGAGCTCGAAAAACATGATGCAGAATAAAACACGTGAAACTGGAGAGGAGTATAAGCGAAAATGGAATCAAACCAAACAAATAACGGGGGTAGCACAACAAGAGCCACTGTTTCATTTTATAACAAAAGTAGAACAGGATATACCGGGTGATAAAAGAGTCAGTATAAATTTGAATACTGAATAAATCACGGAGTAATGTAGATAGAGAGGTACAAATTGACACACATGCTTGGAATGACATGGGGTCTTATTATAACCAAAGAAAATACAATCGTTCAAAAAATGTCCGTCAGATGGCGCTTTATCTGATGAGAATAGTAATAATTAGCATAACAAAGTAAGACAAAGCCAAGATGATTTTTTGTAAATGAAATGCTCAATATGTCCACCATCATCCTCAACAATAGCTGTAGTCGTGGAATAATGTTGTGAACAGCACTGTAAAGCATGTCTGGAGTTACGGGGAGGCATTAGCGTCGGATGTTGTGTTTCAGCATGCCTAGAGATGTCGGTCGATCACGATACACTTGCGACTTCAGGTAACCCCAAAGCCAATAATCGCACGGATTGAGGTCTGGAGACCTGGGAGGCCAATCATGACGAAAGTGGCGGCTTAGCACACCATCATCACCAAACGACGCGCGGAAGAGACCTTTCACGCGTCTAGCAATATGGGGTGGATCGCCATCCTTGATTTTGGTTCTAATAAAACCCCATGTCATTCCAAGCATGCGTGTCAATTTTTACTCCTCTATCTACATTATTCCATATTTTACTACGTTTTCAAATTTATACAGACTTTTTGATCATCCCGTACATGAAAGTCAAACTTTTACCTATAATCTAATGAAAAACTTAAATATAGCTTACAGATATTACAGAACTAAATATAATTAACAAATATTAGTGGAAAGAATTTTATAAAAAATATGTGGCAAATTAGAACATTCAAAACTGAAGGAGAAGGAGTTCACACTGTGTAACTGTACTGTTGATTCAGTCACAGTAGAACGACTGGAAGTATCTTTAAAAAGGATGAAATACAGGAAAGCATGTGGGCCAGATGGTGATAAAACGAAACAAAAAGCAGCAGAAATGAGATTTTTCAGGAAAGTTAGGTGATAACAGGGAAGATTATACAAGAAATGAGTGCGTTAGGAATCAAGTAGATATTTGCAAGATTAATAAAAAATATTGAAGGAAATAAAAATTACGAAGAGATCACCTACACAGAAACAGTGCAGAGAGAATCCCACTTTAGGCATGATGTGCCATCAAAGAGGAATAAGAGACATACGAAAACCAGAACTAGGTGGCGGTGAAAAGTGAGACTGACAGGGCACAAATGACTAAACCTTGAAGTGCAAAAGAGGAAGAAGGAGAACGTGAAGGCTCAGCTACTTGAGAAAAAATTCCACTGGGAACGTGAAAAATCGTTACAGGACTGAAACGCTCTTTTCAAGCGGTTTCGAATATCGGTAAAAAGTCTGATGTTTCAGTTTATAAAAAGAATTGTAGTGCTTCAGCGAAGTGTCACTAATATAGAAAATTGTTTGTCACTTTCTGTGCTATAATTTTTCGGAATCTTCGTTTCGACACCTAGAACCGATTTCAAAATATTCGGAATTTTAATGGTCCACCTTGAGTATTCGAACATTACTGAACGTTGCGACCATTAATATACCATAGTTCCATGAATCAGTTAGAAGATGCCACATCTAGAAGCTGAATGTATTTGAGTGTGGGAAAGGAGAATGCTGGTGAGCTTAACAAAGACGTTGTCAGGGATAAAATACACGGAGCGAAAGGCTATCTGCAATTTGTGCAGATGTCAGACTGAATAAATGGGAATCCAAAGACACTAGTTGAGAACTAAGTGAGACAGGGTCGTAGCTTATTCCCCATGTTATCAATCCGTACGTTGAGCAGGTAGTAACGTATACGAAGGAAATGGAACTGAAGTTCAAGGAGAAGATATAAAAATTTTAATATCACTGTAATTCTATCAGGGACGACAAAAGACTTGAGAGATCAATTTAGCGAAATGGATAGTGTTTCGGAAACATCACCAATAGTAAAATAAGGTTAGTGGAATGGTTCAAATGGCTCTGAGCACTATGGGACTTAACTTCTGAGGTCATCAGTCCCCTAGTACTTAGAATTACTTAAACTTAACTACCCTAAGGACATCACACGCATCCATGCCCGAGGCAGGATTCGAACCTGCGACAGTAGCGGTAGCGCGGTCCCAGACTGTAGCGCCTAGAACCGCTCGGCCACCCTGGTCGGCTAAGGTTAGTGGAGTGTAATCGGATCAAATTAGACGATGGTGAAGCAGAATAACCAGTAGATGAAGTTTCCTCTTTGGGCGCCGAAATAACAGATTATGTCAGAAATAAAGATTATATCAAATGCTGACATGCAATAGTAAGAAATACTTTTCTGGAAAAGAGATGTGTTAACACCGAATATAAAGTGTTGAAAGTCGTTTCTCACAGCATTTGTATATAACGTAGAATTACGTGTTATAACACAAGTACCCGTCAGATCACCCAGTCGCTGTCTAGGTCTTCCGATCGCTGTTGGCAAGTGGGGTGCACTCAGTCCTTTTGAGACCAGTTGATTGAGGAACAGTGACTCCGGTCACGAAAAAGGGCAAAGGCCGGGAGAGCGGTGTGCTGACCACATGCTCCTCCATATCCGCATCTAGAGACGCCCTATCGGCGGAGGATGACGTATCGTTGGGCCTTCCGAGCCGCATTGGGACATTACTTCATGAAATGCTAAACGCCTCGGGAGACTGAAGAGAAGCTTGATAAACATTACGGTGACTCTGCAACTTCGATTAGAACAGTTTATGAGTGGTTTCAAAATTTTCGGAGTGGCCATATGGGCACAAGTGATGCTGAACGTTCTGGACGCTCTGTGGAGGTTACGACTCCAGAAACCATGGATAAAATCGATGATATAGTGATGGATGACAAAAGAGTTAAGGTACGTGAGATTGCTAGTGCTGTGGGCATCTCCAATGAATGAGTACATAATATTTTGCATAAACACTTGGACATGAGAAAGCTATCCGCAAGATGGGTTCCGCGGTTGCTCACGCTTAACCAAAAACGGAATCGTGTGAAGTGCTACAAGGATGATTCTCAGCTATTCACGAAGAATCTGCAGGACTTTAAGTTTCGTTTCGTCACTGTGGGTGAAAGATGGATAGATTACTATATTCCTGAGACCAAACAACAATCTAAACAATGGGTTACCAAGGGAGAATCTGCACCAAAAAAGGCGAAGACCATTCCTGCGGCGGGAAAGGTTATGGCGACTTTCGTTTGGGATTCACAAGGGATAATTCTCATCGCCTATCTGGGAAAGGGTTAAACTATTATATGTGCATATTATTCATGGTTATTGGACCGTTTGAAAACCGAGCTGCAAGATAAACGTAGGTGACTGGACCGCAAAAAAGTCTTTTCCATCACGAAAATGCACCAGCACACACCTCAGCAGTTGTGGTCGCAAAATTAATGGAAATAGGATTCCAACTCGTTTCACGTCCCCCCTATTCTCCAGACTTGGCTCCCTTGGACTACTGTTTGTTCGCCAATTTGAAGAAATGGCTGGCTGGACAAAGATTTTATTCAAACGAGGAGGTGATTGCAGCAACTAATAGCTATTTTGCATACTTGGACAATTCGTATTATTCAGAAGCGATCAAAACATTAGAAGACCGTTGGACGAAGTGTGTAAGTCTAAAAGGAGAGAGACTATGTCAAAAAATAAAAAAGTTTTACCCCAAACACGTAAGTAGTTTTTATTTTTCCACGGACTTTTCAAACGCACCGCGTATAGGCCCTCCCAGTTAAGTAGATCAAGGCTTTTGCATTGAACAGAGATTACGTTGAACATTAGGTTTTTGTAGCAATAGAGTAGGGAATAGTTTGGTGTATTGGAACCTTGACTAAAACCAACCTGCTTCCAGTAAAAGAAAGTGTTGGATTATTAACTAAACTGCCTTTGTACTTCTAGTGCGCAAACTTCTGTTTCCCGCTGCATATTGTTGTGTTGAGGAGCAACCCATTTATTTTAATTCTTAAGTTAATGCTCTTGAATAATCTTCAAAGTTTCTTTCAGTCTATTGTGATTTAAATAGCTACTCCGTCAGCCTAACGATTACGGCAAATAAAATGACGCTATCGTCTCATATTTTAGGCAATGTTGATGGTAACCACAGATGTATGACGGCAGTTGCTTTCACAGCAACGGAGAGGATGTACAAGTGGCCGCGCAGTTTTTACTGCCGACGTCTGAGCTTAGCTTGTCTCAGAGTGTGGATAAGCCGTTCATTGTCCATTGTACTCGTATCTCCCGAAGAAAAGATAACGTCAGCGCTGACTGGGTATGCTGTCAGCCATTTTGTGCACACGTAATGAATTAAGTTATTAAAGAACCGTTGAGGCGATAACTCTCGGAGACATTCGTTTATCTTCAGTGCGAATGAGTAACGACCCCACGTATTACGTCAGGAGTTTAAAACACACGTTGTGCTGCCGAAGTGCTTCTTGCAGCATTGATTATCACCAAACTCTACCTCTTAAATGTCACTGCTCGCTAGCGGACATAGTATGAGTTGTTATTACAGGATGTTGGCATGTCGGACAACTTACGACTGTTGTATAATGATAGATGGGTTCTGACTGATGGTTCTCATAGTTATCCAACAATAATTAATCGACTATTCTTCTTATCACGTTATCGGCACCAGCCATACAACGAATAACAAATAAAGACTGAGCAGCAGATAAATGTGAAATTGTGACCTTTTACTGATCTCCGTCGCACTGATAACTGTGGACAGTTGTTAATTGAGACTGGTCAGTGTGTGAAAAAACAGCCAGAATGCAAAAGACATTCGTATATGCGAATCTATACTTTATAGATTTGTCCCCACCTTTGATCGTATGTTTAAAATCTGAATCACTGTTATATGAACAAGTGCTAGCAAATATCACACAATCACCAGTATTGGCCGGCCGTTGTGTCCGGGCGGTTCTAGGCGCTTTAGTCTGGAACCATGCAACCGCTACAGTCGCAGGTTCGAATCCTGCCTCGGGCATGGATGTGTGTGATGTCCTTAGGTTGGTTAGGTTTAAGTAGTTCAAAGTTCTAGGGGACTGATGACCTCAGATGTCCTCCGTCATGGTGCAAAGATGAACTCAGAAATTTATTGTGCTACCCTCAGTAAACTAAAGCCACTACTAAAGCGTGTTCGTTGGGAAAAAAAAAAAGATATTGCTGGCGGACACCAAACGAACTTCTCCGTCTCCAACACAACAAAACAACTAAAGGCCTTACACGAGTCTACGTATCCCAGAGGAGCTCCTAAAACTTCATTGGACTGTTCTTCCTCATCCACCCGGATCTCACACCTTCCGACTACCATTTGTTTGGCCCAATGAAGGATGCAGCCCAATGAAGGATGCACTCCGCTAAAAATGAAATGATCGTACGGCATTGTGGGCCGGGAGTCCCACATTCAGGAACGTTCGGCCGCCGAGGGCAAGTACTTATTGGGCGACTTACGCGTCGGAGATGCGGATGAGGACAACACAACAACTAGTCCCTGAGCGCAGAAAATCTCCTGCCCCAGCCGGAAATCGAACCCGAGCCACTTGGCGTGGCAGTCCGCCGCGCGTACCACTCAGTTAACGGGGCCGGACTGCACTCCGCTGGGAGCAGTGCGTGGATGATTGGTAGATTATTTATTGGTGCAGCAAGACGTTGGCTCCGACAGCGACCACTAGAGTGGTACCGTGCCGATATAGAGGCCCTCTTACTATAGTGGCGTAAGTCCGTGACATTGAACCGAAACTGTCGAAAAATATGGTTTTGTAACAAAAAGACTGGGAATAATATGGTGTATTGCAATCCTGATTAAATACAAACTGCTTTCAGAAAAAAGTGTTGCATTACTTATTAAACGCCCCTCGAATTTGGGTGTAGCTGCTACACATTTCCGCGATTAGCCGAACAGTCTGCCTTCGGCGGTGCTACGGCACGGACGTCTGTTTACGTCCCTGCCGGAGTAGTTCGCGCTCGCGCAGTTGTTTACCTCTTCGGAGTACTCGCGCGTTTAGACGACTCGATACAGAATGGCACATGCATACCGAAAGTCGACTCTCAAGATTAGTTTTTCGAATGTATATGCGAGACCGAAAGCCTACGAAATAGAACGGTTCCTACGAGACGAAGTTAAACTTGACTACAACGAACTTATCGGAATCAACCTCTCCACAGTGAGCAGTGTCGTTTACGTCAAGCTGATTAACGATGCAGTATGTGACAGAATCATCCGAGATACTAAACATGGACTCAAATTTCGTCACTCTGACGGACATGTTGGAGAAGTAACTATTGATCATGCAGGACTGGGCTTACGAAACATACGCATTTTCGAACTTCCCTTCGAGGTTCCGTCTGACTTGGTCATTGACGCCTTACGCCCGTATGGAAGAGTGCTCAGCCACGTTCAGGAAAAATGGTCCAACTTCACGACTTACCCCGTTCTCAATGGGGTGCGTCAAATCAGAATAGAACTGACACAACATGTACCCTCGTACTTGTTCATCGGCGGATGCAGAGCTATAGTCATCTACGATGGACAACCCAAAACATGCTCAGGATGCGGGAAAGAGGGCCACGTGCGTTCCGAATGTATGCAGCGGAGGATAGTGCAAGTTCCAAATGGCGAACCTGTACTTACGTCCACGTTGACGCCGCTGCCACTAACGTATGCGGACGCATTCCGAACAGATCACATCCCGAAGAATGACCAGGTACAGAATCCTGACAGTTTACGGCAACCGACTGCAGCAGAGACCGCCTCCAGTGACGAAACGACGCACAATTCTACCGCTCCGGCGCTGACGACGCCCTTAACCGAGCGGAAAGGATCGGTAGGAGATATGGAAATTGATCCTGCGGTTGTGCCGACAGCTGCTTTCGTCCCTGAGCACCGGGAGTCACTTCCGCACTCGGATACGGAGGCGCACACGCGCAAACAACGGTCGCCGAAGCGCCACAAGAAACGACGGCTAGCGCCGTCGGATACCTGCTTACTGCAGTCCATGTCAGACGATCTTGCGTGTAACGTCGATACAGAGCATCCGGAGGCGCAACGGGAGGTTCTACCCCCCACACAGCAGTACGACGCGAATCACGCTAGACAGGGGTTGAATACAGACACACCGGACGGAAAGCCGACGGAAGGAGACCCTCCACCCACCGCAGCAACGCCACCGCCTTCGGTCAGCCCGGCCGGAGAGACGCGACGGGAGCTGGACCTCCAGCACAGTAACTGGGCCGACGAATCCGATGCTGACCCACACACTGACGACGCACCCGCAATGGCGAGTGCTGCGTCCACAGGATGTTAACCGCGCAGAAGATGCAGATTGACGCACAGACAGCAGGTCACCGGGCAGCAGCACACAAATTAACATAAGTTTCATGTGCGCTTTACGCACTGAGGAACAGCGGCAGGCATATCGAACAGCCTCTATTAATATCAATACGATCAGAACGCCTGTAAAATTGCAGTTATTACGAGACATGTTGCATGCGTCAGACGTCGACATCGTTCTGCTGCAGGAAGTATGTGTTGAGAGCTTCCCCGACCTCTATGAGTACGATACGTACATTACACCTACTACCGACGGCGGCAGCGGAACAGCGATACTTCTACTTAGTGGCATAGTAGCCGAGGACGTGGTGTACGTGCCGTCAGCGCGGGGACTGGCTCTCACAGTGCTGGGAGTACGGGTCGTTAACATTTACGCACCGTCGGGGTCCGACAGACGGCGCGACCGATCCCGATTTTACGCAGAGGAGATTGCAACACTATTCTTAGGTCGGTATGAAAATGTCTTATTTGGAGGCGACTTCAACTGCGTGCTCGCACCAAAGGATCAACACCCACGTTATACTTCATGCCCGGAGCTGCGACAACTCATACAGGACATGAATCTCATTGATACATGGGAGAAGATACATGGCGACAGACGTGGATACACCTACGTCACGAGTCACTCTGCAAGTCGGCTCGATCGCATTTACGTAACACGTCGTCTCGAACCTGCGATCCTCGATGCGGAATTGTGGCCTGTCGCCTTTTCAGATCACATAGCATATATTTGCACGGTCTCCCTGAGTCGTCAACAAGTTTGGAGGAGTCGCAGTGTTTGGAAACTGAATACAGCACACCTCAGGGAACCTGAGTGCAGACGCATAGTCGAAGATGCTTGGCACGTGTGTGAACGACGCCTCCCGACATATCCGACGACGTTGCAGTGGTGGCTGGAATGCGTTAAGCCTGCATTGCGCCGAGCGTTAATTGCATACGGAAGAGAGCAGATGATGTGGAGGCGACACACAGCGGAATTTTATTTCACGATGCTCCGCGAACTTTCTGTACAAGCACCTTCACAGGAGCGTCGAGCCGGTATAAAACGAGCACAGGCCCAAATAATTTCCATAACGCGCCGCCGTCTGGAGGGGGTCGCAATCCGTGCAAGGGCCTTTGAACGAGTCCGTGGAGAATCACCGTCGATGTATCACGTTATCAGAGAAAAACAACGTAGCCGCAGAACCTTAATACAGACGGTCGTACTGCCAGATGGTCGCCGCATGACAACGCAAAAAGATATTGCCAACACTTTCAAAAATGGTTCAAATGGCTCTGAGCACTATGGGACTCAACTTCTGAGGTCATTAGTCCCCTAGAACTTAGAACTAGTTAAACCTAACTAACCTAAGGACATCACAAACATCCATGCCCGAGGCAGGATTCGAACCTGCGACCGTAGCGGTCTTACGGTTCCAGACTGCAGCGCCTTTAACCGCACGGCCACTTCGGCCGGCGCCAACACTTTCGTGGAACACTACGGTCATCTCTATGAAGAAGCGGAACACGATCAGCCAGCCTTTCAGGAGGTCCGACGAACGCTCTCCGCGTGTCTCGACGAGCAGGCCAACCTGGAGTTAACAGGTGAAATCACAGTTGACGACGTAATGGAAGCGATTGATAAGGGAGCGTCGCACAAATCGCCGGGGCCCGACGGGTTTCCGTTAGAGTTCTATCGTACATTTAAAGATCTCATGATTCCACGATGGACTGCCATGTACTGCGAATTGATGTCTCCCAACGTGCCTCTTCCACCCGCCTTCGTGGAAGGAATGATCATCCCCATCCACAAACCATCTGGCGGCACAGGGATACAGGCCTACCGGCCACTGACCCTTCTTAATTGCGACTACAAGATCTACGCCAGGATACTTGCAGCACGTTTTAAACGCGTAATACGCCAAGTGATTTCACTCGACCAAACCCAGCTAGGAGGAGACAGCAATATACAAACGGCACTCAGTGACTACCGCGATGTTATCGCACTGGCATCAACATGTCGTCTCCGGGGTGTATTGGTATCGATAGACTTCGATCGCGCATTTGACAGGCTGAGTCATGCTTATCTCACGGACGTTATGACAAAAATGAAGTTTCCGGAAAGTTTTGTCACCGTCGTTATGAGACTACTCCACGGAGCCGCATCCAAAGTGCTCATCAATGGACGCTTGGTGGGGCCCATCACCATCTCACGATCGGTCAGACAAGGGTGCCCGCTGTCAACGATATTGTATGCCATCGCTGTCGAGCCCCTGCTCTGCGGGCTCCGGAATCGACTCCAAGGAATGACGATAAGGCACAACAAGTTTATATGCCGAACATACGCAGATGACCTAGTGTTTTTAGCACGGTCAGGAGACGAGGCAAGAGCCTCCTTGCATTGGATTAATTTGTATTGTATGGCTACGGGAAGTCGCCTGAACATGGCAAAGTCGGGAGCGATGAACATCGGGAGAGGACTCCCGACAGGAAGTGTAGCACCATTACAGCCGATCAACAAGATGAAATGCCTAGGAATTATCTTCACTACAGATGTTCGACGCACGGCGGCACTGAGTTACAGACATCTTCTGCAAACAATTCGTGCGAGTGTCCGAAGTCACAGGTTAAGGGCACTGGATATGATACAACGGGTCACCTTTGCCAACACTTATCTAGCCTCTCGCATCCCCCACCTGGCACAAGTTCTTCCTATGCCGGTGGTGCTGGCCCGCCGAATCCTGGCGGCACTAGGATATTTTGTGAGCACGGGTCTGCTTTTTAAGGTAGGATACGAAACCCTCACCCTTCCTCGTAGTCGTGGAGGTCTTGGACTAGTCCACGTACGCGACCGAGCAGTGGCTATTTATGTAACCACAATGATAAAGATGTGGACACGACACCAGACATGTCTGACGGGCACCTTGATAGACGAACTCGCCCCACCTTCGCGTTCGGCTCCAGTAGCGGTGGCTCACATCTCACCATCGCTTACCCATATGCGAACCTTTTTTGTGGAACACAGTTATGTACATATGGAACTACGGACTACCAGGACGGCAACGGCACGTGATATATATCACATCTTAACTCGACGACGGCCGAACAATGCCGTGGAGCGCCGCCAACCAACAGTTACGTGGTCAGTGGTATGGCGTACAGTGCACCATCCACACCTTGATACGGGAACGCGCGCACTGTGGTATCAGGTGGTAAATGGGAAATACGTGACTCGTTCCGGGTTGCATACAATTCATATGGCGGACGAGCCACTGTGTCCGCAGTGCAATGTTATAGACACAGAGGAGCATCGCCTGATATGCGGTCCTTCGGCGGACGTATGGTGTTTGGTCAAAAAAATGATCGCCTTCCTCCTTCGGGTGGGGCCGCAAACAGTAGAACCACGCACATTACTTCTCCCAGATAGGACATATTATCCCCGAACAAAGACAAACGCAGTGACTTGGATTCGAGGTTTGACTGTGCGTTATCTTTTCCGAGACGGCAGTAAGAATGTGCTTGACTTCTGGGCCTTATTACAGGAACATCACTCACAGCTTATGAGACATCCGAGATATAGAACATATTACGCAAATTTTTTAGGGAGTGCCTTGCTTGATCCCCCACCCAGTTGGGGTGTCCCGGGTAGGAGAATGTAATTATTACCTATAAGTATTAGAACAAGAAAGGACCAGGACAGTGGAGAGGATCCACAAACACACGTGAAGACGTACCCGACACCAACGCGAGGTATGACGGGATTAGCGAGGTACGCGCCTGAAAGAGGAACGTAGACCGTTGTTGTTTTGTCCTGACGGAAGCAGGATTTTTTTTCGCACTTATGTAAAAAAAAGGTGGAAAGTCCACTTATTTACGTTTCCCAGGAAAATTTATGTTATGAAGTCATCGTCTTCTATATTAAAAAAAAATGCTAGAAGCAGTTTATGTTTGTTATTGCAAAAAAAAAAAAAAAAAGCGGTCTAAGGCGCTGCAGTCATGGACTGTGCGGCTGATCCCGGCGGAGGTTCGATTCCTCCCTCGGGCATGGGTGTGTGTGTTTGTCCTTACGATAATTTAGGTTAAGTAGTGTGTAAGCTTAGGGACTGACGACCTTAGCAGTTATGTCCCATAAGATTTCACACTCATTTTTTATTTTATTTTATTTATTTATTTATTTATGCTACACATTTCACAGAGTTACAGCAAATTTCATGTACAGACAAGATGATTTACGAACAATAGTGACAGTGGTAAAAGCATACTCTGGTAAAGCTGGCCGTTTCGTTATGGTATGGTGAGAAGGAGCCATGTTGGAATGTAACGAGAATCGAAGAATCACACCGCTGAACTTGGAATATGAAGTATTCTCCAACACAGGTCGTTCAGAGAGAGATTGGCTTATACCAGTATGGATTTCTCCCAGGGAAATCAACACCCGATCACAACTTCATGCTAAGACAAATCTTGGAAAAGAAGATTGAATTCGGGACTGGCACGCATCACCTCTTTATGGATTACAAATTATCATATGAAAGCATAGACAGAGAGCAACAATACCGTGGTTTGACTGAGCTAGGAACTCCAGCAAGATTGATAAGGCTTGTGAGAACGACAATGAGGTAAATAGTAGTATATGAACAGGAGAAGTAGTGTCTTTTCCACTAAATATACTGAAACCAGAGTTACACGCAGTTTTTCAGTGGTGTGAAGAGTGGAAGTTACGTGCAGTTGCATTCAGAGCATCTTTCGGGTATTTGTAAGTAAACAAATAGGTAGCTCTTGGATTATGAAAAGCGCCATCGTCCAAATACTTGTTTTGTCTTGTATCTGTGTCAGTAGTTTGTTACTAAGCTACAAAAACAAGCACCAATTTACACTGTGGTTCATAGTTCTCGTTAAATAGTAGACACTACACCCCCACCCCCACCCCTCGACCCCACCCCCCCTTACTCACGCCGTATAACCGCCAAGTAACTTCAACACTCAGTGCAATAGAGGCAACGTCATCTTCAGTAGTATTGTGATGTTACAACAAAGATTTTTTTGGGTGATATGATGGGTTTACAACACTCGTGTGTGTAATACAAACCAGTCGAGACATACGCCGCCCTGAGCCACGGGGAGCTAACGGCTGGGGCTGTATGGAGCACAAGCAATGAGACCGACTTGACAGCCAGCCAACCCTAGATGGTTCAAACGGCTCTAAGCACTATGGGACTTAACATCTGAGGTCATCAGTCCCCTAGAACTTAGAATTACTTAAACCTAACTAACCTAAGGACATCACATACATCCATGTCCGCGGCAGGATTCGATCCTGCGACGGTAGCAGCAGCGCGGGTCCAGACTGACGCGCCAAGAACCGATCGGCCACAGCTGCCGGCGCCAACCCTAGACACAGGACACCTTGACGCCATGCCCATGAAAACCATTGACTGGACTGGAAGGGACAGTTGAAACCCAGCCCTAGTTTTAGCACGTTATAGGGATGTAGGTAATTTGCGGGGTTAAGGCACTTTTCGAAGACAGCACTGATAAATGGAGACGTCGCCTCAAACATGAGACCGGGTGGGGGGTGCAGTGGTTAGCACAGTGGACTGGTATTCGGGAGAGTGACGGTTCATATCCCCATTCGGCCATCTAGTTCATGTTTTCCGTGATTTCCATAATTCGCTCCAGGCAAAATGCCGGGATGGTTCCTTCGACAGTGGGTGGGCTGTTTCCTGCCATACCCTTCCCCACTCCGATCTTCGTGCTTCATCCTGACCTTATAGTCAATGAGATGTTAAGCTTTAAATCTTCCTTCTTGTCTGTCTGTCATGGAGCTTGCAGGCACTGGGAAGCAATGAAATTTTTTCAGAGAATAACAAGTGTTTTGTGTTTTGTTTTAAGCTCAGGAAAAGAGGGCGTTGTGGATTAGCTATGAAAGTTGTAAAATTATTTGATGATCTTATTGGAAGTGTTCCCAGAGCTGCTGTTTCAGCTCGTGTGCCTGTCAGCGGGCAGCTGGGCGCCCACGAACACAGGTGGATGGGGTTGGGCTCTGAGCACTATGGGACTTAACTTCTGAGTTCATCAGGCCCCTAGAACTTAGAACTACTTAAACCTAACCAACCCAAGGACATTACACACACCCATGCCCGAGGCAGGACTCGAGCCTGCGACCGTAGCGGTCGCGCGGTTCCACACTGTAGCGCCCAGAACCGCTCGGCCACCACGACCGGCGGATAGAGTTGGACAAAAGACCGACGCGGGCAGGGGCCTCGTGGGTGGTGCATGTCCAGGACTCATGTGGTACGGCCGCCTGGCGGGTAGTCTATACCATGAGGGGTAATCAAATGGAGACAGAATACCGACCAC
The DNA here is from genome assembly GCF_023897955.1 of Schistocerca gregaria. Classification (NCBI taxonomy): domain Eukaryota; kingdom Metazoa; phylum Arthropoda; class Insecta; order Orthoptera; family Acrididae; genus Schistocerca; species Schistocerca gregaria. Next base: position 119,167,523 of record NC_064925.1, read on the forward strand.
AAGGGGACCATGGAATAGTTCTATTCAAAGCTAATCACTACACTCGTAAGACACGTATCATACTTGGAGAGGAGACGCTGAATTCCTGTTTCGTAGACCGCGGTCGGCCGTTGACAGATCTACAACCGCACCCACTGTTGCATGTTTTCATCCGATTGAAACCGACGTCTAGGAACGCCATTTTCATGTTACCGAAGATGTGAAGATCAGACGCCGAAAGATCCGGGGTGTACGGATGATGTTGCAGTGATTCCAAAGCAAAACCCTGAAGTGTAGCCGTCGTCCAAATGGCAGTGTAGGAACGGGCGTTATCGTGCAACAGAATGATTCCAGCCGACAGACCGAGTGCAGACTGCAAAGCCAAATGTGCGATCATTCCACAACTTCCCCGCCAAAGAAATCCAAAACCATTCATACAGGTTCCGGTAAAAATTTGATGACATTCTCCTTCAACTGCAGGGAACTTCTGCTCGTCGAGTTCCTCCAGTTTGAAATCACAATCAAATCGCAGCTTAATAAAGACACTTGGCAGAAACTGGTTAGCACCATGAGGTCAAAACGAACGTGAATGCTGTCCGACGGAATCATCGTGTTGCACGCTAACGCCCGCCCCCCACACTGCCAATCGGACAAAGGCTACGCTTTAGCAATTTCGTTCGGAAACACCGCAACATCATCCGTGCAGCCCAGATCTTTCACCGTGGCGACCTGAAGAACGACATGTGTGGATGTCAGTTTCAGTCACACGAGGAAATGCAAAATTTGGTGCGATTTTGGATCCGACAGCGGCAGGCAGTGGTCCACGAAACAGGATTTCATGGTCACGTCTCCTAGCGGGGTAAATGTCTCAAGGGGGGTAGGACGTCATCGGGCCAACTTGGAGCAGGAGGGGCACCACAGGAGATTTGAATTTTCACTGTCTATACTTTTACAAATAAATTCATAAAACTTTGTCAGTATGACCAGGAAGGATTCAGGATTCACAGTCACAGTACTGGAAGTTCAAAAACATAACAAAATAATTTTTTTTACATGTGAAATTTCATCATTTTTTCACTTATTATTGGCTGCATTTGTTGCTATAGGTACACTTTTCTTCATAAGTAAGAGAGACTGTTCGATAAATTTTTCACAGCATGCAAACCATACTTGCAGGTGCCTGAAACTCTAGAATCTATTTAATTTATGAAAAAATGAATGAGCTGTTACGTTTTATGCTTTATGTTTAGACAAAAATCAAATTTTGTAGTTAATTATCTCTATTTCTACCATAGTTTTTAGTAGATTTGGAAAATTCTAGAGTTTCATACACCTGCAAGTACGGTTTGTATGCTGTGCAAAATTCATCAAAGAATCTCTCTTACTTCTGAAGAAAAATGTACCTATAGCAACAAGTGCAGCCAGTAGTAAGTGAAAAAAATGATGAAATTTCACATGTAAAAAAAATTATTTTGTTATGTTTTTGAACTTCCACTGTTATGACTGTGAATCCTGAATCCTTCCTGGTCATGCTGACAAAGTTTTATGAATTTATTTGTGAAATTATAGACAGTGCAAATTAAAATCTCCTGTGGTGCCTCTCCTGCTCCAAGTAGGCCTGTTTGACGTCCTACGCCCCCTTAACGGGTTTGGTGATTATTTTGAATGAAACCATTCCATGGCCCCGTTTTGGCGGGTGTTTGGTTTTCATTTGACTGCCCCTTGTAGTAATAGATGGCAAATCATCGAGTAAAATTGAAGTGATATCAGGTGTTCCCCAGGGAAGCGTCCTGGGATCTCTACTGTTCCTGATCTATATAAATGACCTGGGTGACAATCTGAGCAGTTCTCTTAGGCTGTTCGCAGATGATGCCGTAATTTATCGTCTAGTAAGGTCATCCAAAGACCAGTATGAGTTGCATAGCGATTTAGAAAAGATTGCTGTATGGTGTGGCAGGTGGCAGTTGACACTAAATAAAGAAAAGTGTGAGGTGATCCACATGAGTTCCAAAAGGATTCCGTTGGAATTCGATTACTCGATAAATAGTACAATTCTCAAGGCTGTCAATTCAACTAAGTACCTGGGTGTTAAAATTACGAATAACTTCAGTTGGAAAGACCACATAGATAATATTGTGGGAAAGGCGAGCCAAAGGTTGCGTTTCATTGGCAGGACACTTAGAAGATGCAACAAGTCCACTAAAGAGACAGGATACACTACACTCGTTCGTCCTGTTAGAATATTGCTGCTCGGTGTGGGATCCTTACCAGGTGGGATTGACGGAGGACATGGAAAGGGTGCAAAAAAGGGCAGCTCCTTTTGTATTACCACGTAATAGGGGACAGAGTGTGGCTGGGTTGGAACGGAAGTCATTAAAGGAAAGACGTTTTTCGTCGCGACGAGATCTATTTACGAAATTTCAGTCAAAACTTTCTCTTCCGAATGCGAAAATATTTTGTTGAGCCCAACTTACAAAGGTAGGAATGATCAACAAAATGAAATAAGAGAAATCAGAGCTGGAACAGAAAGGTATAGATGTTCGTTTTTCCCGCGCGCTGTTCGGGAGTGGAATGGTAGAGGGACAGTATGATTGTGGTTCGATGAACACTCTGCCAAGCACTTAAATGTGAATTGCAGAGTAATCATTTAGATGCAGATGTAGGTACGCATGCTTGAGAGCGAGTTGACTGACCCCTCAGCGGTTCCCGCGCCATGTGGGGCAACACTGGAAAAGCCTCGGGGCTTAGGCTTCCTCTTACTTTCGGAATGACTTACCGTTCCGTACACTTTTCGAAACACAGTATAACTCGGCGTTTTTCACATTAACAAACCTAGGCAGTAGTTCAAATGGTTCAAATGGCTCTGATCACTATGGGACTTAACTTCTGAGGTTATGAGTCCCCTAGAACTTTTTTTTAAAAAAAATATCTTTATTCATTTATTGTATTATACATGATAACCCACTACCTAACTACATTAGTGGGTCCTAATAATGATACAGGTATGGCAGCTTTTTTTGTTTTACACTAACTACACTACACTACAGGTGATTTTACTATTATTAGTACTATTACTTGACCGCTATGGGGTTCTAAAACTACTTAATCTAAGGACTTAAAGCTACCTGCAGCGTTACAAGTGTGCCAGTGCTACTATAAATCTAGTATGTTGGCCGGGCCCACCGAGCTAACCCCAGTGGGCATCCCTCTGGCACTGGGCTGGCCCTCAAGTTGGTTTCGCTGCAGTCTATTCTAGAGTGTTATCCTATCTTCTACTTCTATTCTAATATTTACATAGGTCATAGTCGGTGTGTGGTTCAATCCGGTGTTTTTGTACCCCCCCCCCCCCTCCCTCCTAGTCCAGGGCAAGGCGAATTCCAGCCGTGAGACGACTGGCCATGTCCTTACCCGGCGGTACAGGAGGGGTGTCCCCTAGAACTTAGAACTACTTAAACCTAAGTAACCTAAGGACATCACACACATCCATGCCCGAGGCAGGAACCGAACCTGCGACCGTAACGGTCGCGCGGTTCCAGACAGTAGTGCCTTGAACCGCCCGGCCACCACGGTCGGCTTAGGCAGCGGTGAAACAACTGATGACAAATACGGGGGCTATCCACAAAGTACATTACGTTTTCGTTTGTGTCCGTTAGGGGCGGGGCTAGCGCGGCCATCTTGGTGTCATTGCATTCCGCCGCTCAGTCGGCATCCTGCCGTGCTAGTGAGAGGTTCGTGCTTTACTCCGTTGAGTTACTGTGACAGTTTGAAATGTCAGCGTTAATTGAAAATGCCGCGAAGTGTGAAGTGCGTGCTGTAATAAGGTTTCTGACTGCAGAAAACCGTACACCCATAGAAATACATCGGCAGCTTTGTGAAGTGTTGGGGGACAACACAATCACTGAAGGTGGAGTGTGTCAGTGGGTCATAAAATTTAGAAATGGCCGAACTAACGTTCACGACGAAGAGCGAAGTCGAAGACCCAGCATAGTGACTGCCGAACTTGTCGAAAAAGTCGATGCCGCGGTCCGTGAAAACCGTAATTTCACGATAACGGAACTCTCTATGAGTTTTCCACAAGTTTCACGAAGTTCGTTGCACGATATCATTACCGAAAAGCTTGGTTAGCACAAGTTTTGTGCAAGATGGATACCAAAAATCTTGGCAGAGATTTACAAAAATCAGCGAATGGCTGCAGAGTTAACGTTTTTGGACGGTTACGAGAAAGATGGCGACTCATTACTCGATCGCACCGTTACTGGTGTCGAAACAAGGGTTAAGCATGTGAACTGCGAGACAAAATTGCAGTTAATGCAGTGGGGGCACACAAATTCCCCCGAAAAACCCAAGAAATGCATGCAGACAATGTCGGCAAGGAAGGTGATGGCGACTGTCTTTTGGGACAGGAAAGGTGTGATTTTTGTGGATTTTCTGGAAAGAGGCACTACAATAAACTGTCAAAGGTATTGCCAAACTCTGCACAACCTCATTAGAGCAATACAAAACAAGCGCAGGGGAATGTTGGGCTCAAAGATCTTGCTGATTCACAACGCCCGGCCTCATACGGCAAATGCCACTCGTGAAGTTCTCGAATCTTTTAAGTAGGTGTTGTTTCCTCATTCGCCGTACAGTCTCTACCTGGCACCGAGCGACTTCCACTTATTCCCAGCAATGAAGAAGTGATTGGCTATGCAGCGTTTTGATGACGACGCACATCTTCGAGAAGAGGTAACCACGTGGTTGAAGGCGCAGGCGGCCGAATTTTACGACGAAGGAATTTCCAAGCTCGTCCATGGCTACGATAAGTGCCTTAATTTAAATGGCAACTATGTAGAAAAGTAGTATTTAAGTGTGGCTTTCATCTGTATAGAATTAAAAAAATTTCCAATACTTTATTTATTTTTAATTCCAAAACGTAATGTACTTTGTGGATAGCCCTCGTACCTTAACACATGATGGATCGAGCCCCACACTTTTGTTGGCTCTGCTGTTTGGCAGTTAAACCACTGAACCATTGAACCCAGTTGACAACCCTACTGGCTGGCGATCCAGACCCCATTCGTCGTCAGCTTGAGGGGCAGACTCGATCCAGGTCTGGCCCGCCTTCCTCGGCTGTTCTCCACGACAGTGCGTGACGACGGCGCCGTTGCAGGTGACGCACCAGGCGGCGCCGCACGTGCTGCTGGCGACGGACTGCTCGCCGGGCGGCGGCGGCGGGTCGAGCTCGTCGTCGGACGACGAGGTGCAGGGCCTGCTGGCGGCCATGTCGACGCCGGTGCGCTTCCGCACGTGGCCGCCGCTGGACGCGCACAAGCCGGGCCGCTCGCTGTCGCCGCCGCCCAAGCTGTTCCACTACGCGGCCTCCGCCGACGCCGCCCCCGCGCCCGCCTGCGGCCTCGCCCCCGCCGCCTCCGCCTCCTCCGCCTCCGCCGCAGCCGCCGCCGCGGACGCCTCGCCGCGCAAGAGGCACCGCCACACGCCGCGCGCCTCGCACATCCAGCGGCCCTGCCTCGACTTCGAGAAGATGCAGCAGGTACCCACTGTACTCCGCATACTCGTCTCACTTACACAATTTTGTTAAACATTTTTGGAATACAGTGATCAATATATTATTGTATTTTAACTGAAGTTCAGTCTCGATCACAATACTTATGTCTCAATAACATAGGTGACCGGTTTCGGTTATATTTATACAACCATCTTCAGACCCTTGGCTTCTTGGAGCACGGTAGGCGGAGAGCTCTCCACAGCTGCTACGAAGTCAACTGATAAGTTGAGCTCCGCCTACCATCCTCCAAGGAAGCCATGGCTTTGAAGATGGTTATATAAATATAACCGAAACCGGTCACCTATTTTATTGACATAATCAAGACTGAACTTTAGTTAAAATATAATCGTCTCACTTACTATTTGACCGTCTCCTGAATGGGAAGTTTGTCGCAATGAACCTAATGTAGCTCAGAAAAAGCTTTAAACCTTGGTGGCCGAGAGTGAGGCCCACCTCGACAAACTTACTTCGTCTCAAATTTTACATCGGTTTACGAAAAGTGTTCGGAAATGATTAACAGTAGTAGTTTTTTGTACCTTATTTATGACTAAACATGAGCCAATATACATGGAATCACTCAGTCTACGAGGCATACACAGAATATACACTCTTGGAAATGGAAAAAAGAACACATGGCACCGGTGTGTCAGACCCACCATACTTGCTCCGGACACTGCGAGAGGGCTGTACAAGCAATGATCACTCGCACGGCACAGCGGACACACCAGGAACCGCGATGTTGGCCGTCGAATGGCGCTAGTTGCGCAGCATTTGTGCACCGCCGCCGTCAGTGTCAGCCAGTTTGCCGTGGCATACGGGGCTCCATCGCAGTCTTTAACACTGGTAGCATGCCGCGACAGCGTGGACGTGAACCGTATGTGCAGTTGACGGACTTTGAGCGAGGGCGTATAGTGGGCATGCGGGAGGCCGGGTGGACGTACCGCCGAATTGCTCTACACGTGGGGCCTGAGGTCTCCACAGTACATCGATGTTGTCGCCAGTGGTCGGCGAAAAGGTGCACGTGCCCGTCGACCTGGGACCAGACCGCAGCGACGCACGGATGCACGCCAAGACCGTAGGATCCTACGCAGTGCCGTAGGGGACCGCACCGCCGCTTACCAGCAAATTAGGGACACTGTTGCTCCTGGGGTATCGGCGAGGACCATTCGCAACCGTCTCCATGAAGCTGGGCTACGGTCCCGCACACCGTTAGGCCGTCTTCCGCTCACGCCCCAACATCGTGCAGCCCGCCTCCAGTGGTGTCGCGACAGGCGTGAATGGAGGGACGAATGGAGACGTGTCGTCTTCAGCGATGAGAGTCGCTTCTGCCTTGGTGCCAATGATGGTCGTATGCGTGTTTGGCGCCGTGCAGGTGAGCGCCACAATCAGGACTGCATACGACCGAGGCACACAGGGCCAACACCCGGCATCATGGTGTCGGGAGCGGTCTCCTACACTGGCCGTACACCTCTGGTGATCGTCGAGGGGACGCTGAATAGTGCACGGTACATCCAAACCGTCATCGAACCCATCGTTCTACCATTCCTAGACCGGCAAGGGAACTTGCTGTTCCAACAGGACAGTGCACGTCCGCATGTATCCCGTGCCACCCAACGTGCTCTAGAAGGTGTAAGTCAACTACCCTGGCCAGCAAGATCTCCGGATCTGTCCCCCATTGAGCATGTTTGTGACTGGATGAAGCGTCGTCTCACGCGGTCTGCACGTCCAGCACGAACGCTGGTCCAACTGAGGCGCCAGGTGGAAATGGCATGGCAAGCCGTTCCACAGGACTACATCCAGCATCTCTACGATCGTCTCCATGGGAGAATAGCAGCCTGCATTGGTGCGAAAGGTGGATATACACTGTACTAGTGCCGACATTGTGCATGCTCTGTTGCCTGTGTCTATGTGCCTGTGTCCGTTGGTGGGGAGGCGATACAGATCGCCGTACCGTAGGTGCAACCACAACGGAGGGGTATCTGTTGAGAGGCCAGACTAACGTGTGGTTCCTGAAGAGGGGCAGACTAGTACAGGCCGACCTTGGGGAAGATCAGTTTGGATTCCGCAGAAATATTGGAACACGTGAGGCAATACTGACCTTACGACTTATCTTAGAAGAAAGATTAAGGAAAGGCAAACATACGTTTCTAGCATTTGTAGACTTACAGAAAGCTTTTGACAATGTTGAATTAAGTCGGGTGATTAGATTAGGAAACGAGACACGTAAAGTAGTAAATGAGTTCTGCTATTTGGGGAGCAAACTAACTGATGATGATCGAAGTAGAGAGGATATAAAATGTAGACCGGCGATAGCAAGGAAAGCGTTTCTGAAGAAGAGAAATTTGTTAACATCGAGTATAGATTTAAGTGTCAGGAAGTATTTGTATGGAGTTTAGCCATGTATGGAAGTGAAACATGGACGATAAATAGTTTGGACAAGAAGAGAATAGAAGCTTTCGAAATGTGGTGCTACAGAAGAATGTTGAAGATTAGATGGGTAGATCACAAAACTAATGAGGAGGTATTGAATAGAATTGGGGAGGAGTTTGGGGGACAACTTGACAAGAAGAAAGGACCGAATGGTAGGACATGTTATGAGGCGTCAAGGAATCACAGATTTAGCATTGGAGGGCAGCGTGGAGGGTAAAAATCGTAGAGGGAGACCAAGAGATGAATACACTAAGCAGATTCAGAGGGACGTAGGTTGCAGTAAGTACTGGGAGATGAAGAAGCTTGCACAGGATAGAGTAGCATGGAGAGCTCCATCAAACCAGTCTCAGGACTGAAGACTACAACAACATATACATATAAGGTGAGTCATCTAACGTTACCGCTGGATATAACCACATCAAATACTGACGAACCAATTCCACAGACCGAACGTGAGGAGAGGGGCTAGTGTAATTGTTTAATACAAACCATACAAAAATGCATGGATGTTCGTTTTTTTAAATGGAACCACGCTAGTTTTTTTAGCACATCTGAGCATATAAACAAATACGTAATCAGTGCCGTTTGTTGCATTGTAAAATGTTAATTACTTCCGGAGATATTGTAACCTAATGTTGACGCTTGAAACCTCCGACGTTCAGTTGCGTGTTGTAACAAACACGGGCCACGGTCGGCGAGCAGCATCTGCAGGGACATGTTTACGATGACGACCGTGTATACGAGTGTGGCTGTAGTGCACTGTTGTGGTTTGGTCTAGTTGTCGCAGTGTCCACATGTAGCGCTTGCTGCTATTGTTATTCTGCATTCGACTCCGCACGCAGACCAAGTGTAGTACACCGTGTTTCCAGACGTCTGTGATGGTGTAGTGTTGTAGGAACTGTGACCATGGTGTATTCGAACTCTGAAAAGTCGGAGATGATATTCATCTATGGCGAGTGTCGACGAAATGCAGCTGAAGCCTGCAGGGTGTATGCAGAACGGTACCCGGACAGAGAGCATCCAACGTGCCGCACTTTGCAAAACATCTACCGCCAGCTGTATGCAACAGGTACGGTCGTAGCACGCAAACAGGTCCGTAACAGGCCCGTCACAGGAGAAGCGGGTGCAGTTGGTGTGTTAGCTGCTGTTGCCATGAACCCACACATGAGTACACGGGAGCCGGCCGCGGTGGTCTCGCGGTTCTAGGCGCGCAGTCCAGAGCCGTGCGACTGCTACGGTCGCAGGTTCAAATCCTGCCTCGGGCATGGATTTGTGTGATGTCCTTAGGTTAGTTAGGTTTAAGTAGTTCTAAGTTCTAGGGGACTGATGACCACAGATGTTAAGTCCCATAGTGCTCAGAGCCATTTGAACCATTTTTTAGTACACGGGACATTGCGAGAGCCGGTGGACTGAGTCAAAGTAGTGTCATGCGCATACTGCATCGTCACCGCTTTCACCCGTTTCATGTGTCGCTACATTAGCAATTACATGGTGATGACTTTAATCATCGAGTGCAATTCTGTCAATGGGCATTAACAGAGAATGCGTTGCAGTTCTACCTGTTTACCGATGAAACGGGTTTCACAAACCACGGGGCAGTGAATCTACGGAACGTGCATTACTGGTCCGTGGACAATCCTCGCTGGCTCAGACAGGTAGAGCGAGTGCGACCGTGGCCTGTAAGTGTATCGTGCGGAATCATTGGCGATCACCTCATTGGTCCTCACTTCAATGCAGGGGCCCAAACAGCTGCAACATACATCTCGTTTCTACAGAATCATCTGCCAACGTTGCTCGAAAATGTCCCACTGGAAACGCGTCGACGTAAGTGGTATCAGCATGATGGTGCACCTGCACATTCCGCAATTAACACTAGGCTGTCCCTTGACAGGATGTTCGACGGGTGTTTCATAGGACGTGGTGGACGCATAAATTGGTCAGCCCGTTCTCCTGATCTTACATCTCTGGACTTCTTTCTGTGGGGTACGTTAAAGGAGGATGTGTACCGTGATGTGTCTACAACCCCAGAGGATATGAAACAACGTATTGTGGCAGCCTGCGGCTACATTACACCAGATGTACTGCGGCGTGTACGACATTCATTACGCCAGAGATTACAATTGTGTGCAGCAAATGTGGCCACCACATTGAACATCTATTGGCCTGACATGTCGGGACACACTCTATTCCACTCCGTAATTGAAAACGGAAACCACTTGTGTACGTGTACCTCACTTCTTATGGTAATGTACATGTGCGTCAGTGAAAAAGACCAATAAGAAGGTGTTAGCATGTGGACGTAATGTGCTGTTCCAGTCTCTTCTGTACCTAAGGTCCATCACCGTTCCCTTTGGATCCCTATGTAATTCGGTGCTCTCCGATACACACGATCGAACAGAGCGGAGGAATAGTACTCAAGCGTCACCTTTAGGTTACAATATCTCCGGATGTAATTAACATTTTACAATGCAACAAACGGCACTGATTACGTATTTGTTTATAGGTTCAGATGTGCTAACAAAACTAACGGGGTTCCATTTAAAAAACGTACATTTGTGTTAAAAAACATACTTCCGTGCATTTTTTATTGGTTTGTATTAACCCCTCTCCTCACGTTCGGTCTGTGGAATCGATTCGTCACCATTTGATGTGGTTTATGAAATATATCCAGCGGTAATGTTAGGTGACTCACCCTATATATATATATATATATATATACCGGGTGATCAAAAAGTCAGTATAAATTTGAAAAATGAATAAATCACGGAATAATGTAGATAGCGAGGTACAAATTGACCAACATGCTTGGAATGACATGGGGTTTTATTTGAACCAAAACATACATACGTTCAAAAAATGTCCGACAGATGGCGCTTCATCTGATCAGAATAGAAATAATTAGCATAACAAAGTTAGACAAAGCAAAGATGATGTTCTTTACAGGAAATGCTCAATATGTCCACCATCATTCTTCAACAATAGCTGTAGTTGAGGAATAATGTTGTGAACAGCACTGTAAATCATCTCCGGAGTTATGGTGAGACATTGGCGTCGAATTTTGTCTTTCAGCATACCTAGAGATGTCGGTCGATCGCGATACACTTGCGACTCCAGGTAACCCCAAAGTCAATAATCGCACAGACTGAGGTCTGGAAACCTGGGAGGCCAAGCATGACGAAAGCATGCTGAGCACACAATCATCACCAAACGCCGCCCGCAAGAGTTCTTTCACGCGTCTAGCAATATGTTTTTTTTTTCCTTCTAATTTAAATCCCATGTCATTCCAAGCATATGCGTGAATTTTTACCTCTCTATCTACATTATTCCGTGGTTTATTAAGTTTTCAAATGTATGCTGACTTTTTGATCACCCAGTACATGGAATTTCTCAGTCTACGAGGCATACTCAGAAAGTAAGGTATGTATATATGGCTTGGACTCGACTAATGTCTGCTGAAGTAGTGCTGTAGTGAATTGACACCATGAATGCTGGGCTGCAGGGCTGTCCATAAATCTGTAACAGTAAGAGGAGGTGGAGATCTGGTCCGAACAACACACTGCAAGACACTCCAGACATGCTCTGTAATGTTCATGGTTGGGATGTTTGGTGGCCAGCGGAAGTGTTTAAAATCAGAAAAGTGGTCCTGGTGCCACTCTAGCAATTCTGGACTTGTGGTGTCGCGTTGTCCTACTGAAATGTTCAATATGTCCGGCGGAATGCAAAGTGGACACGAATGGATGCAGGTGATCAGACAGGGTGCTTATGTACGTGTCACCTGTCAGAGTCGTATCTAGACGTGTCAGGGTCCGATATCACAAGCCTCCACCAGCTTCTACAGTCTCTTGCTGACATGCAGGCACCATCGATTCATGAGGTTGTCTCCATCCTCTCGATACAGTTCGAAACGAGACTCGTCCGACCAGGAAACTTGTTTCTAGTCATCAACCGCCCAATGTCGGCGTTGAGGGGCCCAGGAGAGGCATAAAGCTTTGTGTCGTCCAGTCATCAAGGGTACATGAGTGGGCCTTCGACTCAGAAAGCCCATATCGACTATGTTCCCTTGAGTGGTTCGTAAGCTGACACTTTTTGGTGGCCCAGCATTGAAATCTGCAGCAATTTGCGGAAAGGTTGCACTTCTGTTCACACTGAACGTTTCTCATCAGTCGTCGTTGGTCTCGTTCTTGTAGGCTCTGTTTCCGGCTGCAGCGATGTTGGATATCTGATGTTTTACCGGATTCCTGATATTCACGGTACACTCGTGAAATGGTCGTATGGGAAAATCCCCACTTTATCGCTACCTTGGAGATGCTGTGTCCCATCGCTCGTGCGCCGACTATCACATCACGTTCAAAGTCAGTGAAATCTAGATAACGTGCCACGCTAGCAGCAGTAACCGATCTGTGCCAGAAAAGTTTGTGGGACAAACGTTGCATGGGACAACGGGGGCCATGATGTGACTTTGGTTTTTGTTGCTACGTGGGGTCGTTTCAGAGATCTGAAGGTCAACTTTGTTTTCTGAAATGGGATGCTATAGGTTGGTACTTATTTTCTGATAGCGGCTATCGAGACGAATCCAGTGATATGTAACAGTAAGGTCTTTGAAGGTCAACGAAGGTAAAAAAAAAAGTGGCATGTACGTCCATTTACAGAAGGTGTTCGAAGTGATGACCAATGGTATCAATGCAGTGCTGCAATCTTCATGTCATGGATTGAGTGTTCATTCTTGATTTTCTGCTGTCGACGACAGACTTCAGCTCTTCTGTCCTTCTGAGCATGTATCAAATCCCGTGGAACGTTTCTCATATACTAATCGCCCACGAATGCAGAGTTGCGCGGCTATGGCTTGTCTGCCATTCCAGTCCATCGAAGGTTACGCGCCTATCAGCGGTAATCAATTGAGATACAACCTCAGTGTTCCCCGGAGAGCGCGATGCTGGCGGACGACCAGTGCTCGCGTTCTTGGGTGCACATTCCCTTTCACTAGCGAACCTAGCGATCCAGTTGTGAACAGTCTTATGTGCAGCTTCTTGCCCAAACACCGCAGTTAAACGTTTATGAATATGTGTTGTTTTGACTCCCTCCTTCCACAAAAACCGTGCCGTCCATCTTTATCCACGACACTCACCTTCCATCTTGTCCACAGCTTCCTCTACTTAACAACAAACAAGGGCTTTTCTTTCACTGCTCACAGTGCTCACAACTGACATCTAGTGTCTGCGGGATGTTCTAGTTGACCGCCCTACGAGACGACGTGCATGTCGTTCCTGCGGTATTTACTATAAAACAACGCTGTTGTAAATCCATGCCCAACGTCCCTCGTAATTTACAACAGTTTATATTAATGGTCTACTGCATAATGTTGGAGTCCCCGTGACGTTATTCGCTGAAGACTCTGTTGTCCATAGGAAGGTTGCGATGTCAGAACACTGTAGCAAAATGCAGGAAGACCTGAATAGGATTGACAATTTGGTGAAGGAACTGGAAGTTCACCCTAAACGAAAGTATTCGGTTAGTAAATAAGGTCGTGGCTTTCTCCATAAGTTTGATAAAAGAGATACACAAAAGATGGTTCAAATGGCTTTGAGCACTATGGGACTTAACATCTGAGGTCATCAGTTCCACAGATTTAGAACTACTTAAACCTAACTAACCTAAGGACATCACACACATCCATGCCCGAGGCGGTTCCGGACTGAAGCGCCTAGAGCCGCTGGGACACAGCGGCCGGCAGAGATACACATAAAAGAGATTTTAGTCATCAGTAATGTTTTCCCCTTCGTTATTTATAACAGTCTGCTATCACTAGGGTAACTTCCCGGTTCCTCGACTGTAGAAATGACGTGGTTTCGACGCGAAGAACTCGTCGAGCCATGTTCAGAGGTCATTTTCATCCGGAAAAGACGTTCCTTAAAGGTTTTTTGACACAGAGCGGAAAAGATCAAAATTTGGTGAATAAGGTGGATGTGGAGTGACTTCCCAACCCAGTTCCAGTATACTGTTTTCTTGTCAATCTAATAGAATGTTGTCGGACGCTATCGTGGTGTAACATCACTTCACGTAGTCTTTCTGGTCCTTGTTCTAGAAGTGTGTCTGAAAGACGTCTCAGTTGTTGACAGTGTCACTAGTAACGATACAGGATAGGAATGGTCGATTTTTGAACCTTCCCCACTGTATGCAAATTTCGCGCGATGTTGGAATGATCACATTTCATCATATTTGCCATTTCTCGAGTACACTGAAGTCAGGAATTGTGGATTAACGCGTTTAAACGATATTCCTGGACGTAGTGTGTCAGTAATGTCGAAACGAACTTCCTAAAAACGAGGAAATCATTTTCTTGCCGTGCTCTGTCCAGTGGAATTAACCTCCATACGTAGCGCAAATGTTCCTGGCTGCCTCCAATGCTGTCACGCGTCTATTGAACTCAAACAGAAGAAAATGTCAGAAATGTTTCGATTTCTCCACTTGGCAATCCATTTTATAGCGTCTGCGGTCTGCAAACGACCAAATGACAGAATTTGAACTCAAATAGCAACAGTAAACTATACATAAAAAATGAAAATCGATAAATAAACCTATAGCAACAGGAAGACCAAAATACGAATGCATGTATCTGCAGTGTGGTAAAGCAAGGTAAACTGCGAGAGCCTAATCATGTACTGGGCGCTTGTAGGGTGTCGTGTTATGTTGAATGATGACGTTAATGAGAGAAGGGAGATGGTGAAACCTGGTGCGACCTGTCAAACAGCAAGTAAGGGGCCGCCCAGCTCTGCGACCCCATCCTAAGGACGGATCACCATCAGTTTATGGGACGCTGTGGAGAGTTTTGGAATTTAATACAGGGCATTGTCATTAAGACCGGTGATCAGAAGCATTGCGCCACCACCCCTCCTCCCCCTAGCTGTCCAAGTACACACTCTCCTTTTTTTTTTTTTAGCACAGCAAGTGTCTGTATGTCGTAAACTCACCTCAAAAGCGGCCATAGTCTACGACGCGGATCGTTAAATTTAAATTCAGCCAACCGCCATACACCGCTATTGGCAACATGCGACTTAACAAGGCAGGCTGAGATTTAGGTGTACAGTGTGTAGTACCGTATTGTCCCCGTTTGTTGCTGGTGAAAAGTTACATCAAAGAGAAAGAATATTGTAGAATCATGGACAAAAAGTTAGGTGCACTACATAGCACGGCTATAGGGGAACTGTTGAAAAACATTGCAGCTGAATAAGTACCCGCAGAGATTCAAGGATGCTTTGACATAGACGTAAATGGCTGCCTGTGAAATAACAGGGACAATACGTACGGTGTGATTTATGATGATGGAATTCTTGTCGTTTGTTCGACTGCAAACATTGACGATAGCTAGCGAAATTGGTGTTTGATCTGAAGACAGCACAACATAGGAAGCAACAATGGAGCTGGACAAAGTAGTGGTTTATTTGGAACGCCAGGTGGAAACGATTTCGGACGAGACGCGTGCAGCACGCATGTGGACGACGTACGAATCTGACTCACAGGAAACTTACCGATTATTTCAGTGTATAAAACTCACTGTTTTTTTCAGTACCTGCTCAAAAGGTATGTGGAAATAATTTACAGGGTGGGCAAAGCAGGGCGCACCAGGATAATATTTAAGGGTACCTTCAGATAGGCCACAACAACGTACATCTTCAGCCTAGGTATGGACGATGTACGTTGGGTTACCTATCTTAGGCACATAAAATATTTCCCAACCAGTTCTATTTTGCCCACCCTCTACAATTTGCGTCTCGAAAATGAACATACTACGTGTGTTCAGGGCTTTTAACCCATGTCATTTTACATTTTTCTGACTTTAAGGATTTTCGATTATCCAGATGACCTACGGTATCACCCAGTCTACATAAACTGGGTTTCACAGTACATACCTACGCACCCTCGTGGAGAAATCACACGCCTTCGCTTACGTCACACACACACACACACACACACACACACACACACACACACACACGCACGCACACACACAACCGGGCGAGGTGGCGCAGTGGTTAGCACACTGGACTCGCATTCGGGAGGACGACGGTTCAATCCCGTCTCCGGCCATCCTGATTTAGGTTTTCCGTGATTTCCCTAAATCACTTCAAGCAAATGCCGGGATGGTTCCTTTGAAAGGGCACGGCCGATTTCCTTTCCAATCCTTCCCTAACCCGGGCTTGCGCTCCGTCCCTAATGACCTCGTTGTCGACGGGACGTTAAACACTAACCACCACCACCACTTACGTCACACGTTATACGGTCGAGCTATGAGACGTCCGCCGTCACAGGGGCAAGGGCCGCGGTAACAGGAAAGTGGCCTGTGGGACACGAGTAAAAAAAGTCTTTGCGAGAAACATCAGCCCTCTCACTGTTAGTGTGGTAAGTGGGCCAATGTTGGCAGCTCAGGCTGTAGCGGCGGCGCCAGCTGAAAAGCGCACGAACCGTTGCGGCCTCCTCTGGCGAGTGTGTAGCCCTCCAAGAGCTCAGCCACTGCGGGACGATGGGGTTAAGTGTTACAAGGGTGAGCTGTGGCACTGTGGCTTACGTCACTGGCACCAGAAACAGGACTTCCGGGGTAACAGAAAGTCACGGATTGTCTTTAACATTCCCAGCTACCCTTACTCTACGGCTGCATGTCGAATCGCTGTACAGAGAAATATAAAATTGAAATGTCGGAGCTGGTCTTATACTGAATACTGTAGCTCCATAACCGTTACAGTTGTGCAGTGTATATTTTAATTCTGTACTGGGATGTATCGGGAGCGTTTGTGAAGCAACGATGATACTGTAACGCGACACATTGTGCTCCAGTAGCCTCTTCGTCGTAGGGATGGACATTAAAGATACGCATATTTTTTTCGGTGCAATATATAACATATCGTCATCGGTGTTATGACGAGATATTGAAAAATATATTGACGTTTCCAATACATCGTGATTTTTTTTTTTTTTTCAATTGAATACGGATATGGTTTCGATATGCTTGAAAACTGCAAGAGAAGATACTTTCATAATGTCCAAAACGCTTTATTAGAAATTACGAAGACAATTATAACAAACTTACAGTTTTTGGAAAAGGCCAGATCTTCATGCCGCACAGCCATGTTTGCTGTCGTACTAAAGAATACCAAACTTATGAAAAATAAAGCGCCGTTCTATGCCACTCCAGGGCTATTTTCTGCCGCGCCCTGTTTTAGACTTTAGGAACAGAACTTCGATGAAGGCAAGACCTGAAAGATTCTATGTTCTTGATACGAGCTGATGTCGAAAGAACGGTTGCACGGGGCCTTATGCTTCCTCAGAGAGAGTGGGTGCTACTCCCATTTTTAACACTTTGATTATAACGGACCAGGATTGGGACAACTGTGGAAGGAACAGCACATGCTCGGTCCCGGAGGCCTACCCACCTACCAGTTTGATTATTTCTCTCAGTCTGTTTAATTACTGTCGGTCCAACTTACGTTTTTAGCCTTTTCACTTTTACTACTATGAATCTACCGGCTAGAGGACGTTACTTATTCAGCCACTGTCTTAGCCCTTCTTGTCGGGTGTGTGGCGGAGGGAGAGTTCTTTGTTTACCACTGCGGTTTGCCATTTTTGCTTTTGCAGTCGTGAATGATTCGCCAGGAAGACAACTGCTGATTAGTCTCGAAACTTCACAGACACGTGATATTAGAGGTAGCAATATATTGCTTGGGTCAGGCGAAGGAAAACTGAACTAATCCTGAAATTTACTACACCTCTCTGTTATAATCTCATCAGAGTATTTGAAATCGAGTGAAAAATTTCACACACTCAAGACTATTAGCAGAAAATAGTTATTGAGTTGAAAATAATTTTTAATCTACCAAGTTTTTAAATCTGAGTAAAAAGTTATGAAAGAGTTTCTCTTAGGGCCATACGGAGTCCTATCCCAATAAAGATAGCCCTGAAAATTTGTGTTGGTGAATTTTTAAAGGCTGTGAAAAATTTGTTAGATTTAAAACGAAAAACGTGGGGTACAAGAATACATAACTGTTCCATGAGTAGTTCACCTCCTGACTATTACTACACAACTAACTGATGCATAAACATTTCACCTCCTTACTGTTATCTGTTGCATGTGCCAATGTTTTTCATTTGGAATTTTAAAAATATGTTCATAACTATTGAAAATTTGCAGCTACTAATTTTCAGGACTATCTGTAATGGGGTAAGAATCTGTAACGGGCTAGGATGAATTATTTTATCCTTTTTTAGCCCTATTTAAAAACGTGGTATATTAAAAATTCATTTTTAAATAAATAATTATTACTCCTAAAGACTGCAGAAATGACGCTTTTCGTTGGTACACAGTGGGACACTGTATAGTTTGATAGACTCGAGGATAGTTTATGTAACAGCAAATGATAAACTTTGTTTCAGTACCGCAATTATTACTGGGCGTTCAAATTTACCCTAGCACCATTTTATATCTCTCTGTCTCCTTCCCCTCCTCCCGCCCCCTCCTCTCTCTCTCTCTCCCTCTCTCTCTCTCTCTCTCTCTCTCTCTCTCGGGTTGCAGCTCGTAGTAGATTATGAGCAGTCAGCAAAAAAAGGCGAACTAGGACTAAATAATGGGCAAAGTTGGTCACGTGTTTCCTAGACGAATCGGTCGGCCGCTGAATGTGGTGCCAGCGATTAATTAATTGCTTGGGCGCTGTAATTACTCTGGCTTTCATCGCAGCAGATTGATTAAAACTTGCTCTTGTAGTACTGCCGCTGTGACCGGCCGCAGAAACGGAACAGCGAAATGTCGGATTTTTATTGACTGCTACCGAGTTTGAGAGGTGCCTGCGGTTTTCATTATTGGACACGAATATTAATTTGTCTGTAGTCTTTGTTATCATATACAACAGTTTCTTTTAATGAACAGCCTGAAAATATGTTACCGACGGGTATTCTGTGTACTGTTAACGGAACTTACTAAATTCCACTAATTTCTCTACTGTTCAACATCTGTTTATTTGAAATATTTTTGTATGAATATTACTTGATAAAATTGCGTATGACAGTCTTCGTATAATGATGTTTAAAAACTGAAAATATGCCGCGAATGATGATGATTTGAGCAGACAAATGAATACGATTGTCCCCATAGCCAGCTTCCCCAGCCAGTGCAATTTATTTTGAAATGTCTGTATTTCGTGGTAGAAACTAGAGAAGCCTTGTCTTTACATGCCGCTGCAGAGCATTATCTTTGTTTCTTCTTAGTACGTACTGAGAATACCTGCTCTGACCATCCACGTCATGTAATTCACAATTCTTATCTGTGGATATCACATGTTACGTGTCACTGTATGTTTAAACTTGAATTGAAAAACCCACTACACTAAACATATCATTTTAATATCAAGTATACAACATGGTATTATACGTAGCAATGCGCTCGTTATGAATGTGGATACTGAGAGTTTAGTAACTGAATGCTACTATTACTCAGCCCAAACATCGATAGTATCAGGCAATAGTGGTCGATAGTACACTTGTTTGATAGGATGGCATGATAACAGAAATGTAATAACAAATCAGCAATAACCTACGTTAAAAGTATGTTACAAAACTGTAGGCTACTTAACTTTGGTACAGTTTGATGCGTGGCTCTTGTCCTAAACCTAATACAATGAAATGTAAATAACTTCGCTGTTTCTTAGCGGTCCATGATACGGGGTGTTCAAAAAATCTCTCTGCAGTGCTGTATGATTGTTAGCCGCGCGTGCAGTATGATTGTTTGCTTGCAACAATACTGCAGTGATATTCTGCACCTATTCATAGGAGAACTTGTGTTACATGAAATGCTGGACGGTATTTTCAACAAGATGGTGCAACCGTGCATACAGTTCGCGTTTCAATGATGTTTTTGGTGGTCGCATAATTTCACAGGCGCTTTAGCCTCCAAGATCTCCTAGCCTAACACCACCTGACTTTTTCTTCTGGGGTGCAGCGAAAGCAACTGTTTATAAAAAACCGTCCAAATTTCATCGCTGAATTGAAAACTGCATTATCCAGTTTTACTACTTCTGTTACAGAAGAATTGTTACAGCTTGTGTTTGGAAACGTGATTAGACGAATTGAATTGTGTATTCGACAACAGGGGGAAGGGGGACACACTTTCAACATTTAATGTGAAAATTTGTAAGTAAAAATGAATATTCAATAAATTAATAACTTGTATTTCACTGAGTTTCATTTCGGTATATTCACTGCGGCATAAGGCACGCGCGGGTAGCAATCATACGGCACTGTGGAGAGACTTTTTGAACAGCCCGTATTTGATATGTAAATTGAAGGTGGAGGGGGAAGAAAGGAAAGGGAAGGAACTAATGATATCAGTTGCATCAGGATTTTCTGCAAAATCAGCGAAGAGAAATGAAAATATGTGCTGGATCGAGACTCGAACCCGGCTTTTCCTGCTACCTAGGCAGTTATATTAACCACTGCGCCACCCGGACACATGTTTATGGCAGTGGCGCGGACCATCTCGGTACACCTCCGGCCTTCTCACACTCACCTAGCGCCACCTATGCACATTCTCCGTCCACATCCTCCATGCTTGCTAGTTATAGGTTCTCGCTGGGGATCGAACGTAAATGTGCACCTGTACTGAAGGTTATGGATTCATTGCCTATTGAGGCGAATCGATCGTATGAATGTATGGTATCTGTTTTTCGGACATGTCTGATAGAACACACACCGCGCATTCTTACGAGAGGCGTTTGAAAAGTCCGTGCAAAAAATAAAACTACTTGCGTGTTTGGGGTAAACCTTTTTTATTTTTCGACATAGTCTCCTTTTAGATTTATACACTTCGTCCAACGCTGTTCTAATTTGTTGATCCCTTCCGAATAATAGGAATTGTCCAAGTCTGCAAAATAGCTATTAGTTGCTGCAATCACCTCCTCGTTTGAATAAAATCTTTGTCCCCCCAGCCATTTCTTCAAATTAGGGAGCAAACAGTAGTCCGAGGAAGCCAAATCTGGAGAATAGAGGGGTTGTGAAACGAGTTGGTATCCTATTTCCATTAATTTTGCGACCACAACTGCTGAGGTGCATTGTCGTGAAGGAAAAGATTTTTTGTGATCCAGTCGCTGGCGTTTATCTTGCAGCTCGTTTTCAAACGGTCTAGTAACGATTAATAATATGCACTTGTAATAGTTTTACCCTTTTCGACATAGTCGGTGAGGATTGTCCCTTGCGAATCCCAAAAGACAGCCGCCATAACCTTTCCGGCCGAAGGACTGGTCTTCGCCTTTTTTTGGTGCAGATTCTCCCTTGGTAACCCATTGTTTAGATTGTTGTTTGGTCTTAGGAGTATAGTAATGTATCCATGTTTCATTCGCAGTGACGAAACGATGCTTGAAGTCTTGCGGATTCTTCCTGAACAGCTGCAAACCATGCTTGCAACTCTTCACATGATACCGTTTTTGGTGAAGCATGAGCAATCGCGGAATCCATCTTGCGGAATGCTTTCTCATGTCCAAGTGTTTATGCAAAATATTGTGTACCCGTTCATTCGAGATGCCCACAGCACTAGCAATCTCACGTACCTTAACTCTTCTGTCATCCATCACTATATCATCGATTTTCTCAATGATTTCTGGAGTCGTAACCTCCACAGGGCGTCCAGAAAGTTCAGCATCACTTGTGCTCATATGGCCACTCCGAAAATTTTGAAACCCCTTACAAACTGTTCTAATCGAAGCTGCAGAGTCGCCGTAATGTTTATCAAGCTTCTCTTTAGTCTCCTGAGGCGTTTTGCCTTTCATTAAGTAATGTTTAATCGCCACACGAAATTCTTCTTCGTCCATTTTTTGACAATCAATCGACTTCTTTGACTCACACGAATGCCAAACACAAAGAAATAGACCAATATGGCTGAAACTTGGTGTGCGCTCTTTCCAAAGATGCTACTAACTAAACATGACCTCGATACGCGCAGCTGGTGCTATCTCTCGCAATTTGTACGGACTTTTCAAACGCCCCTTGTATAGTCTAAAATATTGTCGCTATGACAGAATGTAATTATGCAGACTCCGTTACTGGTCCTAGTTATCTGTAAATAGCAACTGGTAGGTCAGAAGGCAGTCTTCACGGTACTGTACTGAGCAGGCTACGGGCACTAACTGCTAATCAGGAACTCTATGTGTGTGACTACGGCGCGTCGCGTTTTCTGCCTGTCGGTGGAAGAATTTCATTGTTCACTAGAACGAGGCGCAAGCTGTGTAATCCACAGTTGCCAGCGCTCGCTGTCGTCTTTTCCACACTGTCGTTGGAAGAGCAGTTGAACGGAACTGACAGTGTCTTGAAAGTACGATATAAGATGAACATCAACAAAAGCAATACGAGGTTAATGGAATATTGTCGAATTAAATCAGGTGATGCTGAGGGAATTAGATAACGAAATGAAACATTTAAAACAGTAAAGGAGTTTTGCTATTTGGGAAGCAAAATAACTCATGATGGTCGAAGTAGAGAGGATATAAAATGTAGTCTGGCAATGGCAAGGAAAGCGTTTCTGAAGAAGAGAAATTTGTTAACATCGAGTATAGATTTAAGTGTCAGGAAGTCGTTTCTGAAAGTATTTGTATGGAGTGTAGCCATGTATGGAAGTGACACATGGATGATAAATAGTTTGGACAAGAAGAGAATAGAAGCTTTCGAAATATGGTGCTGCAGAAGAATGCTGAAGATTAGATGGGTAGAACAGGAAATTAATGAGGAGGTATTGAACAGAATTGGGGAGAAGTTTGTGGCACAACTTGACTAGAAAAAAGTGGTTCAGGTGGCTCTGAGCACTATGGGACTTAACATCGAAGGTCATCAACCCCCTAGAACTTAGACCTACTTAAACCTAACTAACCTAAGGACATCACACACATCCATGCCCGAGGCAGGATTCGAACCTGCGACCGTAGCGCCTAGAACCGCTCGGCCATACCGGCCGCCACTTGACTAGAACAAGGGATCGGTTGGTAGGACATGTTTTAAGGCATCAAGGGATCACCAATTTAGTATTGGAGGGCAGCGTGGAGGGTAAAAATCGTAGAGGGAGACCAAGAGATGAATACAGTAAGCAGATTCAGAAGGATGTAGGCTGCAGTAGGTACTGGGAGATGAAGAAGCTTGCACAGGATAGAGTAGCATGGAGAGCTGCACCAAACCAGTCTCAGGACTGAAGACCACAACAACAACAACGTCAGACGTATACGACACGCTGGAGGAAGTGCTGCGGAAGCAGTAAGAGGTCTGGTTTATGAGCCCCATCTGGAGGCTGCTGCCCAAAACAGAGGTGCGCTAGGGCGAATGGTTATGCCTGTGTGGTGGCCTGCCCACTCTTCTGAATTAAATCCCACTGAGCACTTGAGGGATGCGTTGGAGGGAGGTATTTCAGCAAAATCCACATGCACGAATGACCATCCAGGAGTTGTTAACCGCGCTAGTAAAGGAATGGAACGTCCTACATGGAAAACTTTTTGTCAACCATGTGGCCACCATAGGAGAACGTTGACAACATGCATTATTGTCCGTGGGTATCAAACACCCTCTTAAGAGCCATGTCCTGCCTTTTGTGATATGTAGGGGACCATCATAAATCGCGGAGACTTCAGTGTAGATTGTCATCTCATTTCAGTTCGTATCATTGAGTACGTGTTTCATTTACCTGCCGGCGCGATGGGCGAGCGGTTATAGGAGCTGCAGTCCGAAAACGCGCGCCTGCTACGTCGCAGGTTCGAATCCTGCCTCGGTCATGGATGTGTGTGATGTCCTTAGGTTAGTTAGGTTTAAATAATTTCTGTCTAGGGGACTGATGGCCTCAGATGTTGAGTCCCATAGTACTTAGAGCCATTTTAACCATTTTTTCATTTACCTTCTGTACAATACCGTAGCAGTTCTTCGTATACAGGGTCCAAGTTTCGTCGACCCTGATTATATGCCAGTGACACTTCATGCAAAAGTCATTTACGCTGATGATCACAGCAATTACTCCTAGATTATTTGACATATGTGTGTTACGAGAAACAGCTACTTTGGAAAAGGCACCCGCGGTGGCCGAGCGGTTCTAGGCACGTCAGTCCGGAACCTCGCGACTGCTACGGTCTCAGGTTCGAATCCTGCCACGCGTATGGATGTGTGTGATGTCCGTGCGTTAGTTAGGTTTAAGTAGTTCTAAGTTCTAGGGGACTGATGACCTCAGATGTTAAGTCCCATAGTGCTCAGAGCCATTTGAACCACTTGAAAAGGCACCGCTTCTCCTTTGGTACTACTCAGCTGCTGTTATTATCCGATACTTGAAACAAAACATTTTTACAGGAGATTTGACATACGAAAAAACTGAGTGAAAGCACGCAAAGCACTTAGTTTTGTGCAGTTGACAAAAACTCCGTTCTACCGTCCACCCACCTTCTGTTAGCCAAATACGGATGATGAAAATATCTGCCACTACCGGAATTCGAACCGACTACTTTCGCGAAGACGTACGTTGGCGGCCTCGGCTGCGCACGAGGGGCAACGACTTATAGACACTGACGAAGACGGCGATGAGTGCACAGTGATATTAAACGGTCTCAGGAGCTCCTGGGCGCGCGGCACGTTGAGGCCGGGAGGCAAGAAACCTGCCCGCAGTATTTATAGCCATGACGGGCGGGCACTTGCCGAACAGCTGACGATCGCTGAGTAACTGCAGGGTCTTAAAGCTGTTCCCAGTCCGAGGGCTCGTTCCGACACCGCACTGTTCTACCTGCCATGGTGCTATTGGAGGTGGCGGATGCTCTTGCTTTCGTCACATCTCCGAAATGGTTTCCCCACTCACTTATAGGGAGAAGTATACAGTAGCTGATCATAACTATCCGGACACCCCAGTCTCATGATGTCAACAAAGACGAACCCACCAGTATAAAAGGAAATTGAGAGTTCCGTGTAGTCGCTAGAGAAGCAGTAACAGCAGGGTCGATAAGGAGTACAGGGGGACCATACAAACCTACCCTCACCAATTTGTTTCGTATTGACAGGATGTTTAGTGGACGACTAGGACTCCAGCGTATTGTAAACAGGAAGACGCAACTCTCAACCATTTCCGAGAACATCGAATTTTAAAATTTTTACGCGTCCTTATATATTTTACGAGGTGCGGCAGTAAAGTACTGAGACTGATGTGAAAAAAAATGTTGCTTGCCGTTTTAGTCAAGTTTAGTGTTGTCTCCTTCAAAGTAGTTCCCTTTTGGCTGGCTTGGTTCAAATGGCTCTGAGCGCTATGGTACTTAACATCTGTGGTCATCAGTCCCCTAGAACTTAGAACTACTTAAACCTAACTGACTAAGGACATCACACACATCCATGCCCGAGGCAGGATTCGAACCTGCGACCGTAGCGGTCACGCGGTTCTACACTGAAGCGTCTAGAACCGCACGGCCACACCGGCCGGCTAGTTCCCTTCTGATTGCGCACACTTTCTCCTTCGCTTCTGCCATTGATGGTAACATTTCTGGAACTCATCTTCTGTAATATCCTCCAAGTCCCTCGTCACAGGTTTTTGGACACCTTGTGTTGTTTGAAAATGGTGTCCCTTGACCGCCGTTTTGACTCTTTGGAAATAGAAAAAAGTCGCACGGAGTGATATCTGGTGATTAAGGTGGCTGTGGTAGTACTGAAATTTGTTTTGAGGTTAAAAATTGCTGTACTGACAGAGCAGTATGGGGTGGCGCATTATCGTGATGCAGAATCCAATTATCAGCAATATTGGCACGGACACGAAGAACTCTTTTACGAAGTCTTTCTAAATTTTTTTTGTAGTAATTTTGGTTAACCGTTTGTCCAGTACGCACCTACTCTTTATGAACAATTCCCTTGGAATCAAAGAAGCGCACAAGCATGTATGGGCGTCCACTGCGGTCTTCATCTTCAACATTCGTTCTGTCTTCACTAATCATTTTATGCCAACGAAAAGCTCTTAACATAACCTCCTCTCCAAAAGCCTCCTGAAGCTTACCGTAAGTTGTCGTCGCGTTTTCACCCATTGTAATGCAAAAAGCATTGACATACCGTTGCGCAATATTATGCGGTTCCATTTCCGTGACGAGACACAAAAAAAGGGTTAAATTCTTACAGCATAACTCACGACTGAGCAGTTGCATCCATGTGCCGCTTGGACCTGAACCAGGTCAAAGTTATTGTGCCTATGCAAGTCTGCAGGGTTGCCATATCTTACAAAGAAAATCAGTCTCATTACTGTATTGTCGCATCTCGTATATGGCTGGAATCCACAGCCGAACGAGGAAGCGCTTTATTTCAAAATAGCGAGGTCGTTGAATCGAACCTCGATGTTGATATTTTTTCTGTTTTTACTCCCACGTAATTCTATTTTCGTAATGTTTATTCTGAAAAGAGGAGAAAGAATTGCAAGAACTTTCAGTCAAATCACTATTATTATTTTATTTATGTTATTGTATCTATATTTGTAACAAGTATAACGAATGGGCAATGGATGACTGCTATTCTCGGGATAATATTGACCATGGAAACATGGAAAACAATAGGTCTTGCGACGTAAAACATTAGGAATGATCGCCAAATTTTTACATGTGCTTGGTTTTTTCAGCGTGTCTATTTCAAAGCAAACTCGGTTTACATTCATAAACTGTTCTCGACCATCATACGGTACCGTCCCGTACGATGCATATGTCTTCTCCTTAGAATTTCGTGAAAAAAAGGACAACGGCAGCAGCGAGATTCCATTCGTAGACCTCGCTCTTATGAAACGTTAAGAAACGATGCCCGTACCGAAATACTATCTGCACTTATACCTCTAACACCCTGTAAAAGTGGAGCAGACGCGAATGGGGAATAAGTGTAGTGACGATTTGGCTCGTGAATGGTTAAATCTACTTACATAAGCTACTTTGACAGATGGTTGTGGCCCGGTGCCTGGGAACGAGAAACTTGGAACCGACGCAGCTGGCTGGCTGTTCGCGTACGACTATTAAGAACATCAGCGGGGAGTGGTTTGAAGGACGGTGAAACCACAACCAGGCGACGAGGTTGTGGACGGCCACTCTTCGTCACGGTATGTGGAGAACGGAGGCTTACTTGCTCTGTAAAGCAGTATAAGCAGCGATCTGTGGCAATGTGACGACAGAGAACATTGCTACGATGCCAGGAGGTATCTTAAATGTTATCTCCTATGTCAATGCAGTCAAAAGATACGGCAATTTATATCACGTATTTTGATACTCGCAAACTCATTTATCAAAAGCTATAGGATACTTTTCGTTGGTCTAGAATCGTGAAATTAGGCAAGGGGCAATATTTCACTGTACAAGTATAGAAAAAAAACCGAAAATGGTGAATTTATGATTATATCATACGAATTTTTTTTTGTCATTCGTTATCTGCCTGTCTGTCCACCCTGTATTAATTTGAAATTTATGTCACGTACTAAGCTCTGTGGTCCCATGATGGTTTAATAAATGTAAGCTTCTCAGTCAATACAACCGAAAGATATTGCAATTTTAGTTACTTTTTTGATAATTACAAACTCACTCATTAAAACCTCTTGGGTAATTCCCGTTGACATAGCATCGTGAAATTTGGCAAGAAACAAGGTTTGACAGTACATGTAAGGGGAAAAAAAATCGGAGAATTGTTAATTTGTAATTACGTCACACGAAAAAGTATTTCTTTGTGTTTTATCGGACTTCAGACTTGAAATTAAAATATCCTCAAAAGTGTCGGAAACTGTGGAGCCGGTAGGTTTTCAGTATCAATGTCGGTTACAGGCAAAAATCATCGAGATTCTCGACTTCCGCTATGGATGACGTGTCTACATATATATTTAAGTATGAACGGAAACGTCAGTGCGCGAGTCCAACTCCTCGCCAATTGTAAATCAATTTTGTAACAGCAGCTGCTGTGTTCGTATTGCCTCGCGTATTCCCACGTTTCTCCAGAGCTCGAACTGGTCTCTTAATGAAAGCTGTAAGCGAAAAGTACTTTCAAGTGTATTCGAGGCTAGCGTACGGTCCTGGCGTGGGATGAGTTATGACTCTTTCCCTTTCTAAGTTGCTCGGTTTGCTATATCGTGTGATTTGCTGGGAGGGCGTACTTGGACTGAAATACGTTCGGTATGCGACCTGTGTCCCACCATATAATTGGCGAACTGTGCGGCTCGCAGAGGACAGGCTGACGTGTAGTAGGTGGAATCGGGGGAGGGGGGGGGGGGGGGGGGAGAGTGGAGTGCCAAATTTGCGATGGCGGCTGGTATGCTATTAGGGAGCGCATCCGCATTGTGCAGCCGCAGTATTGTATGCAAACTGGACGGGGCGACAGTGCATTGTGCCCTGCCGTGGCTTGCAGACCTGCGTCCAGCCCACCTGGCGCTATTCAAGCCAGGGGTCGGCTGCTGGAGGCAGCTCCGGGCTCCAGGACCCGTCGGCAGTCGCTCTTATCTCTCTCGTGGAGCACAGCACCAGGCGGCCGGTTGTTTATAACCAGAGGATGGAGACAGGGATCAGGGTTGCACCTGTTTGTATCGTGGCAGATTTTAGCCTTCAGGTTAATCGTGAGAGGCGTACTGTATCTAGGCCTTTGTGATATGATACAGCCTCTACTGACGTCACAGTCTGGGAGCTACGCACAGGTACAGGCGCGACGGCACAATCAGTTCGTTTAAATTGTTTATTTGGCGCCACAAACGGTCACGGTGTAAAGAAATTTTTAAACGATTACATAATTAGTTTCGAAGCACTGACTCGTTATTTTCAAATGTAATCAAAAATCTCGATACTGCTATAATAATTGCAACCACACTTGTTTCAAAAATTACGAAAATTACTCTAAAACCTGCAAACTGAAGCAAAGGCACCTGAAACAGTTCACAAGAAGTCATAACATATTTTGGTTGATCAGTCATTTCGTACCTTAATGTAGTGTAGATGAAAACTGCATCGGAGTGAAAGATACCATATACCAGATACCATAGTTACTTCCTGCAGTGTTCTGCTAATGAAATCTAACAAAGACGATACACTCTCATTTTTGGCTTAAATAAGAGTCTTACGTGGCACGAGCTACGTGACTATCATTTACTAAGTAACAAGTCATGAAAATATCTCAAAACGTAGCTCTGTTACAAAAGAATGCGTCCCGCCTGACAAAGTTAAAGAAAAAGTTCAAATGTATGTGAAAACGTATGGGACTTAACTGCTAAGGTCATCAGCCCATAAGCTTACACAATACTTAACCTAAATTATCCTAAGGACAAACACACACACCCACGCCCGAGGGAGGACTCGAACATCCACAGGGACCAGCCGGCCTGACAAAGAACACACCAGTCTAAAATTACTGTGTGAAGGAGAGAGTGTACAATGCTGAAGTGAAGAGTAAGCATTAAAGTTGAATGTTTAATATATCAGTACAAAGTGAATAGATGTGTGCTAAGTGTGTCCCTAACAATGAATAGGCCATGATATTACAGTACTGGCACATGCTAGGAGTCGAAAAACGGAACTTCAAACGTTGTATCGAAAAAGAAAGATTACACATCAAACTATGTCAAGTAGAATATGATAGGTGTGTGCATAATCAAATGCTAACACTTATACTAGGTGTCATTATATGAAACTTTTTGAACCATGAGGGAAATGTAGCTCTGAAGCAGTCACCAAATAAGGAGTTAACAGAATGGAGGTGTGGGGAAAGAAACGGAAGAGGGATGATGGGAGGAGAGAGATTTCGTAAACCCATCTAAAGCAAACAAAACATTATACACATTAGTAAAGGACCTACAATGCAAATGTTTTGGTAATGGCAACCAGTATTTGATTGTATGTTTATATTTTGCACGTTTAACTTTATATATCGGTTCATGCATATGTTGTATATATTTCAACAACTTTTTGTTGATAAATTTGTCGTTATAACATCATCGACAGTTGTATACAGGACTTACACTGTATCGTATGTTTATTGGTTTCTGATGTACAGGGGTCTGAAGATGACACTAATCAAGCGTCGAAACTGGCTGCTTAAATAATAAAATTTTTAGAAAGAATTACGGGTGTTGGTATCCCTTTTTTCTACGAGTTATTGATAGACGCAGTTCCGCATCCACATCGATGTGACAGATCTACAAAAACTAAAAAGTTAAGTGTTTGACGTAAAGACGATTGAGAAAGATACCCTGTTGCAGTTCGGTTATAAGCCTCAGAACAGTTCGATGCAATTCTCAGTTTTATATCTACTTCTATTCGCAACAAACCGTTGTGAAGTTAATGGAGCTTAGCAAGAAAAAATGATTCGGTACGGGCTGTGATTAGTGTAATTTTGTCTTTGTGATCCCTACGAGAGCGATTCGTCGAGGGTCTTAGTAGGTTTTCAGATTCCTAGTTCAGTATTGGTCGACGAGATTGTAGGGTTTCTATCCGTAAATGTCTGCCACTTGACGTTGTTCAGGATTTTCGTGACTCTCTTAGGAGTAAAATAAAAAAGAACATGTGTCCATTCGTGACGCCCTTTTTTATATGCAGGTATATCTTGTGGCATGGGTTCCACACTTCTTGATTGGATGGGTCACACAAGTGTTTTGTAAGCAGTCTTCTTTGTGGGACTGATTGAAATTTTCCAGTATCCTGCCAATGAACCGAATTCTGCCACCTGATTCACCAACGATTGAGCCTCTGTGATCTTCACGTTTTATCCGATACACAGGTGTTTCTACGAGTTCACTGGTCGCAGATGTGAGCCATTGATACTGTAGCTAGAGGATACTACTTTTTTTCTGTTTTGTGGAATGCATAAATTTACATTGCTGGACACTTAAGGCAAGTTGCCAATCTTTGCTCCACTCTGAAACAGCAAGAGCTGGCTGCGCAGTTTCTATTTCAGCCACTACTTTGTTATGTATAACTCTATCATCTGCAAAAAGTCTGAGGTTTATATTAAATTTGTCTGCCAGGTATTATTAATATAAAATAAGTCCTGTCGCTTGCCACCTGCCTTCTTCAAATGGTTCAAATGGCTCTGAGCACTATGGGACTTCTGAGGTCATCAGTCCCCTAGAACTTAGAACTACTTAAACCTAACTAACCTAAGGACATCACACACATCCATGCCCGAGGCAGGATTAGAACCTGCGACCGTAGCGGTCGCGCGGTTCCAGACTGTAGCGCCTAGAACCGCTCGGCCACACCGGCCGGCGCCTTCTTCATGTCAGGAAAACGTCTGAATCCGAAATGGCTAGCGATCGGCTTTACACATACATAGTCTTGCCCGTGCGCTTCTTTTCTACCACCATCCGTTCAGATTGAGTTCTCAGCCGTTCCACCTGTTCATTATCATAGTCGCCTCGCCGAACGAGATGCTGCAGTGGTTAGCACACTGGACTCACATTCGGGAGGAACGACGGTTCAAAACCGCGTCCGGCCTTCCAGACTTAGGTTTTCCGTGATTTCCGTACATCGCTTCAGGTAAATGCCGGGATGGCTCCTTTGAAAGGGCACGGCCGACTTCTTCCCTGCCCTCCCCTAATCCGATGGGACCGATGATCTAGCTGTTTGGTCCTCTCCCCCAAATCAACCAACCAACCATATGCTCGCCTCGTTGTATTATGTCTTTATTCCTTATTCGATCAATCCATCTGATCTCGAAAGATCTACAAGAAACTTTATAGAGATTACAACTTTGTTCCGGACCGGGATTCGAAACTGGAATCTTTGCCTTTTCCAGGCAATTGGTCTGCCAACTAAGCTCTCCAAGCACGGCTAACGATGTGCCCCAAAGCTTTACTTTCGCCAGTACCTCGGCTCGTACCTTCCATACTTCACAGAGCTCGTGCATACCGTGCGGGACTAGCACTTCTGCAAGAAGGAATACTGCGCAGACAAGGTTGCAGGTAAGGTACTGGCGGAAGGAAAGCTGTGAGGGCGGGCCCGGAGTCGTGCTTGGGTAGCATTTGCCCGCGAAAGGCAAAGGTCCCAGGTTAGAGCCCCGGTCTGTTGCACAGTTTTACTCTGCCAAGAAGCTTCCTACCAGCGCAAACTTTGCTGCAGCGCCTCCTACAAGGTTTCAGTTCTGTCTTCCTCATTGTCCATGTTTATCAACCTTGCAGTGCTGCCGCTCCAAACATAGTTTTTCACGCATCTTGCTCTGGTCAAAGTGTATGCATTTCTGAAGTCAGCGGCTTTTTCTTTTTGTAGAAAACCATTCGCCTTACGTAATTATTGCTACCGTGTTTATCTTGCATCTTCCATCGCCTTCTGTTTCCCAGATCGTAAAATTTATCAAGATCTCCAAGAGTCTCTTCTGCTTGCACACCTTTGTCTTAATTTTCTTGTTGTAATCCTATGTGCAACAAGTAACCACTGGCAGACAACGGCGTAACAATCTCGTACGTACAAACTGTCGTGCAGAATCTATCGTCTGAAACTTTGAGGTGAACCGATGACATTGTAATTCTGTCACAGACAAAAGACTTGAAAGAGCAGTTAAACAGAATTTGTGTTTGTTGTTATGGTCTTCAGTCGGAAGACTGGTTTGACGCAGCTCTTCATACTACTTTATCCTGTGGAAGCCTTTACTTGTCCGAATAATTACTGTACCTACATCCTTCCGAATCTGCTTACTGTATTCACGTCTAGGACTTTTACTCCCCTCCCCCCTCTCCCCATACCACCGCCACCACCACCAACACACACACTTCCCTCCAATACTAAACTACTGATCCCGTGATGTCTCAGAATATGTCCTATCAACCGATCCCTTCTTTTAGTGAAACTATGCCACCAATTTTTTGGCCTCACCAGTTCCATTCAGTACTTCGTCCTTAGTTACGTGATCTAACCATCTAACCTCCAGCATTCTTCTGTAGCACCGCATTTCAAAAGCTTCTATTCTCCTTTTGTTCAAAATGTTTATCGTACACGTTTCACTTCTATATATGGCTACACTTCCGACGTATACCTTAAGAAAAGACGTTCAATTATTTAAGTCTTTATTCGATATTAACAAATTTCTCTTTTTCAAAAACCCATTTCTTGCCGTAGACAGTCTACATTTTATATCCTCTCCACTTCGTCCATCATCACTTACTTTGCTGCACAAATTACTTGTAGTGTCTCGTTTCCTAATTCCCTCAGCATCACCTGATTTAATTTTGCTACAGTCTATATCCTTGTTTTCTTTTAGTTGGTATTCATCTTATATTCTTCTTTCAACACACTGTCCATTCCGTTCAAATGTTCTTCCAAGTCCTTTGCTGTCTCTTGACAGAATTACTATGTCATCAGCAAACCTCAAAGTTTTTGTTGCTTCTTTCTGGACTCTAATTCCTACTCCAAATTTTTCTTTTGTTTCCTTTACTGCTTGCTCAATGTACAGATTGAATAACATCGGTGATGGGCTACAGCCCTGTCTCACTCCGTTCTCAACCACTGCTTCGCTTTTATGCACATCGACTCGTATAACCGCCGTCTGGTTTGTGAACAACTTGTAAATAGCCTTTCGCTCCCTGTATGCTACATCTGCTACCTTCAAAAGCTCAAAGAAAATGTTCAAAAGCTTTCTCTAAGTCTGCAAATGCTATAAACGTAGGTTTGCCTTTCCCTCACATATCTTTTATGATAAATTGCAGAGTCGGTATTGTCTCGCTTGTTCCTACATTTCTCCGGAATCCAAACAGGTCCACAACGAGATAGGAATGGATAATGATTTGAAACGATATTGTAAACTGAACATCAACATTAGTGAAACAAGGGTAATAGAATATAGTAGAATTAATTCAGGCTACGCGGAGGGAATCAAATGAGGAAATAATACACTGAAGGTAGCATTCGTGGATTATTTGGATCGCAAAATAATTGATGCTACCGACCAGAGTTGATATAAAATGCAGACTGAGAGTAACAAAAAAGCTTGCCAGGAAAAGAGAAATTTGTTACCATCGAATATGAATTTTAAGTTTTCTGAAGGCATTTGGCTGGATTACAGCCCTGTACGGAAATGAAACATGAACGATAAAGATTTCGCAACGAATTCCTCCCCTGTGCCAGCCTTTTCATCTCAATTATTTGCTGGATGAATTCCAATCTTTGTCTTCCGCTACAGTTTTTGCTCTCTAAAGCGCCCTCTGATACGACGGAAGTTATTCCCTGATGTCTCAACAAATATACTATCCTCCTGCCCCTTCGTCTTGTCAGTGTTTTCCATATATTCCTTTCCACGCTGATTCTGCGGGGAACCTCCTCATTCTGTCCCTTATCACCCCAACTAATTTTCAACATTCGTTCGTAGCACCACGTCTCTGATTCTATCCTGTTCGATTTTCGCACAGTCCATGTTTCACTACCATACGATGCTGTGCAGCAAACGTACATTTTCAAAAAAATTCTTTCTCAAATTAAGGCATATACTTGAAACTAGTTCATGATTCGTGGCCAAGAACGCCTTTTCGGCAGTGTCAGTCTCCTTTGTATGCCCACCTTGTTCCGTCCGCCATAGATTACTTTGCTGCCTAGGTAGCAGAATTGCTTAACTTTGTATACTTCGTGATCCCCAAGTATAATGTTAAATTTCTCGCTGTTCCCGTTTCTGCTACTTCTAAGTACCTTGGTATTTCTTCAATTTACCCTCAATCCATATTCTGTACTCATTAGACTGTTCATTCCACTCAAGACATCCTGCAGTTCTTCTTTACTTTATCTGAGGATAGCAATGCCATCAACAAGTCTCATCACTGATATCCTTTCACCCTGAATTTTATTTCCACTCTTGAATCTTTCATTATTTTCCTCGTTGCTTCTTCGATGTATAGATTGAACAGTAGGGTGGAAAGACCGCATCCCTGTCTTACACCCTTTAATCCGAACACTTCGTTTTTGGTCTTCCAGTCTGTTTGTTCCCTCTTGGTCCCTGTGTATATTCTACATTACTCTTCTTTCCCCTATTGTTTTTTCGGAATATTGAATATCTCACACCATGTTACTTTGTCGAACTCTTTTTCCAGGTCGGCAAATCCTATGCGTCTTGATTTTTCTTCGGTCTTGCTACCATTATCAACCTCTTAGGCATTTACTTTCCCTAACAGACCCTCAATTTTCTTTCCCATTCTTTTGTACGTTATTCTTGTTAGCACTTAGAAGCTTGAGCTGTTAAGCTGATTATGTGATAATTGCTTTTGCTTTCTTCGGAGTTGTTTGTATGTTATATGTTAAAAAATGACGAAATTCCTCCAGCTGTATTAAGGTGTTAGTTTTAATGGCGACTGATTTCGATGGTGTTACATCATCATCTTCAGGCCCTGAATGCAACATACCATACATAAACAACCAATGCAATGCAACAGGGGTTCCAAACAAAATTTTCTCGATGATCCCCTCATCGAGCATGATTGGCATCTTGTCATATCACAGTATCAAGTACCTAAAAAAGCCAAATTAAGTCTCTTTTTATACGTTTTCTATTTTTGGTACTTAGAAAAAACATTGACATATTCGTTATTGAAAAAATATTTAGCTTAAAATTTTTTCAATGTAGCCATCATTGTTATTGTTAAATTTTTGATTATTGCTCAAAATCTTTGTCTTCAAATCTGGGTGTTTAGTATAACAAACTCCTTTAAAAAAAATTGAGTATGAACTAAAAAGACAGGAAAAATTAAAACTGAGTGTATTGGTCTTTCAAGTGTACAAAACTTGAGACTGCATTGAGTAGACATGTGTAAAAATAAGAAAACACTAATTTCATACATCCTATTATTTATTTGAAAAAATGCAGTTGCAACAGAGTACTCCATCAATATACAGTTGGTTTTAATTTTCAGTTCTTAATGAGAGGAGTTCGATCTGACCTTTGAGTCCATTATTACTTAAATATTAGGTTCCAAACTTGAAACTTTCACTCTGAAATCCGACCGCATGTCGAGCCGATTCCTATATTTGTTCTTCATGAAACACATGGAAGAAAATGCTTGCTCACACCGATATTTGGTTGCAAATGGGAGGATCTATTTCATTGCCTAATCTCCAAGTTTCTTGTAGTCCTTGCGTGCTGATGCCGATGAAAATGTTTATCATCGTACCACAGTTGGACAGATCCACATGTTGATCTTGCTCTTCTTCAGTGAGGCCTTGGATTCTGTCTATTTCTTCACAGCTGAAGGGATTTCGAATCCACCTGTCGTCAGGGTCAGATTCAGAGAAATACTCTATAAAAGTGGCGGCTAGGCTGCGTAGATGCTCGGCTAAATTGATCTCGATCTGGTCAGGCAAAGTCTCCTCTGATGCCGCCAAGAATTGTTTTAAAGTAGAAAATTTAGTTACTGACTCGTTTTCTATCCTTGACGCCCAGATCTGACACTTTTTGACCATAGCACTAATCTTATCGTCAACTTTGAACATGTCTAATGTTTTTCCTTGTAAGCTCAAGTTTAACACATTCAATTGTTCAAACACATCAGCTAAGTAGGCAACTGAGCAAAGCCAAGAGAAGTTAGTGAGGAAATCCGCGTACTTTGTGTCAAGAAGGAAGACACGAACCTCGTCTCTAAGTTCAAAAAATCTTGACAAGCTCCTACCTCGAAAAATCCATCTTACTTCCGTATGAATCGGGAGTTGCTCATGCTCACTGCCGGTCTCTTTACACTCTAAGAAGACGCTAGACACAGAAGTTTGCGTTCGCTAAAGCTCTGCTCATACAGGAAAAACAAAAAAATCTGTTATCATACGAAATATATTTCATATATTTTTTATTCTAATAGCATCTTGCGGACCCCTCTGGCATAGCTCGCCGACCCCTGGGGGTTCGCGGACCACCTGTTGAGAACCACTGGTCTACAACAGTGTTGTTGTTGTTGTGGTCTTCAGTCCAGAGACTGGTTTGATGCAGCTCTCCATGTTACTCTATCCTGTGCAAGATTCTTCATCTCCCAGTACCTACCGCAACCTACATCCTTCTGAATCTGCTTAGTGTAGTCATCTCTTGGTCTCCCTCTACGATTTTTACCCTCCACGCTGCCCTCCAATACTAAATTTGTGATCCCTTGATGCCTCAGAACATGTCCTACCAACCGATCCCTTCTTCTGGTCAAGTTGTGCCACAAACTTCTCTTCTCCCCAATCCGATTCAATACTTCCTCATTAGTTATGTGATCTACCCATCTAATCTTCAGCATTCCTCTGTAGCACCACATTTCGAAACCTTCTGTTCTCCTCTTGTCCAAACTATTTATCGTCCATGATTCACTTCCATACATGGCTACACTCCATACAAATACTTTCAGAAATGCCTTCCTGACTCTTAAATCTATACTCGATGTTAACAAACTTCTCTTCTTCAGAAACGCTTTCCTTGCCATTGCCAGTCTACATTTTATATCCTCTCTACTTCGACCATCATCAGTTATTTTGCTCCCCAAAAAGCAAAACTCCTTTACTACTTTAAGTGTCTCACTTCCTAATCTAATTCCCTCAGCATCACCCGACTTAACGACAAAAAAATTTGGAAACAGAGCATGACTGAAGCCGCCCACGTCACCAGTAGCAGATTCCCTGCAGGAGTGCCCTGACAGTGCCGCAGGTTTTCCCTGGAGGTCGCATCTGGCTT
This sequence comes from Schistocerca gregaria, assembly GCF_023897955.1. Lineage (NCBI taxonomy): Eukaryota > Metazoa > Arthropoda > Insecta > Orthoptera > Acrididae > Schistocerca > Schistocerca gregaria. The sequence continues at coordinate 119,205,105 of NC_064925.1, forward strand.
CCAGGACGTCGTGCACCGCCAACGCGACACGTTTTGCACCGGAAGGTCCGACCGCGCCAGCCGGCGGCGAACCAGTTACCCGCTGGGGACAACGCCGCTAGTGGCTCTGCTCTGCGTGCGGACACACACACACACACACACACACACACACACAGAGAGAGAGAGAGAGAGAGAGAGAGAGAGAGTACGCTGCTAGCTACGGGCCAGGACGCTGTTGCCAGATGCGCCCGCGACACGCCACGTCGCCCGCTACGCTACGCTATGCCCGGACTCGACGCGAAAGCCTACCTGCACCCACACCTCATCACAATGCGCACTGCAGTGGCTCACCACGGTCTTCTGTTCATGTGCAGCATGAGACCGAACTAAAGATGGGCGAACTCGTTCATCCTTGGGAACTAGTTCACTGCTGATCGTTCGTTTTTGGGAACTGTTCATTTTTATTCGTTCACCGTTCATTTGTGCGTGGTATATGGTTCTTATGAAAAACTGAAAACTAGTAGTGTAGGTGACTGAAGGATGGAGGGCGCCAAGAGGGGGCACTTGCTTCCGCCGTGGAGTATAGAGTTTTTATTCATTACAGAATTCTTACATACTTTTAGAAGTAATTTCTGTGATTCTGCAGAACCTTTCGTTTAGCCAATCGTAGCCTTGTGTGGCTGATCGCAGGGAAATAATATAGGGTGGCGCACGGAAAACCGGCCCCGAGTACAGACTGCTCGCCAATTACGGACGATGTGTTGCCCTACGATCAGATATGATAAACAGACAAACGTGTAATAATTAGGCAGTGAAGAAATAACAAGCTGATGCAAGCAACAATTTCGAAACCATGGATGACGATGTGTAGAGAGCTGGAGAAGAGAACATGAAAATCTCACGCGACGCGCATGGGCTATAGCTCATGTAGTCTTGTAGACCTGTTGGTGGCTATTTCCCAATTTTTAATAGACCACAAGTGTGTTGTATAAAATTCTTCGTTTCGACTTCCACTACAAAGCTATGCTACGTTGTAAACAATAATCGTTTACACCCTATATATACTTCACATTGTCTCTGAGTTCGTAGGCGAAGTAGAGACTTTATGGAAACATAAAATAAATTGTGGTTTTCTCATACTTGCGTAACACGCTTAGTAAAAATTAGGTTTTTATGTTGCATTATTAAGGTTAATGCAGCAATAATAATAATAATAAAGTTCGCAGTAATGAAGTTTTTGGTTTGAAAGCTCCTTCTGAACAAATGTTTTTGAGGTAATAAGTAAATACGATTTTTGGCAATCTAGTATAGGTGACTGAAGGAGGGCACCAGGAGGGGGCACTTGCACAAATGGAGACGTACCGCTTTTCCTTCTGAGCCAAAATGACCCACAACACACTTTTTTTTTCAGAGAAACCAAACTAGCGGGTAATGCAAATTGGAAACAACCAAACTTAAAAATAATTAGAGCCTTCCTAAATGTGATGTTTTGTATATGAGAGATACACGAAAATCGTTTTATAGGAATTTTCTTACACTAATAATTAAGAAAATTATTGAAAATTAGCTGCTAAATCAAGTCGATGAAACCAAAAAATATATGAATTAACAAAAATACTTGCCTTGTTATAAGTATGTCTTCTGCTGTTCATCTATATAATGAAGTGAGCCGATATGCTCGTTTGTTACTTGAAAAGATGTACCTATTACATACAACGTAATTTTTATGTAATTCACGTAACTGTAAAAGGAGCAGTCGGCAGTTGAACTGAGACAGGCGGTCATGCGAAGAACGACGAGTGCGGCCGAGGGAGACCGAGACTGACGAGCACGCGACCGAGGCTGGAACGAGAACTGCCGAAGTGACCGCCGCGACCAAAGTGAACTAGTGAACTATGAACCGATCGTTCCTCGTTCCCGGGAACTATAAGTAGACCGGCGCGTCCGAAGTGAACTATGAACCGATCGTTCCTTGGAATTCGTTCCTCGGTGTCCTTCCGTTCATCATGATGAACCGTTCCTTTGCACCCGTTCGTTCGCGAACTACACATCTCTAGACCGAACGAAGTGTCGCACTGGTCAGCGCAGTGGATTCGCTTTCGGCAGAACGGCGGTTCCGATCTCCGTTCGCCATATTTCTATTTTCCGTAGTTTTCTTAAGTCACTTAAGCCAAACGGCGGACAATTCCTTTGAAAACAGCGCAGTCGGTATCATTCCTTCCCCAGTCCGAGATTGAGCGAGTAGGACCTCGTCATCATCTCGTCATTAAACCGTAATATTCTTTCCTTCCTCGTAGGTAAGACAGGCAAATCAGAGAGGTCCTGCAGACATGAGCTTTAATCTACAGGAAAGTACATTCCTTGTGCCCAAAGAATGCGTCAGGGGACCACACTAATGTTATTATTAACATGCAAATTAGTCCCAGTTGCCAGTGCTGTCGGTCTTCCCACATTGCACCCTGTACTACTCGCTCTTCCAAGGCTCAACTTCCATACTGCAGTTCCCTTTAGGTTATTTTTCTTCCTAATGACGCCCCTCCTATTTTCTCGGTTGGATCATCTATCTAAAGGGTGGGGGGGGGGGGGGGGCGTATATGAAAACTGCGCCCAGTGAAATTGGGCGCTTACAAAAATTTGCGCCTAGTACACTTGGAAATCTACCTGGCACTAAGTCACAGTCTGAATGCACTCCGAGAATCCTCGTCCACCAAAAGCGCACCCTGTAAGTTAAAGTTTACGTGCACTCCGAAAGTTGTCGCCCAAAACAATGGGCTCTGAGCACTATGGGGCTTAACATCTGAGATCATCAATCCCCTAGAACAGAGAACTACTTAAACCTAACTAACCTTAGGACATCACACACATCCATGCCCGAGGCAGGATTCTAACCCTGCGACCGTAGCAGTCTCACGGTTCCAGACTGATGCGCCTAGAACCGCTCGGTCACAAAGGTCGGCTTGTCGCCCATGCCGGTGGATCAGCGCTTGGCACAACTTTTCGTAGTGTTTAGTCCGATATTTTAAACCAAGGGCAACAAATGTTCAAATGTGTATGAAATCTTATGGGACTTAACTGCTAAGGTCACCAGTCCCTAAGCTTACACACTACTTAACCTAAGTTATCCTAAGGACAAACACACACACACCCATGCCCGAGGGAGGACTCGAACCTCCTCCGGGACCAGCCGCGTAGTCCATGACTGCAGCGCCTTAGACCGAAACTAAGAGCAACCGCAGCTAAAATGTATAGTTTACAGAACATTCACGTAGTAAAACCAAGTGAAAATGGGTTAAACTGATGAACATATAGCTGACGAAAGCTCGTGTTTCTACTGTAGCTTTATATAAATACAGTCCTTTTAGTCTCACGCTACTGGTTTCGCAACGTATTCTGTTACATATTCTGGTGCACCTAATGCTCTTTCATGAAGCTATTGTAGTTGACGACTGACAAGGTGTAATGTTCAACGCCGACCCGAAACGCGAGTACCCTCCGCAATTGCGAAGATTACAACCTGCGTGACCACCTTTGCTGTGCATCGTACTGGCAGGAATCCTTTAAAAGCAATACTGATTGATATCAAATGTGCAGACGCCTTATGCAAACACGAGCATTACTGTTGTAAATGTTTTATCCGTGAGTGGCCTAACATCCGACGTGTGGTGCGAACCGTTCACGTCTCACCACAGCGCCGGATATTAGACCACTCGCGTTATCCGGTAAAAACATTTACAAGTCACAACACTAATGCTCATGAACGATATTTTCACTCTGCAGCGGAGTGTGCGCTGATATGAAACTTCCTGGCAGATTAAAACTGTGTGTCGGACCGAGACTTGAACTCGGGACCTTTGCCTTTCGCGGGCAAGTGCTCTACAATCTGAGCTACCCAAACACGACTCACGCCCCGTCCTCACAGCTTTAATGCCGCCAGTACCTCGTTTCCCACTTTCCAAACTTCACAGAAGCTCTCCTGCGAACCTTGCAGAACTAGGTAGAGCACTTGCCCGCGAAAGGCTAAGGTCCCGAGTTCGAGGCCGGCCCCTGTGGCCGAGCAGTTCTAGGCGCTTCAGCCTGGAACCGCGCGACCGCTACGGTCGCAGGTTCGAATCCTGCCTCGGGCATGGGTGTGTGTGATGTCCTTAGGTTAGTTAGGTTTAACTAGTTCTAAGTTCAAGGGGACTGATGACCTCAGATGTTAAGTCCCATAGTACTCAGAGCCATTTGAACCATTTTTGAACCGAGTTCGAGTCTCGGTCCGGCACAAAGTTTTAATTTACCAGGAACTTTCCGTAACGTTCATGTCTGCATAGGGCATCTGCACATTCGATATTCAACAGTCTTGCTTTTTTGGAATTCCTGCCTACAGCTAAGGTGGTCACGCACGTTTTAATTTTTACGCTTGTTGAGGGTACTCGCGTTTTCGGTCGGCGTCGACCATACACCCTGTCAATGGTAAACTACAATAGCTACCTGTAACAGCAATAGTTGCATCAGAAGACGCAGCAAAATACGTTGCGAAACCGGTAACACGGAGACTACAAGTACTTCAATAAATACAGCTGTAGTGGATTAAAGAGCTTTCATTCCGCCATATATTCACCAGTTTTACCCCTTTTAACATGTGGTTTTACTTTTGAATCTTCTGCAAACTGTGTACAAGTACCAGGTGATCAAAAAGTCAGTATAAACTTGAAAACTGAATAAATCAAGGAATAATTTAGATAGAGAGGTACAAATTGACACACATGCTTGGAATGATATGGGATTTTGTTAGAACCAAAAAAAATGCAGAAGTTCAAAAATGTCCGACAGATGGCGCTTCATCTGATCAGAATAGCAATAATTAGCATAACAAAGTAATACAAAGCAAAGATGATGTTGTTTACAGGAAATTATCAATATGTCCACCATCATACCTCAACAATAGCTGTAGTTGAGGAATAATGTTGTGAGCAGCGCTATAAAGCATGTCCGAAATTATGGTGAGGCATTGGCGTCGGATGTTGTGTTTCTCACCCGTCACGGTAGCAGTTACTGGCGTTTTGCTGTCCAGCGCCATCTGTCGGACATTTTGTGAACTTTTTTTTGTTCTAGTAAAACCTCATGTTATTCAAAGCACGTGTGTCAATTTTTACCTCTCTATATACATTATTCCGTGGTTTATTAAGTTTTCATATTTATACTGACTTTTGATCACCCGGTATATCAGTTGTGGATGCCCTTCTGTAAGCACATAACTACTGAGGATATGCGGATCGGCGTCCAACATTACACTTTGTCATTCTTGAACTACAGTAGCTACATGTAAAACAATAGGTGCACCAGAAAATGCAACAAAATATTTTCCAAAACGGTTGTGCGAGGCTCTTCAATAAATACAACTATAGTGGATTAAAGAACTTTCTTTCAGTTGTATGTTCATCAGTTTTACCCATTTCATTGTGTGATTTAACTGCTTGAAAGTAACGTAAACGATGCGTCCTTATAGATTGATATGAAGTGTCAATGACCATTCGCGATAAGTCATGTGGGCACAATGAAGATTACTCGTCTATCATAAAGAAAGCCAAAGTAGACTCGAGGATGATTTTGTACTGTACTCTACACAAACCAACGTGTTGCCGAGGAATGCTCTAGACCAAAGATTGTAAGGTGCTTGGTCCAAACGAGCATTGATGTGAAGCTCTTGATGATGCTTGCTTAAGAAGTACATCGATACTTATTTGGACCCTGAACCAGGCGAAGGAGAGAGCGTGAGAGGAAACGCGTGACACAGACGAAGGTATTATTTTGTCACTGAAATGCCAGAAGAGCAAGTAACTGAGGGGAGCTTACGTAACAACGAAGAAATATTACATTTTTGTTTTATGTATAGGATAATTTGCACTACACCCAGTTAGATATTTTGTACTTTCTTGTTTAAAAATTTTTTTTTTCACATGTTCTGAAATTCTGTTACTGAATAGAAGCAGTGATCTATGACGAACTATCTGAGGGTTTCCCTAAAAATGTAGAATACTTAAATAATTTTTATCTTATGTGTGAAACTACTGTACATTTTTGTCATGCGATCTGTCACTGAGCTTTTGTAAGCTGATGTACTTACTGACGGGACAAGGAACTTCCCTTTTACGTTATGTTTATGTTTATTGAGTTCGCTCGAAAACGCGTCATTCTAGCTGCGACTTGTTATAATAAGGACAGGAAACTACATATCAGTAGATAAAGGATTCCTGTATTGGACGTTTTACGTAGTGTTACAACTTGAGTGTTATGGCAGTGTACCGTTTTAGTGGTACAGCACAGTGATGATGTACCGAATGCCCGTCGTTTTGAGACAGTGTGCAGTGTGCACCACGAGCTTCGTGCGCTGTATAGAGGAAAAGAGAAAGGGGGCGGTTTCGCGTCCACTTCTGTCCAAAAATTTTTTCTCTCCGGTTTCTAAAAGCTTTTGAATCCTTCTTACCAATTTAGTAGATTTTCGTACAGTTGTCGATGTTGTTTATCATAAGTAATGTATTTCCTGGAATTCTTGTTGCAAAAGCCAGGGACTGAATGTTTCCCAGTCGGCCTAAAGTCTTAAAGTAATTGCCAGTCTTTGTCAGGAAGTAAACACAATTTACACACTCTTATGAAACTTGGTGTAAAATATATGTCTCTAAGTTTTGTGGCCTGCCTCGTGTTTGTATCTTGTCTGTAAATATCTTTTTAAGCGATGGTGAGCAGCTTCGAAAACATCTCGTCTTCCATTCAAATAAAATTACGAAATGAATCTCGTTCTGAAAATCTCTGTAATGAAGTACGTTACTTAAAACGTGATTGTAGGCGATGCAACATCGAGAACACGTACGATATTATAGTATTCATGCTATAAGACTTTTTCCCCTTCATTGTTATTTAGTCCCCCTCCCTATTCAAGCCCCAAATCAGGAATTCGATGAAATGGACACGATCGTTCCTATCATTAGTGTTGATAGGAAGAGAAGTTTTGTAGAGTTGTTGGTAATTAAAAAGGAGATGATTTATACCGCACCACATAGGCGGGGGTAGGGGTGGGGTATAAGCGGTCCAGACAACCAGCTCTTCAACCAAGTGAATTAAAAAAAATATACAGATAATTACAGTGAAAATCACAAATAAAAATTTGAGGTTACTTTCTATTTTAAATTAAATATCAAAGCCGGAAAACGGACGCATATAAATTTTAAAAACACATCGGAGGAAGGTGAAAATTCTTCTGATAAAAACACCGAAGCGCTGCACTTGCACTTAAAATCTGAGGGAACTGCGCTAGGGTGAGACGTACGTATTGCCATAGAGAGAATATGTTTCTTAGAATTGAGTGGTGTTTGTGGAAAGATAGAGGTCTGTTAGATAGGAAAACTATGGACATGAGAGTTAGGAGCTGAGGTGTAGGAGTAGTGTGTCGTGTGTATAGGGCAGTGCTTGCAAGAGGAAAGGGTTGCGGTCGATGGAGAGGAGCCCTGATGTGGAGTCGGATAGTTGGGGAAAGTTAAATTTATTAGGAGTGATAAACATGAGGGCGGATCTCATTGTCTGGGAAAGGGCCTTGGTTAAGTCGCGTTGGGATACGATATGGAGAATTTGTAGATGCAGGGGCGGAGAGATGTGTTCGTGAAGCCGCGGCATCATACTACCGTTGACGAGCAGAGGGGAAACAATAGAGTGATAGAAATCTAGTTTACGGTCAGAATAGGAGATGCGGAGGTGTTCTGTGTGGGTGACGAGGGATGGGAATTTGATAAAACAGTAGAGGATCCAAGTGAGGGAAGGTAAACGGATGGACAAAGATGGACAAAGCAAGACGGAGTGCATAGCGTTCGAGGATTTGGAGAGACGTAATAGAACTTTGCACATATGACGTTAGGCACTATGTTTTAACTGTATTCAATTTAAAACCGAAAATGTGATGAAGATTCAGTTGAGTTGACAAATGGCATCTACTAGTATGTAATTAGATAGATGTTCAGACCATCGACGAGTCAAGAATCTCCTTCGCGATTTCCTCCGCTTTTCTTCGACAGTCACTAACAAAGTTAATACCGCTATATTACGCGTGTCCATTTTTGTAAAGGAACTGTGTTATTTGCGCGCCAGATACAGCAGAGAACTGCCGCTAGAGCACGTTGATGCCGCAAATTACGATGAGGAGCACGTCACGTTCCATGAGATGAAGCAGATCGCTTCAGAGCGTGCAGCAACCACAAAGGGCACCACGTGTGGCGTGCTTCGCGATGAGAAACACGTCCCGTGTGAGGACGGCTCGAAGCCATCCTCTCACGGGAACGTAGCTAATGAGATCCGACATCGATTTATGTCATAAGCAGAAGATAGCAGCCGTCATATGGTATGTCATTCAAGATCGTATTTGGTGTATTTTCTTTCTCATAGAGTACGCGGCACGAATATAAGCTGTTTCAGAGCATTAGAAAGTTGAGGATAACTCGAAAACGCGTCGTTTTAGCTACGATTGGTTATAATAAAATAACAAGAAACTACATATCGGCAGGTAACGGCTTCTTGTTGTTGATATTCTTCTGTGCTACGAAAGTATGGCGTGGCACAGTGATGATCATTCGAAAGCGCATCTTTTTGGTACAATTTGCGTATTAAGTATCAAATAATATCTATAGATACAGTGTTTATACAATATATATTAAACATACAGAGACTTGGCAGTAATGTCGAAACGGTGTCGTGAGTTGTGAAAGCAAAGTTAGAAGCTCTGCGTCCACCTCATTACAAAAAAATTTTTCGCTCTTTCTTACTAATTTAATAGAAGTATTATCTAAAAAGTCGATGTTATTTGCTGTAAATAATGTATTTGCTGGCGTTTCTTTTTTTTAAAGTCCAACGACTGGAATGTTTCTACAGTGGCCAGGAGTCTAAACGTGACTGGCAGTCTATGTCAGAAAGTAAACACAAGTTAGGCACTAGCAGTTTTTGCTCTTATGAAACTTTCTGTAAAATACTTGTCTTTAGGCGTGTGGACTGCCTCATGTTTGTGTCTTGCCAGTAAATATCTTTGCCATAGATCGAAAGCAACTTCGAAAATATCTCCTCTGTCACTCAAATGAAATTACGAAACGTGTTTCGATCTTGAATCTGCGTGATGTTGGACGTTATTTCGGAGTGTTGGTAGTAAATACGACATCGATAATATGTGGATATTGTGCACGCGCAGACAGTAATTAGACACTGCACCTTAACAAGACTGGAGCCAAAGAAACTGGTACACCTGCCTAATATCGTGTAGGGCCCCCGCGAGCCCGCAGATATGCCGCAACACATGGAATGGACTCGACTAATGTCTGAAGTAGTGCTGGAGGGAACTGACACCATGAATCTGTAAGAGTACGATTAGGGGAGGCGGGGGGGGGGGGGGATCTCTTCTGAACAACACGTCCCCCAGGCATCCCAGATATGCTGAATAATGTTCATGTCTGGGGAGTGGCCAGCGGAAGTGTTTAAATTCAGGAGAGTGTTCGTGGAGCCACTCTGTAGCAATTCTGGACATGCGGAGCGTCGCATTGTCCTGCTGGAATTGCCCACTGGGCATGAGGGGATGCAGGTGATGAGACAGAATGCTTATGTACAAGTCACCTGTCAGAGTCGTATCTAGACGTTTCAGGGGTGCCATATCACTCCTACTGCACACGCCCCACACCGTTACAGAGCCTCCACCAGCTTGAACAGTTCCTTGATGACATGCAGGGTCCATGGATTGATGAGTTGCCTCCATAGCCGTACACGTCCATCCGATCGATACAATTTGAAACTAGTCGCGTCCGACCAGGCAACATGTTTCTCGCCATCAACAGCCCAATGTCGGTGTTGACGGGCCCAAGCGAGGCTTAAATCTTTGTGTCGTGCAGTCATCAACGGTTCACGAGTGGTCCTTCGGCCCCGGAAGTCCATATATATGATGTGTCTTTGAATGGTTGGCACGCTGACGCTTGTTGATGGTCCAGCATTGAAATCTGCAGCAATTTGCAGAAGGACGTTGGACGATTCTCTTCAGTTGTCGTTCGACTCGTTCTTACAGGATCTTTTCCCGGCCGCAGCGATGTCGGAAGTTTGATGTTTTACCGGATTCCTGATAATCACGATACACTCGTCAAATGGTCGTACGGGAAAATCCCCACGTCATCGCCACATCGGAGATGCTGTGGGCCATCGCTCGTGCGCCGACTGTAACACCACGTTCAAACTCACTTGAATCCTGGTAACCTGCCATAGTAGCAGCAGTAACCGACCTAACAACTGCGCCAGACACTTGTATTATACAGGCGTTGTCGACCGCAGCCCCGTATTCTGCCTTTTTACATATCTTCGAGGAGCTACTCGACCGAATACTAGCGGCTACGGTCAAGAATTCCATCATAATGACCGGGAGAGAGGTGTGCGGACCCCACGCCCCTCCTATCTGCATCCTCCACTGAGGATGACACGGCGGTCGGATGGTCCCACTAGGCCACTCGTGGCCTGAAGACGCTTTTTTTGTATCTGAATACGCATATCTATACCACTTTCTTTCGCGCTTCATTGTATATTCAATTGAAAACTGGAATTAGGCGATTAAAAACCGAGAATAGGACGGAAATTCAATTAAGTTAACTAATAACTTCCTCTAGTATGTACCTGCGATCGCCGTACAGAATGCACAGTGTTCCTGAACGAGTATCAGCAATTCGGCTTTGAAGCCATCGACGAGTTCAGAATCTACTTCGCGATTTACTCCGCTCTTCTTCGGCAAGTGCTGACAGATCTATCGCCGATATTTTATGTGCGTCCGTATTCGTAAAGAAACAGTTTGGTCTGCGAGCCAAATAGAGCAGACAACTGCCGCTGGTGAGCGCTTGAGAGCACAGATCACGGTAACCAGCTCGTCCCATGTGCTGACAGCGCTGTCTCTTGGGGGGTTCGGATGTCCCGTCCGCGTCCAAATCCACGTCAGCATTACCTGCCGCGTCCCATGTGAGGATGGCTTTAACCAAAAGTATGGCTGTGAGAATGCGTCTCAGCAGAACGGATCGGTATAGGAGAGAGTATTTTTGCTTAAGATTTGGATGCAACATTCCTCCTCTGCTGCCCCGTCTCTCACCAGCTCTCTCTCTCTCTCTCTCTCTCTCTCTCTCTCTCACACACACACACACACACACACACATATATATATATATATATATATATATGGTGAGTCACCTAACGTTACCGCTGGATATATTTCGTAAACCACATCAAATACTGACGAACCGATTCCACAGACCGAACGTGAGGAGAGGGGCTAGTGTAATTGTTTAATACAAACCATACAAAAATGCACGGAAGTATGTTTTCTAACACAAACCTACGTTTTTTTAAATGGAACCCCGTTAGTTTTGTTATCACATCTGAACATATAAACAAATACGTAATCAGTGCCGTTTGTTGCATTGTAAAATGTCAATTACATCCGGAGATATTGTAACCTAAAGTTCACGCTTGAGTACCACTCCTCCGCTGTTCGATCCTGTGTATCGGAGAGCACTGCAACATACATCGCGTTTTTACAGAATGATCTGCCAACGTTGCTCGAAAATGTCCCACTGGAAACGCGTCGACGTATGTTGTATCAGCATGATGGTGCACCTGCACATTCCGCAATTAACACTAGGCTGACCCTTGACAGGGTGTTCGACGGGCGTTTCATAGCACGTGGAGGACGCATAAATTGGTTAGCCCGTTCTCCTGATCTTACATCTCTGGACTTCTTTCTATGGGGTACGTTAAAGGAGAATGTGTACCGTGATGTGCCTACAACCCCACAGGATATGAAACAACATATTGTGGCGGCCTGCGGCGACATTACACCAGATGTACTGCGGCGTGTACGACATTCATTACGCCAGAGATCGCAATTGTGTGCAGCAAATGATGGCCACCACATTGAACATCTATTGGCCTGACATGTCGGGACACACTCTATTCCACTCCGTAATTGAAAACGGAAACTACGTGTGTACGTGTACCTCACTTCTTATGGTAATGTACATGTGCGTCAGTGAAAAAGACCAATAAAAAGGTCCTCACATGTGGACGTAATGTGCTATTCCAGTCTCTTCTGTACCTAGGGTCCATCACCGTTCCCTTTGGATCCCTACGTAATTCGGTGCTCTCCGATAGACACGGTGGACCAGCGGAGGAGTGGTACTCAAGCGTCAACTTTAGGTTGCAATATCTCCTGATGTAATTAACATTTTACAATGCAACAAACGGCGCTGATTACGTATTTCTTTATATGTTCAAATGTGCTAACAAAACTAACGGGGTTCCATTTAAAAAAACGTACATTTGTGTTAAAAAACATACTTCCGTGCATTTTTGTATGGTTTGTGTTAAACAATTACACTAGCTCTTCTCCTCACGTTCGGTCTGTGGAATCGGTTCGTCAGTACTTGATGTGGTTTATGAAATATATCCAGCGGTAACGTTAGGTGACTCACCCTGCATATGTATATACACGGTGTTACAAAAAGGTACGGCCAAACTTTCAGGAAACATTCCTCACACACAAAGAAAGAAAATGTTATGTGGACATGTGTCCGGAAAGGCTTACTTTCTATGTTAGAGCTCATTTTATTACTTCTCTTCAAATCACATTAATCATGGAATGGAAACACACAGCAACAGAACGTACCAACGTGACTTCAAACACTTTGTTACAGGAAATGTTCAAAATGTCCTCCGTTAGCAAGGATACATGCATCCACCCTCCGTCGCATGGAATCCCTGATGCGTCGATGCAGCCCTGGAGAATGGCGTATTGTATCACAGCCGTCCACAATACGAGCACGAAGAGTCTCTACATTTGGTACCGGGGTTGCGTAGACAAGAGCTTTCAAATGCCCTCATAAATGGAAGTCAAGAGGGTTAAGGTCAGGAGAACGTGGAGGCCATGGAATTGGTCCGCCTCTACCAATCCATCGGTCACCGAATCTGTTGTTGAGAAGTGTACGAACACTTCGACTGAAATGTGCAGGAGCTCCATCGTGCATGAACCACATGTTGTGTCGTACTTGTAAAGGCACATGTTCTAGCAGCACAGGTAGAGTATCCCCTATGAAATCACGGCGGTGAATCGAGGAAGTACAGTACTTACTGACGAAACTAAAATGAGCTCTAACATGGAAATTAAGCGTTTCCGGACACATGTCCACATAACATCTTTTCTTTATTTGTGTGTGAGTAATGTTTCCTGAAAGTTTGGCCGTACCTTTTTATAACACCCTGTATATACACAGTAATTTACAACTAGAGGTTTTGACGCGGCAGGATTGGGATGTGGGATGCAACGGCCCCGCGGTTGTGCAACGGCGACGAGAGAGGAGCCGCCGCCCTGTAACGGTCACAGCCTCAGCCGCAACCACAGCCGTCCAAAAAGTCAAGGTCTGGCGAGTCCTGGCCCGCCGTGGCTGCCCTGGGCTCTCTCCGTGTCTTTCTCTGGCTAGCTGGCAGCCGATCTCAGGGCGCCACGTCATCTTCTCATGCTGGGACTCCTCCCAGGAAAGCGAACTCAACTGCACATACAACCGGCGAGGCTGTTTCTTCTGCCGCCGTCTCCTCTAACCACAATATCACCACGACACTCCATTGTGTTCAGACATTAAATACTCTCTAGAGATCTTGAATTGTTACTCGGGATTACCTTGTCCATAGTCGGAGGCACGAACGATGCCGGTCGCGTATAAGCTTGTTCTGTGCACATACGTCACGTACTGTCCGACAGCCAACGAGCGTTCAGTAGTGTTCTGAGCGCTCTGCTGCGAACGCCGTAGCTAAAGCGAAGCATTAAATGTAATCACAGCGACTTATTCAGTGAATTTCGATTCCATTTATTGCGAGTATTCATCGTTGATCGTGGTGGTAAGTGATAAATTCTGCATAAGCAAGCGGGAGACATACAATACTGACCATTAAAATTGCTATACCAAGAAGAAATGCATATGATAAACGGCTATTCATTGGACAAAAACTAGAACTGACATTTTCACGGAATTTGGGTGCATAGATCCTCAGAAATCAGTACTCAGAACAACCACCTCTGGCCCTAATAACGGCCTTGACACGCCTGGGCATTGAGTCAAACAGAGTTTGGATGGCGTGTACACGTACAGCTGCCCATGCAGCTTCAACACGATACCCCAGTTCATCAAGAGTAGTGACTGGCGTATTGTAACGAGCCAGTTGCTCGGCCACCATTGACCAGACGTTTTCAGTTGGTGAGATATCTGGAGAATGTGCTGTATCCAGAAAGGCCCGTACAGGATCTGCAAAATGCGGTCGTGCATTATTCTGCTGAAATGTAGGGTTTCGCAGGGATCGAATGGAGGGTAGATCCACGGGACGTAACACATCTTAAATGTAACGTCCACTGTTCAAAGTGTCGTCAATGCGAACAAGAGGTAACCAAGACGTGTAACCAATGGCACCCCATACCATCACGCTGGGTGATGCGCCAGTATGGCGATGACGAATACACGCTTCCAATGTGCGTTCACCGCGATATCGCCATACACGAATGCTACCATCATGATGCTGTAAACAGAACCACGATTCATCCGAAAACATGACGTTTTGCCATTTGTGCACCCAGGTTCGTCGTTGAGTACTCCATCGCTGGTGTTCCTGTCTGTGATGCAGCGTCAAGGGTAACCGCAGCCATGGTCTCCGAGTTGATAGTCCATGCCGCTGCAAACGTCGTCGGACTGTTCGTCCAGATGGTTGTTGTCTTGCAGACGTCCCCATCTGTTGACTCAGGGATCGAGACGTGGCTGCACTATCCGTTACAGCCATGCGGATTAGATGCCTGTCATCTCGACAGCTAGTGATGCGAGGCCGTTGGGATCCATCACGGCGTTCCGTATTACCCTCCTGAACACACCGATCCCATATTCTGCTAACAGTCATTGGATCTGGACCAACGCGAGCAGCAATGCCGCGGTACGATAAACCGCAATCGCGATAGGCTACAATCCGACCTTTATCAAAGTCGGAAACGCAAGGGTACGGATTTCTCGTCCTTACACGAGGCATCCCAACAACGTTTCACCAGGCAACGCCGGTCACCTGCTGTTTGTGTATGAGAAATCAGTTGGAAACTTTCCTCATGTCAGCACGTTGTAGGTGTCGCTACCAGCGCCAACCTTGTGTGAATGCTCTGAAAAGCTAATCATTTGCAGATCACAGCATCTTGTTCCCTTCGGTTAAATTTCGCGTCTGTAGCACGTCATCTTCGTGGTGTAGCAATTGTAATCGGCAGTAGTGTAGTTTTCAGGATATACGCTTTCATCAAGCGGAAATCACGCGCATGCACGTACCACAATTACCGCTTGGAATCGTCAACAATGCAATCCCCTTCCGTGCCTCGACACGCGCGA
Organism: Schistocerca gregaria; assembly: GCF_023897955.1. Lineage (NCBI taxonomy): Eukaryota > Metazoa > Arthropoda > Insecta > Orthoptera > Acrididae > Schistocerca > Schistocerca gregaria. Next base: position 119,220,524 of record NC_064925.1, read on the forward strand.
ACCGCCATCGTTCGTCGATCGGACTATAGTCCACAAAAAGAAGTGGCAAACGCAACAGTGTTCACCGAACCACGCAAGGAAACGATCATAAACCAAATTAATTCAGAATATGCAGTCAGGGGAATTCATTCTGACTCCAGTAAACTGTTAGATCCGTTAGGCAGCCAGTCTAGACTGTGTGCGAACAGAGCAAGGAGGGGAACAAATAGGTCTAGTCACGAAGATCTGGCTGAAACAGTTGCTGAGTAACTGTTTACAAGCCTGTAAGATATTCGATCATTCAGAGCAGAGATAAGGCTGTAGCTTTGCACAGGTGGCGCTCGACAGCTTCTGAGAATGTGAAAACAGGTGACCGCCAGGAAACTTCACTGTTGCAATTGAAAGAAACAGTCCTCGGTCACTATTTTTAAGGAATTAACCGGGTTTCAACACTGCTAGGAGTGTCTCCCTTAGAATTTGAATCAAAGAATCTTCTATAACATGGTCACGGAATTATGACTAAAAATGTGTGTTACAAAGTACAGAATCATCGTGAAAGACTGCCGTCATACGTTTTTAGTCATAATTCTGTGGACATGTTATAGACCATTCCTCGATTTAGATTCTGAGGAAGACACTCCTAGCAGTGTTGAAACTCGGTTAATTCGTTAAAAATAGTGACCGAGGGCTGTTTTCTTTCAATTGTAATTATTCACGGTCTCTGAACGTGCAGCCATGTACAAAATTTTGCGAAACGTCACTGTATTCAGCCACTATAGACGGTAGAATTTCCTTTATCTGGTTGGTTCAAATGGCTCTGAGCACTATGGGACTTAACATCTATGGTCATCAGTTCCCTAGAACTTAGAGCTACTTAAACCTAACTAACCTAAGGACAACACGCAGCACCCAGCCATCACGAGGCAGAGAAAATCTCTGGCCCCGCCGGGAATCGAATCCGGGAACCCGGGCTCGGGAAGCGAGAAGGCTACCGCACGTTCACGAGATTCGGGCTTATCTGGTTGGACGTGACTGAGTCGTACTGGCTAAATGAAGCGAGCCAGTGTCATCTTATACCACGAATTACTGAATACACTTAAACACACACACCCATGCCCCAGGGAGGACTCGAACCTCTGCTGGGATCAGCCGCACAGTCCCTGGCTGCAGCGCCCTCGACCGCTCGGCTAATCCCGCGCGGCTCTGATGAAGAGGTACGTCACGCGATGCATGAGTGGTTGCGCGGACTAGCAAAATAATTTTTTTTCTAGAGGAATTTATGCACTTTGTAAACGCTGGGGGACTTGTATTGAGCGTGGGGTAGATTATGTTGAAAAGTGACACAGCTTTGTACCACTTCTGCACAATAAACAATATTTAAAAAAAATATTTAAGGTTTTCATTTGACTCACTCTAGTAGATGTAGATCTAGCAGCCTGGGTACTGACTCTGGGTCGCAGTAGACGTCCAAAGTTGTCCCACACGTGTTCTGTCAGGGACAGATCTGGGATGTTTGTGGCCACGGGAGAACCTCAACATTACGCAGACAGTTCATAGAGGCGCGTGTCATGTGTGGACGAGCATTATCTTGTTGAAAAATGCCACCATGACGCAGTCGCATTGAAAGTAATGTATGAGGACACATCATGTTCATGACCTACCGTTGTACCGTTAGAGATGCTTCGACCACTACGAGTCTTGACCTGAAGTCATACCAGCTTTGTCCTCACTCCATGACGGTGACTTGTCTCCTCGCGACTGCATAAAATTTATATTAGTTAACAAGTATGTTTGTCAGTGTTTCATATATTACTAAGCTGTTACTTGTTTTTGTCATCAGTTCGCCACCTTGCACTAGTCAGCTGACAAAGCTGGAAGCTGAGCGTGTGCGGTCAGCCACGTTTAGCAGTTCACATAAACACGATGGCAGGCACCTGGCTCGTATGGCTTGTATACTGGCTTCGCTCCCCTCTTAAAATACACGAGGCGCAGCAGAAAGACGCCAACTGACGGTCTGGCCGTGTTTCAACGGAGGCGCTAATCGCCTTGCTAAGTCTCCCACGAGCGGTGCCAGGTTAATCTCACGAGACACAATCAACTGCAAGTCTGGAACACTTAACACAATACTGTAAATACTGGCAAAATATGAAACGACAGCTGGCCAAACAGCAGTCTGGAGTAAACGCAAGTCACGTTGCTGACTGAGAAAGTCATACCTTTTACTGCTTTTTTTGGTGGAATTCCCAAACAGTAATCTTCATAGATCATTTGGAAAAAGGCAGGATCTTAAGTTGATCCTTCATCATACTTCATTGTTGGATCGCTTGACACTTGCGTAGGCTGAAAATAGAACAAGGCTGGCACACAAGAAATTGCATTTTCACCACCATAACGCGCTATCCCACGCATACCGACAAAAATGGCGAAAACGCATGAAATGGGCTTTGAGCTGGTTCCTCATCCACCCTATTCGCCAGACTTAGTCCCAAATGATTTCTTCCTTTTCCAGAATTTGAAACTTTGGGTTGCTGGGTAGAAATTTTCATCAAATGAGGAAGTGATACTTGCAGTCAACGAGTATTCTGCAGAGTTTGACAGAACCTATTTTTCGGATGGGTTGTAAATGCTGGAGGATCGTTGGACCAAGTGTATGTCTCTCAGAGGAACTATGTCGAAATGTGAGTTATTTATGGAACATTTTTTTCTTGCTTTCTAACCAGAGTTATAAAACACCAACGCAACAAACCTAGGCCCGTAGGCTGGGCCTAGAGGAGTGTCTTCCTCTTCTTCTTCTTCTTCTTCTTCTTCCTCTTCGTGCTTCAGAGGGAAACATGTGGGGATATTCTTGCCCTCAAGGCGACCGCAAAATGTTGCATTCAGTCGTACCTTTTACAGATCTTAACATACTGCTTTCCAGATTGCTGAGACAAAGGAATAAGGAACAAAGGCCTACCGGGTACAATGGGCAATGCGTAGGTCCCTAGCGCGCAGCTGTCTCTCCGTGCACACATCTTGCTTTGCCGCCCCACAGCTTAAGGTATAGAGGTTTCTGCTATGTTTCCAAAACAGTGTCCTGCGAGACACGAGCTGAATCAAATACCGTGATCTCAACGGAGTATAGGCACAGCCGATCTACTAGATTAAGGTGGGCGAGCAGAAAGGAAAGGGAAATTAAGACTAAAAACGAGCGCCAGCAATTCACGCTTAACGGGTTGAGACGGGTGCTGTGGTGACGGAAGTGGACAGTAATAGAATCTATAGAGCTTATACCCCACAACTCTAAAAAACATCAGCCTTAGAAAAGATCTTCCTCCATTCCCCATGGTGTATATACAGATCAGCCCTCACGTCGAGCGACAGAACTGACAGACTTCTGGCGCCAGCCTGTAATCGACACTGGGCTACAATCTACTCACCGAAAGTGGCTCTCTAATGCTGGAGTTTTACTGCATGAACAGCAAAAATGTAGTAAGCCATAAACATTTTCGTTTCATTATTTTATTGGCGATAGGATGGAAGGGGTCGTAGAGAAAAAGTTTAGAATTTGAAATTATGCGTAAAATTTGTTGGAAGTCGCCAAGAGAACTTCTCCATGTTTAATCTTATTCCACTTTACTTTCAGTATAGTTCTGTAACACTTTTCCCACAGTCCATGTGTCACTTCCACAATATGCTGTGCTCTAGCCGTGCGTTCTCAGAACATTCAGCTTAGGTCACTTAAGTCTTCCGGTCCAGATTGTATACCCACTGGGTTCCTTTCGGAGCATGTAGATGAAATACTTGTAGCTGAATTTTTAGCAGTTCGCTCGAGGAAATATCCATGCCTAAGACCGGGAAGCTACACAGGTCAGACGAACAAACAAAAAAGGAAACAGACTAATATGCCGAATTATAGAGCCTTATCATTGACATCGAGCTGTTGGATGAGTTTTGAAAAGATAGTGTGTTCCGCCATTAAATAGTTCGAAGAAAACGACCTATTGACACATAACCACCACGGATTCAGAAAATATTGGGCTTTTGAAATAAATATTTCTGAACTGGTCACCAGTATAATTTTTGTCATCTCTTTAGGCGTTTCAGCGTGACTCCATCATCAGATCTGTCAAGATCAATACTTGCAATTTACACGACGAAATGAGTGATATCGACAGGAAATTTCAAGTAGCTTTCTGGATTCATAGAAGACTTTTGACACCGTTCCTCACCAGTGGATTCTCTTCAAATTGCGTGCCTGTGGAGTATTGTCTCAGTTGTGCGACTACATTCGTCATTTTCTGTTTGAAAGATGACGGTTCGTTTTTCCTGACGAAAAGTTACCGAGTAAAACTGAAGTAACATCTTTCGTTTCCCAAGGAAATGTTTACGCCCCCTGCTGTTCCTAATTTATATAAACTATTTAGGAGGCAATCTGGGCGGCTCTCATAAGATTGTTGGCATATGATGACATCGTTACGGTCTAATAAAGTCATCACAAGATGAAAACTATTTGGAAAATGATTTAGGAAAGCTATCTGCCTTCCATGAAACGAGACAATTGACCCTAAACAGTTGAAAGTATACGTTCTCCTCAGTACAAAAATTCCGTTAAATTTCGGTTACAGGATAAATCACATAAATTTGAAGATTGTAGGATCAACTAAATACCTAGGAGCTACAATTACGAGCAGCTTAAATTACAGTGAAGAGATAGATAAACTGGTTGTTGTGTACATAGTTCCGCGTAGTCAGCGCGTACACAACTTTCCCACTAGAGCGCGCACCGCTAAGCACAACAGCGCAGGCGAAGCGCTCGTCCGTCTCCGCACTACGAGATGGCGCTGTCTTAAGAGACGGACCAAATTCTGCTTCCACCGATCCGCATATTAATATGTAATGCAGCCAATGTGATTGCTGCTAACGTAGAACCCTTTCTCCTCGCGGATCACACTGGCGTAGTGATACCTCAACGCGCGAGGTATTATAACGAGTGTACAGACCTCAGATTAGTCAGTATGCCTTAGTCTGCATTAGTGCGCAGTCAAGTTTCAGTCTGCGCCTAATAAGATTATCATATTCCTGTACATAGTCATGAAGATAAATGTATAGACACTTTGTCAAGTATCAGAGATATGTGAGAATAAGATTAACGTACCAAGACCAGAGGAACTTCAGATTGTCAATTGTAAATAGCATCCAGAATGAAGTTACGTAATATCTATGATTTTTATTATTTTAATACATGTGTGTGAAAACTAATCAAGTTCTGTTTAAAGTTGGTCACCGTCAATCTGCTGCTCTAAGCGTGCAAGTGGCATTTCTATCGTCTGACCTAACGGCAGAAGGTAAACACGCCACGATAAGACCACGAGACATATTGCTGACACTCGCCTACTTCGTTAGAGCGACAAGTCAAATAATCTGATGGTGTGTGTACCGAAGGTCTTATACTACGCACACCACACTGGTGCACCTGCCTAATACCGTGTAGGGACCCTGCGAGCACGCAGGAGTGCCACAACACGATGTAGCATTGACTCGACTAATGTCTGAGTAGTGTTGGAGGGAACCGAATGCTCTGACCGGTAGGATCTGAATGCTCTGAAAAGCTAATCATTTGCATGTCACAGCATCTTCTTCCTGTGGGTTAAATTTCCCCTCTGTAGCACGACATCTTCGTGGTGCAGCAATTCTAATGGCCAGTAGTGTATATTAATGGCTTTTTTTTAATGTGAGGTATTACTTATTGATGACCCTCGTATATCAAAATCAATTCCTAGTTACACGTGTTGTAGGCTACAGCACTCTGCGGTAGACGGGAAACAAACGAATTATCCCAGAAATTTGCACCTGTTTTGGAGGAATGTCCCTCTGCGGAGGTGTGGTTCCGCGCAGATGTTCTGACCCCTTTCTCCTGCAAATGTCAAAATATACGCAGGGTCAAGATTCAACTGGACCAATTTACATCCGGTCGTAGCTCCATCTCGCGCTGCCGGCCGGAGTGGCCGTGCGGTTCTAGACGCTACAGTCTGGAGCCGAGCGACCGCTACGGTCGCAGGTTCGAATCCTGCCTCGGGCATGGATGTGTGTGACGTCCTTAGGTTAGTTAGGTTTAAGTAGTTCTAAGTTCTAGGGGGCTGATGACCTCAGATGTTAATTCCCATAGTGCTCAGAGCCATTTGATCCAACCATCTCGAGCCTCGCTCGTCGAGATGGATGTTCGGGGTAGTAAAGGGCTGGACCAACGCCGAGGTCTACCAAATGACTGCGGTACCGAGCACGTCCGCTTGGCTTACCGTGCTGTCCTGTGACAGCTTCCGCCACACACACACACACACACACACACACACACACACTTTGCGGACGCGCTGATTGTCGCCGGCTCGCGGGTTAACGCCGCAGGCGAGGACTGTCCCGTCCATTCTTGAGTGGTGCGCGCCTCGCCGGCCATTATGTAAATTGAAAGCGCGCGGTTAAGGCTGTGGGGCAGGGAGAGCGCGCCCAGATCCGGGGGGGGGCGTCGGGCGCGGACGTTAATGCGATTCCTGGGCGGCGCGCGTTTTGTAATTGAAATTGACTGCCGGCGCTGTTTTGTGAGTTAATCGCAGTGCGGGGCGCCGCGGAGGGAGGGGAGGGTGGAGGGGGGGGGGGGCTCAGGCGGGACAGATTGTCGCGCTTCTGTCTAGCGTTCCACTGTGTCTACGCCCGCTGCACAAGTGTTGACTGTACCGGCAGAAGTTAATCCACTGAGCGCGCCGAGTGCGCCGTCACACTCTGCATCCGTGGCTATGTTTTCCCCTCGCTAGTTTGATGCGACCCGCCACCAATTCCGCTCTTCGTCTCAGAGTAGCAGTTGCGCCCAACATCCTCAATTACACTACTGGCCATTAAAATTGCTACACCAAGAAGAAATGCAGATGATAAACGGGTATTCATTGGGCAAATATATTATACTAGAACTGACATGCGATTACATTTTCACGCAATTTGGGTGCATAGATCGTGAGAAATCAGTACCCAGAACAACCACCTCTGGCCGTAATAACGACCTTGATACGCCTGGGTATTGAGTCAAATAGAGCTTGGATGGCGTGTACAGATACAGCTGCCCATGCAGCTTCAACACGATACCACAGTTCATCAAGAGTAGTGACTGGCGTATTGTGACGAGCCAGTTGCTCGGCCACCACTGACCAGACGTTTTCAAGTGGTGAGAGATCTGGAGAATGTGCTGGTCAGGACAGCAGTGGAACATTTGCTGTATCCAGAAAGGCCCGTACATGACCTGCAACATGCGGTCGTGTATTATCCTCCTGAAACTTAGGGTTTCGCAGGGATCGAATGAAGGGTAGAGCCACTGGTCGCAACACATCTGAAATGTAACGTCCATTGTTCAAAGTGTAGTCAATGCAAACAAGACGTGCCCGAGACGTGTAACCAATGGCACCTCATACCATCAGGCCGGGTGATAAGCCAGTAAGGCGATGACGAATACACGCTTCGAATGTGCGTTCACCGCGATGTCGCCAAACACGGATGCGACCATCATGATGGTGTAAACAGAACCTGGATTCAACCGGAAAAATGACGTTTTGCCGTTCGTGCACCCAGGTTCGTCGTTGAGTACACCATCGCAGGCGCTCCTGTCTCTTTTTGGACAACTTGGTTGTGGAGATGAAGTAGCGATTAGTATGATTAATCAATATTCAAGAACAGTCTTAATCGCATTTATTCCGATTATACCGCCAACCGGTTTCAACCCGACGTAGGGGTCATCTTTTGGGCTATTACACCATTGGTCGACTGCTGGCGGTGTCACTCCTGTCTACATAACGACAGGAAACTATAATAGTTTCCTGCCGTTATGTAGACAGGAGTGGCACCACCAGCAGTCGACCGGTTGGCGGTATTATAATAATAAATGCGATTAAGACTGTTTTTGAATATTTGCTCCTGTATGTGATGCAGCGTCAAGGGTTACCGCAGCCATGGTCTCCGAGATGATAGTCCATGCTGCTCCAAACGTCGTCGAACTGTTCGTGCAGATGGTTGTTGTCTTGCAAACGTCCCCATCTGTTGACTGAGGGATCGAGACGTGGCTGCTCGAACCGTTACAACCATGCGGGTAAGATGCCTGTCACCTCGACTGCTAGTGATACGAGGCCGTTGGGATCCAGCACGGCGTTCCGTATTACCCTCCTGAACCCCCCTGATTCCATATTCTGCTAACAGTCATTGGCTCTCGACCAATGCGAGCAACAATGTCGCGAAACGATAAACCGCAATCGCGATAGGCTACAATTCGACCTTTATCAAAGTCGGAAAGGTGATGGTATGCATTTCTCCTCCATACACGAGGCATCACAACTACGTTTCACCAGGTAACGCCGGTCAATTGCTGTTTGTGTATGAGAAATCGGTTCGAAACTTTCCTCGTGTGAGCACGTTGTAGGTGTCGCCCCCGGTGCCAACCTTGTGTGAATGGTCTGAAAAGCTAAATATTTGCATATCACAGTATCTTCTACCTGTCGGTTAAATTTCGCGTCTGTAGCACGTCATCTTAGTGCTGTAGCAAGGTTAAGGCGCTCAGTCCGGAACCGCGTGATTGCCGCGGTCGCAGCTTCGAATCCTGCCTCGGGCATGGACGTGAGTGATGTCCTTAGGTTAGTTAGGTTTAAGTTGTTCTAAGTTCTAGGGGACTGATGACCACAGATGTTGAGTCCCATAGTGCTCAGAGCCATTTGAACCATTTTTTTCTGTAGCAATTTTAATGGCCAGTAGTGTAAATATTGTGTAAATACCATCAGACGTCCGGGAAAAAATATCATTCACACAATTCCGAAGATAGCAAGAGCTGACAAGCGCAAGAATTATTGCTTAATCAGCTTAATGCATCCAAGTTTCTGACAAGAATAATATACAGAAGAATGGGTTAGAAAATTGACATCCTATTAGATGACGATCGTTTTGGGTTCAGGAAGGGTAAAGACACCAGACAAAGTTCTGAAGTCGCGGTTCATAATGGAAGCAAACTGAAGAAAAGTCAAGACACATTTATGGGATTTTTCGACACGGAGAAAGCGTCCGAAAATATAAAATACTGCAAGATGTCCGAAATTCTGAGAAAAATAGGGGTAAGCTGTAAGCAAAGATGGTTGATACACAATTGGTATACAACGTGTCTTTGGTATGGAAGTATGAGGGTCACTCCAAAAGAAATGCAGAATATTTTTTTTTTTAATCCATCTTCTATTCTACATGTTTTAAAATTTTACAGTGTGTAAATACATCCTTTAGGAACAATATTTTCATTTCTCCACATAACTTCCATCCATCTTAACTGCCTTACGCCATCTTGGAACCAGCGCCTGTATACCCGCACGGTAAAATTCTGGACCAACCTGTTGGAGCCACTGTTGGCAGCGTGCACAAGGAGGTCATCATCTTCAAGCCTGGTTCCACGAAGAGAGTCTTTCAGTTTCTCAAAGAGATGATAGTCACGTGGAGCCAGGTCAGGACTGTAAGGCGGGTGTTCTAGTGTTGTCCGTCCGAGTTTTGTGATCGCTTCCATGTTTTTTTGACTGACATCGCTTCCATGATTTTTTGACTGACATGTGGCCGTGCATTGTCGTGCAACAGCAGAACATCCTGCTTTTGCCAATGTGGTCGGACACGACTCAGTCGAGCTTGAAGTTTCTTCAGTGTTGTCATACATGCATTACAATTTATGGTGGTTCCACTTGGGTGATGTCCAAAAGGAAGAGTCATTTGGAATCGAATAACACCGTAGCTATACCTTTTCCAGCAGAAGGTGTGGTTCTGAATTTTTTTGTCTTTGGTAAATTTGCATGATGCCACTCCATTGATTGCCTCTTCGTCTCTGGTGAAAAATCACCTGTCACAATTCTTCCAAGAAATTCATGTCCACCATTCTCGTACTGTTCCAAAACTTCGCTGCATACCGTTTTTTTTTGTTTCTATATGAGCCAGTATCAACATCCTAAGAACCCACCTAGCACAAACCCTTTTTAACGCCAACACTTTCAGTACTCTGCAAACACTTCCTTCCCCTATCCCAACGTAGCGTGACAATTCGTTCACTGTTTCGTGTCTGTCAGCAGTTAGCAATTCGTTAACTCTCTGCACATTGTCTGGAGTGCGTGCAGTACGAGGCCTGCCGCTGCGAGGACAATCCTCAATATTGCCGTGCCCTCTTTCATCAAGTAACCTGCTTGCCCACCGACTAACTGTACTGCGATCGACAGCAGGATCTCCGTACACCTTTTTCAACCTCTTGTGGATGTTTCCCACTGTCTCTTTTTCACAGCGCAGGAATTCTATGACAGCACATTGCTTCTGACGAACGTCAAGTGTAGCAGCCACCTTGAAGACATGCTGTGATGGCGCTTCTCACGGGAACAGGTTGAACTAAGTTTGAAAACAAGCGGGAAGGATGTATCTGCACACTGTAAAACTTTCACACATGCAGAATGAAATAGTGTGAATTTCTTTTGTAGGTGACCCTCGTAAAATTGTGTTCACGGATGAGTTCAGATTCGAATCGAGTCCCGATGACCAGCGGAGGAGTGTCTGGAGGCATTCTGAACAGCGGGGGAATGTCAACATGACTGTAGCTTGCCTAACGGCCCGACAACCGGGGGTGATGATCTGGAGTGCCATTTCGTTTCATCACAATACCTCTTTGTTTGTCATCCGCATTACCCTTATAGTACAGCGGTACTTCGACCATACTGTGCATACTGTTGTGTTACCCTCCATGGCAAGGTATCCTGAGCTTACACTTGAGCACGATAATGCCCGCCGGCACACGGCGAGAATTTCTACTGCTTGTCTTCCTGCTTGCCAAACCCTGCCTTGCGCAGCAACGTAGCCACATCCGCCCCCAAACTGACAACGTTTGGAACGTTATGCGCAGGGCACCCCAAGCATCTCGCGATTTTTACGATTTATTTCGCGAAATGGACAGAATTCGGCACGATATCACTCAGGAGGACATACAACAACTTTACCGCTCAGCGCTAAGTGGAATAACTGCTTTCATAAGGGGCAGAGGTGGACCAACGCGTTATTGACTTGCTCGATTTGTGAAGCGCTTTATCTTGGAGCAGTGATAACGCCGGCTCCCGTCAGATCACCGAAGTTACGCGCTGCCGGGCTAGGTTATCATTTGGATGGATGGCCATCCGGTCTACCGAGCGCTGTTGGCAAGTGGGGTGCACTCGGCGCTTATGAGGCAAACTATACAGCTACAGGGAATACGCAAAATAACATGAACAGTGGTAGTAACGGGATGGTTGTGTTTGACGGTCAACAACGCAGGTAAGACACTTGTCGCGGTGGACTGTGCGTGTTCAGTGCTGACTAGGCATCACTGCAGGTTGTTTACGAGTAGTGCACACTTCGTATTTACATTCCGAGGCCGAGGTCGACGAGCTATGAAAGAGCTAATAGAACTCCAAAGAGGGCAGATTGTGGCGGCCCGATTAGCTGGAGCATGGGGCCCAAATCAAAGCTAAATGACAGAGATCGTCGTACGCTAAAACGAATTGTGGCAAACCAAAACTAAACAACGGCGGCTAAGGTGACTGCAGAGCTCATCTTCGAGACCCGATATCGGTCATCACTGTCCGCCGAGAACTCCATAAAGCGCATATTCATCGACAAGCTGCTATACCGAAACCATTAGTGACGACAACCAGCCCAAAGAAGCTTAAAGCATGGCGTCAGGGGCATAAATCCTCGACGAGTCAACGTTTCCGTTATTTCCAACATCGGGCCGGGTTTACGTCTGGAGAACGCCAAACGAAGCCTAGAATACTGAGTGCTTGATTCCAACGGCTAAGCACGGAAAGTGTGATGGTGTGATAAAGCCATATCATGGTATTCTGCTGGTCCCATCATCACTCTCAAAGGCCGTGTTACAGCCAACGATTGTGTGAATATTTTAGGTGATAAGGTGCACCCCGTGTTGTTCCCCAACAGTGATGCCTTATTTCAGGACGATAATGCGACAATTCGCACAGCAGGACAGTACAATCGTGGTATGAGGAGCATGCCATTGAACTGCAGCGTCTTCCCTGGCCTGCACAGATCCCAAACTTGAACATTATCGAACCCTCGTGGGCGGTACTGGAGCGCAGACTCCACAGCAGATTTCCGCCTCCCTCGTCACTGCAGGAGTTAGAAGAGGCTCTGATCGAAGAGCGGCATAACATTCCTCTGGAGACAGTACAATCATTATATGCCAGTATTCTAACAAGAATCGCAGCTGTATTACGGGCAAATGGGGGTCCAAGCCCTTATTAATAGCCGGCCAGAGGGGCCGAGCGGTTCTAGGCGCTACAGTCTGGAACCACGTGACCGCTACGGTCGCAGGTTCGAATCCTGCCTCGGGCATGGATGTGTGTGATGACCTTATGTTAGTTAGGTTTAAGTAGTTCTAAGTTCTAGGGGACTGATGACCTCAGCAGTTAAGTCCCATACTGCTCAGAGCCATTTGAACCTTATTAATAAACCATTCCCAAGTAAGCACAGGTTTTCACATTATTTTGCCTATCCCCTGTACTTGACTGAGATATAGCGGCTCCAGTCTCGTAAACTGACATACGGCCGGGAGAGCAGTGAGCTGACCACGCGCCAGTCCGTATCCGCATCCAGTGACGCCTTTGGCCTGAGGATGACACGGTGGCCGGTCGGTGCCGTTGCGCTTTCATGGCCTGTTTGTTCGGTGTTTACTTTTTTTATCTTGACCAAATCATTAAATATTTCTTAAATTTAATCATTTGTTTCTCTGTACAAGTACAACATGTTGTGTTGGCACAAGAGCCAACACCCTGTTACTAGAGGAGGCCGAAATGCAGACTTTTAGCTCACGCAGGCTGGCGTGAGGAGGGAAGAACTATACTGACGTGAGGTCTGGAACATGACAAGGAATTAGAATTCAGAGAGCGGACGTAATTAGTTTGATACTTAACTTTAATCCATTGACGATGTACGTCGCTCTTGACGGTACATGATTCACAATATTATCTGTTTAGTAACTGAATATGGCGCCTTGCTAGGTCGTAGCAAATGACGTAGCTGAAGGCTATGCTAAACTATCGTCTCTGCAAATGTGAGCGTATGTAGACAGTGAACCATCGCTAGCAAAGTCGACTGTACAACTGGGGCGAGTGCTAGGTAGTCTCTCTAGAATAGACCTGCCGTGTGGCGGCGCTCGGTCTGCAATCACTGATAGTGGTGACACGCGGGTCCGACGTATACTACCGGACCGCGGCCGATTTAAAGGCTACCACCTAGCAAGTGTGGTGTCTGGCGGTGACACCGCACAACACACCCACCGATTTCCGTCCAATTCAGTTAACTTCTTCGTGGTGTGTATTTCTTTTGTCTTAGACTGTATGTGTCTTATCTCCAGAAACAGTATACAATACCCTTCAAATTGTAACATAAACACATATGACTTCGCAAAGTTACGGAAATGTTTTGCAGAAAAATTCACAAATTCTGTTTCATTAAACGAGTAATGTGTGCGCAATGAGTTATGCTGCCTCAATATATGTAAATTACCTAGTAGATAGTGTCGGAAGTTCCATGCGGCTTTTCGCGGATGATGCTGTAGTATACAGAGAAGTTGCAGCATTAGAAAATTGCAGCGAAATGGAGGAAGATCTGCGGTGGATAGGCACTTGGTGCAGGGAGTGGCAACTGACCCTTAACATAGACAAATGTAAAGTAATGCGAATACATTGAAAGAAAGATCCTTTATTGTATGATTATATGATAGCAGAACAAACACTGGTAGCAGTTACTTCTGTAAAACATCTGGGAGTATGCGTACGGAAAGATTTGAAGTGGAATGATCATATAAAATTAATTGTTGGTGAGGCGGGTGCCAGGTTGAGATTTATTGGGAGAGTCCTTAGAAAATGTAGTTCATCAACAAAGGAGATGGCTTACAAAACACTCGTTCGACCTATACTTGAGTATTGCTCATCAGTGTGGGATCCGTACCAGGCTGGGTTGACAGAGGAGATAGAGAAGATCCAAAGAAGAGCGGCGCGTTTCGTCACAGGGTTATTTGGTAAGCGTGATAGTGTTACGGAGATGTTTAGCAAACTCAAGTGGCAGAATCTGCAAGAGAGGCGCTCTGCATCGCGAGGTAGCTTGCTGTCCAGGTTTCGAGAGAGAGCGTTTTTGAATGAGGTATCGAATATATTGCTTGCAGATGTGATATTCCTGTGCAGCAATTCGGCCGTAACCTCAGTGTGACGGGCAGAGCGTTTGATTTGCGATTGGCGAGTCCTCCCCCTTAAGACGAGAGCCCCGCAGGGCTCCAACCGACGGCCCGAAATGCGAGGCTCTGGTCTTCCGGTTCGTTATCCTGCTCGGCTGGCGGCGCCGACCCGCGGGAGCTGCAAACTCGGACCCGAATCCAACCCTGGTCCGAACCCCCAGGGACCCACCACGCGGTCCGGACTCCATGTCAGTCGAGTTCATCTGTTCTGCTCAGAGGTCAGAGCACGTAGTTATCTTGAAGATTTTCTTCCTCATGAGCGCACAGTGTAAGGAAAAGTCGAAATTTACAGTGTCACGATACCGTTGGAACAGTGGGTGTACCGTGGCAAAAACTATGCCCATGCAACATTACTGTGCATACGTGTCATATTAGGGTACGTGATTCACCCAGGAATACAGTCGAACCTAATCGTTTTCGTGGTCCATTTGTTGTGGTGTGGGACATGATAATGTTGCATCTGCGTACTAAACCTCCGAATCTTCGGACACTCTACTCTCACCTGCTGACTCTCTTTTGACGCTGTACTCCTTTCGCATGTGTGTCTTTTCAGTGGTCCTGGCTTCGTTTTTCAATCTGTGAAAACGGAACCCTCGTAGAATCACTTCGTCCGTATCTTTGTCTGTCAGTCTGTGTCCGACTGTTCTCATGAACTGATACAGGCGTCAAGTTGAAATATATGTCACATAATGAGGTCTACGGTCCGTTGTCAGTGTAAAAAATTAGGGTTCTAAGTCAGGGCAAACAAATGATACGGTCATTATTGTTACATATTTCGATACTCACAAACACACAAATCAAAACCAAAAGGGTACTTCCCGTTGGCACAGAATTATGAACTTTGACAAGCAGGCTTTTACAGTACAGGTAAAGGAAAAAGTTCGAAAACTGTTAATTTTCAATTATATCACATGATAAGAATTCCCATTTGTTGTGTGTCTGTTTGTCCACGCGTCTGTTAAGACCAATTTTTCTCAAGAACTGGAAGAGGTATGAAGTTGAAATTTATTTCAAATATTAAGGACTACGATTTCCTTTGCGGTGAAAAAATTTAAGATTATAAGTCAGTGCAATCAAAGGATAGGGCCGTCTGTAAAGACCCCTTTCTTTTCAGGAATTGGTAGAGGTATCAAGTGAAATTTATATTGAATACTGAGGTTTACCATCCCTTGGCGGTGTGAGCTATTACAGCCAAGGTGTAGAGACATGTATGTCACATGTTTGACTTGCTCGAGGTCTGAGGCTGCACCGGTCTGAGGTCTGAGGTCATCAGTCCCATAGAACATAGAACTACTTAAACCTAACTAACTTAAGGACATCACACACACCCTTGCCCGAGGCAGGATTCGAACCTGCGACCGTAGCGGTCGCGTGGTTCCAGACTGAAGCGCCTAGAACCGCTCGGTTACACCGGCCGGCTAATACGTTGTTCAGATTCGACATTAAGCTATACGTGCCCTTTTCCCAGTTGGATAACAGGGGTAGTTTACAGACACGGAACTAGCTGAAGTGGAGTTCAATACAAGTACGACGCCATTGAGCCAAACGAAGTTATTATCTATGTACATAATTCAGTTTGTACAGAACTGTCGGAACAGGAGTCCTATTCGCCCTTGACCAGTTTTTATGTAACAGCGCAGGGCTGGTGGTCTTGAAACGAGAGGACATTCGGCGAATGGACTGGGAGAGAGAGAGAGAGAGATTTACGTTTATATGATAAATCCCTTCCCTCGAAAATTTCCCTCCTTCATATCTCCGCTCTCTCACGACAGAGAGCGTGTCGCTGAGGTCATTTGCACTAAGACAGCAGTATACGCGAGGTGCCTAGTTGCTTCCACCGACATGAGTGGAATGATAAGCTCTAATTAATGTCCACCAACCTGCAGTCGTCTACAGAAAACAGCACGTAGACCATAAATCCGTTATCTTGAGACTCTAACAAAGTTTTAGCGAGGAACTGATATTTATTTTTAAAGATTAATTTTTCAATTACTTTGCTTGTACGGGATGCAACTCTATTTTTACTAGCAGAAAAAGAGAAACTGCACAATTATATTTGACTTTATGAATCACAAATAATCTGCATTCATCACACTTTCATGGAAAATAAATAAAACAATGAATTGCGTGAAACTATCTGGCAAATTAAAACTGTGTGCCAGGCCGAGACTCGAATCTGCCAGGAAGTTTCATATGAGCGCACACTCCGCTGCAGAGTGAAATTCTCATTCTGGAAACATCCCCCAGGCTGTGGCTACGCCATGTCTCCGCAGTATCCTTTCTTTCAGGAGTGCTAGTTCTGCAAGGTTTGCAGGAGAGCTTCTGTAAAGTTTGGAAGGTAGGAGACGAGGTACTGGCAGAAGTAAAGCTGTGAGGACGGGCCATGAGTCGTGTTTGGGTCTCTCAGTTGTTAGAGCACTTGCCCGCGAAAGGCAAAGGTCTCAAGTTGGAGTCTCGGTCCGGCACACAGTTTTAATCTGCCAGGAAGTTTCATATCAGCGCACACTCCGCTGCAGAGTGAAAATCTCATTCTGGCAATGAACTGCGAATTTTTATTTTGCATAATTACTATCAAATTGTTCTCAGTTTCATGTCCATGTAACCAGAGACTGCTAATTAAGTTCTCAACCGATACCGCTCAAAGCAGACAACATTTCTGCCTTCCAAGACTCCCGAACCAGCTCTGATATTACACCCGAACCACCTCGCTAGCCATCTAAGTTAGGTACGATCCGAAGTGCATCGTCTGCCTTTACAAACAGCAGTTGTGTATTATCCTGCTGCTAATTAACACTTTTGAAAGAATGAAATGATACCCTGCTATTGAGAGTTGCTTTTATGTGAAAGCTAAGTAAATTCACTGACTAATTTCTCAAATATTGATAACAGAAATTTATCATTTCAACGCGCAGCTTCCGCGTGCAGCAGCCAATCGTGGAGGAGGGCTACAATGTAGGAGGTCTTTCTCACGATACCCGTGCTGAACAACGCATCTGCCGTCTGTACCTCACACTACACTACGTCATCTTCCCACTGTTGCAACAACGCATCTGCCATCTGCACCTCACTACACTACGTCATCTTCCTGCTGTTGCAACAGCGCATCTGCCGTCTGTACCTCACACCACATTATGTCATCTTCCCACTGCTGCGACAACGCATCTGTGGTCTGCACCTCACACTGCACTACGTCATCTTCCCATTGTTGCAACAACGCATCTGCCGTCTGTACCTCACACCACACTACGTCATCTTCCCTCTGCTGCAACAACGCATCTGCCGTCTGTACCTCACACCGCACTATGTCATCTTCCCACTGTTGCAACAACGCATCTGCCGTCTGTACCTCACACCACATTATGTCATCTTCCCAGTGCTGCAACAATGCATCTGCCGTCTGTATCTCACACCGCACTACGTCATCTTCCCACTGCTGCAACAACTCATCTGCCGTCTGTACCTCACACCACACTACGTCATCTTCCCACTGCTGGCTTCTCACATGCTCTAAGAAGAGCTTCTTGTGGCTGAGTATGTTGGCTGTAAATAACCCCCTTACGAAACTTGTCACCAACACGGAAGCACCTTGCAGAGTACGTAGTGACGACAAACCCTATTAAAAAACAGGACCCGCCCTTTTTAATGTCCAGGGAATCATTATAATTTGCAATGCCCATTGTGTAATTATTGTCGTTGGATAAAAGTATCATTTGTGTTCGTCTGATTCCGTCTTTCTTTCAATTACGTCCTATACTATGAATGCTCAAAGTTTCGTCGAACTATGTTACTTGGCAGTAACACATCATGTGAAAGTTACTTTCGTCCTTAAGCTTTGAACACCGTATTTGGTCACCGTGCTTCCGACTGTCGTGTAGTGTCAACTAGTGCAAGAGAATTTGCAAATAATCGTGAGCTTCACTTATTAAATCTCGTTGCAGTCGTGCGTTCTACTCAGGCGTCACTCGCAGAGACCAGCAAGCCGTGCATATCTCGCCGGCAGCCACTGTATCCCGTTAAGTAATACGCCAGCCAGACAGCTAGTTACCTGACACAGTTGGTTGCGACACGGTGCGGTTTCCGGCAGCGATATCGCTCGCGGGTAACCGCTATTATTTGTTGTCAGGCCATTTGATATGATTTGAGTAGAGTGCATTCATTCGCGGGAAAAGTTTATTTTGTGAGCAGATAAATTTCCTTGGTTGAAGCAGAAGGTAGGAAGTTTAGCGTCGAATCGACAACAAGACGAGTTAGAAGCGAAGAACTAGCACGGTATTGACAGTGGAGTAAGAAGTTTATCATGACTCTTTTTTTTTTTTTTAAAAAAAGGAATCTCCTTTATAGTACTGAAAAACGACGGACAAATGGTTCAAATGGCTCTGAGCGGTATGGGACTTAACATCTGAGGTCATCTGTCCCCTAGGAGTTAGAACTACTTAAACATAACTAATCTAAGGACATCACACACATCCATGCCCGAGGCAGGATTCGAACCTGCGACCGTAGCGGTCGCGCGGTTCCAGACTGTAGCGCCTAGAACCGCTCGCCCACACCAGCCAGCCAACGACGGACTGTACAGGAAATTTGAGGAAGAATGGTAAATATTTCAGGAAATGGTAGCATAGTCTAATTCGAATAAAACGTTCCATCACGTAACATGTCTCCAGTTGTAATTGGGTACAGAGATACAGTCATTATGACATAAACACACAATACCCACAAAAGGAGTTAAGCAAATGAAAACCATTAAGTTGCAAGTCGATTTCATAAATTGCACCTCTGACTTCAATGCACTTTCTAACTCTCTTGATAATACCTCGTGAGATATTCTGAGAGCATCTTTCATTAGAGCAATGCTATTCATAATCCGATCAGTTCGTCTCTCTAGTTCACTAGCTCATTGTCGACCTCGTATTTCAATCATCCCCGCAGTCAAAAATCCAATGAAATGACGTCTATGGAATTTGGTGGCTAAGAAACGTGACCACTGCTACATATACAAGTGGCATTGGTATCGCTTTGCGAAGGTATAAAAAGGCACTATATTGATGGAGCTGTCATTTGTATTCAAGTGATTCATATGACAAGGTTTCGGACGTGATTATGACCCTACGACGGGAATTAACAGACATTCAGTTTCTGAAGTAGTTAGGAAATTCAATATTCCGAGATCCACGTTGTCAAGAGTGTGCCGAGAATACCACATTTCACGTATTACCTCTCACCACGGATAACGCAGTGGACCACGGCCTTCACTTAACGACCAGACAGCGGGGTTTCCGTAGAATCGTCAGTGCTACAGAAAAGCAACAATGCGTGAAATAGCCGTAAGAATCAATGTGGGATGTAGGACGAACGTATCCGTTAGGGCGGTGCGGCAAAATATGATGTTAATGGGCTATGGCAGTAGACGAGCGACGCAGATGTCTTTGCTAACAGTACGACATCGCCTGCAGTTGCTCTCCTTGGCTCGTGACCATGTCAATTGGACTCTAGACGACTGTAAAAATGTGGCGTGGTCAGATGAATCCCAATTTCAGGCAGTAAGAGCATTGTCAGCAAGACACTGTACAAGCTGGTGGAGGCTCCATAGCGGTTTGGGCTGTGTTTACGTGGAATGAACCGATCATTAACAAGGAATGATTAAATAGGTTTGTTTATAAATAAATAAATCTTCTGCTACCAGTCACGATTTTTCTTTATTGTACTTTTCGCACGACGCGTTTCGAGATGTAATTCCCATTTTCAAGTGTGTTTTCTGTGTGTATTAAGCCATTTCTTGTGTGTGGGAGTCTGCTTTATTTCGTTGACTTGTACTGCAGCACATAAGAAACACGCGTTTTTTTAGTTGGGTATCAATTCTTTTTGTGAAGTTATTGACGAAATTTAGAAGAATTTGCACTTCGTTTTCTAATGGTCCATTGGTGCAGTCTCATACACACTGAACATCAGACACGACTTGTTGTACACTTTACACGTCGAAAATATCTTATATAAACAAAACAGTTACAAACATCTTCCTATAGGTAGTCCACAGAGATAACATTACAGGTCTTCCACAGATTATGATATGCTTTTGTACAGAGGTGTTCCCGCTGTTTTGTTCAACCTCTGTATAAACGACCGAGTCGGCAATGTCGAAAATCTCATGAGGCTTTTCGCGAACGCTTGTATGCTGGTGAGTTATGTTTGTGCGTGTTTCCCATGATCAATGAGCTCGAGAAAATGTGTTGTAACGTGGAAAGAAAGCGTATCCAGACCGATGTTCATGTAACATAATTTCTTCGTCTACGTGTGAGGAATGTATCCTGCAATCTTGTGCCGTACATTTTTGCTACACACTGTATAGAGAAGATGCAACCTAGGAAATTGTAGCGAAATGTAGGAAGACCTGCAAAGAATCGATGCAGTCATTGACACTTGACAGGTGATACGTATTGCATGTAATCCAATAACCCGCAACTTGACATCCATTACATATCTGGGAGTATAGATACAGAACGTATTAAAGTGTAACGACCACGTAAAATTAATCGTAGGAATGGTAGGACTGAGATTCATCGGAAGAATCATCAGGGAGTGTAGTCCACTTACGAAGGAGGTAGTTCAGAAAACTGTCGTTCGACCAATTTTTCAGAATTGCTTCCCAATGTGGGATGCTTAACGGTTAGGACTGACGGGACTACAGAAGGTTGAAAGAAGAGCCAACATTGCTTTCTCCTACATGTATCTCGCGAGAAGGCCCTGAAGATAGAACCTGGTCTTTTACCGTTCGCAACTGAAACAGGAAAGACGAGAGGAGTGGTACGTGAAGTACCCTCCGCCATACCCCGTAAGCTGTCTTGTGGGATGTTGAGTTTTTAAGACTGGACGCTGGGGAGAAACGTGGATAGTCCACTGTTAAACGTGCATTCATAAGCGTGAGGCGTATATTTCCGATCGAATCCATAAACATCAAATCAACGAAGACGTTGGCCATTTCCTTTGCACAGGGGGTACTAATCTGGAAGTGATTGCGAGACACTGGGTAAAGTTAAAGGTGTACCGGGCTGGGACTCAAACGTACCTACTTTCCACGAGGAATGTACTTTACGAGCACAAGTCACGAGTTGACGTATAACTTTCAACTTGCCATCATACTTGAACAGTTGTATTCAGATACCCTTATTGCACGGGAGACTGCTGGGAGCAAGGTACGTGATGAAAAGGGGAAAATTGGCTGAACAGTTGTGCCACACCATAGGAATACTAAACTTTTAATCATTGCTTAGGGTAAGTAAATAATTTTTAAAATATTTCCGTTTTATGATCGTACGTTAAAGCCCACTGGGAAGGTAGTCTCGAGACGCGTAACTTGCGAAACTGAAGTGGTTGGTCCAGAAACGTGTTAGGCAAGTCCATAAAACGTATTTTCGCGACACGCAACGGTTTAAGAGTAACCTTGCAGAGAGATTTCTGGTCTACATTGCCAAAGAGCTTTCAACTGGTCAACAGTTGGAAAAAAAGTTACGTGTCCTCGTAATCTTTAGTGTCAGATGCTCCCTATAAAACCGAATTTAACCACACGTAAATCTGGAGTATTTTTTGCGACTTCATGTCGTTTTCCCTCTTTTTTTTTATACGCTATCTTAAGACATGGTCAGATTTATAAGTAACTTCGTATTGGCACACACTATCTCTGTGACAGGTAGGACGACCGCCAGAGTGCGTTAGTGTTCGTGTTTAGTGTTGTTACCAGGCCTGGTAGAACAGCGTCAGATAAGTAATCACTGTGAAAGAAACGTCGATGTCGTGTACTCATATAAGATAGCGTTATCATCGCCTGACAAAGTTTGAAAGTGTGCTCATTGTGTGTCTCCAAAAAGCCGGCTGGTCAATCATACCTGCGTCCGCCATCCGAGAATAAGTTATTGACTATTTAACCAAGAAATACGCCTGACAGCCGTGCGAACTGAGAAGTTCTTTTATTTCATTTTCGCTACCAGTTTCGGCAGTTCATTGTGGCATCTTCAGGCTCCATATGCAGCTCTAAAAAAATCGATATTGGGATACTGGGGCCATATGTTTCTGTCTGTCATCAGTTCGTTGCTAAAGTGCTTCCTTCAAAGACTTGACCATTGCAGTCAAGTCTTCAAAGAAAGCACTTGAGAATTCACGACATCTAGAAACACATAACCGCAACGTGCCAGTATCGGTTTTTTTGAGAGGTGCACATGGGGCCTGAAGATGGCATAATGAACTTCCGAAACTGGTATCAAAAATACAATAAAAGAACTTCTCAGTTCGCACGGCTGTTCGACGAATTTCTCTGTTAACTACACTCATGCTCATGAATTAAGGATGATGCTAATACATGGTGAAACAATGCTCTAGTGGGTGGTTTGCGGGCTTAAATCATCTGTGGGTATGACCATGCGGTGCATTTGACGTGCGGTCGTCGCACGGTGGCGCTGACAGCAGTCCACATACGCAGACGTGTGTTGGTGCATGTCAGAGTATGGTGCAGTGAGTAAGTGTGCAGATGTTTTCAGACGTGTTAATGGTGACTGTGTGTTGAAAATGGCTCAAAAATACATACTGATGACGTTATGAGGGGTAGAATAGTGGAGGCTGGTCAAACACTGCTGAGCGTAGCACGGGCCCTCCGTGTGCCACCAAGTGTCATCTCAAGATTATGGCAACGATTCCAGCAGACAGGAAACGTGTCCAGGCGCTACAGTACGGGACGTCCACAGTGTACAACATCACAAGAAGACCGATATCTCACCAGCAGTGCCCGCAGTCGGCCACGGAGTACTGCAGGTAGCCTTGCTGGGGACCTTACTACAGCCATTGGAATAGTTATCTCCAGACACACAGTCCACAGACGACTGAACAGACATGGTTTATTCGCCCGCAAGGTGCATTCCACCAATCCCTGGTCACAGGAGAGCCTGTAAAGCCTGGTGTCAAGAACACAGTACATGGTCATTGGAACACTGGTCCCAGGTTACGTTCACGGACGAGTCCAGGTATACTCTGAACAGCGATTCTCTTCGGGTTTTCATCTGGCGTGAAGCAGGAACCAGATACCAACCCCTTAATGTCCTTGAAAGGGACCTGTATGGATGTCGTCGTTTGATGGTGTGGGGTGGGATTATGATTGGTGCACGTACACACCTGCATGTCTTTGACAGAGGAACTGTAACTGGTTAGGTGTATCGCGACATAATTTTGCACCAGTATGTCCGCCTTTTCAGGTGTGCCGTGGTGCCACCTTCCTCCTGATGGGTGATAACGCACGGCCCCACCTAGCAGCCATCTTGGAGGAGTACCTTGAAACGGAAGATATCAGGCGAATGGAGTGGCCTGCCTGTTCTCCAGATCTAAAATCCATCGAGGACATCTGGGATGCTCTCGTTCAACGTATCGCTGCACGTCTTCAAACTCCTAGGACACTTCAGTAGATCCGACAGGCAATGGTGCAAAATGGGAGGCTCGACCACCTGATCCATAGTATGCGGCCTGTATACGTGTGCATAGTGATCATATCCCATATTGATGTCGGGGTACATGCGCAGCAATAGGTGGCGTTTCGTAACATATGTGTTTCGGGACGATTTTGTCAACTTAGCACCAATACCGTGTCGTGTGTGTTCCCTATGTGCCTATGCTATTAGCGCCAGTTTTGTGTAGTGCCACGTTGAGTATTACGAGTACATTCTGCAATTGTCCTTATGAGGATGAGTGTATTTGACCCGCCACTGACCCACGTCGACAATGGGTCGACAGAGCTAAGTGACTGACTCTGCAACGTTTTGTGAGATGCCGTCCCATTGGTCGGAGACCTGCAGCAGCCGGACTAGAGAATTACTGTCCACAGTGTAGGCTGCCGTTAACGACACAACACGAACGGTAGGTCTGGAATGCTTCCGAGACCGAGAAGTATAAACTGCTGACGAATGGCGTCGTATTGTGTTCAGCGACAAAATATTGTTCTTAAATACCCCGGATTATCATCGTCCGCGAGTACGGCGGCGACTTGATGAGAGATCCGATCTTTTGGAGAGGCGCAGCGATATTCCTCTCGGTCCCATGGTGTGGGAACTTCGGGTCACGGCCGGTCGTGATTGAGAGATCTCTGACGGTACAACAGTACGTCACGGATGTCTTGCGTCCTCGTAAGTTACCTCATATACAACAGTATCGTGGTGCCATTTTCAACAGGATAGGGCTCGTGCACACGTGGCGCATTTGTCTGCGAACTTCTGCGTAATGGCGAGGCGCTCTCCTGGCTCCAATAGTGAGGGACCAATTCTGACGACAACTCAGACCTAGTAACAGTATCCAGGAAGTCAAGGACCTGTTAGTTGTGGGGCAGCTTGCCTCAGGAGAGATACAACGGCGTTATGAGTCCAACCCCGATCCAACCAGTGCATGTATCCAGATCAGAGGGGTCCAACTTCGTACTGATAAGCGGTCTCATACTGCCAAGTTTTCTGTGAAGTTGACTCAGTTTTGCAATCACTGTAATAACGTCACATACGCCTCACCGCGTGCAGTTTTATTTTCCCATCTCCTTGTGGGTGCGTGATTTTTTTGTGTCAGGCAGTGTATTTAAGGTACCTTCGGCATTAGAGATTGAGTACCGTGTAGAGAAAGATCGATAAGGGATTCGACTTCGCTCTTACTGAAAGTAGCAGAGCGAGCTTGCCTATGTAGTTGAAGTACGTAAACCAGTTAGCAGCAGCGGAAAGGGGATTTGGCCTGAGCTCCTCGTGGGTAAGAGTCCAGTATGGTCGTGCGGGAGCTAAAACTCTGGACTCTTTAACAGTGAAGGGCTGGGTTGAGACCTGCGTCTGCTCCTATAGCTCCTCTAACGCATCTGAGCGGTATGCTGGGGAGGTTCCTTAAACAAAGCCGAGGAACAAATATCCCCTACGTCCGTGGCGCTCCCTCTCTGGACGTCAACAAAGAATTATTTCCTCTTCAGTGCCCCCTCGTACGGCGATAATGTTGTTACTATACAGTATTCTGCCCTCTTTACAAGCATTAGTCAGTTGTTAAATGTAGGAGGGATGGAACAGGTAGTTTTTATCTCAAGCGCAATCGTTCGGAATAAAATATGTCTGTATAATTCAGATCAGGTGAAGCACCGCTTTTTGGTGACCTGACGAAATTCGCTGGGTTACGTGAACTGAAAATAAGCATGAGATTGTTTGTATTCAGTAAAACAGCTCCCATAAAGCAACTGAAATAAAAGTGAAAACTATCGTAGTTTTTAAGTGTCGATTAAATCTTTCCATGTGAAAACCTTGTATCGTTATGTAACAAATATAAAGACTGAAAGCACACTTTTTCCATCTCTTCCTGTACCTTTTAAAATACAAATACTCAATGTTGGTTAACAGCTCCTATATTTTTTCAGTATGATTACAAATGCTGCTTGTCTTTGTATTAGCTAACCAAATATTTTTGAGAATAGGAAGCAATAAATCAGTATAGTCCTAACCTGGTGCAACCAAAGAGTCCTCACTCCAGTTCGAATAAAAAACAACGAAAGACTTCAGTACAATACAGTTTTCATTTCCTTTAAAAATAGGCTGCTTGTGGAGGTTGCCTCATCGTAGTCTGTGGGCATTCTTCACTACTTCCGTCACATCTACGTGAGTTTTTTGGGTACTCAGTTCCCCAGTATAGGGTGCTGGTTTACGGCTAAGATGATTTTTTACCAGGAAGTAATATGAAACATATTTTCACGACCAGATTAGTACGTGGAACTTCCCTACTTGTTCTCCTCTTTCTGTACTCAACAGCGTAATCGTTTCTATATACCTTCTCTGGCTGCAATTTAATACTGTAGGAGGAATAAAAAAAGCGGGTGTAACTGGACCGTTACACCTTATCGAAGAACAACTGGAAACAGCTTTGACTGTTTGTCAGAAATCAATTGTACTAGCTGACTCCCTAGAGGCACTTCTGTTGAAGAACGTGTCTACACGCCATATGACTCTAGGACAGATTGAGGACTGACATCGGACATTCAAACACTAACCCATTAGAGCAAAAGCGAATCAGGAAATCCAGCCATCTCTTGCTGAACCACTAGAAATAATTTAATAATAATATCAGAATGGTTTAAATCCATCTACGTCCCTCTCCATCTTGAATCAGTCTCCTTAACGAAGAACAACACTGCTCACTAACTCTTAACCATTTTTGTTTTGCGTCATCAGTCTTCTGATTGATTTGTTGCGACCTACCATAAATTCCTCCCCTGTGCCAACAAGTAAGGATTAATTCCTTTCTTGAATAAAAGTCAAAAATAGACATATCCTGATTGTTCCACAAGTATTTATTTTCGGCTTATTAGTTCATAGATAATTAACCAGTGACTAGCGTCCCCATAGGCGCTAGCATGAAAATTAACCATACCTTAGTAAATAAAGACATCACTGTTATACATAAAGCTGAATTAACTTCTCTTACAATCTAGTAGCTAGTCGAAAGACATATGAATACTTAACTGCAGCATAGGCAGTACATAGACTCCAGTTAGAAACTTAAACTACACACACTAATTAAATTATTCAGAAGAATGCATAGAAAGTTTTTTAAGATTTAAAAAATTAATTTTTTATAATTGTTATCTAGATTGCGTACCTTATGAAACATTAAAATATGATGACTAGTTTTAGTTGACTAAGCACACATATTCAGCTCTGAGAACTAGAAAGAACAGAAAATTGCCTTAAGTTAAATTTTAGAAACTAAACTTCGGACTTATGAAAGTTTGAAAGTGATCAAATTGTACATTTGGAGGTATGAATAGAAACTAAGTGTATCAGCTCCAAAAATAAGAGACACTGTATCTGTGAACAAGGGTTACACAGCAACACGTGATACGTCGTGAACATTGTGCATACGGCAACTAAATTTAGAGGTCAGGAGCGACAATCGAAATTTGTGTGTCTTTTACTCTTAAATAAGATATTGTTCTAATACTAAGATACGGAACCATTAACGTGATTAATTATTTTCTTTTCTTCTTTTCAGGTGAGTGGCTGATTCATATTAAGGTTGCCAGGGACGTGGTGAGTTGCATTGAAATAACGAACTAAAATACGTTTATCGCGTAACTGTAAATAAAATTTCGTATTTCACGGAGTAACGTCTAACAACAGTGGCTAGATGGAGCATATGTGACAACAAAGACTTGTAGCAAAGGTTGCTATGTGACACTTTTGAATGACACATTGGAACAGGCACCACTGCCAAGTTACTGTCATCTGTCTCTGACTGCCTTTCACAAAGTTAACAGAAGAGCGCCGATCACTTTGTCGATTTCTCAGTAATTGGGATCACTATTTTAAGGTACAGTCTCCATTATGATGAAGTACGACAGAGTCACAATAAACGTACGGCGATGGCGATCCAGCGCCTGAACTTGTAGAATTTTTAAATATTTTATTTTATTCTTAGTTTCGATCAATTATGATCATTTTCAAATCGGTCTGTATTAATGAAAATCTGCAAAATACAAATAATAACGAAATATCGAGTTTCAGTAACGATGGTTTCTGAGATGTGTGAATATTACGGAACTATAAATTTAAAAATTTGCGACTGCGAAAGACTTACACGAATCATTTACATAAGAATGGAAAGACTGACCTGGGGAAAATTGTTTGCGTTCCGGAGAAATGAAAGAATATGCGACGCAGCACTCATTTAACGACTTCTCCCAAAAGATAGAATGAAGAAAGGCAAACATATACTTACAACATTTGTAGATTTAGAGAAGCTTTCGACAGTGTTGACCGCAATACAGTCTTTCAAATTCTGAAGGTAGGAGGGATAAAATAAAGGCAACAAAAGGTTATATACGACGGAACCTGAATGCAGCTGTAAAGTCGAAAGACATAAAAGGGAAGAACCAATTGAGACGGGAGTCAGATTTCAGCAGACAGTAGAGGAAACCAATGAGAAATTTGGAAAGCAGTTAACAGTTCAGGGAGAAGAAGTGAAGGACGAGGTCTACCGATGACAGTGTAATTCTGTCAGAGTCGCCAAAGGGCTTGGAAGATCACTTGAGTGAGTTGACAGTGTCTTGAAAAGAGGTTATAAACGTAAAAGAAACCAAAGCAGGTGTAAAGGGATGTCGTCGAAATAAGGCGCTGCCGAGGGAACTGAGAAACTAAAAGTAGCAGGTAAGTTTTGCTTCTTGGCAGCCAAATAAATAACGATTGCCGAAGTAGAGAGGATAAAAATGCAGTACAAGAAAGGGCATATCCGAAATATAGGAAATACATTGACGGAAAAAAATCGGGATACTGAAAAGGAATTCCACGACATAAACGAAAGTTCGCAGGCGCGTTTCTACATCTGCAAAATGATGTCTGTTCAAATTTCGTGCTAGTCGCATAAGAGTGGCTCTTATAGCGCAACTGTGAGGATGCAAAGCAGGTTTGCTTTAAAAACACGCTGTCAAGATCGTGGTCATTAGCTACATTTCAGATTGGACGCGTTGATTTTAGTCAAGAATGCCTTTAAGGCGACAAAGAAGCCATTATCAGCACCTCACTGAGTTTGAACAAGGTCATGTGATAGGGCTAAGAGTCGGTGAATGTTCCTTCTGCGATATGGCAGAAAGTCTTCGCAGGAATGTAGCCACTGTACGTGTACTGTACAGCAGTGGTCAAGAGAATGTACGCTCTCAAGAAGGCCTGGTTCCGCGCGGTCACAGGACACTATCGAGAGAGAAGACTTTCGTATTCAGCGAATGGTTCCGGCGCATCGTAATGCATTTGCAGCAGCAGTTTGAGCACAGCGATAAAAGAACTGTTACAAATCGGTTACTTCAAGGGCAGCTCCGAGCCAGACGCCCTCTAACGTGCATTCCATTGACCCCAAACCACCGCCATTTGCGACTTAAATGACGTCAATTGACAGCTCAGTAGAGAGCAGGGTCGAGGTCTGTTGCGTTTCTGATGAAAGCTGGTTCTGCCTCGGCGTTAGTAGTGGCCATTTGATGGTTAGATGGAGGCCAGTCAAGGGCCTGCAGCCAATCCTTCTGCGTGCTAGATATACTGGACCTATATACCATGATTTATGGTCTGTGGTGAGTTTCGTGGTTATTCCACGCATTATGACTGCGAATTTGTACCTGTGGTGCTGCCATCCAGCCATCGTTTCAGGAGGCGTTTTCCAACAGGATAACGCTCACCCACATGTCGCTGTGGTAACCCAGCACGCTCTACAGAGGCCGACATGTTGCCTTGCTTGCTCGATCACAAGATCTGAATTCCATCGCACGGACTGACCGCACCTGTACAACAAAAATGGTTCAAATGGCTATGAGCACATGGGACTTAACTTCTGAGGTCATCAGTCCCCTAGAACTAAGAACTACTTAACCGTAACTAACCTAAGGACATCACACACATCCATGCCCGAGGCAGGATTCGAACGTGCCACCGTAGCGGTGGCGCGGTTCCAGACTGAAGCGCCTAGAACCGCTCGGCCATACTGGCCGGCGCGCGGCTTAGGACTGATGCGCCTAGAACCGCTCGGTCACAGCTGCCGGCGACACCGTGTTACACTGAGCGTTTCGTACAAAGACAGTTGAACACAGTTCGTGGATACTTGATGACGGGTAAATTCCGGAACGCGTTGTATGAGCAATTAACTTAGTCCATGCCTTATGTCTGACTTTTACCTTTGCAACCCACGCCTGAATGCAGAACAACTACTGGCCGCTGTGGTCGAGAGGTTTTAGGCGCTTCAGTCTGCAACCACGCGGCTGCTACGGTCACAGGTTCGAATCCTGCGTCTGGCATGGATGTGTGTGATGTCCTTAGTTTAGTTAGGCTTAAGTAGTTCTAAGTCTAGGGGACTAATGACCTCGGATGTTAAGTGCCATAGTGCTCAGAGCCATTTGAAACATTTGCAGAACTACTGATTGTTTAATTTTCTATTTTGCCATTGGACAATGTCATATAAATACAAATTAATAATTTTTGGAATTTTTAGTTTGCTTATACTGTGATACCTTGCTTCTTGCCAAGTTTCTCGATTCTAAGCCAGCGTGAAGTATCCTATAGGGTTCGATGAGTGAGTTAACGCGTATAGAAATATGTGACAAAAATGGCAGTATCTGTTGATTGCATTGACTTGGAAGCTTACATGTATTACAGTGCGAAGGACCTATGGGCCTTAGTGTGTGACATAAATTTATACTTGATACGTCCACTTGTTCATGTGAAAAAGGGGTCGTAACAGACGGACAAACAGATAAAAAATAACAAAAATTTTTTTGTTTGGTGTAATTACAAATTTACAGTATTGGGATTTTTCCTTTCCTTGTACTGTGAAACCTTCGTTTCTGTCAAATTTTATATTCTAGGCCAGTGGAAAATACTGTATGGGTTTTGGAGTTTGCGAGTATCAAAATATGTGACATAAAGGGCGGTACCTTTTGTCTGCAATAACTTAGGAGCTAACGTTTAGTATACAAGGGACTATAGACCTTACTATGTGACATAAATTTCATCTTGATATGCCTATACATTCCTGAGAAAAAGGGGTCTTTATAGACGGGCGGACATACAGACTTATAAGAAAGAATAAA
This sequence comes from Schistocerca gregaria, assembly GCF_023897955.1. Lineage (NCBI taxonomy): Eukaryota > Metazoa > Arthropoda > Insecta > Orthoptera > Acrididae > Schistocerca > Schistocerca gregaria. The sequence continues at coordinate 119,251,405 of NC_064925.1, forward strand.
AAAAAACTTTTTGGTGCGATATAGTTACAGATTTAAAGTTTTCGGATTTTTTCTTTCGATGTACCGTGAAACCTTGCTTCTCTCCTAATTTCGTGATTCTAGGCCAATGGGAAGTAGCCCATAGCTTTTGATGAGTGAACTTGCGCGTATTGAAATATGTGACATAATTGGTTATAACTTTTGGTTGCATTGATTTCGAAGCTTACATTTATTACTCCTCCGAGGTCCTATAGATCTTAGCATGTGACATAAATTTCAACTTGATAATTTCACCCGTTCCTGAGAAAAATAGGTATTTAATTGTCGGGCAGACAGATGGACGACAAAATGATGCAATAGGAGTTCAATTTTTACCGACTGAGGTACGGAACCCAGTAGTTGTTGTTGTGTTCTTCAGTCCCGAGGCTGGTTTGATGCACCTCTCCATGCTACTCTATCCTGTGCAAGCTTTATCTCCCAGTACCTACTGCAACCTACATCCTTCTGAATCTGTTCAGTGTATTCATCTATTGGTCTCCGTCTACGATTTTTACCCTCCACACTGCCCTCCAACACTAAATTGGTGATCCCTTGATGCCTCAGAATATCCCCTACTAACCGATCCCTTCTTCTAGTCAAGTTGTGGCACAAACTCCTTCCCAATTCTATTCAATACCTCCTCATTAGTTATGTGATCTACCCATCTAATCTTTAGCATTCTTCTGTAGCACCACATTTCGAAAGCTTCTATTTTGTTTTTGTCTAAACTATTTAACGTCCACGTTTCACTTCCATAAATGGCTACACTCCATACAAATACTTTCAGAAACGTCTTCCTGACACTTAAATCTATACTCGATGTTAACAAATTTCTCTTCTTCAGAAACGCATTCCTTGCTATTGCCAGTCTACATTTTATATCATCTTTACTTCGACCATCTTCAGTTATTTTGCTCCCCAAATAGCAAAACTCATTTAGTACTTTAAGCGTCTCATTTTCTAATCTTAATTCCCTCAGCATCACCCGATTTAATTCGACTGCATTCCATTATCCTCGGTTTGCTTTTGTTGATGTTCATCTTATATCTTCCTTTCAAGACACTATCCATTCCGTTCAACTGCTCTTCCAAGTCCATTGCTGTCTCTGACAGAATTACAGTGTCATCCGCAAACCTGAAAAAAATTTTTGTTTCTTCTCCGTGGATTTTAATTTCTACTCCGAATTTTTCTTTAGTTTCCTTTACTGCTTGCTCAATATACAGATTGAATAACATCGGGGATAGGCTACAACCCTGTCTCACTCACTTCCCAACCACTGCTTCCCTTTCGTGTCCCTCGACTCTTATAACTGCCATCTGGTTTCTGTACAAATTGTAAATAGCCTTTCGCTACCTGTATTTTACCCCTGCCACCTTCAGAATTTGTGAGAGAGTATTCCAGTCAACATTGTCAAAAGCTTTCTCTACGTCTACAAATGCTAGTTAACGTAGGTTTGCCTTTCCGTAATCTGTTTTATAAGATAAGTCGTAGGGTCAGTATTGCCTCACGTGTTCCAGCATTTCTACGGAATCCAAACAGATCTTTCCCGAGGTCGGCTTCTACCAGTTTTTCCATTCGTCTCTAAAGAATTCGTGTTAGTATTTAGCCGCCGTGGCTTATTAAACTGATAGTTCGGGAATTTTCGCATCTGTCAACACCTGCTTTCTTTTGGATTGAAATTATTATATCCTTCTTGAAGTCTGAGGGTATTTCGCCTGTCTCATGCATCTTGCTCACTAGATGGTAGAGTTTTGTTAGGCCTGGCTCTCCCAAGGCTGTCAGTAGTTCTAATGGAATGTTGTGTACTCTCGGAGCGTCTCCCGGAACCCTAAAGAATAAAAATAAGAACTTTAAACTTTAGTGACCATTCACTTTATATTTTTATTTATATTTCAAAGCAGTCACAAAAGCAGGGGCCGAACATACGTACATCTAAAACGCATATTTTTGTCTATTTCCTACGTTAGTGATCTGCAATGAACCATTTGACAGATTATTTGCATTAGTAACTGTGCTAAATAGTGCTAGCAGTAATAATAATGAGAGCCTATATGCGTTGGTGAAGATAAATATTTTGATATAAATATTTGCCGGCGAAGTGGTTTCTAGCAGTGGCATCATCTTCAGGTGTGATAAGAGCGCGGCGCTCATTAGCGGCTCACTCGGCGCTCTCATTACGGCCGCCTATCGACCGCCGGCCGCCTCCTGGCCCCATTGTGTGCGCCGCTGCGCCTCGCCCCCGCCGCCCCCACAGCGCGCCCGCCGCCTCCACCCGGCCGCGCCTCTGTTGCTACCTGCCCTGCCTCCCGCCTCTCGCCTTTCCCCCAGAAAGAAATCCGCGCCCAGGCTCACTCTCAAATATTACGCCGCTGCGACCGGGTCGCTCGCTCCCAAACCGTCGCCCCATACCATCCTGGCGCGGTCGGGACCTCCGACATTGTACTTTGCGCGGCCGGACGGGCGCTGACGGCGAACTCTTGAGTCGTCCGTCCAGATGCCCATTGACAGTGACCGTGTCGAAGGGGAAGATGGTAGGGTCCCGAGATGAGATATTCGAATCCGTTTTGCGAAATTGCTTGACCGAGAAACCGCACCACCAGTTTCAGTTTTCGACTGTAACTCGGCAGCAGAAGAGCTGGAAACAGGAATAATTGTTACGTGGGTGCTTACGTTTGTAGCGTTTTTTCATAAGTTTCATAAACACAAAAGATACGCCTAACAGAGACTTCACTGATCAGCCAAGACATTTTGACCATGGGCCTACTATCGATATAAACCCGTCCAGGCGATAGCAATGTCACTTGGCAGTGAATGACTGCTAGTCAGAAACACGCACGCTGCTTAAAGTGTCAGTGAGCTTGCTGTCTCAGTGTAGAATGGGAAAGCCTAAGGAACCTAAGGACATCACACACATCCATGCCCGAGGCAGGATTCGAACCTGCGAACGTAGCAGTCGCGTGGTTCCGGACTGCGCGCCTGGAGCCGCTAGACCACCGCGGCCGTCTAGCTGAGTGGTGGATCGGAGGCTCGGCAAGAGTATTTCGGAAAGTGCGCGACTTTGCGGGTGTTCCAGGAGGGCTACGGTGAGCGTATACAACAGGTGGCGAAAACAAGCTGAAACCATGTCGAGACGTCGTGGGTTTGAGTTACCACTCCTCATTACAGATGATTGCTACAAGCGTGAGTCAAATGAAAACCTTAAATTTGTAATAACAAATCGAAATTTCTGGCCGTTATCCTGTAAGTTGGTAAGCGTGCTACAAACAGCGTGCAGAATGGCCAGTAGGTGGCAGCATAGTGCAGATGCACACATACCGTCGCAGTATCAGCTTAGAGATGGCCGCCCCACTTGCGACTTGCTCCAGAGAAGAACAGCGTTCTGTTATTCGGTTTTTACGTAGTGAAGGTGTGAAACTTATGCAAATTCATCGACGAATGAAGGTTCGGTACGGTGATGCATGTCTGTCACAGCAGCAAGTCTACGAATGGAGTAGGAAGTTCGCAAATGGTGTGACTCCGGTGGAAGGTGCTCCTCGTCCACGTCAGGCACACCGCGTTTTGACTCCACAGAACATTGCAGAATTTGAAGCCATAATGAAGGAAAACCGCCGAGTGACACTGAATGACATTGCAGCATGTTTACAGATTAGTCATGGGTCAGCACACCACAGTTTCACAAAGTGTCTGCAAGATGAGTGCCACGGCAGCTGACTCCTGAAATGAGAGAATGACGTGTTGATGCTTGTGAAGAACTTGTTCGGCGCTTTGAACGAGAAGGTGATGGCTTCCTTGCAAGAATCGTTAATGGGGACGAAACCTGGGTTCACTTCCACCAACCGGAAACGAAGAGAGCGAGCAAGGAATGGCGCCATTCCTCATCACCTAAACCAAAGAAGATTCGAACAGAACCATCAGCAGGGAAGGTTATGCTGACTCTTTTGTGACGAAAAAGGCGTCATTATGGAGCATTACAGGCCTAGAGAGACAATTGTCACCAGTGCATCATAAACCGATCTCCTAAAAACTCTGCGGCCTGCAATCAAATCAATGAGACGTGGATTGCTGTCAGCAGGTGTCAACATGACAATGCAAGGCCCCACACTGCCCGTACAACAGTTGCAACAATCACAGATCTGCATTTTGAGTGTCTTTCTCATCCACCATACGCACCAGACCCTGCCCGAAGTGATTTCCATATGTTTGGACCACTCAGAGACGCAATGGGAGGAAAGAAGTTCCATTCTGATGAAGAGGTACGCCACGCGGTGCATGAGTGGTTGCGCGGACTACCAAAAGAATTTTTTCTAAAGGAATGTATGCACTTTGTAAGCGCTGGAGGACTTGCATTGAGCGGGGGGGACATTATGGTGAAAAGTGATACAGCTTTGTACCACTTCTGCACAATATTATTAGAAAATATTTAAGGTTTTCATTTGACTCACCCTCATAAAACAGGGCAGACGGCGAACTGCGGCGAAGCTAACATTGTTTGATTGCTGGACAGAGTACAAATATGTCTGAAGAGTGAAAGTGTGTGTGATCACGTTGTGCACCGAACACTCCTATCGATGGGCCTCCGTTGCCAACGATCCATGCATGCGTCTATGTTAACGCCATCAGCAGCTAACACTGAAATGGGCACTTGACCACTGGACGTTGCCACAGTGGCAGAGCATTGCATGATGTGATGAACCCCGATTCCTTCTTCATCATGTCGATTGGAAGGGGCGAATCCGTCATCTTCCAGGGTAAGAGCTCCGTGACATCTATACTGCGAGACGGAAACAAGCTGGCGGCGGCTCCATTATGCTCTGAGGTAACATTCACTTCATGATCCATGGCTCCAGTGGAGCTCCTGCAAGGCACCATGACGGCCAAGGAGTATCGTACTCTGATTGCAGACCACGTACATCCCTTTATAACGATCATGTTGCCCGAGAGCAGTTGCATTTTTCAACAAGATAATGCGCCATTTCACAAGAGCAGGAGTGTGTCGGAGTGGTTCGAGAACCACAGTGGCGAGTTCTAAAATGGTTGAAATGACTCTGAGCACTATGAGACTTAACTTCTGAGGTCATCATCCCCCAGGACTCAGAACTACTTAAACCTAACTAACCTAAGGAAATCACACACACCGATGCCCGAGGCAGGATTCGAACCTGTGATCGTAGCGGTCGCTCGGTTCCAGACTGTAGAGTGGCGAGTTCTAGTTGATGTGCTGGCCCCACAACTCGCCATATATCAACCCGATCAAACACATCTGGGATGTGATTGAACTTGGCGTCAGAGCTCATCGTCCCCCTCGCCGGAATTTGGTGACTTGTGTGTGCAGATGTGGTGTCAACTCCTTCCGGCGGCCTACCAAGACCTCATTGCTCCCACTCCACGACGTGTCGCCGCTGTTTCCGTACGAAAGGTGCACATACCGGCTATTAGGCAGGAGCTAATAATATTCTGGCTGACAAGTGTAGTCTCCTTCACTACTCCCAAAGCTGGGGTAACTTTCCCGATTCCGCGACTGTAGAAGTCACGTGGCTTTGAGACGAAGCACTCGTTGAGCCGTGTTCGGAGAGCATTTTCATACGGAAAGTTCTTTGAAGGTTATTCGATAGAGAGTGGAAGAGGTGAAAGTCTGAGGACGCAGTGTCAGCTGAATAAGGTAGGTTCGGAATGACTTCCCAACTCAACTACTGTAGAGTATTTTTTTTTTCTTTCAGTCTAGCACAATGCGGGCGGGCGTTATCGTGGGTTAGCATCACTTCACGCAGTCTTCCTGGTCGTTGTTAGTGGATTGCATGTGCTAGACGTCTCAGTTGTCGATAACAGATGTCAGGAGTGTCGAGTACACCTCGGGAAACAATTCGAAGTACACCACACCGTCACTGTTGAACCATATTTATAACGTTACCTTTTGTGGATGCGCGCATATCTTTGTACGGGGAGTTTTTGCTTTTTTTACATAAAGACCTAATTTCTCGTCACCAGTAACGATTCAGGGCAGAAATGGTCGGTGTTGTTCACCAGTCAATTGATGACGAGATGCAGATATAAACACCCAATGATTTTTGTGATTTTACTTTGGGTACGGACTTTCGTCGCGCGAATGGTTGTACATGATTGGTAAGTATGGAGCTAATGCATCAGCATACTCCGAAAGGAACCGAATTGGTACACAGTCTGGACCAGAAGACTTGCTTTTATTAAGTGATTTGAGTTGGTTCACTACTCCGAGGATATTTACTTCTACGTTACTCATGTTGGCAACTGCTCTCGATTCGAATTCTGGAGAATATTTACTTCGTCTTCCTTCGTGAAGGCATTTCAGAAGGCTGTGTTTAGTAAATGTGCTTTGGTAGCACTGTCTTCGATAGTATCTTCATTGTTATCGCGCAGAGAAGGCATACGACCAAAATCTCTTTGTATTTTTGCCAGGTTTCGAGACAAAGTTTCGTTGTGAGAGTATGTGAACTCAAATAGCAACAGTGAACTACAAACATAAAATGAACCGGAAAAAAAGAAAAGAAGCTATGAACCTATACACCAACTTAATAAATTGAAGTTGCTTGATAAAGCAAGACGTACTCCAAATGATAGGGTGTCATTTAGAACGTGCATTGGAGCACTTCTGCGGAGCGATATTTCTGCAAAGATATATATATATATATATATATATATATATATATATATATATATATATATATATATATATGCCGAGCCTGAGGCTCTTGCTGGGATAGCTGGCGTTTCACAGGTAGTCTGTGAGTTGGCGAAGGCGACGAATATGAAAGCAAAAGACCTGGTTGTGGCAGTCCGGGTACTGTCATCCATGAAAATGAAGTCAGGATCGAATGCACTGCTCAAAAGGCGTACTTAAGGAAGGAGTACAGTGTGCTCGAACCTGTTGAATTTTTACCTGCATGGTCTTTTTGCGAGATATACTTATGAGTAATCAATTTACTGCTAGAGTTAGGTGAAGGAAACTAAAGTAAACCTGAAGTTTGCCAGATGAGTCTGTTGTAATCTCATCAGAATGTTTGATATCGATTGGAAACCTTCACACAAACTGACTGAAAAGGAGAAGTAATTATTTAAACAAAAATGAATTATTAATGTATCACGTTTTTAAATTGGACTAAAATAATTTCTGACCCCCATACCGATTCTCAACCGCACACAAATAATTCTGAAAATACGTGATTGTGAATTTTTGATAGCTCTAAAAATACTGTTAGATTTAAAACGTAAAATGTGGGGCGCTTGCAATACATAATTGTTGCGTGAATAGTTCAACTCCTTACTATTGTCTGTTGCGTACTCTCCATGTTTTTCACTATCTTACATGTATAAAAATACTTGTATTGTAGCTATTAAAAATTCTCAATTACAAATTGTCACGACTGTCTGTGTGAAGCTAGGATCTTTATGGGGCTAGAAGAAATTATTTTATCCTTTTAGTCCGATTAAAAAAAGTGTATATTGAAAATTCATTTTCATCCAAATAATTATTGGAATTTTTCGTGATTACACCATTTGCCAACATATGTGCCCAAATGGCTTGCTGTTAAGTATCCGTCACATGTTCTTAGTTTACTCACAGACTGCATTGATACGTCTGTGGTGTACCAGGATGCGATTTGCGAAGATAATTTACTTTGCAGAAGGGGATGGGGAGGGGAGGGGCAACAACGCCTCCTATCGCCTTCCACTAAAACTTTGCCTCCTTCCAGCAAGCGTTCAGTTATCAAATACTGTTTTGTTTTGGGAGGGGGGGGGGGGGGTTCTCTTTGTTCAGTATGATTAAAATCAGTCGTTCGTTATGGCGTTACCACTCTAAAAGTTAAGCTTTCCTAGAAGAGCTAGAAAAACAGGGTGTATACGACCCGGGACAACAGGGAGATCCGGGAAAAACCCGGGAATTTTTCCGTCCGGGAGAAAACCGGGAAAAAGCAGGGAATTTTTTAGAATTCCGGAACTTTTTCATTGTTTTAGATTTCAGTTAAATTTTTGTGATTTTAACTGGTAAGAACGAATACTCTAACAAAGGATATTACTGTATCCCGCTTCTGCAGAATAATACTGCAGTAACAAAACATGAACGCGAGAAAAAAAACTAAAATAAAATTTCAGTCGGAAAGGAAATGCGTCATATGCAACAACAAAACACAGTGCTCATACAAGCGTCTGCAAACTGCAAATTGTGTCATAGGTTTTAGGGAGATTATACTATGCTTCGTAACCACAAATTGCCTCCGATGAGCGTGACTAGACAGCTGTTTACACTAGATTCGTTTTAATGCAAGATCTTTTAAATGTTTTACACGGACGAACTCATGGGCTTCCTGCGCCACCGTAGCTGCGCAAGCGCAGTGGCACTCTCTAGCAACTACTGAAACGAACCTATTTCTACCAGGTGACGTGAAAATATTCCGAATGGTGGTTTGAAAAGTGTCACTTTCAAAGTAAATTTCGTTTTATGCAAGATGAACTACATTCGAGAATCAGCTGGTGAGATCAAGTGACTTGAGCTGTGACTGGCTTACAAAAGCGCGTCGCAATGTCGATTTAAATGCTTCGGAAAGTAATATGCGGTGTTTGGTGGAATTCGAATTTATACCTTCGTAACACCAAAATATGCAGCGTACATGTTGCTGCACATCAAAGATCTTTCCAGAACGTGTTTTTTTTTTCCCTGGGTTTCATTTTATGAAATGCTGGGAAATGGTACGGCGGTGTATAAAACCATAAACCATCAAAGGATTAAGTTTTACAGTGCCGAGGAAAAGTGTGCTGTCAGTCACTTAACACGGAAATAATGTTGTTTCACCCGGGAGAAAGTGTATTTTCAACCGGGAAATCGGGGAAAAATCCGGAAATTGTTTTTCCTTGTCCATGTATACACCCTGAAAAAGAATTGTGTGAGTTGTAGCGTAGAGACAGAGGAGAGACGCGTACCAGTGAGGTTCTTACACACGGTGAACTTTGACGTCTGAACACGTACGAGTCTTTACTACTGTGTGGTGTGTGTGTGTGTGTGTGTGTGTGTGTGTGTGTGTGGCGCGCAGAGGGAGCGGAGGCGGGCAAGGTGTGCCCCTGCCGGGCTTCGCTGCCGGTGCCTCGGGCCGGCCGCCTATTGATCCGGCGCTGCGCGGCACCACACGGCCAGCAACGCCTGCGCACTCCCAACTCCGCCTGTTTACTCACTTTCTGATATCGTCCACACTACTGCCGTCACTGTGGCGCTTCAGATCTTCTGTACTTTCTTTCTGCTACGATACACGTGGGGATGCTTGAGTAAAGAAGTGGGACACTGTCATTTTTAATCATTTTTAGACACGAATAGCTCCTTGCAGCTGAGGCAAGGGAAAAGCCCGCACCGTATATGCAGCAAAGCAGAGCTCCACGTTCTGGTCCCACACTGGTCAACCGGAACCGACCGACCGCCGTGTCGTCCTACGCCAGTGGTGACACTTGGACGTGGTGCGAAGAAGCATGGAGCCAGTACACCTTGTAGCGTTGCTCTTGAGGGAAGAAAATAAAAAAAAAATTAATGTCGAAAAAGTGAATATTATGGTGGTCCACTTGCCAACAGAATCAGAGATTGATTACACTATTATAATAACATACGTTGAGCCTTAAATACCTGAATAATAGCAGCATATTTATATATATTTGAGATCGTTCGGAAGAAACATTATCATTTCTGTGCATTTTTATCGTCGCGATGTAGTCATACCCAGATCAACACCAAGGGACCATAAGATTTATAGACTTTAAAAGAAATGCAATACTACACAATTTAAAAAAAAGTTGGTTCAGAAATAATAGGAAAACGATAATGCTCCTTCTGCCTCATGCTGCGTTCGGCCCATCAGCGTGATCGTAATTTCTGGTGACGAAGTAACACAAAATAATTATCCTTCAGGTAAATAAGGAGACGGAAATCATCAAGGTTAATTTACTAAAATAATCACATTTATCTTTAACACACGTTGTTTTTAATGCTACGTACCTTTTCATATTAAATTAAAATAGATGACCATTGTGGTCAAAATGTCCTCTTGATGCTGTCTGTTCGTAATCAGTTACAAGAAACTACATGTTTTCTGATTGGAAAAAATAACAGTTGGCATATTCACTCAATATTTTCACATAAAATATAAACTACAGTTGCGGAACGCAGGATGTCCGCGTCCGCCTTTCATAGAATACAAACAGTAAAAGATAAGGCGCCAAATGCCTCATTTGTATTGAAACAACAGAATTCTTTTTTATACCGTTAATCAATACATATACATAGAGATTGACAGGCACCGCGCAAGAACGGCAAAGATAAAGAATAATAGACTCTGTCGCTGCTATGCGATGGTTCATTTCTTTTATTTTACAATTTTTCGATATCTTTAGGCCATAGGGCGTTTACTATTGAGCGTATATTAATGTTTGTGAGGCGAAAATTACTAATATTACAACCGCTCCCGCAGCTACTGGCTTTCTCGAACCTGGGGATGCTACTTCCCAGTCATTTAGCTCCTCAGTCACTGGGAAAATAAAAATAATGGAGTAGATGTACACCTAGACCTAGAATCGAATTCGCGGACTCGATTATTCTCACGGAGAACTCTATCCACTATACTATCTGACAGCTGAATAGTATTGCAATAAGACACTTGTCCTTCTAGGAACTACAGCTTTGCCATATTGCCTTTCTTTGTCATCAATTTTATACCGACAATTTGCACGGGAAGAAATATTGTTAGAGACATCATTGTATTGGGCAGATAAAATTATGAAGTAGATGTACACCTAGACCTGGAATCTAACTCGCGGACTCGAGTATTCTCACAGAGAATTCTGCCCACTACACCAATTGACAGCTGTATAGTATTGCAATAAGACACTTGTACTAGTAACTACAGCGTTGCCAAATTGCCTTTCTTTGTCATCCATTTTATACCGACAATTTGCACGGGAAGAAACACTGTTAGAGACATCATTGCATTGTTAGTATGCAAGGAAGCGTGTTGTTGTGCTCCACTGCGCGAATTTTGGATCACCCTATGTGGTGTCCTTTCCACTCATCCCGTATAGGGCGCCTAAAGGACGCTGCGTTCTCGGAATGCTATACAACAATTCAAGCAAATCACTTTGACATTCTTTATTACAATAAATAAGATAGACAGTACTTAACTTTGTTTTGATTTTGTCCATACTGGATGAGAGGTCGTGGTTGTGAATGTCAATGTTAAAAAATACATCGGCTCAATCACTTGTCTATAGTGTAAAACAGTAAGATTGACGCGTTTCGGAAGTCAAGCTTCCACCATCAGAATAATAGAAAGTAAAAGAACCTGTTAAAACTCGCTAAAATGGAACATGCACCAGACACAATAAAAGTAAAACATCGTGGCTACTTCCCTAGTTGCTGCCGTGTCTTCCAAGGTGCATCTCCACATAGACTTCAAAATATAAAAACTCTAAAATAGTGTCGCCTATGGAATTCAACATCTAACCACATGACTGTCTCCTCTATCGTCGTAAACCGCCCGTGCGTTTTCGTTGATACCACACACCACGAAGAGAGCCATGTGGTTAGATGTTGAACGCCATAGGTGACACCATTTTAGAGTTTTTATATTTTGACGACTATGTGAAAATGCACCATGGAAGACACGGCTGCAACAAGGGAAGTAGCCACTATGTTTTAATTTTATTATCAATTTTATTGTGCCTGGTGCATGTTCCATTTTAGCGAGTTTTAACAGGTTATTTTACTTTTGACTATTCTGATGATAGAAGCTTGACTTCCGAAACGCGTCAATCTTACTGTTTTACACTATAAACAAGTGGTTGAGCCGATATATTTTTTAACATTGAACTTAACTTTGTATTACAAGAACGTGTCGCAAGCGATGGGCGTCAGACAAACAGTCAATGTCTCTCTCTGTATACTATGTCCATCAAAACAATGGATATGGATCACTAATAATTGCCATCGTAGTATTCTCGTAGTGCCTGTCTAGTATTGCGCAGCCGAGGCTGGTAGGAGCAGCGCTTATATTCTCTTTTTGTCTTGGTGTGGTCCTAGTCAGCGAGCTATTGGTTGACGTCATTTCACAACCTTCTCTGCTCTTGTGTCCTTCATTTTCATGCCGGCGATACGTCGGAACAACCTGTATATCCATCTGTTCACAGATTTTTGTGGTTCTGCGAAGTGAGATCTCTTTGTTCAGTAATAAATAGCAGTTCAGAATGAATATAGCGATTACATATGTCTGTAACTGTTTAATGCACATCGATAAATCGATAAGAATTACAGACAGTGTAATCGGGTTAGATGTTCTACCGATGAAATGCGTGCTGGAGAACTGAAAGGTGAGTATTCGAATACCGGTCGGAGCGCAGAATTTTTTATTCTCCCTTCAACCTAGCTTTCACCCCTCAGTTATGTACAGATTCGCCAGTTACGACACGTAGTTCGGTTTTCTCATTGAGTTATAGGTCCCCTTTCCCCAGTGTAATTACTGCGGCAGGTTAGGGACATGCAAATCGCGTTAAGTGGTGTCCAATTGAAAGACTTGCCCCAGGCCGTTGACCCACACGAAATTACTGACTTAATTTGCTCAAATGCACAACATTTAAGTGATAATAGATTTCACACCTTGTACTCTGAAGCGTATGTGCAGTCACCGACATTGACGCATGAAAAATGCGTATTGTGAGTTGTAGCAGTCTTTCAGGCGGCGCAAATGATTTCACGTAGCCTCTAAAAAAGAAGCCCATTGGTGTCAGACCTAGAGATCTAGGTGGCCAAGAACAGAATATAGCGTAGTAGTTGGAAGGTGTTGATTTACAAATTGTGTGCTGGCTTACACAACTGTCGAAATTTTGAACCCTCTTTTACATTCACTGTAATCGTCATTGATGATTCGCTGTGCATAAACTGTTGTAGCCGTGTGTAATCTCTATACAGTATTCGTTTAGAGATGACCTGTGTGATAAACAGGTCCACCGAGAGTTGTTAGTGGCCGACAGTGATATCAAACTTCACATATACAGTAATTCTGGAGATGATTAAATAAAAACAAAAAGTGTTACTTATTTGTATGTTCGAAGTTTTAAAATAAAATTTACTTGTAGTGGGATACGAGATCAGTCACCATATCGCTTATTAGTCAAATAATCTATATATAGGGTTTTTCCTGGGGGAGACAATAGTAGCCTATTAAGGAACAGAGTAAGCTAAAGAGACAGGGCAGATTGCATGAAAGGCATTTGTGAAGGTAATGAAAAGCCTTCTTGGCAAAAACTAGGAAAAATTACCAGTGTCTTGTTAGAACCCATCTGAAGACATTCTGGGTGCGCACATGGATTATATCCCAGAGAATCTAGCAGCAATTAGTGATGAAGAAGATGAAAGATTTCACCAAGACATTAGAACAATGGAAAACAGATTGCAGGGCCAACAGGATACAGACGGAGAGGCTATTACGGCTGTTTTCTTCGAGAAAGAAGATTTAATACCACATAAGAGAGAGAGAAAAAAATAGTTTCGTGTCAGTTGCTTTTCTAGTCTTACATAAAAAGGGATGCCTTGTGTTCTTTAAGAATATTTACACCTTCTGTGTTTGTAATAAAAGAGTTATTCAGAGTATTTTCAGTATTTATTAAAGCGTTCAAATTTCTTGTAACTCAAAAGCAGTATGTGTTGAGCCATTCCTATCCCCTTATTTGTATTTCAGAAGCCAAAAAAGACAAGGAATACTTTGTGTATGTTACAGAAAAAGATATTCTTTGCAGGCTGGTGTTAATTGCGTTTGGATCTAAGGTGTTGTCTGTTCTGATAGGACGCGAAGGCACTCGTCAGTCTGCGCAAATTTACGGTCATTGCACGGTGCCATTGTCGCAGAGAGTAGCCGTGGCCGTGTCAGCACAGTCGCACCCGGAAAAATTTAATTTCCTCTAAAGATAATTGCGGAAATTGCTTTACTCTCTGTTAGTAAAACATCGACCTTTGTTAGTTGGATGTGGCAGCAGAGCCCCGTCACCCGCAGCCTAAATAGTGACTCTGCTCCATCAACTTAGTTACTGAGCTTCTCTTCCTCTTCCCTTAGTGTGTTTATTACTTATTTTGAATCTTTTCTCCTCGTTTCAATTAAAGACGTATCATATCCGAAAACTCAGATGCGCTTTTTTCTTTGTGTTCTCTCGTTTGCTGCCATATCATTCTCTCCAGCGGGTAATTCTCGTTATTTCCTTTGTCTTTTATTAAGCATCACCGTTACACACACACCATAATGTTTGGAATGTGGCCAGTGTGAGCTGGAATAATAGGTTGTTGAACTGGGGTCTGACCAAAAACTTATATTCCAATTTATAAGATAGCTTGTTCTTAGGAAACAGTGTTAACACGCATTAAATGTTTTGAATTTCTACATCCACTGCCCAACTCCTTATCGTTTCATCCAAAAATGGCAGAAAGCTCCTTTCTGTAATGTTAGTTGAGCACCGTTTTACTAAAAGCTCATTTATGTCCTTTTTGTGTTCCTTTATTTTTATCTGTTCTGGTTGCTACTCGTTTAACCGAAGTTTTTAAATTTCTTGTTATATTATTTCATCAAATTTAATTTGTTTACGCCCTACAGTCTCCAATATGGCAACGGCCTTGCCGCAGTGGATACACCGGTTCCCGCGAGATGACCGAAGTTAAGCGCTGTCAGGCGTGGTCGGCACTTGGATGGGTGACATGCGCTGTTGCCATTTTTCGGGGTGCACTCAGCCTCGTGATGCCAATTGAGGAGCTACTCGACCGAATAGTAGCGGCTTCGGTCAAGAATACCACCATAACGACCGGGAGAGCAGTGTGCTGATCCCACGCCCCTCCTATCCGCATCCTCCACTGAGGATGACACGGCGGTCGGATGGTCCCGGTAGGCCACTCGTGGCCTGAAGACGGAGTGCTTACAGTCTCCAAGCTGTTCCCCTACCCCGCGCAGTATGAATTTTGTGAAATGTGGCAATATCCTTCCCCATATAGCGTTTTCCTAAGGGCAATAAGGAAACACACCCTAACCAAGAAAAACACCGCCATACCATAGCACTACCTCTTCTGTATTTCACTGTTGGTATTCCGCGTGATGGCAGACATTCACCAAACGCTAATCCTCCCATCGGATTGCCATCGCTCCAAATCACTCGTTTCCAGTCATCTTCTGTCCGCTGGCGCCGCCCTTTGCACCATCCCAAGCATTGCTTGTTTGTAAGTAAAAGTGTATGCGCCTGAATGTTAAATGAACATAGATATACAACTCTGGTAACGTGATAGCTGAACGAATTTTTGATGCAGTCAACAAATACACAGTACTGATACACGCTGATGAGCCAGAACATTATGACCATTGCCCATGGCGTGGTTGAATGCCACCTGGTGGTGTTACAGGCACGTGACGCAGTAAGAATGTAAGCAGAAGAGAGACAGATAGGCAGTCATTATAGCGAAGATATGGGCCGCAAATGCGGAAGTCCACTCGTTCATGCGGTTTTGACAAAGGTCACATTGTTGAGGCTCTGCGGCTGGAAGCCTGAATCTCTGAAACGGCGGAGCTGGTCGCTTGTTGGCGTACTGCTGTCGTGAGCACCTATGAGTCATGAAGAAATAACGAATAGGTCGTATGGTATTTGATGACCACATGCCATCACAAAATGTAGAGCTTGGCGGCTGTCCCACTGTGTAATCCTGGATGGGTAGCGGACTGTGACAGATGTGAGGACAGAGTAGCGTTGGGGCAGGCACAAGTGTTTCGGAACACACCGTTCAAAGGCCAATGTTGAACATGGAGCTACATATCACGCGACACACTTGTGTTCCTGTGTTCACCCAATGATATCGACAGTTGTGATTGCAGTGGGCACAACATCACTGGGTTTTCGCCGTGGACCAATAGAAACGTCTCGCCTGTCGAGTGAATCGCATTTCTTGTTACACCAGGTCAGTACAAGGTGTCAACCAGGTGAATGACTGCACGAAACACGCACCGCGCCACAGTTGCAGGCCGGTGAGGGCAGATGTATACTCTAGGATACAATGAGTTGGGCTTCCAGGGGACGTGGAATTAAAAATTTGCCCCAGGGAGTTTGAGAAAGGAAGAAGCAAAGTTTATGGTAGCGTTATTATTTTACACTGAGTGTAACTTTTAATAAAGGAAATCAACTATATTACAGTCTCTTTTAGTGCACTTGCACAAAGCATAGCTCCAAACATTCGGTGTAGAATAAATTCAATATTTAGTGTTTGGTTTGCTGATTGATTTGGGAGAGGGCCCGAACAGGGAGGTCATCGGTCCCATCGGATTAAGGAAGTATGGGAAAAGAAGTCGGCCATACCCTTTCAAAGGAACCATACCGGCCATTGCCTGCAGCAATTTAGAGAAATCACGGAAAATCTAAATCGAAATGGCCGGAAGCGGTTTTGAACCGTCGTCCTCCCGAATGCGAGTCGAGTATTTCGCAGTATTTGGGTTCAAGAGTGAAGATATTAGCTTTTAAATTAGTATTTGGGTCATAGTAAATAGCACACAACGTTTCACAAAAAAAATTTGAAATTGTACTTTTCTGAGCTTTGTTTAGGTCTAAATATTCGGAAAATGTAATTGTCAAATGTCAAATATCGAAGTGTCGCTTTCAGTTTTACATGACCCAGAACTGCAATATTAAAAGAATTCGAATCACATCTCTACATTTACTGGAAATAAAGCTTCGTTATCCGAAAGTGTTTCACGGATGAATCTTCAGGTTTACATACTCGTACTCCAGATGATTTAGTGGTGACCCTCCAAAACAAGATTACAAACACTACACTTTACTGCGTTTATTTGGTGTTCTGCAGACATAAATTACCCTTCAATGGCTGTCATTCATACCTGTGAAAGTCAGACATAATGTTTAGAATAAGATACTCTGAACAGCCAAAGCACTGAAAAATGGAGACACATACACCACATTTGCAAACCACTTCATGTAAGAGAATCATCCCGCTACTGATATAAAAACGCCAGTAAGCATTAATAGCAGTTTATAGTAAACTAATGTCCATCTGTCACAACCCAAAAAAGGACCCGATACAGTCACTTTAAGCATGAGAAAACCCATCGTTCTCACTTGAATAATTTTTTTTTGAGGCTATAATTTGAATCTAAAATTTCCAACAAGGTTTGGCCTACTGTACTTCGACGTGAATCAGGCTGAAATTAAAGTCACTAATCTACGTTTCGGAAGAAAGTTTTCACACGAAATGAAAAGTTGAAAATTTTGTCCTTTATTAATATATTCTGAAATTTAGGTGAACAAGAATCACTGCCAAGCCCGTGCTAATCTTAACACAGTCACTCACAATCCCGTCAACTCACGTTAGCAAGTTTATGGTGTTGTATTTGCCGAAAACGTAATAGCTACAAAAATACGGCTTTTTTTTGATTGAGAATGCTCGCCAAATATTCAGTCTGTCAGTACCTAATGCAGTCACAGTTTTTAGCCACCGATCTGCTCAATACGCCACGCGAAATTTATGTCTTTTCTCGTCACAAAATTCACTTAAAAATTCCGAAATTTCTAAACACCCATCAGAATAATTATACCGTCACTTTACCACACTTTTGATGTATGAAACACTGCTAGATCGGGCAACTTATTATTTCCATCGGAACTACTACTACACACGTCCGAACTTTTTCACGGCTAGGCTCCGACTTTTTTCTAGAATACTCGAAGTCTTTTCTACCAGCAGAGAAAGGCGCGCGAAGAATATTGCTTTACCATTGGTCAGTTTACTCAACAGCCAATAGCAAAACAACATTCTCCCGCGTCAATCCGCGCTTTTCACCAATAACCAATTGCAAAATAGTAAACCTAACGACTGCACTTTTTACCGACGTAATTATCTAATATGCTGAAGTTTTGCCTTTGCATAAAGTTATTTAATATTGTTATTTATACCCGAATTAACTTTCTCTTTAACATAAACTTACTTTACAAATCTATTCTACAAAAATCCCCTTTGTCCATATCCATACTTATTCGAAATGTTCCCACACTATATCCTACTACATAACTCGTTAAACAATTATCTTCATATTAACCTTAAACCACACTCACGCATAATTAATACTGCTAAAACACATTTATAACATTTTACCTACACAAAAAGACGTAACACTTTATGAAAATACTAGAACAGTTTATGAAAAACATTCTATTAGTTTAGTGCACTCTAGTGGGCACAATCGAAACTCTATCCAATATTGTCCTCTATCGGCTGATACATAAACTACGAGCGCCTCCAGTCTCGCGACACCATCTGTCACTATCCAGCTCTGAGACACATCTCCCACTTAACCGCCTCCAAGTCATGATCGTTATACGGCGCTACGTCTCACCAGAACTCATTCTTTTTTGGATGAAACTCATCAGTTTCTCACAGTTCATATTTCGTGTGTGAGAATGTCGGTCGATTTGACCAAAGCAAACAAATCGTTTTGAATTTCACCGATTGTCGTCCGAAGTCTATACGCTTGGACGGTGAGATCGGCTGAAGTGTGACCGCGCACGTAGTGGCGTACTGATTGGAAAAGACCGGCCGTCTTCGGCAGATTTCGGTCGTAAGCGGAATCCAGCGATATCGGTGCCACTGTGACCGCAGTCTAACGTTTAGAATACAGTTTTTATGAGGCAGACGAAGATAGATTTAACGAGGTTATCGTTAAATGTTCATGAAAACGACCATGGTCGAAACTTTCTATCTCCTTATCACTCCACTTCTGACATCTCTCTCAGTCAGCTCCAAGCCGAATAACTAATTGCATAAGGGCCAGAGGTGTACGAGCGCGTTACTGACCTCCTGAATTTGTGAAAGCTTGAATTAATCATTCAATTTTTCGGATTTCTTCGTAATATTTACCAACACCCTCAGTAGGAATGTTTTGGCAGCGCGTCAGACTCGCAAGCCTGTTGGTTGCCATGTTTAATAAGCAGAAACACCGCTAGTGAGTAGACGCAGCACTGCACACGAGAGCTCTGGTTTCGCTGCTTCTCAAAGCGTGTACGCCGCAGGAAGTGGGTCAGCCACGAGTCGCCTGTGACCCGCATGCACGCGTGCATGCGCCGTCATTAACGACTCCCCGTCACCAGCGCGCTCTGTTATGGAAGGCATCCCGCTGCGCTGGCTAAAGCCGTCATCACACGGACCGTGCATTCAAACGTTGAGCGTGCCGAGTTTCTGACGTCATAGCGCGGAAAAAACATGTTGGAGTGTCATTCCGTGCATGCAGAGCAATATTTAGCATGACGGACATTCTGACCCTACGTCTGAACGTTGACCAGTGAGATGGAAGAACGTCGCATGCACCCCATCTCAAAAGGGAAACTCCGCATCGCACTCCCGTCAGATTTAGTGTTAAGATGGCCCACTGGATTCCCCGTAGAAAACTGAACACAGATCAGGCATGAAAACAGGAAGATGGTGTACTGAACTGTAAAAAAAAAATCAAAATAGAAAGAGTGAACGGTCCAAGAACAAGAAGTGCACTAAAGAGCAGTCTGACACAGTAACGGCGTCATTGTTGAAGTTACGGCGTCATTGTTGGACTGCCAAGGGAGCGGGAAGTTTTCAAAACTCTCCCTTGCCTATTTGTCCCCGACAACATTATGAGTCGTCCGCCCGGCCATTGAAATAAATGTTTATTCTCTTTTTGTAGGCTTGGCAGCAGCCATTCTATACGTTGGTAAAAGAATATGAGTCATGTAGTAAATGTAGAGAATAGTGATAGCCGGACTCACTGCTCCCCTCTTTTTTTTTTTAAGCTGACTATAACAATACCTGAAATCATACAATGCTACTAAATGTCTACCTACAAAATACCTCCATGCACTTTCTACTGGATTTGGATAGGTTGACGGAAAAAACAAAGAATCTTGTTATATGAGAGGGCATTAATGAAGCTTCTCAACGGAAATAAAAATGGTACTCGCTATTGCGTGTCTGCAACTGCTGAAGAATTTTTCGAAGTCCAAAATGTTCTTTTCACGGCAAAATTTATCATCCGTTCCGCTTTTTATTTACCAGCTCAGCAAATTGTTTCCGGCATAATTTTGTCGTGGTACATGAAAGTAAGTGACATCGAATAGCAACGATGAAATAGAAAAATTTTTTTACAATATCTTAAATATTTCAAGTCTAACAAATACAAGATAATTACAAAGGCGTTTCGAACAACAGGATGAAATATTTTTAATTTCGTTTCGCGTCCCTGCTCGGGCGCCAATATAAATTGACTTTTTAAAATAATAATATGAATTTTTATATATGTGTTTGGAGAGAGAGATTGGTTTTTGATTGAGATTTTTACTTTACGTCGTAACTGTCACCTGAATTTTGGTTTGCTGCCTCCTTGAATGATCAGCTTCTGCAATTGTTGACGTATTGCAATTTGGAGGAAGTTATTGTTCTTTAAGGTTTAAAATACGACTCTGTTAGTTACTTGGCCGTATTGCGGATAGCTTTGAGCCCAAGTTCTCGTAGCTTTTCATACCTAAGGGAGCACTGTTTTAAGTAAATGAGATCAAACAGCAATCCGCTTTTCGTGAGAAAAGGAGATTGCTTAGCACACAAACTTCCTTCAAACTACACGTCCTGCTACATCAAAATTGTTCAGTGGAGTTCAGCACCAAACTATTGTGCAAGAACATAAACCAATTACTGTAATTAAGAAATTATGAGAGGTTGTTATTTATTGAATGAAAAATATGCAGAATGAATTTCTTTTCCTGTATGTTGCGAACTCTGTACACTTACAATTCTGTGGATTGATAGGCGGCGACGACAATGAAGTTCACTTCCTTTTCCTAAAACAAGATATTTCCATTTTTCACTACCAGAAAATTTGTATTATACATAAATGTTTGGCAACTCTTCACACACTTTACTCGGTTTTATCACTAAAATATCAATTTTCATTAAATGTAACAATACGTTGAAAGCGACGGCCTAGCAACACGTCCTCTTTCCACAAGGTACAGATTAACAGTTCTCTTTTTTTTTTATAAATCATTTGTCTCTTTTTTTTTAGAGACGATACTCAAAAGATTCACAACTATTATCGTTGCGAGGATTGCGCGCTAAAGAGTTTGTTGCTTTCCAGCTGCGATTCACTTCACTTCAAGTACTTTTTGAATCAAATTTACACTTACCGTATTTACATACATTACTGAACTTCTCAGAATAAAATGAGACACAAATTAAGCAAAAAAAAAGGGGGCAGTGAGGCTCACAAAACATTACAACTTCTCACAGAAATGAAAATAACAGATAAACAGAAGGCATCATCAAAAACATTAGAAACATATGTTTTGACAGAGCACAGAGAAACTGTGTGAGTGTGAAGCTGTCGCGTTATTTGTTGCAGCTTATGTGACAAAGTATTATGTTTTCATCTGGCTGACAGCCCTCCGATGTCCGAGTCTTCACCAGGCACGTCCTCGCAGGTCACACGGTCTCGATTCGAAGCAGGACTCATCACTCTACTCCAGTCAGCGAGATTCCAATCCTTGATGACCAGCGAAGAGGTCTCTTGAGACGCCTCGGACAACGGTGGGATAACAGCCTGACTGGACGCAATGCAACCCGACAGCCAGGGGTGTTACACTACTGGCCATTAAAATTTCTACACCACGAAGATGACGTGTTACAGACGGGAAATTTAACCGACAGGAAGAAGATGCTCTGATATGCAAAGGATTAGCTTTTCAGAGCATTCACACAAGGTTGGCGCCGGTGGCAACACCTACAACGTGCTGACATGAGGAAAGTTTCCAACCGATTTTTCATACACAAATAGCAGTTGACTGGCGTTGCCTGGTGAAACGTTGTTGTGATACCTCCTGTAAGGAGGAAAAATGTGTACCATCACGTTTACGACTATGAGAAAGGTCGGATTGTAGCCTATCGCGATTGCGGTTTATGGTATCGCGACGTTGTTGCTCGCTTTGGTCAAGATCCAATGGCAGTTAGCACAATATGGAATCGGTGGGTTCAGGAAGGTAATACGGAACGCCGTGCTGGATCCCAACGGCGTGGTATCACTAACAGTCGAGATGACAGCCATCTTATCCGCATGGCTGTAACGAATCGCGCAGCCACGTCTCGATCCCTGAGTCAAAAGATGGGTATGATTGCAAGACAACAACCATCTGCACGAACAGTTCGACGACGTTTGCAGCTGCATAGACTATCAGCTCGGAGACCATAGCTGCGGTTATCCTTGACAGTGCAACACAGACAGGAGTACCTGCGATGGTGTACTCAACGACAAACCTGGGTGCACGAATGGTTAAACGTCATGTGTTTCGGATGAATCCAGGTTCTGTTTACAGCATCCGTGGTTGAGGACATCGCGTTGAACGCACATTGGAAGCGTTTATTCGTCATCGCCATACTGGCGTATCATCCAGCGTGATGGTATGGATTGCCATTGGTTACACGTCTCGCTCACGTCTTGTTCGCATTGACGACACTTTGAACAGTGGACGTTACATTTCAGATGCGTTACGACCCGTGGCTCTACTCTTCATCCGATCCGTACGAAACGCTACCTTTCAGCAGGATAATGCACGACCGCATGTTACAGGTTCGACTGCTGCCCTGGCCAGCACATTCTCCAGATCTCTCACGAATTGAAAACGTCTGGTCAATGGTGGCCGAGCAACTGGCTCGTCACAATACGCCAGTCACTACTCTTGATGAACTGTGGTATCGTATTGAAGCTGCATGGGCAGCTGTACCTGTACACGCCATCCAAGCTCTGTTTGACTCAATGCCCAGGCGTATCAAGGCCAGAGTCGGTTGTTCTGGGTACTGATTTCTCAGGATCTATGGAACCAAATTGCGTGAAAATGTAATGTCATGTCAGTTCTAGTATAATATATTTGTCCAATGAATACCGGTTTATCATGTGCATTTCTTCTTGATGTAGCAATTTTAATGGCCAGCCGTGTGTTTCTTTTCACAGCAGAACCCCTCTGGTTGCCATCCGCAGCATCCTTTACAACACAGTTGTACGTCCAGTTTTGTTATCTGCATGGCGAGCCTCATGGGCTTACATTTCAGCAAGATAACGCCCGCACGGATTTGGCGAGAGTTCCGCTGCTTGTCTTCGTGCTTTCAAAACCTACTTTGGCCAGCAAGGTAGACAGATCTCTCCGCAGTTGAGATGTCTGGAGCATTATGAGCAGGGCCCTCCAACCATCTCGGGATTCTGACAAGCCAACTCGGCAGTTTCACAGAATTTGGCACGGTAGCCGACAGGCAGGACATCCGACATCTCTGTCAGTCAACTCCAAGCCGAATAACTGATTGCAATAGAGCCAGGGCGTACGAGCGCGTTACCTACCTTGTGAATCTGTGAAGTTCTTTCTCTTGAATGAAACATTCCACTAAGTGAAACTTCATATTTGTTAATAACAATCGGGTGAAATGTTAAAAATATCATGTTTAAGCCATTTAAACATTTCACCTGATTGTATAAACGAATACGAAGGTTAAGTTGTTTTAACTTGTCAAAATCGGATTTATATACCACCTGAAGTACACTCACATACACTCCTGGAAACTGAAATAAGAACACCGTGAATTCATTGTCCCAGGAAGGGGAAACTTTATTGACACATTCCTGGGGTCAGATATATCACATGTTCACACTGACAAAACCACAGGCACATAGACACAGGCAACAGAGCATGCACAATGTCGGCACTAGTACAGTGTATATCCACCTTTGGCAGCAATGCAGGCTGCTATTCTCCCATGGAGACGATCGTAGAGATGCTGGATGTAGTCCTGTGGAACGGCTTGCCATGCCATTTCCACCTGGCGCCTCAGTTGAACTAGCGTTCGTGCTGGACGTGCAGACCGCGTGAGACGACGCTTCATCCAGTCCCAAACATGCTCAATGGCGGACAGATCCGGAGATCTTGCTGGCCAGGGTAGTTGACTTACACCTTCTAGAGCACGTTGGGTGGCACGGGATACATGCGGACGTGCATTGTCCTGTTGGAACAGCAAGTTCCCTTGCCGGTCTAGGAATGGTAGAACGATGGGTTCGATGACGGTTTGGATGTACCGTGCTCTATTCAGTGTCCCCTCGACGATCACCAGAGGTGTACGGCCAGTGTAGGAGATCGCTCCCCACACCATGATGCCGGGTGTTGGCCCTGTGTGCCTCGGTCGTATGCAGTCCTGATTGTGGCACTCACCTGCACGGCGCCAAACACGCAGACGACCATCATTGGCACCAAGGCAGAAGCGACTCTCATCGCTGAAGACGACACGTCTCCATTCGTCCCTCCATTCACGCCTGTCGCGACACCACTGGAGGCGGGCTGCACGATGTTGGGGCGTGAGCGGAAGACGGCCTAACGGTGTGCGGGACCGTAGCCCAGCTTCATGGAGACGGTTGCGAATGGTCCTCGCCGATACCCCAGAAGCAACAGTGTCCCTAATTTGCTGGGAAGTGGCGGTGCGGTCCCCTACGGCACTGCGTAGGATCCTACGGTCTTGGCGTGCATCCGTGCGTCGCTGCGGTCCGTTCCCAGGTCGACGGGCACGTGCACCTTCCGCCGACCACTGGCGACAACATCGATGTACTGTGGAGACCTCACGCCCCACGTGTTGAGCAATTCGGCGGTACGTCCACCTGGCCTCCCGCATGCCCACTATACGCCCTCGCTCAAAGTCCGTCAACTGCACATACGGTTCATGTCCACGCTGTCGCGGCAAGCTACCAGTGTTAAAGACTGCGATGGAGCTCCGTATGCCACGGCAAACTGGCTGACACTGCCGGCGGCGGTGCACAAATGCTGCGCAGCTAGCGCCATTCGACAGCCAACACCGCGGTTCCTGGTGTGTCCGCTGTGCCGTGCGTGTGATCATTGCTTGTACAGCTCTTTCGCAGTGTCCGGAGCAAGTATGGTGGGTCTGACACACCGGTGTCAATGTGTTCTTTTTTCCATTTCCAGGAGTGTATATTCGTCAATTGTGCTTTAATTGGAGGCTATCTGCAGCATTCGTAGACTTCATGTTCCCAAACAACGATGGAATTTCTATAGATGACAATGCGCCATGTCACCCAGCCACAATTATTCGAGATTGGTGTGAAGAACGTTCTGGACAGCTAGAGCGAATGATTTAACCCCCCATGAGACATAATCGGGAAGTCAGTTCATGCACAAAATCCTGCACACTTTCTTAATTATGGACGGCTATAGTGGCAGCATGGCTTAAAATTTCTGCAAGAGACGTACAGTGACTTGAGTTCATGCTACGTCGAGCTGCTGCATTACATACACCTGGCGGGACAAGGTATATGGTGAGGTTCCATGTCTTTTGTTGCCTCATTGTATTAGTTTTTTCGGCTCTATCAGCTGTGAGGCACCACTTCACGTAAATATTATTCCCACGCTGAATGCGTCACACACCATCTTTTTACGCCGCCACTGTGCGACGCAACAAGCGCCAAGAGTTCAGTCGGTATCAGCGAACTACCGTTACAACGACATTTGAACCAATGTCTTTTCAGGCGGTTCCACACGCACTGATAATGCCTATAGGACAGATGATCAATTTGCAGGAGCAGTGGTGCGCTGGTCCGGCGCAGATGGGTTGGCAGCAAAGTTACAAATACTCTACTGGCCATTAAAATTCCTACACCAAGAAGAAATGCAGATGATAAACGGATATTCATTGGACAAATATATTATACTATAACTGACATGTGATTACATTTTCACGCAATTTGGGAGCATAGATCCTAAGAAATCAATACGCAGAACAATCACCTCTGGCCGTAATAACGGCCTTGATAGGCCTGGGCATTGTGTCAAACAGAGCTTGGATGGCGTGTACAGGTACAGTTGCCCATGCAGCTTCAACACGATACCACATTTCATCAAGAGTAGTGACTGGCGTATTGTGACGAGCCATTTGCTCGGCCACCATTGACCATACGTTCTCAATTGGTGAGAGATCTGGAGAATGTGCTGACCAGGGCAGCTGTCGAACATTTTCTGTATCCAGAGAGGCCCGTACAGGACCTGCGACATGCGATGGTGCATTATCATGCTGAAATGTAAGGTTTGCAGGGATGAAATAAAGGGTAGAGCCACGGGTCGTAACACATCTGAAATGTAACGTCCACTGTTCAAAGTGCCGTCAATGCGAACAAGAGGTGACCGAGACGTGTAACCAATGGCACCCAATACCATCACTCCGGGTGATACGCCAGTATGGCGATGACGAAAACACGCTTCCAATGTGCGCTCACCGCGATGTCGCCAAACACGGATGCGAACATCATGATGCTGTAAACAGGACCTGAATTAATCCGAAAAAATGACGTCTTGCCATCGATGCACCCAGATTCGTCGTCGAGTACACCATCGCAGGGGCTCCTGTCTGTGATGGAGCGTCAAGGGTTACCGCAGCCACGGTCTCCGAGCTTATAGTCCATTATGCTGCAAACGTCGTCGAACTGTTCGTGCAGATGGTTGTTGTATTGCAAACGTCCCTATCTGTTGATTCCGGGATCGAGACGTGGCTGGACGATCCGTTACAGCTATGCGGGCAAGATGCCTGTCATCTCGACTGCCAGTGCTACGAGGCCGTTGGGATCCAGCACGGCGTTCCTTATTACCCTCCTGAACACACCGTTTCCGTATTCTGCTAACAGTCATTGGATCTCGACCAACGCGAGCAGCAATGTCGCGATACGATAAACTGCAACCGCGATAGGCTACAATCCGACCTTTATCAAAGTCGGAAACGTGATGGTACGCATTTCTCCTCCTTACACGAGGCATCACAACAACGTCTCACTAGGCAACGCCGGTCAACTGCTGTTTGTGTATGAGAAATCAGTTGGAAACTTTTCTCATGTCAGCACGTTGTAGGTGTCACCACCGGCGCCAACCTTGTGTGAATGCTCTGAAAAGCTAGTCATTTGCAAATCACAGCCTCTTCTTCCTGTTGGGTAAATTTCGCGTCTGTAGCACGTTATCTTCGTCGTGTAGCAATGTTATTGGCCAGTAGTACTATTTCAACCGATACTGCATCGATCACCTTTTTAGGGGACCCGCATATATTCATAACTTACCTAGGGAGTGGATGAGCAATTATCAGGAGCAACAGTGTGTCGGACGGGGGCCGGTAAGTTGGCAGGACTGAGGGAGGTTACGTGACGTCGGCATATTCGCAGGCAGGCGGGGCGGTGGATCCCCGGCCGCGGTGTCGCCTTGGCCGAGGGCGCGTCCTTGGCGGCCGGCCCCTTATACTCGCAGTGGCCGTGACGTCATGGCGGAGCACGTGGCGGGCCAGCAAGGCCGCCGGCGCCGCTGCAACCGGCGCGGCGCTTTTCTTCCTGCCCGTAGCGCACGCCATAACGCCACATCAGTGCCGCCACTGCTCGGCCTCCGTAGCCGAAGTTGTCATCCAGAGATCAGTTGGTCGGCGCAGTTCATCAACACCATACTTCAACAGGCGCCAGTTGGTAAATACCCATCTCGACACGACACAAACTCCGCGCCACCGCGTTGCCAGACATCCTCGTCTGCCTCAGGTGTAACGTGGGCGACAAGGACGAACATTATCTGATCTGCCTCGCGGCGGCGGGTGTATGGTTCCTTCACCTGTAGCTACTGGCCCATTATCTCCTGGTGCCAACACACGCGATTGTCCCCAGTAATCTAGTAAGAGGACCATGATTAAGGAATTTGTTGCTAGCGCACTGGAGCAGATGTAATTTCGATGGATTGCTCATGCGCTGCTTGCCATATGTAAGCTATAGGAGTGTCTCAGACCAGTGAGCAGTGTCGTCAACAGTAGGAACTGTGTAGCAGTAGGAGTAAGTAGTAGCTTGCTGTCGTGTGTATCGAGTTGGCTGGCCGGTCGTGGGGAGCGATGGCGGAGCCTGAGCTTTGTAGTATAAGGTAAAAGCAGCCTCGCGCATATGTAGTATTGTTACATCAAGTCCCATGTAAATGTTTTTTAAAATTCTCTTAATAATAGTCTTTCGAATAAAAAGTAACTTTTGATAATAATCATTCATTTCAATTTAAACAATTTACTAATTTCTCCCATCCTTGGTCATCTCGATTATTGAAAAGAAAAATCAGTTGTTCCTTTTCATACATGACAAATCTATCGGCGAGCATTGCACTCGGCTGTGGCACAAAAATTTCTTATAGGAGCAGATATATATGCGTTATTGAGGTAAGAATTTTCAATTTATTGACAATGATCTTTCAGGGCAATGACGCACCACTGCTGACGTCCGAAATTTACCTGTTCAGATCCACAGTCCATTACTGAAAGGTTATAAGTGAGCCACAATTTTTTATTGAGAGATTAGTCACATTTTATTATTGATAGGTTATGCAATTTATTTTTTGGGAGGTTACGCTAAATGAGAATATTATTCATATTATTTATCTGTGGGGAGGTTACAATTTCTTCTATCCGAACGCGGCGTATTTTCCACCACCAAAGATACACACAGTCACTTAGATAAAGGACACACGAACATGGTCGGTTTTTCGACGTTTTTGCTAGCACGGCAGTACATAATTAGACGACAGGTCAAATAACATTCCACTTTTCCTAACAACCCAACCCGGAGTTGGAACCTTCCTAGTGAACGGGGTTGAGAGGTGTGGCTCTATTTTCATGAAAATCTAAGGGTTGGCATTGCATTCCGATGGCATGTCCCCAACAGGTGCAAAGTCAGCGAGAGTGAAAGGTCACAGTTTGATAAATAGTTTTTGCTGTTGCTGAGCAACAGTCGTACAATAATTTTTAAATGAATACACCTCCATTTGGCTGTAGTGTTGTTTAGTTACGATACCGGTTTTGGCCTTTTGTGCCCTGTTCAAGTGATTGGGTTTATGTCATTAACATTGCAGGACACCAAGCTCAAAACTGGTCGTAAATGAAGAAAATATTTTCTCCCCACGAAATGCAATATTTTTCTTAATTTATGACCAATTTTGAGCTTGGTGTCCTACAATGCAACTTAAACCCATAAACTCAATCATTTGAAAATGGCGTAAAAGACCGAAACCAGAGTCGTAATTAAATGAACAACAATACAGACAAATGGCGGTGTGTTTATTTAACAATTATTGTATGACTGTTGCTCAGAACATCAAACTGTGACCTTACACTCTCGCTGACTACTTTGCACCTATCTCATTCGCCTTTGCATTGTTTCTTGGAGACAATGAGACCCATTCCTGCCACAGTCTCAACACTAATCGATCGTGATCTCCTACTTCTTCACCTTGATTAGAATTTTTCAATCTTTGTTGGACGTCTATAGTTATCACCTAAAATGATAACAATAAAAACCGAATATCAATTATTTCAGAAACCTTTTGTTCTGAGCGATTTTAATAATCATCTTAAACTGGAGACCACTATAAATGAGGACCGGTTCAACCAGCGATAACCGCCGTCCTTATCTTACTGTAGAGGGTTATGTCGAATGAGGCGCCCGGATAGAGCAGGTGGGCGGTACGGTTGTAGATGGAAGGCCGTACGTCTAATATCTTATACGCGCGCCTTCTGTGCAATTATTTTGTTTGTACACGTATTTGAGAGCAATGCAGATTGGATAGTGTCAATAGGAAATTTATTTTCGATTGTGACTCTAAATTATGTAACATATATTATGGGCAAAGATTATCTTTGTTGCCTTTTGGAATTGAGACGGCTCATATGTTGCCAAAGTTGTTTCAACTACGCTGGGAAGCTCTTACACATCCTCTACAAAGTTCCGATCTCTCACCGTGCTACACTATGTGATCAAAAATATCCGGACACCCCCAAAAACATACATGTTTTCGTATTAGGTGCATTGTGCTGCCACCTACTGCCATGTAGTCCATATCAGCGACCTCAGTAGTCATTCGACATCGTTAGAGAGCAGAATGGGGCGTACCGCGGAACTCACGTACTTCGAACGTGGTCAGGTGATTGAATGTCACTTGTGTCATACGTCTGTATGCGAGATTTCCACACTCCTAAACATCCCTAGGTCGTGTTTCCGATGAATAGTGAAGTGGAAACGTGAAGGCACCCGTACAGCACAAAAGCGTACAGGCCGACCTCGTCTGTTGACTGACAAGAGACCGCCGACAGTTGAAGAGGGTCGTAATGTGTAATAGGCAGACATCCATCCAGACCATCACACAGTAATTCCAAACTGAATCAGGATCCACTGTAAGTACTATGACAGTTAGGTAGGAGGTGAGAAAACTTGGGTTTCATGCTCGAGCGGTTGCTCATAAGCCACACATCACGCCGGTAAATGCCAAACGACGTCTCGCTTGGTTTAAGGAGCGTAAACATTTGACGATTGAACAGTGGAAAAACGTTGTGTGGAGTGACGAATCACGGTACACAATGTGGCGATCCGATGGCAGGTTGTGGATATGGCGAATGCCCGGTGAACTTCATCCACCAGCGTGTGTAGTGCCAATAGTAAAATTCAGAGGCGGTGGCGTTGTGGGGTGGTCGTGCTTTTCACGGAGGGGACTTGCACCCCTTGTTTTGCGTGGCACTATCACAGCACTGGGCTACATTGATATTTTAAGCACCTTCTTGCTTCCCACTGGTGAAGAGCAATTCGGGGATGGCGATTGCATCCTTCAGCACGATCGAGCACCTGTTCGTAATGCACGACCTGTGGCGGAGTGGTTACACGACAATAACATCCCTGTAAGCGACTGGCCTGCACAGAGTCCTGACATGAATCGTATAGAACACGTTTGGGATGTTTTGGAACGCCGACTTCGTGCTAGGCCTAACCAACCGATATCGATACCTCTCCTCAATGCAGCACTCCGTGAAGAATGGGCTGCCATTCCCCAAGAAAGCTTCCAGCACCTGATTGAACATATGCCTGCGAGAATGGAAGCTGTCATTAAGGCTAAGGATCGGTCAACACCACACTGAATTCCAGCATTACCGATGGAGGGCGCCACGAACGTGTAAGTCATTTTCAGCCAAGTGTAGATACTTTTGGTCACATAGTGTATTTACCATGTTTTTGGACCCCTGGGAATGACATTCGTGGCTTTCGATTTGTTTCGGACGAAGAGGTGCACGCCAGGGTAAAATCATCGTTCCATAGGCGACCGTAAACATTTTTCCATGAAGGCGTGGACCACCTTGTCTCACAGTGGGATAAATGTGCTAACAGTTATAGCGATTGTGTTTGAAATAATAAAAATTGTTCAAATGGTTCTGAGCACTATGGGACTTAACATCTGAGGTCATCAGCCCACTAGAACTTAGAACTACTTTAACCTAACTAAGGACAGCACACACATCCATGCCCGAGGCAGGATTCGAACCTGCGACCGTAGCGGTCACGCGGTTCCAGACTGAAGCCCCTAGAACCGCTTGTCCACACCGGCCGGCGGCAGGTTAGGGACACGTAAGTTGCCAAAGAGACGACTCATTTGAAATCTTAAGTAGTTCTTTTTTTGAGACCTGAACTTGGAATTGACCATTAGATTTGTTCCGGTTGACAATAAAACTGAGAGACGTAATGGTGGCTGTTACATATAACAGTATCGTCGCTGAAGAGGACCACACGATCCTTTGCTGTGTTTCGAGTATAATAAGTATCAGTACTGTAGAGACGAGGGTCCATGACAGAGCCGTGAAAGGGCCCTGCCTCATTTGGCTTCTTTCTCAAAGGAAACTACACTGCATTTGAATGCAACACGTATAGCGGAAAGCAAACTCTTGAGAGTACCCTGCGCCCAGAACTACGGCACTATGTAGTTTGTAGCTGGGAATTCCAATTTCCGAAGTTTGGTGGGTTCGATCCCTTCGGCGACCAGCAACCGTGCACTCCAGCAGTTGCTCGGATATAGGGGGGCAGCTCGACCTCTCCGGCAAACGAAGTCGCAGTGTGTTTTGTTTTTCCCTAAAGTCACCACTTCGTGTGGAGAATAACAGTACAGATGGCAGCCTTGAATCATACGTTTATCTTCGAGATATACAGCATGTTCCAGAAAATCCTTTGTAGACTTTGGCCACAGGTTCCTTAGACCAAAACAAGAAAAAATTTCTACTCAACATGGGCTCATGCTCATAGCCCTTAAGGTATGCACCTTAAGAGCCCGTTTCCAGGAAATTTTTTCTTGTTTTTGTTCATACAATATTTTCCCAAAATATATAAATCAAAGAGTTAGGAGTAGAAGAGATGTGTTTCGCAGTATTTTAAAGACGAGCAAGTGCTCATAGGTCTTAAAAGCATCCATTTTAGAGACCATGCTTAACAGACTTTTTTCTTGTTTTGGTGTAGGGAAAAATGTCTCCCAATTTTCAATACGTCATTCTGAAACACCCTTTATATAAACTGAATAAAATTTGAGGAAGATTGCAGCTCTGTTTAAGTCGTTAATTAGCTATAACGCCATAATTATTTATTTTGTTCCCCGTTTTTATTACAAATTTAGTGTCATAGTAGAAGCTTTTTATGGTCCATGTCAAGTGTCGTGGAATTTCCTTTTCTTGTAGTACTAACCAGAATCTTATCAAGATACGGAGGAATATTTGTGCAGCTTTTTTCAGTCAGTGCTTCATTACAGATGACTGCATCCTCTGTGAGAAGTCTGGTGTTGCTGTTAATGTTGTTTGCAAGGTAATTAACATGCAGCATGAACTCCAACACACTTCTGCAGGGGACTCCTGAGGATACTTCTACATCTGTGATGACTCTCCATCAAGAAGGATAACGAGCTGTGTCGTCCTACCAACAAACTCTGAAATCAGCCAGAAATTTCATTTGATAACCCATACGATCGTACTTTCGACGGTACTACATTCTTCCATGACTGTCCATATTTCGGCGTAATGTTTCATACAGTGACAGTCAGTCCCATAAATTCCTATTACAGGTATTGATTGTGCTATGATACACAGCGTTTCGCTCAGTTACAGAAATGATCTACTTTACACTGCAGTGGAAGGATAGTTGTGGTTTGTAAGTAGCTTTACAAGTAACCGCACATTTTCTTCTCTTTAGTACCATTACGAGCCACGGTAATAGTCTGACAAATAATATCATGCAAGTATCATTTGTTTCCTGCGGTTCTGGAATGAAAAAAGGATGAAGGGATTCCGAACACTGTACATTAGCTCCTTGTGGACTGCATTATCTGAATATTAGAATAATGTATCCAAGTATTTTTTACAGATCTCGGCCAAAAAAAGACTGTCATGACAGCCCCTTGATGTGTGCCACTCGCAAGGAGAATGTTAGCCGGTGGTAGTAATTGTTGTTGTTGTTGTCTTCAGTCCTGAGACTGGTTTGATGCAGCTCTCCATGCTACTCTATCCTGTGCAAGCTGCTTCATCTCCCAGTACCTACTGCAACCTACATCCTTCTGAATCTGCTTAGTGTACTCATCTCTCGGTCTCCCTCTACGATTTTTACCCTCCACGCTGCCCTCCAATGCTAAATTTGTGATCCCTTGATGCCTCAAAACATGTCCTACCAACCGATCCCTTCTTCTTGTCAAGTTGTGCCACAAACTTCTCTTCTCCCCAATCCTATTCAATACCTCCTCATTAGTTACGTGATCTATCCACCTTATCTTCAGTATTCTTCTGTAGCACCACATTTCGAAAGCTTCTATTCTCTTCTTGTCCAAACTAGTTATCGTCCATGTTTCACTTCCATACATGGCTACACTCCAAACAAATACTTTCAGAAACGACTTCCTGATACATAAATCTATATTAGATGTTAACAAATTTCTCTTCTTCAGAAACGCTTCCCTTGCCATTGCCAGTCTACATTTTATATCCTCTCTACTTCGACCATCATCAGTTATTTTACTTCCTAAATAGCAAAACTCCTTTACTACTTTAAGTGTCTCATTTCCTAATCTAATTCCCTCAGCATCACCCGATTTAATTTGACTACATTCCATTATCCTCGTTTTGCTTTTGTTAATGTTCATCTTATATCCTCCTTTCAAGACACTGTCCATTCCGTTCAACTGCTCTTCCAAGTCCTTTGCCGTCTCTGACAGAATTACAATGTCATCGGCGAACCTCAAAGTTTTTACTTCGTCTCCATGAATTTTAATACCTACTCCAAATTTTTCTTTTGTTTCCTTTACTGCTTGCTCAATATACAGATTGAATAACATCGGGGAGAGGCTACAACCCTGTCTCACTCCTTTCCCAACCACTGCTTCCCTTTCATGCCCCTCGACTCTTATTACTGCCATCTGGTTTCTGTACAAATTATAAATAGCCTTTCGCTCCCTGTATTTTACCCCTGCCACCTTCAGAATTTGAAAAAGAGTATTCCAGTCAACATTGTCAAAAGCTCTCTCTAAGTCTACAAATGCTAGAAACGTAGGTTTGCCTTTTCTTAATCTTTCTTCTAAGATAAGTCGTAAGGTCAGTATTGCCTCACGTGTTCCAACATTTCGACGGAATCCAAACTGATCCTCCCCGAGATCTGCATCTACCAGTTTTTCCATTCGTCTGTAAAGAATTCGCGTTAGTATTTTGCAGCCGTGGCTTATTAAACTGATAGTTCGGTAATTTTCACATGTCAGCACCTGCTTTCTTTGGGATTGGAATTATTATATTCTTCTTGAAGTCTGAGGGTATTTCGCCTGTCTCATACATCTTGCTCACCAGCTGGTAGAGTTTTGTCATGACTGGCTCTCCCAAGGCCGTCAGTAGTTCTAATGGAATGTTGTCTACTCCGGGGGCCTTGTTTCGACTCAGGTCTTTCAGTGCTCTGTCAAACTCTTCACGCAGTATCGTATCTCCCATTTCGTCTTCATCTACATCCTCTTCTATTTCCATAATATTGTCCTCAAGTACATCGCCCTTGTATAAGCCTTCTATATACTCCTTCCACCTTTCTGCCTTCCCTTCTTTGCTTAGAACTGGGCTGCCATCTGAGCTCTTGATATTCATACACGTGGTTCTCTTCTCTCCAAAGGTCTCTTTAATTTTCCTGTAGGCAGTATCTATCTTACCCCTAGTGAGATAAGCTTCTCCATCCTTACATTTGTCCTCTAGCCATCCCTGTTTAGCCATTTTGCACTTCCTGTCGATCTCATTTTTGAGACGTTTGTATTCCTTTTTGCCTGCTTCATTTACTGCATTTTTATATTTTCTCCTTTCATCAATTAAATTCAATATTTCTTCTGTTACCCAAGGATTTCTAGCAGCCGTCGTCTTTGTACCTACTTTATCCTCTGCGGCCTTCACTACTACATCCCTCAGAGCTACCCATTCTTCTTCTACTGTATTTCTTTCCCCTATTCCTGTCAATTGTTCCCTTATGCTCTCTCTGAAACTCTGTACAACCTCTGGTTCTTTCAGTTTATCCAGGTCCCATCTCCTTAATTTCTCACATTTTTGCAGTTTCTTCAGTTTTAATCTACAGGTCATAACCAATAGATTGTGGTCAGAGTCCACATCTGCCCCTGGAAATGTCTTACAACTTAAAACCTGGTTCCTAAATCTCTGTCTTACCATTATATAATCTATCTGATACCTTTTAGTATCTCCAGGGTTCTTCCACGTATACAGCCTTCTTTCATGATTCTTAAACCAAGTGTTAGCTATGAGTAAGTTGTGCTCTGTGCAAAATTCTACTAGGCGGCTTCCTCTTTCATTTCTTAGCCCCAATCCATATTCACCTACTATGTTTCCTTCTCTCCCTTTTCCTACACTCGAATTCCAGTCACCCATTACTATTAAATTTTCGTCTCCCTTCACTATCTGAATAATTTCTTTTATTTCATCGTACATTTCTTCAATTTCTTCATCATCTGCAGAG
This sequence comes from Schistocerca gregaria, assembly GCF_023897955.1. Classification (NCBI taxonomy): domain Eukaryota; kingdom Metazoa; phylum Arthropoda; class Insecta; order Orthoptera; family Acrididae; genus Schistocerca; species Schistocerca gregaria. Next base: position 119,287,347 of record NC_064925.1, read on the forward strand.
CTAGTTGGCATATAAACTTGTACTACTGTAGTAGGTGTGGGCTTCGTATCTATCGTGGCCACAATAATGCGTTCACTATGCTGTTTGTAGTAGCTTACCCGCATTCCTATTTTCCTATTCATTATTAAACCTACTCCTGCATTACCCCTATTTGATTTTGTGTTTATAACCCTGTAGTCACCTGACCAGAAGTCTTGTTCCTCCTGCCACCGAACTTCACTAATTCCCACTATATCTAACTTTAACCTATCCATTTCCCTTTTTAAATTTTCTAACCTACCTGCCCGATTAAGGGATCTGACATTCCACGCTCCGATCCGTAGAACGCCAGTTTTCTTTCTCCTGATAACGACATCCTCCTGAGTAGTCCCCGCCCGGAGATCCGAATGGGGGACTATTTTACCTCCGGAATATTTTACCCAAGAGGATGCCATCATCATTTAATCATACAGTAAAGCTGCATGTCCTCGGGAAAAATTACGGCTGTAGTTTCCCGTTGCTTTCAGCCGTTCGCAGTACCAGCACAGCAAGGCCGTTTGGTTAATGTTGCAAGGCCAGATCAGTCAATCATCCAGACTGTTGCCCCTGCAACTACTGAAAAGGCTGCTGCCCCTCTTCAGGAACCACATGTTTGTCTGGCCTCTCAACAGATACCCCTCCGTTGTGGTTGCACCTACGGTACGGCCATCTGTATCGCTGAGGCACGCAAGCCTCCCCACCAACGGCAAGGTCCATGGTTCATGGGGGGAGGGTGGTAGTAATATACTGAATTAATTCTTGGCGGCATTATGTTTTTCATAGCCTGATATGGAAAACGAGCAGAGTAGTATGGGAAATGTATCCATAGATATAAGGCACTTAAAATGCCAAACATATTACGATTGACTGGGTATTGAACACCGAGTGTTTTGTTTACTACTCCACCAGCCGTCGACAGCCGAGCCAGGATGCAGTGGTGGCCAGTTATGCTGATGTGCTACAACACACTCTAAATATCACAGGCTAAAATTATGCTATTACGCTTAGAATGCGAGCTAAAAATCGCAATAAAATTACGCCCTCTCTCTTGGAATACGAGCCGAAATCGCACTAAAATTACGTCGTTCCTCTTTGAATGTGTGCTGGTAGACAAATAAACGGGTCGAAAGCGTGTTTTGTAGCAGTCTCTTCATGATAACTAGAAACCATTGTCGAGTGCCGGAATGACTCACAGAAGCGATGTAGCGGCCTGTTTACTACTACGCATGCTGTGTTGTGACATCATTCCTCCTAGGACTACGAGAGCCGCGTTGCTCACAGCACGAGGTCAGGATTTTTCTTTAAAATTGTGTGAAGCGTATTGTGCGATCCTAGAGTAAGATGACTTTTTCAAGAACTGCTGTCGTGACAGCACTGTGGGCGAAATTTGTGGATACAGGTTTGATTCCCGCTGATACCATCGTTTCATTCTATTTTATTCCTCAAAATATTAAACTAAAAAAAAACTTAACTCCGCCCGAACAGGCCATTAAGGCCCAACGGCAGCGACGGCCGCCACGTCATCCTCAGCGCAAAGGCGTCACTGGATGCGGATATGGAGGGGCATGTGGTTAGCATACCACCCTCCCGGCCGCATGTCAGGTTACGAGACCGGAACCTCTATTTCTCAATCAAGTAGCTCCTCAGTTTGCCTCACAAGGGCTGAGTACACCCCGCTTGCTAACAGCACTCGGCAGACCGGATGGTCACCCATCCAGGTGCTAGCCCAGCTTCGGTTGTCTGACTTCAAATGAAAATCTAACCATAGAGGAGTGCGGGACAAGGCTCACCGATATGGCGTATGTAACACTGAAAATTTCGAAATTATTACAGAATATTGTAATCAGTTTCTTAATTGCTTGGAACCGATCCATTCCCTCGAATACTCAAACACTCATGAAAATCTAGAAGTAGATTTACCTCAAATATCAAAGAAATTGAAATTCTTAAACCTTACAAAGATAGTGGAGAAAACTGTTACAGCAGAGCTATTGAAACAGTCTCTACCAAAAATTAAAAAATATAGGTAAAATTAATAATTGAGAAAACTTAGAAAACAGAAAAACTCGCAGGAGGGTGGAAGGAGCCGGCCGCTGTGGCCGTGCGGTTCTTGGCCCTTCAGTCCGGAACCGCGCTGCTGCTACGGTCGCTGGTTCGAGCCCTGCCTCGGGCATGGATGTGTGTGATGTCCTTAGGTTAGTTAGGTTTAAGTAGTTCTAATTCTAGGTGACTGATGACCTCAGATGTTAAGTCCCATAGTGCTTAGAGCCATTTAAGAGTGGAAGGTGGCGTTGATACATCCGCTTAATAAGAAAGGCTACAAACAAGATGGTAACAACAGCAGAGGAATTTGGTTGCGACCAGTTGCATATAACATATTTTCCCAAATTATACTAAAGAGAGTGGTAACAACACTGGAAAGTAATTTAGGTGTGTATCAAAGTGGTTTTAGGAAGGGCAGATCAAGTTATGAACAAATATTTAATCCAGAGTCAAACATTTGCCACAGATCACTGAATTTAAAAGGTCAGTATTTTTGTTTGAAACTGCGTGTAGTGGTCTGCGAAAGCGACCAGTATGGGGAATTTCTAAAGTGCCATTGACAGGCGCTATCGTTGAGCAGTGGTCTACAGCATTGATTGGTAATTCGTAGACCTGTGTTTGACTTCCGCAGATGCATACGGTTTTGTCAATTTATTTTATTTCTCGTAATGTAAATTCATTAGAAAATGTAAATATATTTAAACAGTTGAATTTATATACGTAAAATTAGTACAGTGTGGCGCACGATAAGTCACCTGATTTGTTTCATGAATAACACATTTTTTGTTGACAAGATTTGTATGTTATTGTTGTAGAAGTAAAGAATACGGCTTGGAAATACAATCTAATGAATCGCATGTTCAATCTAACTGCCGTTATGGTTTTAAAAAATGCTCAAATGTGTGTGAAATCTTATGGGAGTTAACTGCTAAGGTCATCAGTCCCTTAAGCTTACACACTACTTAACCTAAATTATCCTAAGGACAAACACACACACCCATGCCCGAGGGAGGACTCGAACCTCCGCCGGGACCAGCCGCACAGTCCATGACTGCAGCGCCCTAGACCGCTCAGCTAATCCCGAACGGCTTTGGTTTACAACTTCCTCAAGTCCTACACGTGCATTTGTGACGACTCTCCGACACAAATCTTTTGTAGTGGCGCGGCATAACTCCACAATGATGGCCCTAAGTTAACTGCATTTTCGGGTTTTCTGTGGTACACCTTCTCTTTAAGGAACCCCCAAAGGAAGAAGTCACATGGGTTAATGTCTGGTCTGTGGAGCGGCCACATTCCTCCTCCTGGATAACGTTCCGGAGACCTGTTTGACAACACCCTAAGGCCAAGTGCTTCGTGTAGGAAATCAAGCACAACGTTGGCAGTATGGAGGCCTGCTCCATCCTGCATGAACCATTGTGTCTGAAATGGAAGACACGAGACCACGAGTTGAGGAAAGAACTGGTTTCGCAGCATGTGTAAACAGTATTCACCAGTTACTGTAGCATTGAAGAAGAACGGATCGATGATCCCGTGGCTTGGAATCGCGACCCACACGCACACTTTTCCCCTTAGGTGGCTTTCGTGCGGTTTCTTCACGGAGGTTCACGTTCCCAGAATCGAACGTTCTGTTTGTTCACAGCACCGTTCACGTAAAAATAAGCTTCGTCAGAAAACCATGTGTTGTGTAGCACTGCCTCTTGTTCTTGCTCGATTGCCCACCTTGCAAACTGCAGTCTCCGCTCCTTATCTCTCGCAGTAAACTTAAGCGCTACAGTCATCTTGTATATGGATACAAGCGCAGGTCGGATTGAATAATTCTTTGTACAGGTCGGCGTGGTATTCCCAGCTCGGCACTGGCTCTTCTTGTTGATATACTCAGACTACGAGTCAAAGCCACTCGAACTGTCCAATGTTTTGCGGCGAACGTACGGTACATGCATGTGTTAGCTGACACTCCAAAACAGATCCAGTACCTTCAAATTTTTTATATTATGTGGGCATTGTCTGTTGGCTGGGAGCCCACCGTGTGCCGAAATGAGAACGAAACCTTCTCTATGTCATTGTAACGCTGTTCGTCTCCGCCAACAATAACACAATCTTCGTCTTTTGTGCGACGGTCAACCGTCCTTTGTGCGCCATCGCGGCAGACTGAAATGGCGGAGTCACAACGGAAGCGATGAACTTGCAACGACATCTTGCGTAATTTCCATGAACTGCACGAAGTTGGGCGCACAGTTTGAAAGCTATTGCGCCAATAGTATACTTGTAGGATCAAAATTCAGTCGGGTGACCTGCCGTGCGCCACCCTGTATATTCGGTTTAGTTACGTTTACTACCGTTCTAACTGGAAAGTACAGGCCACCACATTGTAGAATATTGGTATGATTTAACACGAGCAACCACTGAGTAGAGGCTAAAAACATGCATTGTAGTACTGGGAACTTGTTTCTCAGTAAAGTACGACTACACGTACCCCACAGCTCCACGGAGCTACTGAATACCACATTACACTTTGTTGCTTATGTTTCTTGGTACAGAGCCAGAATGAATGTCGGCATGACAGCTTCAAACGGTCAGAAAAACTGGTCGTCCGAAGCACTTAGCACTGCATCTTTCTCAAAGATACAAATCTTCTTTCTGTCAAGTGAAAAGAAAGAGAGCAAGAAATAGCTGGAAGTCAAACAAGAAAAGCTGCTTTAAAAGAAATTATTTTACCGTTAGACATGGTTTAGATATACTGATTCTTTTTATTTTTTGATACAGGTTACCTTTTCGTTCATCTTGTAGTTATGATTAATTTTCTCACACTTAAAAAACAAATTTATCATTGGTGGTTGGTAAATCTTGTGGGTTTTGACTAGTCACCAATGTAACTGTTTTCGTGGCTACCTTAATTTTCGAGATGTGAACGATGTCTTCGCTAACTAGTTACGTGTTCCGAACATCAGTTTTACGAAATATCTTAATGCCGTGACAAGAGTCACTTCTCACGAAATCAATATCATCTTTTGGCGTACGTGTACGTATTCTTCCCATTTAGTAGTATGTTTCTAGTATTTCCCGTTCTAAACAGAGTGTTTTGAGATAAAGAACCAATGCTTATGGGTAACCAGCATGAGGCAGGAAAAAGTGGTCAGCAAGTAACTTTTATTAAAACTACTATTTGTAATTCTGTCGACGTTGCGGCGGCAAAAAATTTACTGCTTGCGGTGACTAGTTTTGGACATGATTTCCATTATCAAACCATCGCCTTCATCTTAACTACTGACACGTAAAACAACAAGTACATTTACAAACAGCCACAACTGAAAATCATGAGCGTGTACGTGTTAAGTCTTGATTGCAGATACTGGCAATTTGCAGATCTATTGGTTGCATTACGTATCATTAATTGCGATGAAGGCGGTGGTTTTATAACGGACGTCATGTCCGAAACTAGTCACCATAAATAAAAGTCGTTTTCTCACCGGAACTTCGACAGAATTACAAATAACGTTTTCAAATTACCAATTGTCGTAAATAATATATTAGGTAATGCGAAATACTCTGAGTTACGCTTGTCAGTTAAGTGTTTGTAAGCTGCTTTTCGTAGGAAACAATTGCCTACGACTTCACCTTTGGTGGCACTATTGAAACCAATTCAGAGTCGTATGTGAAGTGTTCAAATTCAAATGGCTCCAAGCCCTATGGGACTTAACATGTGAGGTCATCAGTCCCTTAGACTTAGAACTACTTAAAAGTAATTAACCTAAGGACATCACACACATCCATGCCCGAGGCAAGATTCGAACCTGTGACCGTACCAGCAGCGCGGTTCCGGACTGAAGCGCCTAGAACCGCGCGGGCACAAAGGTCGGCGTATGTGAAGTGTGCACGGTGGGGTCTAGCACTGTTAACAGTACATTATCGCATTGGCGAGTCAAAATGTCATGGCCAGTGTCTTGGTCCACCTTTGCAGAGCAATACAGCAGTGATGCAATGTGACATGGATACCACAAGTCCTTATCAATCCCTGTAAATTGCGGCCCGGTGCGTTTAGGGCGCTAAGCTGACACCCGATTGTGTCCCGTATGCTTTTCACTCGTGTCATATCAACGAGACAGCATCATTTCACTATAATGCTCCTCAAAACACTTTACCACGACTCTGGTGTCGTGACATTGACCGGTGCCCTGTTCGAAGATGCGATCGGCATCGGAGAAGACTGAAGGGGTGCAGGGGGACCGCGATAATGTTCTCTTAGTCCAACAGTTGTCATGTTGCGTCCGATTACTGCCACTGGTTCCATGGAAGGTTGGGTGAATGTCCCTCAAAGAACAATACAGCTCCCACCGGCCTGTGTGTGTGGTCCGTTGCATGTTTCGATCATCCGTTCACTTGGACGACGGGTACGACCACCGAACTGGCGAAACAAGAAATGTGATTCATCCCACCAGGCGATTCCATAGATCCACGTTCCTGTCTAGACGACCCCGTTCCCATCGCAATCGTAAGTGGCGATGTTGTTCGGCCAACGTATAAATACGAAGGCTCGTCTGCGTCGGGGTCCTCACGTTCAACAAAGAGCGCTAAACGACGTGCTCGGATGCTGTTGTGCCGGCACCAGCACTGTATTGTACTGGTGCCAGCACCTACCCTGCTTTGCAGAGCAGCAAATGCTCGGTCCTCCACGTTCTGTTACGAGACGTGGCCATCCAACACCTAGTCGCCCATTCATGGAGTCAGCGGCCGCCCAGCGCTTGCCATAGATGCTCGCAACAGTAGCAAGCTAAAAGGCCGACTGCCTTCAATGTTTCTTAGATGCTCCTTTCCGGACACCCGCCCATAATAGTCTGCCCTTTGTCAGAGTCGCTTTTGTCAGTAGATTTCACCATTTGCGGTCCGTATCGTCGCTGGAATAATTCCCCATTGGTCGCTGTTCCGCTTACATACGAGGGTCACTCCAAAAGAAATGCACACTATTTTTGTAAAAATACAGTTTTCATTCAGCATGTGTGAAAGTTTCACAGTGTGTAGATACATCCTTCCCGCTTGTTTTCAAACTTAGTTCAACCTGTTCCGGTGAGTGGCGCCGTCACAGCATGTCTTCAAGATGGCTGCTACACTTGACGTTCGTCAGAAGCAACGTGCTGTCATAGAATTCCTGTGCTGTAAAAACGAGACAGTGGGAAACATCCACAAGAGGTTGAAAAAGGTGTATGGAGATGCTGCTGTCGATCGCAGTACAGTTAGTCGGTGAGCAAGCAGGTTACGTGATGAAAGCGGGCACGGCAATATTGAGGATTGTCCTCGCAGCGGCAGGCCTCGTACTGCACACACTCCAGACAATGTGCAGAGAGTTACGAATTGGTGACTGCTGACATACGCATCACAGTGAACGAATTGTCACGATATGTTGCGGTAGGGGAAGGAAGTGTTTGCAGAATACTGAAAGTGTTGGCGTTAAAAAAGGTGTGTGCCAGGTGGGTTCCCAGTATGCTGACAGTGACTCACAAAGAAACAAGAAAAACGATAAGAAGCGAACTTTTGGAACAGTATGAGAATGGTGGAGATGAATTTCTTGGAAGAATTGTGGCAGGTGATGAAACATGGCTCCATTATTTTTCACCAGAGACGAAGAGGCAATCAATGGGGTGGCATCATGCAAATTCACCCAAGAAAAAAATTTAAAACCACACCTTTTGGTGGAAAAGTCATAGCTACAGTGTTTTTCGATTCCGAAGGACTCTTGCTTGTGGACGTCATGCCAAGTGGAACCACCATAAATTCTGATGCATATGTGACGACACTGAAGAAACTTCAGCTCGACTGAGTCGTGTTCGACCACATCGGCAAAAGCAGGACGTTTTGCTGTTGCACGACAATGCATGGCCACATGTCAGTCAAAAAACCATGGAAGCGATCACAAAACTGGGATAGACACCACTGAAACAGCCGCCTTACAGTCCTGACCTGGCTCCATGTGACTATCATCTCTTTGGGAAACTGAAAGACTATCTTCGTGGAATAAGGTTTGAATATGATGACTCCCTTGTGCACACCGCCAAACAGTGGCTCCAACAGGTTGGTCCATAATTTTACTGTGAGGGTGGTTCCAAGATGGCGTAAGGCAGTTGAGAGGGATGGAAATTATGTGGAGCAATGAAAATATTGTTCCTAAAGGCTGTATCTAAACACTGTAAAACTTTAAAACATGTATAATAAAAGATGGATTTAAAAAATAGTGTGCATTTCTTTTGGAGTGACCCTCGTACTTTCTTTACCGCATCACGTGTCCACAAGGCCACCAGGCGTTATTAGTCCACCGGAGGACAGTGGTCATAATGTATTTACTTACTCTGAGTGTACACTCTCAGACAAGAAGGAATTAACCGAATAGGAGGGAAACTGGTTGATATTCTTTACATGTACAGACAAACAAATGCTTACAGTTTCAGAAAAATGGGGTGATTTATTCAAGAAAAAATGAAGTGATGGTGTGGCATTGTTGGCCGGGAGGGCCCATCTGGGAAAGAGAAAGGACTTCGTCAATTGAGCAAGTCAGTAACGCGTTGGTCCACCTCTGGCCCTTCTGCAAGCAGTTGTTCGCATTGGCATTGACTGACAGTGTTGTTGGTTCTTTTAAGGGATATTGTGCCATATTCTGTCCCAGTGGCGCGTTAGATCGTAAAAATACGAGATGACTGGAGGGCCCTGCCCAAAATGCTCCAAATGTTCTCACTTGGGGAGAGATCCGGCGACATCACTGGCCAAAGTAGGGTTTGACAAGCACGAAGGGAAACTGTAGAAACTCTCGCCGTGTGAGGAGGGAATTATGTTGTTGAAATGTGAGCTCGGTATGGCTTACCATTAAGGGCAACGAAATGGGATGTAGAACATTCGTCGACGTGCCGCTGTGTTGTAAGGGTGAGAACCAAAGGGGTCCTGCTGTAAAAAGACGTAGCCCCCACACCGCCATTCCTGGTTGTCGGAATGTATGCCGGGCTACAGTCGGGTTGGTACCCGCACGCTGCCCGGGGCGTCCCCAGACACATCTTGGCTCGAAAAGAATATGTGCTTCAAGTCACCGTCGATAATGAGCCGAACAAACTAGATAGACATCTATCCTGTAGATGCGATTGTGGAATGTTTGCGTGTCGGGTACGCAGCCTCGTCAGTGACGAGAGTTAACGTCCGCTTGTGGTCAGTCAGTTCACAGGAATGTGATATTCTGAAAGACACGGAGGACGGAGTTCAGTTGTTCGAAAGGCGGAAATAGTGGTGTGGGAGTAACCTTTCCATTGGCAGGCATCTCCCTTAGCTGAAAACTGTTTTCGGCTCCAGAAGGAAGCTATTCAGAAATTCAAAGGATGCCCGGTTAAGCTAATTGCGTGAGTTCGACACGAACAGAATACAGAGGAGTAGAGCGCTTCGAACACAGTGCCACATAGCGGCACGTCCAAGGTGGGTTTTCGGGCAACAAAACTTGGCTCTGAAAGACTGAGGAGGCGCTACGTGATCCAGCGGCGGTTGGCGCTCGTTTGTATTTTAATGAAGCGAGAAGACGGGTAGCCCTGAGTCTAGCGAAGCCCCTCTGTCCAACTGCGGTGATCAACTGCGTACTTGCAGTTTGCTGTGGTCTCCAACGAGAGTGGCCGCGTACAGCATTTTCAATAATTGTCTTGCATATTCTCCGCTGGATCTTCAGTGTTTTGAGCACAAAATTATTGTAGGCAGCTGAGTACATTCGGAGTCCAGTCCAAATTCCGTTGCGGTGGCTGTTACAGTACGCGATGTACCAAAGTTTAAATAACCTCATTCGCTTTAGATGTATTCCTTTATGTCTACCGGTTTGAAGATCCGCTGTAGCGTATAAAGTGAGTCAAACAACATCCAAATGTATCGACTATTCTTTTAGTACAAAATCCCAGGCCGAAGAACACTGCTAAAATTCAGAGGACGAAACCATTCTCCACATTACCCTATGCAAAATAATCGATGCCTTCGCATACCTATCAAATGTTTCAATTTAGGCGGGAAACTCCCGACATTCCACTCGCGATTATTTAATTATGTTTCCCTATTTTTCGTTGATTAACTTCAAACCTAAGACGTTTGTTTTCAAAACGCGACATTTCAGTATCTTTGGCCAGTGGTCTGAACTCTTTAGCTTATCAGTCGTTTTCAGTAGATATACGTACAGAAGTTTGTAGAAATGTTCAAATGTGTGTGAAATCTTTGGGACTTAACTGCTAAGGTCATCAGTCCCTAAGCTTACACACTACTTAACCTAAATTATACTAAGGACAAATACACACACCCATGCCCGAGGGAGGACTCGAACCTCTGCAGGAACCAGCCGCACAGTCTATGACAGCAGCGCCCGAGACCGCTCGGCTAATCCCGCGCGGCAGTTTGTAGAAATCAGGAAGTCACTCCTGACCAGTATATCGAATGTTTTTTTTCCTCCCTCTCTCCCACATTTTGTAGAATTTATACTCTTACTGCTCGGTGTTGTGCTCTGTTCTGGCTTGTGTTTGTGTGTCATCGTCGTGCCTGAGTGACGTCGCTTATTAGTCTTGATTTTATAATCTATATAGCTCGTTAGAGTGGATGGTTAAGAGTGTTATCTAGATATCTGAATCCCTGAAAGGCTTTATTTTTGTGTAAGCGGTTATTTCACGTGTATCTTACTCGTCATATTACTAGTGTTTTAATTCGGTGTCAGTTACGCTGGGTGGACGCAGCTCGTACGTATCTTTAGGATCGCTTGGGAGAAAGCGGCCTGTGCTGTTCTGGAACAGTTTCTATAGCGTAATCTGTAACGTCAGTGTCCATAGGTATAGCGTCAGCAACGGTAAACACACGTGCTGCCCAGAGGCGTTTCGCGTGTGGGATCTGTTTGTTCGCGCCTTGGAGTTCTGTGGCAAGGTGGACAGGGGTGTGTGCTGTACCTCATGTGATCGGCGGAAGAAGAGATGCCGCGGAATCGGGCCGCTGCGAAGAGCCTGGTTACTGAAGCCCTAACCCACTAACCTTAGGGAGGGCGGGCCATGGACGCCAGAGCGACGCTGTGGCGGCCGGGGTGGGTTTGGGGCCAGGGGCTGCGGCTGTGGCAGCGGTGTCGGGCGTCGAGTGGCGGGATGTTTTTTTTATTAGATATCTTTTGTTTAAACTGTATTCAATCGGTTTCACTGACCAATAGGATTCTATGAATTAAAAAAAAGCTACCCCATACTTGTGAAAAATATCGATTTAATTAATGTGCATAAGTTTTTTGTCTCAACTTGGTGTTAGCGGTACAATAGTTAGGGGAGTGTGTGCATGAGTGGGTGACATGGAGCAGAACAGCAGGTTAAGTGCAGAACACTAGGTTAATTTGCATAATTTTTATGTAAGACACAGTGCAATAGTTTAAGTGGGTGGGTGACAAAGAAGAATGCACCAGAAATGGCGTTCATACCAGTATGTGAAATTCGAAAAGTGTGCCAGAAAATGGTGGGAGGACATAAATAATTAGTTAATTTGGTATCAAAGGTGGTAGAATAGTTTAAGGAAATGGTGATGACACGGAAAACCACTTAACAGAACAATAGGTTAAGCTCTGACAAAGGCCCAAACATTAGGTTAAGACAACCAGAGTGCAGTGTCAGACATTAGGTTATGTAACAGGTTTGCTCGATGTGATTACTTCTTACAAGAGCTACATGTTTCCAAACAGCAGAGAATGATGAGCAAGAGAAATCCAACCCCCACAAACTGATTTCTTTTTTATAAATAAACAATATACCCTTGAATTTCCTGTTATCAGACCCATCCTCTCCACCACCAGACCGCCATGTTGGATTACGTCGTGGAAGGGACGTCAGAGCTCTCTGGTGGCGGTACTGTGTGCTAGGTCAGTTGGACTCCGGAGCCCATGGCGACCACACTGTTTCCTGCCATTTTCTCCGCCGTCTTAGATTACGTCTCAGAACGGACGACAGTGTCCTCTGGTGGGAGTACTGTGTAGTAGGCCAGTTGGTCTCCAGATCTTGTGGTTAACAAACTGGATGGATGTACTGTCTCCAGTTGTTTAAATAAACAGTGCAAGCAAAATAAAGACTTTTGTCCAGCACCGGTCGAGTCCTCTTTCCACCAATTCCTAGGAAGAGGCGGCGGTCGGATGACTTGGGCTAGTGGAGGTAGCCCAACTGCCCTTTCTTCCCTGCCAATTTTTTACGTGAGTAGAGGTTGCATTATCCTGATGGAATTTGAACTTGCAGCCATTTTCTGGGGGAGGGGGTTAGGCTAGTGGAGGTAGCCCTATTGGCCTATCTTCCCGCCAAAATCAGCCATCCTGAATAACGCCACGGCTGTCATCCTGGATGACAGCTTGCGCTGTAGCCAAGTCTACACGCCTCAAACTTGTACACCTGCCTGACACCGTGTAGGGCCCCCGAGAACACACAGAAGTGCCACATCAGGATGTGGCGTGGACTCGACTAATGTCTGAAGTTGTGCTCGAGGGAACTGACTCCATGACTACTGCAGGGTTGTCCATAAGTCCGTAAAAGTATGAGGGGATGGAGATCTCTTCTGAACAGCACGTTTCAAGGTATCCCAGATATGCTGAATAATGTACATGTCTGGGGAGTCTGGTGGCCAGCGGAAGTTTTTAGTCAGAAGACTGTTCCTGGATCCACTCTGTAGCGATTCTGGACATAGGGGTTGTCGCATTGTGCTGCTGAAACTGCCCAAGTCCTTCGGAATGCACAATGGACATGAATGGATGTAGGTGAGCAGACAGGATGCCTACGTACGTATCACCTGTCAGCGTCGTATCTAGACATATCAGGAGTCCCATCTCAGTCCAACTGCGCACACCTCACACCATTACAGTCTCCATCAGCCTGAACAGTCCCCTGGTGACATGAAGAGTCCATGGATTTATAAGGTTGTCTCTATACCTGTACACGTCCATCCGAGACTCGTCTGACCAGAAAACATGTTTCCAGTCACCAACAATCCAATGTCGCTGTTGACTCGCCGAGGCGAGGCATAGAGCTTTGTGTCGTGAAGTCATCAAGAGTACACGAGTGAGCCTTCGGCTGCGAAAGCCCATATCGATAATGTTTCGTTGAATAGTTCGCCTGCTGACACTTGTTGATGGCCCAGCATTGAAACGTGCAGCAGTTTGCGGAGGGGTTGCAATTCTGTCACGTTGAACGATTCTCTTCAGTCGTTGTTGGTCCCGTTGTTGCAGGATCTTTTTTGCGGCCGCAGCGACGTCAGAGATTTGATGGTGTTGTACAGGATTCCTGATAGCTACGTGTGGTGAGCGTACTGTAAGACCTTCGGTACACACACCATCAGATTATTGGACTTGTCGCCCTAACGAAGTAGGCGAGTGTCAGCAATATGTCTCGTGGTCTTATCGTGGCGTGTTTATCTTATGCCGTTAGGTCAGATGATACAAATGCCACTTGCACGCATAGAGTGGCAGACTGACGGTGACCAACTTTAAACAGAACTTGATTAATGCTCACACACATTTTTTAAAATAATAACAAGCATTAAAAGTACTTAACTTGGTTCTGGGTGCTATTTACCATTGACAATCTGAAGTTCCTTTGGTATTGGTACGTTAATCTTATTCTCACATATATATCTGATACTTGACAAAAGTGTCTATACATTTATCTTGATGGCTATGTACAGGGATATGGTAATCTTATTAGGTGCAGACTGAAACTTGACTATAGACTGGTACAGACAAATGTACAACTCGTACAGACTGGTACAGACTAATGCTGACTGCTTAATCGGAGGTCTGTACACTCGTTATAATACATCGCGCGTTCATGTATCACTGTGCGAATGTGATCCGCGAGAAGAAAAGGTTATATGTAAGCAGCAATCTAATTGGCTGCGTTACATATTAATAAGTGGATCGGCGGAAGCAGAATTTGGTCCGTCTCTAAGCAGCGCCATCTCGTAGTGCTGAGACGGACGAGCGCTGCGCCTGCGCTGTTGTGCTTAGCGGGGCGCGCTCTAGTGGGAAAGTTGTGTACGCGCTGACTACGCGGATCTATGTACACAACACTACGCTACACTCGTGAAATGGTCGTACGTTACCACGGAGATGCTGTGTTCCATCGCTCGTGCCCCGACTATAACACCACGTTTAATCTCACTGGAATGTTGATAACCTGCGACTGGAGCAGCAGTAGCCAATTTAAGGACTGCGCCAGACACTTAGAGTCTTATATAGGCGTTTCCGACCGCAGCGCTGTTTCTGCCTGTTTGCATCTCTCTGTACTTGAATACGCATGCCAGTACCAGTTTCTTTGGCGCTTCGCTGTACATCCGCAGATGACCATTACCGCGGGACAGGCGGCAGAGTAGGAGAGCTCCTGTGAGTGCGGGCGGCCACCAGCTGACAGACAAGCTGGGGACGCACAGTGGGCCGGTCTGGTCTGGCCGCGCCCACGGTGGCTGGCTGGGCTGGCACCGGCCTGCCAGAGGGGCACGCCAGCCAGCCCTCCAGCCAAGGCGAGCCACATGGGCGTGGCCGGCTGATCCGACTGGCGAGGCAGTGCCATTTCTGCATCTATAAGCAGCCGGCGAGTTGGGAACGGCCAGCGCCGACTGCTACACAAAACGTCTATCCTGTCTGCACTCGGACTGAGGCTCGGTGGAACGTGCTCCGGCGGTACTTACTGGCTTCTGCGTACTGCCAGCTAGTGAACACTGTTGGACGTACACTACTGGCCATTAAAATTGCTACACCAAGTAGAACTGCAGATGATAAACGGGTATTCATTGGACAAATATATTACACTACAATTGACATGTGATTACATTTACACGCAATTTGGGTGCATAGATCCTGAGAAATTAGTACCCAGAACAACCACCTCTGGCCGTAATAACGGCCTTGATACGCCTGGGCATTGAGTCAAACAGAGCTTGGATAGCGTGTACAGGTACAGCTGCCCATGCAGTTTCAACACGATACCACAGTTCATCAAGAGTAGTGACTGCCGTATTGTGACGAGCCTGTTGCCCGGCCACCATTGACCAGACGTTTTCAATTGGTGAGAGATCTGGAGAAAGTGCTGACCAGGGCAGCAGTCAAACATTTTCTGTATCCATACAGGCCCGTACAGGACCTGAAACATGCGGTCGTGCATTATCCTGCTGAAATGTAGGGTTTCGCAGGGATCGAATGAAGGTTAGAGCCACGGGTCGTAACGTCCACTGTTCAAAGTGCCGTCAATGCGAACAAGAGGTGACCGAGACGTGTAACCAATGGCACCTCTTACCATCACGCCAGGTGATACGCCTTATGGCGATGACGAATATACGCTTCCAATGTGCGTTCACCGCGATGTCGCCAAACACGGATGCTGTAAACAGAACCTGGATTCATCCGAAACACATGACGTTTAACCATTCGTGCAGCCAGGTTCGTCGTTGAGTACACCATCGCAGGTGCTCCTGTCTGTGATGCAGCGTCAAGGGTAACCGCAGCCATGGTCTCCCAGCTGATAGTCCATGCTGCTGCAGACGTCGTCGAACTGTTCGTGCAGTTGGTTGTCATCTTGCAAACGTCCCCATCTGTTGACTCATGGATCGAGACGTGGCTGAACTATCCGTTACAGCCATGCAGATAAGATGCCTGTCATCTCGACTGCTGGTGATACGAGGCCGTTGGGATCCAGCACGGCGTTCCGTATTACCCTCCTGAACCCACCGATTCCATTATTCTGCTAACAGTCATTGGATCTCGACCAACGCGAGCAGCAATGTCGCGAAACGATAAACCGCAATCGCGGTAGGCTGCAATCTGACCTTTATCAAAGTCGGAAACGTGATGGTACGCATTTATTCTCCTTACACGAGGCATCACAACAACGTTTCACCAGGCAACGCCGGTCAACTGCTGTGTGTGTGTGAGAAATCGGTTGGAAACTTTCCTCATGTCAGCACGTTGTAGGTGTCGCCACCGGCGCCACCCTTGTGTGCATGCTCTGAAAAGCTAATGATTTGCATATCACAGCATCTTCTTCCTGTGGGTTAAATTTCGCGTCTGTAGCACGTCATCTTCGTGCTGTAGCAATTTCAATTTCGAGTAGTGTATATCAGAATGACCGATTTATATACCATACGAGAGGGAGTGTTCATTGCAGTTGATAAAATTATGAGGTGGTCGTTGAGTGTGACAGTGAAGTTATCTGGTCGCTTATAACAGGTGTAGGTGAAATCCAGTTAATTGTTGGAGATTTTTACCCTCCATCCGATCCTGCTGTGATAGTTGTAGAATCATTCAAAGAAAGTCTAGGGGCAATAGCGCGTAAATACCCAGATCATGCAATACTCCTTGGAGGCGACTTTAACCTGCCGAGTGTAGACTCTGATGTCTATGGATTCTTCACGTGGCGGGGCCTGGGGGGGTTACAGAAAGACAGTCATGCGAAATACTTTTTAACGCGTTGTCTGAAAACTGTCGTGAGCAGCTTGTTCGGCAGCCCACACACAATTGAGAAAATCTAGAGAAGCAGCATTTGAAGCTGACTGCTGATCAATTCTGCTGCCGCCAGTATACATTGCGCGTAAGGATCACGAAGATATACGGGAAATTTGGGCTTATACGGAGGCATATAGACAGTCGTTTTTCCCTGGCTCTTATTTGCGAGCGGAGGGGGAAAGGAAATGACTTCTAGTGGTACGGAGGGTACTCTCCGCCAAGCATCGCATGATGGCTTTCAGAGTATCAATGTGATCTAGATGTAGCTCTCGATCCACATCTACTCTGCACCTACACATCGCGAGCCATCTTTCTGTGTCCAATGGAGGATACTTCCGTTACAACTATCGTTTACTCCATTCACTGTTCCAATCATCAGTAGTGCAAGACAGGAACAACTGTTGCTGCCGGGCGGTGTGGCCGAGCGGTTCTAGGCGCTCCAGTATGGAACCGCGCGACCGCAACGGTCGCAGGTTCGAATCCTGCTTCGGGCATGTGTGTGTGTGATGTCCTTAGGTTAGTTAGGTTTAAGTATTTCTAAGTTCTAGGGGACCGATGACCTCAGAAGTTAAGTACCATAGTGCTCAGAGACATTTGTACCATTTGAGCAACTGTTGTTAAGGGAGGGGTAGGGCGACATTCAAGAAAAACACGCATTATTTAAAAGAGGCACCAAATCCACAGTTTCAGGATACGGCAATAATATTTTGTACCATGTCTTACATCAAATTAACACATGTACTGTTCCTTTGACTACATACAGTATATTCATGGAATTAAAAAATTTTATTTTCAAAAAATAATGTATATACTTTTTTCCTCACAAACTAGGTAGCGATGAATTGGGGATTTTCTCTTACGACCATTTCACAAGTGTAACGTGAACATCAGGAATTCGGTAAAACTTCAAATACTTCGCTGCGACCGGAGAAAAGATCCTGCAAGAACAGGGTCAACGACAACTGGAGAGAAACGTTCAACGTGACAGAAGCGCTACGTCTCCGCAAACTGCTGCAGATTTCAGTGCTGAGCCATCAACGAGTGTCAGCGTGGGAACCATTGAACGAAACATCATCGTTATGGGCTTTCGCAGCCGAAGCCCTTGGCGACTGCACGACAAAGGTTTACGCCTCGTCTGTGCCCGTCAACACCGACATTGGACTGTTGATGACTGGGAACGAGTTGACTGGCCGGGCGAGTCTCGTTTCAAATTATATCGAACGGGTGGACGTGTACGGCTATGGAAACAATCTCATGAGTCCATGGACGCTGCATGTCAGCAGGGGACTGTTCAAGCTGATGAAGGCTCTGTAATGGTGTGGGCATGTGCAGTTGGAGTGATATCCCATTCATGTCCATTGTGCATTCCGACAGACTTGGGCAATTCCAGCAGGACGATGCGACACCCCAAACGTCAAGAATTGCTACGGAGTGGCTCCAGGAACACTCTTCTGACTTTAAACACTTCCGCTGGCCACCAAATTCCGCAGGTGTGAACATTGTTGAGCATATCATGGATGCCTTGCAATGTGCTGTTCATAAGAAATCTCCACCCTCTCGTACTCTTACGGTTTTATGGGCAGCCCTGCAGGATTCATAGTGTCAGCACTACTTCAGACATTAGCTGTCCATGCCATGTCGTGTTGCGAAACTTCTGCGCGCTCCCGGGGGCCTACACGATAATAGGCAGGTGTCCCAGTCTCTTTGGCTCTTCAGTGTATCTTCACTTATACCCGTTGCACCCAGTGTATTTGAGTATTTTCTACTCAAAAAATGGTTCAAATGGCTCTGAGCACTATGAGACTTAACATCTGAGGTCATCAGTCCGCTAGAACTTAGAACTACTTAAACCTAACTAACCTAAGGACATCACACACATCCATGCCCGAAGCAGGAATCGAACTTGCAATCGTAGCGGCCGCACAGTTCCAGACTGAAGCGCCTAGAACCGCTCGGCCACACCGGCCGGCCGATTTTCTATTGTGATATTTACACTGGACATGGTCTTTCCAGCACAGTCTATATATTTTAGTAGTTCAGTAGTTGTAATGGGGTCTAAATTCTGTTCTTTTGTGGTATAGATGTTTCTTATATGGACCAGTAATGAATATCCTGCTACAAAGCGGAGAAACTTCATCTCTGATGATTCGCTTTGTCGTAACTGATTTAAAGTTATGATCGGATATTCGCTACCATACAGCAGCAAAGGCAAGGATATTGCTTTGTAAACCTTAATGAATGTTTTTCCGTACTTTATATTTTAGTGTATATTGTATAGTTCCAGAGATGTGCCTGGATCTGGCCAATATTACATCTACATCTACACTTATACTCCGCAAGCCACCCTGCGGTGTGTGGCGGGGGGCACTTTATTAGCTCTACATCATCTGACTTGAGGAATTTAGAACTTACATGTTCATTTGTTTGCCCGTCTATGAAATTCATTTGTTTTATCTGTCGGTATTCTCATTCTGTATTAATTGACTGAAGTATAATTTGATTTTTTTTTCTTCGGATTCTCCTGTTTATGAGCAAATAACAGGCAATGAAATGAAAATTATCACTCTTGAATGTGTCCTTTAATATACTCTTAACAGTTATGAATGATGTCGAGTAATATAATTGTCTAACCTGTACTACATAATATTATATGTGAGTAATATTTGGTTTCTCTTCCAGGTGAGTGTCGCTGATCGCCATTCATGCTGAATAGTGTGGTAAGTGCTTCGTGCCTATTATCACGATTGTCACTACCCGCTCGCACTTTTTTATAAGACTCCATCAGCATCAAAATAGAGTGCGAATAAACAGCAGCTAACAGGTTTGGTAGTGTCTTGGGAGCAGCTTCCTCTACAGAATGAATAACATTTGCATAAGGCAATCACACCACTACACGAACTGCTGCGGCGTGTGTTGTACCCTTAATTGTCACTGAAGTGCGAATACAGAGTTTCACTGAAGCGATTTAAACACAGCGGAATGGAATAGTGAGCATAATTGTCAAGGGCGACAGGTCGAGAGATGTTAACATAATTTTCGGCGTCTCTGCACTGCGCTAGTCCAGTCTAAAAAGCGATAAGGGTCGCTTTACTCACGTCTTTGCCACTAGCTGTTTCGTTCCGCTATTAGCTGGTCGCCACATTCAAATGCGCATTCACATTGCCATGACGAATAAAGGAAGAATGTGCGACAACACAGTATCTTCTATTCTGGGATGCATGAGTCACTCCTGCTGTGAATACGCTGGCCACAATGTACGGTCTGTTACACGGGCTATTGTTTCTTTGACTACTTGCGCTTGGATAGTTTTTGGATTCTTTAACCTTCAGACATCGATTGTACACAAATTATAGACATATAACGTTGCTGAATGTTAGAAGAGATATATCTCTGTATTTTAAAATCATTTTTATTCGGTGAAATTTGATATTATCAACTGGAGCTTGCCGTTAGTCGTATATGTCGTGATCAAATTTGGTGGGCTTGACAGGTAACCACTTAAGCTCTTGAGTCATCATCATAAGCATCACATTATTACCGATTCGTCATTTAATGCTCATCAGTGTCACCTAGAATCAAATTAAGTGATTCTAAGTGACCTCCGCATAAAAATTGTAGAGGGGAGACCAACGTTTGAATATAGTAAGCAGCTTCAAATGCTTATAGGTTGCGGTTGTTTTGCGGAGATGAAAAAGCTTACACACGGAAGACTATCATGGAGAACTGCCTGCATCAACGCAGTCCGGACTGAAGACAACAACAGCAACAACAACTAAGTCTTCACCAGGAGCACTTCATTACGTTAAAAAAAATGGTGCAAATGGCTGTAAGCACTATGGGATTTAACATCTGAGGTCATCATAACCCTAGACTTAGAACTACGTGAACCTACCTAACCTAAGGACATGACATACATCCACGTCCGAGGCAGGATTCGAACCTGGGACCATAGAGCAGCGCGGTTCCAGACTGCAGCGCCTAGAACCGCTCGGCGACAGCGGCCGGCACTAGATTACGCCTGGACGTGTTCGTTTTGTAGCAAGACACTGGTTCCGATGATAACCTCCTACAGTCGAAGCCAGTTAATTGTGTACCAAGACATTTGTTAATAAATGAGCAGTTTTACTCGGTTTCAGCCATTGGAGTTGGGACAGGGAGAGGAACGTTGCCTACTGGGACTGCGATTTATAGTCACGCGATGTTGCTGGTCGCAATGGTTGAGATCACATGACTGTCATGTGAATATGGAATCGATGCAGGGCCATACTCAATGCCGTGCTTAACTTCAATGGCCGCACGCGACTTGAGCCAGAGAGGAAAGACATCTTGCTCGTTTGGTGATCCAGGATTGTACCGTTACACCACGTACATTAAATGACGAAACTGGTATTTTTCAGCAAGACAACTGTTCACATGGGCAGGGTGACTGTGTCTGGAGCACCAAAGACAGACAGCACGACGTCCTTTGAAGCGGATTTCCTTGACACGGCGCCAGAGCGAGTGGCGCCGGTCGGCCGTGTGTCCGAGCGCTTCTAGGCACTTCAGTGTAGAACCACGCGGCTGGTACGGTCGCAGGTTCGAATCCTGCCTCGGGCATGAATGTGTGTGATGTCCTTAGGTTAGTTAGGTTTAAGTAGTTCTAAGTCTAGGGGACTGATGACCTCAGATGTTAAGTCCCATAGTGCTCAGAGCCATTTGAACCATTTCATGTGGCGCCGTCGTTGGTATGACCGACGACGATACTAGACACAGGAGGGCACCTCGCCAACTTTTCAGACCAGTCCCGTAACAGCGCATCAGACTTAATTGTGTGTTGAGACTGTGAGGTGACTGACCGTTGTCATGTGGCCTTTGTCACCGTGATACTGGTCCGGTCCTAGCGTGATGGTGTCGGGTACCGTTAGGTACACAGCACCATCACTCTCGTTTGCATAATGGTTAATTTTGGACAGCAGGTGGAATTGATGATATTTTAATGTCAGTGTCCAGTCTTCGAGGTCTCCGTGATGTTATGTTTCTACAAGGTACCTGTGATGCCGTGATCTTGATACAGAGTGTGTTGTACTGGCTAGCGTGTTCTCCAGATCTGTTGTGAATGTAGTAACTCACCCAATACTACCATTAAACCAGCCCAAACATCCTGGGTAGCAGGAAAATGCTTTCATGCTACTGTTCCTTACAGGCAGCTGTTGCAGGCTAAGAATGAACTCTTGTTGTGTTTGGTTGCACTACAACATAAATGTGCCAACACAAAAACTGTATGGTGGACCGAGACTAGAACTCGGGACCATCGCCTTTCGTGGGCAAGTGACCGCAAAAGGCAAAGGTCCCGAGTTCGAGTCTCGATCCGGCACACAGTTTTAATGTGCCAGGAAGTTTCACTGCGCTGCAGAGTGAAAATCTCATTCTGGAAATATTTATTAATTTTTATGTCATAAAATGGTACTTTGGTACATTTTGATGTGTGGCTGTTGATGTATTAAACGTAAAACAATGCCTGCTGAATACTTTTGCTATCTCTTGGCAGTCTATGATGTATAACTGATAGTAATGCAGGAAACAGACATAGTAATCCAGCTACTCCGTAAGTAGCGACTACTAAATCGGAAGGCAGTCTTCAGGGTACTGCACTGAACTGAACTAATCTGTACGATTGTGGTTTGATAAGTCTGGTAAATTTCCATGAGAGAATGGAACATTACTGTCGCGCCTTCATCGTTGGTAATCTTGATTATTCCGAGGATCGTATATGGAATTTCAACAATACACAGCGTATAATTCATTATTGACTGCCGTGTGTAGAGTACGACTGAAAATGGAGAAAACCGGGTTTCAGGCTGCTATTATAAACATTTTCAATTGAAGGATTGGACTGCGGCACAAATCAAAACAGAACTGGATGAAATTCATGCAGACTTTGCAACATCACCGAAGACCGTTTACTTTTGTATTAATGAATTTAAACGTTGTCGGACGAGCACCGAAGACGAAGCGTGTTCTGGTCATCCAGTCGGGATCACCACAAAAGGAAACCGCAGACAAAATTCATGTAAAGGTAATGCAACACCGCCGAATAAAAATTCATGAGATTGCTCAGACAGTAGGCATTTCAGCTGAGTGGAGAGCATTATATCCCGAGAATTGTCTATGAAAAACCTGTGTGCTAGGTGGATGCCGCGACTGCTCACAGTCGACCAAAAGTGCATTAGGCACACTTGAACATACTGTGTGACAATGCTTAATCGGACACTGCAGCACATTTTGCGCCGATTTGTGACTGTTGATGAAAACTAGATCCATCAGTACACACTAGAGACAAAGGGAAGTCAAAACAATGGACAGTGGTTGCTGAAAGTGCACCGAAGAAGGCAAAAACCATATTGTCAGTTGGTAAGGTGATGGCCGCTTTTTGTTTGGATTTCCTAGGAATAATCCTCGTAGTTACTTGGAAAAAGGCAGAACCATAACTTGATCCTATTACACTTCATTGTTGGATCGATTGAAACTTGCCTTGGCTGAAAAACGACCAAGGCTGGCACGCAGAAGAATGCTTATTCTCCAGGATAATGCACAATCTCACACGTCAACGATAGCATTGGTAAAGTGCATGAAGTGGGCTCTGAATAGGTTCCTCATCCACCCTCTTCACCAGATCTAATCTCACGTGACTTCTTTTTGTTCGCTAACTTGAAACTTCCTGGTTTAACAAATAAAAAAATGGTACAAATGGCTCTGAGCACTATGGGACTCAACTTCTGAGGTCATTAGTCCCATAGAACTTAGAACTACTTAAACCTAAGGTCATTAGTCCCATAGAACTTAGAACTACTTAAACCTAACTAACCTAGGGACATCACACACATCCATGCCCGAGGCAGGATTCGAACCTGCGACCGCAGCGGTTTCGCAGTTCCAGACTGTAGCGCCTAGAACCGCTTGGCCACTCCGGCTGGCTTAACAAATAAAAATAAAATAAAATAATAATAATAATAAATTGTAATAATAATCATTGTTTGGATAAGTAATTGAGAGATTAAAGTTTGTTTCGCCTTTAAGATTGGAATTGAATTTTTAATGTTTCATAAAATCTTTCGTAGCATTGTTCATGGAGGTCACAGAATATAGTAAATGCAATTTACGCCGAGAATTTATCGAGCTTCGCACGTCCGAAGATGTACGGAACGTAGCCAGGGCTCATTATATATCTTTTGTAGACAAGTCTGATATCTGACCTCAGCTTCAATCATGACAATGGGGTGACTAAAACAGAGAAAAGCATACGATTAAATAAAACATGTATTCATTTCAACATATACATTACGATATGAATGACAATTACGTAAAATTCTTGGTAAATAATTGCAGATAATTCACAAATGAGAGCGACTTATTAATTCTACGCCTCTCTTCTGCAAATAAGTATCAATATGGCTAACTGTGGAGCCGCACAAAATATTACGTCCTTCTAGTGCAACGAATGACATAAGAGTGCTGATGCCCACTGGCTGCGACAAGAGAGTGGTGTTAATTCCTTTGTTTTGCTTTCTCTTGTCTTAAAAAGTCGATACATATAACCTAAGTTCAGTGAATTAAATATCGTCTGTGCTCGAGTGCAAATGGTTCCTTAAACTGGGAAGAAATTTACATCAAAAGAAGAAGCGATTGGGCTAATCAAAAATGGTTCAAATGGCTCTGAGCACTATGGGACTTAACTTCTGAGGTAATCAGTCCCCTAGAACTTAGAACTACTTAAACGTAACTAACCTAAGGGCATCACACACATCCATGCCCGAGGCAGGATTCGAACCTGCGACCGTAGCGGTCACGTGGTTCCAGACTGTAGCGCCTAGAACCGCTCGGCCACCCCGGCCGGCTATTGGGCTAGTCAACGAGCATTTTGCAGAGTTTAACAGAACCTATTTCTGCGATGGAACGAAATAGCTGGAGGATCGCTGGATCTCATTTATATCCCTCAAAGGAGACTGTGTTGAGAAATAAAGAGAGTTGTTTACAAAAATAAACATTTTTTCCAGCTTTTTTTACCAGACCTGTCCTACTACCCCCGTATAACTTATTGTTCGCCGTATGCCTAATTACTGGTGTAAAACTAAATGGGGGTCTGCAGATTTTGTTGCCTGTTGATGGAAAATTTACAGGTCCACCGATAAGCGCCGGAAAGCGTCCTTATTGGCTGCTGTCCACTCTACTGAAAGACGTACACGATGCGCTGCAGGAAGGAGGCGCATAAGCAGGAAGAAGTTCTTGTTCGTGGGCGCCATATGGAGGCTGTAGCACAACTTCAGAGGCGCCAGGCTGCCTCTCGCGTTATTTGTTGTGTATCTCCGGCTTCCTACACACCGGGATCTCTCACCGACTGAAAACATCATGTATGACTTCACAAGGCAAGCGAACAACTCCAGAAGTCACGGCTGTACGCACACCTTAACGGACGAGACAGGGAGACGCGTGGCGAAACTGAATTAACTTCGCAGAGACGGCGACGCAAGGTCGGGCGCCGGGCCTCGCTTCCGCCGCCTAGGCACACCGCGAGCCATCCTCGGCCATAGTGCACGTATGTTTGACCATTGTATGCAAATAGCGCTCGCGTGCTATTTTTTCCTCGGCAGGTGGTGAGTGCGTTCCCCACCGCCGTTGCCACGCTTGTCACGATGACAGTAGAGCAGTAGTTCTGTCACTGCGTACTTGGTCCGCGGTGGCAACAGCGTTTGTTGTGCTGTACTTGCTCTTGCCGTTAAAGGAGTAGTGGGTGAATGAAATCTGAGTCACCTAGGACGCCTGTCCTCTGCCCTCTTTCAGAGACGGCTCCTGGGCATAGTGGCTGAAACAGTGCATTCAGGTACTGTGTCCTTCGGCGCACTGCGGGACGCATAGCATTGTGGTGACGTTGCAACCGCTTCTTCGCACTGGCAGGTGCAGAGGCTGGTCCACAATACTGTCTTGGAGGAACACATCATTTCCAAGGGACACCTGCTGTCGTATAAAAAAGACATTTGCATCTTCATCTGCTAAGCAATGGCCGCTCTGTGTTATTACGAGGGGACTTCAGAAAGTAAATTACACATTTTAATGACATGCCAAGTAACTTTTATTGAATGCTGTACATACTTGAAAGTAACACATTTATCTGACACTGTTTTCAAAAGGTTCTGAGCACTATGGGACTCAGCATCTGAGGTCATCAGTTCCCTAGAACTTAGAACTACTTAAACCTAACGAACCTAAGGACATCACATATATCCATGCCCGAGGCAGGATTCGAACATGCGACCGTAGCGGTCGCGCGGTTCCAGACTGAAGCGCCTAGGACCGCTCGGTCACAGCGGCCGGCGACATTGTTTTCGGATACAGTATATTCACAAATCTTCGAAACGTTTTGGTAGAGTTGCGCTCTGTCAGAATTACTGTGATACGGTAGTTTTATTAAGCACATAAAAACCCGGAATCTCTGGACGTGAGAACCGTTGCTTTCTTTTGATGAAGGTATGTGAAAGATGTTGTGTATGTACATCCTACGGCGAAAACAATTCCAGGCTTCAAAATATGCATATTCTAATGCGCTCGCATCTGTCATTCCATATATGCTTCCCGCGCGAGGATCCAGTGTCCTATTCTTGGTTGGGGGGGGGGGGGGGGGGATCGCAGTTTGTTGTTGTCTACCCGCCATATGTATAAACTATGTGACCAAAAGTATCCAGACACCCCCAAAACATACGTTTTTCATATTAGGTGCATTGTGCTGCCACGTACTGCCAGGTACCCCATATCAGCGACCTCAGTAGTCATTAGACATCGTGAGGAGCACAATGGCGCGCTCCGCGGAACTCATTGGCTTCGAACGTGGTCAGGTGATCCGGAGTCACTTTTGTCATACGTACGCGTGTACGGGACATTTCCACACTCCGAAACATCCCTAGGTCCGCTGTTTCCCATGTGATATCTTGAAGTGGAAACGTGAAGGGACACGTACAGCACAAAAGCGTACATGCTGACGTCGTCTGCTGACTGACAGAGACCGCCAACAGCTGAAGAGGGTCGTAATGTGTAATAGGCAGACTTCTATCCAGACAAACACACAGCAATTCCAAGCTGCATCAGGATCTACTACAAGTACTATGGCAGTTAGGCGGGAGGTGAGAAAAATTTAATTTCATGGTCGAGTGGCTGCTCATAAGCCACACGTCACGCCAGTAAATGCCAAACGAAGCCTCGCTTGGTCTAAGTTGCGTAAACATTGGACGCTTGAACAGTGGAAAAACGTTGTGCGGAGTGACTAATGACGGTACACAATGTGACGATTCGATGGGAGGGTATGGGTATGGCGAATGCCCGGTGAACGTCATCTGCCAGCGTGTGTAGTGCCAAGATGTAAAATTCGGAGGCGGTGCTGTTACTATGTGGTAGGGTTTTTGATGGAGTGGGCTGGCAGTATCGTGAATTACACGTCATTTCGTAACTCATTTGTTTTCCAAGGTCTGTTGATACTGCTGTAGAGATCCCAGCGGGATATCTAACGTGCGTCGTAATTTGTGAAAGAAACAATTGGTGACACATTTCGTGCGCCACCCTGTAATTGCCGTAAGCTCTGGGGAGGGGAGGCGGCCGATGAATTCTGTCGCCACGTTCAGTCACATCCCAGATGTGCTGCATAGGATTCAGATGTGGCGAGTTGGGGAACCACTCCATCACACTCTTGATCTTGACACTTGGCGCAGTATCTTGCTGAAAAATGCCCCTGCTGTCTGAAAACAAGATCGTCACGAAGGGATGTACGTGCTCTGCAACCAGTGTACGATACTACTTGGCCGTCATGGTACCTTTCACGATCTCCACTGGACGCATCGATGATGGTGTGAATGTTCCGAAGGGCATAAGGAGCCACCGCCAGCTGGTCAGCGTCCAGCAGTACGGGTTTCAACGAGCTGACCCCGTGGAAGACGACGGATTCACATCCTCCCATCCGGATGATGAAGACAGTACAAAGATTCATCAGACCACGCAGCGCTCTGTCACTGCGCCAAAGTCAGTGCCGAGGGCCACGTGCCCTTTTCAGTCGTAGCTGCCGATGTCGTTGATTAACATTGGCACATGCAAGGGTCGTCTTCTGCGGCGGCCCATCTCTAGGTGTGTTCAGACACACTTGTACTTTGCCCAGCTTTAAAGTCTGATGTTAGTTCCGCCACAGCTCGCCGCCTATCCTGTTTTACCAGTCTGTCCAGGCTATGAAATCTGTAATGAGGTGTGACCGCCCAAACCCACGACGTCTGAACATATTTCCACCTTGACTTCGCCACGTGCTGTAGGCACTCACCGCAGCTCTCCCCGAAATACTCGTGCCGGGCATCCAGGCCATCACAGTCTGCCCTCGGTCAAACTCAGATACACTGAGTAATCACTTTTCCGATTAAAATATGTCCCTGTGGGCCTATGTCAAGCAATAGAATATGCCCCTCGTTAATGTAACCCAGGAAAGTATTGCGTCCTGGAGTGACTGAAGAATAAAATAAAGTTATGGATGAAAACTAATAAAATTAATGTATTGAAATACACTGTAAAAATATTCGTAACATGTTTTGGGGGCCACCAATGACCGAAAGAACGGTCAGACTTACTTACCGAAACCAAACACGCTTACTTGTATTTGTCACCAACAACCAAAATATTAGTAATCACTACCATATTGGAGTTTTGAGCTCAGTTCCTGTGCTTGCAGATAAATGATAGTGAGTTAAGGATGGGTCCGCCTTTTTGCAAGTACAAAACTTATTGTTTTGTTTTATCATGCCAATATTTTGTTGCATCCTCAATGGTTGATTTATTATTTTCCTGAAATGGAAAAAAAATGGCTCTGAGCACTATGGGACTTAACATCTTAGGTCATTAGTCCCCTAGAACTTAGAACTACTTAAACCTAACTAACCTAAGGACATCACACACATCCATGCCCGAGGCAGGATTCAAACCTGCGACCGTACCAGTTCCGCGGTTCCGGACTGCAGCGCCTAGAACCGCAAGACCACCGCGGCCGGCTGAAATGCATACATGCAGTTTATCTTTAGGTTAAGTGATATGATACGTTAGTTTTTTTTGTTACGTATTATATAGTATGTGCTCTTTACCTTTTATTTTAGTTTGTATGTGACCTGTGGGTGCTAACCAACATTAGCCACAGCTATTTTTACAGCTCTAAATTAGAACACCATGTAGTCTGCAAGCATGAAGGATGTTAGACTATCGTCTGTAATGAATAAGTGGCATATACCTGTTTTTGTCTTTGTCATTGTATTATTGTCCTAATTCTTAGCTGTGACATCTTGGTTTTAGGTATCAGACGAGTTTTTGTGTAGTTCAGCTGGGCCTGTGGGCACCATAAATGTTTTGTGAAGCTTAGGTATGGCGAACTGTTTCATGCGGTTTGTATATTCATCTACTGCGTTTTGTATTTTGACAGTGTTTACTCATGTTTTCTCCAGTTCTTCTGTAAATACTGAGTCCTGTTATGTTGCTGTGGCTTGACACACGTTTCACTGCACAAATTTACGCCTGTGATGTGCACCCGACTGTCGTTTGTTTATTGTTTTGTTGTGATCTGACGTCCGCGAACTTCGTGTGTGTGTGTGTGTGTGTGTGTGTGTTTTGTGTTCTGCGATAATTCGTTTAGAGTGCTGAATTACCACGTCCAAAAAATTATCACACAGGGCAAAAAAGATATCAATGACCAAACAGTACTGTGTAACAAAACTGTGTTCAACACTCTAAACGAATTAGCGGATAATAAACAAGAAATTCGTTTCAGATGATATTGTCAAATCCTTCATGTTTGCAGATGATATGGTATCCTAATTTACAATTGTGGCTGACTTTGGTTGGCAGACACACGCAAAGATAAAGTGCACATACAATTTACTGTATATCACAATAAAATCAGATGTATCATATTCCTTAACCTAAAAATAACATGTATTTATGAACTTCAGGGAAATAATTAAAAAACCACATAGCATGTCAGAACTGTGGCGAAACATGTTTGGGAGGTAAAACAAAACAGTAATTTATGTACTTGCATAAAGGCAGACGCTTCCTTAATTCAGTATAGTAGTAATCATAGCAGCTGACAAAATCAACTACGAGGCGTCCCATTGTCTTGTAGGAACGTGTCGAAGAGAATCTGTAGTGACTCCCTGAGCGGTTTACGAGCTATCGACCAGTGTTTCCCTCTCTCTCGTCTGGTGATGGCTGTCCAGCAGTCCCTCCATAGTCTTGCCCGCTGCGGCCGCTCTGTGGTCTTTGTGTGGACCCCGGGTCATGTAGGCATCCCGCGAAATGAACATGTTGGCACGCTGGCCAAATAGGTTGTCGGTGCACCAGCCTTGGAGATTGGCCTTTTGGAGAGTGACTTCAGGTCAGTTTTGCGGCAGAAGGTACTTCGCACTTGAGGTGGAAAATGGCGCGCCCAGCCTTCACCCAACAAATCTGGGAGGCTACCGGTGCGTGGCGCTTCTCCTTGCGGGACTCTCGCACGGACTCTGTTGTCCTTTGACGGCTGCGCATTGGCCGCACCTGGATAACGCACAGCTGTTTATTGCGCCACTAGGACCCACTTTCATGTTGCTGCGGTTCATCTTTGACTGTGGTCCACATCTTGTTGGACTCCCCGCTTTTAACTCCGCTCAGGCAGACGTTTGCGCTGCCTGATACGCTTCCCGCACTTTTATCAGATGACGTCGCGATGCAGATTTAGTTTTGAGTTTTAATCGTGCACTCGATTTTTATCGCTCGATCTAAGTGTTTGTCCTTTTTTTGCGTGTTGAGAGTGGCCTTTCGCCTACGAATTTAGACTGGGGTTTTTAGTGCGTTTTTTGGTGGTTGGCTTTTCCTTTTTTTTTTTTTTTTTGTTTCTGTGGTCAGCCAACCACTGTCACACTCGGTGTGATTTTAATTGCTTTTGTCTGGTCTCTGTCTGTGTCTTTCTTGTCATGTGTCGTCTCTTGTCATCTCCATTGTTTATTTTTATTCCATGTGGGGGGTGGGGGGTTTCAGGTTCATGGAAAAAGGGACCGATGGCCCTAGTAGTCTGGTCCCTTCGATCCCACAAACCAACCAACCAACTTACCGTCCTGAACTAGTCAGTGGGCGCTCGGGAGCACACTGCGGGAAGTTGGTGGCGGACGTGAGGAGGACTTGGCGAAACTCGAGATGCGAGGCGTGGCCTGGGGAGACGATACTACTCAAACTGGCGAACTTGTAACTACTCACGGCTCATCCACAGATTTTTGCACAATAGGAGTATACTAGTGAAGATCGAGGAACAGCACTCAAGCCTCAGACTCCTCACAGACAGCATCCCTCTGGTTTCTGTGTTGTGTCCACTACCCTTTGTTGTCTACGTCAATGACACTTCGCTATCGTCTCGGGTGGTGCTTGGTCGATTCGCGGACGACACCGACTTGTTGACCAGTAGCCGGAGGGTCAGTGCGGTCATCGTTCGCCTACAACGTCAAATCACGGAGGTAGAAGATTGGGCCAAGGGAAATACAAGTACTGTCATTGCAGACAAGACGAGAGCGGTGATATTCATCCGAAGCCGCCCAGATTTGAGTGACAGGCTGAATCTTCGCCTTCAGGAAATCCTGTGGAGCAGTCACGTCAAGTACACCACTGGCCATTAAAATTGCTACACCAAGAAGCAGTGCAGATGACAAACGGGTATTCATTGGACAAATGTAGTGTACTAGAACTGACATGTGATTACATTTTTACGCAATTTGTGTGCATAGATCCTGAGAAATCAGTACCCAGAACAACCACCTCTGGCCGTAATAACGGGTTTGATACGCCTGGGCATTGAGTCAAATAGAGCTTGGATGGCGCGTACAGGTACAGCTCCCATGCAGCTTCAATACGATACCACAGTTCATCAAGAGTAGTGACTGGCGTATTGTGACGAGCCAGTTGCTCGGCTACCATTGACCAGACGTTTTCAATTGGTGAGAGATCTGGAGAATGTACTGGCCAGGGCAGCAGTCGAACATTGTCTGTATCCAGAAAGGCCTGGACAGGACCTGCAACATGCGGTCGTGCATTATGCTACTGAAATATGGGGTTTCGCAGGGATCGAATGAATGGAAGAGCCACGGGTCGTAACACATCGGAAATGTAACGTCCATTGTTCAAAGTGCCTTCAATGCGAACAAGAGGTGACCGAGACGTGTAACCAATGGCACCCCGTACCATCACGCTGGGTGATGCGCCAGTATGGCGATGACGAATACACGCTTCCAATGTGCGTTCACCGCGATGTCGCCAAACACGGATGCGACCATCATTATGCTGTAAGTAGGACCCGAATTAATCCGAAAAAATGACGTTTTGCCATTTGTGCACCCAGGTTCGTCGTTGAGTACACCATCGCAGGCGCTCCTGTCTGTGATGCAGCGTCAAGGGTAACCGCAGCCACGCTCTCCGAGCTGATAGTCCATACTGCTGCAAACGTCGTCAAACTGTTCGTGCAGATGGTTGTTGTCTTGCAAACGTCCCCATCTGTTGCCTCAGGGATCGAGACGTGGATGCCGATCCGTTACAGCCATGCGGATAAGATGCCTGTCATCTCGACTGCTAGTGATACGGCTGGCCGGAGCGGCCGAGCAGTTCTAGGCGCTACAGTCTGGAATCGCTAGTGATACGAGGCCGTTGGGATCCAGCACGGCGTTCCGTATTACTCTCATGAACCCACCGATTCCATTATTCTGTTAACAGTAATTGGATCTCGACCAACGCGAGCAGCAATGTCGCGAAACGATAAACCGCAATCGCGGTAGGCTGCAATCTGACCTTTATCAAAGTCGGAAACGTGATGGTACGCATTTCTTCTCCTTACACGAGGCATCACAACAACGTTTCACCAGGCAACGCCGGTCAACTGCTGTGTGTGTGAGAGAAATCGGTTGGAAACTCTCCTCGTATCAGCACGTTGTAGGTGTCGCCACCGGCGCCAACCTTGTGTAAATGCTCTGAAAAGCTAATCATTTGCAAATCACAGCCTCTTCTTCCTGTTGGGTAAATTTCGCGTTTGTAGCACGTCGTCTTCGTGGTGTACCAATTTTAATGGCCAGTAGTGTAACTAAGGCGGGTCACGTTCGACAAGAAGTTACGTTTCAGACTGCATGTACTGGATAGGAGGATGAAGATTTCTCAATTCATCTGCCAGCTCGCAGGTTAAAGTGAATGCGAAACTTCGCCCTTACAGAGCAACAGCCGTCTCATTTACGTTATTAGGGTGTTCCACGTGGGGGACAACCAGCCCCTCTAATTTGAAAACCATTCAAACTTTGCAAAATCGATGTCTTCCGCTCATTCTTGGGATGTCCCAGTGAGTACGAATCTGACTTAAATGAACAGCTTAAACAACCACCTATCCAGGAAACCGGCATCCAACACACACCCCCAAGCCCATGGACAAAGTAGGAGCCGTACGATACACGTCACGTCACATCACCTAGAATACACTACTGGCCATTAAAATTGCTACAGCACGAATATGACGTGATACAGACGCGAAATTTAACCGACAGGAAGAAGATGCTATGATATGCAAATGATTAGCTTTTCAGAGCATTCACACAAGGTTGGCGGCGGTGGCGACACCTACACTGTGCTGACATGAGGAAAGTGTCCAATCGATTTCTCATACACAAGCAGCAGTTGACCGGCGTTGCCTGGTGAAACGTTGTTGTGATGCCTCGTGTGAGGAGGAGAAATGCGTGCCATTACGTTTCCGACTTTGATTAAAGTCGGATTGTAGCCCTTTCGCGATTGCGGTTTATCGTATCGCGACATTGCTGCTCGCGTTGGTCGAGTTCCAATGAGTGTTAGCAGAATATGGAATGGGGGGCCTCAGGATGGTAATACGGAACTCCGTGCTGGATCCCAACGGCCTCGTATCACTAGCAGATGAGATGACAGGCATCGTATCCGCATGGCTGTAACGGATCGTGCAGCCACGTCTCGATCCCTGAGTCAACAGATGGGGACGTTTGCAAGACAACAACCATCTGCACGAACAGTTCGACGACGTTTGCAGCAGTATAGGACTATCAGCTCGGAGAGCGTGGCTGCGGTTATCCTTGACGCTGCATCACAGACAGGAGCGCCTGCGATGGTGTACTCAACGACGAACCTGGGTGCACAAATGGCAAAACCTCATTTTTTCGGATGAATCCAGGTTCTGTTTACTGCATCATGACGGTCGCATTCGTGTTTGGCGTGCATTCATTATCGCCATACTGGTGTATCACCCGGCATGATGGTATGGGATGCCATTTGTTGCACGTCTCTCTCACCTCTTGTTCGCATTGACGGTACTTTGAACAGTGGACGTTACATTTCAGATGTGTTACGACCCGCAGCTCTACCCTTTATTCGATACCTGCGAAACCCTACTTTTCAGCAGGATAATGGACGACCACATGTTGCAGGTTCTGTACGGGCCTTTCTGGATACAGAAAATGTTCGACTGTTGCCCTCGCCAGCAAATTCTCCAGATCTCTCACCAACTGAAAACGCCTGGTCAATGGTGGCCGAGCAATTTGCTCGTCACAATACGCCAGTCACCACTCCTGATGAACTATGGTATCGTGTTGAAGGTGCATGGGTAGCTGTATCTGTACACGCCATCCAGCTGTGTTTGAGTCAATATCCAGGCGTATCAAGGCCATTATTACGGCCAGAGGTGGTTGCTCTGGGTACTGATTTCTCAGGATCTATGCACCCAAATTGCGTCAAAATGTAATCAAATGTCAGTTCTAGTATAATATATTTGTCCGATGAATACCCGTTTATCATCTGCATTTCTTCTTGGTGTAGCAACTGTAATGGCCAGTAGCTCCTGAGCCTCGTCACCGGTCCGGATGCCTAGGACGATTATAGACGTGCCACAGTGACTATCCACGTCAGCTTTCACGTACATGTTATAAGGGCTAAAGGACTCAAAGCCCATTCCCATATCAAGACTGCAATAAAGATAAAGTTACCCCTTGACCATCCACAACGGAAGTCCAGGCACTAAGTTGCTAGCACTTTGTCACTACAGTCCTCATAAAAAGAATTAAAAATTGAGCGGTTTTGGTGTCGAGGGGGGGAGGGGGGGGGGGGGGAAGGGTGACGAGACAGTAGCGTGGGCGGCGCTTCTCGCCGGTACCCCAGCAGCGCGGGCCGCCGAGCCGGAGGCAGAGCGAAAGCCAGCCAGGGCCACGCCCGCTCCCGCGCTGCGTCCGCGCCACGCGTGCAGATCGATGTGCCGGCTGCTGACGGCTTTATTGGGCGCGCCGCGCCGCCCGCATTTCCCAGGCCTCGCACGGCTTCTGCCCGCCTCCCTGCCTGCACTCGCTGCGCCGCGCCGCGCCGCGCCGGCACTGCATGGGATTCCCTTCCAGGGGGCGCCGGGGAAGCCCGACCGGGGGCGCTCGTCTCGTATGCGACCCGGCCGGCTCCCAGTCTAGACTATCACTTACACTCGCGAGGAAGGCGGCCGCGAGTAGCCCTCTGTTCGTCCGCTCCAAACAGCGACCTACACTCCTCGCTGAGCGCCGGAGAACGACGCGAAAGTCGTACCCTCTGCGCGTGGTGGTCGCTGGAAACGAGTGGATCCCGGGTTCCATTGTGTGTGTGTGTGTGTGTGTGTGGGGGGGGGGGGGGGGGGGGGGGTGTTAGGTGAAAGCACTGTGGAAGGTGGAGAGTGGTTCCATTTCTCCGCCAAAAAGTTTTAGTTCGTACGTTTATCACCATACAGGGTGGTCCATTGATAGTGACCGGGCCAAATATCTCACGAAGTAAGCATCATCATCATCATTTAAGACTGATTATGCCTTTCAGCGTTCAGTCTGGAGCATAGTCCCCTCTATAAAATTGCTCCATTATCCCCTGTTCAGTGCTAACATTGGTGCCTCTTCTGATCTTAAGCCTATGGTTCATGGTGTGGATTCCTGTATTCATGTCCTAGTTCATGAACCACGGGCAACGTATAAGCGGCCAAGTACGTGGTCCTGACAGTCGGGATACCAGTTACTTTGGAATAAGGCTCGACATCTCGTACATATACTGAGTCATGGTCACCTTTGTGCTCAGACGGCAAAGACTACCAAATCCACCAGTTAGTCCCTCAACCGTTAGGGGTAAAACCCAATGGGACCCGGGGCAAGTAAGGCTAGCAACCTGCTTCCCTGGTACTTTAAATTTGATGCTGGCAACAATCAGAGTAAAATGCCTCGCACCTTTGGAGGTGACGGAGTCCCACCTCTAATTGACAAACCACGGACGAAGTAAGCATCAAACGAAAAAACTACAAACAACGAAACTCGTCTAGGTTTTTTTTAATGTTACGTGATACCACGTACTTATACGTTTACGCCTATTACAGCGCCATCTATCATAAAGCGAAAAAGTGGTCCAACTAAAACATTCATATTTTTTTACGTAGTACACGAATATGTAATAAAAATGGGGTGTTCGTATTTAAAAGAAGGCAGTTGATATCCGTTTGACCTATGGCACGGCCATCTAGCGGACCAGCCGTAGCGCCATCTGGTTTCCTCCTTCAAGCTAGACAAATTTCGTTCTTGTAGTTTTTTCGTTTGACGCTTGTTTCGTGAGATATTTGGCCCGGTGGCTATCAATGGACCACCCTGTATAAGCAATTCTAGGAGGACATACTGAAAAGTAATACCTCCGAATTTTTTATGTGAAAACTCTCAAAGCTTTTCAAATAAAACAAACGTTATTAACATTCTACACATTTATTCTTCATGTCTACATGCTTATTTCTCAATAAAGTCACCCTAGCGACGACCTACGTTTATCCCAACGAGAAAGCAGTTAATTACTGACACTGTAGAATGTTTGACTTAGTACACGGAGGCACAACCTTACTTCTGATTGCACCGCTTCATCACTATCAAAGTGAAGTCCTCTAAGCTGTTTTATAAGTTTTGGAAATAGATGAAAGTCGGGTGGGGCCAGGTCGGGACTGTATGGAGGACGATAGAGGACATGAACCCAAGCATTCGAATCATTGCACGTCGCAGCGCTCATGTGTGGTCTGATATTGTCGTGCTAAAGCAGAAGGTGCTCCGTGTAGGGACGAACTCTTCGAAGTCGTGCTTTCAGCATTTTAAATTCTCACAGTACGTTGCATAGCTTATGGTGGTGCCTTT
This sequence comes from Schistocerca gregaria, assembly GCF_023897955.1. NCBI lineage: Eukaryota > Metazoa > Arthropoda > Insecta > Orthoptera > Acrididae > Schistocerca > Schistocerca gregaria. The sequence goes on from NC_064925.1 coordinate 119,324,124, forward strand.
AGGCATGAAGTCCAAATACACAACACTTTGAGTATCCCAAAACACTGTGCGCATGACATTGCCTGCTGATGGCATAGGCTTGAACTGTTTTGGAGTCGGTGATTCTTTGTGATGGAACTCCGTTGACGCACTACTCTTTTCGGGGGTCAAAGTCATGAAAAAATATTTCATCACCTGTCGCAGTATTGTTAAGAAGGCCGTCACCCTCACGCTCAAAACAGTTTTCAGTCTTCTATGGATTTCAATTCGAGGCACGTTTTCTCCGGTTAGAAACTCGGATTAAAGCACGTTGTTTCACAGGGAAGCAGGGCCTACATTAAGAACAGAATAAAAAATTAAAAAAAAAAAAATGGAAGGCATCACTTTTCAGCACGTCATCCGTAGAATTTACAATCTACGTTTAACCCTTCATTTGGCAATGTAACTGTCACGCTGCGTCGAAATTGCACACTGTTTTCTGCAACATGCTCAAGTTTTGTCATCGAATGAGTGATGATGATTGCAATTACAATTACGAGTAACTTGGAACGATCACATACATAATGTTGTAGGGCAGGCGAACCAAACATTGCAGTTTATTGACAGAACACTGATGAAATGTAACAGGTCTGCTAAAGAAAAGCACTACGTCTTCAGGTCACAAAGATCCCATTTGCACCATCCGACCGCCGTGTCATCCTGAGCTGAGGATGCGGATAGGAAGGGTGTGTGGTCAGCACACCGCTCTCCCGGTCGTTATGATGGTTTTCTTCGACAGGAGCCACTACTATAAATGTAACAGGTCTGCTAAAGAAAAGCAGTCCGTCTTCAGGCCACAAGTGGCCCATCGGCACCATCCGACCGCCGTGTCATCCTCAGCTGAGAATGCAGAGAGGAGTGGCGTGTGGTCAATGTAGGTCTACTAAAGTAAAAAAGCAATCCGTCTTCAGGCCACAAGTGGCCAATTCGCACCATCCGATCGCCGTGTCATCCTCAGCTGAGGATGCAGATAAGAGGGGCGTGTGGTCAGCACACCGCTCTCCCGGTCGTTACGATGGTTGTCTTTGACCGGAGCCGCTACTGTTCTGTCGAGTAGCCTCTCAACTGGCACCACGAGGTGAGTGCACCCCGAAAAATGGCAACAGCGCATGGCGGCTCGGGTGGTCACCCACCCAAGCGCTGGTCACGCCTGATACCGCTTAACTTCAGTGATCTGACGGGAACCGGTGTATCTACTGAACCGTTGTATCTACTGCTGCAAGGCCGTTGTCCGGTCTGCTAAAGAGACTGCCTACAATATGCTTGCCCCTCCTCTTCTGGAGTTTAACTTTCAACGTTGGATGTGCATCGTGTAGGATTGACGGTGGATATCAGGAAGGTTCAATCAAAGCAGCTCGTTTTGTGTTATAGCGAAATAGGGGAGAGAGTGCCAAGGATATGCTACGGGAAGGGGTGTGGTAATCATTGAAGCAAAGGTATTTTCCGTTAGCCGGCCTGTGTGACCGAGCGGTTCTAGGCGCTTCAGTCTGGAACCGTGCGACCGCCACGGTCGCAGGTCCGAATCCTGCCTCGGGTATGGATGTTACTTAGGTTTAAGTAGTTCTAAGTTCTAGGGGACTGATGACCTTAGAAGTTAAGTGCCATAGTGCTCAGAGCCATTTGAACTATTTGAACATTTTCCGTTGTGGGAGGAGAGGTATTTTCGGCGGACAACATCAAACCACTCACAACATAAAAAAAAGTGCTAACGAAAAGACCTATGACTGTTTCAAGTGGGACGATGTCAAAGCACAGACCGTCAATACCTGACTTTATTAGAAGGTATAAAGTTTTCTTTGTGTTCAAACTGCGTCACTTTGGAGCTAAAACTCGAGTTTTCGATGATTAACGTGTCGTCTTCGTCAGGACATAACAGACAGAATATCTGCTTCATTTATACAGGGTGTTCTGAAAGTCCCGTTACAAACTTCTAGAACTTGTAGAGGGGAGCGAGTACATAATATTTCGAATAGGATCCCGTGTCCGGAACCACGACGGTTTCAATCCAGATGTTTAACTCATCGACTTCTGCTTGAGAAATTGAATTAGGCGTGTCACACTACAATTATTAAGTAACGATTTGAAAGGAAACATAACGAAACATCCATTTATCACTTTTTACAACACATGTGCGTCTTCGAACAGTAAATATGGTTCGGGACTCGTTTTCGGAATGTGACGCAAGAACGGCTAGTCGGCTGTATCACGAACGTTTCCCGCAACGTAGCACGCCATCGCAGAGACTTTTTGCCCAAGTTACGTAGCGGCTTCGAGAAACAGGTACCTTCACCGCGAGGAGGCAGGACTGTGGTTCTCCACGACAAAGCCGCACGCTCGACTTCTCGTAGCAAGGGCGGCGAGTGACATTAGGTGGCCGTCTGACATAGTACACGCCATTTTATCTGCCATATTGCACACCAGGTCAAGCAACTCTGAGACTTTTCACTTGCCTTCAGTGGACGTAGAAATGTACACACGTCAATTGAAACTGTCGTAGAATGGAAACGATACGTTCGCGAAAAAAATATTATGTACTCACACCCATGTGCAAGTCCTAGAAATTGGTAACGGGAGTTTCCGAACGCTCTGTAATAACATTCAAGCTTGAGAATGGTCGGGCAACGTCGCTTGGAATTCTAATTTCTATGCGCGGTGAGGTCACCTGGAGGGCGGGATTCGCATACTTGAAAGCTACTGTAAGGTAAGCAGACCTCGCTCCCAACAGACAGTCATCTCTTGACGAAGTGTCAACCTTCGAAAGCTCGTTTTAACTTGGATTTGACTCGGTCTGAACAACGATAAGCCCGCATCTCGTGGTCGTGCGGTAGCGTTCTCGCTTCCCACGCCCGGGTTCCCGGGTTCGATTCCCGGCTTGGTCAGGGATTTTCTCTGCCTCGTGATGGCTGGGTGTTGTGTACTGTCTTAGGTTAGTTAGGTTTAAGTAGTTCTAAGTTCTAGGGGACTGATGACCATAGATGTTAAGTCCCATAGTGCTTAGAGCCAGTTGAACCGGATGAACAACGAAAAGATTAGACCCAAGGATGCCGCTTCGAAAAACTTCGATGCTGCTGCTCTATGTGAAGCAGTTGCATCTCTTGCATCAACCGTCATTTGCGTCCAATATGTTTCTTAGTAGAATGGTTTACTTTTGAGTACTGTTACGTAGAGCTTTTTAATTCTGGTAGCCGGCCGGTGTGACCGAGCGGTTCTAGGCGCTTCAGTCCAAAACCGCGCTGCTACTACGGTCGCAGGTTCGAATCCTGCCTCGGGCATGGATGTGTGGGATGTCCTTAAGTTATTTAGGTTTAAGTAGTTTTAAGTTCTAGGGGACTGATGACCTCAGATGTTAAGTCCCATAGTGCTCAGAGCCATTCGAACCATTTGCAGACGATAACTGAGCTTGGCAAAGTGTAATTTGGTTTGTGAAACGTTAGTATTGTTTGCTACTCAGTTTGAAAATGAGGAAGAACTGTATTTTGAGTGATGAGAATGATAAGCGTCTTTCCGTGTGACTCGTGTAAGAGTACTCATTATTAGATCACATTGAGGTTTTCACTCTGCAGCGGAGTGTGCGCTGATATGAAACTTACTGACAGATTAAAACTGTGTGCCGGACCGAGACTCGAACTCGGGACCTTTGCTTTTTGCGGGCAAGTGCTCTACCATCTGAGCTACCCAAGCTCGACTCACGCCCCATCCTCACAGCTGTATTTCTGCCAGTACCTCATTTCCTACCTTCCAAACTTTACAGAAGTTCTCTTGCGAACCTTGGGGAACTAGCACTTGCCCGCGGAAAGCAAAGGTCCCGAATTCGAGCCTCGGTCCGGCACACAGTTTTAATGTGTCAGCAAGTTTCATTACACCACATCGTTGCACAGTTCGCCGTTTCGTCTGAAGATGTGAGCATAACTCAAGAAAGTTTCCGACATCCGTCTAAACTACGGACTTCATTATTTAACTAGAGAGTCTCTTTGCTTGTATCGTGGTAGTTCCATTACAGCCTCGAAGCAAAAGCAGCGCACTCGAGATACACTTGCTGCCGATGTGCTGGGACGACGACATCATTTCAAAAAGCCATTGGTGGACATTTAAAAATCCTGTACTTTCGTTTGATGCGCCAAGCCACAATTAGGACCGTTACACGTCCAGTTACTCAGGTACGAGGCGAGTTCACTAAGCAGTGCAACACATTTTCCTCGGCCAATCTCTGTTGAAAAAATGTGGTTTGTTGTGGGACATGGTGGAATACTCCCGTTTCGGCGCCTGTAGTTTCATTTAAGTTCCGATAGGTGGCGGTGCTATACGTATTTGGCATCTGTAACGAAGGTGCGCTCCAATCTGTCACTGAGTTTCTTTTGTAGGAAAATCAGAGTATCACAGATATTCATAGGTCTTTGCAGAATGTCTACGGAGTCGTGGCAGTGAACAAAAGCACGGTGTGTTGTCGGACGACGCGTCTGTCATCATTGCAACAATGTCGCGTCCTGGCCAGCCTCACACAGCTGTGACTCCTATGTTGGAACGTGCGGACACCCTCATTCGAGGTGATCGACGGGTCAAAATCGAACACCTCGCTGTTCGGTTGGGCTTCTCTGCTGGTAGTGGTAACACACTTGTGCACCAGATGGGGTACTCAACAGTCTGCCCCTGGGGTTCTTTGCCGCCTAACTGAAGACCATAAATGCAACGAAGGACCATCTGTGCGGAATTGCTTGCGCGTTACGAGGTTGATTGTGACGATTTCTTGTCGAACATCGCCAAAAGCGTAGCAACATGACTTCATCACTTCGAACCGGAAACAAAGCGGCAATCCATGTAGTGGCGCCACACCACCTCTTCTCCGAAGAAAAAATTCAAAGCCGCGCACTAAGCTAGTAAAGTTATGGCGAAGGCCTGCGACTCTGAAGAGGTCATTGTGTTTGACGTCCTTCCTCATGGTGCGACGATCAACTCTGAAGTGTGTTGTGCTACCCTCACCACGAAAATGCAAACGAACTTCTCTTTTTGCATGTGATCGCCAGACGTCATACAAGTCGGTGCACTCGTCAGGAGCTCACAAAAGTTCAGTGCACTGGTCTCCCTCAACGACTATACAGCCCGGATCTCGCACTTTGTGGCTTCCATCTGTTTGGCCCTACGAAGGATGCACTTCGCGGCAAGTAGTGTGTGGATAATTATGAGGTTATTGATGCAGCGACACCTTGGCACCAACGTCGACCAGTAGAGCGGTACCATGCAGATCAGTAAGGAGGCGAAAGACCGTCGCATCGAACGGAGATTATGCTGTAAAATAAGGTGTAGTAGACAAAAGAGTGGAGAGTATTAAGTTGTATTGGAATCCTGAATAAAACCAAGCAGCTTCCAGAAACAAAAGGGGTGGCATTACTTATTGAACGCCTATCGGACGAAGATACGAGGTTTGAATGAAAAGTAATACCTTCACCTTCGTTAATTGGGTTTGGATGGGAACATTTTAATAAATCAAACACAGAAATAATCGTTAGAATGTGATCTTTAATTACCAATATTCACTTTTCCACATAATCTCCAACGAATTGGATACATTTCTGCCAATGATGAACTAGTTTTCCGAAGCCGTCACGGAAAACGTTGACACTCTGTTTCCACAACCACAGTATCACAGTTCTCTCAGCGTCTTCACCAGAAGCATAATGATGTCCCCGCAGATCATGTTTCATTATTGGGGACAGATGGAAGTCAGACGGTGCTAAATCTGGACTGTATGGAGGATGCTGTACGGTGGTGAGATTCAGTCTATGAAGTTCTTCTGCGGTGGCACGTGAAGTGTGCGGTTTGCTTTGTCATGCTGCAGCAAAACATTTCCCTTTCCCTTTAGGATCCTTGTTAGCCGTCGTTTCAGAGTCCGCAGCGTTGTGATGTAACACTATGAATTTATTGTTGTTCCACGATCAAGGAAATCAACAAGGATAGCGCCATTTTCGTCTCAGAACACTGTGGCCAGGTTTTTTCAGCTGAGGGCTGCGTCTTGAATTTCTTTTTCTGGGGCGAGTCGTTGTGTCGATATTCGATAGACTGACGTTTGGTCTCCGGATCTTAACGGTGTACCCACGTTTCGTCTCCTGTCACAATTGAATGGAGAAAGGCGTCACCTTCATTCTCGTAACGGGAGAGAAGTTCCTGGCAAATTTCAACTCTGTGCGCTTTCATTTCACGAGTCAGAATCCGGGGTACCCATCGTGCATAGAGCTTCCGATAACCAAGAAAAGCAATAATGTGACCCACACGTTCTTGTGATACGCCGATTGTGCTTGCAGTTTCTCTCTGGGAGATCCGACGATCGTCCTGAATCAACCTGTCAACATATTGCTTGTGGAACTCTGTGGTTGCTGTCACAGGACGTCCAACTATTTGTTAGTCACGCAGATCAGATGTTCCCGCCTCATCTTTAAACTTACTCGCCCAACGACGCACAGTACTCACATCAAAAGTGCTTTCATTCTCTGATGAATCTCCTCTGGGGTGACACCCTCTGCTGTCAAGTATTCAATGACTGCACGTTTGCTTAAATCGCATTGACCGACCGTCTGCGTAGGGTTGCATACTTTGCACTGTAACAACACAAACTTTCAATGTTAAGGCTTCCCGCAAACTGGAGCTGTAGAGAAGAGGCTACGAAACAAGCCAGTACCTGCCGCATTCCAAAGCTGACAACTGTTCAAGAGTTACGAAGGTGGAGGCATTACTTTTCAGTCAACCCTAGTAGCTTAGTGCCGTGTGTAGTAACACAGAGAAGGGAATCACAGTTGCACTGATGACCGAATATCTGACGTCGTATTCGTTGCGATGGATATTTTACCTGCGAGGGTCGCAAACGCCTCGTACTTGACTGTTAACAATGTCGATCACACAGTGTAGTTACTACAAATCACCTGCCCACTCATCTACCGCAGTACTGGCCTAGTTTACGCGGACTTTCGGGACGAGACTGCAGGTGCTTTGGGGTGCGGGGTCTTGTGTGTAGACCAGGCAGTCGCGTGGTATTCCAGGCGCGTCCCGGAGCAGAAACCAGAGCCCTGGCCCTGGCGGGGCGAGGCTAGGGTTACAGCCGGCGCGGCACAGCTGTGGCCACGCCGTCACACCGCGCCTCCCTCCCTCCCTCCAGACACGGCCTTAGCCTTCACGTGGCCTCGCCCTCATCTCACGGCTATGCTCTGCTCTTGCTCGTCTCCTGTTGCACTCGCCTCGCGACACCCTCTTGGTTCCTTTGCTGTCGTCATTATTCTGCACGTGCGCTATACTTAATCTAAACTTCTTGTCTCGTACAGTTACCAAGAAGGAATAAACATAAAGCAAAACATCCTTTAAATGAATTCTATCCATAGTGGATGCTGTCGAACTCCTTGACTGTTCCTTTACAGCGTGCAGAAAAATGTCCGCTACCAGTCACAATAGAAGGTTATTTATTTGTCACACGACCGGTTTCGGGCTTACGCCCATCCTCAGGTGTTTATTCATTCATGTACATGTTTATACTGTTGGAGATCACTGTATAAATACAAAAAAATTATTTGCTGGTGGTTAAGCAGATACAAATGGGAAAATTGTAAGTGGCAAGGCAGCTTTTGACGAAAATATATCTGTACTTACACAAAGATGAGACACCATTATTATAGTTACGCTGTGGTGACAGTTTTGCCACTTAATTACACAATTTTTATCACTTTCGCCGGTCGTGGTGGCCGAGCGGTTCTAGGCGCTACAGTCTAGAACCGCACGATCGCTACGGTCGCAGCTTCGAATCCTGCCTCGGGCAGGGATGTGTGTGATGTCCTTAGGTTGGTTAGGTTTAAGTATTTCTAAGTTCTAGGGGGCGGATGACCTGAGAAGTTAAGTCGCATAGTGCTCAGAGCCATTGGAACCATTTTTTTAAATCATTTTCACGTCCATATTTCCGTTGCCGAGAACATCAGAGGCACACTCGACTTGGGTACCCCAACAAGTCGGCGGTTGGCAGAGCACTGTTTGTCCGAAAATCATAAAATGGATTACGAACATACCAGGATCTTGGCACAGACATCTAAATACTGCGACAGTGTCGTTAGAGAGGCTATCGATATTCGTACCAGGGACGGACTCATCGACGGAGATTGTGGCTACAACCTCAGCAGGGCATGGGAACCAGCATTTAGTCTAATTAAAAAGACGCTCAGCAAAGGAAACGATCGGTTGACTAGGGCGGACGAGGCAATTACACCGCTGCTGCTCTCATCTTTTACTTTCCCCTCTATGGGGAAGTGTGAGGGGGAGTTTGTAGCCTTTCGGCTTTTACTCCCCTGTGTGTGATTATTTCTGTAGTTTTTTGGTGTCTGTGATATGTGATGACTTTTCTGTATGTGTCTGGTATTTGCCTGAGGTTGGCGAGATGTTTGGTGTTACATGGGAAGGAGCAGGATTTGGGATTGGTTATTGGGATTTTCTCTTCGACTTAATCGTCGAAGATCGTCGCTGATATTTACTTCAACAATTTCACCGACGCCAGCCACAACAGACAACAGCGTCTCAGCGACCGCCGACGCGCGGGCGCGGACCGCGGAGAGAACGCCTCGCGAGGGGAGGGGATTTAAGACTGCCTTCCGCCCTCAGAAGCTCAGTTTTTCAGCGTACCTGACGATGGCGACATGTCTGATCGCCGAAATATAGTGCCCATTGGACACTATGGACCGGCAGTAGACCCGTGGACTGTTCAAGTGGATCATTATGAATTAATGGATTTAAACGATCTTTATGAAACCCCGGAGATCTTTCCGATGTCCAAAACGATCCTCCTTAGAACGAGGAAACCATTTCCTTGGTGTGCTCTTTTCAATGGCGTTATCCCCATACATTGCGTAAATATTTGTGGCTGGCTCCGCAGCTCTCATCCCTCACTTGAACTCAAACACAAGAATATGTCGTAAATGTTTTCGATTCTTTTACTTGGCACTCCATTCCCTAGCGTCCACAGCTCCTCTCACTACCCCCAAATGACAAAATGACAAGACGTTAACTCAAATAGCAACAGTAAACTACAAATAAATAATGACAGTCGATGAATAAACCGATAGCAACCAGAGAACCAAAAGCAAAATAGAAACGCAGGGAACCTAATAGGTGTTGAAGTGACTTTACCGAAACTTGGGAAAATTTTCTTCCCTAGAGTCAAGCTGTTAAAGCGGTGAGAGGGGGCTGTGTAGCCTGTGAACATCTGGCGCCCTCTGTGCGGCAGACACCTTCTGCGACCTCCCGACGCCGCTGCTAGCGAGTGCAGTGCGGTCCGCAGGAGGCGCCGGTGAAGGCCGGCGAGGCTCTGGTAAACACTGTGCAGGCAGGGCCACACGTGCCCACCACTTAGCAGCCAACGCCAATTAGCACGCGCTCGCTGCATGGCTTTTGGCTGCACAAATGGCCGTCGCTGTGTGTACACACTGCCCGCTGCAGGCAGACCTCTCGCCTTGTGAAATTTTACTCTGCTGCAGGAGCTCCGCTCAGTTACAGGGACGGTCGTTTCCAGCGTCCCACTTACCTGCATACTTGTCTCCGTAATGAAGATCGGCAGCACGGCTATACGGAAACTATTACCATCACACAATATTTCAAGCCCTTTGTGACACTCGAACGTGCAGGGAGGTGGCGGACTGTGCGTTCACCAGATTTGGAGAACCAGTTCCTGCATGACAGTGATACAATCTCCCTGCAAGTGGCCCGCCTACTCTGTAGGAATCAGCATGGGTTTCGAAAAAGACGGTCGTGTGAAACCCAGCTCGTGCTATTCGTCCACGAGACTCAGAGGGCCATAGACACCGGTTCCCAGGTAGATGCCGTGTTTCTTGACTTCCGCAAGGCGTTCGATACAGTTCCCCCACAGTCGTTTAAGGAACAAAGTAAGAGCGTATGGACTATCGGACCAATTGTGTGATTGGATTAAAGAGTTCCTAGATAACAGAACGCAGCATGTCATTCTCAATGCAGAGAAGTCTTCCGAAGTAAGAGTGATTTCAGGTATGCCGCAGGGGAGTGTCATAGGACCGTTGCTATTCACAATATACATAAATGACCTTGTGGATAACATCGGAAGTTCACTGAGGCTTTTTGCAGATGATGCTGTGGTGTATCGAGAGGTTGTAACAATGGAAAATTGTACTGAAACGCAGGAGTATCTGCAGCGAATTGACGCATGGTACAGGGAATGGCAATTGAATCTCAATGTAGACCAGTGTAATGTGCTGCGAATACATAGGAAGATAGATCCCTTATCGTTTAGCTACAAAATAGCAGGTCAGCAACTGGAAGCAGTAAATTCCATAAATTATCTGGGAGTACGCATTAGGAGTGATTTAAAATGGAATGATCATATAAAATTGATCGTCGGTAAAGCAGATGCCAGACCGAGATTCACTGGAAGAATCCTAAGGAAATACAGTCCGAAAACAAAGGAAGTAGATTACAGTACACTTGTTCGCCCACTGCTTCAATACTTATCAGCAGTGTGGGATCCGTACCAGACAGTGTTGATAGAAGAGATAGAGAAGATCCAACGGAGAGCAGCGCGCTCGCTTTTGTTGAAGTTTCGAGAACATACCTTCACCGAGGAGTCAAGCAGTATATTGCTCCCTCCTACGTATATCTCGCGAAGAGACCATGAGGATAAAATCAGAGAGGTTAGAGCCCACACAAAAGCATACCGACAATCCACGAACAATACGAGACTGGAATAGAAGGGAGAACCGTTAGAGGTACTCAGGGTGACCCTCCGCCACACACCGTCAGGTGGCTTGCGGAGTATGGATGTAGATGTAGATGTAGATGGTGTAACCCAAAGTACGATTTTATATATCCTGCATGAGAACCGCTCTTATCCCTATCATCTGCAACGAGTGGAAGGACTATCATCAGGTGCTTTCTCTTTGCGGGAAAAATTTTGTCGGTTATTTCCGTTCCAAACCACCACAGTTGTGGGATTTCTGTCATCAGTCCTCCTTACCGACGAAGCAGCCTTAACCAGAACTGGCAGCATCAATCTGCATAATTGTCATCTGTGGGCAACAGACAATCCTCAGGGAATGGTTGAGGCATCTCCTCAGCATCGATTCAGCATCGATGTGTGGGGAAAGACTCTTGGCAATCATTTACTTGGAACGGATATTATTCCGTAACGCCTTGACGAAGGAACATAGTTGGATGTCCTGCGGAGTACTCTGCCTTTGCCCATGCAACAGTTTATGTGGTTTCTGTATGATGGAGCATCATCCCATTTCCGCGTTACAGTTTCTTTCAACCTTCTGTTCAAATGGTTCAAATCGCTCTAAGCACTATGGGACTTAACATCTGAGGTCACCAGTCCCCTAGAACTTAAACCTAACTAACCTAAGGACATCACACACTTCCATGTCCGAGGCAGGATTCGAACCTGCGACCGTAGCAGGAGCGCGGTTCCGGACTGAAGCACCTAGAACCGCTCGGCCACAACGGCCGGCCAACCTTGTGTACTTTCACATTCGCGTAAATGTTCGTAAGAAATGCACTTTTGGTCAAAGGTTTGCATCGGCCACAATTCGAACACATGGCCCCTACTTGCCAGGCGAGCATTCTACCACACAGCCATGCTGGTACTCGGAAATGTCGACCATGCTAGGACAGGAGTGGGCAGTTGTTGCAGCTTGGGGGCGCTTTATGGAAGCAGAGGTTGATGGGGTCCGCAGCTTGTAAAAAGTTCGCATTCGTTAGTTAACTCTGTATTTTAGAAAACGTCAATTCTTCGTTGTACACAAGACATTCATCACTTTCCTTACCTTTTTCGTAAGGATTACGGTTTCACCAAAGTTGGACATTTATATTCTTAGTGTTACCATTGGAAACAAACGAAATTAACCGGAATAGCCGCGCATCACACTGTATGCGCATATCATGTTGATACTCGTGATGCTCATCCGGTGCCTAATGGGAGCGAGCGTAAATTGGAAATGCCTTTACGGTCGCTGCCATCAGCTGGCGCGCCGATTGTCAAATTGGTATGCGCGAATAGCATTTACACTGCGCATACGTACTGACGTGGCTACCAGCCAGGGTAGCCGAGAGCGCTAATGCGCTGCTTCCTGGACTCGAGTAGCAGATCCGGTTCCTGGATCGAATCCGCCGGTATATCGGCCAACCAGGATGTGGGTTTTAGGCGGTATTTCACATCCCGCTAGGTGAATACTGGCCTGGTACCCACGTTCCGCCTCAGTTACACGGTTCACAGACATTTTCAGACTTTGGCACTATTACATGGCTTACACTAGACGCTGACATTGGGGTACACTACTTACGTCCCTGGGGGATTCGGTATGGTGGCAGGAAGAGATCCGGCCACCCTCTGCAACTAACACTGCAAAATTCGTAATAACAACGCCGACCCCGCGTGGAAGCGGGACACAGGCCCCGAGAAAGAAATATGTATTGACGTGGCTGACCCACTGAAGACCTACAGTCTCTCATGGAAAGGAGATCTTGGGGCAAAGGCATATCTTTCTGACTGTGTTGGTGGGCCACACAAAAACACTTTGCGCACATGACCTAATGGCTGCTATTTCCACACGCCTCTGTTACGATGTTAAGTAAACTCAAAAAACTTCAAAAACATTTTTCTTGAGATTTTTTCAGAGTTCTGAATTTCACGTAACATTCATACAGGATGAAATTAATAAATCCGATAAACTGAAGGGACGAATTCCTGATGGAGGAAAAAAGGGCCTTTGGACATGTGTCCCGGAAATGGACTGTGCGCGTACAACGACAACTAATCGTCGCGGAGTACAGTGTATCTTATGCACGTCACAACAGATGTTCAAAGTGCGTGCGTTCACGCATCGCATCACGGATTGCAGAACTCTTTTGCATGTTCCGGCCTCTCTCCGTGTAGCGTCAAAGGCGTAGTGAACACGCTGTTGAAGGGTCTACACGCCAGGAACTGGTTCACCATAGACAACGCTTTTCAGATCTCCACAGAGGTAAAAATCCAGTCCAATGATCTAGAAGTCATGCTACAGGGCCTCCACGTCCTATCCACTGTCCGGGGAAGCTGGTGTTGATGTTTAGGCGAAGTATAACCATAAAAAATCACCTTTTGCAACAAACAACATAGGTGTTCCTTTTTGTTCCTTGTTCTGTAGTCAGGCTAGCCCTGAATTTGAAGGACCAAGTGAATAACGTCACGACCGGTGATGGTGCTTGGCTGCCAGCTTACCATGTGGACTCAACGTAACCCATAGGTGGACGTTATGAAGGTTGATGCTACCGTCCCACTAACGGTAGCTCTTCCAACAGACGTCCAACAGCGAGGATGATTGCACCATCCAGTAGCGAGGTACACTGAACTCACAACGCAGACACTGCACTACGCTCTGCTTGTAGACGGTGGCTCACTTAACGTGAGCGAACCCATATTCTACATCTACATCTATACTCCGCAAGCCATCTGACGGTGTGTGGCGGAGTGTACCTTGAGTACCTCTATAGGTTCTCCCTTCTATTCCAGTCTCGTATTGTTCGTGGAAAGAATGCCTCTTTGTGGGCTCTAATCTCTCCGACTTTATCCTCATGGTCTCTTCGCGAGATATACGTAGGAGGGAGCAATATACTGCTTGACTCCTCGGTGAAGGTATGTTCTCGAAACTTCAACAAAAGCCCGTACCGACCTACTGAGCGTCTCTCCTGCAGAGTCTTCCACTGGAGTTTATCTATCATCTCCGTAACGCTTTCGCGATTACTAAATGATCCTGTAACGAAGCGCGCTGCTCTCCGTTGGGTCTTCTCTATCTCTTCTATCAACCCTATCTGGTACGGATCCCACACTGGTAAACAATATTCAAGCAGAGGGCGAATAAGTGTACTGTAACCTACTTCCTTTGTTTTCGGATTGCATTTCCTTAGGACTCTTCCAATTAATCTCAATCTGGCATCCGCTTTACCGACGATCAACTTTATATGATCATTCCATTTTAAATGGCTCCTAATACCTACTCCCAGATAATTCACGGAATTAACTGCTTCCAGTTGCTGACCTGCTATACTGTAGCTAAATGATAAAGGATCTTTCTTTCTGTGTATTCGCAGCACATTACACTTGTCTACATTGAGATTGAATTGCCATTCCCTGCACCATGCTTCAATTCGCCGCAGATCCTTCTGCATTTCGGTACAATTTTCCATTGTTACAACCTCTCGATATACTACAGCATCATCCGCGAAAAGCCTCAGTGAACTTCCGATCTTATCCATAAGGGAATTTATGTTTATCGTGAATAGCAACGGTCCTACGACACTCCCCAGCGTCACACCTGAATTCATTCTTTCTTCGGAAGACTTCTCTCCATTGAGAATGACATGCTGCGTTCTGTTATCTAGGAACTCTTCAATCCAATCACACAATTGGTCTGATAGTCCATATGCTCTTACTTTGTTCATTAAACGACTGTGGGGAACTGTATCAAACGCCTTGCGGAAGTCAAGAAACACGGCATCTACCTGGGAACCGGTGTCTATGGCCCTCTGAGTCTCGTGGACGAAAAGCGCGAGCTGGGTTTCACACGATCGTCTTTTTCGAAACCCATGTTGATTCCTACAGAGTGGATTTCTAGTCTCCAGAAAAGTCATTATACTCGAACATAATACGTGTTCCAAAATTCTACAACTGATCGACGTTAGAGATCTAGGTTTATAGTTCTACACATCTGTTCGACGTCCCTTCTTGAAAATGGGGATGACCTGTGCCCTTTTCCAGTATTTCGGAACGCTACGCTCTTCTAGAGAGTGGGGCAAGTCCCTTCGCATACTCTGTGTAAAATCGAACTGGTATCCCATCAGGTCCAGCGACTGCACGCTTCGAAATGCGTGTTTTGCTAAATGATGTCTTATTAGTGGGACGATTACTTTGATAAATATGCATAATAATACGTGTTCGCGTTTCTTCTTCTCCTTCTTCTGCTGACTAGGGTTTCAATTGTTTGTCGGGCTCAGTCTGTCTTAAAGCAGAAATAGCATCCATTACGCTCCTATTTTTCCTGAATCATTGTTGTTCTTCAGCTATTTCTATATGGCACTGTCTCTAAGTACAGCTGTTAATAGTTACAAGTGGCCTGAAGCAGTGTAGTTCCCCAGTAAATATATAACAATTGTCTATTTCCTTTTTTATTTACTGGAATTGTAAAACCTGCTTTCCAGTCTTTTGGTACGTGTTTCTACGAAGAAATAGACTCAGGCTCGTTTTAACCGGAAGCATAGCCTCGTAACGCGGCAGAATCGTAACCTGGTATACGGTAGTAGCCTGAGAAACGCAGTAGAATTGCTTGGAGAGTGAGTAAGTTGAACCGCCAAGCGTCCCCTGAGGATCGACTAATGAGCGACTTTCCACTGTTGCAGCAGATATCCTTGGGACGGCATTCCTAGGCCCGGAATTACGTTTCCCTGAGTCGACAGTGTCGTTACGTTGTGACCACTTCAACATTAACTACTTGCAGTCTCAGCTCTCGATGTATCTCTTCCCTCGGCTAAGGCCGTATACACCCTCCAAGTACCACACGTAATAACGCTAATTTAATACTTGGTCTGACACAGATGGAGCTGATAAATATGTTATTATGATACATTATTGCAGGGAATGCACTAACGCAAGTCAAGTGTTAACTTACTCTCGGTTCGATATCTTCTAAAAACGAATTGCGTACTGTTTCTCTCTCTCTCTCTCTCTCTCCCCTCTCTCTCTCTCGTTATTGTTGTCACTGGTATCACGTTATTTAAGAGAAATTATGGAAGCCGTTAATGCAATTCTAGAACCAAACCAAAACTAACCTCTACAAAGAGTGCATTAGTGCATTAACGAGATAACTGTGTACACATTTATCCAAAAACCTGCAAGATCATATTAAATGTTTTGTGGATAACAGAGTGGTGTTTAACTATTTCGACTTCTACTTTCTTTTTAGCCAACCGTGTTCTTACCAACTACTATATATTTTGTGCGGGAAATAGCGTCAGAGATTTTTTTGGGAAAATCTGAATCGAAAGCATTCTTGTGGAATTGGACGGGGTCTAACTAATCTTCTGTAAAATAAACACCTGATTCCGCTTTCGAGACCAGAACCATGTTAATTATCATGCGAAAAATGCTTTCATTCAAATGGTTCAAATGGCTCTGAGCACTATGGGACTCAACTGCTGTGGTCATTAGTCCCCTAGAACTTAGAACTACTTAAACCTAACTAACCTAAGGACATCACAAACATCCATGCCCGAGGCAGGATTCGAACCTGCGACCGTAGCAACAGCGCGGTTCCGGACTGAAGCGCCCAGAATCGCTCGGCCACAACGGCCGGCACCGCGATTTTCCTCAGTTCATAGAGGAAGGGATTCGTCTTACACACTCTCAACCTGTAACTGTCCATTTTTAGTACATACGAAAAAAAAACCACTTCGCAATATCATGTCACTTTCACGCTTCCTCTAGACCTTCAAACAGAAGCAAAAACCATGAGAGGATGGTTGCAATCATGCGCACACATAATGTACGTAACCTACTGTGAACTTACGCCATCCTTACTGACGACTACAGTGATTGGAATTATCATTTCAAGTTTCACGTAAGAGGGAAAGTATGTCTCAGAGATTGGCTTAAAATCTGAGAGACACCTTGTAGTCGTATGTTGACCGCTTCAAATATACCCGGGCTGTAAAGAAATGATGATTAAAGCTGATTATTCAGTTGTGCGAGCAGCACGGGCTATCTCTACGACAGCACGAACGTGCCGAGTAAGAACTGCAGCGCAGTCACGAAATCGTGGCATCAGTACTTGTCTGGCATTTCTTGTCCCTGTAGGTTTTGGCATTTTATTTCTATTATCTCTTTCTCTTTTTCCAGCCTATCTAATGTGTACTCACATTTTGACTTGTATTGTGTACCCGAGAAGGGATCTCGTAGCCACGGAATATTTTTAGCGGCTGTGGAAAATCATTCAAAATCTCCTGTAAGCTGATCACTTTCCAGAACGCTCTTCCCACTACAGCTACATGTACAACAATTACGGAGTGCGGGAGAAGAGGTACTTTACATGGTACCGCATTTTAGGGATTTTTGCTGTTACAGTCGCATATGGTGCGAAGGAAGAATGACGGCTTAAATGCCTCCGTACTCTGAAGTGGCAAAAGTCGTGGGATATCGATATGCACACATACAGATGGTGGTAGTTTCACGTAAATAAGGTATAAAAGGGGCAGTGCATTGGCAGAGTTCTCATTTGAAAAGGTTTCCGACGCGCGATGGGAACTAAGAGACTTTGAACGCGGTATTGTATTTGGAGCTAGAAGCATGGTAAACTCCATTTCAAAAATCGTTCGAGAATTTAATACTCAGAGATCCACAGTGTCAAGAGTAAGCCGAGAATACCATTTTCGGGTTTTACCTCTCACCAAGGACAACACAGTGACTTACGGACCGATCGCAGCGGCATATGAGTAGAGTTGTCAGTTCTAACCAACAAGCAACAGAGCGTGACATAACCGCTGATATCAATGTGGGACGTACGACGGAAGTATCCGTTTGGATCGTACGGCGAAATTTGGCGTTAGTTAGCTATGGTAGCAGACGACCGACGAGAGTTCCTTTGCTTACAGCACGACATCGCCTGCAGCTCTTCTCCTGGGGTTGTGATCATGTTGGTTGGATCCTAGACGAGTGGAAAACTATGGCCTGGTACGATGAGTCCCGACTTCACTTGGTAAGAGCTGATGTGCATTGTACGTCGTCCAATACTGTGCACCAAATGTGGCTAACATGTTCAGTTGTCTTTAATGCTGTAGGAAGAGCCATGCCGCATTCCAGTCGCTCGTAAGTTCGAGACATATTTGGAACTTTTCCACGCCGAAGCTGTGTCTTGTTACTTGTCGTATCGCTGCAGTGAGAATCCGACTGACACATGAACAAACTTTACGGCGTGGGACCTATATTGGAACATGTCATATTGCATATCATGTAGCCTCACAGAGAACCGTGCCTAATGGTGACAAACAGTATAAAACCATAGGATCAAGTAAAATCGGTATTAGAGAAGGCGAATGGGAGACAGATTTGTTGCAAGGGGTTTAGAAGAGTGCAGTTTCTGTGAAAGAAAATCTATAGAAGACGCCAATGCTACCAGTTCTAGACTACTTTTCCCGTGTTTGGAGGCCTTATGAAGTAAGCACGGCAGTGGTCATCAAATTAATTGCTGAGACCCTAACAGGACGCTGTGGCCGATATTAAGGTGTAACTGTAATTGAAATCCTTCGAAGAAAGACAACGTAATGCTCGCCAAACTCTAGAACCCCTGTTGAGGAAGGTTGTTTGACTATTCTGCTGCCACCCTCGCATACAGCTCGTGAGATTAGGAAACGTGCAGAGGTACAGATTGTGATGGTTGCGTGGGGTGGCACTTATGCGGAGACTGAATGCAGTGACACTTCTCTGGAGATCAGAGCACTTTGGTTAGGGTTTTACTTCCACATTCGTTGGGTTCGCCAACTCACAACTAAACTGTCCCATTCCAACCTAACCTAGACCGCGTCCGAGATCAGAGCACTTTGGTTAGGGTTTTACTTCCACATTCGTTGCGTTCGCCAACTCACAACCAAACTGTCCCATTCCAACCTAACCGAGACCTCTCCTGAGCTCAGAGCACTTTGGTTAGGGTTTTACGTCCGCATTCGTTGGGTTCCCCAACTCACAACCAAACTGTCCCATTCCAATCTAACCTAGACCTCCTCCGAGCTCAGAGCATTTTGGTTAGTCACTTTTGCTCTTACGTTACCATTTTATCAGCAGAACTACATCTCAGTGTTATCTTTTCGTGACTGCAAATACGAGTCTGTTTGATCTTGTTGCTTTCATGATGCTGAATAATAGGAACTACGGTGGTAAATTATTTCGTTTTGAAGGCTGCACCCTATTTTCATATCAATTTTTCATTCGGTTGTGTTTACTTTGTTTGCCATCTAGTTCAAGCCCTTTTTTGGTGTCATCTTCACTTAGGTATAGTTATCGAAATGAAATACACTTGCTGTATCACAGCATCTTTTATTGTAGTAAATATAAGGCTCACCAAAGCTAAATATCTGTGTTAGTTTTAGTAATTCTAGCATCGTGAGAAGTCAGTATGTCTGTGATTTTCAGTAGTTTCGTTCATATGTACAACGTTTGGCTTCTTTCCACTGTAGGTATCTTGGAATTGGTCTCTGGCGAAGTACCCAGAAATTCGACACAACCGGTGGAAGCAAGGCGAGGGAACAGGAGGGCCAAGTGGGAAGGAGAGGAGACAGTAATCGTTGCTCGCGTCACGATTTGGCCGTTTGGCATCTGTCGAGTGCTGGAATGCGGGTCCATAAACGCAAGAACAGCAAAAGTACAGCAGCACACGGAGAGCCGGCTGCAGCCGGTTGCTTGTGGACCGCCATTTTCCCTGTCACTCTGTGCTCTGACGTGAGAGGTCGCTGAAAGTACACCCTCGTGTCTCTCTCTCTCTCTCTCTCTCTCTCTCTCTCTCCCTCCCTCTCTCTCTCTCTGTGTCTGTGTGTGTGTGTGTGTGTGTGTGTGTGTGTGTGTGTGTGTGTGTGTGTGTGTGTGCGTGTGTGTGCACCTTCTTGGATGTGTGCAGAAAACTGTCTCATGAGAGGCCTCCGTTCGATACCCGGTATCATCAAGGATTTTTGTTGGGTGTAGGACACAGCGAGCGAGTAGTGGAAGTGAAAGTTTCAATATAACGGCGCAACATTATTGGTTACTAGAAGTGTCGATGATAAATCCCTTGAACGTTGGTGTCATTTGACGCTCTGGTACAGAGAATATTATAGGAAGACATGGGTCCTGCATGGAGTACAGAACCTAGAGATACATAACGAGAACATTAAGGGAAACGTTTCCAATTATGCTACCGGTACTTGACATAATGGCCCCATCACTTCATCGAAAATTAAAACGTAGGATTTATAGTGCTGTACTACATATGGCGCCATGACGTCGTCTTAAACTATACTTCTAAATTTGGAAACTAACAGTTTTTTATATTTCAGACCACTATCAGCTTAGGCTGCAGTTCATGCCTTGAAAACGACGAGTTTCCGTAGAGTTTTTCAAACACTAAAATGTTGTAACCGTGCAGGGCACTCGTGTATTGGCACTCTTACGTTGGCGCCTGTACCGTGTTGGCTTTTAAAAGCATGTAATCATTTGGTCTTTGACAGAGATAACGTTTAATGAAGAATTTTGTGGCGTCCGTTAATAAATATGTCATCGCAGTTTAGTGAGAAAGAAGGATTGCGTTTTCATTGTGTGTGTTGCAGAGCAAAAAATGGTTCAAATGGCTCTAAGCACTATGGGACTTAACATCTGAGGTTATCAGTCTGCTAGATTTAAAACTAATTAAACCTAACTAACCTAAGGACATCACACACATCCGTGCCCTAGGCAGGATTCGAACCTGCGACCGTAGCAGGAGCGCGGTTCCGGACTGAAGCGCCTAGAACCGCTCGGCCACAGCGGCTAGCTGTTGCAGATCAAACTTTTGTTAATTTACATCCGCAATTCGTAATTTTATGAAGTAGTGAATACCTCCACTACAGTGTATAAACAGTAGTGTTACACCACAGTAATCAGTATTATTACATCATAAGTACTATTATCTCCAGCTTTGTTGTCAAATATTATGTCTCTATTGTCGTCGTCAAACATGTGGATTTTAGGAATCCTACGTACTCGGTTCGCTAGACAAACAGTTCAAACAAATCGTATTAATGAGTCTTATCACAAAAAAGTAAATGATAGTAGTTAACTTTGAGAATTGCAAAGATGGGTCGCAAGCAAAGGTCGACATACAAAATAAGCAATCTGTTCAGTATAACAACTGCCAAGTCTGTGTTACATACAGTGCACAAGCAAAGGTCAAAAAATAGCTCTAACCACTATGGGACTTAACAACTGAGGTCATCAGTCCCCTAGAACGTAATGAAAGTATGATAATAGTGGATCTCCATGGAAATTTGTAACTGGAGTGTGGATTTTCAGGAAGGAGCGACACAGCAAGGTATATTGGTTGGAGAGTTACTAACAGTTGTGAGTAGTTTGAGGTGTGCTGCAGGGAAGTGTGTTTAGGTACCTGGCAGATGCTGGGAAAGCATTTGAATGTTGTATGTGAATTAGAGGTAGTTTCAGAAGTATCACATTACGTCTATATATTTTTTTATTTGATAGTGACTGATTTTTTCTATCTTTTTTTTACAGGTGAGTAACTGCTCGTGAGTAAGGCGTACCATGGCAGTGGTGAGTTATGTGTGGACACAAAAACAGAAAACGTAGTACAGTGAAATTCAGTTTGTATTCTGGAATAGATCTGCAAAAATTTGCTAGTAAAGTATCTGAAACATTTTTGTACTTTAAATTTAATGAATATCTTTTCTTCGTTGTACTGTGGGTTTTATAGTCACATGACTAGATGAAAAGTGGCAGTACCTGGTATAGTTCAGCACATACTTTCGCTCTGGTGGCGACGGCGACGACGCATCAAAGTTTGGGTTCAGCATTGGAGAGCCATCGTGATCCATGACTGGCCAGTCGCTGCCCTTAACTCACGCAGCACTCGATTCATAGGTACTCATTTCAAATCCTGATGCTCGACAGAATTTTTGCCAACAGTAATAGGATGTCAGTAGGAAGAGACGTGATGGAGTAACGCCTGAATGTAGTTCCAAACCCTTATGCAGAGACGGCAGACAGTGCGCTAGTAACAGCTCCGCGTACATACAGTACCGAACAGCCAGCGTTTCCTACTGTTACCGATGGCATCATTTAGATGCGGTATGAAGGAGCCTGGCGTCAGCATACCACTTTCCGCGTCGTTGTCAGTCTTGGAGCGGCTGCTTCTCGTTCAAATAGCTGCTCAGATTATATGAAGACGCTGAGTACACTCCATTCTAGCCCTCTCATAAAGAGAAAATTCAGTTCAGCACTGGGAATTGCAACAGGACCTTCCGCACGTCAAACGCTGATCATTTAGCTGCGAACTCGGCCACATTATGTCACTAATTAATTCCAAATGTCGCAAAGCTTCATATGACACTATGGTCAGTGATCCGGTCTATCGGCGACCTCGTTAGTGCTGTTCGAAACAGTAGACTGGGTGCTTGTCCAGAACTTATCTGCATCTACGTATAAAATCGGCAAGCCACCGCACGGCTGAGGGTACCTTGCAAAGAACGACTATCTACATGCACACGTATGAGCCCAAATTCTCGTACCATATCTTCGTGGCCCTTACGGAAAATGTCTGTTGACGACAACAGTCAGTGCAGTCAGCTTCAAATCTCGCTACTCTGAGTTTTCTCGGTTCCTCGAAAAATATGGCGCCTTGCTTCAAGGGACTCCCATTTGATTTCTCGTAGCATCTCCGCAATATTTGCTTGTTGTTCGAACCCACCGGTAACAAATTTTGCAGCCCGCCTCAGAATTGCTTCAATGCCTTCCTTTAATTCGCCTGGTGCGGATCCCAAACACTCAAGAACAGCTCTCACTAGCGCCCTACATTCGGTCTCTTTTACAGATGAACCACATTGGAATTCTCCCAACAAACAGAAGACCACCATTCGCCTTTCCTACCACACTCCTGACATGCTCGTTCCTTTCATATCGCTTTGCAGCGTTACGGCTCCGAGCAGTATGGGACTCAACTGCTGAGGTCATAAGTCCCCTAGAACTTAGAACTACTTAAACCTAACTAACCTAATGACAACACACACATCCATGCCCGAGGCAGGATTCGAACCTGCGAGCGTAGCGGTCGCGCGGTTCCAGACTGTAGCGCCAGAACCGCTCGGTCACCAGCGGCCGGCTGCAGCGTTACGCCTAGATAATTAGACGACGCATCTGTGTCAAGTAAGACACTAATAACGCTGTATCCGAACTTTAAGGACTTGTTTTTCGTACTCATCCTCATTAAGATACGTTTTTTTTCTACATGTAGAGCTAGTTGCCTTTCATCATTCCAAATAGAAATTTGGGCTACGTCTTCTTGCATTCTCCTGCAGGCACTCAGCTTCAACACCTTCCTGTATGCCACAGCATCATCAACAAACAATGGCAGGTTACTGCCTTTTCTGTCTGCCAGGTCATTTACGTATATAGCAAGCAATAGCAGTCCTATCACGGTTCCTGTTGTGTATGACCTCTTACAGGAAGGTAAGAAGTGATGGTCTGCCAAGTGGTGCAGCAACTATCGTCATAGAAAATCTGCACAGACGGATAAATGGTCAGCGAACAAGTTAAGACATTAAATAGATGATTTTCTTGCTTTTCTCCAAATGTATAAAGACTCGTTACAAATAATGCAGCAAGAAATAATGATGAAGCTCTCTGAACTAAAGCACGACCGATTGTGTCGGGGGCCAAAATTGGACAGCGGTATGTAGCGACGTGGCTCCAAGAGCGAATGTCACCAGCCCTCGTATATCGTGGCGGTAGAGGGCGCCCATAGTACAGAGCCGCTGGAGGCGCCCACAGTACGGAGCCGCTGGAGGCGTGGCTCAGCGGGCGCTCACCATTGGTTCCGCCAGATCCGGTACGACCAATATGGCGTCTGATGGAAATTTCCAATTCCTTTGCACACTTCACGAACGCCCACGGGGTGGTATGAATACATGATACCACACCTCTGGGGCACTCCAGAAGATAAACCGTGTCCCAGATGAACATTCGCCGTCGAGGACAACATACTGTGTTCTACTACTTAAGCAATCTTTGAACCACTAACATATCTGGCAAGGGAACCTCCCCATCGCACCCCACTCAGATTTAGCTATAAGTTAGCACAGTAGATTGGCCTTGAAAAACTGAACACAGATCAGTTGAGAAAACAGTAAGAAGTTGTGTGGAACTATGAAAAAAATAAGCAAAATATACAAACTGAGTAGCCCATGGGCAAGATAGGCAACATCAAGGACAACGTAAGCTCCAGTGCGTCGTGGTCTCGTGTTTAGCGTGAGCAGCTGCGGAATGAGATGTCCTTGGTTTAAGTCTTCCCTCGAGTGAAAATTTTACTTTCTTTATTTTCACAAAGTTATGATCTGTCCGTTCGTTCATTGACGTCTCTGTTCATTGTTATAAGTTTAGTGTCTATGTTTTGCGACTGCACCGCAAAACCGTGCGATTAGCAGACGAAAGGACGTGCCTCTCCAAAGGGAACCGAAAACATTTGATCGCAAGGTCATAAGCCAACCGATTCCTCCACAGGAAAACACGTCTGATATATTCTATACGACAGTGGTGAGAGCATGGCGAATGGGTAAAAACATTCTTCTACCTTGCCCGATTTAGGTTTTCTTGTGGATGTGATAATCACTCCCAAAAAATTATTTTTTTCGCTCGAGGGTAGACTTGAACCAAGGACCTCTCGTTACGCATCTGCTCACGCTAACCACAGGACCACGGCGCTCCTGAGGTAAGGCTCTCCTTGTAGTTGGCTATCTTCGCTATGGACTACTCAGTTTGTATATTTTGCTTATTTTTTTCATAGTTCCACACAACTTCATGTTTTCTCAATTGTTCTGTCTTCACTGTGCCAACTTATAACTAAATCTGAGGGGGGTGCGATCGAACCTTCTTTGAAAGTGTGCAGTGCGGTACCGTGTCAAATGCTTTTCGAAAATCTGGAAATACTCAATCTGCAACAAAATGGCTCTGAGCACTATGGGACTCAACTGCTGTGGTCATTAGTCCCCTAGAACTTAGAACTACTTAAACCTAACTAACCTAAGGACATCACACACATCCATGCCCGAGGCAGGATTCGAACCTGCGACCGTAGCAGTCGCACGGTTCCGGACTGCGCGCCTAGAACCAATCTGCAACAGAACACTACTGTAAATGCATTCATCCACATTAGACCAACACACACTTGCCTGCCTCCGATCTGTATTGAACTGTGAAAGGCTGTCCGCCTCCATTAGGATCTTGCCCAGTGCTACAATGGCTGGCTACACACGAGCGGATTTTAGCGACGGGGCGTGAATATTGCAGACGGATTCTGGAAAACCACAGGCTCCGCCTTTGCGTTAGAAGAGGCAAGACCTTCAGGCCGTTATCGGTAGTTCTCGGAACCGGCGATCCGGCTTCCCCAGCTGCGCATACACGACCGGAATTGTGCGACTTGCCACGTTCAGAAAGTCCGTGAGTTATCCCGTTGTTTCCAGGTGGTAGCAAGTTTTAGTTACTTCAGGTATACTCTAGGGTTGGACCAGTGTCCTACCGTGGTGGACGAGCGGTTCTAGGGGCCGTGCGACCTCTACGGTCGTAGGTTCAAATCCTGCCTCGAGCTTTGATGTGTGTGATCTCCTTAGCTTACTTAGGTTTAAGTAGTTCTAAGTTCTAGGGGACTGATGACCTCAGATGTTAAGTCCCATAGTGCTCAGAGCCATTTGAACCATTTTGAACCTATGGAAGTTCGGGTCGGTCCAGGAAGGGTGCACGGATAGCCGACGCGTTTAAAAGCGGGAAATTTGGATTGTATTCCTGGTCCGGCACAAATTTGTATATTTCACTATTGGCTAGTAGATCTGAACCTAATACAGCTGATGTGAAGGAATTCGTAGCCGGAGAATTAATTAACTGTTTGTTACCTGTAAGGTACTGCTAAAGAGAGTGCGCGCGACACGGACTCTCAGGTTCCCAGCAGCTTTCGCATGTCAGCGCAACACATTACGTGTCGTGAAACATGCCCAGCGCTGTATGACCCTTGCAAGGCTACCGTAATGAAAATGTGTTGCGCCGAGAGAGCGTTTTTTGCTGGGGTGACAGGTGAATTTCTCATACCGGCCCCTAATTGGCGGTGTATGCAAGGCCCGTAATGCACGTCTCGCGTGCATGAAACGAGTCGCCTGTTTTGGCGACACCATCTGTTCCAGCGCCAGCCGTCATGTCTCCGCGTCCAGTCCGCCGTTGTTTTCTTATACAAGGAAGGCCGTTTTTCTTGATGGACCGAGCAGAT
Organism: Schistocerca gregaria; assembly: GCF_023897955.1. Classification (NCBI taxonomy): domain Eukaryota; kingdom Metazoa; phylum Arthropoda; class Insecta; order Orthoptera; family Acrididae; genus Schistocerca; species Schistocerca gregaria. Next base: position 119,350,196 of record NC_064925.1, read on the forward strand.
ATTTGTTTAATGCGAAACGGGTATGTGCATTCAGCACGTAACACTACCTCTGGCGCAAACCTTCTCGTTAGCCTTATCAGAAGATGGCCTCGTATAGCCATCCTGTGCCTACTACTGTGGATTACCCGGTTCGAATCCTGGTGATTCCGAAAATATTCACCGCGAGGTTTTGCCCGGCAAGGCGAGGAGTAGCGTTGGCGTAGAGGTCCTGAAAACCATACTCTGAATTGAATTCAAGTCTCTTCACAGTGTGCGACGAAGTGAGTACTTGTGACATTGTTCATAGCGATGTAAAGTCCGGTGTTGTTCGAGAGGAGTAGGCTGTGCACCGGCGCTGGAATTCACCTAAATCTACATCTGTACTCGAAACCCATCTTTCGGTGTGTGGCGGAAGGTACTTTCTGTTCAAATGGCTCTGAGCACTATGGGACTAAACATCTGAGGTCACCAGTCCCCTATAACTTAGAACTACTTAAACTTTACTAACCTAAGGACATCGCCGGCCGGCGTGGCCGAGCGGTTCTAGGCGCTACAGCCTGGAACTGCGCGACCGCTACGGTCGCAGGTTCGAATCCTGCCTCGAGCATGGATTTGTGTGATGTCCTTAGGTTAGTTAGGTGTAAGTAGTTCTAAGTTCTAGGGGACTGATGACCTCAGAATTTAAGTCCCATAGTGCACAGAGCCATTTGAACCCAAGGACATCACACACATCCATGCCCGAGGCAGGATTCGAACCTGCGACCGTAGCGGTCGTGCGGTTCCAGACTGTAGCGCCCAGAACCGCTCGGCCACTCTGGCCGGCGTACTTCCTTTATCCTGATCTAGTCGCGAATGGTTTGCAATGAGACAAGTGTCCATATGAATTCGAATCTTTCTTGATTTTCATGGTCTTTTCGGGAGATTTAATGATTGACTCTTTTAGAAGCCTACTCTCTCTGAAATTTTAACTTTGAACCATACAGTAACGCAGAACGGCTCTCTTGTTAGTGTATGCCACTGGAGTTGGATGAACATCTCCGATACGCTTTCACGCTTAGTAAATGAACCTGTAACAAAACGCGATGCTCCTCTGTAGATATTCTCTATTTCCTCTGTCAGTCCTATATGGTAATGTCTATCGATATTTTTCATGCTGTGTCTTGTTGTGGATGGACAACATTTATTGAGAAATCTTCAAATGAATCTGTCTTGTGTGTGTCTTACCAGCGATTGTCCGGCTCGATAGCTGAGTGCTGCAGGCTCGGTAGCTCAGTAAAGGAATCAACGATCAGCTTGAATGGATGTCATGTGACGTCCGCACAGACTAAACGCAACGAACAGTACCGAACAAAATGAAAAAAAAGGAAAGTGATCAGCGCGACGGAATACCTCTCAAAGGGGCCCAGGTTCGATTCCCGGCTGGGTTGGAGATTTTTTTCCGTTCAGGGACTGGGTGTTGTGTTATTTTTTTCATCGTCATATCATCCGCATCGACACGCAAGAAGCCGAAGTGGCGTCAACTCAAAAGACTTACACCAGGCGATAGGCCAACCCGACGGGAAGCACTAGCCAAACGACGTTTCATTTTCACCAGCGATTAATTTTACGTAGACCTTTGACTTTCTATCGTTCCGTAAGCGTACTTCGAGGTATTTTATGAATGTGATTTTTCTGCAGTCGTGTAATCTTAGAGTAGCGCGTCTTTCCTGACTAAGTGTGCGCAATACTTTACAATTGCAGACCTTCCAGCATTTCACTAGAGTTTTCTACCGCCGCGACTTCTCTGTAATCAACAGCATCATCCGCGAAAAGCATGATGGAACTTCCCTTATGCATTACATAATTTATACACTATTTGATCAAAAGTATCCGGACAGCTGGCTGAAAATGACTTAAAAGCTCGTGGCGCCCTCCATCGATACTGCTGGAATTCAGTATGGTGTTGTCTCAACCTTAGCCTTGATGACTGCTTCCACTCTCGCAGGCACACGTTCAATCAGGTGCTGGAAGGTTTCTTGGGGAATGGCAGCCCGTTCTTCACGGAGTGCTGCACTGACGAGAGGTATCGATGTCGGTCGGTGAGACCTGGCACAAAGTCGGCGTTCCAAAATATCCCAAAGGTGTTCTGTAGGATTCAGGTCAGGACTCTGTGCAGGCGAGTCCATTACAGTGATCTTATTGTCGTGTAACCACTCCGCCACAGGTCGTGCATTATGAACGGCTGCTCGATCGTGTTGAAAGATGTAATCGAATTGCTTTTCAACAGATGGGAGCAATAAGGTGCTTAAACCATTAGTGTAGGCCTGTGCTGTGGTAGTACCACGCAAAACAACAAGGGGTGCAAGCCTCCTCCATGAAAAACAAGACCACACCATAACACCACCGCCACCGAATTTTAGTATTGACACTACACACCCTGGCAGATGACGTAGACCAGGCATTCGCCATACCCACAGCCTACCATCGGATCGCCACATTGTGTACGGTGATTCGTCACTACACAATGTTTTTCCAGTTTTTAGTCGTCCAGTGTTTAAGCTTCTTACCAAGCGAGGCGTCGTTTGGCATTTACCAGCGTGATGTGTGGCGTATGAGCAGCCGCTTGAGCATGAAATCCAAGTTTTCTCACCTCTCGCGTAACTGTCATAGTACTTGCAGTGGATCCTGATGCAATATGGAATTCGTGTGTGATGGTCTGGATAGATGTCTGCCTGTTACACATTGCGACCCTCTTCAACTGTCGCCGAGTTCTGTCAGTCCACAGACGAGGTCGGCCTGTACGCTTTTGTAATGTACGTGTCCCTTCAAGATTCCACTTGACTATCCCATCGGAAACAGTAGACCTTGGGTTGTTTAGGAGTGTGGAAATCTCTCGTAGAGACGTATGACACAAGTGACACCCAATCACCTGACCGAGTTCGATGTCCGTGAGTTCCGCGGTGCGCCCCATTCTGCTGTCTCACGATGTCTAATGACTACTGAGGTCGCTGATGTGATGTACCTGCCAGTAGGTGGCATAACAATGCACCTAAGATGAAAAACGTATGTTTTTGGGGGTGTCTCTTTACTTTTGATGACGTAGTGTATGTACTGTGGAAAGTAACGGCCCTCTAACACCCTCTTAAGGCAGGTGCGAATGTTACTTTCACGTTTGACGATTCCTCTTCGATGAGAATGGCATGCTATGTTCTGTTTGCTAGAAACTCTTCAGTCCAGTCACACGAGTGGTCTGAGATACCATACATTCGTAATCTATTCACTTCGTGGCGGTACGGAACTGTGTCGAACGCCTTCCGGAAGTCAAGAAACAACCACCCTGGGCTCAAGCACCTACCGTTCTCTGGATCTCGTGGACGAACAGAGGAAGCTGGGCCTCACTTGATCGTCGATTCCCGAAAACGTTTGATTCCACTTATTTCGGTGTCTTTTTCATTTGACGTTCGTGCGCCGATTTAAAGGAGGAACTATGGCGCGATTTTCCTCGGTGAATCAGTTTTCGAAACGGACATTAGTATTGCAATTACATAATAAAAGAAATAAACGGCAATATACCAGAATTTAGATATAATTGTTAACTGTTAGATGTTTTACGGTAGCCGTAGGCCTATTTCGGCACTATCGCCATCTTCAGGATGTTTCCATATTGCATCGTGGCGCTGTCGCTCTCTTGCAGTTATAAGCATACAGCGTCGCTGGATTAGCTGTCAATCGTAACTCTCAAATCACAACACTATATACAAGCGATAAAAGACCTAGCTTACATTTGCGAATAACAGCAATTAATAGAGATCATTAAGTTAAATATTTCTAAAAAATGGCTGCAGTTGTAAACGCCCTATGCAGCAATAAGATTATAATACAGCGATAGCGCCACGGTGCAATATGGAAGCAGCCTGAAAATGGCAGAAAACCCCTATTCCTAATACAAAACGTGTAGCATTTAACTATTATAACAGCATCCTGGTACATCGCCGTTTTTTATTATGCCATTGCAAGACTTGTACGATGGTGCGGGCCCAAGAGAAAATAAATGAGATGTTAGTACACTACTGGCCATTAAAATTGCTTCAAAACGAAGATGACGTGCTACAGACGCGAAATTTAACCGACAGGAAAAAGATGCTGTGATATGCAAATGATTAGCTTCTCAGAGCATTCACACGAGATTGGCGCCGGGGGCGACACCTACAACGTGCTGACATGAGGAAAGTTTCCAACCGATTTCTCCTACACAAACAGCAGTTGACCGGCGTTGCCGGGTAAAACGTTGTTGTGTTGCCTCGCGTAAGGAGGAAAAGTGCGTACCATCACGTTTCCGACTTTGATAAAGGTCGGATTGTAGCCTATCGCAATTGCGGTTTATCGTATCGCGACATTGCTCCTCGCGTTGGTCGAGATCCCATGACTGTTAGCAGAATATGGGATCGGTGGGTTCAGGAGGGTAATACGGAACGTCGTGCTGGATCCCAACGGCACTAGTATCACTAGTAGTCGAGATGACAGGCATCTTATCCGCTTGGGTGTAACGGATCGTGCAGCCACGTCTCGATCCCTGAGTCAACAGACGCGGACGTTTGCAAGACAACACCCTTATGCCCGAACAGTTCGACGATGTTAGCAGCAGCATGGACTATCAGCTCGGAGACCATGGCTGCGGTTACCCTTGACGCTGCATCACAGGCAGGAGCGCCTGCTACGGTGTACTCAACGACGAAACTGGTTGCACGAATGGCAAAAAGTCATTTTTTCGGATGAATCCAGGTTCTGTTTACAGCAACATGATGGTCGCATCCGTGTTTGGCGAAACTGCGGTGAACGCACATTGGAAGCGTGTATTCATTATCACCATACTGGCGTATCAATCACCTGGCGTGATGGTATGGGGTGCCATTGGTTACACGTCTGGGTCACCTCTTGTTGGCATTGGCGGCACTTTGAACAGTGGACGTTACATTTCAGATGTGTTACGACCCGTGGATCTACCCTTCATTCGATCCCTGCGAAACCCTACATTTCACCAGAATAATGCACGACCTCATGTTGCAGGTCCTGTACGGGCCTTTCGGGATACAGAAAATGTTCGATTGCTGCCCTGGCCAGCACATTCTCCAGATCTCTCACCAATTGAAAACGTCTGGTCAATGGTGGCTGGGCAACAGGCTCGTCACAATACGCTAGTCACTACTCTTGATGAACTGTGGTATCGTGTTGAAGCTGCATGGGCAGCTGTACCTGTACACGCCATCCAAGCACTGTTTGACTCAATGCCCAGGCGTATCAAGGCCGTTATTGTGGCCGGAGGTGGTTGTTCTGGGTACTGATTTCTCAGGATCTATGCACCCAATCTGCGTGAAAATGTAATCGCATGTCAGTTCTAGTATAATATATTTAGCCAATGAACACCTGTTTATCATCTTGGATTTCTCCTTGGTGTAGCAATTTTAATGGCCTGTAGTGTATCTCGACCGTCTCTGTGTCATCATCTGTTTTGGCGCCGCTGTGGTCACAGTGTCTGCACGGATGGCTTCGATCCGTTTAGTGATTTAGCGTAAGACCAAAACTTCTTGGTGATTTTCCGTCAAGTCGGTAAATAGGATGTTAGTTTCCAGTTCGTCGAACTCTTCAAGCGCGGCTCTCCTTCCGCTAATTTTGGTTTCGTTCGGTTTTTGTGTGTTTGTGGGGCTTTGGATACGTATACATGTGCGGCGAGGTTCTCTTTACTTTCTTGGTTGCTTTCTGGAACGTCTGTCGATTAACAGCGGGATTTCCCCATCCCTCGCACCTTTGCTCGACGCACACCTGTCTAAGACGTATTGTAGAATACTCTTGAACGTTGTCCGTGGATGCTCAACATTGTTAGTGCTGGAAGTGAAATTTTCGTGTTGAACGCTCAGGGTAACTGAAATCTGTTTCTTGTCACGCTTACTAAGCAGAAATATCTACTACTTTTCTATATATAACTATTTTCAACCGTATTGAGATACGCTGTACCGGCCTTATGATCAGCAGTTTCCTGTCGTACGCTGAGTCTAAAGGTTCGGGCCTGTTGGTAACCAGGAGATTTAACAGTTTGGTTTCGCGAGTCGGTTGTATGATAAGCTGCTCTCTTTGAGCCTTGCACCTTACACCTTGTCCCTTTGCTGATTGTACAAAACAAACATCAGACCACACTGCATACAGGCACTCAGTACAGTCGCCTCTGTACAGATAAAGGTAAGATACAACTCTACAGGGAAAGGGACCGTTGTGCACAGAAGAAAGAAAAAGACCTTTTTCCTTAGGAGACCGGACAACCCCTCAGGGCATGTTAGCCAGCAGTGCGATACGACATTTTATTTCTTAATCTTCGGCGTTACAGCAGCGATGCCTTCGGTCCGTATCTCTTGTTGCTACATTGCTGGTAGCTCACCCGCCTGAGGCAGGGTTTCAAAACAAGTTTTCCTTCTTTCTGTGACGCGCTGACGTTGTCAGTTAGTGAAAAGAGATACGATCTGCAATTGTGCTGAGTCACATCCAGTATATCATTCCAACTACGACATATGACCTTTTTCTTTGTTCTTCTTCGACAAGGTTACGCCTGAGCATTGTATTGAAAGTAATAAGTCTGATACTTTTCACCAGAAAAACCATCGCGGCGAATGTTTATTACATCGCCGATACATGAAGAAAAAGTGAAGGACATATTCTACGTTTTTTTAGGAAAAAAATTTGTTTGAAAAGCCGCTATGAGAGTTCGTTTCGTTACACACTTTTTTTTTAGAAGGGGAGGCACTCAGGTCGCGTGTTCCATTTCAGGGAATATTTTAGGTTAGGCCTCTGACTGTTACTAGTATCAACTGATGTAAATAAATAATAACTTTAACGTCACTTTTACTGATTTTTCCACTACGTGTTTCGAAGGCATTTGCGTCCATCAGGTGGATTTAATTAAATTGAAAAAAAAGAATAGCTTAGTGGAAACTTTAATTATTTGTCTATTTCAGTTGACCTACAAAATCTTTTTGAAGATGGCCAAAACCAGATGAAGTGTTTCCTCCTATTATTCGATAAATTTAATTCTGAGCTTTGGTCCAGTCTTTTCTTTACCTGTAAAAGTGAATAAGGAAATTTGGAAGCTGAATGGGTTCTATAAACGGAACGAGTTTTAGACAGAGGCCATTTTGTCGTATGGTATGGTAATAAGTTCTTAAATTTTTCCGGAAGAAATGAAAAGTACACGGATGGCCTGCACATTCCACAGTCCTAATGTTCGAGAATTATGATACGCCAAGTGAGTATTTAATTTTATGCTCCTGGGTTTTATCTTTCGGGATGAATGTACAATTACGTGGCAGATATTGATAACAGTTCGCGAAAGTTAAAATATTGGTAGCGTTTCCCAATAGTATTTGGACATGACAGAATGCGTTCTTTTGGCGCTTGTGACGTATAAAGAAACTTGGCCACATTTCTTTGACTATAGCAGTTAGCAACTATCAAAACTGGGTATTTTTCTTTTGGAGTTGTTGTAATGCATTGGATTTTGTCCCATTGCAGTCGAGCACTGCCTACAGAAGTTCGAAGTTAGTTTGAAAAGTTCACAGAATCACCACCAGATGTCAATTCTAGGGCCACGAGGTTCCCACGTAATAATACGTCATCGTTTGTAAGTGAACACGTGACGCGTCAGTGCTCTGGCTAGAGATCTGCCACGGAGTCATCTCTCTGGTGTTGTTCACGTGTAGTGATTAGTGCTAATGGAAAAATAAAATTTTTTGCAGTGATTAAGCACTTCGTAAAGAACGGTATGAAAGTAAAGGAAACTCAAGCCGATTTTCAGAACACACTATGGGTTCAAATGGCTCTGAGCACTATGGGACTCAACTGCTGTGGTCATCAAACCCCTAGAACGTAGAACTACTTAAACCTAACTAACCTAAGGACATCACACACATCCATGCCCGAGACAGGATTCGAACCTGCGACCGTAACAGTCGCACGGTTCCGGACTGCGCGCCTAGAACCGCGAGACCACCGGGGCCGGCCACACTATGGGACTCTGCTCCTTCATAGTTGAACCTTTGGTCTCCTACTATACCACAGAGGCGAAATAGCAGTCAAAGCAATGGAAATATGTTGATTCACCTTCAGCAAAGAAAACAGAGGCAGTATGGTTGGCCGGAAAGGTCGTGGCATTAGTTTTCATGCCATGCGAAAGGGATTCTCCAGACAGATCATCTTTCCTCTGGATATACGATAATGGGACAATGCTTCACTAACCCCTGGGCCAAACACAGCACCAAACACAGCAAAAATACACGAAAATGTACCAAGAAAATATGTAGGATTGTGCGTACGGAGCGAGTTAAAGTGGAACGACCATATGAAATTAGTTGCGGGTAAGGCAGAAGTCAGACTGAGATTCATTTGAAAAATCCCCAGGAAATGTCGTTTGTCAGCGAACTAGTTAACTCCCAGAACCCTCGTTCGACCAATACTTGAGTATTGGTCTTCAGTGTGGTATGTGTACCAGATAGGATATATACAGGAAGAAGAAAATATCCAAAACAGAGCAGCGAGTTTCGTACAGATTCATTTAGTAAGACAGGAAGCGTCACGGAAATGATCTACCAATCCAGTGGCAGCCACCGCAAAAGTGGTTTTCTGCATCACGGTGTGGTTTACTGTCAAAAGTTTTCGAGAGCGCATGTTTCCAGAAGAGTCAACCAGTGCGTTCCATCTTCCTAGATACACCTCACGAAAAGGCCATGAGCGTAAAATTAGATAGATTCAAGCCGACACGGAAGCTTCCGGCAATCGTTCTTTCCGCGGACCCTGTACGATTGAAACGGGAAAGGGGCAACGGTGTACCCTCCACCACACACCGAAAGGTGCCTTACGAAACATAATGTGGAAGTAGGTAATTGCGAAATTGAAGCTGTGAGGGCAGATTGTGGGTTGTGCATGGATAGGTAAGTTGCAGCGTATAGAGTACCGGTTCCGCACGAAGTTCTAATCTGCCAGGAATTTTCGTTGTGGGATTTGTTACTTCTTACCTGTGCCGACTTATTTCTAAGATAAACACAGAGCGCGATACCAGTCAGTCAGATAGCGACCAGTGCGTGAATGCGCCACGCATGCAGCTTACACTCTCCGACGTCGTGTGATCACTGGGCTGTCCAAGTGCCAAGGTGTCAAGAGTGTGCGATGGGTATCTCTATGTAGCGAATACTGCCACCACCAGAGCGAATTGTCGTGCGTAACGGCGTGTTAATGACATGTGCAGCCATCTATTATAGTTGTAACAAAGAATAAATTGACCACATCTGTTTTGCAGAAGTACTAAACCAGTCACTCTATCCGGTATGACGACTCCCAGGGGCAACAAAAACTTGATCGAATTTAAGAGGTGTAATCTTACGATAAAGGTTTACCACGATAAGTCAAGCATTGAAGTTTGAAAATGTCTGTAGGTTTCGCTGCTACGTAACTCACGGCACAGAAGTTATCTAGATTATAGTCATCCAGTTTTTGAGACTGAGGGCACTTAGCGACGGACAACAAACTTTACACATTATTTCAAACTATTTCGAAGCGATTTCTCACTGCCACTCTCCCTTCCCCACAAAATAATGAAACGAAAAGAGGTTAGCGTACAAATTTTCTCCGTTCATGCAGGAAATTCGTGCAGGAAAATTAAAGTATCAGGTATGACGTTATATTAATTACATAATTACTATCACTTTTCTTCGCAACAGATTGTACGAACGGCATCTAAATATACCACTGAACGTACTTGAAAAATTATATTATTGTTCGACACATAGCTCAGGAGGTATAACGTCATAAACATTGAGATGCATGAAAAACTGTCTTTTCTTAAAATGGAGTGCAAATTATACAGACTATACCCATCCAGTGTTTGAGATTGAGAGCATTTAGCTACTTTCAACAAACTTTAAACTTAATTTCAACCATTTAAAAAAAAATTCTCGATTACACTTCCACAACTTTTTTGTTTTGGTCGACTTCATTAGTCATTAGGCGAATAATCCGAAATTAATCAAACCAACACAATGGCTCTGAGCACTATGGGACCCAACATCTTAGGTAATAAGTCCCCTAGAACTTAGAAGTACTTAAACATAACTAACCTAAGGACATCACACACATCCATGCCCGAGGCAGGATTCGAACCTGCGACCGTAGCCGTCCCGCGGTTCCGGACTGCAGCGCCAGAACCGCACGGCCACCGCGGCCGGCCGTTGTTATATTATAATCTTTTAAATGCTTGACATTAAATATTTAACACATTTATTTGTAATCAGACGCCGGCCGTTGTCGCCGAGCAGTTCTAGGCGCTTCAGTCTGGAACCGCGCGACCGCTACGGTCGCAGGTTCGAATCCTGCCTCGGGCATGGATGTGTGTGGTGTCCTTAGGTTAGTTATGTTTAAGTAGTTCTAAGTTCTAGGGGACTGATGACCTCAGATGTTATGTCCCATAGCGCTCAGAGCCATTTAAACCATTTTTGTAATCAGACTCTGCAAGCTGTTTTATACAGAGGAAGACGATCCTTTAAAAAATCTATGTGGAGTTGCTGGTTGCCGGAGATGACAGTTCGGTTACAAGCTGGAACAACACCGCCAAGCTAAGAGACACACTGACCACAGGCCGAGAAGTGCACCTCTACCCATCGCCCGCACGGCAGAGCCAACAGAGATTAACATGGCCGCAGAAACACGGACACAGGTTCTTCTACACGACTACTCTGCAATTCACATTTAAGTGCTTGGCAGAGGGTTCATCGAACCACAATCATACTATCTCTCTACTATTCCACTCCCGAACAGCTAGCGGGAAAAACGAACACCTAAACCTTTCTGTTCGAGCTCTGATTTCTCTTATTTTATTTTGATGATCATTCCTACCTATGTAGGTTGGGCTCAACAAAATATTTTCGCATTCGGAAGAGAAAGTTGGTGACTGAAATTTCGTAAGGTCTCGCCGCAACGAAAAACGTCTATGCTCTAATGACTTCCATCCCAACTCGTGTATCATATCTGCCACAGTCTCTCCCCTATAACGCGATAATACAAAACGAGCTGCCCTTCTTTGCACCCTCTCGATGTCCTCCGTCAATCCCACCTGGTAAGGATCCCACACTGCGCAGCAATATTCTAACAGAGGACGAACGAGTGTAGTGTAAGCTGTCTCTTTAGTGGACTTGTTGCATCTTCTAAGTGTCCTGCCAATGAAACGCAACCTTTGGCTCGCCTTCCCGACAATATTATCTATGTGGTCCTTCCAACTGAAGTTGTTCGTAATTTTAACACCCAGGTACTTAGTTGAATTGACAGCCTTGAGAATTGTACTATTTATCGAGTAATCGAATTCCAACGGATTTCTTTTGGAACTCATGTGGATCATCTCACACTTTTCGTTATTTAGCGTCAACTGCCACCTGACACACCATACAGCAATCTTTTCTAAATCGCTTTGCAGCTGATACTGGTCTTCGGATGACCTTACTAGACGGTAAATTACAGCATCATCTGCGAACAGTGTAAGAGAACTGCTCAGATTGTCACCCAGGTCATTTATATAGATCAGGAACAGTCGAGGTCCCAGGACGCTTCCCTGGGGAACACCTGATATCACTTCAGTTTTACTCGATGATTTGCCGTCTATTACTACGAACTGCGACCTTCCTGACAGGAAATCACGAATCCAGTCGCACAACTGAGACGATACCCCATAGTTCCGCAGCTTGATTAGAAATCGCTTGTGAGGAACGGTGTCAAAAGCTTTCCGGAAATCTAGAAATACGGAATCAACTTGAGATCCCCTGTCGATAGCGGCCATTACTTCGTGCAAATAAAGAGCTAGCTGCGTTGCACAAGAGCGATGTTTTCTGAAGCCATGCTGATTACGTGTCAACAGATCGTTCCCTTCGAGGTGATTCATAATGTTTGAATACAGTATATGCTCCAAAACCCTACTGCAAACCGACGTCAATGATATAGGTCTGTAGTTAAATGGATTACTCCTACTACCCTTCTTGAACACTGGTGCGACCTGCGCAATTTTCCAATCTGTAGGTACAGATCTATCGGTGAGCGAGCGGTTGTATATGAGTGCTAAGTAGGGAGCTATAGTATCAGCGTAATCTGAAAGGAACGTAATCGGTATACAATCTGGACCTGAAGACTTGCCCGTATCAAGCGATTTGAGTTGCTTCGCAACCCCTAAGGTATCTACTTCTAAGAAACTCATGCTAGCGGATGTTCGTGTTTCAAATTCTGGTATATTCCATTCGTCTTCCCTGGTGAAGGAATTTCGGAAAACTGCGTTCAATAACTCCGCTTTAGCGGCACAGTCGTCGATAACACTACCATCGGCACTGCGCAGTGAAGGTATTGACTGCGTCTTGCCGCTTGTGTACTTTACATACGACCAGAATTTCTTCGGATTTTCTACCAAATTTCGAGACAATGTTTCGTTGTGGAACCTATTAAAGGCATCTCGCATCGAAGTACGTGCCAAATTTCGCGCATCTGTAAATTTTAGCCCATCTTCAGGATTTCGCGTTCTTCTGAACTTCGCATGCTTTTTCCGTTGCCTCTGCAACAGCGTTCGGACCTTTTTTGTGTACCACGGGGGATCCGTTCCATCTCTTACCAATTTATGAGGTATGAATATCTGAATTGCTGTTGCTACTATATCTTTGAATTTGAGCCACATCTCGTCTACATTCGCATAGTCAGTTCGGAAGGAATGGAAATTGTCTTTTAGGAAGGCTTCTAGTGGCACTTTATCCGCTTTTTTAAATAAAATTATTTTGCGTTTGTTTCTGATGGGTTTGGAAGAAATGGTATTGAGCCTAGCTACAATGACCTTGTGATCACTAATCCCTGTATCAGTCATGATGCTCTCTATCAGCTCTGGATTGTTTGTGGCCAAGAGGTCAAGTGTGTTTTCGCAACCATTTACAATTCGCGTGGGTTCGTGGACTAACTGCTCGAAATAATTTTCGGAGAATGCATTTAGGACAATCTCGGAAGACGTTTTCTGCCTACCACCGGTTTTGAACAAGTATTTTTGCCAACATACCGAGGGTAGGTTGAAGTCCTCACCAACTATAACCGTATGAGTGGGGTATTTATTTGTTACGAGACTCAAACTTTCTCTGAACTGTTCCGCAACTGTATCATCGGAGTCTGGGGGTCGGTAGAAGGAGCCAATTATTAACTTAATTCGGCTGTTAAGTATAACCTCCACCCACACCAATTCGCACGGAGTATCTACTTCGACTTCACTACAACATAAACCACTACTGACAGACACAAACACTCCACCACCAATTCTGCCTAATCTATCTTTCCTGAACACCGTCTGAGACTTCTTCTAAGCCGTCACTCATGCATCGCGACAGACTGTGGTACACGCTTGTAGTGTGATGCTTGCTGGTACGGCAATGATCAGCCAAGGTCGAGAGGGATATTCCGCCGTGGGATGTGCTAGCGTGAGATGCAATAGCGACCCTAATACTTGCGCAGCTGTGTTTCGCCTTTGAACAATGTGAGAACCTAGTGTCTTCGACGGCACTCCGCAGGAGAGTTTTATCATCAGTAACGCAGGGCACCTCTCCATCGCTTCGTATATGTCTGAAATGTCTGAGAAACACTTCTACAAAAATAATGGTCCTTATATGTCCCGCTATCTCCAGGTCCGCCTGACCTCAGTCTCTGGAGCATATCGTTGTAGGCGTCACCATCGACTGAGATGAATGCGTATCGCTTCCATCTGCCACCGAGCTGAGTCTTTTGGACGGCAGTTGAATCGTCGTGGATCAAGGTGGCTTCCCGACACGACTGAGGTGTCACGCAGTCCACGCCATGATCCTTTGACCCCGCCATTAGGGCGAATGAACACATTAGTAAATATATGACTCAAGTGCATACCCAGAGTTTGAGCTGACACGGAAAGTGGGGGAGGTGGGGGGGGGGGATGAAGGTAACAACTCATATTAGATTCGTGGAAAAAAAGGGGGCTGCGGAGGAAAAGCACCGCGATTCTTACAGAATAACTTTAAAAACCCTTGAGAAAAAGCATTTTTAACTTCTAAACATACTAATACTACTATTATACACACATCAAAAAAATTTTTGCATCACCTCGGTTCCCAGAACTCCTGAACAGATGTTGACTGTGGATATTGCATCATAGACACTGTCCCTTTGACTGTTCAGAGACGTCACTAAACCCGCCCAAAGATGTTAACAACCATGCATAAGTAGCGACAATTAGACGTAGGGCGCCCGACAACCGATCAGTTCCAGTCATTCCACCAGGAAGGAGGTACACGGCTTGTCTTGTCTGTAGCTCAGACATGCTTGGACTGTCAATACCGCGGTTCGATCGCGTCCGCATTGTTATTTTGTGCCATGAAGGGCTCTCAACAAATGAAGCTCCAGGCGTCTCGTTGTGAACCAAAGCGATGTTGTTCGGACATGGAGGAGGCATAGAGAGACAGGAAATGTCGATGACATGACTCGCTCAGGCCGCCCAACGGCTACTGCTACAATGGATGACCGCTACGTATGGATTATGGATCGGAGGAACCCTGACAGCAACGCCACTACGTTGAATTATTATTTTCGTGCAGCCACAGGACGTCTTGTTTCGACTCAAACTGTGAGCAATAGGCACACTTCACACACTTCACTCCCGACGTCCATGGCGAGGTCCATCTTTGCAGCCACGACATCATGCAGCGCGGTACAGATGGGCCCAACAACATGCCGAATTGACCGTTCAGGATTGGCATCACGTTCTCTTCACCGATGAGTGTGAAATATGCTTTCAACCAGACAATCGTCGGAGACGTGTCTGGAGGCAACCCAGTCAGGCTGAACGCCTTAGACGCGCTGTCCAGCGAGTGCAGAAAGGTGGAGGTTCCCTGCTGTTTTGGGGTGGCATTATGTGGAACCGACGTACGCCGCTGTTGGTCATGGAAGGTGTTGTAACGGCTGTACGATACGTGAATGCCATCCTCCGACCGATAGTGCAACCATATCGGCAGCATATTGGTGAGGCATTCGTCTTCATCGACGACAATTCGCGCCCGTGCACATCTTGTGAATTACTTCTTTCAGGATAACGACATCGCTCGACTAGAGTGGCCAGCATGTTCTCCAGACATTAACCCTATCGAACATCTTTGGGATAGATTGAAAAGGGCTGTTTGTGGACGACATGATCCATCAACCACTGTAACGGATCTACGCCGAATCGCCGTTGAGGAGTGGGACAATGTGGACCAACAGTGCCTTGATGAACTTGTGGATAGTATGCCATGACGAATACAGATATGCATCAATGCAAGAGGACGTGCTACTGGGTATTAGAGGTACCGGTGTGTACAGCAGTCTGGACCATCACCTCTGAAAGTCTCGCTGTATGGTGGTACAGCAGTACAGCATGCAATGTGTGGTTTTCATCAGCAATAAAAAGGGCGGAAATGATGTTTATGTTTGTCTCCATTCCAATTTTCTGTACAGATTCCGGACTCTCGGAACCGAGGGGATTGCTACGTACAATGTACCTAACTGATAGAGAATTGTTCGTAAGGGATTTGTAAATAGTATTATGGTGTCAAGCAGGTAACGTTGACATACATGTGGGTACTTTTTACATTGAGTTTCTTAGCAGTTTTTATATTGACTAACAACGCGAGGAAAACCTCGCGAATGGAAGCCACAGCGCTGTTGGAAGCTTTCAGATCGCAGATGCAACAGTCACTGTCAGTTACAAGGAGAACTGCTGTGAAAAGAAAAAAAAGTCATATTCCGGATTTATTTAAAAACTGGTATTGAAAAGATACGCCTATTTTTTATGGCCGACCAGAATGGTAGATCGGTTATAAATATGCTTTTTTTTCCTCCCAAAGGGGGCGGGGAGGGGGCTCGAATCCAGTGGATCAAGCGTGTTGTATTCCTGTTGTTGCTACTGTACTGTTTATTTACATTTACACTCCGCAAGGTACCTTACGGTGTATGTATGAGAGTTCTTTGGATAAAACTTGCAGTGCCCCACTTTCCTGTGCAAGTCGCCGATGCTCTGCCTGACGATATGGTTCAAATGGCTCTGAGAACTTTGGGAAAACATTTGAGGTCATCAGTTCCTTTGAACTTAGAACTACTTAAACGTAACGTAACGTAACTAACCTAAACGTGCGACCGTTGCGGTCTCGCGGTTCCAGACTGAAGCGCCTAGAACCGCTCGGTCACAGTTGCCTGCTCTGCCGGAAGAATGATCGTTAGTTGCCGTCTGTGCAGGCTCGAATATCTCCAATCTTGCCCTCACGGTCTTCTCGCGAGATAGGCGTAAGAGGAAGCAATACGTCAGTTGACTTTTCCAGGAACGTACGCTCTCGGAAATTTAATTGTAAATAAGAGCGTGATGCACAACGGCTGTCTTTGTAGCGTCTCCCACAGGGAATTGTGTGAGCGTCTCGGTAACTCATTCACACTCGCTAACTGAACCTATAAAGAAGCGCACCGAGCGAGGTGGCGCAGTTGTTAGCACACTTGACTCGCATTCAGGAGGACGACGGTTCAATCCCGTCTCCGGCCATCCTGATTTAGGTTTTCCGTGATCTCCCTAAATCGCTTCAGGCAAATGCCGGGATGGTTCCTTTGAAAGGGCACGGACGATTTCCTTCCGCGTCCTTCCCTCACCCGAGCTTGTGCTCCGTCTCCAATGACCTCGTTGTCGAAGCGACGTTAAACACTAATCTCCTCCTCCTCCTATATCGAAGCGCGCCGTCTTTGTTGCTGTCCTGTCTGGCACTGATCTCAGAGGGACGAGCAGCATTCAAGTGTCGGTCGAAAAACGGGGATTTTGTAAGCCACCCTCTTCGTGGGGTACATTTCCTCAGAATTAGTCCAAAGACAGTATGTGTCATGTGGCTTACCTGCCACTAGTATTATGTGGGGTTTCACTTTAAACCGTTCCGTACGCCTACTCCAGATGTTTAATGAATATGACTTCTTCCAGCGATTATTCTGCTAATGTGTAATCATATAGAGAACTTCGAAAAGTAGCCGGCCGGAGAGTCCGAGCGGTTCTAGGCGCTACAGTCTGGAACCGCGCGACCCTACGGTCGCAGGTTCGAATCCTGCCTCGGGCATGGATGTGTGTGATGTCCCTAGGTTAGTTAGGTTTAGGTAGTTCTAAGTTCTAGGGGACTGATGGCCTCAGAAGTTAAGTCCCATAGTGCCCAGAGCCATTTGAACCATTTTGTTACACTAAAGAAATGCAGTTAATTTGCAAGTATACATGTTCCTGGTAAAATACCTTCTTCTTTTTCAAAATAGAAAGTAGTGCACTATCGACGAAGCATGGGTTAACGTTCCACATGTTATGTAAGTGATTCTATATATGTGTAGCCTTTTACTCACCGTACAGTTACATACCTGAAGAATTAACAATGTATCCCAAGTAGCTTTAATGTACCATACAACACTTAAATGTGTAGAACGCGAAATATTTGCACAATATATATGGAAGAAACAGCTTATGGCGTTCTGTAGTGCACACTCCTTCTTCTGATTCTAGTCAGTTACTGTACAGAAGTACCGAGCAGAAAACGTGCTCTACTATACCTACAACACTTTTCCCTACTTGTTGTGGGTTTCGTGCAGACACAGTTCCGCTGCGTTACGGGTAACAGGTGTGGGAGCAAAATAGCGCGGCAACTGGAAACGTACACCAAATATGAAGCAAGCAAGGCAGTGCGATTGTCGTGGGAGAAGTGCATAAATTGCACACAAATTCGCCGTGAAACCGTGGCGGTTTATGGAACAAATGTACTGTTGCGTTTAGCCGTTTGCGAAATGGTGTCAACAGTCTGACAAAGAACGCACGGACGTGGATGATGTTGATCGGGAAGGAAGGCCACAGACCACAATGTCCATCTAATCGAAGAACTGTATTCGCAGCAATCGCAGAGTTACCGAGTATGAGGATGTCCAAACAGTGGGTGTCGAACAGCTCTGTAAACTAGGAGAGAATTTTTATCCTCGACCGATTGAACAGTTGGTAGAATCTTTCGACCATTGTTTACAGAGACTTAATTACTGTGTTGAAGGAAAGTATCACGGCTCTGTATCAGTTGGAAGTGTAGTGCAGCGTTTTGTAAAAATTAGTTGATCTATAGCAACAAGTCCCTTTGTACAATAATGGATCTTTTTGCCTATTTATGAACTATACGTTATGTTTACATTTATTGAGGGTCAGTTCCGAGCACTCCACCATGCGTCGACATTCTGCAGGTCCTGCATTCTCTTACAATTCCCTGACGTTGCGACTTCTATATACCAGGTGTAGAAGTATGAAACCGGAATTTGGTTGCAATAATTACACTTGTATTGTTTGAGACTGATAAACAATATTTTATTCAAAATAATCTCCGTTGCTATTTATATATTTCTCCCACCTCTCCGGCAAGCTATGAATGCCACGCCAATAAAACAGTTCTACTTTTGAAGGGAACAGGTCACCGAGCCGTTTTCGTACATTTTCCTAAGAACTGAAGCGTTGTTCAGCGATAGTGTGCCCCGGGCATGCGAATAGATGATATTCAGACGGAGCGAAGTCTGCAGACAAAGCCGCATGCCCTAGTATTTCCCAACTGAACGCCAAGATCGTTTCACAGACCCATTTTGCTGTGTGTGATGCGGCGTTATCATGGAGCAATATGACTTTGTGTTGCCTTTTTCCATATTCCGGTCATTCTTCACGTAATGCTTGCTTTATATCGATCATTTTCTTTCGGTAGGGATCAGAGTTAATGGTTTCACCAGGTCTTAGCAGCAAACTCTTCTGATCCCACCGAACATCTTCTTTGCAAAGCGATTTGGTCTTCCAGTGGATGTCGATGGTTTGCCTGGATTCACCCATGATTTATGACGCTTAGGATTCTCAAAAATCTCCATTTTTGATAACCTGTCACTATTCGATGGAGAAACGACTTTCTTTTGTATTTGGCAAGTAGCGTTTCATAAGGGGTCTTCCGATTTGCTTGCTGTCTTTCATTCAGTTCATGCGTAACCTATTTTCCCACTTCCTGCACCTTTCCCATCGCTTCCAACTGAAGATAAACGGCCTTCTGCGTAACATTCAATTTTTCCGCGAGTTCCTGTTGAGGCTGAGTATAACCTTAATCCAGTAAGGCTTGCAATTCGTTGTCTTCGAACTTTTTCAGTGGTTCGTTTCTTACGTCAGAATCACCACTTTTGAATTTTCGAACCACTCGAACCATTGTGTTTTCCTAAGAGCACGTTCGTCGAAAGCTTCGACAAGCATTCTATTCGATTCTGCAGCAGATTTCTTCAAATGATGACAGAAAACCAATGCTGTCCGCAAATCGTAGTTCGTAGGCACAAAACGCGGAGATTTTTATGGGTTTGGAACAGATACCCATGTATGTAACTTGGGTTACTGTGTGTTGAAATACGTCTCAGCCGTTACAGGAAGAAGATAGCGCTGCAGACGCGATCTCACTGGCCCTACACTGACCGCTAGCAATATCTGTAGTGAAATTCCGGTTTCATACTTCTATACCTGGTACAGAACAGCATCATTCGCGAAATGCGTTTTCGTATTTGAGGAATACGTGCTGGAAGCGTCACATTCGCAGATACACTGCATTCCGGGCACAACCCTCCGAGTAGCAGTTGAGTGTCTCATATACGCCCGGCGTCCACAAGTGCTACATGTGTTCGTCACCCAACAAATGTGAACCTGTGCGATTTGCAAAGCTCTGCGAGTTTTGCAACGGCGGATGCTGCGTTGTGTTGTTCTCTCTGGAGAGTGACGCATCCCCTAACACCCTCGCCACCCTCCCCCCATTCCCACACACACACTCGCATACACACTGAGAGACTGCCATACCCACGCAATTATGTGCGTCACGTCGCCACGAACTCCGCAACGGAACGGCCAGCTATGTGCTTCCGGGCTGACGGGGTATTGTCGGGGCGTGGTCGCTTCCAGCACTTCCCATGATGTCACAACAGTCTTGTACCACTACGCACTCTTCCACAATAGGATACAGAGAACCAGAGATGGTAATTGTTTTTTCATTTTTAACTTCACCGCCGGCCGGTGTGGCCGAGCGGTTCTAGGCGCTTCAGTCTGGAACCGCGCGAGCGCTATGGCCGCAGGTTCGAATCCTGCCTCGTGCATGGATGTGTGTGATGTCCTTAGGTTAGTTAGGTTTAAGTAGTTCTAAGTTCTAGGGGACTGATGACCTCAGATGTTAAGTCCCAGAGAGCCATTTGAATTTTTTTACTTTACATACAACGTCCCATTGTTGTTCGTCTGTCTATCCCTTTGTTAAGAACTCTTTTTCGCAGGCACGGATAAAGGTAACAACTTGCAATTTATGTCAAATACGAAGGTCTACGGTCGCTTGACGGCACTGAAAAATTTAAGCTTCTGAGTCAGAGAAACTTCTTTGCTCAAGGGCCAATAGTGAAATTGTGGGCCGGCGCCTTTGGCCGCATGTGCACCGATGTTGTTATTAATAGATAACCTAAAAAAAAATTAGCAACCTTTTAGCTCACAATAGACAATTTACACTAAGGGCACGATAAGTTGATGGCTCAAATGGCTCTGAGGACTATGCGACTTAACTTCTGAGGTCATTAGTCGTCTAGAACTTAGAATTAATTAAACCTAACTAACCTGTGGACATCACACACATCCATGCCCGAGGCAGGATTCGAACCTGCGACCGTAGCGGTCGCTCGCCTCCAGACTGTAGCGCCTAGAACCGCACGGCCACTCCGGCCGGCCCACGATAAGTTGACCACCGACCCTTTGGTCCTGATTGTTAAGAGTCGGCACTATTCGGAACACTTCGTGTCGACCTGTGTTTCTTATTGCTGCCGCCCGAAGCGACCCTAAAGTTGTAACGCTGGCGAAGCGTTGTTGTGGTGTCTGTGTAAGCGGGCGATCCATTACTTAAGAACAGTCAGTGTACCATATTTACACTGATCAGCCAGAACATTATGACCAACGGCACACTGTCGATATGAACAGGTCCAGGCGATAGCAGCGTCACCTGGCGAGGAATGACGGTTAGTCAGGCGCACACGGGGTGCATGTAAAATCTGTGAGCATATTGTCCGTGTGTAGAATGGGAAACACGCGCGATGTATCTGAGTTTAACTGAGGGCAGGTTGTGATGGCACGGATGCTCGGCACGAGCATTTCGGAAACTGCACGACTTGGATTTTCGAGGAGTGCTGTAGTGAGTGTCTCAACACGTGGCAAAACCAAAGTGAAACCAGGTCCAGACATCGTGGGGTGGAGCGACCGCACCTCAGTACAGGTGTTGGACGTCGTAGGCTGGGCAGACTGGTAAAGCAGGACAGGCGGCGGATCTGGCAGAAGCGACATCAGACTTTACTGCGGGGTAGAGCACAAGTGTGGATGAACACTCCGGACGATGGGCCTCCACAGCCGACGGTCCATGCAGGAGCCAATGTTAACACCACGACGCCGGCAACTATGACTGAAATGGGCACGTGACTATCCGCACTTGATGTTGGCGCAGTGGCAGAGCGTTGCATGGTGTGACGAACCCCTACACGTTGCTTATCATGACGATGGGAGGGCGCGAATCCGTCGTCTTCCAGGGAGACAGCTGTTTGATACCTACATCTACATTTATACTCCGCAAGCCACCCAACGGTGTGTGGCGGAGGGCACTTCACGTGCCACTGTCATTACTTCCCTTTTCTGTTCCAGTCGCGTATGGTTCGCGGAAAGAACGACTGTCTGAAAGTCTCCATGCGCGCTCGAATCTCTCTAATTTTACATTCGTGATCTCCTCGGGAGGTATAAGTAGGGGGAAGCAATATATTCGATACCTCATCCAGAAACTCAGGTCGAACGAGTGTTTTTAAGCCACCTCCATTGTTGATGGACTACATTTTCTAAGGACTCTCTCAGTGTATCTCAACCTGGTACCCGCCTTACCAACAATTAATTTTATATGAGCATTCCACTTCAAATTTTCCCGCACACATACTCCCAGACATTTTACAGAAGTAACTGCTACCACTGTTTGTTCCACTATCATATAATCATACAATAAAGGATCCTTCTTTATATGTATTCGCAATACATTACATTTGTCTATGTTAAGGGTCAGTTGCACAAAGCGCCTATCCGCTGCAGATCTTCTTGCATTTCGCTACAATTTTCTAATGCTGTAACTTCGCTGTATACTACAGCATCATCCGCGAAAACCCGCATGGAACTTCCGACACTATCTACTAGGTCATTTATATATATTGTAAAAGCAATGGTCCCATAAGACTCCCCTGTGGCACGTCAGAGGTTACTTTAACGTCTGTAGACGTCTCTCCATTGAGAACAACATGCTGTGTTCTGTGTTTCCCAATGGCAGTGGCATTTTTCAACTAGATAATGCGCCATGTGACAAGGCCGGGAATGTGATGTAGTGGTTCGAGCAACACAGTGGCGAGTTCCAATTGACGTGCTGCCCCCTACCCCCCACCCCACCTCTCAACTCGCCAGATCTGAACCCGATCGAATACATATGGGACGTGACTGGACCTCTCGTCAGAGCTCATCGGCCTCCCTTGCGGGAGGTTTTTGTATGCAGATGTGGTGCAAAATTACCCCAGCGCTTACCAAGGACTCATTGGTTCCATGCCACAACGCGTCGCCGGTGTTATCCGTGCCAAAATTGGATATATCGGCTATTAGGTAGGTAGCCATAGTGTTCTGGCTGATCACTGTAAATGCCTTATGCAATATGAGATAAGATCGCAAATGTTTACTAAATGTTTTGTATGTCATTTTTCTTCTTTTCATTGCATTGTACTACAACAGCTTTAATTTAATTTCATAATCCTTGCCACAAAATGAACCGCTGTTGAATAAGGTCGTCTACATAATGCTTATTCGCGATTCAGTGTTACTTCCATGTCGATATTCATATGCTAGTAGCTACTTCGTACCTTCGCTCACGCATGTGAGTTGTCAGTAATGCAAAGTACTGGCACAGAATCAACAAAGCATTCCACTTCTCACACCCTCTAACCCCCACCCCCACACCAGCTGTGCCGCTTCCCTTCCTGCCCTTAGGTAAGAAACCAACTATACTCAGTTTACCGCCAAATTAACCAACGTCAGTTAAAATTAAACACATCTTGAAATATCATTGTCTCTGAAAGTATTTTCGTTTGTTACTGAGCCTGGAGATTACACTCTTAAGAAGTTCTTAATGTTAGTTGATGTTTTTGGATTCGGCTATTGCTAAATGCGTATTACGCTCATGTTCAGAAAAAAGAGAACACCCTGAACGACTAGAGATAGAACGTTCAGATTCACAGGACATGCGCATGTGTATTAGCATTTGAACGATGTCGGTCTGCAGCTTCAGTGCCAACATCGATGTCCCTTCGCAACACCAGCTGGTAGTATAATGTACCTGCAGCTGTCGTTGTAGCTATAAACTGAAGGTAATGTATCAGTATGACTTGAGCGGACGTGCAGGATGCCACACAGACGTATACGCGAACCGTACAGTCAAATCAGTGAGTTTGAAAGGGGGCGCATTATTGTCATGAGGGAATATGATACCAGAATGAGTTTTTCACTCTGCAGCGGAGTGTGCGTTGATATGAAACTTACTGGACGATTAAAACTGTGTGCCGGACCGAGACTCTAACTAGGGACCTTTGCCTTTCGCGGGCAAGTGCTCTACTTGGAAAGTAGGAGTCGAGGTACGGTCGGAAGTAAAGCTGTGAGGACGGGGCGTGAGTCGTGCTTGGGTAGCTCAGATGGTAGAGCATTTGCCCACGAAAGGCAAAGGTCCCGAGTTCGAGTCTCGGTCCGGCACACAGTTTTAAACCGTCGAGAATATGATACATCCATCCGGGAAATTGCTCCTCATGTGGGACGAAGCGCTCGGCAGCGCAACAGGCGTGTGAAGAACACGGCAAGATGCGTCAGGTCGCACGACCCAGACCACCCCACGACAAGATCGACACCTCATCCGAATGGCACTGCAGGACAGATCTGCGTCCTCCTCGGCTGTGGTGCAACAGTAGAACAGTGTAACACATCGTTCACTATCAGGGATGACAATCCGACACCGTCTATTACGGCACGGGTTATGTGCGCGTCGTCCACTTCTCCGTCTACTTTTGACGATTATGCAGCAATACGCTAGACGGCAATGGCGTATGGAACGACGTCAGTGGGAAGAGGAAGCATCAGGTAGTGTTTTCAGATGACTCCAGCCGCAGACAGGGGGAGCCGCGTAGCAATGACTGCATTCACGCATGGCATACAGCGCCAGCTTAAGGCCTTATGGTATGGGGTGCTTTTGGGTGCAACCACAAGTCACAATTAGCGCGTATTCAGGGCACAGGCACCAGGGTGAATGGCTTCCTCGTAGCCATATCCTTCTGCACAACACCCCAGGCGACATTATTCGGCAATACAACGCACGACCACGTGCCTTCTTGGTGTCACAGGATATCAGCCACTTGGCCTGCCCCCCCCCCCCCCTCCCTCCCTCCCTCTCTCCCAGATCACCTGACTTGCCCCAATCGAAAATGTGTGGGGTATGGTGAAAGGACGGGGCATTACTGTGACCCAATGACAACCACCACACATGAACTTATGAACCAACTGAATGCAGCATGGATGGCTACACCACAGAACGCCATTCGCGCCTCATATGCTTCGATGCTGTCACGCATGCAAAAGTTAACAGGGCCTACGGCGGACCTGTGACTACTAGGCAACAGGACACATACTGAACCGAGGTGACTGAAATGCTAATCCTTTCCGCAGAACATACTGGACCGATGACCGTAGCAGTCTGGGCCCTTTAATCCCCAAACGAGCCAACCAACAAGAACATACTGAGTTCATGTCGCGTGAATACCAGGGTCCGCCACGCGGTCTAGGTCGCCTTGTGACGGTCCGCGCGGCTCTCCCCGTCGCAGTCCTCCTTCCGAGTCCTCCTTCGGGTAACAGGACAGGAGAACGAAGGTTTTACAGTACTCCAACAAGTTGGTAACGAAGTCACACAAATGAGTTAAAAAGTTTCCTTATCTTTGTGCGTAGTTGAATAACGAAATCTGCAACACTGCTTGTAATACAACATGAAAAGGTCCTCAATGGTTAGGTGAAACAATCGTAGGTAAACTTCAGAGAACATGGCAAATGCAATTTACGAGTACAACAACTGTCTGTTCACCTCCAAGAATTCACTAAACGACTTTTCCTATCTGAGTCAGCCCTGTACGATGATCTGCAACCAAGTTGTGAGAGCTACTCTTCTATCTTCCGAGTAGGCTTCTGTCCGTTGTCGTCCGGTCATTGGCGGACTGTACTCGGTCGGCAATTGGCCGAGGCGAAGTCGATATATTCATCCTTAGTGCTGCCCGTGGCGCTGGTGAACGCATGCAACTGGCGAGTCTCTACGGCATTGGCACCATCTCGCATCTTTGCGCCTGTGGTGCTTTCGCCCTGGCTCTCTCTTTTTCGGACGACACAGCACCTTCTGCTTGCAGGAAGCGAATGTGTGTGTGTCGAGTTATCGAGCACGCTGACGGTCCTAGGTGCACACGGTGTCCGTAGGTGGTAGAACCGGAACGTCGATATCTTATACACTTTGGTGCCAGCAAGCACCAGCGGCGGAAAAACCTGTTCGCGCAGCGATTTGTCGTGTTTGCGTGCCGGGCGCCTGTGCATCACGATTTCACCGCTACCACTGCGAGCCCTCTGGTGTGGGAGTCGGAATCCTTCGTGCCAGGAGGTGAGAGGTCGCTTCTGGACCGCCACCAGTCGTGCTGGCACGTAGCACACACACACACACACACACACACACACACACACACACAGCCTGTCTCGGAAGCTCCTTGTCTACGTAGTCCGCTACAGCACTTCGCCTACTGCCTCGCCATTACACTGGTTGTTATATACAGTACTCCATACTGCTTCCATTCTTTTCGCAACGTGTCCCTAACGTGTCCACGTCCTCCTCCGTCTAATCCCAGCAGAATCACTTGATTTTTTTTCCATCGTACATACCACCTTTTCACATTGGCATCATTTTTACGAGCTGCCTTCTTTTCGTCGATCAGAGATTTGTTTGCTGCTTCTGATTCTGATGGTTGCTATCTTACTAGCTTAGAGTGAGGCAACTAGTCCAGATGTCAGCATGATAGCATGGTTTCACTGACGCTGCCTGTTAACCAAATTAAATGCTTATCCTTCACTGAGGCCAGGGTCAGCTTCGTGGTCGCTAAGTCTTGAGGCAGCGTAAGTAACTCACGGCGAGCAAATTACACAGGCTACATTCACCCAGTTCGTTGCATTCGACGTACATGTGACGTAAAAATAAAGGTTTTACTCGCTCCTCAGCGCTGTACGCTAATTGAAGGCTCTCACACTACTGTCCGCAGCTCGTGGTCTAGTGGCTAGCGTTGCTTTCTTTGGATCACGGAGTGCCACGTTCGATTCCCGGGCGAGGTGGGGATTTTCTCTGCCCGAGGTCTGGGTGTTTGTGTTGTAGTCATCATTTCATCATTATCATTATCATTCTTAACAGTGGATTGATTGGACTGTGTCAAAAGTGGACTGTGTAAACATTGGGACTTCGTACGGGCACCGATGGCCGCGCAGTTGAGCGCCCCACAAACCAAACATCATCATCCATTATTGTGTACAGAGGAATTTTTGATAATTTAACTTTTGGATAAATATAGTTGCTTATAAAACAAATATTAAAAATCTTAACGGTAAACATTTTTCAAATCAAAGAATAATTCTTTTTGGACATTTTTAGTGTCATCTGAACTTTTACCTGAAATAAGTTAAGGAAATTTTTACTGTCTAAATGTACACATTGTTCTTTTTTAGCTCTTCTTACTCCTCTTAATTACTTGTAAAGTACAATTACATGCATTTTTATTTTGTAACATGATCATCATGTAAATTAAAAAAATGGTACCGTAAGATGTACACGAAATTATATTGTTAAATTGTAATTTAGTGATAATTCCTTTACGGCTTTCTTTTGATATGATCAGTCCTAAAATAAACGGTTTGACACTAAGCACTATTTGCCAGATTGGTCCTACGTTAACCTATGAAGTAATTGCTTTTTCTTTTACCAGTTTCGGTTTTAATTTTTTAATTAGTCTCTCGTTGAATAGTTCGGCACCAATGAAACCAACGTAATTTGGGTTTTGTATCTTCAAGCATGAAGTTTTGACATGCTCAACGTCAAGCATTTAAGAGACTGACACACACACACACACACACACACATATATATATATATATATATATATATATATATATATATATATATATATATATATATATATAATCAGGGCTGGTCATTACGGATCGAAATAAATTACCAAAAAAGAAAGTGGTGCATAACGAGGAATACTGCGCTGTCACTATGTCTCATCTCATGAAAACCTACTTCGTTCCTTAAAGCAGAATTAAACAGTTCGAAACCCTGAGGTAAAAACATTAAAAAACGTGATCTTAACACAAACTTCGTCTGCGTTGTGTGTTTTATACGCTATGCAAAATCATAGTTGCTTGAGAAGAAAGCCTTTCTCCAGACGCTTTTTCCCTTGCTCAATTTGTGAAAACTTGCTGTTAGTTCGGCAGTCGGCGACTGGCGCCAGAAATGCTGTAACGCGCTGTTGGATCATAACGGAGCCAACCGTCCCCTTCCCCATTCTCTTCCATTCGATCCTTCCACTGACCGTCAAATCTTCCTGTAAATCTTATTTTTCTGTAATCTGAATTTCGTGCAGTGTCATTTCTATTTGGAACTGCCTCTCACATGAGATCTTCCTCGTATGTCACTGGGTGCAGCAGAGCTTGAATGCCGCGCGCAGCTGGTGAGAGTCTTTGAGCAGTCAAGAAAGAAGTTATTGTTAGACCAGGGTGTAGTCGTCACCCATTTAGGCGAGCAACACAAGAGGACACACGTCACAGGAATTGGCCCTCTCTCGCGGTGAAGGGACCCTCTGTTACGGTCGCACAGCTGGTCCAACGCAGAGCGCAGGCGTTTTCTGTGGGGGCAGCCTCTTGGCCACCAGATCCGATTCGGCCGCCAAGCCAGCAGCGTTGGACGACTCCACGCAGTTTGTGCGAACATCGGCTTGAGCGTTGTGTTCCTGCGAGCGCACAGCACGCCCTCAGGACTCTGAGACTGGCCGCGTCCACGATTTCTTTCCTGTTTTGTCCCACTGACATTCGGTGCACATCTGGACAATTTAAATTGGAGGTGGTTTGTAGCATCAGACACAGTGTTTGAATAACTGGTTTTCCATGAATGGGTGGATGAGGTTGACATCAATAAATACGCCATAGGTGTGGGATGATGTCAGTAACAATGATTCAACAGTAAAACTGCGATGTTACACCTAGCCCCAAATGTGCCTTAAATTAATCCATTTCGTTACGTGATTCATTGTAGCGTTTGTGTTGTATGCTTTTAGGATTTTTTTTTAACTTTCCGTTATTTTCGATAAGGATAGCAACTGAAGTATTGAATTAAAATTTGTGCCAATGCTGGGACTTGAACCCATGTCGTCTTTTTGCAAAAGCAGACGTGTTATCCACTACATCAGCCTGGCATGTGGTGAGAGAGCTGCACAGATTACCTTAATCCAGGGCCCTCCCTAAAACAAACTTAAATTCATGCCTTAGCCCATCTCGATTTTCCCAGATTTGCTGAGTTATTATTATTCATTATTATTGATCGAAGATGAAGTTGAGACTCAATATGTCTCCAGGAAAATGTGGTCCTGGTATTTGCCCACTTGAGCTCATTCCGGAGGAGGAGGAGGGGGGGGGGGGGACATAAACCTAAGTACGGTGTGGGAGAACTTTTGGCATTCAAAAACGTCGCGTCCTGGTACTTGTTTGTCGCTAGATGTTGCACATCTTGACCTTGTATCGTTCATTAATTCTATTTTAGCATCTTTTTTCGCAGTTCCGTACATCTTCTTCCTGTTTTCATGCTCGATCTGTATTCAGTTTTTGAGGCGCTACCTCCTGGGACACTTTACAACTACACCTGAGGGGGTGGGTTGGGGAGGGGCTGAGACTGGAAGTTACCCTTGTTAATATGATTCATCTTGTTGCATCAGAGTACAGTAAAATTATTAAAAAAATTTAAAACAGCTGGTAGATCCTCTGAAGACGGGCAGCGCCCGAAAAGCGTAATGGAAAAATGAAAATCTTTTAGTAACACTGAGTGACCATTATTCTGCGAGCTAGCACCTGTTTTAAATTGTTTTAGTAATGTTACCGAAATTGGTAGCACGCCTCTATAATGATTTTCGGTTACATAAAAAAAGGTTATAGTTAATTCATGCAGTGCAACAACACTCGAGTTACCAGAGCTCTATAAAATAATAAAAAGTGTAGTACTAAATTAAAAGGCAAAATGGCAAAGGAACAAGAGCCCACAAGCACCGGAGCAATTAACTAATTTATTATGTCACGACAGTTATAAATTTTTACTTATTGGGAGCTGTCAGATTAAACCTTCTTATTTCCTAAAAACTATTTACAGTTTTAAAATATCGATTCTCTATCTTGACATTTGAGCCTCTTTACAGCCCAAGTGCTGTAATCCACTTTCACTTATTTTTTAGATACAGTCAGGATCTTGCTGAGCAAGTGGTATTCTGTTAATAGAGCAAATGGTGTAATTCGTGACTCGCAAAGCAGTCGCATAGATAGCAGCACAGATTTCTGCTATAAACACTCTGGTGACAGCTAAACCATTAATTATCTCGGAAGGAAAATAATGTTACACCAGTTCTGCTCTAAAAGGATCATATGTTGACCGGTTCTATACAGTATCTGCCGTGAGTAATGAATCAAAAATTTAAAGGAAGGTGATAACAGAACATGTACTAACCTGTTACAGCAACTAATTGTGTCATTATACATCTATTATAATCCAGTGCAATTGTTTTCAAACGGAAGGCGCAGATACTCTTTTATCAACAGTTATTTCAAAGCCTGATATGTACAAAGCAAAGCAAAGCCCTGATTTCTGGCCCAAACGGGCGAATCCCGACCGTCCGACCTCCGTGTCGTCCTCTGCCAATGGCATCATTTGGCATGTGGAGGGCCATGGGGTAGATTCACCGCTTTCCCGGCCGTTTTCGGCTTTCTTTGAATTCTGAGTGGCTACTTCTCACTCAGTCAGGTCCTCAGTTGTCATCACGAGGCTGGATGCACTGCGTTCCAGCCTTCTCACCAAGAAAAAATCCTTGGCAGTATCCAGAATCGAACACAGGTCCTCCACATAGCAGCCAAAAACACCGACCATTGTGCTGTGGATGGGGACGATATGTGAAAACGAATCCCATATAAACCTACGTTCTTGTGACTATAACGGACAACTCGGAAGAGACTATTATGAGACATTTATGAGAACTACATTCAACGAAGAACATCAGCTGTCGGTGGAAAAAAAAAGAGGTCATCTGCATAGACGGTCTCACCAACCACGAGATGTATAAGGGGCAGTCACATGAAAACGTGACAGGAAAAAAAAGCAAGGGAATTGGTCAAAAGTAATAGCCATTTTTGTTAATACACTTATTCCACTGTGAGACAAGACGGTCAGAGCTTTCATGAAAAAATGTTTGCGGAGCCATGGTTGTACCCAGGCAAGTACCTCTTGGCTCATAGCAAATCGACGGCCACGAATGTGTCTCTCCAGGGCCTTAGAAATATGGAAATCACATATGGGAGACTGGATGTGTAAGGGCTCCCCACCGAAACTTCTGCAGAGAAGTCGAAGGCTCGGCTGTTTCGGGAAAGTCGTGGTAACCTTTTTCTTTGGTTGCAAGAGCCTTGTGCTTATTTACTTTCAGGAAAACGGCACCACGTTTAACGCACAGTGGTACGTGGATCTGTGGCAAAAATATAAGCGCGCCATCAAGTGCAAACGCCCAGGAAAGTTGACGGAAGTCATTTTTATGTTGCAACATAATGCCTGCCCACCTGTTAACGAAATTGTTTCGACTATGCTGCAGACGTTTCGCTGGGAAGCCCTTACACATTCTGCATACAGTCGCGATCTCTCCCTATGTGACTCCATATTTTTGGAGCCCTGAAGAAAGACATTTGTGGGCGTCGATTTGCATTGGGCGAAGATGGGTACTTCTGTGTAGAGCCTTTCTTCAAACCGCAAACATTTTTCCGAGAAGGCGTTGACCGTCTTGTCCCACACTGGGGTAAACGTATTAATAATTATGGTTCTTACTTTTGAAATAATTCACAGTTTACTTGCATTTTTCTGTATGCCCCTTATAAATTTTGGCGAAAATGTACTGCCCCAGTGACGCAATTCCAGGCAAACAGTTGCGAAGGCTTTGTTGTATTTGTAATTTTAAATGTGTCTATCGGCAGTACTTGAAATTTCACCTTCTGCGGTACTGTCTAACGACTGTATGATGGTGAGCTCTTTGTCACGGAACGGATGTAGTAGCCGATAGCACGAGATCTCTTGTCATAGGCTTGCGTCTGCAGACTATGTTGCGGCTGGCTGCCTTCACTACTTGCCAATCAATCGAATATTATGCGGATGTGTAGGAGAAACAAACCCGTAATGTTCAGATAAAGCATTAGTAGTGTTCTGCTTGACACAGTCAAGCTGTTTAAATATTTGGGCATAACGTTGTAAAGCGATATGAAATGGAACGACAAGGTTATGCGTATTCTTGTTGTACACGAAGTGCCACTGGGCTCTGCCCATCTGACTTCGGAATACGCGAGGGGTTATATGAAATGAGGGATTCGGGTTGTGTGTGTGTGTTTTCTGTGTGTAAGTTTGTGCGCGTTGTTTTATGTATGTGTTATAGGTCTCTAAAGATGCGTGTAAGGGTTAATTTCGGGCGTTTATGAGAAGCTTCTGATGGTTCGGTTCTTAAATTTTGTACGAGAAATTGGGGCGAAGTTTGTGTTGTTGCATAAGATTTTGTGGATTTTTCCTGAATGATTGTGTAGATGGTGGGTTGGCCTAGGAGGTCCCTAATGTGTGTGTTAGGGACTTATCTGCCAGCGCCAGACATGACGTGGAATACTTCGTTTTGGAGGCGTTGCAGCCGGCGCCATAGACCACACCTTCGAGCCCTATAGGATGACCGGAAGTATGAGCTGGTGCCAGAGGAGGAGTTCGCATTCGATGGTGATACCATCACCTTTCAGGAGCGGATATAGCGTACAGAATAGGGTGCAAACCCTATTTGCAGCAGTAGATAGGTGCCTATTCCATGTTAAGCGGCGATCTATTTCGACCCCTAGGTAAATGATTTGAGTTTCGCCAGGTTAGCTCTCGGCCGTCAATTGTGAGTTGGCGGTGCGGGAGATTGATCGTAGGGGCGGAATAGATCGCTTGGCACTTAGCAGGATTGATTTTGATCTTCTAGCGGTTGCACCACTGGGTAATTTTGTCAAGATGTTGCTGGAGGTGGCGCTGTATGAGGAGGAGGCTGCGACTGCTTCTGTATGTTGCGGTATCGTCCTCTTACAGAGCAGTTTCTCCACCCAAATGCCTAGGGATGTCATTCGTGTTTATGGTATAGAGGACAGGACAGAAAACCGAGCCCTGTGGGACTCCTGCCTCAATCTGTCGTGTCTGGCTGGACTTGTCTCCGCTCCTTACGAGGAACTGACGTCCTGTAAGAAAGGAGTCTATGATCCAGGTTATATGAGCTGGGCACCCTATTTGATCAAGTTTGTAGATTAAGCCATCGTGCCAGACACGGTCAAATCCTTTCTCTATGTCTAGGAACACGACTCCTGTTGCCTCTCTCGTTGCCATGGCCAGACAAATGTGTTCTACAAGGTGAAGGGGTTGTTGGATAGTGGAGTGCTCAGCGTGAAAACCAAACTGTTCAGGCATAAGGATTTTGATATGGGACGAGGATTGTGGTAGGGAAAGCGAATAGTGGCCTTGTCTTTTTGAGGGGATTCTCTAAGTGTAGTTCATCTGTAAAGGGGACCAAGTGTAGGACGCTACTACGACGAGTTCTAAAGTGCTGCTCGAGTGTTTGGGATCCGTACGATGTCGGAGTAAAGGAAAACATCAAAGCAGTTCAGACATGGTCTGCTAGATTTGTCACTGGTAGGTTCCAACAACACGCAAGTGCTACAGTTATGCTTTGGGAACTCAAATTGGAATCCCTGAAGGGAAGGCGACATTCTTTTCTAGGAGCACTATCGAGAAAATTCAGAGAACCGGCATTTGAAGCTGACCGCAGAACGATCCTACTTCCTGGAGCGTACGAGGTCTCTTCAAAAAATTCCGGAACATTCGTAATTTCGCGCCAATGGTGTGTTGGAGCGAAATGCAGTTTGCATCCGTGCACACGCCTGTGTTTCATGAGTAACTGCTGGAAGTTTCATTAGTAAACGTCTGTTAGTTATTGCTCAGTGCTGTATTCATTAGAATGTTGTGTCGCACAGTTTGCGACTTTCGCGATGGCATTGTTACGAGGAGCAATGCGTCTGCATTAAGTTTTGTGTGAAATTGTAAGACAACCTTTATAGGGAAACACCAAATGATGCATGAAGCCTTATTTCCAAAGCTGAAAGCCCCGTCGAAAGGACGACGATTTGCGACGACAGACGAGATACGATGGTCACTCTAAAAGAAATCCACACAATTTTTTTTTAAATCCATCTTTTATTCTACATGTCTGAAAGTTTTACAGTGAGTAGATACATCCTTTAGGAACAATATTTTCATTTCTCCACATAATTTCCATCCCTGTCAACTGCCTTGCGCCATCTTGGAACCAGCGCCTGTATACCTGCACGGTAACATTCTGGACCAACCTGTTGGAGCCACTGTTTGGCAGCGTGGACAAGGGAGTCATCATCTTCAAACCTTGTTCCACGAAGAGAGTCTTTCAGTTTCCAAAGAGACGATACTCATATGGAGCCAGGTCAGGACTGTAAGGCGGGTGATTCAGTGTTGTCCATCCGAGTTTTGTGATCGCTACCATGGTTTTTTGACTGACATGTGGCCGTCCACTGTCGTGCAACAGCAAAACATCCTGCTTTTGCCGATGTGTTGGAATACTATTCAGTCGAGCTTGAAGTTTCTTCATTGTCGGCACATATGCATCAGAATCTATGGTGGTTCCACTTGGCATGATGTCCACAAGCTAGAGTCCTTCAGAATCGAAAAACACTGTAACCATAACTTTTCCAGCAGAATTTGTTGTTTTGATTTTTTTTTGTCCTTGGTTGAATTTTCATGATACCACTTCATTGATTGCCTCTTCGTCACTGGTGAAAAATGATGGAGGCATGTTTCGTCACCTGTCTCAATTCTTCCAAGAAGTTCATCTCCACCATTCTGGTAATGTTCCAAAAGTTCGCTGCATACTGTTTTTCTTGTTTCTTTGTGAGCCACTGTCATCATACTGGGAACCCACCTGGCACAAACCTTTTTTTAACGCCAACACTTCCAGTATTCTTCAAACACTTCCTTCCCCTATCCCAACGTAGCGTGACAATTCGTTCACTGTTATGCGTCTGTCAGCAGTCACCAATTCGTTAACTCTCTGCACATTGTCTGGAGTGTGTGCAGTACGAGGCCTGCCGCTGCGAGAAGAATCCACTAGATTGCCGTGCCCGCTTTTGTCACATAACCAGCTTGCCCGCCTGTACTGCGGTCGACAGCAGCATCTCCATATAACTTTTTCAGCCTCTTGTGGATGTTTCCCACTGTCTTTGTTTTCACAGCACAGAAATTCTGTCACAACTTGTTGCTTCTGACAAACATCAAGTGTAGCAGCCATCTTGAAGACATGCTGTGACGGCGCCACTGACGAGAACAGGTTGAACTAAGTTTGAAAACAAGCGGGAAGGACGTATCTACACACTGTAAAACTTTCACACATGCACAATGAAAACTATATTTTTAGAAAAATAGTGTCCTTTTCTTTTGGAGTGTCCCTCGCAAAAGAAAATTCGGAGACGGGGCGTCTGGCGATCCAGCAAGAGGCATACGACTGCTTCCGTAGTGGAAACGGCGTTGGGAGCGGTGTAACAATTGTGGAGAAGAGTGTTTCGAAGGAGTCCATGCACAGTAAGTAAAAGGTTCAAATGGTTCTGACCACTATAGGACGTAACTTCTGAGGTTATCAGTCCTCTAGAACTTAGAGCTACTTAAACCTAACTAACCTAAGGACATCACACACATCCACGCCCGAGGCAGGATTCGAACCTGCGACCGTAGCAGTCGCGCATTTCCAGACTGTAGCGCCTAGAACCGCTCGGCCACCTCGGGCGGTCAGTAAAAGGTAAGCGTAGAAAAATTTTGTGGGCAAAGTTCTGGAATTTTTTGAACTGACCTCGTACACTGCGCGTAAGGTCCACGAAGATACGAGAAATTAGGGCTCACACTGAGGCATGTAGACTGTCTCTTTTCCCTCATTCTTGTTGCGAATGGATAGGGAAAGTAAATGGCTAGAAGTGGTACGGGGCACCCTCCGCCCCGCAACGTGCTACGGTGGCTTGCGGACTATCTACGTAGATGTAGATGTAGATTACTCCCTGGCAGACCAGAGGCAGAGCGCAGAAGTAGCGCAGCTCGCGCTGTGTCCCGACTCACCCCCGCACCGTGGGAGGGGCACTAAACGCGGAAGCTCCCCTCCCCCGTCCCCCTATAATTAGCAATTAGTGTATGGGCGGCGGTCGGAGGTCGGGCTAAGCCAGCGACCGGCCTAATTAATCGCGCGCCGACGCTAGCGCCGGCGCCGTCACGGCCGACAATTTAATCACGGCCGCTCGACACTGTGGGACCCTCTGCCTGCTCCTCCCCCCCCCCCCCCCGCCCCACCCGCACCCGCTTTTCCCTCCACTCCCCTCCGCTGCCCTGTTTGCTTGTTCGATTTTGCAATTAGCATCCGGCACGCCACTCGGACGGACAGCCCCTCTTCCCGTCTTGCGGGGATGCCGCGCTGTCACCGCGTGTCCGGCCAGTGTGCCGGACAAGTGTGCTCTAGCTGGAGTCTCCGTGTCGTCCTTAGTAGCGTGACTGCCGTTCGCTGCAGAGACCTCAATGCATTTGTGATGTTCACTGCAGACAGAGTATCCCTCCAGTTGTCAGACGTGTGACAACACACCTGGAAAGACGATCTCGATTTCCATCCGATGACCACATGTGCCACCTGGAGGATAGTGGATGTATTGATAATGGTTCCGACGTTCTCCGCCAACAGATTGCGTAGTGGCATACCTACCAGAGCGGCATCTGTGTCTGCCCTTACTTACAAGGGAACCTCCTCATCGCACCCCCCTCAGATTTAGTTATAATTTGGCACAGTGCATAGGCCTTGAAAAACTGAACACAGATTCATCGCGAAAACAGGAAGAAGTTGTGTGGAACTATGAAAAAAATAAGCAAAATATACAAACTGAGTAGTCCATGCGTAAGGTAGGCAACATCAAGGGCAACGTGAGCTCAGGAGCGCCGTGGTCCCGTGGTTAGCGTGAGCAGCTGCGGAATTAGAGGTCCCTGGTTCAAATGAATTTTCGACCGAGTCGGGGATTTTCTCTGCCAGGGGACTGGGTGTTTGTGTTGTCCTCATCATTTCGTCACCATTCGGGAAAGTAGCTAGACTGGAGAGTGAAAAGATTGGGAATTTGTACGGGCGCTGATAACCAAGTAGTTCAGCGTCCCACAGACCAAGTATCATCATGACACAAATCCGTTCTTAAACAGTCTATGTGCGAGCTAGATGTAGCCGGTAACTGCCGCTGGAGCGCGCTGCGATCGAGTGCACCACCTTCAGAAGGGCTGTGCCCATTCAAAGGAACCATCCCGGAATGTGCTTGAAGCGATTTAGCGAAACAACGGAAAACCTACACTACTGACCATTAAAATTTCTACGCCAAGAAGAAATGCAGATGATAAACGCGTATTCATTGGACACATATATTATACTAGATCTGACATGTGATTACATTTTCACGCAATTTGGGTGCATAGATCCTGAGAAATCAGTACCCAGAACAACCACCTCTGGCCGTAATAACGGCCTTGATACGCCTGGGCATTGAGTCAAATAGAGCTCGGATGGCCTGTACAGGTACAGATTCCCATGCAGCTTAAACACGATACATCAGTTCATCAAAAGTAGTGACTGGCGTATAGTGACGAGCCAGTTGCTCGGCCACCATTGACCAGACGTTTTCAATTGGTGAGAGATCTGGAGAATGTGCTGGCCAGGGCAGCAGTCGAACATTCTCTGTATCCAGAAAGGCCCGCACAGGACCTGCAATTTGCGGTCGTGCATTATCCTCATGAAATGTAGGGTTTCGCAGGGATCGAATGAAGGGTAGAGCCACGGCTCATAACACATGTGAAATGTAACGTCCACTGTTCAAAGTGCCGTCAATGGGAACAAGAGATGACTGAGACGTGTAACCAATGGCACCCCATACCACTAAGCCGGGTGATACGCCAGTACGGCGATGACGAAGACACGCTTCCAATGTGCGTTCACCGCCATGTCGCCAAACACGGATGCGACCATTATGATGCTGCAAACGAACTGTTCGTGCAGATGGTTGTTGTCTTGCAAACATCACCATCTGTTGACTCAGGGATCGAGACTTGTACGCACGACGCTTTACAGCCATGCGGATAAGATGCCTGTCATCTCGACGCCGTTGGGATCCTGCTCGGCGTTCCTCCTGAACCCATCGATTCCATATTCTGCTAACAGTCATTGGATCTCGACCAACGCGGGCAGCAATGTCGCGATACGATAAACCGCAATCGCGATAGGCTACAATTCGCCCTTTATCAAAGTCGGAAACGTGATGGTACGCATTTCTCCTCCTTTCACGTGCCATCACAACAACGTTTCACCAGGCAACGCCGGTCAACTGCTGTTTGTGTATGAGAAATCGGTTGGAAACTTCAGCACGTTGTAGGTGTCGCCACCGGCGCCAACCTTGTGTGAATGCTGTGAAAAGCTAATAATTTGCATCACAGCATCTTTTTCCTGTCGGTTAAATTTCGCGTCTGTCATCTTCGTGGTGTAGCAATTTTAATGGCCAGCAGTGTAAATTCGTATGGCCGGACGCAGGTTTGAACCGTCGTCCTCCTGAATGCGAGTCCAGTGTGCTAACCACCTGCCACCTCGCTCGCTATGCACAAGTCACATCGTTTGTGAACGGTCAGCATCAGGTAGAACTCGGCACGCTCAACGGTGACTTTCGACAGCACGGTCCTTCCGCCGGCGGCTTAAGCTACAGGTAGCAGCAGGTGGAGCGCCCGCATCCGGCCCGTGCGTGCTGTGCTGTGTTGTGTTTTGGTGCTGTGTGCTGTTGATAAGCAGGCGCCGAGCCGCGGCCACCGGTGTTTCAGCTTTTATGCCGGTGTCTCGCTCGGTGCGCATGCGCACGCAGTGGAAATCCTCCCGCGCCACAATGCGACCTGCGCAGCGGCGCGTCTTATTTATGTATCGGCGCGTCGCGCTCCCTAGAGGCCAGGTAGCGACGCCTGAATAAATCACCACCACCACCATCACTACCACCACCACCACTACCCGGCACTCGAGCACGCACCGCCGGACGGCCGCCGCCCCGTCCTCTGCTCTACTGTACCATAGACTGTGACTGTACACACCGCCGGCGAGACCGAGACACGTCACTGTGCAGCCGAGGCCGTGTAGCCTGGCACCTCGCTCGTCCGATTGTACTGATGGTGCGTGAACCACGTCCAGTT
This sequence comes from Schistocerca gregaria, assembly GCF_023897955.1. Classification (NCBI taxonomy): domain Eukaryota; kingdom Metazoa; phylum Arthropoda; class Insecta; order Orthoptera; family Acrididae; genus Schistocerca; species Schistocerca gregaria. The sequence continues at coordinate 119,389,023 of NC_064925.1, forward strand.
AGGGAGGATGATGCAAAAACACGTGTCTAACGGCGCGTACACACTAGGCCGGAAAATGTTTGAGGCTGGATTCGGCCGAACGTTGGTCGCCTATGCACTGGAGTTCGGCTTCTCATCCAAACCAAACGAAGGGCTTGGAGCCAGGGAATTCGGAATGTCCAATTGCAGATTGCTCTGATAACTTGCCGACGTTGTTCCTGTTTTCGTAACATTTTAATTGCAATTTCACCGGCCGATGCTATGAGCGAAGAAGTGGATTTAGCAGTCGTCGCGTGTGCAGCATTTGTTTTGCTGCGAGAAGGTAATAATTAGAAAAAGAAGAAGAAGAAGAAGAAGAAGAAACGGCGCTGGTGGACGTCCTTTCTTTTAAATACACTACTGGCCATTAAAATTGCTACTCCACGAAGATGACGTGCTACAGACGCGAAATTTAATCGACAGGAAGAAGGTGCTGTGATATGCAAATGATTAGCTTTTCAGAGCATTCACACAAGGTTGGCGCCGCTGGCGACACCTAAAACGTGCTGACATGAAAAAAGTTTTCAACCAATTTCTCGTACACAAACAGCAGTTGACCGGCGTTGCCTGGTGAAATGTTGTTGTGATGCCTCGTGTAAGGAGGAGAAATGCGTACCATTACGTTTCCGACTTTGATGAAGATCGGGTTGTAGCCTATCCCGAGTGCGATTTATCGCATCGAGACAATGCTGCTCGAGCTGGTCGAGATCCAATGACCGTTAGCAGAAAATGGAATCTATGGGTTCAGGAGGGTAATACGGAACGCCGTGCTGGATCCCAACGGCCTCGTATCACTAGCAGTCGAGATGACAGGCATCTTATCCGCATTGCTGTAACGGATCGTGCAGCCACGTCTCGATCCCTGAGTCAACACATGGGGACGTTTGCCAGACAACAACCATCTTCACGAACAGTTCGACTATGTTTGGAGCAGCTTGGACTATCAGCTCGGAAACCATGGCTGCGGTTACCCTTGACGCTGCCTTACAGACAGGAGCGCCTGCGATGGTAAACTCAACGACGAACCTGGGTGCACGAATGGCAAAACGTGATTTTTTCGGATGAATCCAGGTTCTGTTTACAGCATCACGATGGTCACATTCGTGTTTGGCGACATCTTGGTGAACGCATACTGGAAGCGTGTGTATTGGTCATCGCCATACTGGCGTATTACCCGGCGTGATGGTATGGGGTGCCATTGGTTACACGTCTCGGTCATCTCTTGTTCGCATTGACGGCACTTTGAACAGAGGACGTTACATTTCAGATGTGTTACGACCCGTGGCTCCGCCCTTCATTCGAACCCTGCGAAACCCTACATTTCAGCAGGAGAATGCACGACCGCATGTTGCAGGTCATGTACGGGCCTTTCTGGATACAGAGAATGTTCGACTGGTTCCCTGGCCAGCACATTCTCCAGACCTCTCACCAATTGAAAACGTCTGGTCAATGGTGGCCGAGCAACTGGCTCGTCAGTAGTCGCCAGTCACTACTCTTGATGAACTGTGGTGTCGTGTTGAAGCTGCATGGGCAGCTGTACCTGCACAGGCCATCCAAGTTCTGATTGACTCTATGCCCAGGCGTATCAAGGCCGTTATTACGGCCAGAGGTGGTTGTTCAGGGTACTGATTTCTCAGGATCTATGCACCCAAATTGCGTGAAAATGTAATCACATGTCAGTTCTAGTATAATATATTTGTCTAATGAATACCCGTTTATCACCTGCATTTCCTCTTGGTGTAGCAATTTTGATGGCCAGCAGTGTAGTAGGGAGCAGTGTGGTAGGACAAAATATCTGATCTTAAAGTTGCTTTGTAGAATGGGATATTGCATAATTTTTTCCCTAATGGAAGCTATAGACTTTGAATTGTTGCTGAATTGTGTAGGCTCTAAAAATTGCAGAGATGACACCTCTTTTACGCGGGCTGTACCTGCAGCGGGAAGGTAATAGTCACTCTCAGTTTTGGTTGTTTCTCTTTGTAGTTCACGGGAAAATGAGGTCAATGAAGACATCATTTCCTGTTTCATACTGTGCGTATAATTTTATATTATGTAAGTTATTTTTCTCCAATCGTCTAGTCTTTTCAGTTTGTTTTTGTAGTCGGAGTTCTTAGGGGCCGGTAAACATAGCCCTTCACGATAAAGTTCTATCAGCTTTAATGCACTCTCCATATTCGATTCCATACTCCAGTATTTTTAAACATAATAAATACACATCCATAGCGAGAGCAGACACTGCCTACAGGCCACAAGTCACACTCAGTATGTTTTATTTAATTTAAGAACATACTAGTGCACTTTAAACTGTAGGTTGCAGATTTGCAGATTTGTTGTAGTAGTAGTTGATGTTGTTACTGTGGTCTTGGGTCCAGAGATTGATCTGGCGCAGTCCTCCACGCTACTCTATCCTAAGCAAGCCTCTTCATCAGCCACTACTGTAATCTACATCCATTTAAACATGATTATTGTATCTAAGCGCTGGTCACTTTCAGTAGTTTTTACCATCGTCGCTTTCTCCATTACCAAACTGACTATTTCTTGATATCCCAGGACGTGTCTTATCTAGCTATGTCTTCTTCTAATCAAATTGTGACATAAATCTCTTTTTCCCCTCCATTTGATTCGTTAGCTCCTCATTAGTTATTCGAGCTGCCCCTGTAATCCTCAGCTTAGCTCTGTAACACCACATTTCAAAAGCATGTATTCTCTTGGCCTCTGAACTGCATATCGTCCACTGCACTGGCTGCACTGCAGATAAATACTTTCGCAAAAGACTTCCTGACACTTAAATCTGTATTCGATTTAGGACATTTTCAGATACTCTGGGCGACACTTGGTGAACAAAAGTTCGTGCTTCGTCAGAAATAAACAAAACTTTATTATAAGACAGACAGCGATCTCCTTAAACAGAATGTCGTTTTTTTTACCAAAAAAGTTATGGTATTTGCATTTGCTTCCAAATTTTGGATGCGGCCGCAGCACAAGGCAGTTGAAGGAACGGGAAAAGACAGTGACTGCCATTGAGCTGTTACAGTGCGCTCTGGTGTGTTTATTACAAAAAGGCCAGGAGACAAAATTTGGATGACTTGAAAGGTGGAAGGATCATAGGGGAACTGGAAGTAGCGTGACTAGTGTTGTCCAGGAGTTTTGTATTGTTCACAGAATTGTTTCCCGTGCGTAGGGAGTGTTCCGAACAACAGGTACTGATGCCCGATTGAGAGTAGGTGGGGCTAGCACTCTCAACTGCAGCGGCGCAAGGCTTCTACATTGTCTAGCAAGCAATGAGGGCCCCATGTCAAATAGCTGATGGAATAGCAACCAGATTTAACAAGACTAGAAAGCACGCTATCTCAAGCTCCACCGTGGCATTTTGGGGATGGTCACTTTTGCCGACGACCAGTATTTCGTGATCCATTGATACCTGCATGTCAGCGGGATCGTTCCCGATGGTGTCAACAGCACAGGGACGGGCACAATGAGGAGTGGGGTAGCGTGCTCTCCACGGATGAGAACGGATTCAGTCTGAGTAGTGATTCTGGACGTATCCTCATATAGCGAGAGGTGGGAACACGAACGCACCTAGGAACATTGTCGAACATGATCGTTTTGGCGGTCCAGGTGTTACAGTACGGAAGCATAACGTTGCGTGGGCGTACTAATCTTCAAATCTTTGAACACGGTCAACGTTATTGGGACGCTGTACTCCTTCTCCACGATAATCTTTTCAGGGATGCAGTCGGTCCTGACTTCATTCTTATGGATGACCATGCGCGACCGCATCGAACTACTCAGAAGGGGCTGCTCTTGGGACGAGATCCATTCGGTGAATGAAGTGGCCTGACCGTTTCCCCGACTTAAGTCTCGCCGAGCTGTGTGGGATGCGGTGGGGCGATGTTGACTAATGCTCATACATTAAGTATAATGCTCATACATGGTGAAACAACGCTCTGGGGGCGGTTTTCGGGTTTAAATCACCTTAAGGTATGACCACGCGGTGCATTCGACGTGCGGTCGACACATGGTGGCGCTGGCAGCAGTCCACATACACAGAGGTGTGTTGGTGCATGTTGGAGTACGGTGCAGCGAGTATGTTTGCAGACGTTTTCAGACGTGCTAATCGTGACTGTGTGTTGAAAATGGCTCAAAGAACACATATTGATGACTTTATGAGGGGTGGAATACTAGGGCGGCTGGAGGCTGGTCAAACACAGCAGGTCGTAGCACGGGCCCTCCATGTGACACAAAGTGTGATTTCAAGATAGTGTACAACACCACACGACGACAAGAAGACCGATATCTCACCATCATTGCCCGCAGACGGACACGGAGTACTGCAGGTAGCCTTGCTCGGGACCTTACCTTAGCCACTGGAACAGTTGTCTAGAGACACACATTCTACAGACAACTGAACAGACATGGTTTATTCCCCGGGAGACCTGCAAGGTGCATTCCACTAAGCCCTGGTCATTGGAACAGTGGTCCCAGGTTATGTTCACAGACGAGTCCAGGTATAGTCTGAACATTGATTCTCGCCAGGTTTTCATCTGACGTGAACCTTAATGTCCTTTGAAACGGACCTGTATGAAGGTCGTGGTTTGATGGTGTGGGGTGGGATTATGATTGGTGCACGTACACCCCTGCATGTCTTTGACAGAGGAACTGTAACAGGTCAGGTGTATCGGGACGTCATTTTGCTCCAGTATGTCCGCCATTTCAGGGGTGCAGTGGGTCCCACCTTCCCCCTGATGGATGATAACGCACAGCCCCACCGAGCTGCCATCGTGGAGGAGTACCTTGAAACGAAAGATATCAGGCGAATGGAATGGCTTGCCTGTTCTCCAGACCTAAATCCCATCTAGAACGTCTGGGATGCTCTCGGTCGACGTATCGCTGCACGTCTTCAAACCCCTACGACAGTTCAGGAGCTCTGACCGGCACTGGCGCAAGAATTGCAGGCTGTACCCCAGCAGTTGCTCAACCCCCTTGATCCAGGGTATGCCAACCCGTTATGCGGCCTGTGTACGTGTGCATGGTGATCATATCCAATATTGATGTCGGGTTACATGAGCAGGAAATAGTGGCGTTTTGTAGCACATGTGTATCGCAACGGTTTTATCGACTTATCACTAATACCGTGGACTTACAGATCTGTGCCGCATGTGTCCCTTATGTGCCTATGCTATCAGCGCCAGTTTTGTGTAGTGCCACGTTGTGTAGCACCAGATTCTGCAATTATCCTTAATTTATGAGCATCCCCGTGCACTGGCGACCATACAGCAGTTGTCAGCTGCAGTGGTGAAGAAATGGAACATCGTACCTCAAATCACGTTACCAACCTTGTGGGCATCATCGGAGGACGTTGTACAGCATGCACTGTTTTCCGTGGTGATAACTTACCATATTAAGAACCATGTCCAGCCTTTTCGATGTCCAGGGGAGCATTGTAAATCACGGTGACTTGAGTGTAATTATTGTCTTTGAATAGAAATGTCTTTCGGTTTGTCTCGCTGCGTACTTCCGGCAGTTTCCTTGTGTAGTATACCGTAGCTGTTCGTCCTGTGTATGCTCCAAGTGTTACGTACCAGTGTATTTCACAGCTGGAGTCTGGTGGTACAGATAAAACGCAATAGCTCCAGAAGTGATTTATTGGAAGCGACGACCGGTTATCTCCTCTAGAGGAAGCCCGCCGCAGCTTCCCGAGCCTGTAGGGGCCTCTACTGCCCCACGTACGTCGCATATCGCGACGGCGTTAAGGCGACAAAAAGCGCGCCGGGCGTGTGTTCAGCACCCAGTGGAGCCACTTACGGGCTCGCGCAGCGCCGCGCAGCGGCCACACGCAACGATATCCGTCGTCGACTGTATCGCGGCCGCATCTCTGGCCGTTGCGTACACATCCGGCACATTTCACGCCCGCGGCGGCGCGGGTCTTTCACGCTGCCACGACTCTCGCAGGCAGCGGCGTAATTCCACGTGTTAAATATTAATACTGCCTTCTGCGAAACAGGGAAGCGGTGGACAAAGCTGAAGTCGTGCAGAGGAGCGAGATGTTTCGAAAGTACGCTCTGCTGAGAAGCTCTGCTCCTGTCGGCGCAGGAAGGGCTACAGACTGGCGCCCAGATAGACATCGTGTTGATTGACTACCGGAAAGTATCGCATACAGTTTCCGCACTTTCGCCTAATTAGCGAAATACGAGCTTGATATTTGGTTCGCAGGAGAGCTTCTGTAAAGTTTGGAAGGTAGGAGACGAGTTATTGGCAGAAGTAAAGCTGTGAGGCCGCACCGGCTGCGGTGGTCTCGCGGTTCTAGGCGCGCAGTCCGGAACCGCGTGACTGCTACGGTCGCAGGTTCGAATCCTGCCTCGGACATGGATGTGTGTGTTGTCCTTATGTTAGTTAGGTTTAAGTAGTTCTAAGTTCTAGGGGACTGATGACCACAGCTGTTAAGTCCCATAGTGCTCAGAGCCATTTTTTTTTTGTGTGTGGCCGCGGCGTGAGTCGTGCTTGGGTAGCTCGACGGTCTGGCACGCAGTTTTAACCTGCCAGGAAGTTTCATATCGGTGCACACTCCGCTGCGAAGTGAAAACCTCATTCTGAAAATGCGAGTTTACATACTGAATGTCAGGCCAAATGTGTGGTTAGATTGGAGAGTTTATGGCGAACAGAGCACAGCATGTCATACTCTACGAAGTGAAATCTTCTGAAGTAAAAGTAAATTCGAGCGCACCCCAAAAGAGTGCTGTAGGGCCAGAGCCATACAAATTCTCCTTCTAGCCTGCCTGCCCCTTTCTCTGCCGCAACCATTAACCCTTTCGGGACGGAGTGCGTTTCCCCAAAGCGGAGCAATAGAGAGGCGCTATGAGGGTTCCATATCCCTTAAGTTTCTTTCGTCGCTTATAAAATCTACAGTTTTTGACTTATCGGTGTAATTTTTTTTGTAAATGAAGCTTAAAACACGCTCTTTACTGGCATACTATTTTCATTATTCCATATCCCGCACTTTTTGACTTTGCAGTGGTGTTATAATAGAAAAAAATGAAAAATGTGTTGTTTTTTTTTACTTTCTTTTAGTTGAGATGTGATGCATTGAATTAGACATATTACAATTAGTTGTATCTTATCCCTTAAAATTTTAGCTTTAAAATTACATCTAAAATACATTTTATATCTTATGGGACATCCATGGGAAGAAAAATAAAAAGTCCTTTTTGAGGGATGAAAAAATTTAATATATGTCAGTAAACTATAAAATTTGCTTAAAACAAACTTGACAACTTTGCCATATCGATTTTTCGATAGGCAACCATATTTTACAAGTCCTTTCGGTACCTTGTTACTTTGTGATACCTGTTGAAGCACTCCTGCACCTGAAAGGAAGGGTTGGACGGACAAGTTTCGCTAAAAAAAAGGGCGAACGTTTTCGCCCTCCCGGCTTGGAGCGGTCACTGCAAACGACTCAGTCACCCTGTTTTCCGGTATCCGTTCTTGCGATACCGTGGTGCCCTGTGTAGGACACCATGCTCAGAGCGTGGCCTCTTCCTCGGTGGGGTTGGTTGAGCCCTGACGTCCGCCCACAGGCTCCTTAACGAGACTCTTCCGAAACTGCAAATGACTCTTTGGTGTCTCTCCTCTTTTCTCTGCTATGACGACACATAGCAAGTAAGCGTTGACGACTCCCCCCCCCCCCCCCCCCTCCAGAAATTAGCCAGAACAATTACGCTTTTGTCAAAATAAAAATTTACTAAGTGGGCCAAGGCCTATTAAGGAAGTGAATATCTTATCTCGAGTAACCAGAAGAAAATTATCCTCCACCATTTGAGGGATTTTCTGGCAAAATGGTTCGCGCGCAGTAGTGATCGGCTCTGTCTACGGCTCCCAGATTTGCCGTGTAGTCACAAATCATTGATGTCTTCTGACGCGGCAATGGGGCCACGCATAAGGGCCTCGCGCCCCATAGCGAGTGCCGCATCAGGCCACGTATACGTGGGTTAAAGCAGCTCAACCTGCCGTAACGAAGACAGAAGAGTACACACGTACTGAAGCACAGTGGCTACAGCAGGCCGACTTGGGTTTCCCAAAGCCTGGCAAGCTTCACGGGACCTGTTCAGCCAGCTGCACACGCTGCCACTCCAGCATGACTATGGAATAGTCATGCATTTGCTTGCGCAACAATGGAAGCAGCAAGGTGAACAAAGGAGGTTGAGGAGCAGTTAGTATTGGGGAATATATACCAGTCACGAAACAGCCCAAGACAGGCAGGGGAAACGTTTTATGTGATTATGAGGCAGGTTCCAATATATCGATAGGTATATGGAAATTGAAGGTGGGGAGGGGAAGAAAGGAAAGGAAGGGGAGGGATCTCTGCTGTCAACTGCATTGGGATATTACGCGGCACAGGCGGCGACGAGTGAAAATGTGTACTGATCGTGATTCGAACCCTGGATCCCCTGCTTACTAGGCAGGTGCGGTAACCGCTGCGCCATCCGGGCACACCGTTATCGCTACTGCACGGACTACGAGGGGGGACCCAAAAGAAATCGGACTCCGAGGGCGCTGCCACTCGTAGACGTAGTGCAGGGTTCTCACTCTAGATGGTGTTAGTAGAGACCTTCATGAAACAGCTGTACAGACGGCGTCAGTGTAGAGCTAACGTGCAAGTGTGGTATTGTGTTTCTCTGACTGTTGGCGAGTTACCTCTGCGAAGTCGTTATGGCAACTTTAAAAGAAGAAAGAGTGTGTGTGAAATTTTGTCTGGTGCTTAAAAAAAACTGCAACGGAGGCACACCAAATGCTTCAGGCAGCTTTCCAGGAGGACGCTATGAGCCGCACACATGTTTTCGAGTGATTTGGACGCTTTAAACGTGGTGAGATGTGTGTTGAAGACAAAGCTCGTTCTGGACGCCCTTCAACATCGCGGAATGATGAGAACATTGAAAAGGTCTGCCAAAAGATTAACGAGGATCGTCGCCAAACGATCGACCAAATTTCAGCAGAATTGGAGCTCGTGCCAGAGGATTTTGAGTGAGGATTTGCACATTAGACGTGTTGCTGCTAAACTTGTTCCGCGCCTTCTCACACAGGAGCAAAAAGCCATCCGCATGAATGTGTGTCAGGACTTGAAAACAGAGATTACACGTGATCCAAACCTCTTGAACAAAGTCATTACAGGGGATGAGAGTTGGTGTTACGGGTATGACCCAGAAACCAAGCAAGCGTCAAGCCAGTGGAGGATGGTTCAAATGGTTCAAATGGCTCTGAGCACTATGGGACTTAACATCTATGGTCATCAGTCCCCTAGAACTTAGAACTACTTAAACCTAACTAACCTAAGGACATCACACACATCCATGCCCCAGGCAGGATTCGAACCTGCGACCGTAGCAGTCCCGCGGTTCCGGACTGCAGCGCCTATAACCGCAAGACCACCGCGACCGGCCCAGTGGAGAACTCCCAACTCTCCCAGACCACAAAAACCTAGGTGGCTTTTGACACCGTTCCTCACAAGCGACTTCTAATCAAGCTGCGGGCCTATGGGGTATCGTCTCAGTTGTGCGACTGGATTCGTGATTTCCTGTCAGGAAGGTCGCAGTTCGTAGTAATAGACGGCAAATCATCGAGTAAAACTGAAGTGATATCAGGTGTTCCCCAGGGAAGCGTCCTGGACCTCTGCTGTTCCTGATCTATACAAATGACCTGGGTGACAATCTGAGCAGTTCACTTAGATTGTTCGCAGATGATGCTGTAATGTACCGTCTAGTAAGGTCATCCGAAGACCAGTATCAGTTGCAAAGCGATTTAGAAAGATTGCTGTATGGTGTGTCAGGTGGCAGTTGACGCTAAACAACGAAAAGTGTGAGATGATCCACATGAGTTCCAAAAGAAACCCGTTGGAATTCGATTACTCGATAAATAGTACAATTCTCAAGGCTGTCAATTCAACTAAGTACCTGGGTGTTAAAATTACGAACAACTTCAGTTGGAAGGACCACATAGATAATATTGTCGGGAAGGCGAGCCAAAGGTTGCGTTTCATTGGCAGGAGACTTAGAAGATGCAACAAGTCCACTAAAGAGACAACTTACACTACACTCGTTCGTCCTCTGTTAGAATATTGCTGCGCAGTGTGGGATCCTTACCAGGTGGGATTGACGGAGGACATCGGAAGGGTGCAAAAAAGGGCAGCTCGTTTTGTATTATCACGTAATAGGGGAGAGAGTGTGGCAGATATGATACACGAGTTGGGATGGAAGTCATTACAGCATAAACGTTTTTCGTCGCGGCGAGACCTTTTTGCGAAATTTCAGTCACCAACTTTCTCTTCCGAATGCGAAAATATTTTGTTGAGCCCAACCTACATAGGTAGGAATGATCATCAAAATAAAATAAGAGAAATCAGAGCTCGATCAGAAAGGTTTAGGTGTTCGTTTTTCCCGCTCGCTGTTCGGGAGTGGAATAGTAGAGAGATAGTATGATTGTGGTTCGATGAACCCTCTGCCAAGCACTTAAATGTGAATTGCAGAGTAGTCATGTAGATGTAGGCAAATGAGGTCAAATGTGAAGACGATGATCATTGTCTTTTTTGATGTTCGTGGAATTGTGCATCGGGAATTCGTACACCCCCGCCAGACTGTTAACCAGCTCTTTAACTTGGATATTTTAAGGCGTCTGCGAGTGGATGAGAGGTGGAAACGCCCGGAACTTTGGCGATCAGGTGACTGGTTTCTGCGTCACGACAACGCTCGAGTACAGACGGCCTTAAAAGTGACCCACTATTTGGCACCTCAGAGGTGGTCTGTCGTTCCCCACGCTCCGTATTCGCCGGACCTAGCCCCGTGCGACTTTTTCCTATACCCACGAATGAAAAAAAAAAAACGCTAAAAGCGGAGCGTTATGACGATGTGGAGGCTTCAAAAACAGCTTCGCAAAGGGCACTGCACAATATCAAACTTGAAGAGTTCCAAACATGCGGCTAACAGTGGGAAAAGAGACTTGACAAGTGCATCGCATGTAATGGAGAGTATTTTGAAGGTGACTGAAGTAATTTTGTAAAAAGGTTCATCAATAAATTTTTTTATGACAACAATCCGTTTTCTTTTGGGTCCCCCCTCGTATCTCGGCTCGTCTCGCGGCCGATCCACACTCTCTTCGAGCGCCATCTAGCCGCAGCCCCTGTCCATTTCCTCCATATTCACTCTTTCGAAATTCCCACAGGAGGTCGGACGTATGTATGCATCCGCCCTGAAGAAGATGGATTCATTGCCCAGTTAGGCCTATCAAATTACATGAATGTGTGGTGTATGTTGTTTCGGATATGTCCGAAAGAGCAGACACCACACATTCAGTAATATCCGTAAGTGTCTCGCAATGTAAATAAAATTTTAAACACTCGTATGGAAACTTCGAGTATCTTACGACATGTTTGTAAATTTGACCAGCAGTTCCCTCACCCAATAAATATCCTGAAAGAGAACCAACCCTTACCGGCTGACAAGTGTGTGGATACGTGTGTATGGAATTCAAGCTATTTAGCAGTGTATAGGCTCTCTAAATTTAGGACTAACTTTGACTGCACTGCGAAAAAATATGGCTTATTGGATATTAAAGACCACATTCTGGTGATATGCAACGTAGTGCGAAGTAAGCTTAGTATGAAAGAAAAGCTTCTATTTTCAGAGATGTATTTTTTGAGATTAACATGATATAAAAAACGACCTTCGTGTTTGCTAAAATGCATTTGGAGGATTTAGAATGAACTGTTTGGGCCACTTAGTATGAATTCAACGAACCAGCAATACACGTCCTGGAAAACTGTGTTCGTACTTGGCCCGAAAGACACTAATGTTATAGAAGCTAGACTTCTGAAACCTAAATTTAGCTGACGATGGCGTGTAATAAGCATCTTCTTTTTCTTAAGTGTAAAGGGTCTTAATTTTTAGAGATAGTTCTGCTTACTACAGAAAACATGTATTAGTGGTGACCTCACGATTATTCGAGTTGAGAGTAGTCAGTACCAGCCGAAAGAGGATGAAGTTACAGAGAAAGCCGTTCGTGTCGAAATAATTAAATAAGCCCGGAATACGCCGAAAAGAGAAAATAGACGAATAAGATGCAGAATTTTCTGGGCTGCAGTGGCCAAAAATGAATACATATTGCATTGTGCCTCGTCTTGCGATACTTGGGTAAAAAAATTTCCGAAACCTACTCATAAAATTACAGTGAAAGCGTAGAGAATAAACTGCTACGTAGCGTAGCACCGCGGAAAGACGGAAATATTCCTTTAACTTGCTTGGGTCGGGCGTAGCTTGTCTTGGACGAGAGTAAAGCAGGCTACCCGTTCTGCTGGTAACGTGCGGCAACTCGCCTGCCGGGCTAACAGGCAAGCATGGACAGATTAAAAGCGGTATGTGCACACCTCTGCACAGGACCATTACTTTGCACAGTGTATACAAGGTGTCAGTAAACGTATTCCACGTTTTAAGACATGTTGGTAGGGACCGAAACAGGGCAAACTTGGGCTATGAAATGCGTAACTTAAGATCTATGAGCACTTGTTCATCTTCTCTACTGTGAAACACATCTCTTCTACTGCTAGTTCTTTCCTATTGGGAATGCAGTAAACAAATGAGGATTCATTTGTCTGTTATTCTGCAGGGATAAAATGTGCACTACACATCTGTTAGTGTTGTTACACAATATGGAAAAGCCACTTATGTGAAGTCAAGCCTAAACGGAGTGCATGTAATTGATTCTACAAACGTTAATCACATCTACACAATAGTAATCCAGATATACGACTTAAAAATTGTCAACCTGTAGAAGCTTCCAAGTGCGAATTGGACCTCCACAGTTGTGCCGGCTTTCGATCACCCTTGTATATACATTAACAGCCATCACACGGATATGGCGGCACGACACCGTCTACATCTACATCCATACTCCGCAAGCCACTTGACGGTGTGTGGCGGAGGCCGATGTCAATGGGGAGTTACTTGCTCAACGGGCAGAAATTACCAACATGCACTTGGTCTTTGATGTGAAAGACAAGGGAACCTTCCACTCTGCACGCTGGAATAAGAATTACAACCCAGACTTGGTAATTGTATCCAAAGATCAGCTAGATCAACCACTTAACGCCATTCGCGCTGTTCTGTCTAACTTCCCAAACTGCCAACACCGTCCTGTTATGACAGGCATTGGTTTAAAAATTCCCCTTGTAAACTCAATGCCCCTGCCCAGATGGAATTTTCAACGAGCTAACTGGGATGGATTCTCAAAAGACCTTGACTCCAACTTAGCTGCGAAGAACTTACAGGCTACAGCAAACAACTACGATGAATTCGTTAGACTAGTTATCAAAGCTGCTATGTCAAACATTCCTAGGGGTTACAGAAAGGAATATGTTCCTTGCTGGAAATAAGAAAGTGAGGCTTTATATCAAGAATACCAAAGTTCTAGAAATCAAACAGTGGGCTCACAGCTACTCCACTCTTTAAGCAAGAACAGACGAGAGAAATGGGGAGCAACACTCAAAGAAATGAACTTTGCCAAGTCAAGTAGTAAAGCCTGGAGAGTCTTGAATGGGCTAACTGGCAAGCAACACTTCAAAAAGCCGTATCCTAAATTGAGTCCCGACCTCATTGTCAACCGGATCGCAGACCTCACAAGGGCAAAGAGAGGCAGGAATCATACCTGAGCAGTAAAATGTAAACTCTCTAACCTCAAGCGCAGTGCCCCAAGAAACGAGCAGCAGCTTTCCACGCCCTTCTCCATAGCGGAAGTAGAAAGTGCTGTCAAGCAACTGAAAATCGGTAAGGCTGCTGGTCACGACAACATCTATAATGAATTTGTTAAGAACATGGGCCCACACTGCATACGCTGGCTCACTTTACTCTTCTCTTACATACTCAAAGAGAACAAACTACCCAGACAGTTCAAACTGTCGAAAGTTATAGCCACTCTCAAACCTGGAAAGCCTGAAGACAGCCCTGAAAGCTACCGCCCTATAGCACTGCTCAGTTGTACATTCAAACTTTTGGAACGAGTCCTCCTAACCAGAATAGCACCGTTCGTCGAGGCTGCTACCCCTCCTGAATAAGCTGGCTTCAGAGAAGGACGCAACTGCACCGATCAAGTTCTTGCCCTAACTACCCATACTGGAGCAGGTTTTCAAGGCCATCTGAAATCAGCAGCTGTCTTCATCGACCTTACAGCCGCGTATGACATTGTCTGCCAACAGGGACTGATCTACAAGCTACTGCAAGTACCAAGTCGAAAGATTGTGGATCATATATCCAGCATGCTTAGTGAAAGGGAATTTTAAGTGTTTCTAGGCAGCTCTAAAAGCCACAAACGGAAACAAAATAATGGACTACCACACGGATCCTCTTTAGTCCAATCACTATTCAATTTATACATTAATGGTTTACCAACCACAATGTCAACTAAATTCATCTATGCTGATGACATCGCACTGGTAGCACAGAGCGGTAATTTCGAAGATGGTGAACGAATTCTTACGGAGGGTCTGGAGAAGATGTCAACTTTCTTTAAGACCTGGAGATTGATCCCAAGCACATCAAAAACTGAAGTCTCTTGTTTCCGACTAGCGAATCGTGCTGCGAACTTCAAACCAAGAGTTCTGCTCAATGGACAAACGTTGAGGTACAATCCTTTCACAAAATATCTCGGCCATGGTCCGCCATTGGTAGCTGCAGTTTATGGCGGGTCATGGCCAATCGAACATAGGCCGGTGTGAGGTGGAGCGTACACCATCAAGTTAAGTAGTGGTTTTGACTTTGTACATGTGTAATGTTTGTGTTTTCCTTATTTTCGTTTACAAATTTATAGTTATGGTGTTCTTTTAATTATTGACAAAGGTCTTCTTTGGCACTTGTGGGTTTTATTATTGTTCTGAAGAAGGTGTAGTTATCTACGCGGAACCTAGGCTAACACTAGGTGCTTTCTTCACAATCGATGCGGGTTTTTAGTTTTTTAATATATTAACCAACGATTGCTGACGCGCTGCGATGTTGAAGGTTCTTAGTAAAGAAACACTTTTATGGGGTTTTGCAGTAAGCGCCCATGAACTAATGGTGGCTCCATAAGTCCCACCAAGCTCACCATAGACCACATCAAATGCAAAAAGAACCAACAGATTTGATCCATTTGCCTGAGTAGGAGGAACTGTGTAAAATTCATAGTTTGACTCTGTACTGTAGGATAGTGAGACAATCCGATCCCTCTGTTCAGTATAGAAAATAATCCTTAGCCCAAGGGCTATCCAAAACACTTGACGCTACCTTTTTACCGCCAGTGCCACCCAAGGTATGCACCGGAAAATCCCGACATTTTGTGCGGTTTTTTCAAACGTGTTAGTGACGCATGTTGTCGAATGGAAACAGAGGTACACAGCAGGTGTCGGGCGGTGTATTCGGCACCTGCGCCGCGCGCGCCGTTGACGGGTGGCTGAGAGGTGAGGCTGCAGGATGGAGCCCGCCTCTACCTGCTGGCTGCCGGCTGCTGGCGGGGAATGCAGACGCCGGCCGGCGCGCCGTGAGCCGCGAGACCTTGGTCCGGGCGTCGAGCCCCGCTGTCCGGTCACGGCGGAAACCCAGTCGCCCAAAAAACCCGCGCCGACCGGCCGGACGGTCACCTTCGCCGGCGTCCGGCGTGCGCAGACGTGAATGTGCAGGCGCACAGTGAATGGCTGCCGGCTGCTGCAGGTGCGATGGCGGAGGCCGCACGCAGCTAGTAGTAGCTCCGGCAGTGGCCTTGATCTTCGACGACGAAAGGTCTACTTCTGCTGGTTTCAGAGGTTGTCCAGTGTCGCGCCGCAAGGGTGAACGATGTTTGGGACTGTGCGACAGGGTTCCGGAAGAAGGCAAATAGTCCGTTGGCCTAATTGAGGGAGTCTTGCGCTGATTATGTTGTTAAAATTCTCGTATTAGCAAAATTAAGACTTGGAATAACTACTGAAATGACATACACTAGGAGTATTGCACAAACCCTGACTTTATTCAGATAACCGCATGGACTCCTGAAACACTACTGGCCACTAAAATTGCTACACCACGAAGATGACGTACTACAGACGCGAAATTGAACCGACAGGAAGAAGATGCCGTTATATGCAAATGATTAGCTTTTCAGAGCATTCACACAAGGTTGTCGCCGGTGGCGACACCTACAACGTACTGACACGACGAACATTTCCAACCGATTTCTCATACACAAACAGCAGTTGACCGGCGTTGCCTGGTGAAACGTTGTTGTGATGCCCCGTGTAAGGAGGAGAACTGCGTACCATCACGTTTCCGACGTTGATAAAGGTCGAATTGTAGCCTATCGCGATTGCTGTTTATCGTATCGCGACACTGCTGCTCGCGTTGGTCGACATCCAATGACTGTAAGTAGAAAATAGAATCGGCTGGTTCAAGAGGGTAATACGGAACGCCGTGCTCGACCCCAACGGCCTCGTATCACTAGCAGTCGAGATGACAGGCATTTTATCTGCATAGCTGTAACGGATCTGGCAGCCACGTCTCGATCCCTAAGTCAGCACATGGGGACGTTTGCAAGACAACAACCATCTGCACGAACAGTTCGACGACGTTTGCAGCAGCATGGACTATCAGCTCGGAGACCATGGCTGCGGTTACCCTTGACGCTGCATCACAGACAGGAGCGCGTACGATAGTGTACTGAACGACGAACCTGGGCGCACGAATGGCAAAACGTCATTTTTTCGGATGAATCCAGGTTCTGTTTACAGCATCGTGATGGTCGCATCCGTGTTTGCCGACATCGCGGTGAACGCACACTGTTAGCGTGTATTCGTCATCGCCATACTGGCGTATCACCCGGCGTGATGGTACGGGGTGCCATTGGTTACGCGTCTCGGCCACCTCTTGTTCGCATTGACCGCGCTTTGAACAGTCGACGTTACATTTCAGATGTGTTACTCTCCGTGGCTCTACCCATCATTCGATCCGTGCGAAACCATACATTTCAGCAGGATAATGCACGACCGTATGTTGCAAGTCCTGTACGGGCCTTTTTGGTTACAGGAAATATGCGACTGCTGCCCTGGCCAGCACATTCTCCAAAATCTCTCACCAATTGAAAATTGTCTGGTCAATGGTGGCCGAGCAACTGGCTTGTCACAATACGCCAGTCACTACTCTTGATGAACTGTGGTATCGTGTTGATGCCGCATGGGCAGCTGTACCGGTACACGCCATCCAAGCTCTGTTTGACTCAATGGCCAGGCGTATCAAGGCCGTTATTACGGCCAGAGGTGGTTGTTCTGGGTACTGATTTCTCAGGATCTATGCACCCAAATTGCGTGAAGATGTATTCACATGTCAGTTCTAGTATAATATATTTGTCATATGAATACCCGTTTACCATCTGCATTTCGTCTTGGTGTAGGAATTTTAATGGCCAGTAGTGTATAATTTATCTAAATGAATTTTATCTACGAAGAGAACAAGTCTTTACACGGACACGGTGACTATCCAGCACTGTTCCTTCTACTTAAACGAAGCTGTTAGTACTGCCCGCACCTACGACACGACACGCGGTAGAATGCGGTGGTTTCACACACCTAGCAGCTGCACCAGCAGTGGCCTTGATCTTCCACGCTAGCTGAACGACTAGTTTTCCACCATCTGTGCTGCAGCTACTGTAGATAATTCTGCTTAGCCCTGACTAGCTACGATCTCCGGCTGCCTCTCTGCTGATGCCAGTACCAACTTCCTAATCTGACCGCCGTAGGCCGCTCGGAGCGTCGTGCTTTCGAGTTTTATCCAGTTTTCCCCTTCGCCCCCGCCAGGTCCTGAGAGGTCGTGTCGTTGAAGCGCCCCACCGTCTCAGTGGCTCTAATTGTGCAGTGTACTGAGGTGACAAACAGTCATGGGATAGCGATGTAGCCGGCCAGGGTGACCGAGCGCTTGTAGGTGCTACAGTCTGGAACCGCGCGACTGCTGCGGTCGCAGGTTCGAATCCTGCCTCGGGCATGTTTGTGTGTGATGTCCTTAGGTTACTTAGGTTTAAGTATTTCTGAGTTCTAGGGGACTGATGACTTCAGAAGTTAAGTCCCATAGTGCTCAGAGCCATTTGAACCGTTTGAAATTTGGCATTAATGGGCTTTGGGAGCAAACGACCGTCGCAAGTGCCTTAAAAGTACGACATCGACTCCAGCACATCTCCTGGGCTCGTGACCATACCGGTTGAACATTAGACGACTGGAAAACCATGATCTTGTCAGAGGAGTCCCGATTTCAATTGGTAAGAGATGATGTAAGTTTCCAGTATGGCGCTGACCCTAAGAAGCCGTGGACCCAAGTACTCAACAAGGTACTGTGCAAGTTGGTGGTGGGTCCATAATGGTATGAGGTTTGTTTACACGGAATGGAATGGGTTCCCTGGTCCAATTGAACCGACTATTGACTGGAAATGGTTATCTTCGGAAACTTGGAGACTACTTAAACATGACTAACCTAAGGACATCACACACATCCATGCTCGAGGCAGGACTCGAACCTGGGGCAGCGTTTCATGTACTTCATGTTCCCAAACTGTGATGCTCCGTCCCACCGGGTGGCAACCATTCTCGAATGGTTTGAAGAACATTCTCGACAGTTTGTGCGAATGATTTGGCCACGCAGATCGCCTGCCGTGAAGCCCATCAAGCATTTATGTGACATAATGGAGGTTTCAGTTCGTGTATAAAAGCCTGCATTTTCAATAGTTTCGCAACTATGGACGGCTATAGAGGGAACGTGGCTCTGTATTTACTGCAGGGGACCTCCGACTTGTTGAGTCTGTACCGCGAAAAGGTGCTGCACTACATTGGGCGAAACGAGGCCCGACATGATATTAGGAGGTATCCAATGACTTTTGTCACCTCAAAGTATTCTTCAGACGCTGAATGGAGGGAGGGAGGCATTTATTGATATATTATGTCTTAGGCCTGCTGTAGACTGTCTATGACGAATAGCTGCACCTTCCTAAGACTTTCTTCCAGTGTCCCTCTCTTACCCTTGCTCCTTGTCTGCAGTTCTGTCTCTCTTGTTCGTACGTCTTATTCTCCCCGATGCGTTTAGGAGCGTCTGGCATTTTATTTAACCTCCCTCCGAGATCTGGCTGCTATCGCGCCTGGGCGAGCAGCATTTCTTCTCTCGTAACTTCCCCTTGTTACGTTTCGAACTCAAGAGACTTGGCTCTTCAGCTGTGTACTACGCCAATGAGATTTCTTTTCCTTTTTCCATCAGTCCCCTCATTGCTTAGATTAGGTTCCCCCCCCCCCCCCCCCCCCCATCCTGCCCTGTGCCAGCCTCTTCATCGAGTTTATGACAGTTACGCGAAAAGACACTTGTGAAAGATTGAATGTGGTGACATTTCTCTGGAGACCAAGACACTTTTCTGCTTTCACATTCGTTGCCCTCGCCAACTCACAAGTAATCTGTCACATTTCAACCTAACCTAAACTACAAATCAGTCTGTCACCAGAACAAGGTGTTTTGCTTTTGAATTCGTTGGTTTCGCCAACTCAGAACCAAACTGTCACATTCCAACCTAACCTAGACTTGAAATTACAATGAAATCAATACCATTTGCTGCTACCAGGCGTTGATACACAGCAACGGGGACAGTAGAAAAAGTTTGCCCCGATCGGGACTCGAACCCGGGATGTCCTGCTTATGTGGTGGACGCTCTATCCATCTGAGCCACCGAGAGCACAGAGGATAATGCGATTGCAGGGATTTATCGCCGACACGCTCCCCGTGAGACTTACATTCTCAACTTATTGTCCACACACTACATTCGTAGTGCCCCTGCCATTACACCCATTCAAGCAATTCGTGTACATGTGTACATCCGCACTGAAGAAGGTCATCAGCCGGTTAGCCTTAACGATATGAAGATGGCATCTGTTCTTTCGGACATGCCCGAAAGAACGGTTGCCATCTTCATATAATCTAGACTTCGTCTGAAGATGAGCAACCCAGCCTGAAACTGGTAAACACAAAAGAAGCTATCGAGATGTCCAGCTGGTCTCCTTCTAACCAACACACGGCCATCAGAAAGCACAACAGACCCCCACCTTGTCGTCAACGAGCTCTCGCTTGACGCCACGCAACTCACAAATGGTGATTGTTTTGGAGTCGGCGGAATGCTACAGGACGTCTGGCTCGAAGCTGTCCTTGAACTAACCTATTTGTAACAATTCGTTCTGTCACTGTGGCGCCAACTGCTGCTCTAATTGCTGCTGCAGATGTACGAGGAGCGTTTTTTAATTAAGTACCGTTTTGAAATAAAAAAAGACATGCTAAGATATCTCGATAATTTTATTTTTACATGAAAGCCTGTACCTTAATCTACTTTTCTACATAATTTCCGTCAATATTAAGGCACTTGCCATAACGTTGTACCAGTTTTTGAATACCCTCCTCATACAAGTCTGCCACCTGAATTGTTAACCACTGCATCACCACTGTTTTGACTTCGTCATCGTCTTGAAGACGCTGACCTCCCAGGTGTTTCTTTAAGTGCAGGAACAGATGGTAGTCGCTGGGCGCAAGATCGGGGCTGTACGAAGGATGCTCTAAGAGTTTCTCATCGAAAAGATGTGATGAGATCTTTGGTCTGATTCGCCACATGCGGACGGGCATTGCCTTGCAGCAAAACGATGCCCTTGCCCAACTTCCATGGACTATTGCTTTGATTCTGGTGTGACATAGGCCACCCAGGTTTCATCGCCTGTAACAATTTGGCTTAAGAATCATCGCCGTCGTTGTGGCACGGCTCAAGGAAAGTCAATTCACTGTCTAAACGTTTGGTTTTGTGCACATCCGTCAACATTTTCGGTACCCAACGTGCGCACAATTTTCGGTAATTCAAATGCTCGGTCACAATACCATACAACACACTTCGAGGAACATTAGGAAAGTGATCCCGCAAGGAGGAAATAGTAAAGCGTCTGTTTTCTCTCACCTTATTATCCACTTGCTGCATCAAACTTTCATTAACGACCGAAGGACGCCCACTCCGTTATTCAAAATTCAAATGGCTCTGAGCACTATGGGACTTAACATCTATGGTCATCAGTCTCCTAGAACTTGGAACTACTTAAACCTAACTAACCTACGGACATCACTCAACACCCAGCCATCACGAGGCAGAGAAAATCCCTGACCCCGCCGGGAATCGAACCCGGGAACCCGGGCGTGGGAAGCGAGAACGCTACCGCACGACCACGAGCTGCGGACACTCCGCTGTTCATCACGCACATTTCTGCGACCATGTTTAAATGCTCTCACCTACTTTCTAACCATTCCATCACTCATAATGTTTTCTCCGTAAACTGCACAGATCTCACGATGAATATCGATCGCTTTGAGGCCTTTAGCACTAAGAAATCTTTTTACAGCCCGTACTTCACAGTCGGCGGCACTCACGATTATCGGAGAGGCATCTTAAACACAGTACATAACGTAAACAAGGAAGAATCAGACTGTTCAAATGGTTCAAATGGCTCTGAGCACTATGAGACTTAACATCTATGTTCATCAGTCTCCTAGAACTTGGAACTGCTTAAACCTTACTAACCTACGGACATCACTCAACACCCAGCCATCACGAGGCAGAGAAAATCCCTGACCCCGCCGGGAATCGAACCCGGGAACCCGGGCGTGGGAAGCGAGAACGCTAGCGCACGACAACGAGATGCGGGCAATCAGACTGTAATGGCGTCAGTGCGTAGCTTAAAGTTCAGACTTTCATGTAAAAATAAAATTATTGAGATATTTTAGCACGTCTTTTTTTAAATTTCAAAACGATAGTCTTCCCTCTCGGTAGTTCCACATGGCTGCCCGGAGCCCGATATTCTTGCGACCATACACGGTCGTGACCCTGCTGCCAACAGTCGTGTACAGTGGCTACATTCCTGCCAAGTCTTTCTGCAATATCGCACAAGGAACATCCAGCTTCTCGTAGACCTGTTACACGACCGCGGTCTAACTCATTTAGTGTGTTTATAATGGCGTCTTTGTCGCCTTAGAGGCATTGTTGACTAGCATCAGCTCACCATGTCACCTCTCAGAGGTAACTAACACTACAATCACAGTGCCTATCTAAAGCAAACATGATCCGCACTATCATAGTGGCGGTACTAGCGCTACCCTTATGTGACTGCCGTGAAATTCGAACAGAATTGTCTTTCGTATGTAGAAACACTTCTCCCAACTTCCGTTTATGTCGCACTGCTGCGTATAGGCGTTGCGATTTCTTTTCCATCAGTGTGTATGAAACACGGAAAATTAAATTTTTGTTGTCCTGGTTGCCGCTAGCTAGGCAAGCAGCAACTGGAATCGAGTGACCGTTTTAATAGTTTAGTAATATAGCTTACAAACCAAAAAGAGTCAATGTCTCCTAAAGAACGAGTGTTAGCATCAGAAGAGTACCGAGACCCATTCCTCCTGTAGCCTGATGTGGGTTTTCGTTTCATACGTATTTTATGGGACATATTTCTTCGCTGTAAGGGTTGGGGTTGGGTTGTTTGGGGAAGGAGACCAGACAGCGAGGTCACCGGATTAGGGAAGGATGGGGAAGGAAGTCGGCCGTACCCTTTCAAAGGAACCATCCCTGCATTTGAGTGGAGCGATTTAGGGAAATCACGGAAAGCCTAAGTCAGGGTGGCCGGACGCGGGATTGAACCGTCGTCCTCCCGAATGCGAGTCCAGTGTCTAACCACTGCGCCACCTCGCTCGGTTTTTGCTGCAAGGTGGACTGTGTGAGCGCACGGCTAACGGTTCTTCCGTTTCTGAAGCGGGCGGTTTCGTCCGCAAACGCAGGGCCATTTTGAGCGAGCAATGGGAGGTTGATGGATGCCGTCGGACCGCTAATTGCACGGCATAGTTCATCGAGGAGCTGTGAAGGACCTTGAAAAGTCCATCTGTAAAGGGGCCCTGCTGTCCGAAGGTGACGTAAGCGGGCGCTTCTGCCGAAGACGAGAAACTGTAAGAGCCGCTTCAGCATCAAGGCTGCACGAGACGGGCGCTTTACTACGCAACGGCTCGAGACGTGTACCTCTCTTTGGCCCTATGGCTGTGTCACGCTTTTTCTTTCTTGTTCTTTAGTGCATCTGTCTTAGGACAGATTTCAACAAGCGGCTGTCCACCGAGTCCCGTTCTCAGCATCTTCCTTCATCTGTTCGTAATTTCGTTCTCTTCCAATGTCGTCTATCAGTTTTCTTCCTACCTCTTCCTCTCGCTCCTTCTACACTCGTGCTCATAAATTGAGGATATAGCTGATACATGGTGAAACAATGCTCTGGTGGGCGGTTTGCGGGGTTTAAATCACCTCGGGGTATGACCATGCGATGCATTTGACCTGCGGTTGTCGCACGGTTGCGCTGGCAGCAATCCACATACGCAGAGGTGTGTTGGTGCATGTCAGTGTACGGTGCAACGGGTAAGTGTGCAGACGTTTTCAGACGTGATAATGGTGACTGTGTGTTGAAAATGGCTCAAAGAACACATATTGATGACGGTATGAGGGGTAGAATACTAGGGCGACTGGAGGCTGATCAAACACAGCAGATCGTGGCACGGGCCCTCCGTGTGCCACAAGTGTGATCTCAAGATTATGGCAACGATTCCAGCAGACAGGAAACGTGTCCAGGCGCTACAGTACGGTACGTCCACAGTGTACAGCACCACAAGAAGACCGATATCACACCATCAGTGCACGCAGACGGCCACGGAGTACTGCAGGTAGCCTTACTCGGGGCCTTACCGCAGCCACTCGAAAAGTTGTCTCCAGGCGTCTGAATAGACGTTGTTTATTCGCCCGGAGACCTGCAAGGTGCATTCCACTGATCCCTGGTCACAGGAGAGCCCATATAGCCTGGTGTCAAGAACACAGTACATGGTCATTGGAACAGTGGTCCCAGATTGTGTTCACGGACGAGTCCAGGTATAGTCTAAACAATGATTCTTGCCGGGTTTTCATCTGGCGCGAACCTTGAAAGGGACCTGTATGGAGGTCGTGGTTTGATGGTGTGGGGTGGGATTATGATTGGTGCACGTACACCCCCGCATGTCTCTGACAGAGGAACTGTAACAGGTCACTTGTATCTGGACGTCATTTTGCACCAGTACGCCCGCCTTTTCAGGGGTGCAGTGGGTACCACCTTCCTCCTGATAAATGATAACGCACGGCCGCACCGAGCTGCCATCGTGGAGGAGTACCTTGAAACAGAAGATATCAGGCGAATGGAGTGGGCTGCCTGTTCTCCAGACCTAAACCCCATCGAGCACGTCTGGGATGCTGGCGGTCGACGTATCGCTGCACGTCTTCAAACGCCTAAGACACTTCAGGAGCTCCGACAGGCACTGGTGCAAGAATGGGAGGCTGTACCGCAGCAGCTGCTCGACCACCTGATCCAGAGTATGCCAACCCGTTGTGCGGCCCGTGTACGTGTGCATTGTGATCATATCCCGTATTGATGTCGGGGTACATGCGCAGGAAACAGTGGCGTTTTGTAGCACATGTGTGTCGCGACAAAATCACCAATACCGTGGTCTTACAGATCTGTGTCGTGTGTGTTCCCTATGTTCCTACAGTATTAGCACCAGTTTTGTGTAGTGCCACGTTGTGTGGCACCACATTCTGCAATTATCCTTAATTTATGAGCATGAGAGTATAACTCTTTTCTTGCAGACAATCCCGACGCAGTTTATGTCCCAGCCAAATTTTTTCTCCTTTCTGATCGGTTCTAGCAATGTGTTTTCTTCCCACTTTATCATCATTACTTGTATATTCTTAAATCTACCGAGGAAGGTGGTGTAGTGGTTAGCACACTGGACTCGCATTTGGGAAGACGAGGGTTCAATCCCGCGTCCGGCCATCCTGATTTAGGGTTTCCGTGATTTCCTAAAATCGCTCCAGGCAAATGCTGGGATGGATCCTTTCAAAGGGCACGTCCGACTTCCTATCCCGTCCTTCCCTAATCCGATGAGACCTCGCTTTTTGGTCTCTTCCCCCAAACCAACGCAACCCTTAAATCTGTCGGTCCACTTTACATTAAGCACTCTTCTGCATGGCCGCATTTCAAAACTTCCTAAGTAGCTTCCTTTTTTGTTTTTAGCTGTCCATGAATCACTGCTGTATGATACTGCACTCCACATAAAACGTGTTGCAGATCTTTTTCTCAGCGCCATTCTGCTACATCTTAGTAACAGTATATCTGCCTCCTTATTTCTCCTGTGCAGCTTCCGTCCCGTGTCGTTAAACTCCTCAGTCACAGAAAGGATTTTACTCGTTCTGTCTTTCTTCCGTCTTACAGTATGTCAGCTGGAGCCTTCTTCTTGCTTATTCTCATCACTTTTGTGTTTCCTATTCCGTACTCTTCAGCATCTTCTGTCGCTCCTGTTCTTATTCCGCCGGCACTGCTTGATCATCCATATATTTTACAATCTTGTTCCTTTCTCCTCCAATTACAATGCCTCTTCGCATGACATATCAGTTCATCTCCATATATGTTTAACAGCTTCTGCGACAGTGAATATTCCTGTCTTATACCCTATCCAATCCTCACCACTTCCACCTCTTCATTCCCTACTCTGTCATTTTTTGCATTATATGCGTATCCTTTATTAACCTACTACCTCTCCAGTGTATGCCAACATCTTTTAAAATTATGAGCAGTATACTCCAGTTGACTCTATCGACATCCGTCTCGCTGTCGATGACACAACTATACGCCGAATTGTTCACCGCTGTCATTCTTTTTCCAGCCATCCTCAGATAACCTATACCATGTTTTTTTTTTTCGTTACCTTCCCAATTTCTTCCTCAGTTTTCTTTTCAGTTCTCCTTAGTATGACTCTCGTTACAACCTTTGTAACTTGACTGATAAAAATAATTATCCTATGGTCATTGCTCTCTACTGAATTGAATTTTTGTAGGATCAGGTACTAGAATGGTCTTAAGTAGACTTTGAGAACAGATTCCTGTGTCATAAATTCAGTTTACTACCTCAGTCAATCTGACCGTTGAATGTGAACCTAAGACTTTCAGTGCCTAAGATGGTATTCTGTCACACCCCAACGCTTTCTTTTCCTGGAACTCCAGAACTGCTTTGACCAGTTCCCATTTCAATACCTCAGTAACTCGGTCTTCTTCATTCAGTTCTTCTTCATCCAAAAGCCTGGTGCTTATTGTTCTCACAGTCATCTCTTCTTTCACTTAGGGAATGATCTATGTTCATGAAAAGTGCCTTGTTGAACTATGATTAGCAGCTCAGGTGAAACTCCATGTCATCCTACAACTGACTGAGGTTAAAGGTCTGAAGCATAGCAGTTTCATTATTGGCGTAACTCATGACTAGTAAAACACTGTGCTGCTCAAACAAACTATGGGACTGAGAACATCTTCCTTTAACTCACGTTAAGTTAAAAAAACTGCTAATGACTTAACTTTATAACCACTAAATCTTGCACGAATTTATTGTATTAAGCGTTCTCGGTGCGTCGCGCCAAACAAATGTGAATTCCTATTAGAATATTCGAGAATTTTGGAGAATGATAAATGTTGTACAATTGTTGGTAATCCGGAACAGATAATATCAGCATAACTTTGGGTTCCCATTCAGACAGAAAAACACCTGTTAAAAATTTTGTAGTGTCGGCGAAGCCGTCGTTTTAGACTTTAACAAATGAAAGTACTAAAAACTCAACGTTCACAGATATATTTTAGAAAATAAACGTCAAACGACTGATAAATAATTAAGTGTGCGAATGAAATTTATTCCTGCGTTTATCTCTGGAAGAGGGATTTCATTTGCGCAGGGAAAAAAGACGATCGAATGCAGAAATTTTCGACATTTGGGGATAGCGCTTTTGCTTTTACAGAGAGAAGGGGTGAGGTGAAGGGGCGGGAATGTTGTGCTCGGCCCAGACGTGAATACCGCCATGTAAGGACGAGGAAGACGCACGGGGTAGTCATTAGGGCCATAGAGTTAGGTTACCACGTAACGCTTGCTTTGACCTCGGCTGTGCAACGGTAGGGTGACAAACGACAGTCCCGGTTCTGTTATCTTCAGAGGATGCAGATTTTTTCCCTTTTATTTTTTCATTTCCTTGGCATACAGGTGAGGGTAGACTCTCAGCGGTTCAGGTTTGCGTTTTTAGACTCCGTGATGTTAAAGCAACAACAATTATTACTAGTTATTCGAAAAAAAAGTATTGATCACTTACATGCTTTTTTAATTATGTAACGATGTAATCGTTACATAATTAAATGGAATGGAAAGAACAGTACAGCCAAGGAGGCAAGTGGGATCAGACTCGGCGAGGACGATTGAGCAAGTCAGATGAGTTATGAAGAGTCGTTAATTCCACAATTTGGAAGCTGAAAACAGTTTGAAAATCTGAGTGAATGGACGTTCAGAAGGTACAAAACTGTTCATTTGCAGCTAGATGTTGATGGAAGCTTTGCATTTTGAATGGAGGGTGTTTCTGCTTGTACCTCAAAAAATCTTAAAAAGTGTGGAGGGCACAGGGTCAGCGTGTGTTTGTACGTATGGATCGCACAGCAAACCATACTTGAATCATAACGCATTGCAGCAGTGTGGTCGAAGATTGCAGACCCCAGCCATTATTAAGAGTTCTAATGGATATTATGCACGTCACCATGGATGATAAAAAGATCTCTGAAGGAAGGTGAAATTTATGTGGGTCAAGAGGCACGCTGAAGTTAAATGTAATGAAGTAAATGATAAATAAATGAAAACAATTGCTTAAGTATTGCTTGAAAATGTCAAACTACCGTCATCAGACGTAAGGATACTTTTTATATAGAAGAGAAGATGGCAATGGAAAGGCGAATATCAAGTCTCAAATGCAGTGAATGGAAAAATCATCAACAGCTAAAGTCGAACATTCCTTCTAAGCCGTGTTTCTGCACAGTTAAAGCCAATAAAAAATATGAATGTTTCGTAATGTGCAGATTTCAGTCACTGACTGTACTCAAATCATCTCCTCTGTATACACGTATAAACTAATCTTTAGATGTGTTTGTGATGGATTGGTAATTTTAAGAAGAATAAATCACATTTCCTTTCCATGAAGACTATGCATCGCCGGCCGCGGTGGTCTCGCGGTTCTAGGCGCGCAGTCCGGAACCGCGCGACTGCTACGGTCGCAGGTTCGAATCCTGCCTCGGGCATGGATGTGTGTGATGTCCTTAGGTTAGTTAGGTTTAAGTAGTTCTAAGTTCTAGGGGACTGATGACCACAGCTGTTAAGTCCCATAGTGCTCAGAGCCATTTGAACCATTTTTAGACTATGCATCAATAAACAAACACTTTTCTTAGAGTTAATCAGATGTAACCAAACATTATCTACTATTATGGCTCCTCCCCTTTATTAAAGTAAAATATTAATTCTAAAAACAACAACACAGCATTTATACAACGTGTCCCAGGAGTAATGGTGAGTATTTACGGATGTGACAGGAGCGCTCATTCGAAGCAAAACGTTTGGTAAACCTGGGCTCTAAAATGCCTATATTAAGAGTTATCAGCACGTGTTCCTCTTTGCCATTATGAAACACGTCGCCTCTCTTTAACAACTGCTCGTAACTCTTAAGATTAGAATTTTAGAACACAGTTTTACTAGACTTCTCTGCTTCGAATGATCGTTCCTACCATATCGCTAGATGTTGACCATTACTCCTAGGACACCTGTTTTAAATGTAGCCCTGCCCTCAAAGTTCCAGAAATCCTTAAGGCATTCAAATCCTGTAAAAGAACTTTATATTAAAATTTTTATAAGATGTTTCATGTCCTAGCTTTATACAAGATTTATCGACGACGTTTGGCAGTGTAACTAGGAGCAAAACACAATTTCAACATCTACGAGGGTCAGTCAAAAAGTAATGCCTCCTATTTTTTTTCTACGTTTAATTGTCAGGAAATTTAAATGCAATTACATAGGTTGAAACCACAACATTGAGAATCATTTTGTTATTTTTCAATGTAATCTCCGCCCATCTCTACACTTTTGGTCCATCTTTGAACAAGGGCATGTATCCCAGCAAGGTAAAAATCACAGCTCTGCTTCCTAAGCCATTGACGCACGGATGTTTTGACGGCCTCCTCATCTTCAAAATGAATCCCACGATGAGCTTCTTTTAGTGGCCCGAACAGATGGAAGTCTGATGGTGCCAGGTCAGGGCTGTATGGGGGATGAGGCAAAACTTCCCATCCAATTTTGACAATCTCGTCAGAGGTGTGACGACTGGTGTGTGGTCTTGCATTGTCATGCAAAAGAAGAGCATCTGCCATTGATTTTGTTGGGCGAACTAGCTGAAGACGTGCTTTAAGTTTTTTGAGGGTTGTGACGTATTGAACAGAATTTATTGTGCATCCCTGCTCCAAAAAATCAACCAGAATCACACCCTCTGTATCCCAGAAAACTGTTGCCATAACTTTCCCTGCCGACCGCACAGTTTTGAATTTTTTCTTCCTCGGCGAGCTTGTGCGACGCCACTCCATTGACTGCCTCTTTGATTCGGGTTCAAAAAAATGCACCCATGTTTCGTCCCCGGTCACAATTTTTTTCAGAAACTCATCTCCCTCCAAACGGAAGCGCTGCAAGTGTTGGGAGGCTATTGTTTTCCTTGCCTCTTTATTCTGATCGGTTAACATTCTTGGAACCCACCGTGCACAAACTTTTGAGTACCCCAATTGTTTAATAATCGTGATCACACTGCCTTTACTAAGAGAAATAATGCGACACACTTCATCTGCAGTCACCCGACGGTCACCACGAATGATGTCATCAACTTGCTGAATGTTGTGTGGAGTCACTGCACTCACCGGCCTGCCGCTCCGCTTTTCGTCAGTCAACGGTGTTTGCCATTCAGATTCCTTACAACGACGAACCCATCGTCTAACAGTGCTGACATCCACTGTCATAACACCATACACCTTCTTAAGTCTTTCATGAATGCGTATGGGCGTTTCACCTTCTGCATTCAAGAATTCAATCACACAACGCTGTCTCAAACGAACATCGATGTCGGCCATCTTACAAACTTCTGCTGTGGTGCCACCTGTTGACACAGAAAGTTACTACTGCAGTGGATTGCAGAAGAAGGTTTGAGGAATGGCGCCAAATTCAAATTTTTCACTTAACTTAATTTTTTTAAGTAGAAAAAAAATGGGAGGCATTACTTTTTGACCGACCCTCGTAGACTAAAAGCTTCCCTTCCCCCCCCCCCCCCCCCCCCCCCCCTCCCACAAAAAAAGGCGTCCCTGTCCTGCATCTACTGAGCGAAACAGCAATAGCAATTTTCTTAGAGTCTGGTAATTACTACATTGTAACCAAGTGCCGATTGTGGTAATAATGCCCATCGCTACGGTGCTCACGAAAGGCACAGTGTCCATTTGTTACATTAGGTGCTTCATCCACCCTTGATGCCCCACTTCCCGTTGCACAATAGCTTTGCGTGCGCGCCGCTACCGCATGGGTTAGTTGTAATAATTAGTGTGCTTCTCTTTCCGCCAACTGACGTGGGAGAGTCAGTTTTAAATGTTTGTTCCTGACGCAAGGGTACAGGCCGTCAGTGTGTGTGGTTCGCTATTCCTGTTCAAACTGTTGCCTTCCAAGCGCCTTCTAACGCGCTGTCGGAGTTTGTAAGGCTCAGTTTGGAAACCTCTGCACGGAGTATTTCACGAAGGTCGATCCAATTTTACAGGACTATACTGTAATTTTCATGAATGTACGGAGCAACAATTATTGAACTATATGAAAAAAAAACGTAAATTAGTATCAAACTACTGCCTGTACACACTTTATTCAACATGTAAACGCCACTGCAGATATTCGGATTTAGGTTATCACATGTTCGATGCGCCTGCCATTATTGGCGATGATGTGGCGCAGACGAATAGCGAAATTCTGTGTGACCCGCTGAAGTATCGGAACATCGATGGCTGTTTTCTTGCTCAGCATTGGTTTTAGGGGTTACTGCTGCACACCTTGTCTTTAATAAAACACCACAGAAATGAGTCGCATGTGTTCAGGTCCGGAGAGTAGGGCGGCGAATCGAAGCCCACGCCAGCGGCCTCTGGGTACCACAGAGCCAGAATGCGGTCCCGAAAGTGCTCCTCCAGGACATCAAATACTTTCCTGCTTCGATGGGATCATGAAGAGCCGGCCGACCTGTGGCATACCGCGCGTGGGGGTCTACATAGAAATTTTGTTTCGTTCCGACGGCACGTCAGCCTTTGCTCTTCGACAGTTGTGGTCTAAAAAATTCCACTTTGACCAAATTTGACATTGATGTCTATAACATCCCGATAAAAAAATTCCCAAAGAACATGCTTTTTTCAGGCTAAAGATAGTAAACCTTCCCTTAAGTGAATTATTTCGTTTTAATAAAAATGTT
Organism: Schistocerca gregaria; assembly: GCF_023897955.1. NCBI lineage: Eukaryota > Metazoa > Arthropoda > Insecta > Orthoptera > Acrididae > Schistocerca > Schistocerca gregaria. The sequence continues at coordinate 119,420,498 of NC_064925.1, forward strand.
ATTTTTGTTCGTCTCATTGTGTGTGTCGTACAGTTAGCTTTTCCACTGTACTGTAGCAGTTCTTTCTATGTATGGTCAAGTTTCATCGAGCTATGCTACTAGTCAGCGAGACACCATGCTAAACTTACTTTACTCCTTAAGTCTTGCACCACTGTATGTGCCTGTGGTGCTTCGCATATTTTTACGTTGTGGCAGTTCAGTTATCCACTTAAACTATAGGTAGTCACAACACTGAACACCTAAATCGGAAAAGAAGTTGTTACCTTCTGTCTCCGCAACCAGAATGAGTTCATAAAATTGTACACACGGCTGTTTATCACCATCATGCAGGGCTTGTAGCAAACTGAATCTTGACTGGTTCGAAACAGAAACTTCGCCGCAAAACAGGTCTGGCTGGCACATGAATATTGGCTTTGTGGCAGGTTATGTAGACTTCTTTGGACTACGTACAAGAGTCCTTTGAGTTCGCTTTAAGACTTGAATGAGCACACGAGGACGACCCGTGAGTTTCCCGTTAGAAAACAAGGTGCAGTTTATTGTGTTGCACCTATTGAAACGGAGATGCCAGAATGCCTTCTTTCCCTATGTTACCGTCATCTCCACTCGACGCACATCGCAGAAAGGCTGTTTTGCAGGACGACATTAGGTTGCGAAACGGCGACACCGGTATACACTTCATTTTTTTGTTTTATTTGTGTCGGAATCGTGTCTGAAATGGTTTCGGCAGCTGCACGATTAATGGTGGAGTTAATGCTTGTCTGCGTAAGTTAGCTGCATAAGGAATGAGGCAAGAAACGAGTTCAGATTCGTGATTCGATTAAAAAACTAAAAGACATTAGTTCGGTTGCTCAGTGGTCTTGCCGCAAGAAATTTTTATGGAAGTTCCGAGAAGTTATTTAAGTAATCTGAGAATATCGCACGTTTATAATGCGATAAGGACGAAAGATACTATAATGCGTGAAGCATTGTCGCCAAAACGAGAACTACGAATCATGATGCGGTTTTTTTATTTTATTTTTTTATTTTTTTATATAGCATGGACGGATTCGTATTTGTCTTCAGGATCTATTTCGTCTTCCGAAATCACCATTAGCCAATATTTTCTCAAATTGTTTGTGATGCCATAACTACAATTTGTGAATGTGATGCAGTGCTATGACATAAGATAAATAAGTATTTGATAAAGATTTCAACTTACCAATTTTTGCAGTTTTTTCCTCTCTTATCAGCGGACTCGTATGGCGGGGTTTTTGTCTCGTAGATGCGATGTTTTCCACAAGCAGATGTTTCAGTTGCTTGTATTTCTCCCAATTCATTTGTGTCTGTATTTCTAACGGATTAAATTTTGTTCTGCATCTCATATATCACCAATCCATCCACGTTCACGTCGCGTAGGACGGCTCCATATGCAGAACCACCTTGCTGCTTATTTCTGTAATCAGTATCATTGAAAATCTGCAAGCACCTGTGAGTAGCATAGTTGTTCGAGAAGCGAACAATTTGCTCCATTTCCCCACTCATATTTAGCTTTATTAAAACGACACTGTCACGACAGCTACCCCCAAACCAAGCATAATTACTAGTTTCTGGTCGCCAATGATGGAATAAGCCAAAGCTGTTCAGTTTAGATCGCCAGTAATGTAGTTTCGAAGCTTATTGTTAGCTTCAGAATTTAGAGTCGTCGTGCAAAACTAGCCTTATGCCGCCCTCATACTGGACGAGGCAGCTAACGTCGACGTGAACGCGGACGTGAAACGCGATGCTCACACCACATGGGACATGCTGCTAAACGTGATTTGCGACTGCAGTGCTGTCCAGCAGCAGCTATCGCCTGTACCTTGCTCACAGAGTTGTGCTCTTCCAAATCTACAGTTGGCTACTTTTGGTACAGTACTTAAATTACTTAGTAAATAGTAGGATTATTGACTATATTGGTGGTCCATGGGTGGCAAAGAAACGTACATGAACGTGTGATAGAAAAATTGGGAGCCGACGACTTCTCTTTGTTGCTCTCTTTTCACGTTATTACAGCTGCACTTCGTTCAGTGGGACTGGGTTGGGTTGTTTGGGGGAAGAGACCACACAGCGAGGTCATCGGTTTACGGAAGGACAGGGAAGGAAGTCGGCCGTGCCCTTTTCAAAGGAACCAAAGCGGCATTTGAATGGAGCGATTCAGGGAAATCACGGAAAACCTAAATCAGAATGGCCGGACGCGGGATTGAACCGTCGTCCTCCTGGATGCGAGCCCATTGTGCTAACCACTGCGCCACCTTGCTCGGTTTCGTTCAGTTATTCAGTTGTGTATTTCATATCATTACAAAATATAACTTGCATTTTGTAAGTAATGAAAATTGACTGATCGCCTAAATTCTGTTCTTGCATGTAAGTGAAACAGTTACTTTTGCTGAGAGTTCTGTTTAAATACTGAAATGTAATATAACTTATTGTTGTTATTTTGCACCAATAGGATGTTCTTCGTCATGATCAAAGGCAATAGTTTCCTGATTTTGTTGATAAGTGCAAAAGTTGTTTACAAATAACAGAAACACGTTTCATATAATCTCGACGAAGTGTTGAAGCCATGTTCGATAAGATTTTGTTTCCATTTTTTTTTTATTACACCTAATTGAGTTTTCTAGCGCTGTATAATAAATATGTATTGTTTTTATAATTACTAAACATTCTCCTGTTTCACCTTACAAAACAACATTTTTCGAATAAAATCTTAATTAAACAGCGACTGTTTCAACTGTGCTATAAATACTCTTTATTTTGAAGTAACAGATGGGAGAATACCAACGTAGAACAAAACTGTTCCGTAGCTGACGTGCAATTCATATATCCTCACCCAGTTTCTAGACGGTTGAGCGCTTCCGGTTTCTAGGAGAATCTCAGAAGACACTGATCGCATACGCAAATATAGCGATCGAAATGAGGTAACGCCTGATACGTATGCAACTCACTTGCTGTACAGGTAACACGGTTACAGTATTAACTGACCGAGGCTGCTTGGATAACTATCGCAGTCGACTCTTACTTATTGTAGTCTCCTGCAGCCTACGGTAGTTTTACAATGCTGCTCGAAAACAACATAGTTTGTTTATGATAGTGGGCGCGCATAAAGTTCCTGCTTTATCTCTATTAAAACGCACTTTTTCTCCCTTGTCCATATACTCATCTTGTTACTCTGTCTGTAATAAATACATAATAACTTCAGCATTCATGAACACGTTATAAGACAAACAGGAAAGTATCATGTCCAGTCAGTAAGGGCGTAGCTTATAAAACTTTACAAACTCGGACAAACCCACTCCAAAGAGAGAGCGCAATTATATTGACATAACATAGAATATTACAGAAAATATTTTAATTAATTTAGTTGGAATGCCCCACAACCTTTTAGAAAAAAGGAAGGTAGGGAAAAAAAGATACACCAAGACACGAACCTACTACTCGTTGTACTGATTATTTCAAAACTCGACACCACTGCAAACTACTCCACACTGAACTTCTACAAGTGGACCTTGTACTTTATGTTAGGAACTTCTGAAGGGTATAATCGCCGATATGTTATTGACTGGCATTTAACTACAACAAATTTTACCTAGAACGACACGTTTTCGATGAATGTTCAATGTTCCGTTGCCTTAAAACGAAGTACTTTCACAACAGGCGAGTTGTAACACGAAAATAACTAAATATTAAAATTCTTTAAGCGTCTGTATTAAGTTTCGCGCTATCTTATTACAACAAATCATGCCATTAACGATGAATTTTCTATAGAGCCTCAAAGAGCTGCTCCTTTTAAACAGCGTAGACTGTAAATTATAACATAAAACCCACAAAATATGGGCTTCAGCCGAAAGCGACAAATACATTATTGTATCTCGCAAGTTCTGCTTGTGATGTAGAGAGCGTTCTTGCCTCTTATTGGTTCAGCCTTTTGTAGCACATTATAGAAATATCAAGGAAGTCACTTTTGTGTTCCACGTGAGACAATAGCTTCCCATCGTAATATAACACGAAGAGACGTCACAAAACTCCTACAGTTCCACGTCAACGTCATCACCAGTGTGAGGATGATTTTATTGAGCGAGCAAACGAGTTAACTGTACCGCGGAGACACCTGCAAGCTACCGCAAAAAACCAGTATCGACGAGAGGAACCAAGGTTAACTTTTATTCAAGTTACGTAAGCTGAATGAAACTAATTTTGTCAGGCCATAATTGTGGGTTGTTTGATTGCATACAATCAAGCTCATGGCACGAAGGAACTGTAACTCATGAAATACTGGTTCACTTCATTAAATCAATGAATAAAAGATTTCCTTAACTTCGCCACACTTCTTTGCCACAGGAGTACTGGACAGTTTAAAACAGTGATTGGCTAACAAAGCATCACTTGATGCACTAATTAATGAACCACTCTCTTGAGCTGCAGTGTTCGACCTTTGCTGAAGTCCATCAGAAACTCTTAACAACTCGTTGATCACACCTGCTCTTGCACGATCGACGCTTTATTGACCTCAATGCGAGGGTAATAGTGTACTGAGAGGGAGGGCGTGTCTTTTGGGGTGTTTCCTAATGGTACAAACATACCGCCGTTTCAGTCTTGTACAGATTCCCGTATGGAGGACATAGTGATAGACATCCCTGGGGTTGTGAAGCAGCTGAATGGGTTGAAAATAAATAAATCGCCAGGTCCTGATGGGATTCCAATTCGGCTTTACAGAGAGTACTCTACTGCATTGGCTCCTTACTTAGCTTGCATTTATCGCGAATGTCTTGCCCAAAGTAAAGTCCCGAGCGACTAGAAAAAAAGCGCAAGTGACGCCTGTATACAAGAAGGGTAGAAGGACGGAGCCTCAAAATTACAGACAAATATCTTTAACATCGATTTGTTGCAGGATTCTCGAACATATTCTCTGTTCGAATATAATGAATTTCCTTGTGACAGAGAAGTTGCTGTCCATGCATCATCACGGCTTTAGAAAGCATCGCTCCTGCGAAACGCAACTCGCCCTTTTCTCACATGATATCTTGCGAACCATGGATGAAGAGTATCAGACGGATGCCATACGGGAAGGTGTCGTCGTTGAATGACTGTAGGAGGATACAAGATGACTTGGACAGGATTTGTGAATGGTGTAAAGAATGGGAGCTGACTCTAAATATAAATAAATGTAAATTAATGCAGATGAATAGGAAAAAGAATCCCGTAATGTTTGAATACTCCATTAGTAGTGTAGCGCTTGACACAGTCACGTCGATTAAATATTTGGGCTCAACATTGCAGAGCGATATGAAATGGGACAAGCATGTAATGGCAGGTGTGGGGAAGGCGGATAGTCGTCTTCGGTTCATTGGTAGAATTATGGGAAGATGTGGTTCATCTGTAAAGGAGACCGCTTATAAAACACTAATACGACATATTCTTGAGTACTGCTCGAGCGTTTGGGATCCCTATCGGGTCGTGTTGAGGGAAGACATAGAAGCGATTCAGAGGCGGGCTGCTCGATTTGTTACTGGTAGGTTCGATCATCGCGCGAGTGTTACGGAAATGCTTCAGGAACTCGGATGGGAGTCTGGAGGAAAGGAGGCGTTCTTTTCGTGAATCGCTACTGAGGAAATTTAGAGAACCAGCATTTGAGACTGACTGCAGTACAATTTTACTGCCGTCAACTTATATTGCGCGGAAAGACCACAAAGATAAGATAAGAGAGATTAGGGCTCGTACAGAGGCATATAGGCAGCCGTTTTTCCCTCGTTCTGTTTGGGCGTGGAACAGGGAGAGAAGATGGTAGTTGCGGTACGAGGTATCCTCCGCCACGCACCGTATGGTGGATTGCGGAGTATGGTTGTAGATGTAGATGAGGTTGTTGCGGACTGCAGCGACCCCTAATTAATGTCTGTGATATCGATTCGCAGTGCCGACTTTGGTACGAAACAGTAATCTCTGGACGATATCACACAACCCAAGCCTCTGACTGTATCCAGATAGGAGATGTTGTATTGTGAAAACTGTTCAATATCTTGAAAGCCTCTCGCATATGTGACGTAGAAAAGAGGCGCTGCGGTACATACCCGATCTGCAGCGATGGCGACCGGCCGCTGTCCCTTCAGAAAACGCTGTCTTATGACAGGCGCGCTACTGCAATGGAACGGCCATCAGGTGACGTGGCAAAACGTGCGGAACGCAGCGAACAAGGAAAGCCGCGGCGTACTGCGGCCGGTGTCCATTAAGGGCCAGCCGTCTGACATTCACGCGTCGCCGCCAGCAGCTACCCAGAAAGCACTGTCGCCTCTGCGGGAAACGTTTTTATGCCCCTCCATTCTGCGCCCGAAGAAATTAATTTTCCTGTGCTTCGAGGCACGTCTTTCAACATTAACACGCTACACCGCCTTCCTGTCCATGCTCTTACACCTTGAGCCTTCATTGACAGATGCTTCTCCTATAGCTTACTTTAACGTATTTTTCATTACTCCCCGACCCTATTCTCATTCTGGTTTCATTCGCGTAAGCAGTATACTCATACACTATTACGTAACTCCTGCCAATTCTCTCCGCCCTTCCTGTACCAAATGAAGTAATTACTCGTAGATACGAAGCGTGAGCGTAAAATCCTTCCCTGGTTACACAGATTTATGTCGAGGGAATTGTGCTAGATACTGCTACGCTGTTTGCTGCAGATGATAACTTTACTCGTAAATTTTCCTGTGGATACACTTCCAAATGTGCTCCGTTTGTTCCCGTACAACGAATAGACGAGATTCAGTTTCCCTTCACATCCTTTCCAACATGTCTTTCATCTCGTATTCGTTCCTTAACAGTTTGCACAACAGTAACTCGTGAACTTAACACTTTACCCTTATCGTAACGCCCAAAAACGACAAGAGGAGCTGCACTGAAGCGCCAACACGCATATTCAAATACAGAGATATGTAAACAGACAGAAAACGGCGCTGCGGTCGGCAACGCCTATATATGACAAGTGTCTGGCGTAGTTGTCACCGCTGCTAAAATGGCAGCATATCAAGAATTAAGTGAGTTTGAACGTGGTGTTATAGTCCGCACACGAGCGATGGAACACAGCATCCCCGACGTGACAATGAAGTGGGGATTTTCCCGTACGACCATTTCACGAATGTACCGTGAGTATCAGGAAACCGGTAAAACATCAAATCTCCGACATCGCTGCGGCCGGGAAAAGATCCTGCAAGAACAGGACAAACGACGGCTGAAGAGAGTCGTTCAACGTGACAGAAGTGTGACCCTTCCGCAAATTGCTGGAGCTTTTAATGCTGGGTCATCAACAAGCGCCTGCGTGCGAACCATGCAACGAAGCATCATCGATATGGGCTTTCGGTGTCGAAAGCCCACTAGTGTACCCTTGATGATTGCACGAAACGAAGCTTTATGCCTCGCTTGGGCCCGTCAACACCAGCATTGGAGTGTTGATGACTGGAAACATGTTGCCTGGTCGGACGAGTCTCGTTTCAAATTGTATCGAGCGGATGGACGTGTACGGGTATGGAGACAAACCTCATGAACCCATGGACCCTGCATGTCGGCAGGGCACTGTTCTAGATGGTGGAAGCGCTGTAATGGCGTGGGGCGTGTGCGATTTGAGTGACTATGGCCTCCCGTCGGGTAGACAGTTCGCTGTGTGCAAGTCTTTCGCTTTGATGCCACTTCGGCGACTTGCGCGTCGATGGGGATGAAATGATGAAAATTAGGACAACTCAACACCCAGTCTGTGAACGGGCCCTTAGGATTGACATTATGTCGCTCTGACCACTCTGCTACTGGGGGCGGACATGGGACCACTAATACGTCTAGATAAGACTTTGAAAGGTGACACGTATGTAAGCATCCAGTCTGATCACGTGCATCCATTCATGTCCACTGTGCATCCCGACGGACTTGGGCAATTTCATGAGTACGATGCGACACCCCACACGCCGAGAATTGCTACAGAGTGGCTCCAGGAACACTCTTCTGACTTTAAACACTTCCGCTGGCCACCAGACTCCTGAGACATGAACATTATTGAGCTTATGTGGGATGCCCTGCAACGTGCTGTTCAGAAGCAATCTCCACCCCTCGTACTCTTACCGATTTATGGACAGCCGTGCAGGATTCACGGTGTCAGTTCCCTCCAGCACTACTTCAAACATTAGTCGAGTCCATGCCACGTCGTGTTGCGCCACTTCTGCGTGCTCACACACGATATTAGGAAGGTGTAGCAGTTTCTTTGGCTCTTCAGAGTATGTCTGTTGAACGTGGCAACCTTGATGTTGTACTGTCTCTGCCGATCCAGCTATCCGGCACGACTTCATCCGAGAACTGGCGAACAAAAGTAAATGCGACAACGGCACTCCTGAATTACGGTACCTCTAATAAGAGAGAGAGAGAGAGAGAGAGAGAGAGAGAGAGAGAGAGAGAGAGATAGGTAGAAAGAAAGAGAAATGCTGTCAGTGGATATATGGAAGTATATCATAAAAACCTGTGTGAATTAAACTACCATCTGCCACAAACCATATAGCTGTATCTAGCATACTTCCTTAGGAATAGATACCGGTAATCAGCTAAAGACTTTATTCTCACCCTGTATTTTGTTCAGTCTCAAAATTTCTGCCGGATTAAAGCAGTACGACGCATCGGTATCTTAATTCTGATTCTTAGCTCTTGTATGTAATGATAATACCGACTGAGGTATCCAAGCTCAGTTCATGGTCTGTTTCATTTCTGCTAGCTTGTAGCTTCTAATGTCCATTGAAATGTCCCTGATCACCTTTCGCCGGTACTGAGTATCGATTCCATGTTACATATTAAGAGACATTACATTCTTCCAGTCTACAAAGCTTTTATCAATCCGAAAATTTATTTCAACAGATTGTACATCCCGCCCTGCTTCCGGGGAACCGAATGGTTACCTGACTATATACTGTCTAGTGACTATTTGGAACCACACTAGCACGTAGTATTTTTTGCATCTACAGAGTACTGGCTGTGGTAAACGTGTTAGGTGGCATAAAAGATCTATAGTAAGATCTATAGTAATAATAGATCGAATCTGAGATATTTCAAATACTAATACGTTATTTCAACTACTGACCCACCAATAATCCGCCTCTGCTCTGTGAGACAAGCGTCTTTGAAGGATGACTTCAATGCAGTCCTATACTTGACGCGGAGAGATAATTTGGGATTGGCATTGAACTTTAAACACGGTTCTGGAACTGTGGAGTAAAAATATTCTACAGAAGTGCTTTCTTGTGCCAAAATAAATAAAGAAGTACATGTCTTTCTTGAGCATGAGATCAATTCATGGGCGCAGAAGAGCTGTTATTTCTTGTGCAAGTACAAATATGTCGAACCTTTGACACAGTGAAAGAACGTAGGGAGTTTTAAAAGTGCCACCAACCTCCGCTATAATGTGACAATAATGTTGCAGAATAAAATATCCATACCTTACTTGAATGAGTTTTATTTGCCCTTTTCACGTTTAGTTTCTCATTGACAAGAAACCATAACCCTCCGTTCTGTCTCCCCAGTCTGCTGCGGAAGATGATAGCACCTTGGCTTGTTCACAGTTAGAACTGGCCACCAGCTAAACTGAGGCGCTTTCTACCGTTACTGGCTGACCTTCGAGAGTCTTGTCGAGTTTGGTTACGGTTCCAGCACTGGAAATGATCCAGCTTCTGTCGGCCCAGCTTCTCCGCATTCAACCAATATCTGAAATTTTACCTTGCCGTTGCGAGCTTATGTGGAAAAGTGCCTGACGTCCTTTTTTTCCGTTCCACCGTTTACTCGAAAGCATTTCTAGTTTCAACCCATCCACCCAGTTTGTGACGCAGACGTGCTTACATTTTCTCAATTGATTCCTCCGCGCACAGCTACTGTGTCCTTTGTTGCTGTAAAGGTGTCTTTTGTAGAGTTATTGTGATGGAATTCTCAGAACTGTAGAACGTTTACTCAAAGTAAGGAACAAAGGAAGAAAGTTGCAGCAACAAAGAAAAAGGTTCCTACAACAGATGATTTAGAAAAATTTTCAGTTTAAAATCAGTATGTGTATATCTATAGTCTCCACACTACTCTACAACATTGTATAGTGTTCTGTCAGTAACCCCACCCTCCAATTCTTTGAAGAACCTAACTCCTGTATATAAAAGATCTTCAAACTCCTGATTACAAATGTGTCAATGTGTTAAATAGAGAGTAGTTATAATCAAACCCTTGAAAAACCAGGGATCGTATGACAATGAAACCTTGTAGTTTCTGTGACATAATCCTCAGTTGGATTATACGTTTTACGAGTTATGACTGCGCCTTCAGTGCATCCTAGCATATTTATCATTGAATACGTAGTGATAATTGATAATTTGTGTCAGATCGGAACTCTAACTCTGGATTTCCTGCATTTCGCGATTATTTATTTTAACCACTATGTTACCTGAGTACGTCTCCAGGCCTTTCTACCACTGATTTTTCCGAAAATTATTTCCGAACACTGCTAACAGGAGATTCTTCCATTGGGGTAGCGGAGTCTGTGAAGGACCGTGACTTAGCTTGCCACAACGGATGTGCGAAATGAACGCCCATCGATCCGTTTACTGCATTTAATTCCTTCTCGCTGGTATCTAAAATAAGGAATGCAAAAATCTGCTCAAGCTGATAAAAAGGAGGAAAGGACATTTGTCAAGATAGACACACGCAGGTCAGCAACTACGTTGACCCAGACGCAGTTTGCGCCTTTACCTAAAAAGAGCAACGCCTCTAAATTGCAGACAAGAAGCTAAAATTTCTTCCGTGGTGAGGTTCGAATGAGCGCACTACCGTTTCCACTGTAGGGAGAAGCCTCCATCTTATTTGGTGTTATTTGAAGGATTTAAATGTGACCTTCACTGAATGGGGTTACACCTGGCCTGCCCACCGCTTCCGCTGATAAATGGAACCCAACGGAAGTCTTGGAAGTACCTGCATCTATCCTATTTGTAGGTGTGAATCAAGCTGTCATTTTGAACACACGCCAATCGAAGCTAATCATGACGATGAAGGCGAAGAGGAAGGGCAGTACCACAACCATAACAACGGCAAGAGCCCAAATTCACTGCTTAAATGAGGTATATTGTGCATTCGAGATTTGCAAAGCAACAGAAAAGGAATTAAAGAAGCGCCTATAAGGTCGAGACGAGCTAGAGAGAGAAATGATAGCAATGAGGAGTAACAGTGGAAGATGATCACGCGTTACCTAGCGTGTAGGCCGTAGCATCTCCCGTGTTGTACCGACTGCGGCTGGCAGTCGTCCAAGAGACGAGGTCCTCTTTGATAGACGCTACACGTTGACTTTTTTTTGGATACCGACCGTGGCGAGGCTTAGTGACATTGTTGGGTTCTGCCGCAGACAATGATGTTACTCAGTGATTCTACATAAAAACTTGGTCCTAACAAGAATGCAGCAGATTGTCAAGAAGGTACTTCTTTCTGTTGTCACCCTAAACGGCCTTCCCTGCAAAAATCTGCGCTGTTTATCGACACGGTTTGAGCGAACTGTCCAGATCTGTTAGGTTGCCATTGCCTAGAAGGTCCAAGTAGGTTAGTACGTCCCACCTACGCCTTCGCTGCTGGCGTTCGTCTTCATACCAAGGAGTTTCTATGACGTTCACCATCTCGATGACCACCAATAATTACAATTTGCTCATTGTATAGGTTAAATAGCAGGAAGAGGAAACAACGCTGTCTCAGTCTCTTCTCAGCCACTTCTCCACTCTCATGTACCGTCCCCTAAGAGAGATCTAATTGACACACAAAAAGATTTCAGGCATATCCTTTCTCTCTCTCTCTCTCTCTCTCTCTCTCTCTCTCTCTCTCTCTCTCTCTCTCGCTTTAGGTTACTGCTCTTTTACAGCGATAGTGACTCTCACATCATCTTTTATTCGAAGCATCTTATTCACATGCCATGTGAAATTCCACACGCAATGAACTGAGAATATATTGATGAATCGTTCAACAACAGTGGGGGCAAGATCGAATAGCCCGTTCCACAGCTAGTGGCCCGGTGAAAGTGCTGCCTGCTACTCGTTTCCTAAGGCCAGATTGGCGGAGAGGGATGCATTTCCAATCGACGCCTTCAGTAAACGGCCGATACCGGCCTCTGGTGCCTATTCGCCGGCGGCAGGTAGAAATCTTGCGAACTGATGTGGGATGCAGCCAGATATTAGACAAGTGCTACTGCCCTGCAAGCCATGGGAATAACGATATCCACCTCTTGTTCTGTCTTGCAGGGTAGCTGAAATAGGCGAAGATGATTAAAGCGAAACTGTTGTTTCGCCCTTTTATTTGTTGCTCCCATTTACACTAAGTTGCGACAAGCTTTGTCAGACCTGAAGTGGGGGCCGTTGCTCGACCACTGCAATGGCATACACAAAAAGCCTTATCACTACTAAACCTCAAGTTACTGTGTATGGACAAGTTAAAGGTATGGCGGATAAATAATTTCTTTTGTGACAGTATTCCTCCTCAATTTGGCGCACGGCTATGCCCTTGATAATTACACAATTAACCTTTCTCTATTCACTTTTGCTTGATAATTGCCGCTCTGTCGGATTTAATTTGTCTTTATTTTATTTTAACATATATGAGTACACAAACTGTTTCTAGTATGTACTGATGTACATAAATATTTAGCTGAAACAAGAGCACAGTCTATAACTCAACAGTCCGCAGCTCGTGGTCGTGCGGTAGCGTTCTCGCTTCCCGCGTCCGGGTTCTCGAGTTCGATTCCTGGCGGAGTCGGGGATTTTTTCTCTGCCTCGTGATGACTGGGTGTTGAGTGATGTTCTTAGGTTAGTTAGGTTTAAGTAGTTCTAAGTTCTAGGGGACTGATGACCGTAGCTGTTAAGTCCCATAGTGCTCAGAGCCATTTGAACCATTTCTTATAACTCAACATCACGCACCCAAACTTACTACACAGTAAAACAAAAAATATTTAAGGTACCAACAAACTTTCCCCAAGGGGGAAATTTACTTTTCCCTTCTAACACAACAGCCAACGGCCTCACTGCAGTAGTAACAACGGTTACCTACACATCACCGAAGTTAAGCGCTGTCCAGTTTGGTAGTAGTTGGATGGGTGACCGTCCGGCCTGCCGAGCGCTGTTGGCAAGCGGTGTGCACTCAGCCCTTGTGAGGCCCATTGAGGGGCTGTTTGATTGGGAAGTAGCGGCTCCGGTCGCGAAAACTGACAATGGCCGGGAGAGCGGTTTACTGACCACATGGCCCTCCATATCCGCACTAAGTAACGCTTGTGGGATGAGGATGACATGGCGGTCGGTCGGTCCAGTTGGGCATTGAAGCCCTGTTCGGACAGAATTTAATTCTGACGCCACAGAACTGTCCTACAACAGCTCCTGTACTTTACTCCAAAACTGTCACAATAATGGTAGTACAGCCTTACTCAAGGCAGTATTAAGGTTAACGCTGTAACTTTTAGTTCTTATACACGAGGCGTGTTTTTTAAGTAAGCACGGTTTTGAAATTAAAAAAAGACGTGCTAAGATATCGCAATAGTTTTATTTTTACATGAAAGTTTGTACCTTAATCTCCGCACTGACGCCATTACAGTCTGATTCTTCCTTGTTTACGTTGTGTACTGAGTGTTTAAGATGCCTCTAATAATCGTGAGCCCCGCTGACTGTGAAATACGGGCTGTTATAAGATTTTTTTGTGCTAAAGGCCTAAAAGCGTAGATATTCATCGTGAGATGTGTGCAGTTTACGGAGAAAACATTATGAGTGATGGAATGGTAACAAAGTGGGTAAGAGCACTTAAAGGTGGCCGCACAAATGTGCATGAAGAACAACAGAGTGGGTTGCCTTCGGTCGTAAATGAAAGTTTGGTGCAGGGAGTGGCAATAACGTGGGGGAAAACAGACGCTTTACGATTTCCTCCTAGCGGGATGACTTTCCTGATGTTTCTTGTAGTGTTTTGTATGGCATTGTGACCGAGCATTTGAATTACCGAAAATTGTGCGCACGTTGGGTACCGAAAATGTTGACGGATGTGCACAAAACCAAACGTTTAGACAGTGACTTGACTTTCCTTGAGCGGTACTACAACGACGGTGGTGATTTCTTTAGACAAATTGTCACGGTCGATGAAACATGGGTGGCCTACGCCACACCAGAATCAAAGCAACAGTCCATGGAACTTGAGTAAGGGCGTCGTTTTGCTGCAACGCAACGCCCGTCCGCCTGTGGCGAATGAGACCAAAGATCTCATCACATCTTTTCGAAGGGAAACTCTAGAATCTAGATCATCCTCCGTACAGCTCCGATCTTGCACCCAGTGACTACCATCTGTTCCTGCACTTGAAGAAACGCCTGGGCGGTCAGCGTCTTCAAGACGATGACGAAGTCAAAACAGTGGTGATGCAGGCGGCAGACTTCTATGAGGAGGGTATTCAAAAAGTGGTACAACGTTATGACAAGTACCTCAATATTGACGGAAATTATGTAGAAAAGTAGATTAAGGTACAGGCTTTCATGTAAAAATGAAATTATAGAGATATCTTAGCACGTCTTTTTTATAATTTCAGAACATTACTTACTTAAAAAACACGCCTCGTATATATGTATAAGGTATACAAGGCCGAAAAACTACTACACAGTGAAGGACTGCTCTTTGGCAGCAGTGTATAATTTTTCCTTACTCGTGGGTAGTTGTGTTTGTGATCCATTTGTAACAGTCATTGGCCCATCAGATGGAGCTCAGAAGGCCTATTTGTACACCCTCTAGATTTGACTCTGCAGGCAATAACTGTGCTGCGTTCAGATGTGAACAGTGTTTGCAACATTCATTCTAAGGTACAACCATGCCCCACCGATTAGTACGTACTCCTGCTGAACAGCTTCAGCCATGTGAACGCGATCGCGTTTTGGGGTTGCAGGATGCTGGATGAACCTATCGACGTATTGCTGCACGTGCTGGACACAGTGTATCGGCGTTTTGTCGCTGCCTTCAACAGGGTACTCTTTTTAACATTCGCATACCTCTAGACCAGATTCTGGACGTCCGTGTGGTACAGACGCGGGCCAAAATCAACGCATTGTGCGAGCAGTAATGGTCGACCGAACGTCATGCAGGGAGGAAATCCGGGCACACGTTTCACCTGATGTGTTACCAAGGACCATCGACAACCCTTTGCTGGCAGCAGGACTAAGATGCCGTGTGCCTCTGGCCACACTACCACTGTTACCACTACACCGCCAAGCATGAATTCTCTGGTGTCGTGAGAGAGTTGGCTAGAGAGTGGACTGGTGCTCTGTTTTTTCTGTGATGCGAGCAGGTTCCGTCTGCATGCGCGTGGTACACGGTCAAGTATGATGCGTAGACATGGTGGGCTAGTTGTTCCAGTATGTATTCGCCCTGACATACATTCCAGCCTTCATGGTTAGGGGGCAACAGTTACAACTAGTCACGTCTGGTGTTTCTTCAGTGTTAACTAACCAATCCCCACTACGATGTACAGGTTGTAATCCGCATACTTCTGCCATTTCTTCGACAGGAAGGTGGTGTGCTTTTCCAGTAGGACAGTGCACGTCCACATACGGCTGCTCAACTGATTTGGCCAGCGAGATCATCAGAGTTCTCCCCAACTGAACACGTTTGGGACACGATGAAGTGGAAACTTACTCCTTCTCTAGAGCCTGCAACACAAAAGGGAGTAAGATGCTTTGCAAGTCTATCGCAGGATGGCATTAGGTACCTTTATGATGGTTTGCATGCGCGAATACACGGTTGCGTTGCCGCTGGAGATGAGTACAATGTTTACTGATGCGATTGTTTTGGCATCCTTTACTGTGACATGTGTTTCGTTTGGTCATAATTTGTCATCATATACTCCTACAACGATGAACTACACGTCGCATCACTTGTCAATAGCTTAACATTGTCCTTCATCCTTTTATTTTTCGGCAGTGTATATAAATCCTCCCTGGCGATCAGACAGAACTGGAGAGGTGACAATGGATTTTTGAGCAGACAATGTCTCATCTACAAATATTCGTATCCACGATTTACTGGCAAAGGAACCGCAATGTCATTTACTTCTCTTCTTTTCACCTTCGCATAAATACTTTGGTAATTCACTCCGACATAGTTTATTACTTTTCAGCTGACATCTTCCAAGATGTTATATGTCTGAGGCGTTGTTCTTTGAGAGACACTCTCAGAGGCTCTCGGCTAGCAGCATCAGCTCACTCTTTGCAACAGAGTTAACGGACAAACTCGACCGCCATAGCGCCTTTATGCACATCGGACAGAGAACATATAGACCCAAGAACGATACTGGACCTTTCCTAGAATGAAATTGCATTCCAGTTGTAACCATTTTATGAGTTGAATCGCTCAGAAACAGTCTCACACAGGTGAAGGAAAACACAAAGATGCTAAGAATCTTAAATTTTTACAACATTTTCTCAACGTAAGGGTCACTCAGCATCACATGTGGTGTGTCATCCGCAAGTTAACTATCGGAGAAGTAAAGAAAAACATTGATGCGGTTGTACCACTAGCACCGACTGATATGACACTGTAGTTAGACACTGAACTCACGTTCGGGAGGACAACGGTTCAAATCTGCGTCTAGCCACAAGGACGTACAGGATTTCCCCAAATTATGGCAAATATCGGGATGGTTCAATCTTCACCTCTTACCCTCATCCGAGTTTGTACTCCAGTGACATCTTCATCGACGGAATGCAGAACCACAGTCTTTCTTCCTTCTTTTGTACCACTGGCAAGTCTGGAAACGAGTATGCCCTGATGGACAAATGGCTTAAGCGAAAGAGACCGGTGGATTTAAGACCGGTAATGCGTGTCAGCTTACAGGGACCGGAGTTTTTACAGGACTCTTGCATATGTTAATGCGCCCGGAGTTAAGTGCAGTAAAGTTATTTGACCGTGCAGAAAAAAAGTCTTGCAAAAATGCACACAGAGTCTGCATTCCCCTGTACTAATGGACAACAAGGACGCCAGAAAAAAAACGAAAAAAAACATCGTCGTATAAAACTGTGGAGTCTGTGTACGTGTGCCGCATGTGGTTTTCCTTAGAAACCAAAATGGATCAGTGAAATTTAAGATTTTAGTGACTAAGGTTCGGTGTGAGGTATACAATTATGCTTGCATCCGATATTGGTCTGACAGCCTGGGAATTCTTAAAAAGCGTTCGTGCCAGAAAAATTTTCAACAGTAAAAGAATATCGCAAAGGTGTGTTATTGTATTTGCTAGCTCACACTCTTGTTTGTTCACATCGGCCTTAAAAGCATCCGATATCCTCGTTGAAGACATTGTGGCTCATATGGCGGCATCTAACTATCTCTTCCTTTCACAGAAACAGATAAATGCACTGTTGTGATTCACCTAGCTGGTTCAAATGGCTCTGAGCGCTATGAGACTTAACATCTGAGGTCATCAGTCCCCTAGAACTTAGAACTACTTAAACCTAACTAACCTAAGGACATCACACACATCCATGCCCGAGGCAGGATTCGAACCTGCGACCGTAGCGGTCGCGCGGCTCCAGACTGACGCGCCTAGAACCGCTCGGCCACACAGGTCGGCCGATTCACCTAGCTCCCCGCAGTCTTCTCTCTACCAAAACACACAGTGCCAGCTTATATTAGTAGTGAGGCCAGATCGTACGTTTGTCTGATATTTCTCCGTTGAAAGGCCTGTGCTATAACCACTCGCCCTACTCTTGGCGGTCTTCATCGATCTAAATATCTAATAGTATCGTGGATACCATACTTAACGTGTAAATTTTTCGTTTCTTTCCCTCTTCCAAAGGCACAGGCTGGCGGCTTGTCTTCTGCTTTTGAGGTTGTTTTTGCTAATATAACCAAGGAATGAAATAAGTGATAAACTTTGTGCGATATAATTATCTGTCAGCTCCGAACAAAAGAAAAGTGAAATTGTTTGGACAGCCAAATTAGTGTTGTAAACGTAAAAACTGTGACAGCAACACACTACCGGCCGGAGTGGCCGTGCGGTTCTAGGCGCTAAAGTCTGGAACTAAACGACCGCCACGGTCGCAGTTTCGAATCCTGCCTCGGGCATGGATGTGTGTGCTGTCCTTAGGTTAGTTAGGTTTAAGTAGTTCTAAGTTCTAGGCGACTGATGAGCTCAGAAGTTAAGTCGCATAGTGCTCAGAGCCATTTGAACAGCAACACACTAACAGCAGTACAAATAACACTTCTTGCCTATTCTGGACGAAGTGGGTGGATCCTCGCAGACAGTCAGATGTAACAAGCATTAACGTATTAATTCTGCACCCTTTGAATGTTTCTGCTATGTGATTCAATTTTTCTAAGAGAACTATGCATGTTTTATTATACATTTGCACGTTGCTCGAGATATCGATAGGCTGCCTTTCCCGACCAATACACATGTTGCTGTAGCCGCCTGGTTTTCTTCGGCAAATATGAATGTTACGCTGACGGAAAAAATATCGCAACACCAAGAAGGAGTTAAGCGACGTGAACGAAAGGTGGTAGGCGTGTTTCTATATCTGAAAGCTGATGCCTATTCAAATTTCGCGCCAGTGGAAAAAGGATGAAAACAAGGTTTCCTTTACTTACAGGGTTTTACAAAAAGGTACGGCCAAACTTTCAGGAAACATTCCTCACACACAAAAAAGAAAATATGTTATGTGGACATGTGTCCGGAAACGCTTACGTTCCATGTTAGAGCTCATTTTATTACTTCTCTTCAAATCACATTAATCATGGAATGGAAACACACAGCAACAGAACGTACGAGCGTGACTTCACTTTGTTACAGGAAATGTTCAAAATGCCCTTCGTTGACGAAGATACATGCATCCACCCTCCGTCGCATGGAATCCCTGATGCGCTGATGGAGCCCTGGAGAATAGCTTATTATATCACAGCCGTCCACAATACGAGCACGAAGAGTCTCTACATTTGGTACCGGGGTTGCGTAGACAAGAGCTTTCAAATGCCCCTATAAATGAAAGTCAAGAAGGTTGAGCTCAGGAGAGCGTGGAGGCCATGGAATTGGTCCGCCTCTCCCAATCCATCGGCCACCGAATCTGTTGATGAGAAGCGTACGAAGACTGAAATGTGCAGGAGCTCCATAGTGCGTGAACCACATGTTGTGTCGTACTTGTAAAGGCACATGTTCTAGCAGCACAGGTAGAGTATCCCATATGAAATCATGATAACGTGCTCCATTGAGCGCAGGTGGAAGAACATGGGTCCCAATCAAGACATCACCAACAATGCCTGCCCAAACGTTCACAGAAAATCTGTGTTGATGACGTGATTGCACAATTGCGTGCGGATTATCATCAGCCCACACATGTTGAATGTGAAAATTTACAATTTGATCACTTTGGAATGAAGCCTCATCCGTAAAGAGAAGATTTGCACTGAAATGAGGATTGACACATTGTTGGATGAACCATTCGCAGAAGTGTACCCGTGGAGGTTCAAAATGGTTCAAATGGCTCTGAGCACTATGCGACTTAACTTCTGAGGTCATCAGTCGCCTAGAACTTAGAACTAATTAAACCTAACTAACCTAAGGACATCACAAACATCCATGCCCGAGGCAGGATTCGAACCTGCGACCGTAGCGGTCGCTCGGCTCCAGACTGCAGCTCCCAGAACCGCACGGCCACTCCGGCCGGCTTTACCCGTGGAGGCCAATCAGCTGCTGATAGTGCCTGCACACGGTGTACATGGTACGGAAACAACTGGTTCTCCCGTGGCACTCTCCATACAGTGACTTGGTCAACGTTACCTTGTACAGCAGCAACTTCTCTGACGCTGACATTAGGGTTATCGTCAACTGCACGAAGAATTGCCTCGTCCATTGCAGGTGTCCTCGTCGTTTTAGTTCTTCCCCAGTCGCGAGTCATAGGCTGGAATGTTCCGTGCTTCCTAAGACGCCGATCAATTGCCTCGAACCTCTTCCTGTCGGGACACCTTCGTTCTGGAAATCTGTCTCGCTACAAACGTACCGTGCCACGGCTATTGCCCCGTGCTAATCCATACATCAAATGGGCATCTGCCAACTCCGCATTTGTAAACATTGCACTGACTGCAAACCACGGTCTTGATGAACACTAACCTGTTGATGCTACGTACTGATGTGCTTGATGCTAGCACTGTAGAGCAATGAGTCGCATGTCAACACAAGCACCGAAGTCAACATTACCTTCCTTCAATTGGGCCAACTGGCGCTGAATCGAGGAAGTGCAGTACATACTGACGAAACTAAAATGAGCTTTAACATGGAAATTAAGCGTTCCCGGACACATGTCCACATCACATCTTTTCTTTATTTGTGTGTGTGAGAAATGTTTCCTGAAAGTTTGGCCGTACCTTTTTGTAACACCCTGTATACGCTGTAACGATCGTGAACGTTACTTACCTTTGAGATCGGACGTAGTGAGTAGATGTTAGCCAAGAATGCCTTTCAGGCGACAAAGATACCATTATGAACACCTCACTGAGTTTGAAGGTGGTAATTTAATAGGGCATCGAGAAGCTGGATGTTCCTTCTGCGATACTGCAGAAGGACTTGGCAGCAATTTAGCCACTGTACTTGACTGTTGGAATCGTGGTCACGAAAATGCACTGTCTCAAAAAGATCGAGCTCCTGACGGCCACGGAACACTATCGAAAGGGAAGACCATCGTGTTCGGCGTATGGCTCTGGCGCGTCGTACTGCGTCTTCAACTGCACTATGAGCAGCAGTTGGCACCACTGCGACACGGCGAACTGTTAAAAATCGGTTACTTCGAGGAGAGCTCCAACCCAGGTTCCCTGTAGCGTGCCTGTATCAGCGAGACACAGCTACTGTGACGATTTGGCTGTGTTTGTATAGTGCCACAGAGCCTTATACACATTGAGCAAAATGACAGTGTGGGTAAAACATGACCATACACAGACGTTCTACTGTGTCCCTGTTTATGCGTCATGTGTGACAATGCAGTAGAGCGAAGCTCACAAAAGAATTCAGCGTATACACCGCGCGAGTCATATCACAGGGTCTCTCTATCGATGTCGATTTATATTTCATGCCCGTTTAAGTGACGGTCTGCAGCAGGCTGTCGCTTGTGACTTTAGTGGTGTTTAGTGAGAGTTACATGAAGGGTACATCTTCAGTCTCCGGCAGCTCACTGAGTAACTGGGTGAATATGGTGAAGATTTGCATATTTCATTCGTTGATTTTAAGAAGGCCTATGATTGCATACATCGCAAGAGCCTGCTCAACTGTTTAAGGGAGTTTGACATAGCAGAGAAACTCATCAATCTGATAAAGATCTGTCTGAACGAAACACGTGCAAAGGTGAAGATGCGAAATCGCGTAACTGAGGAGTTTGAAATTGTGACGAGACTCAGGCAAGGAGATGGGTTGTCCCCTATCCTGTTCAACTTTGCCCTCGAGAAGATCGTACGCGAGACCTTCCCAGAGAACGAATTGACTGAAATCGAAGGAAAGTGACTGGCATACTTGGCCTATGCAGACGACATCTGTTTATTCTCTAGGTCGGAAGAGGAGTTGGAGCAAATGACCAAAGCACTAAAGGAGGCTGCCAGCAAATTTGGGCTAAACATAAACGAAGCCAAGACAGAGCACCTCGTTATGACGCGTGGCCATTGTCAGACTGCTGATCATCTACAATCACTGCAGGTTGGGGACCATTCCTACAAGAGAGTGCAAGAATGCAAATATCTAGGGGCAATTTTCATTGAGAATTCGTCATGTAAAGCAGAGATCAATGCCAGAATACAAGCAGGAAACCGTTCTTACCACAGCCTAGCACAACTGTTTCGGTCCAAATATCTCTTCAGACAGTTCAAGATTCGACTGTACAAAACCCTGATCCAACCTGTTGTTCTATATGGCTGTGAGACATGGAGTATCCGGAAACGGTACTTCCATAAGCTCCTTGTTTTTGAGAAAAAAGTGCTTCGGAAGATCTTCGGTCCGGTTCTGGATGCAGATACAGGGGAATGGAGGATCAAATACAACCAAGAGCTTGAGGAACTATACCAGCAGCCCAACATAGCAGGAACTGTCAAAGCCAAACGAATGCAGTGGGCCGGCCATGTGGCCCGGATGGAGGATCACAGATGGCCTCGGAAGCTCCTGGATTTCACACCCACAGGAAAGAGACCGCCAGGGTGACCCAAGAAGCGTTGGAGGGATGGACTCCGTGAAGATTTAAACCAAGTGTCAATAGATGTGGACGAATGGCGGATAGCAGCAGTGGACAGAATACAGTGGAGGAGGAAACTTGTAGATGCGTGCGGTCCACTGGGCCTGATCACGTAGTAGTAGTATGATGGTAGACTATTGTGTTTTCTGATAAAATATGTGTCTGCCTCCGCGGTAGTGATGGGCGTATGGTGGCTAGCAGGGGTCCCGATGAGGGTCTGCAGCCAAACCTGTCTTGTGTGCTAGATACACTAGACCTACACTTGGAATTATGGTCTGGGGTACGATTTCGTGTTACACCAGGAGAAATCTCGTGGTTATTCCACGCAGCCTGACTCCAAATTTGTACGTCAGTCTGCTGATTCAATGTGTTGTGCTGCCATTCATGAACAGCATTCGAGGAGGTGGTAACGCTCGCTCACGTATCGCTGCTGTAACTCTACACAGAGTTGACAAGTTGTCTTGGCCTGCTCGATCACCCCTTATTTTCCATCAGTGTATAACGGAACAACATTTACAATTATGGTTCTTTTATGGTTTGTGTCTTTTCTTGTAACACGAAAGGCCGGCCGGCGTGACCGAGCGGTTTTGGCGCTACAGTCTGGAACCGCGCGACCGCTACGATCGCAGGTTCGAATCCTGCCTCGGGCATGGATGTGTGTGATGTCCTTAGGTTACTTAGGTTTACGTAGTTGTAATTTCTAGGGGACTGATGACCTCAGATGTTAAGTCCCATAGTGTTCAGAGCCATTTGAACCATTTGTAACACGAAAAGACTTAACATCATTTGGTTCAGTCAGAGAAATCAAATTCCTTCCAAACTTCAACAGATGGTTGATAGCCCACGTTCTATCTCAGTAGCCGTCTCTCCCATATAAAAGTCTGCAGGTCACCCTCGTCAGTGTCCGTCCGTCCCCCCCCCCCCCCCCCCCACGCCCCGAAGTTTTCCTCCCGCATTTTGGGAGAGTACCTAATTAAATTCTGTTCTTCCGTATCAGCCACTGTGACAGTCATTTCATTCTTCTCCTCTTTATTTACCCGTTCCCCTTCTGTAATACCAATCATGTATCCAAATGTGCTAAATTAATCCATATCATTATTAATGCTGTTTATTAGTATTGTCATTATTATTAAGCTGACTGCCGAACGATCCTGCTGCCGCCAACATACATCACGCGTAAGGACCACGAAGATAGGATATGAGAAATTAGGGCTCATACGGAGGCCTAAAGACAGTCGTTTTTCCCTCGCTCTATTTGCGACTGAAACAGGAGGGGAAATGACAAGGAGTGGTACAGGGTACCCTCCACCAAGCACCTCACGGTGTATCTATGTAGATGCAGATTATTAGTGCCAGTTATTAATATTATTATTATTCCTGTGAATCTTTGTTATGTGTTGTTTCTGGTCAGATGTAGTCGAACACGATGGTCTTCCGTTTCGGTAGTGCTACGTAGCCGTCTGGTGCCGTCTTCTTGAGAACGTACATTCTCGTAATGGCGGACACCAACAGTCAATTACAGTGGCTAAACGAGTAATAGCCGGCCGGAGTGGCCGAGCGGTTCTAGGCGCTATAGTCTGGAAACGCGCGACCGCTACGGTCACAGGTTCGAATCCTGCCTCGGGCATGGATGTGTGATGTTCTTAGGTTAGTTTCGTTTAAGTAGTTCTAAGTTGTAGGGGCTTATGACCACAGTAGTTGAGTCCCATAGTGCTCAGAGCCATTTGATTTGAACCAAACGAGTAATAAACAAAAAAATAATATTAGAAAATATAATAGGTATTACTTATGTCATGATGTTGCATTTTTTCGCTATTTCATGTTGATGACATATTTGCTATATCCACGTACGCGATGACGGTGTTATGCGCTGCTTCACATATATTTGTCAGCTGCTGTCCGTATATCAATGTGGAGAAGGGTGTACGGAAACGAAACCTGCCTGTTGTCTCAGTACAAATAAAAGATTGTTATGGCGGTCAGTAAATGATAACACAATTTCTGTAGAGGAAAAGGAAAGCAGAAGCTTGAGTAATATATTAACTGATCAAGTAAGTATTTGTAAACTGATTGTTATGAAAAGAAACAGGAAATTTTAATTAGTCTTAGTTTTAGACGAATTAAGTTTTTACGAAACATCAGAGTCAATATAAGAAGTCAGTCAAATATCGATTTTGTGCTTGTATTCACTGTTTGAAAGTCTAAAGCAACGTATTCTTGAGAATTGTATCACAGGTGTTCTTCTGAAACGGCTTGCGTGAAACTCCTCGGGAAATGTCAGCTGCTATCGGCAACCGAGTGCACTGAACGTCGGGTACAACCGTCAGCCCGCCGGGTAATTTTCCTGAAATTTCTTCACAGCAGTCGAGCAGAACCGGTCTGACTTACGTCAGATGCCACTAAGGACCAGAAACACCTACCGTATTTATGCCCTGCGCTAGAGACTGTGAGTGCGGCCGCGTCCACTTTATATCCGCGTCATTCGAAAAAAAAGTAGATAATAGCTTTAAGTCACTGTTGCGTCAAAGACGAACCTTGGAATTCTTTGCACCCTGTTATCATGGTAGAGCAGATACGCCTGCAGTTCACTACTTCGAGTCATTTTGGAAGTGACTACTAACCCACCGACCCCCGATTCTTTAAATAATCAAACACTCGTACGTAAAACAGGTACAGACATCTTTTGAGGTTTTATTACTTACGGATTATTTACCCACATGCTAATGTAATAGTCAATAGTCAAAATCAGCGTTGAGAACTATTTACATTTTTCCGAAAAGCTAGTTTTTCTCCTAAAGTACGGGTGCTACAATGATATAATTTTATTGGTATCCTCATTGATATAAGTGAATACTGTCTGCAAAATGGGTAGCGCATAGATTTATTAGTAAAGAAATAATACACCGATGCCGCAGTTTTACCGCATGAAGAGCTAACACTTATTAAGCGTATAAAAATGGTTCAAATGGCTCTGAGCACTATGGGACTTGACATCTTAGGTCATCAGTCCCCTAGAACTTAGAACTACTTAAACCTAACTAACCTAAGGACATCACACACATCCATGCCCGAGGCAGGATTGGAACCTGCGACCGTAGCAGTCCCGCGGTTCCGGACTGAAGCGCCTAGAACCGTGCGGTCACCGCGGACGGCTATTAAGCGTGTAATATGTGGAGTTTCAAGAGAGAAAAAGTGTAGAAAAGTTTAAAATTATATTTAGAGTTAATAGGAAATCATGAAGTGGCTCTGATTATAAAACACCGGATGAGTGTTGGATAATTACCGTTCCGTTTTAATAAAAGGTAGCTTTTCACACATCTCAATGTTTATGACATCATATCTCCTGAAATATAATATTATATAATTTTGCAGGTGCAGTCAATAGTATATGTGCATACTGTCTGCAAACTGTGTTATAAATACAGTCAGTAGTAAAGCAGTATTACATTGAAACGTCATACCTGTTGCTGTAGTTTTATTGCACAAACAGCGAAAATGTAGCAAGCGATAAGCTTCTTTCTTTTTTATTATTTTTATTATTTGTGGAGGTTGTAGCTGTGTCTGATTGCAGTACTCGAGTTATTGCGTTACATCTGAAAGAGGAGATTATTTTAACGTTTTAAATTTTTAAATTCCGTTTGTAAAAAATGATTAAAATCAAATTTTTGTTTACAACTGGAAGCCGTTAGAGGGATAACCAACAATTAGAACTATCCGGTTCTAGTCATTTAATAATGGGGAGTGCTGTACCTTTCAACACTTTCCAGAGTTTCGTCTCTAGCCAACCCTGTAATAGAATCGGAATATGTGTACACAATAGTAGTACATACGTAAGAATTACATTTTGAGGGGATAGCATTTTACGTGTGCTGCAGTCTTTTTTCTGAAGTTACAAAAAATTACTCCGGAGAAGTAAGGTTCTATGATGAACAAATGACAATTAAAAAGGAAAAAAAGTAAGGTATTACGCATGTGAAAAACTGTTCCAAGGTACGACATGGTCCTGTATCTAGGAACACACATTCTGTTCAGATTTACAAGCGTTGCAAGCGAGAAAATTTTGTCAGTACCCTATTTAATAGTCGGCCTCATTATTACTCTGTGACACACCACAAATCAGTGTATGAAATCAAATTAAGAAGCAGTAGTATCAAAAACAGTTAGAAGCTAAAAACATTTTGATCGAGAAGCTATTGGAAACCAACACGATTTTCCATTTTCGAGATGGGGAAATTGTTGAGACATTAAAGAAACTCGGTTCATTTGCAAATATCGCGTGTTCCATGGTAAAAGACCTTCCGTTTCAAGATACAGGATGGCGCACGACTTGACGAGGATGGCTTAGCCGTCCACACTTTATGGAACTCGTTTTAAAATCACACAGAATTTTACTCATCACAAAATTCTGTAAACGAAGAACTGACAATATCTTCAAAATAGCTTTAATGTGTTAAACAGCTCCGGCCGCTGTGGCCGAGCGGTTCTAGGCGCTTCAGTCCGCAACCACGCGGTTGCTACGGTCGCAGGTTCGAATCCTGCCTCGGGCATGGATGTGTGTGACGTCGTTAGGTTAATTAGGTTTAAGTAGTTCTAAGCCTAAGGGACTGATGACCTCAGACGTTAAGTCCCATAGTGCTTAGAGCCACTTGAGGCATTTGTTACACAGCACTCGTGATGTTTACAAATGCTGCACAGTACACACTCTCATGTAACAGAAATGAGCTGTGGGGGGGTTGACCTTGCTTCAGTGTTTGTCTTGGTTCGATATCTCGCGTCAAATTAAAACCTCTGATTGCTAGAGGAATTCCGGCGCGACTAGTTTTAAAAGGCTGAGCACTGCGCGGCTGTGAAGAAAGCGAGACTGGAGAGCGAGTACTCCCTTGCGGAGAGAAGAGATGGAGCCACCGTGCATCTATATCTACGCCGCTGCTATATGGGGTGTCCTGTATAGATTTGTAGAACTACCGTAGGCTATCATAAATAACTGAAGACTGCGGTAGTTTTCCTGGTAGTCTTGGTCAGTTAGGCTAGTAACCGCGTTACCTATACGTTCTGTGTCTTGCATAAGTGTCGGGCGTCACATCGTTTCCATCGGTTTGTCTGCGTATGCGATCATTGTCTCTCGATTCCCCTACAAACTGGAAGCTTTGAACCATCTAGAAACTGAGTGAATATATATATATAAAGCGCCACATAGTCTGTGGAACACCTTTGTTGTACGTAGTTATCCTCCTGTCAGTTATTAAAAAAACGGTATTTGTAGAAAATATGAAACTGTCAATGTTTAATGTAGATTTTATTCGGAAATTGTTGATTTGTGACGCAAAAGTCCCTCTTGGTGCATAGTTCTATTTTTTCTGAGAGTGTATGTTAGGTGATATTTAGTTGACTTATTTAATACCCGTTCAAATATGACAACGCAACAGTACTGAAACAATCGAGTAGCGATAAGAGTCTCATGCTTGTAGCATCGTAATTTTTACGATAAACACTGTGGACTCTTGTTTTTCCCCCTCTCTCTCTCGCACTCAATTATTTTTAGATATATTCCCATCTCTAATTCTCGTTTCATTTTTTATCCTGTACAGCTTCCTCAGATGCGATGGAAGTTACTCACTGACGTCTTAACACATTTTCTGTCTACCTGTATCCTCTTCTTGTCAATATTTTCCGCACGCTCCTCTCCTCACCGTTACTACGGAGAACCTTAACATCCTTACCTTACCATTCCACTTCATTTTCATTCTTGTGTAGTATCAGATCTGAAATGTTTCTATCCTCTTCTCTTAGGTTTTTCCCAGAGTCTGTGATTCACTTTGATACGATGCTGTGCTCCAAACGTACATTCTCACAATCTGTTCCTCAAATTAACGCCAGATGGATGCTAGTGGACTTGTCTTGGCCAGGAATGCCCTCTTTGCCGGTACTAGTCTGCTTTCTCTGTCCTTGCTTCGTCCGTCATTTTGCTTCCAAGGTAGCAGAATTCCTTCAATTGATTTACTTCAAGCTCCCCAATTTTGACGTTAAGTTTACTACCTCAAACGAATGGTGTTCGACATGTACTTTTGAAAGGCGTGCAGAGTCGAAGTACCTGCTCAGATATGTGACATCTTCTAACACTATTTTACTGATGGCGCTCTGTACGATATTGTGGACAGTGGACGTCGAACATAGCCTTACACACCAGTCACTTCGCTCGGTTGTGGACCAGTGAGCACGTATGTTTACATCATCATTATACTGAAAGGTGAGATGCTCTTGCCATTCTGGTGAGACCTCGGTCGAAGGAACGGTGAAGCGTTAAAAGGAAAACAACACCCATAAAACAGGGCAAGAGAAAGAAAAACCAAATGAGAAGAGACCACGAAAACCTCGATTACATTAACATTGAAAACCGAGGCCGTTTTATGTGTGTGCAGAGTGCGGGTCAGTTGATTACATTATATTTTTGTACGGCTCCTCTCTTCCCACACCAACACCGTTTTTATTCCTCATTCATCTTGTTTCCCATTTGTTGTTGTTGTTTTCACTCCTCCTCCTTCTCCTCCTTCCGCCTCTTACTCCATTCATTAAACTGCTCGCTCATTAAATTCCCTCCATAAAATTACCCTCCCTATATTAAAGCGGGCACTAACGTAACATTGATACATGTATAATAAGTAATTAAACGCACCTGGGATTAATAAAGGAAGAGAGATGCAGGGCGTTCGCGTGGCGCGGCACATAATATACGTCCCTTGAATGTGTTATTTGCGAACACCGCCATGGCGTGACTTCATTCTGTTCACAAATGGCACCTGTGTACATACTGCATGCGATGAAAGACACTAGGTATTACATTCGAAGTTGACTGTCGGCAGGCGTGCTACTTTTCATTGCAAACAAAAGTTTTCCGTCAACAACAAGTTTTCCATCGTCACAGCTCTGCACAGACCAAACCGTAAACCACAATAAAGTGTTAAGAGGCTAAAAAATTGTATGGACAGAATCTTGTAAAAACCATATCGTAGTTGTGTAACATTCAATGATTGCTTGTTTCGGCTGAACATTGAGCCATCTTCAGATCAATTATAAGTTCGAGTACAGTGGCTGACCTACATCAGATAAAGGCAGATTGACATCAACTTAGCAGTAGCTCATACATAAAACTGACCACAATGAAATAATGGCATTTGTCATTACGATGAATCATTCTTACAAAACACATTATTAGACAATATTCTGTGCACAGTTTCATTACACCAATGACTTGTCAATAACGTATATTATGTGGCCATTTCAGAGCAGTAAGCAGACGAGTGTCGGTGTGCCGTCCAGCCTGGATGTGGTTTTTAGGCGGACTGCGACATCCGACTAGGAGCTTGTGTCTAGGCGAATAACGGGCTGGTTCCCAAATCCCGCCACAGTTATACGATTCGCAAGCATTAGAAAAACTTGGCTCACATTCACTTGAATAACATTACACTCAGACATATTCCGTCTGGGGAGTAAAAGTTGGCTACAGGAGGGGATGCAGCCACCCCTTGTACTAACCATGCCAAATCCGTTGAAATCATGGCGACCATGCGCCGATGCGGGTCAAAGGCACGAGAAAAAGAAGAAAATCAAACTGAGGCAGACGTAAGTGTCATGGAATTATGATAAAGAAATCTGCTCATAGAAGAAATTTAATGATGAAATTGAGCATTAACTAGAATTTTGAACTGTGTAAACCAGTAATAAAAATATGTATAAGTATTGGTTTGGAAGATTATTCGTGCCTAAGGTAAAAGTAAAACGCGATCTTGCTCAGCTGAAACTGAAGAAAGGTATTAAACTTCAGCGTGCCAAGTGCAGTCGTCTAGGAGCCCCAGAGAACGATTTTTCCTGATACTGCAGCAGCTGTAAGAATCATTCATAATGTGTTTTATGTGTGTTCTGCATCTGTTTAAGATATATATTACATAATTAGATTTCTGATGCGTGTACTAAAAACATATTAAAACATTCTTGGGATCCTGGCGGGACCCCCAGCTTGTATATTACGTTATATATTTTGACGGTTTTATTTATTTATTTATTTTATTTCTCATAATGTGAACGTTACAATTTTTCAAAAAATAGCCCGCAAGAAAATCTCAGATGACGACTTCAGGTGCTGGATGAGTGCGACCGCAATGAACCAGAAGATGTCAAGAACGAGATTTATTCCGGAACAAGATGCCTCAGACAGGGAAGATAACAGAAGAAAGTGACATTTCCAGTGTAAATTCTGATAGAGATTCGGATGAAGTAGATGAGTTTACTGCAAAGTCAGGACGAAAATGGACAAGTTCAGTGTCCCCGTGACTTATTGTCGTCAGAGCAACATTTGTCGGAGGATCCCCGAGGCCAACAAATGAAAGTGGGCTTGCACTCACAGTGTCCGAAGTCTTCATGTTCTTTGGTGACCAAACTGTAGATACTATATACACCTTCACATGTGCTGAAGCATCATGTGTCGTTCAGCACTACAATGCAAATGCTGCTCTGAGCAGAATGAGAAAAAGGTCAATTGTAGATTCTGGCAAACTGAGGTTTGTGTGTGTGTGTGTGTGTGTGTGTGTGTGTGTGTGTGTGTGTGTGTGTGTGTGTGTGTCGTGTCCTACCGATTGCTGGAGCTCTTCGCTGCCGAAAGGAATCGATTTTTAAATGTGCACAGCAGACGAATATTTTCGTTGTGCAGTTTTTATTGCTGCCATGGAAGGGAACTGATTTGCGCGTATTTGTCAGTTTATCAGATTTGACGATAAAACAACAGGTCTACAACGGTTGTTTAAATATACTGTTAGAATCCAAAGAACCTAATCTATGATATTATGTTGAGAAAATAAGAAAAAAAGCAGGTTCCCCAGAAACCCCCGCTTGGTAAACAACGTTGACGACTTTGACATGATGTGTTAAGGATTACATACTCTAGAACTGAAACATCGAACATTGGCTTTGGACTCTATTTTAAAACATTAATAGATGAACTTAGAGTTAAATTAGAAGTTCTGTTGTGGTTTTGTGTCTGACCTTGTCGGTGTAAGTCTTTTATGACCAAAAGAAAAAAAAAATGAAACCGTGACATATTTTTTGGTAGAAAAATTCTGTCATCAATTTAAATCTTCCTCCTCTTCAGTTCAATGATGTGAAGCAGGAAACAACCATTACTACTGAGCTCCCACATTATTCACATGACATCTGTTATATGTGCGTTGCTCTCTCAATTTTTTACTGAACGAACGCCGCTTTTCGGGGGACGCATCCCGAAGATCTACAGTTAGGACCTATGCGGTATTCGCTCGTGACTGGACTGCCTCTTTTCTTCAACAAATTTACGAATATGGAATGAAAAATTATGTTACGGGGAACTCAAAAATGTACCTGATATCAAATGATGCATCCCACACAGAGAGTTGATGAAAATTTGTTGTCAGCGCAGTTTAGATATGTAATAATATTCGACACTATTTATAGTATACCGAAATTGGGTAAAGTGTCACGGATATGATAAGCAAGTGGGGATGGCCATCATTAAAAAAAAGCACTTTTCGTTGCTGCGAAATATTTGCACGAAATTATCATGCCGAAATTTCTTCTCCGAATGCCAAAATATTTTGATGACTTCGCATTACACAGGGAGCACCAACCATCGTGATAAAATAAGAGAAACCAATGCTCGTATGGAGGTGTTTATTTTCCCCACGTGTTTACGGATAATGAAACGCTCAAGAAATAGTGTGGAAGAAGTGGTTCTACCAACCCACCGGCAACGACGTAAGTTTGAGTTTCGGAGTTATCATGTAGGTGTAGATTGGTGGTTGTCACATAACATACTTTTTTCGTTTAATTTAATTTATTGGTCTTAGGTAAAGACCACTTGACCCGATAACGCCGAGACATAGGGACGATTTTTTCGAATTTAACTACCAAAATAGGTAACATTATATGTTACATAAATGACAATAAATATTTTATGTGAGGTAAAATATAGGGTAAGGCAGGGAGGTGGATTGCCCCCATTGTTATTCAATTGTGTACTAGAAAAGATAATCATAGAATGGAGGAAGAGAATAAAAGAAGGATGAATTTAAAGTATCACAATTGGGGAAAAAAGCGGAATAATCTGAGTTTCGACTGTTTGGCTTTTGCAGATGACCTTGCCGTCGTAGCTGAATCTACAGAAGGTGCAAGAATGCAGGTAAATCTCCTATAAAAGACAGCTCCAAAAGCATACCTATGTAATGTATATCTTTTGGAAAAAGAGAGTATGTAAAATTTGCGATGGAGGCACCGAAATACGTGGAAACGGATTATGGAAGAATAAAAAAGCCTACAAAATTTAAATATCTAGGTGAAATAAAACAACCAAGTACTTTGGACAATGAAACTAACTTTGCAAGGAAAAGGTAAAGGAAAACGGGGGTGGCTTTTCAGTTAACAAAAGAAATGTGTTACAAGAAGTCTACTTCCTATGCTTCAGAATGCATTTTGTTAAATACAGGTAAACGATTAGATGAAATAGCGAAGAAGAAAAGAAAAATAATCAGGAAAGTCTTGGGACCAAAATATGAGAATGGATAATGAAAACTAAGGAGTAACAAAGAAATTTGTGAAAAAAATAGAACCATTGTCAGACACGGGAGACGTGTACTGTATGGACACCTAAAACGGCTCGATGAAAAGGGGGATAACAGAAAAGATTTTTAACTTTTCTGACAGAAGCCCAACATCATAAATCACATGGATCAAATAAGTTCAAGCAGACTTGAAGGAAATGGAAATAACCGAGGAAGAAATAGGAGAAAGAGAAAAGTTCAGAGAAAAAGTGAAAAGTTTCAATTGTTTTCAGGAGAAAACGAAGAAAAAGACAGGAGTAGTTTGGGCAGAAGAAGAAAGAGAAAAACACAGAGAAAGAATAAAAAACTGCCGGGAAGAAAGAAAGGAGAAAAGAAAGAAGACACAAATTATTTAATGTTGTCCTTAGTACCCTAAACCGATAAAGAAAAGAGATAATTTTTAATACTGCGTATTTCTAATAACATTACATTATATTTGCGTTAAGATGCAAAAGAATTGTGTATAAACACGTTTCCGTCACGTTAGGTAGAGCGGAAATCCCTTAGCGAAATCTAAAGTATCTGTTTATATATTCACCGTAGAAAATGTGGGAATTATAGAATTTTTTTTAAAGATGTCGTAAGGAAATTCCAGTAGGTGACATTTCAGTCGTAGCGAGTTCTGTCGCAGTAGCAGCCTTGTTTGCGGAGATTCACCTAGAAGGTATTTGATCGCCCCTTACGTGCGACGGAACGTAACGAAACAGACTACGCCCAAGGACTGCGTGCTCGCACTGTAAACGTTCTTCAGGCTCGGACACTGAACGAGATTTCTAGGCTGTAGCGAACCAGCGTAGTGGCTATACATCATTGCTAGATACTGTCAGGAATCGGCGAAACACTACTCATATATCAGCATCGCAGATACAGAATGTTCTTCTACTTTGTTCTTTTGGAAACACGTAATATACGAAGAAAATATATTAACTGATTCAGGCGTTTCTTCTTCGCTGTTGCCTTTCTATAAGGATCTCCGCACGGTACCGGAGTTGTAACTTCTGTCTCATCATTCGCCATTTAGGTCTATTGAATAGAAATTCCGTGAAGCCTCTCTCGTTTCATTGTGTCCTTTCATAGTCTCAAAGGACGTTGTAGGATCGCCGTTCACCGTTAGTATGAGGTTAACTATAGGCGTGTATCTACGACTTCGGTCTGTTGTAGACTTGTGGAACGTATTTTATGCTCTCGTATTGTGATACTTCTGGAGACCGAAAATCTTCTGTGTAGGAATCAACATGGGTTCCGTAAACAACGCTCGTGTCAAACCAGCTCTCTCTGTTAGTGCACGAGATTCAGAAAGCAAGAGATACAGGCAACCAGGTTGGTGCAGTGTTGATGGCTTTCGGAAGACAATCGAAACAGTACCGCACTGCAGCCTATTGGACAGAATACGAGACAATGGAATATTAGACCGACTTTGTGGATTGAAGAGTTTATAGCAACAGAACATAGCAAGTCGTTCTCAACGGAGAGAAATTTTCTTTTGTGCAATTAACTTTTTCCGTGCCTCAAGGGAGGGTTATTGGAGCATTAAATTTAACAGTATGATGCTGTTGTATACAGAGGGGCGGCAACGCTAGAAAATGGTAGGGACATGCAAAAGATCTGATGTTGATTGACGTTTGGTTCAGGGATTGACAGCTGACGGTCAACATAAACAAATGTAGCTTATTGCGCACAGATAGGGAGAAAGGCCCTTTGTTGTACGATTACACATTTGAAGAACAATCATTGGAAGCAGTCAAACCCATAAAATACACTACTGGCCATGAAAATTGCTATATCACGAAAATGACGTGCTACAGACGCGAAATTTAACCGACAGGAAGAAGATGCTGCGATATGCAAATGATTAGATTTTCAGAGCATTCACACAAGGTTGGCGGCGGCGGTGACACCTACAACGTGCTGCCATCAGGAAAGTTTCCAACCGATTTCTCGTACACAAACAGCAGTTGACCGGCGTTGCCTGGTGAAACGTTGTTGTGATGCCCCGTGTAAGGAGGAGAGATGCGTACCATCACGTTTCCGACTTTGATAAAGCTCGGATTGTAGCCTATCGCGACTGCGGTTTATCGTATCGCGGCATTGCTGCTCGCGTTGGTCGAGTTCCAATGACTATTAGCAGAATATGGAATCGGTGGGTTCAGGAGGGTAATACGGAATTCCGTGCTGGATCCCAACGCCCTCGTATCACTAGCGATTCCAGACTGTAGCGCCTAGAACTGCTCGGCCGCTCCGACCGGCCGTATCACTAGCAGTCGAGATGACAGGCATCTTATCCGAAGTCTGTAACGGATCGTGCATCCACGTCTCGATCCCTGAGTCAACAGATGGGGACGTTTGCAAGACAACAACCATTTGCACGAACAGCTGGACGACGTTTGCAGCATGGACTCTGAAACCATGGCAGCGGTTACCCTTGACACTGCATCACAGACAGGAGCGCCTGCGATGGTGTACTCAACGACGAACCTGGGTGGACGAATCTGGGTGGACGAATGGCAAAACGTCATTTTTTCGGATAAAACCAGGTTCTGTTTACAGCATCATGATGGTCGCATCCATGTTTGTCGACATCGCGGTGAACGCACATTGGAAGCGTGTATTCGTCATGGCCATACTGGCGTGATGGTATGGGGTGCCATTGATTACACGTCTCGGTCACCTCTTGTTCGCATTGACGGCACTTTGAACAGTGGACGTTATATTTCAGATGTGTTACGACCCGTGGTTCAACCCTTCATTCGATCCCTGCGAAACCGTACATTTCAGCAGGATAATGCACGACCGCATGTTGCAGGTTCTGTACGGGCCTTTCTGGATACAGAAAATGTTCGACTGCTGCACTGGCCACCAACTGAAAACATCTGGTCAGTGGTGGCCGAGCAACTAGCTTGTCACAATACGCCAGTCACTACTCTTGATGAACTTTGGTATCGTGTTGAAGCTGCATGGGCGACTGTACCTGTACACTCCATCCGAGCTCTGCTTGACTGAATGCCCAGGCTTATCAAGGCCGTTATTACGGCCAGAGGTGGTTGTTCCGGGTACTGATTTCTCCGGATCTATGCACCCAAATTGCGTGAAAATTTAATCACATGTCAGTTCTAGTATAATATATTTGTCCAATGAATACCCGTTTATCATCTGCATTTCTTCTTGGTGTAGCAATTTTAATGGCTAGTAGTGGACATAGGTCTATGCGTAAGGAGCGGTTTAAAGTAGAACTACGACATAAAACGAATCTCAGGTAAGGCAGATGCCAGACTGAGTTCATTGAAAGAATCTACAGGTAGCGTAGCACATCAACAAATGAAGTAGCTGGCTAAAACCTCGCTCAGCCGGTACCTGGGTATTGCTCGTCTCTATAGGATCCATACCAGATGCGATTGATAGAGAAAATAAGATCCAAAGAAGAGCAGTACGTTTCGTTACATAGTTGCCCAGCCAACTCCAGTGCCGCACACAGCAAGAGAGGCCTTCTGAATCTCGGTGTGGTTTACTGTTAAAATTCCAATAGTGTACTCCTAGAAGAGCCAACCAATATGTTACTTCTTCCTACGAATAACTCGCGAGAAGACCGCCAAAGGAAAATTAGAGAGATTCGAACTCAGGCGGCGCCTTATCAGCAGTCGATCTTCCCTCGACATTCGCGACTGAACAAGGAAAAGGGAGGTGACGCTGGTACAGTCCGATCAGGATACGGTGGCCGAGGCGCATTGACCAGTTTTCGTCCAAACCACTTTGCGAATTCATTCGTTTGTTTGGAAGGGGAGGCAGACAAGTGTTTGCCACCTTTCGGCCAGTCGGCGATGACAGGATCAGGCGCACCCTACAATCTGTCTCAGACCATTTCATAGAAATTATTCGGGGAAAAAATTTCATTTTTGCTTTACTTGCAGCTTTGTATGTCAGTTCATTATGATTTTCTTGAGAGTAAGGCACTGCGCGAAATTCGAAAAACTTTCCAGTGAAAACAGGGGTCATTTTGATATTGCGTTTGGTGCATCTTACATAAGATATTGCTGTGTATGAAATTTATTTAACATATTTTTCTTTAGACTTGGGTGGAGTTCTGAATCTCTCACCAATATCGAGAATATGGTTCTGACATAGCACACTCATTTGCGATAGCCCCGCTCCAGCGATAAAACCAGAGTGAAATGTCCACAACATTCCTCGTATTTCATAAACGGTTTCAGATATGGAAATGAGGATGTGGCAAATGACAGTATAAAAAAGGAGAGTATCCTGCCGTGTGGTTATTATGCGAAAGTTCAATATGTACAGTGTTATTCCACTAACTACAGATCTTTTCGATGAAACAATGTAATTTTTAGGGCCAGTCGATGGCTGATGAAATGAGGAATGCTATGGGTTTTGGAGCAACATAAGTGAAGACATTACAAATTGTTTTTGTACAGAGGATGTGCTTTATCCTTGTATTGTATTTTATGTTAACCGGGGCCTAGAAACGACGGAGAGGCTCCATCCCCACTGCAGCTGCAGTGGTCCACATCTCCATGACGACTACCGTAGTCCACTTCACCTCTCCGCCGACCCCACATCGAACCACTGTTTCAGGGTTATTGTGCAACTCTGCCGCCGGTGCAGCCTCCCAGGAAATGTCTCACACCAGACGAGTGTAACCCCTATGTTTGCGTGGTAGAGTAATGGTGGTGTACGCGTACGTGGAGAAGTTTGCGCAGAAATCGCCGACATAGTGTAGCTGAGGCGGAATAAGGGGAACCAGGCCGCATTCGCCGAGGCAGATGGAAAACCGCCTAAAAACCATCCACAGACTGGCCGGAGCACCGGACCTTGACACAAGTGCGCCGGGAGGATTCGTGCCAGGGACCAGGCGCTCCTTCCCACTCCGGAAAGTCATGCGTTAGACCGCACGGCTAACCGGGCGGGCTGCTTTTTCCTTACTGTCCTTAGTTTTCCTCCATTCCTCACTTAAGCTTAATAAAGCACTGTTTCAGAATTCTCTTGCAATGGCATCTGCACAGAATGCCGATGAGGTAAAACTGTTTAAACTCCGATGTGCTTTGGCAAAAGAAACAAATTTTAAAACGTATCAGCAAGAGAAATGTCTAGGTTTTACTCAAAATTCGTCACTCGTGATATTTCTCTCAAAGTTACAAATGGTTAACAAGCCAGACGAAAATAAATCGCTGCATTTTCGGCGAAATTCCTTTTATATAATAACTAAAGCAGAGATGATAGATCTTTTTAAATGGTCGCCATGCAAGTGTGGGCGTAGAGTCGTCCCACTTAACATTTACATAAAATGTGAGCTTCAGTTTAGAACGGCACTTCCCCACCAGTGCTCAGCATTTCCCCTACCGCGCCAGGACGCAGTCCCCGCCAATACCGCTCTCCCCATGCGTGTCCTGTCGTTTGCGCATCTACCGGCCACGATACTTTGCGCAGACTCTACGTAAAGTACCCTCTGCGGAATATTGATGAAGATGTAGATGTATATGAAGATGTAAATGTACCATCTGCCTTACACCATACTGCATTCTCTTGAGTTTAGCTGCATTTAATTGCAGTACTATGTTTATTTTATGTTACACATGCTTTTCCATACTTTATTTTCAAGGTTCAATTATACAGTGTACATAAAATGGCGCTGGATTCCTGGGATGTTATCCAAACGCTAATAAACATATAATAAAATTATGACTTTGCTTTATTGTCAGGAAGTTTATAGTGCATAATGACTTAAAAATTGTGTCTTTGTTGCAGGTAAGAAATGGATCAAGAATCGTAAAGCCGCTCCCGACATCGGCTGTTGTTCAGGAACTGAGGCTACAAACGTAAGCATAAAGTATTTATAAACAGATTTTCTTTCGAAAGAAATTTATTTATCCTTGGTAACATGTGGGTATGTTTTAATAAAGACCATGCCCTTGAAATCGAAATTATAGTTTTTAATTTACCTAATTCTAGATACAAGTCTCCAATTTGCTGCTATCGTGTGGCGTTGTTTGGCGCCACCACTTATCTCACGTAGTTTGGGAGCTATCCGCCTGTCTCAGAAAAAATCTGGAAAAGAATGTGGAAAGTGCAATTTCCAACACGTATCGCTCCATCGAGTATCAACAAAAAGGTTTCCTATGCTGTGTTCTACGTCTATATGACTACTCTGCATTTAGAACTAAGTGCCTGGCAGAGGGTTCACCGCACCACCTTCAAGCTATTTCTCTACCACGCCAACATTTCTCGTATTTTATTACGATGATAATTTCATTCGCTGTTTGTAGGCACCAACAAACTGTTTTCGCATTCGAAGGGAAAAGTTGGTGGTCGAACTTCTGTGAACAGATCCTTCGCAACAGAAGACGCCTTCGTTTTAATGACTGATGCCTCAGTTCGTGTATCATATCCGTGGCATTCTCTCCCCAGTTTCGTGATAATATGAAACGAGCTGACCTTCTTTAACATTTTCGATATCGTGAATATGCATGTTTGGAGTATATGGGCGCACAGCCGCGAGTTTGCGTTTTTCATATCCTCCGTCAGTCCCATCTCATTTGCCACTGTTCACACCATACGGATATCTTGTATAAATCATTTTGCAATTGGTTTTGATCTTCTGATGACTTTACACGACGGTAAATGACAGCATAGTCTGCTCAGATTGCCGGCCGCGGTGGCCGAGCGGTTCTAGGCGCTTCAGTCCGGAACCGCGCGACTGATACGGTCGCGCCCGCGTCTCGTGGTCGTGCGGTAGCGTTCTCGCTCCCCACGGGCGGGTTCCCGGGTTCGATTCCCGGCGGGGTCAGGGATTTTCTCTGCCTCGTGATGGCTGGGTGTTGTGTGATGTCCTTAGGTTAGTTAGGTTTAAGCAGTTCTAAGTTCTAGGGAACTGATGACCTCAGATGTTAAGTCCCATAGTGCTCAGAGCCATTTGAACCATTTTAACACATTAACTAATTTGTTAACTAATCCGATGTTTGTGGCAGTTCCATGATTGAGGATTCGGTTCTTTAAAGCACTGACCGTCAAACTTTTTTGCTGAAGAACCAATAGCGGCACTGTGGTAACCGAAATAAATTAGTTTATTATAAGCCCCCAATAAACGAGGTAATGTAAGGGCACAATAAGTTGATCGCTGATTCCAAGGAACAGATTGTCATAGGTCGCCACCATGTGGGCCCCTTGGTGTCGAATGTTCTTCGTTTCAGATTGTTGCCTCCCTCAGCGATCCCAAGCTTGTGACAGTGTTATCACGTGAATAAATGATCTGTTGTTTGTATGAATGGATGATTAACTGATTAATATCAGTGCTACCGATATTTAAATCCATTGTGGAATATGAGCCACTATTACAAATGTCAACTAAATGTACGTATGTTTTTGGACAGGGTCCGCCTTTAGGAAAACACAATTTTCTTTTTTAACCCAGACATGTTTCACTGCAGTTGCAGCACTTCAGTGGGCTTTTATTTTTGATTTGTTAAAGATAGAGAGTGTTCTCTGATCGTAATTTCAAATATTTGAAAAAAACACATAAATTACGAATTAATACCTTTTTACCACATGGTGTGGTTTTTCTGACGTGTTGCGTTTCTACAGTGGCCGTTTTGTTCCACAGTTTGTGATCTGCAAGCACTTATACCTTAAAGTAGATAAATTGTTTCAGCCAAAATTACGATTTGAAACCTTATTTCTATGCCTGATATTATTTAATTCTATGTGTGTGTGTGTGTGTGTGTGTGTGTGTGTGTGTGTGTGTGTGTGTCTATTTACACAATGTTTCAGTTACATTTTCCTTTTAATCAGGTTCATCACTGTCAAACACTATATATTGATTTACCACTGTCACTCTCACTGTAGAAACACAACACATCAGAAGCAAACACGGAAGAAAAGAGCTTCAACCCCAAGATGTGTACTAAATGTTTTCAATGTCCTTTTTCGTCTACTCATTGCTTTGTATTACATCATCCTTCATTAAATCTCATATTCCTTGCCATAAATGTGAACCGCATTTGAAGATTACCTTTTCTATGATGCACTATCACGAATCCGCGTTTTTTTCCGTGTCAAAATTTACGATACGAGTCACGCACGACTGTAAGCTGTCAGTCCTGAAAGACAAACGATAGAACATCCCCCCCCCCCTCCATCCTCTAACCACACACTTGCTGTGCTGTTTACCCTTCTGCCCCTGAGGTAAGAGGCCAACTTCACTTTGCTCACGCCCGAGTTCACCAATGTTATTTAAAATTAAGCACAGCCTCAGATATTACTCTTTTTGTAAGTATTTTCTTTGTCACTCATCAGGAAAAAGGCACTCTTAAGAAGCTCTTAACGGTAGTTGACCTGAATTCACCTGTCTCTGGCTATATGCACATTATGATAATATAAGACTGAGAACCACGACCGCACGAATTCTAGATGCGGGGCGCAGTTTGACGACCACTGGCACTGTTTTAAAGAAGTGGGGTATAGGACGGGCGGGGGAGGGTTACTTGTACCATCTCTAATAGGACCATGCCAGTATTCGAGTTACTCACAGCTTTGCTTATGTGTTCATGTTCGGCGCCTCACGAATGTGAGCGGCGGATCTGATCACTGAAATGTACCGGAGTCATCTAAAATTGGAGTTTATCTCAACTTCATAGACGCTGTCGCCCACATACTTCTGTGAAACCTTTTTGTTATACTGGTAGCTATTAGGGCTCTGTGTTGTCTGGTACGATATGTTTTTTTTTTTTTTCGTGGAAGGATGCTTTTTGTCTGGTTAACTGCTCACGCCTTTCGCGGACTGTTTTTTCGCTCGGCATATTGCGTGCCGTAGACATGTCGGAGTTGCTACGTGCAGCGGATGGAGAGCAGTTGGTTGCCAACAGTGAGCAGCAGGTAGGCAGGTATATAACGGCACAGTGGATCAGGTTTGGCAGCTCGCGGCTGCCCTCTGCCTGTTACCTGTTGCGGCGGCCGGCCTTTCTGTCGCTGGCGCTCCGTTCGTAGCCTTACCAGGTTTCGGGTATTCTGCATTTACCACCGAAGACCCCCTGTCACGCGTTCGTGTCATCGTGGGCGAGCTTAAGCCGGTGTACAAGGCGACACGGCACGGTACGGTTACATTGAAAAACACACAAAAGAAGGGAACAGCCAGGCAACACATTTTTGTAATATAAACTTTTGGGAAACAGAACTAAATAGAATATAGGGTGTATCAAAAAGAATGATCCGATTTGGTACGTTTATATTTCTGAAGCTAATAAACATGTACAATGAATTTTGTTTTTTGATGAACCAGAAACTCAAATTTTTTTTTTCATACCTTTTCAAAGGTGTTTAACTTGCACCCATGAGATGCATGGCGTATGTCATAGCAGTATTCAAATTGTTCCCACACTGCAGCGAGCATGTCTTGAGTTAGAGCTTCCACCGCTGCTGTTACGCAATGTCTGAGTTGATTCATTGTTGTTGGTAACGGAGGCGCATAAACAGTCTTTTATAAACCCCCACAAGAAATAATCACATACAGTCAGGTCCTGTGACCTTGGAGGCCAGTAATGTAAGGGTTAATCATTTCGTCCAGTGCGACCGATCCATCGTACAGTAATCCTTCGATTTAAAAATTCTCGCACTTCCAGATGCCAGTGTGCTACCTAGCGAGAACCACGTAAAACTCGAAAGTTTGCTCTTCCGACCAGTTCGTTGTTCACGCACATATCTCAAATAACATACTAGTTATGATGTTTTTAAAATAGGATGATCCTTTTTTATATATCCTGTATTTTACAATTTACGTAATCGGGGTTGGTATGTAGAGACCGGGGCGCACGACACACTGGAAATGCGCTCATCACGTACGTAAAGGTAAACTCCGTCCACAACGAAGCCTACGAGAAAGGAACGTGCCGCGTACCGCCACGAAGGTAGGCCTGGCTCGCTCGCTCAACTCAGCAGAGATTCAGATGGCAAATGGTTCAAATGGCTCTGAGCACTATGGGACTTAACTTCTGAGGTCATCAGTCCCCTAGAACTTAGAACTACTTAAACCTAACTAACCTAAGGACATCGCACACATCCCTGCCCGAGGCAGTATTCGAACCTGCGACCGTAGCGGTTGCGCTGGTCCAGACTGTAGCGCCTAGAACCGCTCGGTCACCCCGGCCGCCCTCACCAGAGGAACTGCGTTTCTGCAACTCTTTACTCGTAACCGGGTATGTACGTACAAACGAGAATTGAATCTTCTACTGGAACCCACTATTATGGAATCTTACTGTTATTTGTCCTACAATGATAGAAGGTGCATAGACCTACTAATAATTTGTTACGGCTGTACTGGGGTACAATAAAATCAAAATCATGTCAAAATGATTATCAGTTGCTTAAGGCACCACATCTTGTGTGAAATGAGGACTGTTACGCAGAAGAGACTAATGCTATAAATAAGCCGTTATACCATTTATGCTGGTAATTGGTCTTAAACATTGTTGTACGACTAGTAATCACTAAGACTTCATAGTACCAGATTACAGTAAAAGATGCAATACTCGTTAGCAGGCACACACCCAGTTGCGAGTCGACACGTTTAGAAACGCATTTTGACTGCTGAGTTAAGAGAGCGAGCGAGCTAGCACATGTCTACCTTCGTGACGGTATCCTCCGCCACACACCGTCAGGTGGCTTGCGGAGTATGGATGCAGATGTAGATGTAGACTTACGTGCCGCGGCCTGCCTTCCTCATGCTTCTCGGTCCATACATCCTGTCGGTCACATCGGTACCGACCGACCGCCGTGTCATCCTCTGCCATTGGCTTCATTGGATGCGGTATGGAGGAGCGTGAGGTTAGCACATCGCTCTCCCGGCCGTTGCCTGTTTTCGTGAACTGGAGATGCTACCAAACGGTCAAGCAGCTCCTCAGTTGGCAACACGAGGCCGACTGCACTCCGTTCCGGTCCTCCCACCAACGAAAAAACCCTGGCAGTACGGAGAATCGAACCCGGATCATCCGCATGGCAGCCAGTTCGCTTACCACTCAGCTGTCGGGGCGAATTCGTTTCATACGCGCTTCTTTGCACATGTTAAGTGGGATTCAAAGAGCTTCTTCTTGAATTACATAAAATTTATTCCCAACTGCGAACATGATTGGTTGATTTGGGTCAGGGGACCAGACAGCGAGGTCATCGGTCACCATCGGCTTAGGTAAAGATGGGAAAGGAAATGGACTGTGCTCTTTCAAAGGAACCATCCCAGCGTTTCCCTGAAGCGATGTAGGTAAATCACTGCGAATATTGACAACCATCAGCTGTATGATGAAAATTGGTGCCTTGCCGGGGTTAGAATCCAGATTTCCCCCTTATCGCGAACAGTCGCCTTACCATTAGGTTATCCTAGTACGACTGATGTCCGGACCCAAACTTGCATATGTCGTCAACCATGTGTCTACAACCTACACTCGTACATCCATTATGC
Source organism: Schistocerca gregaria (assembly GCF_023897955.1). Lineage (NCBI taxonomy): Eukaryota > Metazoa > Arthropoda > Insecta > Orthoptera > Acrididae > Schistocerca > Schistocerca gregaria. Next base: position 119,464,828 of record NC_064925.1, read on the forward strand.
ATATTCCTGTTGTAATAAATCCTAACTTATTAAAAATGTATACGATGAATAAACGGGAAAAAGTGTTGCCCTTTAATTTCCATATACTTGATGAAAAATATAAAAGGAGAATGGTTATTGTTATTCTTTAAATATTTGGTTTGAAAGTTACTTAAGTTTCATACGAAGTTCATATAAGTTGGATTATACAAAACTGTTAAGACAATGATGTCCATTTCACGTAATAGTACAGGTAATTGAAGACAAATGTCTCTCAATAATTAATATTTGCTTCAAGATGTGGCAAGCTCCATAAGAGTGTGACGACGAGTATTCTCTTAAACAGCAGATTAAAGAGGAGAACATGAGCTACTTTAGTTTCAGGGTAAATGTCGTTGCTGCATGTGTGGCTGTTGATGACCTAGAAAATATTTATAAGTAGCTGAAAATAGTATTAGGAAACGAACTACGTGGTTGTTTAACATTTGCATCTGGCTACGTTCTGGTGTACCTCAAACAATTTAAAATTCGGTGCATGTGTGCTTGTATTGCTTGCACATTTTACATCTCTTGATTAATGGAGCCAGTTTTTTGCGAATATGTGGGCGCCACACCCAGCCTTGCGTGTATTTAGAGAATGTTGCAGCAATGGCTGCCAACAATTAACGTACATCTGCTACAATGAAAGTCGCGGTAACTCGGAGGAAAAGTGCTTTACACGTATATGACAAGTAAATAAAATCAGTTATTTTATGTTAACGGACAGTAACTATATTCTGAGATAAGAAACATAAATTACTATATCACCTGACCTTTCCAACCAACGTAATAATATGTTAGCGTGCAAGTTTGCGTCTTATTCTTCCAAGAGCTCGATCAGAAGTAAGTGTGAATAACATCACAGTTTGAACGCAATTAGTGTTTACAATGCGCATTGTTTGTTGCATCGTAGATACGGGTATTAGTTTACTGGATTTTGTGCTTTAGTCGCTTCGTGTTTTTTCACACGCAAAAAATATTTATTTAGCACTTTTTCCATTTCCAGGAGACAATACACTGGAGAGGGAGATTTTTTAACTGAAAGTCGTTTGCCGGTGTTGGAGGATAAATACGGTACTGCAGTGCCTGTGTTATTCAGAAGTACAATGCAAAGTTCCTTTCGAACACGCATGCATGTCCCAAGAAACGTTTCTCATGTTTACAAGCTTTCATTGACTCACATGCTTACAAGACCTTACGAGGGGAGTTAAAAACGTAAATCACACATCACTACGGAACGTGAATTAACTGTTATTGAATGCTGAACTACACTTCCAAGAGACTGAGATATATGACACTAATTTTCAACATAGTCACCAAGTCTCTATAAATAACGGTCGTAATATGCAAATAATCAGTAGTCACGTAGCTGTTTTAGGATCTCTGTGTGAACGTCCTCATTGTTGGAAAATCATTTTCCCCAAGATGTTGTTTCATCTAGGTCGAATTGAAGAAAATCCCGTGGTGCAAGATCTGGACTGTACTGCGGATAATTCCAAATGTCCCGTCGGAAACGTTGAAGCAAAGCTTGTGTTTGCGTGCCCTGTGGTGTGTTGCATTGTCGTGCAAGAGAACAACGCCTTTAATTTTCCACGCCTGTTGTTCACCATAGCACTGCGAAGCGGTGCCACTGTTGCGCAGTACGAACTGACATTACCGGCTCTGCCCTTTGCAATGAACTGTGTGTACACAGCTCCTTCACTGTCGAACAAAACGGTGGCCATGATCTTCCCTTCTGACAAAGCAACTTTGCTTACGAAACTCCTCGATTTCGACGGAGTAGCGCTCAACGAAGTCAAGAGACGCCATAAACCTTGCGCCTTTGTGTTTAAGTGATAGTGACCGTGAAATCCGCCGCGGATACGGTTTCCAGTACTGCAGACGAAGTCGAACGCTGGGATGAGCACTATGTGTTGAGATCTGCATAGGTTGAGAAATGTCTACTAGTACGATTTATGGGAATCAGGTCTCCGATTGCCTGGAATTTTTGTCTTCTGTGGTCCATTTTAAGGGCTTTCCTTCCACTTCAGCGTCACCCGTATCCGTGCAGCCTTGGTCAAAATATTGTCACCTTTTCATTACGAATGGACGCGACGCTGCATTTAGTCCATATCTAGACTTTCACGGTGTATCTCGGGCGATGTGCACGTTTTGCCCACAAGAGTCGACTTAATAGTACGATTTGTGTTACCGCACCTTTTCACTCACACACTGTGATGCATATGTTATTCGTACAGCAGCAGAACTTTGCGTGCATGAAACCCAGAACATGTGCTGTCTTCTGACAACGCGACACTCCTGTTTTGCAACGACCTTAGCGCACGACGTCGTATGTAATGTATTTTCTACGTACATTCAATATTTATTTGAAAAGTTAATCGGTAAAATTAAACTTTGTTGTGCAGTTGACCCTAAATAATGAAACGTGTGAGGTCACCACATGAGTACTAAAAAGAAAATCACACAAATCTAAATGCCGTGAATACAACTAAATACGAGCAACTTGAGTTCGAAAGAACACATACAAAATGTTGTGGGGAAGACGAACCAAAGACTGCAAGTTATTAGCACAACACTTAGAAATGGAACAGATCTACTAAAGAGACTGCCTAAACTACGCTTGTCCGTCCTCTTTTGGTGTACTGCTGCGCGGTCAGGGATCTTTACCATGTAGGATTAACTGAGTACATCGAAAAAGTTCAAAGAAGAGCAGCATCTTTTGTATTATCGCGAAATATGAGATATAGTGGCACGGATATGATACAGGATTTGGGGTGGATATAATAAGAACAAAGGCGTTTTTTTTTTTGTTGCGGTGGAATCTTCTAACGAAATTTCTATCATCAACTTTATCCTCCGAATACGAAAATATTTTGTTGACGCCAGTCTACAATCATGCTCATCAATCAAGGGTAATTGCAGAATGTGGTGCCACACAACGTGGCTCTACACAAAACTGGTGCTAATAGCAAAGGCACATAGGGAACACAAACAATACAGATCTGTAAGTCCATGGTATTGGTGATAAGTTGGAAAGGAATTCTAGTATTCAAATATGTAGACAAAAATATGACCTTTCCGTGTATATGTTTAGTACAGCCAGTAATCATATAAAGAAACACACAAAACATAAGATGATAGAAAAGTTTTGCGTTCATAGTGGAATACTGTGTGATGTAAATTGAAACACGTAAAGATGCACGGTCCAACATTACATTCACTGGCCTCCTGTGCTCTCATTCGTTCTATAACGTACCTTCACAACCATACAATTTGTGAAAAAAATAGCCGGCCGCAGTAGCCGAGCGGTTCTAGGCGCTTCAGTCTAGAAACGCGCGACCGCTACGGTCGCAGATTCGAATCCTGCCTCGGGCATGAATGTGTGTGATGTCCTTAGCTTAGTTCGGTTTAAGCAGTTCTAAGTTCTAGGGGACTGATGACTTCAGATGTTAAGTCCAATAGTGCTCAAAGCCATTTTGAAAAATAAAAAAAAAATAAAAAAAATACGATAAGCGTATGCAACAACTCCAAAGAAGCCTAGAATTACTACAATTTACAGATGACGTGTAATCTGAATCGTCATCAAATACTCCGTTTTTATCATCTGTAGACTCTTGAAGAACTTTGTAAATAATTTTCTCCAAATGTTCCTCCTCTCAACAAAGACAAAATAAAAGCACAGAAACAGTGAGAACTCGAACGTCACCTAATGCGTACGTAGCAAGCGACAATAATTGTTTAAGTGATACTGCTATTGACATCTACGAAGCCTGCAGACCTCACAGACGATTCCGGGATCCGTAAAAATACGTGTGACATCGCGGAAATCATCGCAACTGGCGTGACGTAATATTACGTCCGCCGCACATTTCCATTTACCTCGAGCGCCGTTAATATTACGTCAGCCACAAAGATAAGTGTTAAAGCACGTATTTGAAAGCTGATTGGCAGGAAGAGGCGGAATATTTTACAGCTGATGGCAGTCACCAGTGAGCTGCCTGCACGGAGTGGCAGACAAGGGAGCTGGAAACGTCAGCTGTCTGAACGCGGTCGAAGGCTGCCCTCCAGGATGCGTGGGGCTCTGCTCTCTAGAGGCGTAACAAGCGAGGGTGGCCGCTGGTGAGGGGCAATAAGGGGGGGGGGGGGGGGAGGGTTGCAGCGCGAGTGCGCAGTGCGAGCAGTGGAGGCACCGTGCTATGTTTGCCACAGTAACGTATTTCTAAAGCTAATGAATGCGGGAAATACACTTGTGTGCAAAACTTACGGGCGAAAGTAACTTTCGCTTGATGTGACAGTGCCAAGTAACATAGCTCGATGAAACTTGTGGACAGTACATACACTATGTGATCAAAAGTATCCGGACACCCACAAAAACATACGTTTTTCATATCAGGTGCATTGTGCTGCCACATACTGCTAGGTACTCCATATCAGCGACCTCAGTAGTCACTAGACGTCGTGAGAGAGCAGAATGGGGTGCTCCTCGGTACTCACGTGGTCAGTGATTGGGTGTTATTTTTGTCATACGTCTGTACGCGAGATTTCCACACTCCTAAACATCCCTAGGTCCACTGTTTCCGATGTGGTAGTGAGGTGGAAACGTCAAGGGACACCTATAGCACAAAAGCGTGCAGGTCGACCTCGTCTGTTGACTGGCAGAGACCGCCGACAGTGGAAGAGGGTCGTAATGTGTAATAGACATACATCTATCCAGACCGTCATACGGGAATTCCAAACTGCGTCAGGATCCACTGCAAGTACTATGACAGTTAGGCGGGATGTGAGGAAACTTGGATTTCATGGTCGAGTGGCTGCGCATAAGCCACACATCACACTGGTAAATGCCGAACGACGCCTCGCTTGGTGCAAGGAGCGTAAACATTGGACGATTGAACACTGGAAAGACATTGTGTGCAGTGACGAATCACGGTTCAGAATGTGGCGATCCGATGGCAGGGTGTGGGTGTAGCGAATGCCCGGTGAACGTCATTTGCCAGCATGTGTAGTGCCAACAGGAAAATTCGGAGGTGGTGGTGTTATGGTGTGGCCGTGTTTTTCATGGAGTAGTCTTGCACCCCTAATTTTTTTTAAATTTTTTTTGACACTATCACAGCGCAGGCCTACTGTTGACGAGCAGTTCGGGGATGGCGATTGCGTCTTTTAACTCGATCGAGCACCTGTTCATAATGCACGGCCTGTGGCGGAGTGGTTACACGGCAGTAACATCACTGTATAATGGACTCGCCTGCGCAGAGTCCTGACTTGAATCCTACAGAACATCTTTGGGATATTTTGGAATGCCACGTTCGTGCCAGGCCTCACCGACCGACATCAATACCTTGGTGCAAATGGCTCTGAGCACTATGTGACTTAAACTCCTAAGGTCATCAGTCCCCTAGAACTTAGAACCTTTGTTGAAGTTTCGAGAACATAACTTCGCCGAGTCAAGCAGTATATTGCTCCCTCCTACGTATATCTCGCCATGAGGATAAAATCAGAGAGATTAGAACCCTCACACAGGCGTACCGACAATCTTTCTTTCCACGAACAATACGAGACTGGAATAGAAGGGGTAACCGATAGAGGTACTCAAAGTACCCTCCGCCACACACCGTCAGGTGGCTTCCGGAGTATGGATGTAGATGTAGGTGTAGATGAACTTAAACAGTTAACAAACACACTCACATGTTTTACTCACAGTTCCGACCATTGGTCCGTTGTATCTTAAAATACCAGTTTTGGATCCTCTGCCATAGGTATAATTGTGATACGAAAGCGCCCATTGTGAGGAACTTACATCGGCAAATCGGCCTCGTAGGGATTACTGAACGACTGTATGGGTGTCAGCTGTGCACCTAGCAAGCTTTTGGCCAGCAGCCAAAGCGAATTTTCCTTTTTCCCCATTGGCTTCTCTCTCTCCCTGGCCGTAATTTCAGAGCATCAGTGAGTCTTTCGTAATCGGACAGCGGGAGGTGCCGAGCTACACAGTTTCAAGACGAAGTTTGTAGTTATCTTTAGTTCCAGGCGTTGCATATCTGCTGAGGAAGCCATCTGTTTTGCTGACTCGACATTTTATGATCGTGGTGTAGCTGGCGGATTGGGATCTTGGCATCAGTAAGTGTGCGAAGGCCAGGACAACCTATGTTTCGTATTCATCTGCCACCTGGCCTCATTTTCGGGTACATCTCGCAGACAGCCCTCATTTAACAGCTGTTTTCTGTTTAAAACAGCTTGCCGTTGGAGCTGCACAGAAATATATGTTCGATGGTTGCTAAGCCAAGTAGTCCTACAGCGTATCAAGTTTCTCTAAACTGCCGACTAATCTACGTCACTATATAACTTACATCATCACGAAGGACTCATGAAACGAAAGAAAGAAAGAAAGAAAGAAAGAAAAAGGAAACATAAAGTTGGTCATTTCGTGATAGAGCGTAGATCGTGTGAAGCGTTATGCTGTGTGCGACTACTTCGTAAGCTGATAAAAGGTCAATAAACACTACTCCAGTGAACTTCCCCTTTCAAATATATCGTGTGCGAGCTGCGATAGGTGAATTATTTGTGCTTGACGCTTTCCTTGGGATGAACCCGGTCTGTTCAGCAATAAGCAAGTTGTCAGTCTGTGGTTCAAAAGCATTCTTTCAAATCTGTAGGTGTAGATATCGTAATAACAATATAGGTCGATATGTCTGAGGGGATCAGAAGACTCTTTTCCCCGTTTCAAGATAGCAATTACGTTGGCCTCCAGATTTTTGGAAAATTGTTCTGTTTTAAGAAGTCATTCTAGAATTGCGCAAGCCATTTCAGTGTTGTTGCTCCAAATTTCTCTACCTGGTCTATTCGTATGTGGACGAAGCCAATTGTCTTGTTATTCTTACATTGTTGTATAGCTTTTTGCAGCTCTTTTCTGCGAACTGGGGTTGAAATATAATTTGTTTCTAGGTTTTGTTGCCTCTGCGAGTTAAGCCTCCTACATTTGTCTGTTTTAACATTTTGAGAAGCTGCTGCAAATCTGTTTTTGGGAAGTGTCCGCGTGAATTTCCTTTCGTGTTGGATCGGTACTCAAACGGCGTGCGATCCTTGCGAGTCTATTACTTTTGATCATGCCTTGCCCTTGTAGCATTTGTGTCCATCGATTTTTCTTACCTTTTGCCAGAGGTAGATTTTGTTTGAAAGCTGCAACTGACGTTTTCTCATTAAAAGTGTTTTCTTCGAAGAGTTTTCTGTCCAGTTGCAGCAGGTGGACATTTCCGTTACAAAGACAAGGAACGTAGTTGGTACGGCATTCACATGGGATGGATTTGTCAGATGACTCCCGAATGCGTGGTACAGAATCATCAAATGCTTCAGGATAGGTTTTATTTTCAACTCAAGGCTGTTAGTGTCTCAGGGAGCATATTCCAGTTTTTTTTTTAATTGTATCGTGTTGTGAATGAAATTCTATGGGGCCCTCTTTTTTCCCATCAGTTTTCGGACTGGTTTCATGCGGCCCGCCACGAATTCCTCTCTGGCGCCAACCTTCGCAACTCACAGTAGCACTTGCAACCTAACGTTCTCAATTATTTTCTAGATGTATCCCAATCTCTGTCTTCCTCTACAGTTTTTACCCTTTACAGCTCCCTCTAATATCATGGAAATTATTGCGTGATGTCTTGACAGATGTCTGTCACTCTGTGCCTTCTTCTTGTTACTGTTTTCCACGTGTTCCTTTCTTCGCCGATCCTCCGGAGAACCTCTTCATCCCTATCTTATGAGTCCATCTAAGTTCCATATTCTTCTGTAGCAGCACATGTCGAATGCTTCGATTCTTTTGTGTTCCAGTTTTCTCACAGTCCATGTTTCACCACCATACAGTGTTGTGCTCCAGACATACAGTCTCAGGAATTTCTAGTTCAGGCCTTTTTTTTTATAGTAGTAGACTTCTCTTGGTTAGGAATGTCCTGACTGCTTTTTATTCCCTTCTTGCCCAGTCCATTATGGGTTATTTTGCTGTCTGGGTAGCAGAATACCTTAACTTTGTCTACTTGGTGATCCCCATTTCTGATGTTTCCTCGCTGTTCCCATTTCTGCTACATCTCATTACTTTCGTCTTTCTTGGATTTACTCTCACTTCAACTACTCATTAGACTGTTCATTCCATTCAGCAGATCCTGTAATTCTTCTTCACCTTCACTGAAGATAACACTGTCGTCAGCGGATAATATCGTTGATGTCTTATCACCTTGATTTTTAATCCCTCTTTTGAACTGTTCTTTTTTTTCGTCATTGCTCCTTCGACGTATAGACTGAACAGTTGGGGCCGAAAGACCCTGTCTTACGCGTTTCTTTATCCGAGCATTTCGCACTAGGCCCTCCCGTCGCATTGCTCCCTCGTGGTTTGTGCACATTGCACATTACTCGTCTTTCCCTACAATTTACCCCAGTCTTTCTGAAAATTTCGAACATCCTGCACCATTTTACACTGTCGATGGCTTTTTATAGGTCGATAAATACTGTGAACGCGCCTTGATTTTTCTTCAGCCTTGGTTCCATAATCAAGCGCAACGTGAGAATTGCCTCTCTAGTGCCATTACCTTTCCTAAAGGGATTTCGTAGATGGATTAATTTGACTTACATTGACTTACGATAGGTCTAGGTTGGGTGTTTGGAATTTCGGAAACATTACATAACTTATTATTTCGATGTGACAGTTAAAACTTTACGATTAGCCCTCGCTTCCTTGTCCGCCCCTTGCCCTACTTCATGCAGTACTCCGTATCTAATGACATAGACGTCAACTAAACATTGAACTTTTAGCCCATTGGAGAACTCAGTATCAGTCCCCTCCCCATCTCCCGGACACCTTAAAAAACACACACACACACACACACACACACACACACAATATTCCGAAATCCACATATGAGTGTGCTGAGAGTACAAATTTCAGACATTACCTCTCATCACGGACAATGCAGTGGCCGACGACCAACGTTTGACGACCGAGAGTTGCGGCGTTTTCGTAGAGTTGTCAGCGCTAACAGGCAAGGAACACAGCGTGAAATAACCGCAAAAATCGGTGTGGCACGTGTGACGAACGTATCTGATAGGACAATGCGGAGACATTTGGCGTTAACGGGCTGTGGCAGCACTCAACCGACGCGAGTGCCTTTGGTAACAGCACGACACCGTCTGCAGCGCCTCTCCTGGGCTCGTGACCTTCTGGGTTGGACCCTAGACGGCCAGAAAACCGTCCCCTAGTTAGGCCCGATTTCAGCTGGTAAGAACTGATGGTAGTGTGCGAGTGTGGCGCTGACTCCACACATCGATGGATCCAAGTTGTCAACAAGACACTGTGCAAGTTGGTGGTGGCTCCATACTGGTGTGGGCTGTCTTTACGTAGAATGTATTTGGTTCTCTGGTCCGACTGGATCGATAATTGACTGTATATGGTTATGTCGGTTACTTGGAGACCATCTGCAGGCACTCATGGACTTCATTATTATGGATGACGTTGTGCCATGTCACCAGGACACAGTTGTTCGTAATTGGTTTGAAGAATAATCTAGACAGTTCCAGCGAATGATTTGGTAACCCCGATCACCTTCCACGGGTCGCGTAGAACATTTATGGGACATAATCGAGAGGCCAGTTCGCGCACAAAATCCTGCACCAGCAACACTTCCGCAATCATGGATCGCTACAGAGGCAGCGTGGCTCGATATTTCTGCAGGACACTTCCAACGACTCACTGAGTCCATGCTACGTCGAGCTAGTTCACTATGTCGGGCAAAATCAGATCCTACGCGATATTAGGAGATATCGCGTGACTTTTGTCACCTCTGTGTACTTCTGCCAGCACCTCGTCTCCTACATTCCAAGCCTCACAGAAGTTCTTCTGCACAGCTTGCGGGACTACAATTTCGGAGACACGGCTGTGGTACATCCTGGGACACTGGTTCCAGAAAGGATATTCACTTTGAGCACGCTCCGCTGCTGAGAGAATGTTAACTATGGATCGTGATAGCCACACACGGTAGTCTGTCAGACTACAGAACATAATACGAAACGGATCTCCTGTTGTTATCACTGATTCATACGGTAGCAGTGGAAACAACCTATTCTCGAGTGGAAAATTCAGAATGTCACAGTAGTTCACCTGCAACATTTATGGCGTCTTTTACTGGTGAAGTTACTGCGTGGTTGATGTTTTTTTTTGATAATTATGATATAGAAGTTTATCCTTCTTATGGCTGTTTGTGCAGGTCCACTGTGGCGTGGAGTTCCACTTATAATCCGGAGTTACTGGTCCACACTGTTAAGTTACAACATCGTCGTAAGAAGATAACCGTGGACAGTGCGAAAGTAAATTATACTAACATTTTATATAACCCACTTGACTGTCGAATTAAGCCGTAAACCGGCCGAGTGAAATGAATAACGTGGAGCTGGCGTCTTAAAAACTGCTTTGGTTTTCTTGACTGACTGGTTGATTGCGGCAGGGACCCAAGGTTAATCTTTTAACATACAGATTTAGTTTCTTCCATTCCGCACGACATGTTCATAATATTTCTAGTTTCGTTGACACATATGTATTTATTAGTTTAAAATACAAAACAAGAAACACAAGAATTGTGGTCAGAGAGTCAAGAAATTCCTGATATTTTTAATTTTTTTAAAAATTTATTTATTTATTTTACTGAAAGATACGTGGGGGTCTGTCAAAGGAAAGAGGGCGCCGAGTATTTAAGAAATCGTGGTAAAATGAAAACTGCATATTACAGATAAGCGTATGGTATGCACCGTATAAAATAATCGTAATTCAAAGACGAGTAGGCGTGATTTCTAGAAAGATGGATCATGCATAGCCTGTATATACACACTATGAACAGCTGGTAGAAAAAGCCGCGAAGAATACAACTTACCAACTTACAGGTGTTCGTAAAAATATGGAAACACCGCCATAAATGCGTGGTTGAACATGGAATGCAGATCCTAGCCAGAACTTCAGGTTGCGCTGTTGTATTACATCACGAACGGCACATGTATTATGTCCTCAATACGTTGCATGCGTCACTCATTATGAGAACTGTGTTCTGCTTAGCTGTGCCTGCATTATGTCGTAGATGCGTGAATTCGAACTTGGGCAACTTGTTGGTGCCCGTTGCTGGGTGCTTCCGTATCCAAGGGAGCCGAAGCTTTTGGTTTTCCAAAGGCACCGTTTCATAGATCTATACCGCATACAGGAAAAGTGGAAATACATCATGCGCTAAATCACAACGGGACGAAAGTGTTTGTTGCGTGCTCATGACAGGCGGTCATTGAAGAGGACTGTGACGAAAAATAAGAGAACGACAGCTGCAAAAGTCACTGCAGAACTGAAGATCGCGCTCGCGAACCCTCTTAGCACCAAACCATCACAGAGGGAACTCCAGGAGGAGGACATAGTGATAGACATCCCTGGGGTTGTGAAGCAGCTGAATGGGTTGAAAATAATTAAATCGCCAGGTCCTGATGGGATTCCGATTCGGTTTTACAGAGAGTACTCTACTGCATTGGCTCCTTACTTAGCTTGCATTTATCGCGAATCTCTTGCCCAACGTAAAGTCCCGAGCGACTGGAAAAAAGCGCATGTGACGCCTGTATATAAGAAGGGTAGAAGGACGGATCCTCGGAATTACAGACCAATATCCTTAACATCGGTTTGTTGCAGGATTCTCGAACATATTCTCAGTTAGAATATAATGAATTTCCTTGAGAGAGAGAGAGAAGTTGCTGTCCATACATCAGCACGGCTTTAGAAAGCGTCGCTCCTGAGAAATGAAACTCGCCCTGTTTTCACATGATATCTTGCGAACCATGTATGAAGGGTATCAGAAGGATGTCACATTCCTTGACTTCCGGAAAGCGTTTGACTCGGTGCCCCACTGTAGACTCCTAACTAACGTACGAGCATATGGGATTGCTTCCCAAATATGTGAGTGGCTCGAAGACTTCTTAAGTAATAGAACCCAGCACGTTGTCCTCCATGGTGAGGGTATCATCTGGAGTGCCCCAGGGAAGTGTAGTAGGTCCGGTGTTGTTTTCTATCTGTATAAATGATCTTTTGGATAGGGTGGGTAGCAATGTGCGGCTGTTTGCTGATGATGCTGTGGTGTACGGGAAGGTGTCGTCGTTGAGTGACTGTAGGAGGATACAAGATGACTTGGACAGGATTTATGATTGGTGTAAAGAATGGCAGCTAACTCTAAATATAGATAAATGTAAATTAATGCAGATGAATAGGAAAAAGAATCCCGTAATGTTTGAATACTCCATTAGTAGTGTAGCGCTTGACACAGTAATGTCGATTAAATATTTGGGCGTAACATTGCAGAGCGATATGAAGTGGGACAAACGTGTAATGGCAGTTGTGGGGAAGGCGGATAGTCGTCTTCGGTTCCTCTGTAAAGGAGACCGCTTATAAAACACTAATACGACATATTCTTGAGTACTGCTCGAGCGTTTGGGATCCCTATCAGGTCGGATTGAGGGTGGACATAGAAGCAATTCAGAGGCGGACTGCTAGATTTGTTACTGGTAGGTTTGATCATCGCGCGAGTGTTACGGAAATGCTTCAGGAACTCGGATGGGAGTCTCTGGAGGAAAGGAGACGATCTTTTCGTGAATCGCTACTGAGGAAATTTAGAAAACCAGCATTTGAGGCTGACTACACTGCAATTTTACTGCCGCCAATTTATATTTCGCGGAAAGACCACAAAGATAAGATAAGAGAGATTAGGGCTCATGGGCTCATACAGAGGCATATAGGCAGTCATTTTCCCCTCGTTCTGTTTGGGAGTGGAACAGAGAGAGAAGATACTAGTTGTGGTACGAGGTATCCTCCGCCACGCACCGTATGGTGGATTGCGGAGTATGTATTTAGATGTAGATGAATTGCATGACGAGCTGGAATTCCAAAACCACTCATCACTCACGCAAATGCCCATAACAGGAAAACGTGGTGCCGAAGCTATAAGAACTGTACTATGGAGCCATGGAAAAAAGTCATTTCGTCTGATGAATCTTATTTCAAACTGTTTCAAACTTGTGGCCCAGTTTACTCCCCAAGAGTGAAACATGGCTGGCGTTCGGTGATGATTTGGGCAACAATAGCGTGGTATTCCATAAGCCCCATAGTTGTTTACAAAGTCACGTTATTACCAAGGTTTATGTGACCGTTTTGGGTGATCAAGCGCATCCGATGGTACAAGAGTCATCGACAGAGGTAGATGTAACTTTAGGCATACGCCTGAGAAGCGACTTAAAGACCTGAAATCTGTGGCTGAGCGGTTCTAGGCGCTTCAGTCCCGAATCGCACTGCTGTTACGGTCGCAGGTTCGAATCCTGCCTCGGGCATGGCTGTGTGTGATGTCTTTAGATTAGTTAGGCTTAATTAGTTCTAAGTCTAGGGGACTGATGGCCTTAGATGATAAGTCCCATAGTGTTTAGAGCCATTTGGACCATTTTGAAAGACCTGAAAAACAGTGTCATTAGCAACCTCAGACTTTTTTTAAGGTGGCCAAGCTGTTGATAATGAAGTATTAGCGAAAACGTTGTACGAATATCCAGTCGGATATTGTAAGATCTCAAAGTGGTTGAAAGATCGGTAAATCGTTTTCAATGCTCAGAAATGTATAGTTGTGCAATTCACAAACGCAGGAAAGTAATATCTTATGAGTACAATATCAGTGGATCTCAACTGGAATCAGTCAGTTCTTAGAAATACCTGGCTCCAACAAGTTGTGGGGTCTCTCGAACAAAATGATATCCTCCAAGACAACTAACTTGGATCCCGAAAGCGTCGATCAACAGAAACCGAACTCGCCCCTTTCTCCCATGACATTCTGAAAGCCATGGATGCTTTTTGGCACCCAAAAAGCTTTTGCGTGAATATCACACCTACGCTTGTTATCAAGGAGGCGATTATGACAACTTTATTTAAACATTCAGAAATATAAAATTGTGAATTTCACGATACGAAAAAACCGTAATGTGTTAAGACTTTGATATCAATGAGCCACAGATGCAGTCAGCCAAATAAAATACCTACCTGGAGGTAACACTTTGTAGGGATATAAAACGTGATGATGACATAGGTTGAGTCCTAGATAAAGCAGATGCCAGACTTCGGTTCGTTGGTAGAATACTAAAAAAATACAATCCCTCTGCAAAGGAGATAGCTTACAAAACTCTAGTGCTACGCATTCTAGATTGTTGTTGTTGTTGTGGTCTTCAGTCCTGAAACTGGTTTGATGCAGCTCTCCATGCTACTCTATCCCCTGCAAGCTTCTTCATCTCCCAGTACTTACTACAACCCACATTCTTCTGAATCTGCTTAGTGTATTCATCTCTTGGTCTCCCTCTACGATTTTTACCCTCGACGCTGCCCTCCAATACTAAATTGCAGATCCCTTGATGCCTCAGAACATGTCCTACCAACCGATCCCTTCTTCTGGTCAAGTTGTGCCACAAGCTCCTCCTCTTCCCAATTCTATTCAATATCTCCACATTAGTTATGTGATCTACCCATCTAATCTTCAGCATTCTTGTGTAGCACCACATTTCGAAAGCTTCTTGTCCAAACTATTTATCGTCCATGTTTCACTTCCATGCATGGCTACACTCCATACAAATACTTTCAGAAATCTATACTCGATGTTAACAAATTTCTCTTCTTCAGAAACGCTTTCCTGGCCATTGCCAGTCTACATTTTATATCCTCTCTACTTCGACCATCATCAGTTATTTTTCTCCCCAAAAAGCAAAACTCCTTTACTACTTTAAGAGTCTCATTTCCTAATCTAATTCCCTCAGTATCACCAGAATTGATCCGACTATATTCCATTATCCTCGTTTTGCTTTTGTTGGTGTCCATCTTACATCCTCCTTTCAAGACACTGTCCATTCCGTTCAACTGCTCTTCAGAGTCCTTTGCTGTCTCTGACAGAATTACAATGTCATCAGCGAACCTCAAAGTTTTGATTTCTTCTCCATGGATTTTAATACCTACTCCAAATTTGAATAACATTGGGGAGAGGCTACAACCCTGTCTTACTCCCTTCCCAACCACTGCTTCCCTTTCATGTCCCTCGACTCTTATAACTGCCATCTGGTTTTTGCACAACTTGTAAATAGCCTTTCGCTGCCTGTATTTTACCCCTGCCACCTTTAGAATTTGAAAGAGAGTATTCCAGTCAACATTGTCAAAAGCTTTCTCTAAGTCTACAAATGCTATAAACGTAGTTTTGCGTTTCCTTATTCTTTCTTCTAAGATAACGTCTCCGGCCATCCTGATTTAGGTTTTCCGTGATTTCCCTAAATCGTTTCAGGCAAAAGCCGGGATGGTTCCTTAGAAAGGGCACGGCCGATTTCCCTCCCAATCCTTCCCTAACCCGAGCTTGCGCTCCGTCTCTAATGACCTCGACGGGACGTTAAATACTAACCACCACCATCTTCTAAGATAAGACGTAATTCAGTATTGCCTCACGCGTTCCAGTATTTCTACGGAATCCGAACTGATCTTCCCCGAGGTCGGCTTCTACTAGTTTTTCCATTCGTCTTTGTAGCTGTGGCTTATTAAACTGATTGTTCGGTAATTTTCACATCTGTCAACACCTGCTTTCTTTGGGATTGGAATTATTATATTCTTCTTGAAGTCTGAGGTTATTTCGCCTGTTTCATACATCTTGCTCACCAGATGGTAGAGTTTTGTCAGGACTGGCTCTCCCAAGGCCATCGATAGTTCCAGTGGAATGTTGTCTACTCCGGGGGCCTTGTTTCGACTCAGGTCTTTCAGTGCTCTGTCATACTCTTCACGCAGTATCGTATCTCCCATTTCATCTTCATCTACATCCTCTTCCATTTCCATAATATTGTCCTGAAGTACATCGCCCTCCTTTCATCAATTAAATTCAATATTTCTTCTGTTACCCAAGGATTTCTATTAGCCCTCGTCTTTTTACCTACTTGATCCTCTGCTGCCTTCACTACTTCATCCCTCAAAGCTACCCATTCTTCTTCTACTGTACTTCTTTCCCCCATTCCTGTCAATTGTTCCTTTATGCGCTCTCTGAAACTCTGTACAACTTCTGGTTCTTTCATTTTATCCAGGCCCCATCTCCTTAAAATCCCACCTTCTTGCAGTTTCTTCAGTTTTAATCTACAATTCATAACTAATAGATTGTGGTCGGAGTCCACATCTGCCCCTGGAAATGTTTTACAATTTAAAACCTGGTTCCTAAATCTCTGTCTTACCATTATATAATCTATCTGATACCTTTTAGTATCTCCAGGGTTCTTCCATGTATACACCCTTCTTTCATGATTTTTAAACCAAGTGTTTGATATGATTAAGTTGTGCTCTGTGCAAAATTCTACCAGGTGGCTTCCTCTTTCATTTCTTAGCCCCAATCCATAGTCACCTACTACGTTTCCTTCTCTCCCTTTCCCTACTACCGAATTCTAGTCACCCATGACTATTAAATTTTCGTCACACTTCACTATCTGAATAATTTCTTTTATTTCATCACACATTTCTTCAGTTTCTTTGTCATCTGCAGAGCTAGTTGGCATATAAACTTGTACTACTGTAGTAGGTGTGGGCTTCGTATCTATCTTTGTCACAATAATGCGTTCACTATACTGTTTGTAGTAGCTTATCCGCATTCCTATTTTCCTATTCATTATTAAACCTACGCCTTCATTACCCCTATTTGATTTTGTGTTTATAACCCTGTAGTCACCTGAGCAGAAGTCTAGTTCCTCCTGCCACCGAACTCCACTAATATCCACTATATCTAAAATTAGGCTATCCATTTCCCTTTTTAAATTTTTCTAACCTACCTGCCCGATTAAGGGATCTGACATTCCACGCTCCGATCCGTAGAACGCCAGTTTTCCTTCTCCTGATAACGACATCATCTTGAGTAGTCCCCGCCCGGAGATCCGAATGGGGGACTATTTTACCTCCGGAATACTTTACCCAAGAGGACGCCATCATCATTTAATCATACATCAAAGCTGCATGCCCTCGGGAAAAATTACGGCTGTAGTTTCCCCTTGCTTTCAGCCGTACGCAGTACCAGCACAGCAAGGCCGTTTTGGTTATTGTTACAAGGCCAGATCAGTCAATTATCCAGACTGTTGCCCTTGCAACTACTGAAAAGGCTGCTGCCCCTCTTCAGGAACCACACGTTTGTCTGGCCTCTCAACAGATACCCCTCCGTTGTGGTTGCACCTACGGTACGGCTATCTGTATCGCCGAGGCACACAAGCCTCCCCACTAACGGCGAGGTCCATGGTTCATGGGGGGAGGCATTCTACACTCCTGGAAATTGAAATAAGAACACCGTGAATTCATTGTCCCAGGAAGGGGAAACTTTATTGACACATTCCTGGTGTCAGATACATCACATGATCACACTGACAGAACCACAGGCACATAGACACAGGCAACAGAGCATGCACAATGTCGGTACTAGTACAGTGTATATCCACCTTTCGCAGCAATGCAGGCTGCTATTCTCCCATGGAGACGATCGTAGAGATGCTGGATGTAGTCCTGTGGAACGGCTTGCCATGCCATTTCCACCTGGCGCCTCAGCTGGACCAGCGTTCGTGCTGGACGTGCACACCGCGTGAGACGACGCTTCATCCAGTCCCAAACATGCTCAATGGGGGACAGATCCGGAGATCTTGCTGGCCAGGGTAGTTGACTTACACCTTCTAGAGCACGTTGGGTGGCACGGGATACATGCGGACGTGCATTGTCCTGTTGGAACAGCAAGTTCCCTTGCCGGTCTAGGAATGGTAGAACGATGGGTTCGATGACGGTTTGGATGTACCGTGCACTATTCAGTGTCCCCTCGACGATCACCAGAGGTGTACGGCCAGTGTAGGAGATCGCTCCGCACACCATGATGCCGGGTTTTGACCCTGTGTGCCTCGGTCGTATGCAGTCCTGATTGTGGCGCTCACCTGCACGGCGCCAAACACGCATACGACCATCATTGGCACCAAGGCAGAAGCGACTCTCATCGCTGAAGACGACACGTCTCCATTCGTCCCTCCATTCACGCCTGTCGCGACACCACTGGAGGCGGACTGCATGATGTTGGGGCGTGAGCGGAAGACGGCCTAACGGTGTGCGGGACCGTAGCCCAGCTTCATGGATACGGTTGCGAATGGTTCTCGACGATACTCCAGGAGCAGCAGTGTCCTTAATTTGCTGGGAAGTGGCGGTGCGGTCTCCTACGGCACTGCGTGGGATCCTACGGTCTTGGCGTGCATCCGTGCGTCGCTGCGGTCTGGTCCCAGGTCGACGGGCACGTGCACCTTTTCGCCGACCACTGGCGACAACATCGATGTACTGTGGAGACCTCACGCCCCACGTGTTGAGCAATTCGGCGGTACGTCCACCCGGCCTCCCGCATGCCCACTATACGCCCTCGCTCAAAGTCCGTCAGCTGCACATACGGTTCACGTCCACGCTGTCGCGGCATGCTACCAGTGTTAAAGACTGCGATTGAGCTCCGTATGCCACGGCAAACTGGCTGACACTGACGGCGGCGGTGCACAAATGCTGCGCAGCTAGCGCCATTCGACGGCCAACACCGCGGTTCCTGGTGTGTCCGCTGTGCCGTGCGTGTGATCATTGCTTGTACAGCCCTCTCGCAGGGTCCGGAGCAAGTATGGTGGGTCTGACACACCGGTGTCAATGTGTTCTTTTTTCCATTTCCAGGAGTGTAGATTAATGCTCACATATTTGAGATCTATACCAAGTAAGAGCAATAGAAAAGTCTCTGTTGGTTTCTCACTTAACATCACTTTGTGACCAACTTCCTGGTATTTATATGTTACACCTAGCAACTGCCGGCCGGTGAGGGTAGCGGTTCTAGGCGCTTCAGTCTGGAACCGCGGGACCCCTACGGTCGCAGGTTCGAATCCTGCCTTGGGCGTGAATGTGTGTGATGTCCTTAGGTTAGTTAGGTTTAAGTAGTTCTAAGTTCTAGGGGACTGATGACCATAGATGTTAAGTCCCATAGTGCTCAGAGCCACTTGAACTTAGCAACGTTGATGTGGCCAACATTCTACGTGGTTACCAATTCCTTCGTAAGCATGGTACGTTTTTTACTACTTAAATGTTTTAGTACCTTTATAAATAATGTGTGTTTTTAAAGAGTGTGACGTTTACACTCTCAGAAAGTCAAGTTCCTTTCATTCTTTAGATCTGAGTAATAGTAACGATAATGTTGTGGTCAATATTGTACGTAGGTATTCTTCTTGAGACTGAAGCACTTTCATCTGTGTATGTTTTCAGATAAATTTGTTTGTGGATAGGCCACGCCTCGAGCGTAACACAATTTTTTTTTCTATTACTCAGACATGTTTCGATGAAGTTGCAGCAGCATGAGTGGGCTTTTATTTTCTTTCTACTAAACAACGAGAAAGTGGGTCTTTCCTGCTTTTACATATCAGATATAAATTCAAGTTTTTAAAAAGGTATTAACAAATTTGAAAACACACAAGATTTTCTATATTTACCTCATTACCACATGGAAGCGGTAAAGAGCAGTTTTCATATTGTTTAATAGAAAGAAAGAAGGAGCCCAAGAATGATGATGCTAAACTTCAACGAAACATGTTTGTGTAACAGAAGAAAAGAAAAATTGTCTTTAGCTCAAGGCACATCCCACCCACCAACATATGTAATGTACATAGGTATTGATCCATTACTAAGCACGGTACATTGTATTGTTTTTAAGTTTTAATACTTTTTAAGGAATGTATGTGTTTTAAGAATTGCCAAGTTGACAGTAAATGAAAGGTAATTTTCCGATTATTTTCATAGATCTGAAGACGGTTATTAGTCAACCGAAACTGGTAATCAGCAAGCTGTAATTTTTATTTTCTACTTAGATTTTCAACCAACAGGGGAAAATGTACGTATGCATTGGAGAACAGCACGAATGATTCTAGGCTTGTTTCACTCATGAGGGAACGCCATGGAAGTGCTGAACAGCCGGAACTGGTGGACGCCTGAAGATAAAAGATAACACGCAACATGGGCGTTCAAGCATTCATGCTTCCGGAGCTGCATACGTAATGCAACAGGACGAAGCCGTAATAATTGGTACAATAGAAAGTGTTTTCTGCGATGCACTTAGCAGTGCGTCATAGAGCATGTGTGTCGGTGCAGATGCAGACACTGTGCGTCGCGCCGGGTGTCCGAGGCAGGTGGGAAATGACGGACGATCGCGAGTGTCGGAGTTGGGAAAGCGTCCCGCGGCAGAACCAGATGCAGGCGGCCGCCTGGCTGGGCCGTTATCCTTGGTCCGGCTAAAAATAGCGCCCGGACATCTGGCGGCAGCGGTCGAGCTCAAACCCAGCTGCGACCGGCCCGGGACCACACCTCACTGCAGGTGGCGGCTCTGCAGTGCACATTTCGCTAACGATATTTATTTGTATGAGTATGGACTCGCATTGCCGATCTCCTCCTCCTCATTTTCGCACTCGCAGGATCTAGATTTTGACGCGCCTGATTACACTGAGGTCACAGACGTCATGGGATAACGATATGCATATATACAGTGGCGTTAGTATCGCGTATGCAAGTTATAAAAGAGCGGTGCATTAGCGGAGCTGTCATTTGTGCTCAGGTGATTCATGTGAAAAGGTTTCCGACGTGATTGTGGCCGCGAGGTGGGAATTAACGAACGCATGGAACATTTCATTTCGGAAACCGTTAGGGCTGGGCTGTTTTGGCGGAAGAGAGCAGACAGCAAGGTCATCGGTCTCATCGGATTAGGGAAGGATGGGGAAGGAAGTCGGCCATGCCCTTTGAAAGGAACCATCCCGGCATTTGCCGTTTTAAAATTAAAAACAGACGTGCTAAGATAGCTCAATAATTTTATTTTTACATGAAAGCCTGTACCTTAATCTACGCACTGACACCATTACAGTCGGATTCTTCCTTGTTTACGTTGTGTACTGAGTGTTTAAGATGCCTCTAATAATCGTGAGCCCCGCTGACTGTGAAATACGGGCTGTTATAAGACTTCTTTGTGCTAAAGGCCTAAAAGCGTAAATATTCATCGTGAGATCTGTGCAGTTTACGGAGAAAACATTATGAGTGATGGAATGGTAACAAAGTGGGTGAGAGCACTTAAAGATGGCCGCACAAATGTGCATGAAGAACAACAGAGTGGGTTGCCTTCGGTCGTAAATGAAAGTTTGGTGCAGGGAGTGGCAATAACGTGGGGGAAAACAGACGCTTTACGATTTCCTCCTTGCGGGATGACTTTCCTGATGTTTCTTGTAGTGTTTTGTATGGCATTGTGACCGAGCATTTGAATTACCGAAAATTGTGCGCACGTTGGGTACCGAAAATGTTGACGGATGTGCACAAAACCAAACATTTAGACAGTGACTTGACTTTCCTTGAGCTGTACCACAACGACGGTGATGATTTCTTAAGCCAAACTGTCACGGGCGATGAAACATTGGTGGCCTACGTCACACCAGAAACAAAGTCCATGGAAGTTGAGCAAGGGCGTCGTTTTGCTGCAAGACAATGCCCGGCCGCATGTTGCGAATCAGACCAAAGATCTCATCACATATTTTCGATGGGAAACTCTAGATCATCTTCCGTACAGCCCCGATCTTGCGCCCAGTGACTACCATCTGTTCCTGCACTTGAAGAAACATCTGGGCGGTCAGCGTCTTGAAGACGATGACACCGAGCGAGGTGGCGCAGTGGTTAGACAATGGACTCGCATTCGGGAGGACGACGGTTCAATCCCGCGTCCGGCCATGCCGATTTAGTTTTTCCGTGATTTCCCTAAATCGCTCCAGGCAAATGCCTGGATGGTTCCTTTGAAAGGCCATCCTTCCCTCATCCGATGATCTCGCTGTCTGGTCTCCTTCCCCAAACAACCCAACCCAACCAAGACAATGACGAAGTCAAAACAGTGGTGAGGCAGTGGTTGACAAGTCAGGCGGCAGACTTCTATGAGGAGGGTATTCAAAAGCGAGTACAACGTTATGATAAGTGCCTCAGTATTGACGGAAATTATGTAGAAAAGTAGATTAAGGTACAGGCTTTCATGTAAAAATAAAATTATTGAGATATCTTAGCACGTATTTTTTAAATTTCAAAACGGTACTTACTTAAAATACACTCCTTGTAGTTCATCACAAGAGCAAGGGAAAACAAAATGAAAAGTGGGAAGAAAAATGTTCGAAACATAAAAACATGCTTATGTTTTGTAAGTAGAGCGGTAGTGTGACCTCCATGCGACCAGATGAGGGGAAACGCAGATGGCAACCAAAAACCGCGAAGAACTGAAAGCAGTCACTTATTTACATAAAAAGCGAGAAGCGATCTGTTTTATAATCTAAGAATAATACGTATGACAACAAAAATGTATGATAACTGTAACGTTATAGATCTCACTGATGATGCCTTGAAGTGAAAAAAATAGCGAAACGCATCTGGGAGGATAAAACAGAGTGCTCCAAGAGAATGGATTTTTTGTTTACGGAAGAAAAAAGTGAACTAAGTTATTTGTTGGCGTCGCTAATAAGAAAAAAGTCATTACAGAATGTGAAACACGAACAGCTGCTTGCATGAGTTTCTTAGAAGCAGACACCTTAGGGGTTGTGAAGCAACTCAAATCGCTTGATACGGACAAGTCTTCAGGTCCAGATTGTATACCGATTAGGTTCCTTTCAGATTACGCTGATACAATAGCTCCCTACTTAGCAATCATATACAACCGCTCGCTCACCGATAGATCTGTACCTACAGATTGGAAAATTGCGCAGGTCTCACCAGTGTTTAAGAAGGGTAGAAGGAGTAATCCACCGAACTACAGACCTATATCATTGACGTCGGTTTGCAGTAGGGTTTTGGAGCATATACTGTATTCAAACATTATGAATCACCTCGAAGGGAACGATCTATTGACACGTAATCAGCATGGGTTCAGAAAACATCGTTCTTGTGCAACGCAGCTAGCTCTTTATTCGCACGAAGTAATGGCCGCTATCGACAGGGGATTTCAAGTTGATTCCGTATGTCTAGATTTCCGAAAAGCTTTTGACACCGTTCCTCACAAGCGATTTCTAATCAAGCTGCGGACCTATGGGGTATCGTCTCAGTTGTGCGACTGGGTTTCCTGTCAGGAAGGTCGCAGTTCGTAGTAATAGACGGCAAATCGTCGAGTGAAATTGAAGTGATATCAGGTGTTCTCCCCAGGGAAGCGTCCTCTGACGTCTGCTGTTCCTGATCTATATAAATGACCTGGGTGACAATCTGAACAGTTCTGTTAGGTATTTCGCAGATGATGCTGTAATTTACCGTCTAGTAAGGTCATCCGAAGACCAGTATCAGTTGCAAAGCGATTTAGAAAAGATTGCTGTGTGGTGTGTCAGGTGGCAGTTGACGCTAAATAAGGAAAAGTGTGAGGTGATCCACGTGAGTTCCAAAATAAATCCGTTGGAATTCGATTACTCGATAAATAGTACAATTCTCAAGGCTGTCAATTCAACTAAGTACCTGGGTGTTAAAATTACGAACAACTTCAGTTGGAAAGACCACATAGTTAATATTGTGGGGAAGGCGAGCCAAAGGTTGCGTTTCATTGGCAGGAGACTTAGAAGACGCAACAATTCCACTAAAGAGACAACTTAACATTACACTCGTTCTTCCTCTGTTAGAATATTGCTGCGCGGTGTGGGATCCTTACCAGGTGGGATTGACGGAGGACATCGAAAGGGTGCAAAAAAGGACAGCTCGTTTTGTATTATCACGTAATAGGGGAGAGAGTGTGGCAGATATGATACGCGAGTTGGGATGGAAGTCATTAAAGCAAAGTCGTTTTTCGTTGCGGCGAGATCTATTTATGAAGTTTCAATCACCAACTTTCTCTTCCGAATGCGAAAATATATATATTTTTTTGCTCCCAACCTACAAAGGCAGGAATGATCATCAAAATAAAATAAGAGAAATCAGAGCTCGAACAGAAAGGTTTAGGGTTTATTTTTCCGCGCGCTGTTCGGGAGTGGAATGGTAGAGAGATAGTATGATTGTGGTTCGATGAACCCTCTGCCAAGCACTTAAATGTGAACTGCAGAGTAACCATGTAGATGTAGAGTCTGCGACGCACAGGGCGTCACAGGTCTGTCTGGAGCTCTTAAAATGGGTCGCGCTCTCACGCAGTGGGCCGCTGTGCGCGTAGTCCCCTCGCTGCGTGTCACGCGCTGCAGCAGCCAGTGGCCGGGTCCGGCTGCGGCGCTTACGCACGGGCCCCGGTTTTGCTCTACGGCCGCCGTGTCTGTAAACAGAGCCGCCAGCTGCCGCCGCTGCGTGGCGGTAATTACTGGCGGCGGAATAACGCGCTTAATAACGCCATCTGTTCGTTTAATGTCGCCCGGTAATGAGACGAAATTGGGTAAATAACATTTGCGCGGGCGTGCGTCGAAAGCGGCGGGCCCGGGACGGCGCGAACACAGCAGTGCGGCCTGCCTGCCCGCCACACGCGGCTCGGCTCTGCTCGGCTCGGCTCGACTCAGCTCGCTAAAACGCGGCCCACTGCAGCCGCGGTGCCGCGTTCACGGTCTGTGGAGGCGGGCGACTCCGGTGGATCACCACTCGTCACACTGCTGGCGAACTACTTTGTCCATGTTGTAACGGCTAGAAGGCTCAAAATTTACATGCTACACATATTTTTATGTAGTTTTTTTACCATTACACAGCCCAATTTAACCGAAACAGAGTATATTTAGGCAGTATTTCCCGGAACTAGACAGTTTAAATGTGTAAATGTATATTATGAATGAAGCATACTGATCTAATGTTTTGTTACACGAATCGATTTTCTGCTGTTACGCCGTCATCAGATACTAGGATAAGTATGTGGTGCACTGAAAGTTTGTTAGCTCAACAATTTTAAACTAGTGGATGTACGGAGTATCTCCATCTCCAGAGACGAAATTGTTAGTGTTAGAATAGGAGAAAAACCGACGAAGTTATCTCAGTGTAAATGTGGTGTGAGGTATTTAACTAACAAGGGGAGGCCACAACGTTTCGAACGCGGATTTACTGCAAACTTCGTACACTCGTAGTACTCCATGAGGGCAACAAAACGTGTAAACAGCAACGTTTACCTCTCAAGCGTTACTGAGAAAAAAATGGTTCAAGTGGCTCTGAGTACTATGGGACTTAACATCTATGGTCATCAGTCCCCTAGAACTTGGAACTACTTAAACCTAGCTAACCTAAGGACATCACACAACACCCAGCCATCACAAGGCAGAGAAAATCCCTGACCCCGCCGGGAATCGAACCCGGGAACCCGGGCGCGGGAAACGAGAACGCTACCGCACGACCACGAACTGCTGACGGTTGCTGAGAAAATCGGAAGATAATTTCGGTCGTCAAATATATATATCTGTGCGTGGCTATTTTTGCCATGGAGCGGCTACATACAGCCCAGTGGTGTCGGCACGGTAGCTCAGCGTGTTAGGTCAGAGCGTCAGCTACCCTTTCTAATTAAAAAAAAAAAAAAAAAAAAACCCTTCGGGTGCCATCGGACGTCCGCTCTGAACAAGATCAACGAACAATATAGAACAAAATTAAAAAAAAAAAAAAAAAAAGTGGTTGGCGTTCAAACCGCTGGATCGCTAAGTCATTTGTATTTCCTATTTATATTACAATTGATATAATGGGAAAATACGTGTAATCGGATGAACTTTTATTAAGTTTAAAATGTTATTTGGCAGTCTACTAATTTTTATTATCACAAATAATATAATATTCATAACTACCGACTAGTAAACGACCAAACGCATATACTGATACTGAAAATGTGTACTTGTCCGTGTCTTCAAAACTTTTCGTATTTAATCGAAGGAGAACGGGAAATTGCTTCTCGGAGGGATTAGCCGAGCGGTCGCAGTCTGCCTTCGGCAGGGCAACAGAGCGGACGCGTACGTGTTGACTTGAGTGCGGAGCTTGAGCTCGCCTTGTTTACATTCTGGCGGCCGTTGCTTAAGTGCCGGCTTACCTCGTACGATCCATGGCGAACCGTTACCGTAGATCAACACTCCGATTTACTTTCTGCAACGATTATGCGCGGCCCAAAGCACTCGAGGTGGAGCGTTTTCTGCGAGAGGAAGTGAAGATCCCGGCGACCGATATTGTCTGCATACATTTGTCAATCGTGAGCAGCAAGGTCCATGTGAAAATCATTAACGACGCGGCGTGCGAACGCATACTACGTGAGACCAAACAGGGGCTCCGCTTCTGTCACGCTGATGGCAATGTGGGGGAGGTTACAGTCGACCACGCAGGCTTAGGTATGCGAACGATACGCATTTTCGAATTGCCATTCGAACTTCCTGCTGAGGAAGTCGTCGCGGCACTCCGCCCATACGGCACAGTCCGTGGCTGCACTGCGGAGAGGTGGACACAGTTTCGGACGTATCCTGTCCTAAAGGGGGTCCGCCAGGTCACCATCGATCTCCGAAGCCACGTCCCGTCCTACTTACAGATCGGCGGATGCCGTGCAATAATTATATACGACGGCCAGCCTCGGACCTGTGCCGGGTGCGGGAAAGAAGGCCACCTTAGATCCGAATGCCTACAACGGCGTATTACGCAACTTCCAGCTGCCGAAGAACCGCCCACGTCGCAACCTAGAGTGCTACCGGTGACCTACGCCGCTGCTCTAGCGTCTCCTACCGCTTCGCAACGTCGCCCGGTCACCACAAACGACGCCACCAACGAGCCCGACCAGACGCCGACGGAGAGCGCCTCAGACGGCCCGCCGCCTCGGCCGGCCAACGACGCCGCTGCGACGATGCCGACGCAACCGGACGCTGACCCTGACCTCGGAAACACGATGGAGATCGACTCGCTCATCGTTCCTACAGCGGCCTTTCTGCCAGAACGACGTCACTCCCTTCCGTCGTCGGACACGGACAATCGCACAAGGAAACAACGTTCTCCGAAACGTCGCAAGCGAAGACGTCGCACAGTTTCGGGCCAAGAGGAGACGTTACAAGTCGAGGAGGACGTAACCGTCGACCAGCACGAGGCCTCAGAACCCGCTCCTGCTGACGAAGACGCTATGAGCGCGGAGACATCTATCGTTGTGCCTGCGCCCCGTGCTGAACTAAATCAGGAACGTATCACAGACGACACTACACCACGTACCATTACAACATCTTCTGCAGACAAAATGGACGATACACCAGTGTGAGTGTCGCCAAATCTTCTGCAATGCACATTGGACGAGGCCTCCAGTGGGGTGAAGTGGCACCCCTGCCGCTTGTGCGGACTTTCCGGTACCTGGGCATTACCTTTACCCCCACGGTCACACGCACAGCGGCAACGAATTTCCGTCGCCTGTTACATGTCATCCGCAACTACGTCTGCCAGAACCTCTTGCGCCGCCAGGACACACTTCAACGGGTTGAGTTTCTTAATCTTTATGTGGCATCAAAATTGGTTCACATCGCGCAAGTTCCCCCTCTGCCAACTGCAATTGGGCGCAACCTTCAGGCGGCTTTTGGCTATTATCTCATGGCTGGTTCAGTGTTCAAAGTCCGTTATGAGACACTTACCCTGTCCCCACGGTATGGTGGCCTCGGGCTGTCCGTATGCGACCTGCAGCCTTGTACATGAGTACCATGAGAAAACAGTGGATGGGCGAGGATACATCTCTAACACGCAGCTTGCTTGAGGTCCTCCTACCTGTGTCCACCTCACCACCGGTGTCTGTCGGCCATATCGTGCCTCATTTTTTCCCATCTTTCGACCTTTTTCGTCGACTACAGTTACATACATACCAGTCTCCCAGATACACGCCCACCCAGGACTAAGGATTTTTACAGCCTGCTGCTGCGCTGTGTTCCCCGGAATGTGATGGAGACCAAACATCCCTCCATCCAGTGGCCCATATAGTGTGGACTACCTTCCACCAGCCCTTCCCCCCTACGAACGTTCGGGCACTGTGGTATCACATAGTCAACAGGAAATTTGCCACGAAGCAGCGACTGCACAACATTGGCTTGTCAGAATCCCCTTTTTGTATCCTTTGCCAGCAACTGGACACTGATGAACACCGTCTGACATACGCCTCATCACAAGATGTATGGCGCTTCGTGCAGCAAATCATTGCCTGCTATCTCCGGGTGCCACCAGACACAATCGAACATCGAATGTTTCTATACCCAGAGTACAGACATTTTCCCGCCGCCAAATGTCACGCTATTACGTGGGTCAAAGGGTGGGCTGTCGCTTGTCTCTTTCATGAGGGCCCTAAATCCCGCCTCGACTTCTGGACCTATTTACGAACAGCCCATGCAGCTCTCGAAAACACGCCACGTTACCGAACATTATTTGCTAACTATCTTCGAGCGGTCTTTGCTAGACCTCCACTGAGTTGGTGGGTGCCTGGCTCAGAGGGCACCCACCCCTCCTCCCCCGGCGGTGTCTGAGTTTCAACCGCCTACGATCTATTCTACTTCTGACCTCCGCGGGTGGGAGAGCGCGTCGCAGATTCGCGGATTTTATTTCTTTTTGCTTTTCCTTTTTCCTTTCTTTTTCTTTAACCAGAATTTATATTTCTTTTCTCTTTCGCCGCTGTGTTCACATAATTTCACGATATTAGTGAATAATACAAAAACACATGCAAATAACTAAATAACAACGCCTTCCACTACTGTTGATTCCTGTGTCTCTCATTTCCCTAAGCACCACAGGCTCCCGGCGGAGGTTCGAGTCCTCCCTCGGGTATGGGTGTTTGTGTGTTTGTCCTTAGGATGATTTAGGTTAAGTAATGTGTAAGCTTATTGACTAATCACTTTAGCAGTTAAGCGCCATAAGATTTCACACTTCTTTTTTGCTTCTCGGAAGATCCTGTTAAAATAAATTCGATACTGTATAACCAATTATCAGCGCCGATTTTTAAGGAGATACTGCGTTATGCATGGTTTTCTTCCAAATTATTGTCTGAAAGAGAGGTTTTTGAAAATGTTAACGAGGTTTGTTTTTCCACGGAAAACGTCAAAATACCTTGCTTATGCGGAAACATGGCATTTATTCAATGCAGCTGGTGCCGTTTAACTTTGTGATTTCCATGTTTTTACGAAAAATACCATCCTGCAACTTGTACTTGTAATGTCGAAATCGACGATTAATTGTACATATTTCGAAAGCCATCTGTGCCGGTCAGAACCTGGAGGTAACAAGTCGTTTCCGGCTCCTTCCAGGTATAAGGGATTTCTCAAATCACGGACAAGCATACATTTTCAGAATCACTTTACCCGTTTCGTCGTTTACCAGTCCGATAGTTATGAATATTGCATTGTTTGTGATAATAAAAATTTGTAGACTGCCAAATAACATTGTAAATTTAATAAAAGTCACAGGTGTATATTTGACGTTCGAAAGTTTTTTGTTATTTTCTCAATAACGCTTGAGAAGTATGCGCTGCTGCTTACACATTTTGTTGTCCTCATTAAGTACTACGAGCGCCGGCCGGGGTGGTCGAGCGGTTCTAGGCGCTACAGTCTGGAACCTCGCGACCGCTTGCAAGATAAAATGTAGTCCTCCCGGTTAGCCGTGCGGTCTAACGCACTGCTTTCCGGGCGGGAAGGCGTGTCGGTCCCCGGCATGAATCCGCCCAACGGATTAGTGCCGAGGTCCAGATGCCAGCCAGTCTGTGGATGGTTTTTAAGGCGGTTTTCTATCTGCCTCGGCGAATGCAGGCTGGTTCCCCTTATTCCGCCTCAGTTACACTATGTCGGCGATTGCTGCGCAAACATTTTCTCCACGTACGCGTACACGATAATTAGTCTATAACGCAAACATTGGGGTTACACTCGTATATTGTGAGGCGTTCCCGTGTGGCGGTGGGGGGGGGGGGGGGGGGTGTTCGGTAAGGGACGGCGGTGGGGTGAATGGACTATGGACTGCTGTAGCCTGTTGTGGGGTTGTGAACCACTGAGGGGTACGGCGGGGACGAAGCCTCGCCGTCGTTTCTAGGTCCCCAGTGCAACACAATACAAGATAAAATATGGGACACATTAACTAATGAACCATAGACAAATTGCAAGAGTTGTACATAGAAGAACATAACTGAACAATAAACTTTGGTGACATGTTCCATAGATGTGGCTGAACAAAATAATCTTGTTCTTAATAGGTCATAAATTACGAACAGATGAGATATAATAGTGATATTAAGCAGGTGAGTGTTGCAGCTGTGATTACACAAACTAATTTTTTTTAATACGACAGAAACTGTAGTAACTGAAAGAAAGGAAATGGTGCATGTGAGTCAGAGGGGAAGTTACAACATGGCCTGTATGGGATTATGAATAGTATTTGCAGTTAGGAATACTGAGTACCTGTTCTAATATTATAAATTTCATCTCCAGAAATGCAGGTACTCCATGAACTACTTTAAAATAATAGATCCAACAAAATTTCACTGTACAGCACACTTCTCTTTGTACCTGATGATGGGTAATAGCCGAAAACTGGTTCGTGTAACAAATCATAAATATTGTAGAATATTACACCATTCTTGTGTTTGTTTCATTCATAATGTATTCGTATAAAATATTCTACCAAGAACTGAGGGAACTCTTAATCAGTGGAACTCTATGCAGTTCCTATAATGCACTAAGGTGGAAAAAGTCATGCGAGACCTCCTAGTATTGTTTCGGATGCCCTTTTTCCCGGCGTAGTTCACTCAACTCGACGAGGCATGGATTCAACAAGTCTCTGGAAGGCCCCCTCAGAAATACTGGGCCTCTATTAGCCACTATAATTACAAAAGTGTTGGCGGTGTAGGCTATTGTCCACGATCTGACCTCTCGACTATATTCCATAAATGTTCGACAGGATTCTTGTCGTGCGATATGTGTTGTCCAATTATTCACTCGAAATCTCCAGATCTTCTTCAAACGAAACGCGAACAGTTGTGCTCCAGTGACAGCGCATTGTCATCCGTAAAAACTGCACCGTTGTTTGCGAAATTGAAGTGCATGAATGGCTGCAAATGGTCTGCATGTAGCATAACATAACCATTTCAGTCAATGACCGGTTCAGTTGGACCAGAGAACTCAGTCCATTCTATGTTAACACAACGAACAGCATTATGGATCCACCACCAGCTTGCACAGAGCCTTGTTGAAATATTGGATTAATGGCTACGTGGTGTCTGCGCCACGCTCGAACCTCTTACCATTAGTTCTTATCAACGGAAATGGGGACTTACCTGACCACGCCACGGTTCTCCAATCATCTATTATCCAACCGATATGTTCACGGGCCCGGGAAAGGCGCGGTGCAGGTGATGTCGTGCTCTTACCAAAGGCACTCCCGCCGGTCGTCTTTTCCCATAGACCATTAACATCAAATTTTGTCGCACAGTCGTAACGGATATGTTAGTCGTACGTCGCACACTGATTTCTCCGGTTATTTCAAGCAGTGTTGCTTGTCTGTTAGCACTGACAAGTCTACTCAAAATCCACTGCTCTCGGTCGTTAAGGCGGTCGGTCACTGCATTGTCCGTGGTGAGAGGTAATTACTGAAATTTGATATTCTCGGCACACTGCTGACACTTTCGATTTCAGAATACTGAATTCCGTAGCGATTTCCGAAAGGAAATGTCTCATGCCTCTAGCTCCAACTACCATACCGCGTTCGAAGTTTGTTAATTGACGTCGTGCGGCCATAATCACGTCGGAAAAATTTTTACATGAATCCTCTGAGTACAAATGAAAGCTGCATCAATGCGCTGCTTTTTTATACACTTTTTACACGGTACTGCCGCCATGTGTATATGTGCATGTCGCTGTGCCATGACATCTGTTACCTCAGTGTATGTCCCGAAACTAATATCTGTTGAGGTTTGGGCCCATCTGTCCTCTTGGGGTTGGGTTGTTTGGGGGAAGAGACCAAACAGCGAGGTTATCGGTCTCATCGGATCAGGGAAGGACGGGGAAGGAAGTCGGCCGTGCCCTTTCAAAGGAACCATCCCGGCATTTGCCTGGAGCGATTTAGGGAAATCAGGGAAAACTTAAATCAGGATGGCCGGACGCGGGATTGAACCATCGTCCTCCCGAATGCGAGTCCAGTGTGCTAACCACTGCGTCACCTCGCTCGGTGTCCTCTAATTACCATCTGTCTGTTACGTAGAAATAGAAAGTATAGGCACTTCTGGACATGGTTACCACGCATCTATACACATCCTTCACCACTTTTTCACAATGAATAACGAACTGTTTCATGAAGACCTGGCTCCATTCGAACAGCGTCGCGTGCATTGGTCGCACGCTCTTGTAACAATGTTGGACATACACATGTGGCTTTAAACGTACTTATAGGCTGAAAGGCAACGGATTCAGGTCTGGTGAAGGGGGAGGACATGCAACTGGACCTCCTTGATCACTCCATCGCCTGTTAATAGTTGCGGTGAGGTGCTGACGCACGATCCGCAGAAAATGCGCTGGTGCCCCGTCGTGCATACAGCATAGCACATGTCTTTCTGCAAGGGTAACGTTCTCGAATAATGCTGGTATTTCATCGCACAGAAATTGGTGACACACAGCACCTGTTAGTCTCTTTGGTTAAAGTGTTCGTATGTCAATACTGAAGCGATCCAGACAGCTCATCTCCATGAATTTCTGAGGGTTCGCATCTGCGCACTCATCCATATTGTGATAATTTACTGTGTCATCTCTTATGAATCCTGCATCGTCTGTAACAAAAATGCAGGCTGTGAACTGCGCATCTTCAACGGTCGATATCTCAACAAGTATTTGTTTCAGGACAAAATATTTTGAAATTTGTGGTAAGGTCTTATGGGACCAAACTGCTGAGGTCATTGGTCGCTATGCTTAAGCACTATTTAATGTAACTTAAACTATCTTATGCTAAGGACAACACACACGTACCCATGCCCCAGAGAGGACTCGTACCTCTGACGGGTAGAGCCGCGCGAACCGTGACAAGGCTTCCCAGACCACGCAGCTACCCCGCGCGGCAAATGTTTCGGGATGTATCAGTAGGTCCTTTACTTGTGGTTTTGACCAGTACTACCTTCTGGTAGCAGTATGTGAAAATTTTAAAAAATGCGGTGTATTATTAAATATAGACGACACTCTGATTAAAACTAGAGAAAAGTGACCTGTAGGCGGAAAAAAAAAATTGTAAATAGTTGAAATGTTGGCCATTTCACATGTCTCTTGTTCTCAGTATTGCAGGCTGTCTTCCTGTTGACGTTCTTTCTTCCATTTTTAATGATTGTGTACAACTCTTTGCTTGGTTCGCTGCTTGTGCACACACACAGCAGATGTGGTTTTTAATGCGTGGCAGGGGTACATCCCACATTCAGGCTGGCCACAAGCACACTACATGAGAGGTTCGCAGGAGAGCTTCTGTAAAGTTTGGAAGGTAGGAGACGAGGTACTGGCGGAAGTAAAGCTGTGAGGGCGGGGCGTGAGTCGTGCTTGGGTAGCTCAGATGGCAGAGCACTTGCCCGTGAAAGGCTAAGGTCCTGAGTTCGAGTCTCGGTCCGGCACACACTTTTAATCTGGCAAGAAGTATCATATCAACGCACACTCTGTTGCAGAGTGAAAATCTCATTCTGGACACCACATGAGGTTTATACACGACGGGACATCACCCATTTTGTGTGCCTCTCATGACAGCACCTAACACAAACGTTTAATGAAACGATAAGTTGATCGAGGAGGTCCAATTACATGGCCTCCGCGTTCACTCACTCTTGCTAGGAATAGCTGATGCCAGTAAATGTCCTCTGTTTCCAGTTTTGTTGTCATGCATAAGAGTATAGGATCTGGCTGTAGGGGGTGTATATAAATGTTAGCGGTGAACATATTGCAGTCCAGTCGTCGGACTTCGTAATCTTTCTTGAAAGTTCAAGGATACTTTTAATTATTTGGTCAAAGCGTTGCTGACAATCTTATTTAGACTAATTAATAGAATAAATATCAGCTTCAGTGGTCAATAGTTTCTTATTTATGGCAGGACCGGTTTCGAAGTCTAATGCTTCGTCTTCAGGTGCCACCAAATAATTATGCGAACGTAACTGTCTGACAGTCGGGCCAGTCTATCATGAAGGGTCACATCCAGGCCAAACAAACGCATTGACCAGCAACAAAGGCGCCCGCCTCATCAGCTGACGTGGAGTGGGACCCGCCTTGAATGGCTGACTCGAGTGCAGCTGGCACCTGAAGATGAATCTTTAGGCTTCGAAACCAGTTATGTAATAAATAAGAGATGTCAGGTTTTTGAGAGCAGTATCTGCAGTGTACAGACGTGCAATACACGAACCATACACCAAGAGCCGTTACTGATAAGAGCATAACTCAGTCCTTCTCACATCTGCTATGGCGCGGTTCTGGAAGCCACGTAGGTATTTTAAACAGCGAACGCGGAACGGGGCCGTAGGAGAGTTGTTTACGGAGTGACAGAATTTAGGAGAGGCGGATGCACCGACGTAGATAGAGGCGGTCCAGATTAAAGTATTTACAGCTGCCAGCGATGCCGACCCAATTCCTGAAATATATATAGTTTTATTGGATGCACGACGCACGTGTTCCGATGTCACGTGCTGTTTGTTATATTATTATGCTTCATGGCACCAACACCAAATAGACGCCAGGCTTTGGTGGGGTATTACGCTCCACTTAAATATCACGAAAGCCACATATTTGACCATCAGACGACAGTGCTTTCTCTGTGCCAGCCAGCCCACCACCGTGTGTCAGGATGGCATGTCTATGCGTACATCTGTGGCCGCAAACAGACTCAAAGTATTAATCGCTCGTTTTTTCGTTCATCTGGTTATTTCACTACGCGCAACTGGAGCTTGCACCACACTATTCCGATTATCATCCATTGTCTGGTGCATGCTTATGCCTAGCTTTAACACAAAACATCTATATAAACTAATACAAGTTGCGTCTCAGAAGATCGGTGAATGGTTTCAGAAAATAAAGGAAACAAGAGCTGTAAAGAAAATGGGTTTACTGGTCTTCAGAGTAATCACCATTAGCTACTACACAGTTCTGACATCGGTTGTAAAGTTTTTGGAAACTGTCAGCGAACATTTCTGGAATGGGTCGAACGACTACGATCATTACAGGAGATGGGACCTGGTGCTATCAACACAATTCAGGGACCAAGAGACAGTCGGTGGGCACAAAAAAGTCGGCTGACATAACCCAAAATTTTAACGATATTGATCGCCTTTTTGCATACCAAGGGCTTGATCCATAATGAATTTCTGCTAAAGGAACGGGGTGGGGGAGGAGTGGGAGGGGGTGGGAAGATGAGGAACACTAAGCCATTCGCCATCGCTTGGTCTCCGGATCACATTGGTAGCGCTATGCCTAATCCGCTATAATGCGAAGGACATTCAGCAATGCCTAACCACGCTGCTTCGGGCGATTCCACAAGAAACGTTTGCTGACAAATTCCAACTCCCTTACAAGGTATGTTCAAATGGTTCTGAGCACTATGGGACGTAACATATGAGGCCATCAGTCCCCTAGAACTTAGACCTTCCTAAACGTAACTAACCTAAGGACATCATACACATCCATGCCCGAGGCAGGATTCGAACCTGCCACCATAGCAGTCGAACGGTTCCGGACTGTACCCACCGCGGCCGGCTTTACAAAGTATGTCAAAAATGTATTATAACTAATGGTGATTACTTTGTAGGCCAGTAAACATATATTGTTTATAACTCTTGTTTTTTTTCTGAGTCCATTCACTGATCCCTCCAGACGCACCCGGTATGAAATAAAATGTATCCTCCACTTATCTCAAAGGCGTAGGGGAACATCAGACAGTCCCGGACAATTAAGATTTTTCGAAATTATAATATCTTCTGTAGGTTATACTGGAACATTTTCCACTAAACAGTGCTATGATACTTTATTAAGTAAAGTTATAAATCTGTATATCATAAGAATTACGTCTGAATCTCATAAGAATATACGCTCGTTGAATTGTTAATGTTTTTACACCCTTTGTACTTGGTTCGCTTATATTTTTGAAGGTTTGTATCAGACATGAAATTGTAATGTGTAAAAACGTCACTCTCGATCTTAGTGTGTTGCGCATGTCTTAAATCCATCGCTTTCTACCTCACCTGTAAAGGCAAAACGATCAGAGAATGAGTAAAGCTACGCTTGAAGGAAAGGAACTATTGTTTTTTCTCATGTAAATCTCTGTTTAAGGTTAATTAAAAAACAGTGTTTATGTTCTAATGATTTTGTTTATTTAAAACTAGTTTTCGGGGGATTAGCTCGTTTTCAGAAACAACTGACTAGTATTTGGAAGGAAACTGATTTTTAGGTAGCCAAACATTATAGGCGAAGATACAATCTCTAGCATAGTGTTAGCCCTATACATCAAACATGTTTCTTAAAGTTGAAATTACACTATACATAGTCGACAACTTTAAGCACAATAAGTAATTAAACTACACAGTGTTACGGGTTAAATGGTTATTATGCCTTTTTTTGTAGTCTTGACATTGGCTGAGACACTGTCAAACTGAGTACTGTTCAGTTATGTTGTGTAGCAAATATGTTTTTTTAGCATTGTATACTAAACATTAGGCAATGGACAGTACTATACACGCAATAATATAATACTTAATCTTAAACTATTAAAGGTTATATGGTTATGACAACTGGTTCGAAACAACCAAAAATCAGTAGAACAGAAGCAGTTTATTGTTTATTTAACCTTAAATATGGAATTGTGCTACCAAGAAGTAACGGAAGAAACTATAAATAATTTTCTGTTTGATACGTCACGTGGCCGCATTTCCACTTGAAAATTAAGAGTTTCATCTAAGATGGCGGCTTCAGAACTGGCAACCACTTTGGTGACGTAGAGTTCCACGTTTTGTTCTGTCTTCCAACGCCTACTACATGTTTTTTGAATCTCTGTTGATCCCTCATTTGTTTTTAGAGGGGTGGTTCCACCCTGGTGGACCGGTTTGTGTAGCTAAGTTTTCGTCTAAGTCACAGACAAGCAAATTTCAATGTGTGTGTGTGTGTGTGTGTGTGTGTGTGTGTGTGTGTGTGTGTGTCGCGTCGCAAAAGCTTGCGAGTGAGTGAGAGGTTAGTAGGAGAGTGGATGCAACGTATAAAATTGCTATCTAAATGGAGGACGGAAAAATTCGCGCCCCGTGGAGTTTGGCGCTTATTTCAGAAATCTCCCGTCGCAGCGACACCGAAAGGGCGTCGAGTTCAGCGCGCCAGCCATCACATGGAGCACGCGGGTACTTATATTTATAGAGGCGCGCGCACTGTGTAGTGTGTATGCGTCCCACCCGGCGCGGAGCAGCTAGCTAATCCCCGCGCACTCGCTGATAAATGTCGCCGTTAAAAAAAGCGCCAAAAACTCGCACTAACGCGACATTCCGCGGCGAAAATTATGCTGCAGAGCGGCACGGTGTTACAGGTCCGTACGTTCCGAGCCGCCGCAGCAGGGGGAGATCGGAAAACACGGCTTCCGACTGGTCACTCCTCACTCTGGACCTGCCGTATAAAAGGGCAGACGAGTCGCACTGGAGCTGCCTGTACAGCAGGGCAGAAATGTGGACGCTGCGGCCAAAGGGGCGGGGATTATGAAATCCAGAGGGTTAACTTTTAGGATTATTTGCACGCTGATAAAAGTGATGATTGAGTCGATGATGTGATGATACAACGAAAAATTATTATTATTATGATTTGTTGTTGTTGTCGTTGTTGTGTTCTAGAGTATGTGTTCTGGAGTACGAAGACTGATTTGATGCAGAACACCACGCGAATCTATCCTGTGCATTTCTCTTCAACCCCACATACACTGTATATGAATAGTATCCGGACACATATTTGCGGGCATCAGTATGGGATGTGTCCACACTTCGCCTTTATTCTGGTTTGGGCTCTGTTGGGTACGGCCGGCCGCGGTGGCCGAGCGGTTCTAGGCGCTTTAGTCCGGAACCGCGCGACTACTACGGTTTTTCAGGAACCCGTTTTTTGCTGTGGTCATTCTGCAGTTTAGTTGCTCTTTACTTTGATTATCGGCAGTTATTTTGCTGCCCAAATAGCAAAAGTCATCTACTGCTTTTGTTGTGTCGTTCACTAACCTAATTTCCTCGGCGTGCTCGTATTTGACTGCTGAATTGCATTTCTCTTGTTTTACTTTTGTTGACGTTCATCTTATAATCTGTTTTCTAGACATTCTGTGAAAAATGCTGAATTGCACCGTGTTTCGGAGACCAGGTTAAGCTGTAGATCCCCGGCTAATGGATTCCTCCACCTCCACCAGTAGAACCATTCCCACCAAAGGACAGTGGTCTCCAAACCAACCCTTGGATTACTGACAGCTTTACCCCTTTTATTTGATGACTCAGGATGATGGCTTGGCTTTTGTTTGTGTTTAAGAGCTTAATGTACTAATGACAATTACTGGCGCTTGCAGGCGTTACGGTGCTTTCACGTTCGGTCCGAAGATCGCGGTATCGTCTGCGAGCATTGCGAGCTGTATGTCTTCTGAGACTGAGACATTTGCGGAGGAAAAACAGTGTAGAGGATCGGTCCCAGCACCTGTGAAACACACGCATAGGAGATTCCATGCTCAGCGAAATCGGTCGCACGGTGTGTATTCAGGATAATATTGCTGTTCGTTAATCGACTATCAGAGCACCGCGTCTCGAAGCGAGTCGCATTTCGTCGACCATCCAGCTTACAGCTCTAAAACTGAAACCTCTGGAAGAGGCTTCGGACGGTACAGAACGTTGGTCGTGTTCGAAAAATGTGAACCGAAAACCCCCTGCACAATCATTACTCACCATACTTCAAAAAGAAAGGAGAGAAATTACTCTTTCAGTGCTGCTCTTTCCTCCAAATGATACGGAACACAACCGTACTTAGAAGACTTGGTTCAAATGGCTCTGAGCACTATGAGACTTAACATCGATGGTCATCAGTCCCCTAGAACTTAGAACTACTTAAACCTAACCAACCTAAGGACATCACACAACACGCAGCCATCACGAGGCAGAGAAAATCCCTGACCCCGCCGGGAATCGGACCCGGGAACTTAGAAGAGATGCGGGCACTTAGAAAACTGCCGAGCTGCCTAGTACTGAGTTACAACTGAATTACCCTCCAACAGAGGCCACACAAGGCAAGGACCGCCTGACGTCATACAAATAGTCGCCAAGACGTCAGACGTTTTAGTACACAGCTCCGCTCAGCAGGCAGTACCTTGAAGATAATCGGCAGACAGTGTAAGGACAGTGTCCCAGCAGACATCTACAATGTCGCCATGAAAAGTCAAGCAGGACATTATACAAATTTTGTAAATAACAGATTTCACCTATCAGTCGTCCTTTTGAAATTTTATTGGCAGATCTAGATTTCAGCTAGAAACTAGCCATTCTTAATGCACTATCATTTTTGATAGTGATTGAGTGAACTGTGGATGAAGCCCGACCAACAGGCATTACATGCAGAGAAGTTTAACTTCAGTAGCGCTGTTCACCCCCAGCATCAGAGTGCACAAAAGTAACTGGATATAAAGCCTGCCCGTCATAGATGTGGGGTCGTGCCCACTCGACTCTTACAGGGTACCTAAAGAATGTTGCGTTCTCGGAATGCTATACTACTATTCAAGCAAATTACATTAATAGTTTCATTACAATAAAGGAGCTTGGCAACACTTTGAATTTATAGCGATGTCGCAAGCGATGGGCGACATGCAAACAATCGAAGTCCTTTTCTGTAGACTATACGAGGTTCATGTAAGCAATTGCTATGGATGACACGTCAGTGCTACCGTAGTGCTCACCTACTACTGTGCCAATACTTTGCTGGTCTGCGAGTCCCGGTCAGGTACTGTGGTAACATTGTGCGGCCGAGGCTGGCAGGAGCGGCGTTTATATTCTCATCTTGTAGAGGCCGCTCCCCTTCATCTTCGTTCCTTCGCTTGTGGTTACGCCAGAACAATAGAGTCATACAAAGTGAGAGATGGATCTGAAGCACACCAGAAGTCACATCTGTGAGCGCTAAACGGACCTATTGTACCGTGCACGCTGATATCTCTTGTAAGCGTGGTCCTCTACTGCGGTGCCATGGTGGTGACTGCTGTATTGTTTGAAGTCAACCGCTCATACGATATGATTTTATGACGGATAGGTTTTATATCCAGTTACTTTTGTTCAGTGCCCCAAAAGGGCGAAACGCGTTACTGAAGTTAAATAGCTTTGCAACGCAGTCTGCTTTTCAATTTGAGATAATTTAAAACTATTGTCGTACCAGCCTGACAAAGTGGAATGGACTAAATTTTACGTGTATTTCAGTTTTACGTATTTAGTTTCTTAATAATTTTTATGAAAAAAGGCAAAAAAGTTGATTACGTCAGTGCACTTGTTGTCGATACATAGAACGCTTTTGCAGATTTTCTTAAAATTAATTTGATATGCGGCGTTTTCTAATCCCGACAGTCTT
Organism: Schistocerca gregaria; assembly: GCF_023897955.1. Taxonomy (NCBI): domain Eukaryota; kingdom Metazoa; phylum Arthropoda; class Insecta; order Orthoptera; family Acrididae; genus Schistocerca; species Schistocerca gregaria. Next base: position 119,505,427 of record NC_064925.1, read on the forward strand.
TAGATCTGGCGCGGTGCTTCGTGTGGAAGACAGATCGATACTTGAGTCGAGGCAGACGTAGTCACCTCACACAGCACAGAAGAGTGTTTGTCCGCGTCCTCGCCGTCCGTAGGCAGGTAGGACAGCATTTACGGCCGCACTGAGGAAGGCGAGCAGCAGCAGCAGCCGTCGTGGGCAGGAAGAGCCGGTGGCGCGGCTCCAGGCGGCGGTGGCCAGGTCTGGCACGATGCTATCCAGCCACGGCCGAAAGACTCCCACGAACAGGTAGACGTTGAAGCGCGCGGGCTGGTCGCAGTGCAGGTCGCGGCTGCCGGGCACACAGGGAGTTTTGATCAGACCTTCTCAATAGAGACACGTCTACAGACGTTAAAGTAACCTCTGGCGTACCACAGGGGAGTGTTATGGGACCATTGCCTTTCACTATATATATATATATATATATATATATATATATATATATATATATATATATATACACGACCTAGTGTGTCGGAAGTTCCTTGCGGCTTTTCGCGGACGATGCTCTTGTATACAGAGAAGTTGCAGCATTAGAAAATTGCAGCGAAATGCAGGAAGATCTGCAGCGGATAGGCACTTGGTGCAGGGAGTGGCAACTGACCGTTAACATAGACAAATGTAATGTATTTAGAATACATAGAAAGAAGGATCCTTTATTGTATGATTATACGATAGCGGAACAAACACTTGTAGTAGTTACTTCTGTTAAGTACAGAGTGTTTCAAAAATGACCGGTATATTTGAAACGGCAATACAAACTAAACGAGCAGCGATAGAAATACACCGTTTATTGCAATATGCTTGCGACAACAGTACATTTCCAGGCAGACAAACTTTCGAAATTACAGTAGCTACAATTGTCAACAACAGATGGCGCTGCGGTCTGGGAAACTCTGTTGTTGTTGTCTTCAGTCCTGAGACTGGTTTGATGCAGCTCTCCATGCTACTCTATCCTGTGCAAGCTGCTTCATCTCCCAGTACCTACTGCAACCTACATCCTTCTGAATCTGCTTAGTGTACTCATCTCTCGGTCTCCCTCTACGATTTTTACCCTCCACGCTGCCCTCCAATGCTAAATTTGTGATCCCTTGATGCCTCAAAACATGTCCTACCAACCGATCCCTTCTTCTAGTCAAGTTGTGCCACAAACTTCTCTTCTCCCCAATCCTATTCAATACCTCCTCATTAGTTACGTGATCTATCCACCTTATCTTCAGTATTCTTCTGTAGCACCACATTTCGAAAGCTTCTATTCTCTTCTTGTCCAAACTAGTTATCGTCCATGTTTCACTTCCATACATGGCTACACTCCAAACAAATACTTTCAGAAAGGACTTCCTGATACATAAATCTATATTCGATGTTAACAAATTTCTCTTCTTCAGAAACGCTTTCCTTGCCATTGCCAGTCTACATTTTATATCCTCTCTACTTCGACCATCATCAGTTATTTTACTTCCTAAATAGCAAAACTCCTTTACTACTTTAAGTGTCTCATTTCCTAATCTAATTCCCTCAGCATCACCCGATTTAATTTGACTACATTCCATTATCCTCGTTTTGCTTTTGTTAATGTTCATCTTATATCCTCCTTTCAAGACACTGTCCATTCCGTTCAACTGCTCTTCCAAGTCCTTTGCCGTCTCTGACAGAATTACAATGTCATCGGCGAACCTCAAAGTTTTTACTTCGTCTCCAAGAATTTTAATACCTACTCCAAATTTTTCTTTTGTTTCCTTTACTGCTTGCTCAATATACAGATTGAATAACATCGGGGAGAGGCTACAACCCTGTCTCACTCCTTTCCCAACCACTGCTTCCCTTTCATGCCCCTCGACTCTTATTACTGCCATCTGGTTTCTGTACAAATTATAAATAGCCTTTCGCTCCCTGTATTTTACCGCTGCCACCTTTAGAATTTGAAAAAGAGTATTCCAGTCAACATTGTCAAAAGCTTTCTCTAAGTCTACAAATGCTAGAAACGTAGGTTTGGTTTTTCTTAATCTTTCTTCTAAGATAAGTCGTAAGGTCAGTATTGCCTCACGTGTTCCAACATTTCGACGGAATCCAAACTGATCTTCCCCGAGGTCTGCATCTACCAGTTTTTCCATTCGTCTGTAAAGAATTCGCGTTAGTATTTTGCAGCCGTGGCTTATTAAACTGATAGTTCGGTAATTTTCACATCTGTCAGCACCTGCTTTCTTTGGGATTGGAATTATTATATTCTTCTTGAAGTCTGAGGGTATTTCGCCTGTCTCATACATCTTGCTCACCAGCTGGTAGTTTTGTCATGACTGGCTCTCCCAAGGCCGTCAGTAGTTCTAATGGAATGTTGTCTACTCCGGGGGCCTTGTTTCGACTCAGGTCTTTCAGTGCTCTGTCAAACTCTTCACGCAGTATCGTATCTCCCATTTCGTCTACATCTACATCCTCTTCTATTTCCATAATATTGTCCTCAAGTACATCGCCCTTGTATAAACCTTCTATATACTCCTTCCACCTTTCTGCCTTCCCTTCTTTGCTTAGAACTGGGCTGCCATCTGAGCTCTTGATATTCATACACGTGGTTCTCTTCTCTCCAAAGGTCTCTTTAATTTTCCTGTAGGCAGTATCTATCTTACCCCTAGTGAGATGAGCTTCTACATCCTTACATTTGTCCTCTAGCCATCCCTGTTTAGCCATTTTGCACTTCCTGTCGATATCATTTTTGAGACGTTTGTATTCCTTTTTGCCTGCTTCATTTACTGCATTTTTATATTTTCTCCTTTCATCAATTAAATTCAATATTTCTTCTGTTACCCAAGGATTTCTAGCAGCCCTCGTCTTTGTACCTACTTTATCCTCTGCTGCCTTCACTACTACATCCCTCAGAGCTACCCATTCTTCTTCTACTGTATTTCTTTCCCCTATTCCTGTCAATTGTTCCCTTACGCTCTCTCTGAAACTCTGTACAACCTCTGGTTCTTTCAGTTTATCCAGGTCCCATCTCCTTAATTTCCCACATTTTTGCAGTTTCTTCAGTTTTAATCTACAGGTCATAACCAATAGATTGTGGTCAGAGTCCACATCTGCCCCTGGAAATGTCTTACAACTTAAAACCTGGTTCCTAAATCTCTGTTTTACCATTATATAATCTATCTGATACCTTTTAGTATCTCCAGGGTTCTTCCACGTATACAACCTTCTTTCATGATTCTTAAACCAAGTGTTAGCTATGATTAAGTTGTGCTCTGTGCAAAATTCTACTAGGCGGCTTCCTCTTTCATTTCTTAGCCCCAATCCATATTCACCTACTATGTTTCCTTCTCTCCCTTTTCCTACACTCGAATTCCAGTCACCCATTACTATTAAATTTTCGTTTCCCTTCACTATCTGAATAATTTCTTTTATTTCATCGTACATTTCTTCAATTTCTTCATCATCTGCAGAGCTAGTTGGCATATAAACTTGTACTACTGTAGTAGGTGTGGGCTTCGTATCTATCTTGGCCACAATAATGCGTTCACTATGCTGTTTGTAGTAGCTTACCCGCATTCCTGTTTTCCTATTCATTATTAAACCTACTCCTGCATTACCCCTATTTGATTTTGTGTTTATAACCCTGTAGTCACCTGACCAGAAGTCTTGTTCCTCCTGCCACCGAACTTCACTAATTCCCACTATATCTAACTTTAACCTATCCATTTCCCTTTTTAAATTTTCTAACCTACCTGCCCGATTAAGGGATCTGACATTCCACGCTCTATAGGGCGATATTTTCCACATATCCACCATGCGTAGCAATAATATGGCGTAGTCTTTGAATGGAATTACCCGAAACCTTCGACAACTTGTCTGGCGGAATGGCTTCACATGCAGATGAGATGTACTGCTTCAGCTGTTCAATTGTTTCTGGATTCTGGCGGTACACCTGGTCTTTCAAGTGTCCCCACAGAAAGAAGTCACAGGGGTTCATGTCTGGCGAATAGGGAGGCCAATCCACGCCGCCTCCTGTATGTTTCGGATAGCCCAAAGCAATCACACGATCATCGAAATATTCATTCAGGAAATTAAAGACGTCGGCCGTGCGATGTGGCCGGGCACCATCTTGCATAAACCACGAGGTGTTCGCAGTGTCGTCTAAGGCAGTTTGTACCGCCACAAATTCACGAAGAATGTCCAGATAGCGTGATACAGTTATCGTTTCGGATCTGATAAATGGGCCAATGATTCCTTTGAAGAAATGGCGGCCCAGACCAGTACTTTTTGAGGATGCAGGGACGATGGGACTGCAAAATGGGGCTTTTCGGTTCCCCATATGCGCCAGTTCTGTTTTATTGACGAAGCCGTCCAGGTAAAAATAAGCTTCGTCAGTAAACCAAATGCTGCCCACATGCATATCGCCGTCATCAATCCTGTGCACTATATCGTTAGCGAATGTCTCGTGCAGCAATGGTAGCGGCGCTGAGGAGTTGCCGCGTTTGAATTTTGTATGGATAGAGGTGTAAACTCTGGCGCATGAGACGATACGTGGACGTTGGCGTCATTTGGACCGCAGCTGCAACACGGCGAACGGAAACCCGAGGCCGCTGTTGGATCACCTGCTGCACTAGCTGCGTGTTGCCCTCTGTGGTTGCAGTACGCGGTCGCCCTACCTTTCCAGCACGTTCATCCGTCACGTTCCCAGTCGGTAAAATTTTTTCAAACGGATCCTTTATTGTATCGCTTTTCGGTCCTTTGGTTACATTAAACCTCCGTTGAAAACTTCGTCTTGTTGCAACAACACTGTGTTCTAGGCGGTGGAATTCCAACACCAGAAAAATCCTCTGTTCTAAGGAATAAACCATGTTGTCCACAGCACACTTGCGCGTTGTGAACAGCACACGCTTACAGCAGAAAGACGACGCACAGAATGGCGCACCCACAGACTGCGTTGTCTTCTATATCTTTCACATCACTTGCAGCGCCATCTGTTGTTGAAAATTGTAACTACTGTAATTTCGAAAGTTTGTCCGCCTGAAAATGTACTGTTGTCCCAAGCATATTGCAACAAACGGTGTATTTCTATCGCTGCTAGTTTAGTTTTTATTGCCGTTTCAAATATACCGGTCATTTTTGAAACACCCTGTATCTGGGAGTGTGCGTACGGAACGATTTGAAGTGGAATGATCATATGAAATTAATTGTTGGTAAAGCGGGTGCCAGGTTGAGATTCATTGCGAGAGCCCTTAGAAAATGTAGTCCATCAACAAAGGAGGTGGCTTACGAAACACTCGTTCGACCTATACATGAGTATTGCTCATCACTGTGGGATCCACACCAGGTCGGGTTGACAGAGGAGATAGAGAAGATCCAAAGAAGAGCTGCGCGTTTCGTCACAGGGTTATTTGGTAAGCGTCATAGCGTTACGGAGATGTTTAGCAAACTCAAGCGGCAGACTGTTCAAGAGAGGCGCTCTACATCGCGGTGTAGCTTGCTGTCCAGTTTTCGAGAGGGTGCGTTTCTGGATGAGGTATCGAATAAATGGCTTCCCCCTACTTATACCTCAGGCAACGGCCTTGCCGCAGTGGATACACCGGTTCCCGTGAGGTCACCGAAGTTAAGCGCTGTCGGGCGTGGTCGGCACTTGGTTGGGTGACCATCCAGCCGCCATGCGCTGTTGCCATTTTTCGGGGCGCACTCAGCCTCGTGATGCCAATTGAGGAGCTACTCGACCGAATAGAAGCGGCTCCGGTCAAAGACAACCATCGTAACGACCGGGAGAGCGGTGCGCTGACCACACGCATCCTCGACTGAGGATGATACTTCGGTCGGATGGTCCCGATGGGCCACTTGTGGCCTGAAGACGGAGTGCTTTCACTTATACCTCCCGAGGAGATCACGAATGTAAAATTAGATAGATTCGAGCGCGCACAGAAGCTTTCCGGCAGTCGTTCTTCCCGTGAACCGTACGCCAGTGGAACAGGAAAGGGAGGTAATGACAGTGGCATGTTAGGTGCCCTCCGCCACACACCGTTGGGTGGCTTGCGGAGTAGAAATGTAGATGTAGATGTAGACCTGTGTGAGGCGCCTAGCTGTCTAGATCGTAACATCTTTTGGACATATCTTGAAATATGACGGAAAATCCAACATCGGCAAGACGCAGTCAATACCTTCACTGCGCGGTAGCGATGATGATATTACCGATGACAGTACCACGAAAGCAAAGTCAACACGATTTTCAGCAATTTTATCACCAAAGAAGACGAAGTAAATACTCCAGAATTCGAATCAAGAACTGCTACCGACATGAGTAAGTTAGTAGAAGGTATTTACGTCCAGCGAAGCAACTCAAATAGTGAAAAATATGGTTCGAATGGCTCTGAGCACTATGGGACTTAACATCTGAGGTCATCAGTCAACTAGAATTAGCACTACTTTAACCTAACTAACCTAAGGACATCACACACATCCATGCCAGAGGCAGGATTCGAACCTGCGACCGTAGCAGCAGCGCGGTTCTGGACTGAAGCGCCTAGAACCACTCGGCCACAGAAGCCGGCAATCGATTAGTAAAGACAAGTCGTCCAGTCTAGGTTGTACATCAGTTAGGTTCCTGGTATAATAGCTCCGTACTTAGCAGTCATATACAGGGTGTTACAAAAAGGTACGGCCAAACTTTCAGGAAACATTCCTCACATACAAATAAAGAAAAGATGTTATGTGGACTTGTGTCCGGAAACGCTTAATTTCCATGTTAGAGCTCATTTTAGTTTCGTCAGTATGTACTGTGCTTCCTCGATTCTGATGATCAAATTCTAAATTTTCACAATCAACATGTGTGGGCTGACGAGAATCTGCACGCAATTGTGCAATCACGTCATCAACACAGATTTTCTGTGAACGTTTGGGCAGGCATTGTTGGTGATGTCTTGATTGGGTCCCATGTTCTTCCACCAACGCTCAATGGAGCACGTTATCATGATTCCATACGGGATACTCTACCTGTGCTGCTAGAACATGTGCCTTTACAAGTACGACACAACATGTGGTTCATGCACGATGGAGCTCCTGCACATTTCAGTCGAAATGTTTCGTACGCTTCTCAACAGATTCGGTGACCAATGGATTGGTAGAGGCGGACCAATTCCATGGCCTCCACGCTCTCCTGACCTCAACCCTCTTGACTTTCATTTATGAGGGCATTTGAAAGCTCTTGTCTACGCAACCCCGGTACCAAATGTAGAGACTCTTCGTGCTCGTATTGTGGACAGCTGTGATACAATACGCCATTCTCCAGGGCTGCATCAGCGCATCAGGGATTCCATGCGACGGAGGGTGGATGCATGTATCCTCGCTGACGGAGGAAATTGTGAACATTTCCTGTAACAGTGTTTGAAGTCACGCTGGTACGTTCTGTTGCTGTGTGTTTCCATTCCATGATTAATGTGATTTGAAGAGAAGTAATAAAAGGAGCTCTAACATGGAACGTAAGCGTTTCCGGACACATGTCCACATAACATATTTTCTTTCTTTGTGTGTGAGGAATGTTTCCTGAATGTTTGGCCGTACCTTTTTGTAACACCCTGTATATGACTGCTAAGTACGGAGCTATTATACCAGGAACCTAACTGATGTACAGCCTAGACTAGACGACTTGTCTTTACTAATCGATTGCCGGCCGCTGTGACCGAGCGGTTCTAGGCGCTTCAGTCCAGAACCGCGCTGCTGCTGCGGTCGCAGGTTCGAATCCTGCCTCTGGCAACGATGTGTGTGATGTCCTTAGGTTAGTTAGGTTAAAGTAGTGCATACATAAAGACTAGAAAGTAGCAAAACAGACAGACGTCAGAGATATAGGCCTATAGTGTTGTGCGTCTGTTCCGCGACCCTATTTGAAAACGGGAACGCTCTTGCTTTTTTCCCGAATCATTACGAACTCTTCTCTTCTCTAAGAGATCCGCAAGACACTGCTGCTACAACAGCGGCAAGATCTTTCGCATACTCTGTGTAGAACCGAAATGAGTGGAATCCCGTCCGGCCCAGTGGCTTTTACTCTGCGGAGCGATTTCAGTTAAAGGAGGAAGTACAGTGTGATTTTCGATTCTTGTTGACTTCACAAAAGGCTTTGACCAAGCGCACTGGAGGTCACAGAGGTGCAGGGGGTTGGATATTAGTGTTTAACGTCCCGTCGACAACGAGGTCATTAGAGACGAAGTACAAGCTCGAATTAGGGAAGGATGGGGAAGGACGTCGCAATAGCTACGGGATTCACAGCAGCCAGCTGAGAACACTACTGAGCGCTCATTAGCTGTCGGAGAAAATGTGACGTATATGCGCAGAACAAGACTAAACTCTACTGCCATCGTTCGTGACTCCAGCTGTAGTGGCGCATCGCACCTCACTGCTCCCTGGGAGCCTTCGTACATTTTCGCTGTGCTGCCTCGCTCCCCGGTAAGGAGGGGGGGGGGGGGAGAGGGGGATGAAACTCTGCTGTCGTGTCTTCCCACACGATAGTTGCCCGACAGCAATATCATCCTCAGTCATTCATACTCAGATGTGGTATGGAGAGGCATGGAGTCAGCACACCTGCACTCCTCACCATTGTTGACATGTGGACCTCTCAGTCAGACAGTTCCTGATCGAGGCCGAGTGCACCCTGGGCAGTCCTCTCACTACATAAATGAACCCGTCTTTTAGGCTCGGTTAGGGAAGAGAGGAATGTAGCTGCTACTTGTTTCTGATCGGTACGGCTCAGATCGTGTTCCCTCCCTTTCACACGTCACATGTTGATTAAATCGGACTCCCAATTATTCGAACCTTTTCGGAGATCTCTTGAACTTGGAATTGTTGAGAATCAACTGTCGACAGGTGGGAGGGTCTGTAAAGGCCTCGCAGCATGAGGGAACGAGGTTGAAGTTGTGGCGTGCAGCCAGAGTGTACGTGGAACTGTTGAGTATCGACTGTCGACAGGTGGGAGGGTCTGTAAAGGCCTCGCAGCATGAGGGAACGAGGTTGAGGTTGTGGCGTGCAGCCAGAGTGTACGTGGAACTGTTGAGTATCGACTGTCGACAGGTGGGAGGGTCTGTAAAGGCCTCGCAGCATGAGGGAACGAGGTTGAAGTTGCGGCGTGCAGCCAGAGTGTACTTGGAACTGTCGAGAATCGACTGTCGTCAAGTGGGAGGGTCTGTAGAGGCCTCGCAGCATGAGGGAACGAGGTTGAGGTTGCGGCATGTAGCCAGAGTGTACTTGGAACTGTCGAGAATCGACTGTCGACAGGTGGGAGGGTCTGTAAAGACCTCGCAGCATGAGGGAATGAGGTTGAGGTTGCGGCGTGCAGCCAGAATGTACCTGTAGTGGGTGACGGCGGTGAGAACGCCTGGCCTGCAGACGAGGGGTGCGCCGGAACCAGCGCTGCACGCGGCGCTGTCGCTGGACTCTTTGGGGCTGTCGGTGCAGAGGGCCACCTGCCGCTCTTCGGGGGTCCCCGTGCGACACTGCGTCAGGTTGGTCACCTTCTGCAGAGACGTCTGCAGGCTCACCGACCCCTTCCGCCCGCGCACTCCGAATCCGGTCATCTCGCAGTCCAGAGATGTGTTGTCCGCCACCCTGCGCCAAGGCAGACGCACTCTTTACCATTCCGCGACGGCCTGGGATCGTCTTGTCCATTCTTAGGTTAAATAAGCGGGTGATCTAAATTACTAAATGACTAACGCGGTGCGCGGAACCGTAGCAGAAGGAACTCCACACTAGGAGCCTTTCTGTATACAGGGTGGTCCATTGATAGTGACCGGGCCAAATATCTCACGAAATAAACATCAAACGAAAAAACTACAAAGAACGAAGCTCGTCTAGCTTGAAGGGGGAACCAGATGGCGCTATGGTTGGACCGCTAGATAGTGCTGTCATAGGTCAAACGGATATCAACTGCGTTTTTTTTAAGTAGGAACACCCATTTTATTACATATTCGTGTAGTACGTAAAGAAATATGAATGTTTTAGTTGGACCACTTTTTACGCTTTGTGATAGATAGATGGCACTGTAATAGTCACAAACGTATAAGTACGTGGTATCACGTAACATGCGCCAGTGCGGACGGTATCTGCATCGTGATACATTACCCTTGTTAAAATGGACCGTTTACCAATTGCGGAAAAAGTCGATATCGTGTTGATGTATGGCTATTGTGATCAAAATGCCCAACGGGCGTGTGCTATGTATGCTGCTCGCATTCTAGACGACATCATCCAAGTGTCCGGCCCGTTCGCCGGATAGTTACGTTAGCCACATGTGAAACGTCAACCACGACCTGCAACGAATGATGATGCCCAGGTGATGCCACTGGGTAGAAGAGAAATTACGGGACGATGACAGATTTTTTGCACGCGTTCTATTTAGCGACGAAGCGTCATTCACCAACAGCTGTAACGTAAACCGGCATAGTATGCACTATTGGGCAACGGAAAATCCACGATGGCTGCGACAAGTGTAACATCAGCGACCTTGGCGGGTTAGTGTATGGTGCGGCATTATGGGAGGAATGATGATTGGCCCTCATTTTATCGATGGTAATCTGAATGGTTCAATGTATGCTGATTTTCTACGTAATGTTACTACAAGATGTTTCACTGCATTACAGAATGGCGATGTACTTCCAACATGATAGATGTCCGGCACGTTGCTCGCGTGCGGTTGAAGCGGTATTGAATAGCATATTTCATGACCGGTGAAATTGGTCGTCGAAGCACCATATCATGGCCCGCACGTTCACGGGATCTGACGTCCCCGGGTTTCTTTCTGTGGGGAAAGTTGAAGGATATTTGCCATCGCGATCCACCGCCAACGCCTGACAACATGCGTCAGCGCATTGTCAATGCATGTGCGAACATTACGGAAGGCGAACTACTCGCTATTGAGCGGAATGACGTTACACGTATTGCCAAATGCATTGAGGTTGACGGATAATTTTGAGCATTTATTGCATTATTGTGGTATTTACAGGTAATCACGATGATAAGTTCACAAAGGCACATGTATCACATTGGAACAATGTGATACATGTTCAGACGTACCTACGATCTGTATTTTAATTGAAAAAACCTACCTGTTACGAACTGTTCGTCTAAAATTGTGAGCCATATGATTGTGACTATTACAGCGTCATCTATCACAAAGGAAAAAAGTGGTCCAAATAAAACATTCATATTTCTTTACGTTCTACACGAATATGTAATAAAAATGGGGGTTCCTATTTAAAAAAAAAAACCAGTTGATATCCGTTTGACCTATGGCAGCGCCATCTAGCGGGCCAACCATAGCACCATCTGGTTTCCCCTTTCAAGTTAGACGAGTTTCGTTCTTTGTAGTGTTTCCGTTTGACGCTTATTTCGTGAGATATTTGGCCCGGTTGCTATGAATGGACCACCCTGTATAGGTAAAGCCTGCGATCTGGTACAACAGAACAAACTACTTTAGAAACTTTGCCGTCAGACCCCTGAAAAAGACCGCTACGTCAAGGCGATCGACAATTTTCTACAGTCTTTTCATTATTTTGGGCCACAGTCATGTAATAATGTTTGAATGATATTTCCGCCATTTGACTGTACAATGCCCTTTACTTTTTAATACTATCGTGACTTCAGCCTTAAGCTATTATCACGAAGAACATTAAAAAAAGAAAAAAAAACTTTTGTACAAATGCCTAGAAAGTGAGAAGGACCAAAATTTAACATCAGGATGCCATTCAAACGTCAGATTAGACTTTTTCGAAATAATACTGCGTACATGTTGGGTGAGTAGACTTCGTTAAGTGAGGTCATCGTCAAGATCTATTGAACGGGGTGTACCAGCCTCTAGATAAGTACAAAATCACCGACATGTATAGCACACAAGTAGGAACCATGTTTTACAGCCATAAAACCATTGAGCCACCTCGTATGCTGGTTTGAATGAGAAACGCCTATACATCAGTGCAGTGTAGAGCAATTATAACCGTGACAGAACACAACCGTCTGTCGAATCTTGTTGTAAAGTGGGTCTGTGTGTCATACGTAAACATGGTACCGCAAATTACCACCGTTTGTTAGTAAAATATTACGTGTTTTAACCAGTATGTTGTAGAACAGATATAATGCATTATATATATTCGACTGACGGTTTCGTTTTCTCACGGCTATAATCGTTATATGATGTAGGATATTACTGTTGGCATTGTGTCATATTTTCGTGAAGATGTGTTTACAGATGTATTCATATATAATATAGTTCTTCCAGAGATGTCTCATCGTAGGTACCTATGTTCTTTCCGTAATCATGGATTGTGCAACGTAGAATTATAACCTAAGCTGTTCATTCGGTGGCTCAATTGTTTTGTGGCTGAAAAACATGTTTGCTACGTGTTTGCCATACATTTCGGTGATTTTGTATTTGCCTACATGCCGGGATACTCAGTTCAATAGAGCTTGACGATGACTTCACTTAACAAACTCTAATTACACTCAATATTTACGCAGTATAATTTTTAATCTGACATTGGAAGGACATCCTGATGGTAAATTTTGGTCTTTCTCATTTTCTATGCATTTGCACACAAATTTTTTGCAGTGTTATTTGTGATGATAGCTTAAGGCCGAAATAATGATAGTAGTGTAAAATGAAGAAGTTTGCCAGTCAAATGGTGGGAATATCATTCAAATAGTTTTCTACAAGACTGAAGACTAAAAATGTCCGACATGAAGACCAAGACGGTGGACATATCCCCATTTTGTTCAGTTTCCCCGTTGTGTACTGCAGTGGGCCTGTGGTAGTGTGTGTTGTGATTCTGTAGATGTGAGTGTTTGAAGTGGGCGCCATCACATCGTCACATGGTCACCAGGATATCTGTCTCTTTCGCATCAATTTATTTTTCAAGGGAAAAATTCGAGAGTGGTCTACAAAGTTGTAATACGCATGGTGCTGCGCAACTCCTAATTACAGACTTTTGGCGGGAGCAGACGGGACTTAGTAGTAAAATTACTGACGGTGAACAAATTCACTCCGAAACAGTGGAATGTTTGCCTTTGCACTTTATTGATGGTAATACAGCACGCCAATGTTACCGGAAAGTGGAGCCTTTTAAAACTGAATAATAAGTTGATTGAAATCCTTGGAATTACTGGTATGAATATTAATTTGCCTTTTCTGTTCCGGTTAATATTTCCGCGTCTAGGGTGTTGTTTAGATGCTTTTGTGGCAGGAGATACGGGGAATGTTGAGCGAATTTAGTAATTCTGTTGGGAAGTTTGCGCTATCGTTGTATCAGTGCATTCAAATATTTTTTTATTCCCCCTGGTATTATATTCTGCATTCGCTGATTCAGTATTCAGTATTTTCATAATTTTTGCAAATAATTACGTAACTCCGAAAATTCTGAGGTTATTTGTTGACAATGTCTGACAGATCATTAATACATGAGGTGAATAACAAGGTTGTACTTCTCAGAGGTAATTCTGAAGTTGCTTCTATAGAAAAAATTTCAAATGGCTCTGAGCATTATGGGACTTAACATCTGTGGTGATCACTCCCCTAGAACTTAGAACTACTTAAACCTAACCTAACCTAAGGACATCACACACATCTATGCCCGAGGCAGGATTAGAACATGCGACCGTAACGGTCGCATGGTCCCAGATTGAAGCGCCTAGAACCGCTCGGCCACTGCGGCCGACGAACTTCCTTCTACATCTGTCGTTGACTTCGTATCCAAGACAACTTGCTGTACCCTGCCAACCCCGTCCCGAATTCCTTTCAGTATTCCACAAGACAATATATTTGCAAATGAAAGCTGGTGTGGTACGGATTGAAGTTCTTTGACCTAAATCTTTCTCGGCGTATTTTCCACTAAAGAAGAGAGAAATATACTTGCCTCCCCTTTATTATAAAGTTAGTTTCATAACATGTGTAAGTTTCTCATTTTAAGTGTCCGTGTATATTGTACAGATGTATACGGTATGGAGTAAAACAACCTGATAGTAAGGTAAGAAAAGGCTAGGGGACACTGAAGCCAATAAAAGTTTCCATGTTACCATAGGTCGGAAATGCAGGATTGTTTCCAGAAAGCAAATGTGTTTTGCTGCGTGGACCACTGTGGCTTTGTCCGGCTTCGGTGCTGCTGTGTTATGCTATTGCTGTTGTGCTCCACAGCACTCGACGGAATAAAAGTCCTGCATGCTCTCTGTACCATAGCAAAAAGTAAAACATGTGACCTTTATATTTCATGGTTAACAACATGGCACCTTCTTATCTTCCTGCAGAGATATTTCCGGTTCAAATGGCTCTGAGCACTATGGGACTCAACTGCTGTGGTCATAAGTCCCCTAGAATTTAGAACTACTTAAACCTAACTAACCTAAGGACATCACACACATCCATGCCCGAGCCAGGATTCGAACCTGCGACCGTAGCAGTCGCGCGGTTCCGGACTGAGCGCCTAGAACCGCTAGACCACCGCGGCCGGCAGATATTTCCGGAGTACTGTTTATACTGTTAACAAATTAATGACATGAACGTGCTTTTAGTGTATCTGATTTAATAGTCACGGTGCACCCAGAAAACATCACAGAAATAATCACGCATGACGTAAGGAGCCATGCATAAATATTTAAAGTTTGCCTTGGCTGTTCACCTGAAACTAATACCTCCAGCTAATTTAGTCAGTAACTGCGCTCCTTAAGTAGTATAACAAATTTAGCTGGAGCAAATTAGTTTAAACTGACACATTTCCATGCGGTCGTCGTTCATTGTCCGTCGTTTTACGGTTGTAGCTCGACAGTGATGCCCTTACAACCGCTGGCTGTTTGAAAAATTTTGCCCGATTAGACGTTTCCTACACTGCAACCTTGCTGACTGCACTGTCAGGTTCTTGTTCTCTTACGACATGTCCTTAAGGAAGTGTATCTGTGTTTGTGTTACTGCAACAGTGAAAACCCTTTTGAGTTTCTAACTGTGCTTTCCTTTGTTTCAGGTAAGAACTGACGAAAGAGTGCTGCCAACGCCAACTTGCCCATACGTGAGTTAATGGATCTGTGAGTGTTGCAGATCCAACATGAATCTAAAATTTTGAGATCACACGAACTGTAATCATTTTGACAGTTCAAGAATTCTGAATTTCTTAGCCTGCTTTCTGATAACATCTTTAGCTTTCGTTGGTCTGTTGTCCTCAGTGTAGTATTACGTTAATAATTATCCATTGGGATGTCTCTAATTACATCTGAATGAAACGACCTTTAATGGTGTAAACGTTTTACTGGTATATTTGAAAGGCATCTTCAGTGGCAAATTTCGGAGATAGTGGTCTATATGTGTTCTTGTTCCGGTTTTATAGGTGCTTCTTTCCATACAAAATTACATTTGAACAGCAGTAGGAATTTTTTTCTCGACACAGTAGTGTAAACAATATTCACAAATAGAATGAGATTTTCACTCTGCAGCGGAGTGTGCGCTGATATGAAACTTCCTGTTTTAATCTGCCAGGAAGTTTAATATTCACAAATACGGTACATTTTAGTCGAATACATAGAGATTTCGTTTGTCTATTATGATAATTGTATTTCTAAACTGAAGAAGCGAGAGGAAGAAAGCGAAAGAAAGGGACTATTCATATCAGCTGCATCAGGATTTTATGCGGCATCGGCAATGATGGTTGAAAATGTGTGCCTGACCGGACTTCAAACTTGGGATCTCCTGTTTAGTAGGCAGACGCGTTGACCACTGCGCCACCCAGACACAGGGTCTATCGACCCTACGCGGACTATCTCTGCACACCTCACGGACGACCCACTCCCCCTCTGAGCGCCACCTATCCACAGTCCCTGTGCACTCCCTTCACGCTCGGTACTCGGAGATTCTCGCAGGAGGTCAGACGTACGAGTACATCTGCACTGAAGAAGATGGATCCATTGCCCATCTAGGCGAATCAGTGACATGAAACCGTGGTGTTTGGTCTTTCGGACATGTCCGAAAGCACCGACACCACGCATTCATATCACTGCATTGTTCGTGGGTTTCATGCAATAGTATCCTGGAGGTACTGAATAGTTTTATGAGCAAAAACCACATTACTGTGGCGTTTCCCTCTTTCCCCTCGTCGTCTAATAATTCTTTTTTCGGTTGTTTCAGCTGTTATTGATTAGTAAGTCTGCTTAGTAGCTGCTAGGTAATTCTTAGGAGATTGAGAACTATCGCGCATCGGATCAAAGAAAATGCATCTCATGTTTCGAGCACCAACCAGTCGATGGGTACAGTCGTCCTTTAAAACGCATTCGTTGTTTCTATCGAACTGGGAACTTCAGAGAGTTTCGCAGCAGCTGTAATTCTATGTGACGTTTTAGCATGTCTTCCCACTTACAAGGCCGGCCTGTGTGGCCTAGCGGTTCTAGGCGCTACAGTCTGGAACCGTGCGACTGCTACGGTTGCAGGTTCTAATCCTGCCTTGGGCATGGATGTATGTGATGCTCTTAGATTAGTTAGGTTTAAGTAGTTCTAAGTTCTAGGGGACTGATGACATCAGCAGTCCCATAGTGCTCCGAGCCATTTGAACCATTCGGATATAAGGACCAAAAACAGTTACCCATAAATAATTCCGGACTGGAACGAGACTAATGGTTCAAATATGGTCCACTGGTGTATCGGATGTTGCTCCAAGGTAAGTTCACCATCTGAAAAATATTGCTTCCTTGGGATTTTTCATGTAAAAAACACGTTTTCTGGGAGGCTTCTGCAGCACTCCACGTATGTACTTTAAACTTGTACGAATCAATTCAGACTTTGCATGAAGGTACGTAACTGGCTAAAGTTAAAACGGAAATTTTTGTGTCGCATAATTTTTATCCATTCTTGTGATATTATACACTCCTGGAAATTGAAATATGAACACCGTGAATTCATTGTCCCAGGAAGGGGAAACTTTATTGACACATTCCTGGGGTCAGATACATCACATGATCACACTGACAGAGCCACAGGCACATAGACACAGGCAACAGAGCATGCACAATGTCGGCACTAGTACAGTGTATATCCACCTTTCGCACCAATGCAGGCTGCTATTCTCCCATGGAGACGATCGTAGATATGCTGGATCTAATCCTGTGTAACGGCTTGCCATGCCATTTCCACCTGGCGCCTCAGTTGGACCAGGGTTCGTGCTGGACGACGACGCTTCATCCAGTCCCAAACATGCTCAATGGGGGACAGATCCGGAGATCTTGCTGGCCAGGGTAGTTGACTTACACCTTCTAAAGCACGATGGGTGGCACGGGATACATGCGGAAGTGCATTGTCCTGTTGGAACAGCAAGTTCCCTTGCCGGTCTAGGAATGGTAGAACGATTGGTTCGATGACGGTTTGGATGTAGCGTGCACTATTCAGTGTCCCCTCGACGATCACCAGAGGTGTACGGCCAGTGTAGGAGATCGCTCCCCACACCATGATGCCAGGTGTTGGCCCTGTGTGCCTCGGTCGTATGCAGTCCTGATTGTGGCGCTCACCTGCACGGCGCCAAACACGCATACGACCATCATTGGCACCAAGGCAGAAGCGACTCTCATCGCTGAAGACGACACGTCTCCATAAGTCCCTCCATTCACGTCTGTCGCGACACCACTGGAGGCGGGCTGCACGATGTTGGGGCGTGAGCGGAAGACGGCCTAACGGTGTGCGGGACCGTAGCCCAGCTTCATGGATACGGTTGCGAATTGTCCTCGCCGATACCCCAGGAGCAACAGTGTCCCTAATTTGCTGGGAAGTGGCGGTGAGGTCCCCTACGGCACTGCGTAGGATCATACGGTCTTGGCGTGCATCCGTGCGTCGCTGCGGTCCGGTCCCAGGTCGACGGGCACGTGCACCTTCCGCCGACCACTGGCGACAACATCGATGTACTGTGGAGACCTCACGCCCCACGTGTTGAGCAATTCGGCGGTACGTCCACCCGGCCTCCCGCATGCCCACTATACGCCCTCGCTCAAAGTCCGTCAACTGCACATACGGTTCACGTCCACGCTGTCGCGGCATGCTACCAGTGTTAAAGACTGCGATGGAGCTCCGTATGCCACGGCAAACTGGCTGACACTGACGGCGGCGGTGCACAAATGCTGCGCAGCTAGCGCCATTCGACGGCCAACACCGCGGTTCCTGGTGTGTCCGCTGTGCCGTGCGTGTGATCATTGCTTGTACAGCCCTCTCGCAGTGTCCGGAGCAAGTATGGTGGGTCTGACACACTGGTGTCAATGTGTTCTTTTTTCCATTTCCAGGAGTGTAGTCTAAAGTGAACTGAATGTGCGGAAACGGTTTAAAGTGAATCAGATAAATAAAAAATTCGTTCTTACGATAAAATTGAAATTTCGCTTTCAAAAATCTAGTTTCATTCAGATTTTGCACGTTTTTTTGTGAGTTTATTTACGCGTGGCACATCTATGTTTCAACTTGTACGATTCCTTTAAAATTTTGTCAGAGGGTAGACAAATACATCTAATTAATGGTCGTCCTGTATTTTTGTGAAAACTTCGTCCGTTGCCATGATATAGGCAGGATGGTTTGAAAGAAAAAAAGAAACATATACCGGATTAGTTGTCGTCTGAGTCAGCAGAAATCGGCATCAGTGTAATGTCAGAACGGTGACGGAGTAAAAGTTAGGGACCGTAATGTAAAATGCTCCATCATAGCACAAAGAAGGTAAGCCGGTTCTAGGCGCTACAGTCTGGAACCGCGCGACCACTACGGTCGCAGTTTCGAATTCTGCCTCGGGCATGGATGTGTGTGATGTCCTTAGGTTAGTTAGGTTTAAGTAGTTCTAACTTATAGGGGACTGATGACCTCAGAAGTTAAATCCCATAGCGCTCAGAGCCATTTTTTAAAAAAAATAAAGAAGGCAAACATGTTGCGGGTGGAGTTGCGGATGGAAAAGAAGGGAACTAGGTTTTGGACATCAGCTTCAAAGATATTTAAATCCTAACATCTTGACACATTGGCGCTTATTTACGAGTAAACCCTAATTCCCTGGTGCAGTGAGCGCTGGTAGCTTGCAAGGTGTTGGCACGCCTGTATCTTGCGATTTGTAAGCTAAAATACCAGATCCTGTGCCCAAAAACCAGAAGATCCGCCAGCCATAGTAAACAATAGATAATATAATGTGACTGAAGAGGATACATTTAATGCTCAGGTAAGTTTTTCTGGGGAATAAAATTTCTGGTGATGGATGCATTACAGTGATGAATCAGAATATTATGACCACCGACCTATTATCGATATAAACCCATCCAGACGATACCAGCGTCAGCTATCGAGGAATGACTTCTAGTCAAGACACACACACGGCGCATGTATTAACAGTGAGTGTTCTGTCCGTGCCTAGAACGGTTAAGAGGCGTGATGTATCTGAGTTTGACCGAGGACAGATTGTGGTGGACCGGTACCTCGGCATGAGCATTTCGAAAGTAGCAGGACCTGTGTAGTTTTGGACGAGTGCTGTGGTCGGTGTCTTCAGTACGTGGCGAAACGAAGGTGAAACCACGTCCAGACGTCGTGGGGTTGGGCGGCCACTCCTCATTATACATGTCGGACGTCGAAGGCTGGGCCGGCTGGTAAAACAGGACAGACGGCGAGCTGTGGCGGAGTTAACATCAGATTTTAATGCTGGGCAGAGAACAAGTCTGTCTGAACCCACAGCTCCCTGAACACTCTTAATGATGCGTCACCGCAGCCGACAAACCATGCATGTGCCAGTGTTTACGCCATGGAAACAGCGACTACGATAGATATGTGCACGAAACCATAGGGACAGAACGTTGGTGCAGTGGCACAGCGTTGCATGGTCTGATGAATCCCGATACCTTCTTGATCATGCCGACCGGAGGGCGCGAGTCCGTCGTCTTCCAGGGGAACAGATCCTTGACACCTGTACTGCGCGACGGAGACAAGCTGGCGGCGAGTAAGTTATGTTCTGTGGAAATTCACGCGGGCATCCATGGGTCCAGCGGAGCTCGCGTAAAGCACCATGACGGCCGAGGAGTATCGTACACTGGTTGCAGACCACATACACCCCTTCATGACGAACATGTTTCCCAACGCCAGTGGCATTTTCCAACAAGACAATGCGCCATGTGACAAGGCCAGGAGTGTGATGGAGTGGCTCGAGGAACACAGTTCAGCCACCATTGACCACACGTTTTCAATTGGTGAGAGATCTGGAGAATGTGCTGGCCTGGGCAGCAGTCGAACATTTTGTGTATCCAGAAAGGCCCGTACAGGACATGCAACATGCAGTCGTTCATCATCGTGCTGAAATGTAGGGTTTCGCAGGGATCGAATGAAGGGTAGAGCCATGGGTCTTAACTCATCTGAAATGTAACGTCCACTGTTCAGAGTGACGTCAATGCGAACAAGAGGTGACCGAGACGTGTAACCAATGGCACCACATACCATCACGCCGGGTGATATGCCGATATGGCGATGACGAATACACGCTTCCAATGTGCGTTCACCGCGATGCCGCCAAACATGGATGCGACCATCATGATGGTGTAAGCAGAAACTGGATTCATCCGAAAAAATGACGTTTTGTCATTCGTTTACCCAGGTTCGTCGTTGAGTACACCATCGCAGGCGCTTCCGTCTGTGATGCAGCGTCAAGCGTAACTGCAGCCACGGTCTCCGAGCTGATAGTCCATGCTCCTGCAAAACGTCGTCGAGCTATTTGTGCAGATGGTTGTTGTCTTGTAAACGCCCCCATCTGTTGACTCAGGGATCGAGACGTGGCTGCACGATCCGTTACAGCGATCCGGATAAGATGCCTGTCATCTCGACTGCTAGTGATACGAGGCCGTTGGGATCAAGCACGGCGTTCCATATTAACCTCCTGAACCCGCCGATTCCTTATTCTGCAAACAGTCACTGGATCTGGACTAACGCGAGCAGCAATGTCGCGATACTATAAACCGTAATCGCGATAGGCTATAATCCGACCTTTATGAAAGTCGGTAACGTATGGTACACATTTCTCCTACTTACACGAGGCATCAGAACAACATTTCACCAGGCAAAGCCGGTCAGCTGCTGTTTGTGTATGAGAAATCGGTTGGAAACTTTACTCACTTGAGTACGTAGTAGGTGTCGCAACCGGCGCCAACTTTGTGTGAATGCTCTGAAAAGCTAATCATTTGCATAGCACGTCATCTTCGTGGTGTAGCAATTTTTTTGGCTAGTAGTGTATCTGTGCCAGAGATGGATATTCCTGCTGTTAGGGAGGTGGTTGTAATGTTCAGGCTGATAAGTGCAGATATACATGTTGTGGGTGTTAATACTCGAACTTACGGTAAAAATTTGCGAGTATGTCGAGATGTTTTGATTTAAATGGCTTTGGAGCTCCACGAGATGTTGGACACCCTAGTTCCCTTCTTTTACATCCGTAACTCTGCTCAGGACATACTCACGTGTTTGTGCTATGGAAGGAGCATGACAACATGAGTGACAGACGCGATATGAGTGGGGGGCCTGAGGAAACCACACTCACACAATAATGTCGGTGAGCTGCAGGTGATGGCAGCGCTCGCTGAAGACGAGGGCCTCCTTGACACCGACAAGCATGACGTCGTGGGCGACGCCGCCCCAGTACTGGGGGTGCACCAGCAGGTGGAAGAGTGGGCGGCGCTGCACCCCCGCACGCAGCAGCTCGTCGCCCAGCCTGTAGCGCACGTCGCCCGCCAGCAGGTGCGAGCGGCTCTCCCAGTCGTCTGCAGGACCGCAACGTCTCCCATTAAGGTCGCAAGAATAAACAGGGGACAGATGTGGAACCCTCTGCGTTGTCAGCCTTTCACTCGATACAGTGGAAATAGTGCTGTGTACATTCTTTATCTACATCTATTGAGAATAAGGCTGTGGCGTAGGGTACTTCGCGTCCACTGTCACATTGTAAGGTGCCTGTTACGTGAGGAAGACAATTTTACCAGTTTTAATAAATTATTGTCTCTTATTGATGTATTCACGATAGTTAGGAAGTGCTCTAGTCCGTTGCCGGCCATGAGTCGGAGAGCATTTCCCACGCTGGCTGGCTAGGTGACGAAGCGACCATATTTCGCTCGTAGTGGGGTGGGGCTCGGCGCTGGACCGTAGCAACAAGCGTCAGCCTGGGAAATATTCATGACGGGAAGTACCGCCATCTTGGCTCCAAAGTCACCGAGTTTGTTTATTTATATTTAATAATCAAAGTCGTTTATGACAACATGAATACTAGTAGGAGCCTCTGGATGTTTAAAACTATTTATCATAATTTTGCCTCGTTAAAATTCACGCCCGTTCATTAACAAATGCGTATCTTAGTATGTACGAACTTGATCGGAAATCCACGAACTGTGACGAAACTAGTAAGCGATATGGACTGCGCGCCAAAGTCGGCAGTCGGCGTTAAGAGCTCTTCCTGTCTTGTTCGATGGTAGCCATGCTCTTGTTTACGAGTTGTTTGTGACATGAGTGTTTCATTATTGATCTAATAGGAATAAAAGTGACATTACGGCATTCTGAATGTTAATTTCGAGTAAATAGATACCCCAAAGTTGATCGACAGCAATTTCAGATAATTAGCGGCCACCGACAGAGACATCCAATGCGCCAATGAAGAATCTGCACGGGACGGCATTTACGAGAGCTGCACCGCGCACAGGTAGGAGGAAATCCGACGACACGACCCACCAAGGCGGATCAAGGAAGGTCCGACTTACACTCGCAAATTTTGGGTGTTAATGCTGACCAGTTATACTGTACGTCACACTCACCACCCTCTACGGACTCGTGGCTAAGCTGAGTAATAACAGTACCAGTTTAGAAGCGAGGGGATCTTGCAACATCTTTCCTTTTTCTCTTTGACTCGCGAGTGGTGCACGAGAGAAAGAGTGCTGGACATAACGGCGTCTGAGCTCGAATCTCTGAAATTATAATGGTAGTGATCTTTATTGTTTCCGGGTGGTTATCAGCGTCTTTGTAGAATCTGCGTTACTAACCGAGTGAAAGGGTCAGACACTTCAGTTGCAGGTTGCTTCCAGTGGCAATAAAAATTTGATTTTCTGTATTTCATACGTCCATTGACCGAATTTAAAAATTTGAAATGCTGTCTTAACCTATTCATAATGAGCTATTACACAGCGTGAACTTCAATAAAACCGACAAATTGCATGTACGGATTCTTGACTGGAAATGGAGGAAGAAAAGGTCCTGTGAACATGTGTCCGAAAATTCATCGTTTGCCACAGCAGACGGAGCTGAAAAATGACAGTTCCTTTGACGCCGGATGTTTAATTCAAAAAATGGCTCTGAGCACTATGGGACTCAACTGCTGTGGTCATTAGTCCCCTAGAACTTAGAACTAATTAAACCTAACTAACCTAAGGACATCACACACATCCATGCCCGAGGCAGGATTCGAACCTGCGACCGTAGCAGTCGCACGGTTCCGGACTGCGCGCCTAGAACCGTGAGACCACTGCGGCCGGCGATGTTTAATTGACGCAGAGTACTGTAAGCAGCAGATTGGTGCGGTATTCATGTCGGGATCAAGCCGAGATGGTGTTGTGTACGGCTAAACGGATGGAAACGGTCGATAGGCAGCACGGCTACACCAGAAGGGCACCTCCACAGACACCAGTGATGCATATGCGCTGAGGATGACACGGCGGCCGGTCGGTACCGTTGGATTCATGGCTTGTTCGGGCGGAGAGATTTTTTATATAGTAATCTAGGGGTAATACAGCGCCTACTTAACTCTTCGGCGTACACACTCCAGCGATGCTGATCTATTTAGTTCGTCTTTGTCGACTGATACCTAACTTACTTACGACACGTTTTTAAACCGAGCGAGGTGGCTCAGTGGTTAGCACACTGGACTCGCATTCGGGAGGATGACGGTTCAATCCCACGTCCAGCCATCCTGATTTAAGTTTTCCACTCCAGGCAAATGACGGGATGATTCCTTTGAAAGGGCACGGCCGACTTCCTTCCCTAATCCGATGAGACCGATGACCTCGCTGTCTCGTCTCCTCCCCCAAACAAACCAACCCCACGTTTTTAATCCTAGGTACTGACTGTTCGTTTGTTTTTGTTTTTTTCCCTTGTTTTCTCACATAGTTTCCTTTATTTTTTTAGTGAATACGAAGAAATCCGGCCGCTGTGACCGAGCGGTTCTAGGGGCTTCAGTCTGGAACCGCGCAAACGCTACGGTCGCAGGTTCGAATCCTGCCTCGCGCATGGATGTGTGTGATGTCTTTAGGTTAGTTAGGTTTAGGTAGTTCTAAGTTCTAGGCGACTGATGACCTCAGATGCTAAGTCCCATAGTGCTCAGCGCCTTTTGAGCCACGGGAAGAAAGAAGAGGGAAACTCGACCAAAGCTGCTACGCAATTATTGTTTTCTCTCTCTCTCTCTCTCTCTCTCTCTCTCTCTGTGTGTGTGTGTGTGTGTGTGTGTGTGTGTGTGTGTGTGTATGTGTGTGTGTATGTGCATGTGTGTCTGTCATTTGGTAATCGTATGAGGCGTGATTGCAGCAGAACCTAGAAAAAGACTATTTTTATCGAAGTCCGAGCGAGCCACAACAAGTAATGATATCGCAAGCTCCAGAAAAAGAGTGAACATACTTTGTATCTTGTATCACTTGACCACTGTAGTACTTAATAACAGTTTTTCTGCAAAAGTATATCCGCAGCGCATCGGAAATCCTTCCATTTCTCTAAAACTACTTAGTTGCTTACTGACATCCAAAAATAAAATTTACTTTTTTTCGAGTTCTTACTGTTTCACTTAATCCGTTACGATTTTTTTCGAAAAATGGAAGTGGCCTTTCACGGGAGTGACGTTCGAGTGGCCACTGACCAGTTTGCCGAAGCTCGGCGGGAATCAATCGGTAGGTGTTTGGGACTGCTTCGCCTTGACTCTGCAGCGCTTGGCCCGCTGTGCATGGTCGCCGCCAGTGTGGACACCCCTGCGGCTGGCAGCTCGTTTTGCACTCCGCAGCACTCCCGAACACAATGGCTAGCGCGGCCCATGCCGGTCACGTAGTTTCGCCTCCGACTGTGCGTCCATCGCTCAGCTGTCGCTTCGTGATTCGGCTTTACTTTTTCCAGCCAGCGTACGAAATTGGACTGATGATGCGCCCATTCTTCTTGTTAGCGTGTCGATGACAATCATTTGAATAACATTTAGGTAAAGTGAAGCACCTGATTAAGATGCACCGCTGTTGCGCCTGCTGATGCCAGATCCTCTTGGGTCCTGATGCGAGGAGTTTGGTGTGGACGGGGAAATGATGGAAGTGACTCATCGTTTTTTTAGCACAGGACCCATCATCGTTATATCAAAGTCCTCATTTTATAAAATGGCACTTGTATTTCGGACATTTCCCGATCGAAGCTGTTTCCCGGAAGGTAGCTCCTCTTCTGGTGGTATCCAATCACGTTTAGCTCTGTCCTGCCAGTGTTGTCTCTCTTCTCCCTTTGACTTCACTAACGCAGCGGTACTCCAGACATTGCTTTTCCTTCTGTGGTAACGTTGAGGCGCAGATTCATGCCCATAAAGTGGATGTCTACCATTAGCGTTGACTACGCACCTTTCGGATTCGTCCGTTACTATCCACCAGCTGTCTGCTGGCGCTATTGCGGCTACATCGTCTCGACAAGCGACCCGTCATCTCGTGGCAAGTTTGGTGAAGACTAATGTCAACTTATTCGAGTCGCAGGATTGGTAGCGCACAGGAGAAACATATTCTCCTGCCAGGAAACACAATCTCCCCCCCCCCCCCCCCCCCCTCTTACTGCTTATACCTTTGGGTTTTATTAACATGCACTGAAGAGCCAAAGAAACTGGTACAACTGCGTGTAGGGCCCCAGCGAGCACACAGAAGTATTGCAACACGACATATCATGGACTCTACTACTGTCTGAAGTAATGCTGGAGGGAATTGACACCATGAATCCTGCAGGGCTGTCCATAAACCCGTAAGAGGACGAGGGGGTGGAGATCTCTTCTGAACAGAACCTTGCAAGGCATCCAAGTTTTGCTCAACAACGTTCATGTCTGGCGAGTTTGGTGGCCAGCAGAAGTGTTTAAACTCAGAAGTGTGTTCCTGGAGCCACTCTGTAGCAATTCTGGACGTGTGGGGTGTCGCATTGTCCTGCTGGAATTGCCAAAGTCCGACGGAATGCACAGTGGACATAAATGGATGCAGGTGATCAGACAAGATGCTTACGTACGTGTCAACTGTCAGAGTCGTTTCTAGACGTACCAGGGGTTCCACATAACTCCAACAGCACACTCCACAAACCATTACAGAGCCTCCACCAGCTTCAACAGCCCCCTGTTGACAAGCAGGATCCATGGATTCAAAATGGTTCAAATGGCTCTGAGCACTATGAGACTTAACTTCTGAGGTCATCAGTCCCCTAGAACTTAGAACTACTTAAACCTAACTAACCTAAGGACATCACACACATCCACGCCCGAGGCAGGATTCGAAACTGCGACCGTAGCAGTCGCGCGGTTCCAGACTGTAGCGCCTAGAACTGCTCGGCCACTCCGGCCGGCCTCCATGGATTCATGAGGTATCATACCCGTACACGTACATCCGCTCGATACAATTTGAAACGAGACTCGTCCGACCAGGCGACATGTTTCCAGTCGAGACTCATCCGACCAGGCAATACGTTTCCAGTCATAATCAGTCAAGTATCGGTGCTGACCGGCCTACGCGAGGCGTAAAGCTTTGTGTCGTGCAGTCATCAAGGGTACACGAGTGAGCCTTCGGCTCCGAAAGCCCATATCGATTATGTTTCGTTGAATGGTTCGCACGCTGACGCTTGTTGATGGCCCAGCATTGAAATCTGCATCAGTTTGCGGAAGGGTTGCACTTACGTCGCGTTGAACGATTCTCTTCAGCTGTCCCGTTCTTGCAGGATCTTTTTCCGGCCGCAGCGACGTCGGAGATTTGGTGTCTTACCGGATTCCTGATATTCGCGTTACGCTCGTGAAATGGTCGTACGGCAAAATCCCTATTTCATTGCTACCTCGTAGATGCTGTGTCCCATCGCTCGTGCGCCGTCTGTAACACCACGTTCAAACTCACTTAAATTTTGGTAACCTGCCATTGCAGCAGCAGTAGCCCATCTAACAACTGCGGTTATGTCATGTTGCAAGTTTCATTCTGATGCTGTTGCACTTGTCTTTCAGTGTCAGATTCCTGTCGAGAATAACTCCGAGGTATTTGTGGGCAGAGCTATGACTGAGATGAGTTCTGATCCATGTGACTTTTAACTTGTAGTTGTCATGGAGGTTGCGGAGGTGGTGAGCAGTGACCCCTGTTTTGTTAGGGTTTGACGTCGGGCTGTTGGCTTATAATACTCTTCCAGGTCCTCAAGAGCAAAAGAGAGTTGTTCTTTGACGGCTTCAAATGTTTTATGCTGGTTGAGAGGGCCAGATAGCCTGAATAAACAAATGAGGTGCAATACTCTTCCTTGGGGAAACGTCATTTTCGGTTTTTCGCCACCGCCTTTTGGTGCACGCGTGTACTTGTATCTAATTAAACTACATAGTACTTTTTATTAAAAATGAAATTCCTCCAGCTGTACTTAAGATTTTTTATTTACTTCGCTACTAGTTTCGACGTTGCGTCAACGCCATCTTCAGGCCCTATATAAAAAAACCATACAGAAAACAAACAATGTGACACATCAGTAGTCTGTGAGCTAGTGTACAAAATAAATATATTATAAACATACTGCATATAGGATGTATTGATTAAAAGTAGTTACATTTCGTTCATTTTCACTAAGATGCAGTTTACCTTGACATTAACAATTTTTATGGTACAAACAAGTACAAATGGTGTTAAATATACACGGTTGTTTCCGTTATAGATCAATACCAGACGTTAGAATAAAAATGGGGGTATATATAAGCCTAGCTGACATGCCATTACTCTTAGAGATAGTAATATAGGAATGAAACAGTACTAAAATTGTGTTAAAAACGAATAATAAACCCTAAAACCTCTTCATTGTGTGTACAGTTTAACTAACAGGAAAGGAAATATGCATTGCCAATCCGACGTATGTAAGGTATGATTACATTGTTTATAAATAGTGAATGGTGGGAAAGGTGGAAAGGATTTACGTTTGCATAACACTGTATTCATCACTATAAAGTAACAAAGTGAAACAGGTTACTGAAACAACATCATTCATAACGATACTAAACACAAATGAGGAGGAACAGGAAGAGTGGTGTGGAACCCAGTTAATATATTAAAAGGTAGTCAATGGTGTAAAATAAATACACATGAGTCAGCTCATGAATCTAACATTCCAACAACAGAAATGTAAGCTAACATGCCACCAAAATGTACCATTTCAATGCTAGTGCCTCATTTATGGCCGTAACCCAGGTCTAAAATAATCTAGTTCTAATAGGCGTGCATTCATAAAAGAACGATCAGGTACATAACAGTACTCCAAATATAAGTAAACAGGGTGTTGTCAGTCAAAAC
Organism: Schistocerca gregaria; assembly: GCF_023897955.1. Lineage (NCBI taxonomy): Eukaryota > Metazoa > Arthropoda > Insecta > Orthoptera > Acrididae > Schistocerca > Schistocerca gregaria. The sequence continues at coordinate 119,533,948 of NC_064925.1, forward strand.
AGTTTGTCATATATGTAAATTGCTTGTAATTCCTCTAATAACTTATTACTAAAGATAAGTATACAGTAAGATATACAAAGTATAACTCTCATATTGCCATACGTAATCCAGTTAAGGGTTGACATAAGTTAACAACAATCATTGTATTGCCAAATCACCCACATTCTTGGACGACTAAAGTCTAACATTTATATCATCACTACGCCATAACTACTCACATATTTCACTTATATTTATAAACCTGTTCTTGTATGGAATTACTAGTTTGTTAGGACAGTGCGGAGAAATTTGTGTTTAATGTGCTATGGCAGCACACGCCCGACACGAGTGGCTTCGCTAACTTCCCGACATCGGATGCTGCGCCCTCCAGGGCTTGTGACGATTTCGGTTGGACCCTACACCAATGGAAAACGTTGGCCTGGTGAGATGAGCCCCGATTTCGGTAATTTTCAAGAATGATTGCCTATCGAAGTTGGAACGGTCCAAACGATACATATCGAGGATGCGATAGTAAATCGATTATGGAGGTGTCGTGCCGCGCATTATGATAAATTACTTGTGATCGTCATTTGTATCAGGTTTGCGTTGTTTCTTCACTTTCAGTAAATTACGTTCCGGCTATAATTGTTTGTGACATTTTCCCTTCATAGCGAGTGTAATGAGTGGTGCTTCTCAAGTTTCGTCTGCGGATTGCCTCACATGGAGAACTCTCATCCCATGCATAAGTAGTGTAGACAAATGTTTGACTTCTGCCCGACGAAGTCACGAGAGACTGTATGGACTGTGGTGCTGCCAACTCTGTGAAACTCCGTAAGAGGAGTTCTGACACAGAGATTCCATTTCAATTTCATTGCGGGCTTTGTGGAAAGCGAACTAGCATCGAGTCCTCTAAATTATCGATCGAGACGAGCATAATTCTTGTGTCGTGCTGGATTCGTGATTACACTCTGCAAGCCACAACTCAGAAACTGGGCTATCGGCGAATACCTTCGGATTTTGTCGAGAAGTATGCTGCGTCATAGTGACAAACGACAGTGTGCCAATTGGTGGACCGCATAAAACAGTGGACGTAGACGAGTCTCACATTGATAGGCGAAAGAATCAGAGAGGGCGGCCTACTAAAACTGAAGTAGATCATATTTGGGTTTTTGGTGGCATAGAAAGGGAGTCACGCAAGCGTTTCGTTGTCAGGGTATTGTCGCGAGACAAGATGACTCTAGTGGGTCTCATAAAGCATTTCATACTGCCAGGAACAAAAGTCATCACCGACGGGTTTCAGTCATACCAGAGTCTCAAAGCTGAAGCGTTCGAGCACGAATTTGTGACCCGCTTCGTCGAGTCTGTCTCTTCAGACGACGCCAGTGTCCATACCCAGAACATAGAACGCCGGGACGAACTCTATTTATTCCAGTACCTATACTTTCACAACTTGCGTCTCCAGGGGAAAGTCGACGCATGCGACACTCTGTCGATATTCCTACGCAATATTGGCAGAGTATACCCCGGGTATGGCAAAAAAGGACTTGTCCCTGCAGCTTATACATCGAGCGGACTCTCACAAGACGATAACACCGATGGCGACTAAGGTAAGTCGTCTCCTTTCAATTTACCAGTGCTTCTCTAACGCTTTTCTTTTATCGTTCTCTAGTGACAACATGAAACATACTCGTAACGCGCGCCACGAGAGCTCCTATCGCAACTTCGATATTTATCGTTTGGAGCGTTCCAACTGCAATAGGCAATCATTCTTGGAAATTACCCCGATTTCAGTTGGTAAGAGCTGATGGTAGGGCTCGAATGTAGCGCAGGAGCGGGAACGATATTACAACCCGTCATCCTACATACGCCTGGGATGCAGCTATGAAACCTAAAGTACTCTTCAGCTCCGGGGTTGTTTCTCGCACCTGTTCCCATTCTTTAAACCCACGTTTTACTTCCCTTACTTTACGGAATGTATTTGGATTAGTACCGGCGTGTGGTGGTACAGGTATAGGCTATACTCACTGTGGTGGCAGTGGGCCGCGGTGAGCACCCAGTGCTTGCCTAGGATGGTGCCCGTGCACAGGTTGCTGGCTATGACGAGCAGCGCCGCGAACGGATACTTGGTGGGCTTCACGTCGAGATTGCCCAGCATGTTGCGGGCAACGTGCGGCGTCAGGCTCATCTTGCGTGCTCGTTGCTAAGCGACGGCACGCTACTGACTGTCACCTATTCCCTCTTTCCTGCACTCCTCCTGTTCTTTAAGGAGCAGCGTCGTGCTGTGTCGTCCGAACAAGACACAGCCAGGATAAAAGCATCACAGGCGCAAAGAGACTCTCCACTTGCTCGAGTTCCACCAGCGCCACAGGCAGCGCTGAGGATGAAGATATCGACTTCGCCTCGGCCCGTTACCGGCCGAGTACAATCGGCCAGTAACCGGACGACAACGGACAGAAGCCTACTCGGAAGATAGAAGAGTAACGCTCCGCCGCTTCGTTATAGAGCATCGTCCAGGGCTTACTTACAAGGGGACCGTTCCTACTGTAAATCACAGATTTTGATGCGCTTCAAATATGTTGTAGAGGCACTTACCCGTAGTGCCTGGCTATCCGGTTTTTTTAGCGACGGGCCTTGGTTTTTGAGAAAATCGATTTCGAAGTTCATTGCGTGATTTGTATACCCGTAACATGACATATATTCCGAGCAAGTCAGCATAGCGCAGCGGTAAGGTTCCCGGCTACCGCGCGGTAAGACTTGTGATCAAATCCTACTGGTGTGCTTTTTTTTTTTCTCTTCAAAATTACGAAGTTCGTCAGCACTAAAGAATTTGCGACGATAGACGAAGTTTTAGCAGCTGCCGAACAATTCCGCATACAAACAAGAATACTCATGGAGAATTCCGACCTTGACTTCGTAATCAACACTGATCAAACTGGCTGCCAGTATCAGGCAACGTATAATAGATCACTTTCGGAAAAAGGAACGAAAACCGTTCTCGTCCGAAAAAAGATTTAAACAAGACTACTCATTATTATACTGCCCGGTATACCATAACAGCCTCAGGGAAGGTGATCCCATATGTAGTACAGAAATGTAGTCGTGTCCTGCACGAAATCCGGGAAGTTTACGGAACTGGCGTACGAAGAATTTTTGCGTTCTGTAATTCTTCCGTACGTGGGACACAAAAATGTTTTGTACATTATCGATTCCTGGGGAGGGCAAACCGATTCAACTTTACACGATTATCTGTTCACGGATGAAAGGAAAGCGAGCACCTGCACCCTGAAAGTGGTCCCACCAAAGCGCTCTCCTTATTGCCAGCCCTGCGATGTTTATTTTTACCAACAGGTGATAATCTTCACGAAAATTATTCAGTGTGCTTTCCGACTTGATGAAAGACAATAGAGAGATCGCTTCTAGGGAAGATTCGATAGAATTACATTCGCTAATCCTACATCAAGTCAGCGCGCCTAATTTTGAAAGCAAGATTAGATATTCATGGTTCGCACCGAAATTAGCGGATGAGAGAGAAATCTTTTTGAGTGCAAAAGAACTGTGTTTCCCGGTATCGCCCATGAAGAAACCGTGCGCCTGCATGACGGTTGCTTTCATAAAATGCGCCTGGTGCTGCCCCACAATATTGTTCTGGCACATCAAGAAATGTGGACGGTGAAAAATAAGATTTTATAATATTGTGTGACAGAAAAAATTAATAACTGAATATATCTTCATAATTTCTCATATCTTACACTGTTTGTTGATATTTTTTGATATAAACTTGAAAAATTCGGACGAAAAACTGCACCAACAGGATTCGTACCCGGTACTTCCAGTACGGCAGCCGTGAACCTCTACCTCTGCGCTACACTGACTTGCTCGGATTACATTTAATGTTACGGAATACAAAGCACGCAATGAACTTCAAAATCGATTTTCTCAAAAACCAAGGCCCATCGCTAAAAAACCGGATAGCCAGGTACTCAGGGTAAGTGCCTCTACAAAATATTTGAAGCAGATCAAAATCTGTGACTTACAGTAGGGAGGGTCCTCTTGTTAGATATGGAACATCGTATAGAGCGTATAGAGAACTCTCAGAAGTGACAAGCAGTTGTAAATTGCATTTGCTATGTACTGTGAAGTTTACCTACGATTATTTGCACTTAGCCATTGAGGGCCTTTTTCTGTTATATTACAAGCAGTGTTGCAGACTTCATTATTCAACAAGTCACGAAGATAAGTAAACCTTTTAACTCATTTGCATGACTTTGTCACTAATTTTCCATAGTGTTGTAGAACATTCGTACTCATATCCTGTTACCTCACACTGGGGCACAGCTGTGTAGTAGCGGCGGGGAGAAATTGTCTTAGCGGTGTACTGCGCCAGAAGCCGTTTCAAAAACTCACAAACTAGGCCTACCGTAACAACAGTGGCAACTCGGCCCCCACAGCAGTAGCGACGAGTCCTTTACAAAACTGGCACGAGTGTTTATGAAAGTCTTGAACTCCATCTCCCTTTCTATCATTTTTGCGTCTCATCTCCTCCATTTACTTGTCACACTCATCATCGCGACTGTTGCAGGCATCATCGCTTTCAACGTCATCATCATTGTTCCAGACGTCATAGTCCATGTCACAATCATCGTTACAGTTCTCGTCATCAAACTTGTCACCGTCACAGTCATCAACCTCACAGTCATCAACCTCACAGTCATCAGCCTCACAGTCATCAGCCTCACAGTCATCAGCCTCACAGTCATCACCGTCGCCACCGCAGACACCATCACCATAGTTGTCATCAGTAAAGTCATGACCACTTCACTCATCCCCGCTAGAACCATTATCACTGAACTCATCACCCCACAGTCATCACTGCACTCTTTATCATAGTCATCAATCACTATTCTAATTACGTTAGAGCATCTGAACTTCTTTGCCAAGATCGCTATTTTTCCTCATAACCGATCTCAGTAATCAATGTTATCGTTTACAGATCTCGAAAGTATTTACACAGAGTGACTATATACAAAACAATTGTAATGTACAGTATCAGGTGCAATATAAAAGAAAAAAAAAACAAACAGAAGAACAACATACCTCGACAGACAGGTTATTGAATTTTTCTTAAAATAGCTCATGAATTGGCAGGTACGTAACAGACTAGAAGACTGATGCATCGGCATTTCAACATTAAAACAACTATATAAACAGTTATTCACCACATAAATCCGTTGTATGTCACTCACAACAAAGTACATACTCGCAGAAGGCGGTGATCAAGAAAGCATAAGTGTTGACACTTGGATCGACAGGTTTCACTAGGGTAACATTAAATTCTTTCTTAAGACTATTTTTATGATTACATTACAATGTGGTAGCTGAAACGTGGACGAAAATAAATCTAAAAAACATGTTTACAATGTTACTGCCAGTTAATTAAGGCAGACAAAAACTTATTCTTAAAGCGTTACTTACGCAGTAAACCCATGTAGTAGCCGAATATGTATTTGGTACAATTACTGCAAACTGATATACAATAGATTACCTTACAAACGCTTTAACAACGTACAAAGCCATTAAAATACTGAATGTTTTTAATTTACAAATCTTAAAAAGACACGAGTGAAAAATTACAATCTGGGCTTCTAGAGTGCCACAAAAGTAGCCGTTTAAGCAGTGTTTACATCCAAACCTAGATATGGCAAGGACTTTTATCTTCTCCAATGATAATCACAGATCGGCCGTTGCTGCTCAAAATAAGTAAACTATAAAACTGTTGTAATTGTCACTGTAATAACTGTAATCAACACTATTGTAATCGTCACTGTAGTGATCATTATTGTGATCAACAACCTAGGGATCACTATTGTAGTCGAAATTCGAGTCGTCAGTATTGTACTCTGCCTTCTTGTCATCGTTAATGTAATTGTCATTTTAGTCATTGCTATTGTACTCATCACAGTACTCATCAGTAATGTAGTCATCGGTCATCGTTCTCGTAGTCTGTCACCACCGCCGTCATCGTCCAGCTATCATAGGCGCTGGAGACGATGCAAACCCTTAACAAACTCAGCCTACTTCAGACAAGCGCTTCCTTCTGATTTTGTGAAACATTCAGTCGATCTGGTTTTTCAGCTCATCCCATTACCTCACTTTAGGCCTGCTAAACGGACATGTTTTGTTATTGTTTTCCTCTCCACAACAAGTTTGAATTTTCCTTCTTCAAACATCTTTGGCACATGACCAAACCATTGGGTCCAGTACCTTCACAAAATTTTTGTAATCTTATGCCGTTCTATTATGTTTCACATATACTGTTTCTAAAGACGCATGAGTAGTGAACTCTTTTGTCATTGTTAGTTTCATAATTCTGCTATTATTTATCGACGTTTTATTCCACCGTCAGTCTCTCACAGACGTAGCTTTTAGTGTTCAGTGCTGTCAAAACACAATCAACTCTGAGCCGACGTGTAAACACAAAAGCCCATTCTTGACAGGCGACACTCAGTACAGGAACAATATGCCAGGGGCGTCGCTGTAAACGCGCTAGTCCCGAGCAGTCGATTTAGACAAGAAAGTCACCCTGTAATTTTGGCTTAAAGAATGCTCAGCGCGTTTCCAGACTGTTGGGTAAAGAACACTGATCTAGAAAGTCACAGCCTGGAAAGAAGGTGCGTATTTCAGTTCTTAACTGCCTGGCGGAATACTCGTCACCCTGTTTAGCGCGTTTAAACTTGGCGCGCTGGATCCGCGTTATGGCGTCCAGAGGAGGTGGGTGTGTCAGCGGCCGCGCCAAGTGGCAGCCGGCGGTGGGGGTAGCGCGGGAGGGGCGGTTGAGACCGCAATGGTGGGGAGAGGCGGCGCGGAGGGGCGCGAACAGCTGAGCAGCGCAACCTTACAACCGGCCGAAGGTCAGCCGTACTACTTGCCGCTCTCTCTCTCTCTCTCTCTCTCTCTCTCTCTCTCTCTCACTCACACACACACACACACACACACACACACACACACACGACGCCTCGCCTTACTTTATGGGGCTCGCCCGGCCCCCTCTAATGCAACGCGCTGGCGGTTTGCGAGCGCAGGCGTATTCTGCCTTACGTGCCGCGCTCTACGGCTGCTTCGCTACTGTCTCTTGGCGTAGAGGGTCGTCCGTTCGAGCACTCTTTGCAGCTGACCACCTCGTGTGCTTCTGGATAGACGCAATTTTCTGTGTAATCGCTGAAGTCCTTGCTACGATGCATTACGTTGCTGTCGCAATGGAAGAGATCGTTAGCTGCAGTCGCCGTCTGAGGCGAGGAACTGCTGTAAGTTCGGGGTTTTAAGGGGATGTTACGGGAGTTTTGAATCCTGACATGGAAATAGACGTGGTTTTTCGCGTGGTCGGTGAGCAGTCAGAAATGATCACACTTTACGAGAGCGGCGTCATCTGCGACCGCCGCGCTATCCAGAGGCAGTAGTCAGTAACATCTGTTGCGCCAGCTGCACACACTTTTGCTTCTGATGACACGAATTATTTACATAAGAATGGAAAAACTGGTAAAAGGCGACATCGATGAAGATCAGTTTGGGTTCCGGAGAAATGTAGGTATACATGAGGTACTGAAGAAGATGGGTTTAATAAGAGCAAAACTACATTTGTAAAATTTGTAGATGTAGAGAAAGCTTTTGAGAATGTTCACTTGGTCTACACTCCTCAGCAGGTACCAGGGATAAAATACAGGGAACGAAAGGTTATATACAACTTGTACAGAAATCAGACTGCCGTTACAAGTGTCGAAGGACATGAAAGGAAATTCGTAGTGGAGAAGGGAGCGAGACAGGGTTGTACCCTACCCCGACATCATTGAACCTGTACGTTGGGCAAGCAGTGAACGAATCCAAGGAGATATAGGGGAAGAAAATTAAACTTCATGGTGAAGAAATAAAAGCTCCAAGGTTTGCCGATAACTTTGTAATGCTGCCAGAGTTTGAAGAAGAGTAGAACTCAGTGGACTTCGTCTTGAAAATAAGTTATTAGATTACCATCAACAGAAGCAAAACAAAGGTTGTAGAGTGTAATCGAAATAAACCCAGCGATGTTGAGGGAATTAGGAAACGAGAAACCGACGAGTTTTTCCATTTCGGCCGAAGTAGAGAGGATATAAAATGTAGACTGAGGATAGCAGGAAAAGCTTTTCAGAAAAAGGAGAATTTCTTAACACATAACATCAGTTCAGAGTTAAGAAGTCGTTTTCAACGTATTTGTCTGGAGTGTAGTCTTGTACAGAAGTGGAACCCTTAGACGATAAACCGTCCAGATAAGAATAAAAGCTTATGAAATGTAGCGATACACGCAAAACTAAAGATTAAACGTGCGGGAAGATTAAATGGGTAGATTAAATGGCTAACTATTGAAGAAGGTACTGAATCGAATTGAGGAGAAAAGAAATTTATGACCCAACTTGACTAACAAAACAGACAGGTTGACAAGACGCATTCTAACGCATCAAGGAGTTATCAGTTTAGCATGGGTGGGAAGCGTGTGTGTTTTTAAGGGGAGGGGGCGGAAAAATTGTAGAGGGAGACAAGGAATGAATACATTAAGTAGGAGCAAATCACAATCCCAGAATTCTGAAAGCAGTAGGTTTATTATGTCCGCTTTTTGGGCACGCGTCATAAAACTTCTCAACATTTATATTTCTAACTTGTAAGTCTTCCTACCTTGGAAGTACATTGTGAATTTAGTTCTTAATCTTCAGTAATCTCTGGATATGCACATACCCATTTCTTTAGTAAAGTTTTTGAAGAAGTTAATAATTCCATCAAAACTCTGCTCTTCATTTAGTTTATCTTTTGTATTGTTTCATGGATCATACGCGCGTTAGCTCGCTATGCTGCGGAACGAGTAGGTTTACGTGTACATTTCTCGGTGAAAACATTGGTAGATTCTGTCCATTTCAATAACTTTTACTCCATTTTAGTGGTATGGTAGCTCTTTTAAATGTTGATGTAACTCTTATTACTTAATTATAACTAATCATACCGAAAGAGATACTTCGTCGACAGATATTTAAGGTGGTGGTGCAGTGAATTGGCGTATTTTCGTGGTGGCCCATCTGACTTCTTTTCTCTGTCTCCACCGTTGAAAGGCATGTCGCGCAATTCGCAACTGTGAAGCCTTGGGGAGAAATTGGGTGGCTTTGAACTCGCTTTTTTTCCTTTTAACTGGTTTCTCTCCTCTACCAGTCTTTTCGACCCTGAGTAATATACCCAAATACTTTTTACATATATTCTAATCCCATACGGTGATCGCTGGTTACGGCTCCCTTTTGTAGCATGAAAATTATTCCTTTGTTTTTAATCTCTTCTTATACTCAGTGATATCCTCACATTGAGGCCTGTGTTACATGTTAGTAGATAGACTTCTTCCGATGGGCATTGCTCTCTTTCCCGGTACTTAGCTGCTTCTGATATGCTACCAGGTTCGTCCGTGCTGACAAGGTAGCAGAATTTGTTATCTTCCTCTTGTGCGTAGTCCCTAATTTTGATGCTAATTTTGTCACTCTCTCCGACACTGCTCCACAGTACTTCCTTTTTTAATTGATTTACAGTCATTCCATTTGCCATTAGCCAGGGTTTGTTATTCTCCCTCACAGTGAAAGATAGCTTTCTTTATCAGCAAAATTTACACATTAGTTCACTGAGGAGCCGTACACATTCGTACAGCTTAAACATAAGTGCGTTTACCTGATGCACCGGCCAGAGTGTGTGTGGCTGCTATGCGGTTTTTCACGCTAGTTTAGACAAATACTAGGTTGATTCCCATTCCCCGCCACAAAAACTTCTGTACGCGAACAGTAAAAACTCGAAAACTTTCAAAACAAAGTTAATGCCTATTCACCGGCCTTTTCCAGCTATATCTGCTCCTCTTGTGAATTTTGAACTTGCTATTACTAGCTGAGATTGACTGCGGAACTCAATTAACCTTTCTCCTTTCTTATTCCCACAGTCAAGCCCATATTCTCCCCTAGCTGTATATTATTTCCCCTACTACCACGTTCCAGTCTCCCTTGATTATTAAATTATCATCTCCCCTACATAGTCAGTTACCCGTGCAACATCCTCATATACACTCCTGGAAATTGAAATAAGAACACCGTGAATTCATTGTCCCAGGAAGGGGAAACTTTATTGACACATTCCTGGGGTCAGATACATCACGTGATCACACTGACAGAACCACAGGCACATAGACACAGGCAACAGAGCATGCACAATGTCGGCACTAGTACAGTGTATATCCACCTTTCGCACCAATGCAGGCTGCTATTCTCCCATGGAGACGATCGTAGAGATGCTGGATGTAGTCCTGTGGAACGGCTTGCCATGCCATTTCCACCTGGCGCCTCAGTTGGACCAGTGTTCGTGCTGGACGTGCAGACCGCGTGAGACGACGCTTCATCCAGTCCGAAACATGCTCAATGGGGGACAGATCCGGAGATCTTGCTGGCCAGGGTAGTTGACTTACACCTTCTAGAGCACGTTGCTTGGCACGGGATACATGCGGACGTGCATTGTCCTGTTGGAACAGCAAGTTCCCTTGCCGGTCTAGGAATGGTAGAACCATGGGTTCGATGACGGTTTGGATGTAGCGTGCACTATTCAGTGTCCCCAGAGGCGTACGGCCAGTGTAGGAGATCGCTCCCCACACCATGATGCCGGGTGTTGGCCCTGTGTGCCTCGGTCGTATGCAGTCCTGATTGTGGCGCTCACCTGCACGGCGCCAAACACGCATATGACCATCATTGGCACCAAGGCAGAAGCGACTCTCATCGCTGAAGACGACACGTCTCCATTCGTCCCTCCATTCACGTCTGTCGCGACACCACTGGAGGCGGACTGCATGATGCTGAGGCGTGAGCGGAAGACGGCCTAACGGTGTGCGGGACCGTAGCCCAGCTTCATGGAGACGGTTGCGAATGGTCCTCGCCGATACTCCTGGAGCAGCAGTGTCCTTAATTTGCTGGGAAGTGGCGGTGCAGTCTCCTACGGCACTGCGTAGGATCCTACGGTCTTGGCGTGCATCCGTGCGTCGCTGCGGTCTGGTCCCAGGTCGACGGCCACGTGCACCTTTTCGCCGACCACTGGCGACAACATCGATGTACTGTGGAGACCTCACGCCCCACGTGTTGAGCAATTCGGCGGTACGTCCACCCGGCCTCCCGCATGCCCACTATACGCCCTTGCTCAAAGTCCGTCAACTGCACATACGGTTCACGTCCACGCTGTCGCGGCATGCTACCAGTGTTAAAGACTGCGATGGAGCTCCGTATGCCACGGCAAACTGGCTGACACTGACGGCGGCGGTGCACAAATGCTGCGCAGCTAGCGCCATTCGACGGCCAACACCACGGTTCCTGGTGTGTCCGCTGTGCCGTGCATGTGATCATTGCTTGTACAGCCCTCTCGCAGTGTCCGGAGCAAGTATGGTGGGTCTGACACACCGGTGTCAATGTGTTCTTTTTTCCATTTCCAGGAGTGTATCTTCTCTACCTCTTCATTGTCTGCTTATGACGTCGGCATGCATATCTGAACTATTGTTGGCGCTGGTTTGCCGGTGATTCTATTACTGAACTGTTCACGGTATTAATAACGAATCCTATTATATCTAAGCCTTTTTTCTGTTGCTGTTGATACTACCCTGTATTCGCCTGACGAGACTTTCTGTTCTTTCCATTTCACGTCAGTTAGCGCCCACTATATCTAGATCGAGCCTTAGCACTTCCCTTTTCAGATTTTATAGCTTCCGTACCACGTACAGACTTCCGACATTCGACGCTCTGCCTAGTAGAATGTTACCCGTTCGTTGGTTAATCAATCTTTTTATCATAGTTACTTCCCCCTTGGCTGTCGCCACCCGGAGATGAAAGGCGCAGCTTCCCTCCCTCAGATTAAGTCGACTGTGGCTTCAGGAAGGGCATCTGTTCACAGAGGTAAAACAGTAATGTAAAGTAAAGAAAAAAACAATGGTCCCCAAACGACGGGATAAACATTGTGAAAGAGACAGTCTATTGCGCAACAGTAGTTTTACGTTCGTGAGATGGACTCCTTAATACGCTTATAGTCTCTTCCCGCCTGTGGTGTATTCAGTGGAGACACCGGCCAGTTTACACACTGCATTCGCGACTTTGTGCGTCTGCCGTCACAGCAATTAGATGCCCAGCGCCAGAGGTAAACTTCGGCCAGCTTCGTACAGGTACTTATTAGGATGGTCGCACTATCCTCTTAAGGTGCAACCGGTTTTCATGTCAGAGTGAAAGAACTAACTCTATGTTGTTCTGACCACAAATAGTTGAAGACAAAGTTGCAAATAATAACGCTCCTGACAATAGCTGTTGAATTTGTCTGCGCGATTTGTCATTTGGCTCTGTGCACTATAGGACTTAACTTTTGAGGTCATCAGTCCGCTACAACTTAGAAGTACTTAAACCTAGCTAATCTAAGGACATCACACGCATCCATGACCGAGGCAGTATTCGAACCTGCGACCGTAGCGGTCGCGCGGTTCCAGACTGTAGCGCCTACAACCGCTCGGCCACCCCGGCCGGAGATTTGTCATTTATCTACCGGATTCAAAACTTCTCCAGTATGTATTTTCACGGACACCGATGCCTGAAGTGCGTTTTCGTAGGACTATACGATACCACGATAACAGTGATTAACCCACCTAATTCCAGCGCTGGAAAAGAAAGAGGTGACATAATTGTAAGACTCGCGTTCGGGAGGGCGAACAACCAATTTCAGATTTTCCGTTATCCCTAAATCGCTAAGGTTATTCATTTATTTGTTTTACATCTCTAGGATATGAAATTATTACGATACTGACAGATCATAATTAACATCAATTACAAATAAAGAATCAGTTACAGAAGAAATTCAACTAACACGGACTGAAAGAAACAGCAATAAAATACAGGGATTAATATGTACATAAAAATTACAAAAGAAAAAGCCCGGAAGATGAAAAGAAACAAATAAACAGGAAGATAATTCTTTTCATGATTTATATATGCCGACTGAAGTGACAAATGAAAATTTGTACCAACACTAGGATTCGAACCTGGATTGGTACAAATTTTCAGGATTGATGGATGGATACAGTGATATGGGCGCATGACAGCAAGGTCTTTAGTGCCCGCGCGAAAACAGTTTGAGATAAGCGTCGGGAAAATAAACGAAATAGGAGTATAAAACAACACGGAAACGAAAGGTAACAAAATGTAGAAAACTAAGTGTGTATCTACACGGAAGCACGAAACGAAGTATCATGACAGTATTAAAACATCAGATAAACAGGAAAAAAACCGTAGGAAAGAGTTAGAACAATATAGGAGATGGACGTGGCTGGCTGACCGCAAGAGGAAAAAAACGACGAGCCAGCCACTCTGCAGCATTCCAAAATCTCCAGCCTAAAAGCTTAGTCCAGAGTCCAGATACATCACAAAAATTTAAAACTTTCATCACATTCGTCACATCATCAGCCAAAATAGAGGGCAGATCCGTATCGATATTTCCTTCTGGCCTTGCATCACGGTATAAAATGCACTTTGTTAAAAATGGCGTAGTTCCAAGATGTGCACGCCACAGGCATCAAAAAACGGTGGATCCTCTCGCCGCAGTAAAAAGCCATGTGTAAGAGGGCAGTGCCCAGTGCGAAGACGTCTGAGGGTCAATTCATCCCGCCTGAACAACCAGCAAGACGAACACCACGGCCGGATAGTTGACTTCACCAACTGTCCGTTACTGTCAGCCTTTCCTCATCCCACAACTGATGAACTTCCTGTGTAGTGCAGAAACACCAGCCTGCACGGGAATAGGACACTGTGACACATCGTGCCATCTGCATGCCTCCTTGGCAGCACGATCGGCCTGTTTATTTCCCCATATCCCCGGGCATCCAGCAGAATGACACCTCCTTTCCCTGCCGTTGGAGCAAGTGTATAGTTGGTCATATATTAGCTGGGGCAACTTCTCAGCTGGGTACATGTTCTGTAGCGATTGTAAGGCACTAAGTGATTCGGAGCAGATGAGAAACCGTTTGCCCTGAACACGACGCATCGTCACTTCAATCTGCATATCTACGTCATAGATGGTAGAGACTTAAAAAGGACTCTGGAACCATATAGTTCCATTTGATGCAAGCACGTATGCCTAGGTTTCGGGAAGGATCCCTGTATTGTTCAATACTGAGGTCCTCTTCCAGTACTATTGGAGAGCCTGTGCAATGCTGTTCAAGTTTCGGGGGAATACCAAGTGGGCTGAGGGGTTAACGGGAATGTGGATAATGGAGGGAGGCATGCTACGATAGTCCGTGGGGTTGTGCGAAGCCACTGTGCCAGGCTGGTGTACTGTTTACGAGTCGGAATAACGAGCAGGAGGCGCAGTTTCGAATCCAGGTCTTAGTACAAATTTTCATTCGTCACTTCAGTCTGAATGTGTACATCATAGACATTTAAGACTTGAAAATGTCTTTTATAGTTTCATTTAATGCCGTTTGTTTTTTTGTAGAGAGCCCAGTATTCGGCAGTTTTGACTGGTGTTTCGTTAGCTGCGGAAAGGTCACTGGTAACACATGTAACGGGCAGGTTTTGGCAAACTAAGAATGTTGGTCCTGCAGGTCACCACACTGACAGATTTGAATATCACTGCCGAAGAGCCATTTCCTGAGGCTGACACCCTAGCTCTTAATGGAGAGCGCACCTTCCATGTCACAAAAGGCTCCTCTTTCACATTCCTTTCGTGTGCTTCAGGTGGAGAATGTCGCCAAAAAAATCCACTCTGAGTAGTCCGAGTAACGAGAAACAGCCGGCCGCGGTGGCCGAGCGGTTCTAGGCGCTCAGTCCGGAACCGCGCGACTGCTACGGTCGCAGGTTCGAATCCTGCCTCGGGCATGGATGTGTGTGTATGTCCTTAGGTTAGTTAGGTTTAACTAGTTCTAAGTTCTAGGGGACTGATGACCACAGATGTTAAGTCCCATAGTGCTCAGAGCCATTTGAACCAGTTTTGAACGAGAAACAAAGGCATTACTGTAGTCTGCACGACACTGTTTCTTGATCTGAGCCTTGGTCGTTAATGCTCGTGTCCGAACAAGGGATGTGTGGGATCAGTTTCCTGTTTCTTCCTCTCCACTTCTGACGCTGCTATCCTGCGAAACTCTGATGGCGCTATACCCTTAATTTGGTACAGTTTACTGACAGGAAAGGAACGTAACCAGTCTGGCACAATGCGTCCCGTCTCGTTTAAATCTGCATGTACAACATTTTGCCAAACTGGTGCAGAATACTCTGCTAGGGCAGACGTTCGAAACACTTTCGGTTCAAATCCCAGGTGGTTCCTGTAACTTTGCGGATGGTGATCTTCCATTCAGGTACTGTGAGCTTTATTTCTTCGCCGTAGGTTTTGAGTGTAAGGGAACAATCCATCGCTTAAGGTGAATAACGTGATGGTTGATATGAAAAGAATACAAATGATTTCATTCTCCATGTTTACTCAAACCGAGCTTGTGTTACATCTCTAATGACATCGTCGTCGACACGATCTTATACTTTGATCTTCGGTCTTTCCTTCCAATGGAACATCAGCGGCAGTGTACGATATGTGGTCCACACGACCAATCATCCAATCCGGAAGCGTTTACTCCAACGCAAACGTAAATGTGAAGTAGGTCGTCAGGAGAACCAATTCAGGCGCAGCCATCTTCCCTTCTTGGTTTCTTTCCTTCTTTTCATTCCCGATTGCTTTCCTCCACAACTTTTCTGTGGAGTGCATCGTCGGAATTGAGTCCCGCAACTACACTCATGCTCATAAATTAAGGATAATTGCAGAATGTGGTGCCACACAACGTGGCACTACACAAAACTGGCGCTAATAGCATAGACACATAGGGAACACACACGACACATATCTGTAAGTCCACGGTATTGGTGATAAGTTGGGAAAACCGTCCCGAAACACGTGCTACAAAACGCCACTGTTTTTGGCGCATGTACCCCGACATCAATATGGGATATGATCACCATGCACACGTACACAGGCCGCACAACCGGGTTTGCGTGCTCTGGGTCAGTTGGTCGAGCATCTGCTGGGGTTTAGCCTCCCATTCTTGCACCAGTGCCTGTCGGAGCTCCTGAAGTGTTGTAGGGGTATGAAGACATGTGGGGGGAGGGGGCGGGGGGTGGGGTAGAGGTACCAACTAAGGCATGTTTATCTTAATTTGTCCGAAATTGCTCTTTCTCACATCCACCCCCTTATGTCTTCTTTTTTCGTATGCACTAGCGTTGTCAGACACTTGGACCTTCACAAGATTGTCATGTCCGTTACAACAGAGATTACTACTGCATCCCAAGATTCTGAGCCATAAAACAACACCGGCCGGATTACGGATTTAGAAACTTCATCCTTAAAAATGGATGGTCACGTTATTGTGACGTAATGCTCGAGTGTCAGATTATACGATCCAATAGTGCTTGTTTGTGTCAGACGCTGATCCGAGCATACGCCGTCTCGAAAAACAACTTACTTAGCCGAAGTGGCGTAATTGGTAGATTTTGACATAATCGCATCTAAGGCTTTGTCGGCGGAAACCAGTAAGTTTAATATGAAATTTTATCCGACTATTCTAAAACGAGGAGAGCGGCGAGATTGTAATGTAAGCCTCTCCCGAAGTTTTTCTCAGTCAGTGTCTCTGTGCGTATCCGCCGAGTAGAAAGAAATGAAAATTTTGATTGAGTTAAACTTGGAAGGTATGAAGGTAAACAAATTAAAAATTCAAAGGTTGATGGTATTCGTGTTGCTTGCGGAGATAACGTATTCAGGACTGCCACGGCTTTCACAGATCGGGGATCGATACTCCGTACCGGTACTCGGAAGGGCACGCAGTTTTTACTCTTCAGAAGTAATCGAATCTTAGTCTGCTTGTTCAGATATGTTATCACCGATTTTTCGTGAAGCAAAAAATCGAATATTTGGAAAGATCTCTTTTTCAACCTTTACACCTTCACAGTCTCTTTTGTGTTTTTCTCCGCGCATCAACGGAGGCATACATCCAACGGGTCAAGAATTTTGCTGGTCTTTGATACGGTTGCACTGCGTACTTAGATGTAACGGATGTTGGTTTGCTACGATGCGTTCCCGACCATTTTCGAGACATGGAAGTTCAAAGTTTTGTGGAATTGTTGAATAACGTAAGAGGGAAGCGGCATTAGCACAACTGGCTAAGGGAAATCACTGGAAATCTGCCGTTATTACGTACGAGTCTCGTCAATATTTTTCTAATATACCTCCAAACACGAGCAGCTAATTCCCAAGAATGATTGCCTGTCGAAGTCACGGGGTCCAAACTATACATATCGAACGTGCGATCGTAAAACGATCATGCGACTCTGGTGGCGGGCGTTATAAATATGTTTATGGTGGTCACTGTAGCAACGACAAAAGAAGAGCGTTATAAAAATACTTCTAATTGCAAAGGAGACAACTGACCTTACTCGCAGTCGGTGTTCTTCTCATGTGAAAGCCTGCATGTTCCAAAATCCTACTGCAAATCGACGTCAGTATACGGGTCTGTAATTCAGCAGATCATTCCTATTTCCTTTTCTGAGTACTTTCCATTGTCTGGGTGCGGTACTTTCGACGAGCTTGCGGTTGTATATGATTGCTAAGTATGGAGCTACTGTATCAGCATACCGTGAAAGGATGCTAACAGGTATACAGTCTGGATCAGAAACCTTGCCGTGTTGAGTGGTTTAAGCTGCACCGAGGATATCTACTTGTAAGTTATTCATGTTGGTATTTGTTCTCGATTCGTATTGTGGAATATTTTGTCGTCTTCTTTGCTGAAGGAATTCCGAAACATGTATTCGTCCTCTAAAGTAAGTTACTTTGGAAGAACGGTCAACTTTCCCCTCTTCCCCACCGTAACTGTTTTCTTCTTTCTTTCTTGTTGTTCACTGCCACGACACAAAGCAAGAACTGCTGATTTCCTTTCAGATCTCGACGCCTTAGTAGCTTGTTCTGTTCGTGCAGAACTGATGTGCGTTTTGTGCCGCGCCTAATCGCTCAAGACTTTTCGCTTTAGAGTCTGCTTTGTTGGGAGCCTTAAGAGAGCGTTGCGATCGTATATCACAGCGGTGACCACGCCCGTGTGTTCGTGAGCGCGCACCGATGACGCTGTCAACCACGGACGTATTCATGTCCACGTGGACTTTCGTTATGAATGCAAGACAGCCGCGGACACAAGTGATCGCGTGGTTGAGTACTTCTGGAGGCAGCGTGGATTTTCTAATTATTCCACGTGTCCAACAGATGCCCTCACAGTGCCCGTGTATTCCACTTACATCGTTGAAGAGAGAGAATATTTATAAGAGAGAATATTCCAAAGAGCAGGAGGCAGATGTGGTGGAGCGGCGGCGTTCTTCGCGGGTCTGGCGGTATTACGCGGCCGGACGGCGCACTCTTTTAGCTCACGGAGTTAGACCAGGTAATTAGGGGCGCCTGGGCGTTTAGTTTGGCCGCTTTAATTACGCTCGCTCGCAATTACGCCCAGCGCGTGCGGTCGGCGTCTGAGGCAAGCGCGCGCAATGCGACGTAACCTAAACCAGCGCCCACCCCACGTCACATCTCCGCTCACCGCAGTTCATAATGTCGCCCTGCTTATGCGAACGTCTGCGGTGAGTTCTCGGCCACAGAACCGGCTGTGGACAGTGGAAGGGCTCATTTGTTAGCGTTGCACGTGATGTAGTAACTCGGATCACAGTTTAATAATGACAGTAGACTGAAGTTTAAGAGAATCGTCCGTATGAGGAAAGAAGTTGAATACTGCAGTACTGAGGAGTGATGGGATGCGTTTGACGTTCCCCATGGCTGTAGATACAGTGGTAATGTATACCACATTAGGCAGTTCGTTTGAAGTGGAATGCACACCTCTGAAAAAGGCAATCACTGAAGTTGGACAGACAAACATAGGGCCAAGGAACGTACGAGGGTGAGTCAAATGATAACCTAAATTTTTAAAAAAATATTATTTATTGTGCTGAAGTGGAACAAATCTATATCACTTTTCAGCATAATCTCCCCCACGCTCAATGCAAGTCCTCCAGCGCCTACAAAGTGCATAAATTCTTTTAGAAAAAAAATTCTTTTGCTACTCCGCGCAACCACTCATGCACCGCGTGGCACTCCTCTTCATCAGAACGGAACTTCTTTCCTCCCATTGCGTCTTTGAGTGGTCCAAACATATGGAAATCATTTGGGGCAAGGCCTGGTGAGTATGGTGGATGAGGAAAACACTCAAAATGCAGGTCTGTGACTGTTGCAACTGTTGGGACCTTGCATTGTCATGTTGCAAAAGGGCATCTGCTGACAGCAATCCACGTCGTTTTAATTTGACTGTGTCCGCAGCAAATCCAGAACATGTACTAGCTTTCAACATGAGCCGCTCTTGTTGCGCAATAGCCTTAGCGTAGGTCAACATGTGTAACTTAATTTCTGAATCCCTACGTACGAAATAATTGCTTCATAGAATTCAGCGTTCTTGCGGTCTCCAACATCGTGGTCCAACGAGACAAACAAATGATTATAGTTTCAGAAAAATTGGATGATTCATTCAAGAGAAAGGTCTTCACAAATATAGCAAGTCAATAAAGCGTTGGTCCACATGTAGCCATTATGGAAGTAGTTATTCAGCTAGGCATTGATTGGTATACTTCTGAGGGATATCGTGTCACATTCTGTCCAATTGGTTCGTTAGATCGTCAAAATCCCGAGCTGCTTTGAGGGCCCTGTCCATAACACTCTAAACGCTCTCGATCGCAGAGAGACCCGTCGACACTGCTGGCGAAGATAGAGTATGACAAGCGCGAAGACAAGCTGTGGAAACTCTCGCCGTGTGCGCTCGGGCGTTATCTTGTTGAAATGTAATCCCAGGAGGGCTAGCCATGTAGAGCAACAGAACGGTGCGTAGAATATCACCAGTGTACCGCTGTGCTGTAAGGTTGCCGCGGTTGACAACCAAAGGGGTCCTGCTACGAAAATGAGTGGCATTGCTCCCGGTTGTCGGGCCGTATGGCGGGCAAGAGTCAGGCTGGTATCCCACCACTGTCCGGAGAGTCACAAGACACCTTTTCGGCCTGAAATCTCATTGGCTGGAGTAGAACTTTCGTGTGTGACGAGCCCCGACGACCAGCGAAGATGTGCCTGGAGACGTCCCGGACAAAGGTTGGATGCCAACCTCTGTCGCCCGTCATATGGCCCGACGATTACGATTGGGCTGCCATTTCCTTTCATAGCAGAGCGGTACGTCTAGTATGTTCTAGCCCCGTTTTGTTGCCCTTCATGGCAAGCCATCCCGGGGCTTACATTTCCGCACTATAACGACCGCCCGCACACGGCAAGAGTTTCTACTGCTTCTCTTCGTGCTTGCCAGTTCTTGCTTAAGGGCCAGAAGTGGACCAACGCGTTATTGATTTGCTCAATTTGTGAAGCTCTTTCTCCTCAATAACGCATCCACTTTGTCTGAAATTGTAATCATCTGTTTGTGTGCACATTTTTATCACACATAGCGATTTCCGTCCCATTCGGATAATTCCATCTGGTGCTTCATTCTTTTTGTCTAACAATAAGAGAGCATTAGCACCCTATAAGTGGTATCGATTTAGCTGTCGCGATCACCATTAACCACCCCGTTCTCGCTTACAGAAAACAGAAAAACAGAACATTTTCGACCGCGACATTGTTTCGACTTACCAACTTCCATCATATCTTTTCCTGTCGAGTATCGCCTGTCTGACAGGGCAAACTCAAGTATTTGGCGAAACACGAGCAGGGATGGTGCCGAATGCTGCAAGCTACGAAAGCTTATATGGGGGCTCAGTTAAAAATATTAATGAATAAATGCAATAATTTTAGTAGCTGTGTGACCGGTTACGAAGTCTCGTGACCGGTTGGCCCTGAGTAGCATTAGCATTGCAATGTGACTGCATAAAATAAAAATAAAGAATGACAAGGAATTTCCATTAACACAATTGATTAATTAAGTCCCCTGCAACTATAAAAACTACGAAACAACAAAGCAGAAGTGTAACTGTTCTGTGTGTGGTAATGTGACTCAACGCACATGTATCTAGCTCGGTTCTTCCTCAATACGACAAGATATTTTAATCATCATTTACAATGAACTAATTGAAAAACCAGAAATACTATAACTGCACATAGAAACCAGAATTACAGGTCTAATACATGAACACGAGCCAGATGCTTTGTTGACTGTGCCTGTGACCAAGAGGCATTGTCATTAAAGAAATCTGTAATACATTTTTTTACCTCAATATATATTAACGAAAAATACACTGTGATAATTGCAACATCTTCCATCTATAAATTACACCAACCGAACAGCATCTACTGCCTCGCCCAACAGAACAACAACTGCACTCGACATCCTCTGAACTACTACCGCACTGGACATCCTCTGAATTACTACTGCACCAGTGGAGGCGGCGGAATAATAATCTTTGGCGCAATCTCTGGCGCTGTGACTCAGTGTAGCCACCTTTGAAGCTACAAGTGTACATTTTGTACGGTGAGCTTATGTCGCTTTGATTATGAAAGCGCAGTTTCTTTTACGACGTAACTGGAGGAAGAAACATCGACGCTCGCAGAGAGAAGGGTCTACGGACCCGAAGGCGATGAAGCTATCTGCTGCCTACTCAGCTGAGCAGCCCCCGGTCTTTTATAATGAACTTCCGTTCAGAGGGCTTCTTTCGCAGCTGGAACCAACTTAGCGATCATTCTCTCGCCCCCAGGGCGACGTAACTTACGTTATTTTCACTAATTCGCTCTCTGGTGCCAGACAAGTAAAGCAGACATCCCGTCAGCACGAGTTAGCGGTCGGATCCGCCCGTCTGGTAAGCGCCTGCTGTGTCGGCCACCCGCACATCGCACAACACGACCTTCCCTCCTCCCTCCTCACCCTTTTCTTCCATCGCACTGTGCTGCCTACGCTGCCACCCGTTTTTTAGCTTCAATTATTTCCGAGCAGCGTCCCGCCGGCGCGGCCGATACATAAAACATAAACATAATTTCTGCTGCGGCCGCCGCGGGCTCCGCCCCAGGGGGCCCGCGACAAGAGTGGAGCGAGGAAGGAGGCGGGGAGGAAGAAAAACATCCCGTGAATACCTACAGAAAGAATCGGAAACAACTGTTGATTCAGGGCACATTTCATCTTTTAGGGAAAAAAAGTACCGTAAGGTGTTTTTTTTTCTTGGTGAGGAGATGTCCCATAAAACATTCATCCGTCGCAGCTCGCTAAGAGCCCAGTCAAACTACGGAGCGGTTCTTTTCATTTCTCGCGTTAGCTGTTGGAATAATTTAGCACTGTGCGCCAACGCTACGCGTCGGCAGCGCAGCCTAGGAGTGGGGGCTGCTGCATTCTGAACCGCTTTGCCGCCGGGTCGCGCCGCTGCCATTAGATGAACTGGAGCTCGTGAATCATTCCTGGCTGAGAAACGTCTGCTGATAGTTCGTTTCGACACTCGAACTGTATCGAATACGTGATGAGTCCTTGTTTGTATTTCTGCAGTTAAGCGTCGCCGTCATGTTTTACTTTGTGAGCAGAAAGCACGTTCAACAAGTTTATTGCCATTTTCTCAGTAAAAACAAAGCGAAGCTCCTCGTGCTGACGCTGATGGGTCAATCGGGAGTGACCGACCGCCGTGTCATCCATTGCCAGTGTGAGGTCCTTAGGTTAGTTAGGTTTAAGTAGTTATAAGTTCTAGGGGACTGATGACCTAAGATGTTAAGTTCCATAGCGCTCAGAGCCATTTGAACCATTGCCAGTGACGTCATTGGATGCTCTCCCGGCATTCTTGACCGTGGAGCCGCTACCTCTCATTCAGGTAGCTTCTCAATTACGGGCCTCACGAGACTGTGTTCACTCGTACCAGTCCTTCCACGAAGGAATAATCCATGACAGGGGCGCGAATCGAATTCGGCCCTTTCGCATTGGTACCAGACACGTTGGCCACTGAGCTACAGAGGTGGTGGACTCTTTTTCTCAGTGGTTTCCGATTATTTTTTACATCACTCCCCGTCTACTCCCACTTCCATAGTGGTATTAATGAAAATAGGGTAATAAAGTTCCGCCGTACAGCACTGCTGTTTTGTGATAATTCCAGGTCTTAGTATGTTGTTATTGTGGTCTTCAGTTCAGAGACAGGTTTGAAGAACCTCTCCATGCTACTCTATCCTGTGAAAGCTTCTACATCTCCCAGTACCTACTTCTGAATCTGCTTAGTGTATTTATCTCTTGGTCTCCCTCTACGATTTTTACCCTCCACGCTGCCCTCCAATACTAAATTGGTGATCCCTTGATGCCTCAGGACATGTCCTACCAACCGATCCCTTCTTCTAGTCAAGTTGTGCCACGAACTTCTCTTCTCCCCAATCCTATTCAATATCTCCTCATTAGTTATCTGATCTACCCATCTAATCTTGAGCATTCTTCTGTAGCACCACATTTCGAAAGCTACTATTCTCTTCTTGTCTAAACTATGTATCGTCCACGTTTCACTTCCATACATGGCTGCACTCCATACAAATACTTTCAGAAACAGCTTCCTGACGATTAAATCTATACTCGATGTTAAGAAATTTCTCTTCCTCAGGAACGCTTTCCTTGCGATTGCCCGTCTACATATTATATCCTCACTACTTCGACCATCTTCAGTTATTTTGCTCCCCAAATATCAAAACTCTTCTACTACTTTAAGTGTCTCATTTCCTAATCTAATTCCCTCAGCATCACCCGATTTAATTCGACTACATTCCATTATCCTCGTTTTGCTCTTGTTGATGTTTATCTTATATCCTCCTTTCAAGACACTGCCCATTCCGTTCAACTGCTCTTCCAAGTCCTTTGCTATCTCTGACAGAATTACAATGTCATCGGCGAACCACAAAGTTTTTATTTCTTCTCCGTGGATTTTAATACCTACTTAGAATTTTTCTTTTGTTTTACTGCTTGCTCCGAGAAAAAGTCAGCCATCTCTGCTCTTAGTCTAAAATATGATGCAGTACTTTCGGAAAGACAGTTATTGCCAGTCGTTGTGAAAAAAGAAGAAGAACAAACTTAACAAGAGATTTTAAAGAAAAATATTTGTTTTCACATGATTTGTGGAAACAGCCATAAGCACCAACGTATTTGGACTGTAAAAACACGTATGAAAAATCTCAAAGCTTATAGAAGAATTCCATAGATATTTTATCTTGAAGACATGATGTATTCCGAGGTTAGAAATAAAATACCGTAAGACGTGAGAAATTTTTTTAACACTGCAACTAAAAACTTCTTCGCTGATGAGTTTGCTTTCTGTTAGAAAAAATCCAGCGATAAAGTTGTTGGGAAAATTATAAACTTAATTTTGATAACATCTGAGACATCGTTACTTTATCGTGTCACCTGTAAACGAGATTTACTTGCGAGATACTCCGACGACTTGGAACCCACTGCCAGGGTTTTCCCTCTGACGGCTCGCCTTAATACGACCGAGAATATTCTCTGTTGCCCGAAGGGATTATGTTTGCAGACTCTTCATCACTACAGCCATAAGTCAAATCATGGATATTCACTATACAAAAGTACCTGTAGGTATATGGGGCCACTATTTCCCTCGGAATCGTGCCAAATATATTTCTTCGCGTAGTTTTGAGAAACTCAAATTCGGCTTATTGTCCTCCGTAGGCGATAAATCCATAGTCAGCAAAAATGTATGTTTTGGGGTGATAATATCGCTTCCTTACACAATAAGTTTGTGTCCATCGCCACAATTTTTGGGCGTAACAGCGACGTCATGTAGAAAGGGAAGAACGGATGTATCAGAACCCTCACACTTAATATTGTATTGAAATTACTCAACGACACAGGTGGCTATAGGATACTAAAAGCCCTGAGCACCTCTTCTTTATTAAAACAACCCATTTGAGTAAATATACTTTGTACTGTATATCCATTTCGTGGTGAATGGAAGACCCACTGCTTCTGCAGAAGTTACGATATAGCTAACACGTTGCACGGTTCTGTCTGTGACTCTGCATGCTTCTGCCGTCATTTTTTGTGCTTTGGCAAAGTAATGTCCCAAAATGGTTCAAATGGCTCTGAGTACTATCGGACTTAACATCTGATGTCATCAGTCCCCTAGAACTTAGAAGTACTTAAACCTAACTAACCTCAGGACATCACACACATCCATGCCCGAGGCAGGATTCGAACCTGTGACCGTAGCGGTCGCGCGGTTACAGACTGAAACGCCTAGAACCGCTCGGCCACAACGGCAGGCAGTAATGTCCCATCTAGCTTCTTCGTCACAAGCAAATTCGTTGAAAAACTTAGACCGCAGCTCGTGGTCGTGCGATAGCGTTCTCGCTTCCCACGCCTGGATTCCCGGGTTCGATTCCCGGCGGGGTCAGGGATTTTCTCTCCCTCGTGATGATTGGGTGTTGTGTGCTGTCCTTAGGTTAGTTAGGTTTAAGTAGTTCTAAGTTCTAGGGGACTGATGACCATAGATGTTCAGTCCCATAGTGCTCAGAACCATTTGAACAATTTTTTTGAAAACATTAGTTATTACATATTTACGATGTTTTCTTATGTCCATTCGGTCCCGGCGTAGGCCAAGAGGACATGGGATAACAATAACCACTCTAAATCAGACCGCATTCACGGGACGAAGTGAAATGAAAGACATGGAAGTAGAGATTTGTAATGACTGACCAGAGACAGTAGTTGACGCGGCATCGATGCAGGACCAGGGGTGAAGCGGTGTGAGATCGTCGCCGGTACTTCAGAGACGGCGCCGTTGCACCTCACACAACGCTTGTTTCAGATACTAAGACTTATGCTCACCACGTTTCTTTGGAATTGCTCTAGACGTTACAAACCTAATTATGGAACCACCAAACCAAGATTTACAGAGCTCGGTAACTACGAATCGCAAGAATATGAAAGGAAATGATTCGCACGAACGATAATCATATTATAAGAAGTGCAAGGAGATGGTTGGTCTAAATGAAGTCGTTGTATGTAAAGGGTTTAAGTTATAGTACTGTATGTATAAATCCCACGAAATATGGCCTTGAACTGAAAACAACTAATACAACATCGCGTCTCGGGCCTTCCGCTAGTGACGTAGAGAGCATTTCTGCTTCATATTAGTTCTGGTTGGTTATTTTGTGTTTCATGCGAGAGAGTGGCTCCTCATCGTAAAATAACAGGGAGTGACGTGAGAAAACTCGTACAGCCTCGTCCGCTGTTAGGACAGCTTAATGCAGCAATGGGAATAGTGTTGATTTGTTGTTTCTGTCTGCGAGAGTGTAGAGTTCAATGTAACTCCCTAAGAGTGGTTCAAATGGTTCAAATGTCTCTGAGCACTATGGGGCCTAATTCTGAGGTCATCAGTCCCCTAGAATTTAGAACTACTTAAACTTAACTAACCTGAGGACATCACACACTTCCATACCCGAGGCAGGATTCGAACCCGCGATCGTAGCGGTCGCGTGGTTCCAGACTGCAGCGCCTAGAACCGCTCGGCCACTCCGGTCGGCCACTAAGAGTGCCGCCAAGCCTTTTTTAATACTGTTTAATCTACATAAATACTCTGAAAGCCGTCGTTCGAAGCCTTCCCTACACAGTTCTCACATGCTCGTTCAATTTCTTATCGCTTTGCAACTTTACACCGAGATATTTAAAGCCGGCCGCTGTGGCCGAGCGGTTCTATGCGCTACAGTCTGAAACCGCGCGACCACTACGGTCGCAGGTTCGAATCCTGTCTTGGGCATTGATGTGTGTGATGTCCTTCGGTTAGTTAGGTTTAAGTAGTTCTAAGTTCTAGGGGAGTGATGACTTCAGAAGTTAGGTCCCATAGTGCTCAGAGCCATTTAGAACCAGATATTTAAATGACTTGACTGTTTCAACCAGGACACTACTAGTGCTGTATCGGAACATCACTGGTTTATTCTTCTCACTCATCCGAATTAACTGTCATTTTCCCTTAGCTGTGATGGGCGGGCGCACTGCTTAACTACTAGAACTGTAAAACTTCGAACATACCTGCTAAGATTCAGTGACCGTGTCAGAATTATATTAGAAAAAATAAGCCCTCGGTCAAAAATATTAAGTCAAAATTGACCAGGTTTCGACGCTACTATTGTGTACCTAATATGTTTTAGAACAGTTAGTCTAATTCTGAAGACGACGCTCATAGTAGCGTCGAAACCTGGTCAATTTTCACTTAATATTTGTGACCGAGGGCTTATTTGTTCTAATATGACTAGAGCTGTGTTGTAAAGTTATTACGATTCGGCAGGGACTTGATTAGTACGAAAACCGGTGCCTCGGACAGATAAACTCGGTGTAATTGTTGGACAGTAGTTGGCCGTTACTACGGCAGCGGCGGCTGAATATTGCAGCAGAGGCGCAGCGTGGGGCTGGCCGGCGCTCCCACGGCGCACAGTGGACACAGCGCGACAGGGCTTTGCAATTAGGCGACCACTCTGCCGAGCGTGAACGTGAACGCGGCCGTGGCCGCCTCCGACTGCCTTCCTGTCTCACGGGAAACGAAAGGAAACCCGAGGCGCCGGCCCAGCGACGGCCGAGTCCTGTCCCAAAGCGAAACACTCTGCCCTGCAAATGGAGCGCACTGCACTTCCAACACTTTGTTTCCACACAATGGGCATTACGTGTAAACGTCACAGCCATCTCTTTCTAGGAGACGTCGTGGCGCCCACTCTGTCATATGCTTTCCTCACACTGGACGTGTTTGTCATCGTGAAGCGCACAAGACGCGGTTGCTGCACGCTCAAAAATGAGCTGATATATCACACGGGACGTGGAGCTTATCGTGTTTTTTGACTGCAGTGGTTTCCAACGGATGCGGGCCGTTCTGCGTTGGAAACCACACTATTTTTTTACGTAAATGGACGCAGCTGAAATATAATCCATTCACATGATACTAGGCTGAAATGTCAAGTCGGTAAGCAAAATAGCTTTTAAAACTTGCATTACAGATGGTGCGACATAAATTTACAGCAGTCATCCACATAAGATAAAAGTTATTTCATTGTTCTCACTTGCTAGTAGAACCCTAAGGTCATTCTTACTAGATCACTTCTCCTATTCCGCAGCAGAATTTTTAGAACATACTGAACTGCAGTCGAATCAGGCAGCCACGAAAACAAGTCTTGCTACTCATTGGTCGATGTGCTCCTGCATGTTCGCAAAATCTAACAAAGGCTTGGGGAGACTGGCATGAAGAACTGCATCAAATCACTATCTGTCCTGATTGGTGATTGTATTGCTTCCATTAATCATCTAACAACACGTCAACACATTACTTGGGAAGCTATCCTCTCCCATCCTAATGATGTGCTGGAGCTATATAATCGTACTGGACACAAAATTAGTCACCCCAGCGCGCACACAAAAATGAATCGTTAAGCCTTTTAAGGTGGCACAGTGATCGAAAAAAATGGTTGAAATGGTTGTGAGCACTATGGGACTTACCTTCTGAGACCATCAGTAGCCTAGAACTTAGAACTACTTAAACCTAACTAACCTAAGGACATCACACACATTCATGCCCGAGGCAGGATTCGAACCTGTGACCGTAGCGGTCGCGCGGTTCCAGACTGAAGCGCCTAGAACCGCGCCAAATACATGATAACTGCATTACAATTTAATGAAAACCTTGCTTTCTGACCATTCCTCGTAGTATTTTTACCACACATGTTTAGACATGAAGCATCCTGGTAGATTAAAACTGTGTGCTGTGCGAGACTCGAATCCGAAATCTTTGCGTTTTGCGGACAGCTACTCTGCCGAATGAGTTACCCATGCACGACGTACGGGCTGATCACGGCTTTACTTCCGCCAGTACATCATGTCCAATCTCCCAAGCTTGCTATAGGGTGTGGCAGGTAGGTGGCCCAGAGAAGAGAGATCCAGAGTACAGAAGAACACAGCAGGGGAAAGGAAATACGGTACTAGCCTGAGTATAGCAGATATTTAAAGTGACCACCATTCATCTCTTGGCACTTATGGGTAAGATGCTGAAGGCAGATCGAAGCTGGACTGCTTGAATTGCTGCAATATCATCCGAAATGTTCAGCTGCACTCCTTGAAGACTTAGGGGTTGCTGGAATACACCTCAGACTTGATGACTCCTCACACAAACTCCTGCACACTGACAAATTAGGTGACCTGTGTTGCCAGCTAGGGCCCAGACTGGCCTGATAATTGTGGCGTTCGGCCAGCTGTATGGGCAGTTGCTCCATCCTGTTGGAAGCCTATGTATTTTCCTCCGCCGGCCGGAGTCGACGTGCGGTTCTGGGCGCTACAGTCTGGAACCGAGCGACCGCTAAGGACGCAGGTTAGAATCCTGCCTCGGGCATGGATCTGTGTGATGTCCTTAGGTTAGTTAGGTTTAATTAGTTCTAAGTTCTAGGCTACTGATGTCGTCTGAAGTTAAGTCGCATAGTGCTCAGAGCCATATTTTTCTCCTCCGTTAATGCTGCCACAAAAGGTTTCAAAGTGTTGGCAGTGTAACGCGCCGAAAGTCCGGCACACTTATTTTCCGCACCCTGTAGAAGTTCTCCCACTTTACTTGCAGATGTAGCGCTCCTGGAAGACGAAGTATGGCAGCAGAATAGCTGTGGTAGTTCAATCGATAGAATGCTTCCAGAATAAGATTTTCACTCTGCAGCGGAGTGTGCGCTGATATGAAACTTCCTGGCAGGTTAAAACTGTGTGCCGGATCGAGACTCGAACTCGGGACCTTTGCCTTTCGCGGGCAAGTGCTCTACCAACTGAGGTACCCAAGCACGACTCATGCCCCGTCCTCAAAGCCTCAATGCTGCCAGTACCTCATCTCCTACCTTCCAAACTTCTCAGAAGCTCTCCTGCTGCTGCAGAGCGAAAATCTCATTTTGGAAACATCCCCCATGCTGCAGCTAAGCCATGTCTCCGCAATATCCTTTCTTCCAGGACTGCTAGTTCTGCAGGGTTCACAGAAGAGCTTTTGCGAAGTTTGGAAGGTAGGAGATGAGGTAGTGGCAGAATTGAATCTGTGAGGGCGGGGCGTGAGTCGTGCTTGGGTAGCTCATTTGGTAGAGCACTTGCCCGCGAAAGGCAAAGGTCCCGAGTCTCGGTCAAGCACACAGTCTTAAGCTGCCATGAAGTTTCATATCAGCGGACACTCCGCTACAAAGTGAAAATCTCATTCTGGAAACATCCCCCAGGCTGTGGCTAAGCCATGTCGCCGCAATACCCTTTCTTCCAGGAGTGCTAGTTGTGCAAGGTTCGCAGGAGAGCTTCTGTGAAGGTTGGAAGGTAGGAGACGAGGTACTGGCAGAAGTAAAGCTGTGAGGACGGGGCATGAGTCGTGCTTGTGTACCTCAGTTGGTAGAGCACTTGCCCGCGAAGTGTAAAGGTCCCGAGTTCGAGTCTCGGTCCGGAACACAGTTTTAATCTGCACAGGAAGTCTCGGTAGAGTGCTTGCCTGCGAAAGGCAGAGCTCCCGGTTTCGATTCCCGATCCGGAACACAGCTTTGTGCTGCGAGGGAGTTCCATATCAGCGCGCACTCCGCTGCAGACTGAAACATTCGTTCACCGTTGACGTTACCTGCCTCAAGTGCCCACTCTCAGCGCTAGCGGAAGCCGCGCCGCCTTTGCAGCCGGTGTCTGGCGGCAGTGTGGCCGACGTCGCGTCGGCGAATTACCTCCCTACTGCCCTGTGTCCGTGCTGTGCTGTGGCGCAGTCCGGACCCCGACCCGTTTTAATAATGCGCGCGCGCCGGCCAGAGGATCCATTAATCTGGGCCGTTCATTAAACACGCCGGCAGCTGCACCCCACATCCCACACCGCGCAGCCCAGGCGTCGACGCCCCCCCCCCCCCCCCCCCGCGCCAATCCTACCTCCGCCGGTCGCAGCCGGTGACACAACCGCACCAGCCGAGTTACCCTTGTTCACCGCGAACCTGGCAATGCCAGGTGTGACTCTCTTAGCCATATTACGGCTGTAAATGCGAAGTCAGCATATCCATTCCCAGCTTTGGACCTTCCTACACTACTGGCCATTAAAATTGCTACACCAAAAAGAAATGTAGATGATAAACGGGTATTCATTGGACAAATATAATATACTAGAACTGACATGTGATTACATTCTCACCTTGAACGGAAAACAACTAATACAACACCGCGTCTCGGAACTTCTGCGAGTGACGTAGAGAGCATTTCTGCTTCATATTAGTTCTTGTAGGCTATTTTGTGTTTCATGCGAGAGACTGGCTGAAATCAGTACCCAGAACAACCACCTCTCGCCGTAATAACGGCCTTGATACGCCTGGGCATCGAGTCAAACAGAGCTTGGAGGCGTGTACAGGTACAGCTGCCCACGCAGCTTCAACACGATACCACAGTTCACCAAGACTGGCGTATTGTGACGAGCCAGTTGCTTGGCCACCATTGACCAGACATTTCAATTGGTGAGGGATCTGGAGAACGTGCTGGCCAGGGCAGCAGTCGAACATTTTCTGTATCCAGAAAGGCCCCTACAGGACCTGCAACATGCAGTCGTGCATTATCCTGCTGAATTGTAGGGTTTCGCAGGAATCAGATGAAGGGTAGAGCCACGGGTCGTAACACATCTGCAATGTAACGTCTACTGTTCAAAGTGCCGTCAATGCGAACGAGACGTGACCGAGACGTGTTACCAATGGCACTTCATACCATCACGCCATGTGATACGCCAGTATGGCGATGACGAATACACGCTTCCAGTGTGCGTTCACCGCGATGTCGCGAAACACAGATGCGACCATCATGATACTGTAAACAGAACCTGGATTCATCCGAAAAAAGTGACGTTTTGCCATTCCTGCACCCAGGTTCGTCGTTGAGCACACCATCGCAGGCGCTCCTGTCTGTGATGCAGCGTCAAGGGTAACCGCAGCCACGGTCTCCGAGCTGATAGTCCATGCTGCTGCAAACGTCGTCGAACTGTTGGCGCAGATGGTTGTTGCCTTGCAAACGTTCCCATCTGTTGACTCAGGGATCGAGACGTGGCTGCACGATCCGTTACAGCCACGCGGATAAGATGCCTGTTATTTCGACTGCTAGTGTTACGAGGCCATTGGGATCAAGCACGGCGTTCCATATTAACCTCCTAAACCCGCCGATTCCTTATTCTGCTAACAGTCACTGGATCTGGACCAACGCGAGCAGCAATGTCGCGATACTATAAACCGTAATCGCGATAGGCTATAATCCGACCTTTATCAAAGTCGGTAACGTAATGGTATGCATTTCTCCTCCTTACACGCGGCATCACAACAACGTTTCACCAGGCAACGCCGGTCAACTGCAGTTTGTGTGTGAGAAATCGGTTGGAAACATTCCTTATGTCAGCACGTTTTAGGTGTTACCACCGGCGCCAACCTTGTGTTAATACTCTGAAACACTAATCATTTGCATATCACAGCATATTCTTCCTGTCGGTTAAATTTCGCGTCTGTAGCACGTCATATTCGATGTGTAACAATTTTAATGGCCAGTAGTGTAAATTACACATCGCTCGTGCAACCCACGTTTGTGGGATCCAAACCAAACAGGACTAACGAGGATTATTAAACGTAAGTGAAGAAGGGTAGAAGGAATGGTCACCTTATTTGTTTGACCTATGGGAGAGCTTCACGGACGTCCAGTAGAAACTGAACGGGCAGACGCTCCAACATAAACGCAAACTATCCTGAGAAATGCTACTTACAAGGTTTCAAGGACAACCATTAGAGGACGAAGAATATATTACAACCTCTTACGTATCGTTCCCTTAACATTAGAATAATTACAGCGCATAGATGCACTTAAATAATTATTCTTCTTGCGACCCATACGTGAATGGAACCGGAAGAAGCCCTAATAATTGGTGCAGTGAGAAGTACTCTCAGCTTTGCAAAATATACAGTGTGACACTAAAGTCCGGTACCATGTTAAAATTCAGTACTTCACGAAACAATGTAGGTAGTGAGGTAAAAACTGCCACACATACTTGAAATGACGCGGGGTTTTACTGAAACCAAGAAATGTACAAAATAAACAACAGGTGGCGTTTCTTATGATTCAAAATCAATAATTAGCATAATAATAAGTTTTTAGTAAAGACGATGTTCTTTATAACAAATACTCAGCTTGTTGGCCGTTATTCATCGACAGTACCCGCAGTCGAAGAACACTGTAGCGAACAGAACTGTACAGAATGTCAGTAGGTATGGTGAGAAATTGCTGTCGGATGTTATCTTTTAGCATCCCCAATGAGGTCGGACGAACGTGGTAGACTTTCCACTTCAGGTAACCCCACAACCAGCAATCACACGCATTGAGGTCTGCGGACTTGAGTGGCCAAGCACGACGGAAGAAGCGGCTGAGCATGCTATTCTCACCGAACGATATGCGCAAGAGATCATTCGCACGTGTGGAAGTATGGGGTGGAGCGCCACCTCGTGTTTATCAGCCCGGCTACTGATAATGCGATTCTGCGATATACCGGCGTCCCTCGCACCCGTCACGCTAATAGTTTAAAAAGCAGCAACCCGCATTTTCTCGACGAAAATGGTCCGATCTCGATTGGATTGGTAAATCCACACCATACGGTCTCATTTTGTCATACAACGGGGTTTCCACGACAGTCTTAGGATTTTTGGTAGCTCAAATTCTAAATGTTTGTTAATGTTGACAGACAGCCATCTGTCGGATGGTTTTTGCACTCGTTTTTGGTCTCTCATCCTCTAGCTGCACTAGAGTCGTTAAATAAATAACGCCCCATTTTTTTTTTTACAGCCGTGTCTATATGTAGGAAAACGATCATTTAGATGCCCCAAATTTGATGTTTCTTCTGCAGGTGTTTGAAATTCTGAGCGGGCGGCGGTGGCCGAACGGTTCTAGGCGCTTCAGTCCGGAACCACACGGGTGCTACGGTCGCAGGCTCGAATCCTGCCTCAGACATGGATGTATGTGATGTCCTTAGGTTAGTTAGGTTTAAGTAGTTCTAAGTTTAGGGGACTGATGACCTCAGCTGTTAAGTCCCATAGTTCTTAGAGCCTTTTTTTAAATTCCGAACAGTTCGGACGGATGGTAGAGATGTAGTGAACCATCAGTAATGGCATCTACTCAAGACGCTAATTATCAGGACCGTGCTATAATTGAACTCGCAGCTGCGGAGAAAGAAAACACGGTAACACCCTTAAACGTTTGTGTGCAGTGAATGGTGGATAACGATATTGATAGGGTACTGTTGGGTAAAGAGAGCTAAAGTGCAAGTAAGTGCAGAAAAGAAACTGAGCTCCATGTTCGGCTACCTTTGGTATGTAGCGTCACAACCGCTGCTCCCGACATGGTGAGTCATGCGAATGCCATTATTCTAGCAGACCAGCGCATATTCAAGGGTGTGCTCAAGATGGATTCCATCAGTCGAACAACAGACCACAAGATCAAATGAAAAACTATGGCATCTGAACTTTTGGAGTAGTGAGGTCAACGGAGAGGTCATTCTGTTGCGGATCGTTACAGGTGCCGGAACTTGAGTATGTTGCTTTGAGCTGGATAGAGAAAGGCAGAATGACATCACCCACACTCACCAAAAAAGAAATTCAGGGTAGCTCGCTCTGCAGGCAAAGTCAACGATTACAGTCTTTTGGGCAAGTGAAGGTGTTATTCTCGCAGATGCGTAGCCATTAATTCAGAGTCATGTGTCAAGACTCTGAACACACTCAAGAAACGCTTCCGACGTGTTCAGTCTGACAAGAATCGAAAGAAATCTTTCTCCAACACGAAGACACACGCCGAAACACAAGTCTCAGTATTCGGGAAGACATCGCCAAGCTGGTTTGGACACCACTGCCTCATCCACGCTGTAGCTCAGACCTGGGACTCTCTGACTTCCGTTTGGACATCTTAAGGGTTCTCTACGTGGAACACACTTTGAAGATAACGAGAGTGTAATTTGAAGTCGTGAGACCACTGTTATGATCACAGGACAAGAGCTTTTAGCAACAGGCAATACATGTTTGCATTTAATATTCTCGGACTTCTTGGTGCATCAGACATCGAGCTTTGGACGACCAGCATCGTTTTTGAGAGAAGAAAATGACTGTCGTGGTTGCTGCATAGTGACCTTATGTAGCCAATGGACGGCTTCTGGTTAGTCAGCACCTCCGTCATACTGCCAGAGATGATGTCAATGTTTGCACTGCTGGCGTCACCTCCCGCAGGAACCTTAAACAATGCGGTTAATTTCTCTGTTTCGTCTCTGCGTCGGGAGGTCGCTTCCATGCACCACTAAGATCATATCCGCTGGGTTATTTCCACCGCCTGTTTAATAACATAATCCCAGTATTTAGAAGACTGGGAGAAGACTTCCGTTTCGTGAAATAGTATTCAGTGTTCCTTCCTGAGACTGTGCTCAGCAACTACTGATTTCTCAAATTCCCTATTATTGATGTGCCGTTGTTATTGTGCTCAGCGTTTGGAAGCGGTACAGATGGACTGACGGATGTAGTTGCTTCCGCACTTACAGGAGATATTATTTATCCCGGAGACTCTGAGGCCGAGACTGTCCTTAAGCGAGAACGCTGCATGTCCTCTTATCTCCGTAGGTGGTCGGAAAATACACTGGGGTGACAAAAGTCATGGGATACCTTCTAAAATCGTATCGAATCTTCTTCTTCCCGTCGTAGTGTAGCACCTCGACATGGCATGGACTCAAAAAGTTGTTGGAAGCCCCGAGTAGAAGTGCTGAACCATGCTGTCTTTATAGCGGTCGATAATTGTGGAAGTGTTACCAGTGCATGATGTGCACGAACTGGCCTTGATTACGTCCCATAAATGTTCGATGAGATTCATGTCGGGCGATCTGGGAAGCCAAATCATTTACTCGATTTGTCCAGAATGGTCTTCAAACCAATAGTGCTACGTCTAGGGGACTGATTGGGGGGGGGGGGGGGTTGGTTACTTGGGGGAAGAGACCAAACAGTGAGGTCATCGGTCTCATCGGATTAGGGAAGGATGGGGAAGCAAGTCGGCCGTGCCCTTTCAAAGGAACCATCTCTGCATGTACCTGGAGCGATTTAGGGAAATCACGGAAAACCTAAATCAGGGTGGCCGGACGCCAGTGGTCGCCTTGCACAGTGTTAATCACTTTTTCCTCCAAGTCTGGTGTCCGAACGTTTCGGATACGTCCTTCATTATTTCCTGCTCCCGGAGACGACCCTG
This sequence comes from Schistocerca gregaria, assembly GCF_023897955.1. Lineage (NCBI taxonomy): Eukaryota > Metazoa > Arthropoda > Insecta > Orthoptera > Acrididae > Schistocerca > Schistocerca gregaria. The sequence goes on from NC_064925.1 coordinate 119,570,273, forward strand.
TCTGAGACAAACGGCGAAACACTGCTGCAGGCATTGAATGCTGTGGTTGTTGTCGGCTGGGAGAGGTTTCCTAATACAACCTTGCTGCCCGGCGCCCATTGCCATTCGCCTTTTCGTAAGTAAACACCAGGTTGGCAAGCTCTCAATTCGATTACGGAATCATTGTGTACAACGTCCACTGCAAGGTGAGTCAGCAAGAGAAGTGAATCCGGCACAACATTGCCAATTGCTGCGGCATTAGAGGGCGCTAGAGTATGACGTACGAGGAAGAGTACCACCCTCTAGGAGGAAACCATGCATACCGTAACTGTGGCTGCACGCTACAGTGCATATTAGACCGCAGTCTCTGTAACGAAGTGTGACTGAATAACTGGTCTCTAACGTGTAAACATTGCATTTCCGGATGTAAGTTCATTTGACCTTATTTGTTCCGTATCCTCTCATCGATCAAGTCCTAGTGTTTGTACGCAGTGAAAAAAGTCACCCTGTGTATACTGTATTACTGACATCAAATGCGATCCTGTACTACGGCATTTGTTGGTGTACTCGATCTCTTACTATTGAATATACCCCGTGCACAACTATTCCAACCGACAGTGTTAATTTTCGTACAAGTATGCAAGTTTTTATACTGATTCTCACTTCCATAGTGGTCAGTTCCACATTACATATGGGTGCCCGCATACTGTGTGCCAGACAATGTCGTACCAGTGGACTAACTTTCTCCAGCGTCCTGATATACCAGCGCTCTGGCTTTGCTTGGTGGAACAGGCCTGGCTAACAGTGGACTTTTCTCGGAGATGGTGTTCCCGAGTGCAGTCGGTGTGTGTGAGTGGCTGGCCTGTGCCCGTCCCGGGTCGGAACTCGCCCAGCCAGCCCTGGTGTGGCACTGTGCTGAGCCGAGCTGGGCCCTGCTCCGCTCTGCCGTGCCGTGGTGTGGTCTGCTGTGCTGGGCCGCTATTGATCGCCGCTGCATCGCCCGGGCTGGCTGCCGTTTCATTCATGCGCGTCCCACCAGCCCGGGCCTGCACCCTCTTAAAGCCGACCTCTCCCCTTACTACATTCTCACACCATCCATCCATCTCTCTCTCTCTCTCTCTCTCTCTCTCTCTCTTTCTCTCTCTCTCTCTCCTCTCTCTCTCTCTCTCCCCTCTCTCTCTCTCTCTCTCTCTCTCTCACACACACACACACACACACACACACACACACATATATATATATATATATATATATATATATATATATATATATATATATATATATATACTGATAGGAAGTCTGCTTGGCATTATTTGGGAAACCATTTTTCCCCAAAAAATTTAAGAAAGGACCTTTCGGAACTTTAGGCAGCAGACCTGTACTCTCGGCTATACTCCATGTCTTCCAAGCCAAGATGTTTGCATCGAGAAATGCCTCAAGGCCACTTTCTACATCATACGTGATCTGCATTCGTAGTCCACGAAAAACATTCGGACCACCCATAAGCTGCTGCTTATTGAATTGACCAGCCAAGTCAATGTCTGTAGCTATCAATGACTTATACACTGGAGCACTGCGCCGCCAGCGACGACGGTATCCACGTCTCAAAGGCATTGCAGAGGTACCCTATATATATATATATATATATATATATATATATATATATATATATATATATATATACTGAAGCGCCAAAGAAACTGTTATAGGCATGCGTACTCAAATACGGAGATATGTAACAGGCAGAATACGGCGCTGGGCTCGACAACGCCTAAATAAGACGTCAACTGTCTGGTTAGATCGCTTACTGCTTTTACAGTGGCAGGTTATCAAGATTTAAGTGAGTTTGAACGTGGTGTTATAGTCGGTGTACGAGCGATGGGATACCGTATCTCCGACGTAGCGACAAAGTGGAGATTTCCCTGTGCAACCATTTCACGTGAATATGACGAATCCGATGAAACAGCAAATCTCCGACATCACTGCGGCTAGAAAGAGATCCTACAAGAACGGGACCAAAGACGACGGAACAGAATCGTTCAACGTGACACGGATTTATTTCGAGGGAACTATGCTAGATACTGCTACACGGTTAGGTGGAGATGATAGCTTAACTCGTAAAGTTTCCTATGGATACACTTCCAAATGTGCTCCGTTTGTTACCCGTGGAACGAATAGGTGAGATTCAATTTTCCTTCACATCCTTTCCAACATGTGTTTAATCTCGTATTCGTGCTTAACAGTTTGCATAACAGGAACTGCTGAACTGAACACTTTATCCTTATCGTAACGCCCAAAAACGACAAGAGGAGCTGCACTGAAGCGCCAACATGCGTCTTCAAATACAGAGATATGTAAACAGGCAGAATAAGGCGCTGCGGTCGGCAACGTCTATATAAGACAAGTGTCTGGCGTGGTTGTCACTGCTGCTACCATAGCAGGTTATCAAGATTTATGTGTGTTTGAACGTGGTGTTATAGTCGGCCCACGAGCGATGGGACACAGCATCTAAGCCGTAGCAATTAAATGGGTATTTTCCCGTACGACCATTTCATGAATGTACCGTGAATATCAGGAATTTGTAAAACATCAAATCTCTGACATCGCTGCGGCCGGAAAAAGATCCTGCAAGAACGGAACCAATGACGACTGAAGAGAATCGTTCGACGTGACAGAAGTGCAACCCTTCCGCAGATTGCTGCAGATTTCAATGCTGGGCCATCAGCAGTTGTCAGCGTGCGAACCATTCAGAGATACACCATCCATATGGGCATTCTGAGCCGAAGGCCCACTCGTCAATTCTTGATGACTGTACGACACAAAGCTTTACGCCTCGCCTTCAACACCGATAGTGGGCTGTTGATGACTGGAAACATCTATGCCTGGTCGCACGAGGCTCGTTTCAAATTGTATCGAGCTGATGGACGGGGTCGGGTATGAGGACAACCTTATGAATCCATGGACCCTGCATGTCAGCAGGGGACTCTTAAAGCTGGTGGAGATTCAGTAATGATGTGGGGTGTGTACAGTTGGAGTGCTATGGGACACCTCATACGTCTAGATACGACTATGAGAGGTGACACGTACGTTCTGATCACACGCATCCATTCATGTCCATTGTGCAGTCCGACGGACTTAAGCAATTCCAGCGGGACAGTGCGACACCCCACAGGTTCAGAATTGCTACAGAGTGGCTCCAGGAACATTCCTGCGAATTTAAACACTTCCGCTGGCCACCAAATTCCCCAGATATGACCTCTGCGTGCTCGCGGGGGGCCTACACGATATACGGCAGGTGTACCAGTTTCTGAGAACCTAATCATCAATAATATATTCTCCCTTCACTATTTACGACAGTCTGCTAATGCTGGGATAACTTTCCGATTCTGCGACTGTAGAAATCACGTGTTTTTGAGGCGAGCCACGTTCGAAGCGCGTTTTTGGTTTAAATGGCTCTGAGCACTATGGGACTTAAAATCTGAGGTCATCAGCCCATAGAACTTTGAACTACTTAAACCTAACTAACCTAAGGACATCACACGCATCCATGCCCGAGGCAGGATTCGAACCTGCGACCGTAGCGGTTGCGCGGTTCCAGACTGAAGCGCCTACAACCGCTCGGCCACTTCGGCCGGCAGCGCGTTTTCATTCGGAAAGGAAGTTCTTTGAAGGTTATTCTATAGAGAGCGGAAGAGGTGAAAATTGAAGAGCACAGGATCAGGTGAATAAGATGGGTGTGGACTGTCTTCCCAACGTACCTACAGTATAGTGTTTGTTGTCAGTCTAGCAGAATGCGGTTGGGGCGTTAACATGCCGTAGCATCACGCAGTCTTCCTGGTCGTTTTTCTTTGATTGAGTCTGCAAAACGTCTAAGTTGTTGACAGTAAGCGTCAGCAGTGATGGTTACACCTCGGGAGAGCAATTCTTAGTACACCTCACCGTCGCTGTTCCACTAGAGGTATAACGTTATCTTTAGGGGACGCGCTCATCTCTTTACACGGGCAGTTGCTGCTTTGTCTGGGTTCACCATTCAAGTCTCTTTCTTATGTTAACATAAAGACCCCATTTCTCGTCACCATACCGATACAGGACAGCAATGGTCGGTGTTGTTCGCGATCCGGATGATGACGAACAAGCACAGATACACCCAAGGTGAGCCACTTGTGATTTTGGCTTAGAGCACGCGGTACCTATACTCCAAATTTTTGAATCTTCCCCGTTGCGTGCAGATGTCGCACGATGGTGGAGTGATCACATCATATTTGCAAGCTTTCGAGGACACTCACGCGGATCATTGTGGATTAGTACGTTCAAACGATCTTCATGAAACCGCAGTGGTCTCTCTGAATGTGGGTTATCACCATTGTCAAAACGATCCCTGTTAAACCAGAACATTTTCTTACCGTGTCCTGTCCGATGGGATTATACCCACAGATGGCGCTAATGTTTCTGTTTGCATTTGTTATTATCATCCCTCTGTTGAACTCAAGCAGAATAATGTGCCGTGAAATGTTCAGATTTCTCTACTTGGCACTCCAGTTTCTAGCGTCCACATTTCAACTCCCTATCTCCAAATGACAACATGTAAACTCAGATAGCAACAATGAACTACAAATAAAAAATGGCAATCGATAGATAAACCCTTAGCAACAGGGACACCAACGTCGAGAACAAAAACGCTAAAAAGCTATGCACCGGTCTAATACTTTATCGAATTCGTGCTGGTCATTTTTTTAGCAGTTAATAGCATGGTACCATAGGGTTCAATTGAGTCGTGTGTTTCCAAAAGGCCCTTTCTATCATTTTTTGGGAATATTCTTTTTTTCTCTCTCTCTCCCCCCTCCCCTCCTCCCGCTTCCCATCCTCCTCTCTCTCTCTCTCTCTCTCTCTCTCTCTCTCTCTCTCTCTCTCTCTCTCTCTCTGTCTCTAATAAGGAGTGTGCTCATCAGATAACAGCTTACTACTCCAACTGAATTGCTTATATCTATAAGTACCTTCCTCATAGTTTTTGGCAAAAGCGTTTTGCTGCCATCCCTGGCAGTGGAGGGAGAGACGTATCGTACTGTTACACGGCGCTAACGAGGCCTCTTTCGCAGTTGTTAACAATAAGGAGCCGTTCAGGGCCATGGGGGAGCGATGTATTGAGCATAAGTATGACACACACTTAAACAGCCGAGCAAATTTACTTTGCTGATCAATGCATTGGCTCCGGCCATCCTATGGAGAATAAGATTCTGGTCTACACTTCTAACTATTGTGATGGAGCTATTAAGGAAATAATTGTGGTTAAATTAGCAAGTGACACTATGGAGATGGAGGTTTATGCTTAAATTCTGGAACCCTGCTCGCCCTCTGGTCAGTCGACAGAGGCACTGAGTTTGTGAGCACCTGTTCCAATAACGGCCGGCAATCCCCTAAGTTGTTTGAACGTTTTATACGCCGGGAGAAATTACTGTGTCGAACAATGTTTTCATTTATTTCTTAAATGCTCGTTTTCTTCAATAATGGCGCATTTAAGCCGGAAACAGTCGTTGTAAACTGCGTTAAGAGCTACGCATCTTCAGTTGGTGAATACGGAGGGAAATTTTACATTGTAAAAGGTAGTGGTCATATTTCTGCAGGACTGGTGGATTTTCCGTAGAATTTCGAGTAAGAGATGTGGGACGTCACGCATTCGGATCTGTTAGTTGTTCAGAACAACACAAACATTCCACGTATGTTGATCAGATTTGATTTCATTGGTGGTCTTTTAATGGTATACTTTCAAACTCTTGTCGTCGCCTTCAGTGGGAAGATTGATTTGATGCAGTTCTTCGAGCTAGTCTATACAGGGTACATTTCTTCTTATCTGCTTAACTGCTGTAATCTACATCCAATTGAATATGATTCCTGTTGTAAATCCTTTTCTCCCTCTACAATCTTCCCTCCCCCTCACACACGCACGCTATACAAAACAAACAAAGGCGTCACACAAGGGTGTAGTTCATAACTTACGTTTTTTAACATGTATCTGGACTGTTTTTTTTATTATTATTGTTATTGCTCTTGTTTTCAAGCTGAAGGCTAGTTGTATGCAACTCTATGCTAGACTGTACTGTGCAAATCTCTTCATATCTGCATAAGTGTATCAACTTACATATTCCTGATCATACTTACTGTACTCAAGCCATCGTCTCCCTTCTAACAACCCTACCACAACAAAGGTCAGCATTTAATAACGATTGTGGTGTTGCTCACGCGGCTAAATACTGCATTTTCGGGCAACAACAGTCATATTATGTGGCAGGTGTCATTAGAGCACAGTTAATAAAATCATTTCATGTAATAATAAAAAAAACTAGGCACTCATCTTTTTCTGTTTCCCACGCTGGTCTCGTCGTAAAATCATGACTCAATCGTTGAAAATCTAGGTGGTTATGATTCCAAGCTCGGTTGCAAAGAGGCCTAAGTTTTATTCGGCTATATTCAAAAGTTTTGTAGATGCGCTTCACAAACCATTCTTGAAGATTACACTTTTGTTGGACAATGGTGCTGTAAGAAAATAATCAGCACACCGAAATTAAGTTACACTTCCTTTTAATTGCTTTTATTGCAATATCACGTGACACACTAACATCATTTCACAATACAAAACATACTTGAAAACATCTTCCTAAGCGGACTACAGTACTCGTCTTTCCGACATGACCTCCAAGACTTGACCTTCTCAAGGTCCGAGTCTCTAACAAGTTAACAACTAACTAACAATCGCTTACGCGTCCAAAAATCAGAGTTACAAGTACGTCAAAGATCATAGTGACAAAAGAAAGAATACACATAAGAATAACATTATTGTAGTATAAACGTATCGATGTATCACAAATGAAATCAAATCTGAATGTTGTCTCATAAATATTTTAACTACTTCTACAGAAACACAGTAGTATATTACTGGTATCGAGAGATTCAGGTGAGCTGCCGTAATGATTATGTAATTCAAGTACCATTACACCCTCTATTAGCTTCCATTACCAAATTGACCATATTGTGGTACCTCAGCGTTTGCTCTGTCCGTTCCTTAATCATTCTGCACAATAAAGCTCTGTTTCTTCGCGATTACGTTCATCACCGTTTTATTAATTATATTTGAAAGACGGCGTTAATTTTCCAAAAACAAAACATGTATCACTGCATTTTAAAAAGATAAATTCTTAAATATTCGGAACATAAAAAACGTATTTTTAAAATCACTGCTGAAGGTTTCTTGTCTCACAGAAATCGGCAGCTTGTCACGTTCTCACTAAAAATAGTTTTCCACATTCAGTAGGAAGAACATATTCTCTGATGTTAACTATTGTTATATAAAAAAAATAGTTGCCCTGCAGCCAATAATTTGATTTTAAAACAGATTTTGCCGTGTTTTTCAAAAGTAGCCTGGTGGTTTTATGAGGCCTTTTAGAAAGGACCGATTTAATTCAGTTGTAAATTTGTACATTCACGACCTTTCACAAACAGCATCTGCACATCCTCCATGGTGACGATAGAAATTTCGTCATACAAATAAGAGATTTCAGCGAGATGGAAAATTCATTATCGAAAGACCTGCAGAAGAAGAGTGATGATGAGTTAGTGAATGCAATGTAGCCAGCTAATGGCAGAAATAACTACGTAACTCCTCGCTAACGAGAAAGTAAACCGCCAGCTGATGGTCAAGCTCAGGAGTCATACGTTGTGGTATAATACCACCCCCAGGCATCTGGGAATAATCTTAGACGGATACTTACAGTATTGTCCTCAGCAGAGAAGGAACCTGTGGTTAACTCAAACTACAAGAAGAGTCAGGATGATACGTGTGTTAAGACCTCAGGGAAGTCTTATGGTACTACTGAGATGCGCGGAGGCCAAAGATTTGGTGGTTAAGAGTCGTAAGAGTCGTCAGACGTATTTACTCTGATGTTTCGCATAAATTTGTAATTTTGGGTTTACAGTGTGTAGCTGGAGTCATCCAAAACAAGTACTGTTTATTACGTCTTTCATGCGTTGCCCAGTGTCGACGGAAAGCGTCGGTTTGTTTTCCGTTACAAACAAAATAATTGCTAAAACGGAGTTTTACGTGCCCATTCGATAGAAGGTTTCCAGATTCGTCTAGTGGGATATTTGTTTTGTCGGTGTATATTAACAGGAGCAGTGAAACACGAAGAATAGCCAGAGCTCGGTTTGTTTCCAGTTACGAACTAAATGATTTTTGAAACGGAATTTTATGTGCCCATTCGATAGAGTGGTTCCAAACTCGTCTAGTGCTGTATTTGTTTTGTCGGTATGAGGTAACAGGAGTAGTAAAACACGTATAGTAACGAGTACTCCAGCTGCGATTGAACAGTGCTGCTGCTCGGCAGTAGCACCTATCTCGGGCTGGTTATACTTCGTTAACTGATCAAACAAACATTGCACAGACTAATTTGGGATCACTCTGTCGAATAGGAACGTAAATTTCCGCTTTAAAAATAATTTTGTTTGTAACGGGAAACAAACTGACGCTTTCCGTTGACGGTGGGCTTCACGTGAAAGAGATGGTAAGCAGTATTTGTTTTGGCTGGCTCCAGCTATACAGCACAAAAATTAAAATGTAAGTGTCTGACGGAACACCAGAAAAAAACTCATTATATCTCAGCCTCCCGCACATTTATTGCTTCAGCTGAAGCCGTCTCTTTTAAGTCACTGTCTCTGGCTTCATTGTTGGGTGACAAACGAGCGATACGTCGCAATTACATCACTCCTGGATCAAGTTATAGCTACATCATTGTTACTTTACTGTACAATTCCATGACCATTAGTAGTATAGGGATTCCGTCACCGAGTAGCTACGTCCGAGTCCGAGAGATGGCACCACCGGCGCGTGTCGAGATAATGTTTAGTTAGTAGCATCTTTGGAAAGAACGTCCACGAAGTTTCATGCGTTTTGGTCTATTTCTTTGTGTTTGGCATTCGTGTGAATCATGGAAGTCGAGTGATGGTCAAGAAATGGACGAAAAAGAATTTCGTGTGGTGATTAAACATTACTTTATGAAAGGCAAAACGCCCCAGAAGATTAAAGAGAAGCTTGATAAACATTACGGTGACTCTGCACCTTCCATTAGAACAGTTTATAAGTAGTTTCAAAATTTTCGGGGTGGCAATATGGGCACAAGTGTTGCTGAAAGTTCTGGACGCCCTGTGGACGTTACGACTCCAGAAATCATTGATAAAATCCATGATATGGTGATGGATGACAATTGAGTTAAGGTGCGTGAGATTGCTAGTGCTGTGGGCATCTCGAATGAACGGGTAGATAATATTTTGCATAAACATTTGGACATGAGAAAGCTATCTGCAATATGGGTTCCGCGATTGCTCACGCTTGACCAAAAACAGAATCGTGTGAAGTGTTGCAAGGATGGTTTGCAGGTGTTCAGGAAGAATCCGCAGGACTTTAAGCGTCGCTTCGTCACTGTGGATGAAACATGGATACATTACTATACTCCTGAGACCAAACAACATTCTAAACAGTAGGTTACCTAGGGAGAATCTACACCAAAAAAGGCGAAGGCCATTCTTTCGGCCGGAAAGGTTATTGCGACTGTCTTTCGGGATTCGCAACGGATAATCCTCATCGACTATCTGGAAAAGGGTAAAACTACTACAGGTGCACATTATTCACCGTTATTGGACCGTTTGAAAACCGAGCTACAAAAAAACAAAAAACAAAAACCGCCGGCGATTGGACTGCAAAAAACGACAGTGCACCAACACACACCTCAGCAGTTGTGGTCGCAAAATTAATAGAAATAGGATTCCAACTCGTTTCACATCCCCCCTGTTCTCCAGACTTGTCTCCCTCGGACTACCATTTGTTCCCCAGTTTGAAGAAATTGCTGCGGGACAAAGATTTTATTCAGAAGAGGAGGTGATTGCAGCAACTAATAGCTATTTTGCAGACTTGGACAACTCATATTATTCGGAAGGGATCAACAAATTAGAACAGCGTTGGACTAAGTGTATGAGTCTAAAAGGAGACTATGTCGAAAAATAAAAAAAAGGTTTACCCCAAACATGTAAGTAGTTTTTATTTTTGCACGGACTTTTCAAATGCCCCTTGCATAAAGATCGGTGTTTTTCCTGAAACAATGTTCCAAAATTTTTTAAAGTGCTTTATCGGCGGTGTGCTGGCTTATGATCTTTGTAGAAGGCGGTGCAGTGCATGCACAAGAATTATGTCAAATTCGAAGGGCCTCATCTTAGAAACATTTTTTTTATTTTAATTGTGTAAATAATTTCGTAAGTATACCACGTACCACTTTTTTGGCCTCGCGGAGGGGGATGTGTTTGGCGCTGCACTACTCCACGCCTACGTCCCGCTGCGTTTGCAGATACGTCAGTGTGCAGCGGTGCACGATGAGAAAGCATTGGAACGTGGCATCCCGCGCTGGAGGCGCAGCTGCTACCATCTAGCAGCGGACGTACGCAACACGGCAGGAGCGAGGCCGTGAGAGCTGCAGCGAATTGCGAGCCACGCCCATCGCACATCAGCTGGGCTGCTCTCACACTTGCGGACCCTTCCATGTCGCGAGGCGCTGCCCCGTCGGGCTTGCTGAAATTACCGTCGATTAAAGACTAGTGTCTGAGGAGGGGAAAATCAGAGAGTTCAAAATTTGCCGAGTCGTATTGACCGGTGCCATACTCTGCTGACTGTGATGTTGCGTGTAACCAGGAATCCATGCAGGACATGTACGATTTCAGTTCTAGTTCTCATTTAGTCTTCTAGTTCATCCCGTGTAGTACCCAACAAATTGTTGGCTGTTCTACCCCCTGGATACTTTACCCAGGAGCAGCCAACTAGAGAGCTATAACAGTGGTACAAATCTCAACTCGCATTCGTTAAGACAACGCCTCAAATCACCCTTCAGCTATCCAGTATTGGTTTTGCGCTGTTTCCTTAAATCGCCTAACTGAATCTGGGGATGGTTCCTTTGAAAGGGACATGGCCGATTTCTTTCACCGGTCCGAGTTTGTGTTCCGACTCTGAGGACATCTAAATCTACATCCATACTCCGCAAGCCACCTGACGGTGTGTGGCGAAGGGTACCTTAAGTACCTCTATCGGTTCTCCCTTCTATTCCAGTTTCATACTGTTTGTGGAAAGAAGGATTGTCGGTATGCCTCTGTGTGGGCTCTAATTTCTCTGATTTTATCCTCATGGTCTCTTCGCGAGATATTCGTAGGAGGGAGCAATATATTGCTTGAATCCTCGGTGAAGGTATGTTCTAGAAACTTCAACAAAAGCCCGTACCGAGTTACTGAGCGTCTCTCCTGCAGAGTCTTCCACTGGAGTTTATCTGTCATCACCGTAACGCTTTCTCGATTACTAAATGATCCTATTACGAATTCGCTGCTCTCCGTTGGATCTTCTCTATCTCTTCTATCAACCCTATCTGGTACGGATCCCACACCGCTGAGCAGTATTCAAGCAGAGGGCGAACAAGCGTGCTGTAACTTACTTCCTTTGTTTTTGGATTGCATTCCCTTAGGATTCTTCCAATGAATCTTAGTCTGGCATGTGCTTTATCGACGATCAACTTTATATGATCATTTTAAATCACTCCTAATGCGTACTCCCAGATAAGTTATGGAATTAACTGCTTCCAGTTGCTGACCTGCTATATTGTAGCCAAATGATAAGGGATCTTTCTTTCTATGTATTCGCAGCACATTACACTTGTCTACATTGAGATTCAATTGCCATTCCGTGCACCATGCGTCAATTCGCTGCAGATCCTCCTGCATTTCAGTACAATTTTCTATCGTTACAACCTCTCGATATACCACAGTATCATCCTCAAAAAGCCTCAGTGAACTTCCGATGTCATCCACAAGGTCATTTACGTATATTGTGAGTAGCAACGGTCCTACGACACTCCCCTGCGGCGCACCTGAAATCACTGTTATTTCGGAAGACTTCTCTCCATTGAGAATGACATGCTGCGTTCTGTTATCTAGGAACTCTTCAATCCAATCACACAACTGGTCTGATAGTCCACATGCTCTTACTTTGTTCGTTAAACGACTGTGGGGAACTGTGTCAAACGCCTTGCGGAAGTCAAGAAACAGGTCATCTACCTGGGACCCCGTGTCTATAGCCCTCTGAGTCTCGTGGACGAACAGCGCGAGTTGGGTTTCACACGTTCGTCTTTTTCGAAACCCGTGCTGATTCCTACTTCATTGTCTTTGGGACGGTAAAGCTAATTTTCATTCCTTCCTCGAGGGAGATAGAATTAAATTTTTGGTAGAGAATAACCTGTACTGGGGCAAGATAATGTGGAAGTTTGTTGTCACCTTCCACATCGAAGCACTGCATTCATTAAAGTCGTCCCGACCACGTCTGCAGTCAATGTTACAGTTACCGCACCAGTCTCCTTGATTTCCGCCATGTATGGCTACTGGAGGGATTGCCGCCGTTCTTCATGGTGAAGCTTCTTTGTGTCTCATCCTCAACAGATGGCTTCTGCTTCCCCTCTGTGAACCGTGCTGGTGATCCCCTGATTCATTTCGTAGAAAGTTGCACTCTTTACCATGATTGTCCAAGAGATCATTACGATGTGCTATCAGCCAGTCTAGTTATATTACGTCTACATCACTCTCTGTTTACCGTTCTGACAGACGGAGTCTAGACTCCTAAGAGAAGTGTGTGTGTGTGTGTGTGTGTGTGTGTGTACTGCCGGACTGTGCTAACATTGTCGGACATTCATTTAGAACGGACCTCGTGAAACTGTTTTTTTTTAACCGTGGAGTTATGCCCACCAATATGACTTGTGTAAAATCGTTTCCGGCAAATAATTCAGCCACCGACTGAGCTGTCAGGAGCTTATCATGGATTGCAGTATAAAAAATTCATTCTTTAAGACAATTCATGTAAATTAGCAGCATATACACAAAGTATCGCAATCTAAAATTAATGGCAGTTACGACGGTAGCGCCACATTGAAGGGCTTGACTGTATATGACTCTGAATACAAGACGTGTGATATTAAAACACCAGTAAGCTACCGCCACATGTAAAAAATCACCAGGCCGTTTGTTCATCAGCAAGGGGGAGAACACGAACTATACTTCATGTTGTTCGATGAAAGCGTGTGTGAGTCTTACCATAACGTAGTTTAGTGCGTGTAGTGATTTACTGCCTCGTGATTGAAAGTCATATGGTTTGTAGTCATTTTAACTTTAAAATCCATTTTGACTATATCGCCGAAATTTTCATATAAGTATGAAACAATTTTAATCCATCGATTATTTCTCAATTCCATTGTCAGACATTAATACCATATGAAAAGTTACGATCCCCCAGGACGACCCTAACATCTGTGAAGTTGCCTGAGGAGCTCGTCCTGTCTGTAACAGAAACACATATCTGAATATATGTTTAGTTCTGGTAGAAGTAATGTAGTTCTTCAAGTATTCATAGGGGTTTACCCTGACCTCAGTAGGACTGTTTAAGGTTTAGTGACTTTCCCTCAGTGGCAGATGTCTACCAGCAAATGATGGAAATGAAATTACGAGAGATGCTGGAAAGAAACACAACTCTTTAGAGGGGGGATAGTAGTGGTGGCGGCAGGTGGCCAGTGAGAATGCCTGCATTGTGCTCCAGAGGCTTGAATACCCGAATCATACAAAGGCTCTCACGGAGCATTTTAGAACTCATGACAATGAGAAGTCGTTTGGCAGCTCTTCTGGTTGTTAGGGTGCTAGAATCTCTATATCGGACGTTCCAGTTGGGAGGGAATGAGAAATTTCCGAGTTTCGAAGTGATCCATAAAGTTTTCTTGCAGTAGAAAAACCTAAAAGAATTTGTAAGCTTGCTCTCCGTTTGCAGGTTTACAGTGTATAAACAGTTCTGCCAATTCATACAGGGAACTGCAGATGGTTGGCAGGGGGAGGTCCGTGTAAGACTCTAGAGCTAATAGCTAGCTGGTGGCGGTATCTACATTACTAAATGATCAAAGCGGTCACCTGGGCGCTCTTGCAAAGTGCCTAAATAAGGACTTTCGTGAGAGAGAATGGAGAAAAAAAACTGATTTCGAGTATTTCATTTAGTAACTGACGGAAAGTAAAAATTAAAAATGCTACCATAACCTACTCATAAAGAGGTGTAACCTAGCGTTAAAGACTTAAAACAACAACAGAAGTATTAAAGTTAGAAACTGTGTATATGACTAGCGCGGCTACGGCGCACAAATTACCCAGATTACATTCATACAGCGTTCGTGATGTGAGCACTTAGTGACTTCCAAAAAACTATACACATAATTTTAAACCTTTAGAAATTTTTTCTTCCTTACTCGCGTACAAAAATAAAAAAATAAAAAATGTATATCGCTTACTACATTTTCGCTATTCATGCAGTAAAGTTACAGCGTCAGGCATGACGTTTTAATTTGTTACGTTTTTTCTGCTAACTCTCTTCGTAACATATTTTTTCACACGCTGTCCACCAATACCACTGAATCTTTCTGCAAATTTACACAATCGTACGACACATATCACGTCATAAACGTCCATACGCCTGAAAAATCACTTGTTCTTGATGGAGCGCAATTTACCCAGAAGTCTGAAGCTGCTTTATTCATTGGCGTTCGATTCTTTAAAGAATTAGGGATGGGGAGGGGCTACTGGTTTTAATGAAGAGACATACTTGGCGAGATTTTACAGGGGCCAGCAAAACTGCAATGTTTCCCCTAGAATTGAAAAGTTTGTGAACTGTCACTTTCGTTTTGTGGAAGTTGAAAGGGGCAAGTGAGAAAGTCTGTTGGTGGTCCGCTGTCTACATTTTTTGAGACAAGGTAGTCTTTCTGAAAGTAGACGGGTGCGAGAATATTTATTATTAAAATTGGAGCACTGTCAGTTTGAACTCTGTCTCGTGTATCGAAGCAACGCCGGTGTCCGCTAGTGAGACAGTTTACGGAATCCAGTAGCAATCTGGATCCGCCGTCTGGCGTTTCCGAGTTCATCTCCGGGTGAAATGTATCACATAGTTTGCCTCGCGAGTCAAAGGAAGCGAGAGCTCGAGTCGCGTGAAACTGCACGAGATTAAACTATTTTCGTAAGGCGAGACGAAGTGCCGGCCACTGTGGCGCCAGGCGCTTCATTCCGGAACCGGGCTGCTGCCACGGTCGCATGTTCGAATCCTGCCTCGGGCATGGATGTGTGTGATGTCCTTAGGTTAGTTACGTTTAACTAGTTCTAAGTCTAGGGGACTGGTGACCTCTAGACGATTCAGTACGCCAGAGACCTTCAGTAAAATCAATGAAAAACATGCGAGAGCATGTGATACAAACGCATGGACAGACTTCGCTTCCTACGAACTGCGGCAAAGATGCTGGAGAGGAATACAGCGGTATCCCGGAGTAAGTTGAGATTCCAGCACGCCCACTGTGCATGCAAGAGGTGACAGACGATTCGGAGAGGCTGGCAAGCGGCCGCCACGAGGCCTCTTATCACACAATGAAGCAACGACCGCGGGAAGGACGCCACAGTGAAAATAGATCGGGCCTTGGCGACCCGCCTCGTTTTAACCCGTTCAGGCGAAGATGCCACACACAGCACAGCTTTGAGTTTCTTTCAGAACAGTTGGCAAACAAAATGCAGCAGCGATTGCTGTGGGTCGTGTGCATAATTTTCTTGCTACTGGTTGCAGAGTTCTTCCAAGCAAGCAGTCAGAACATGTATCATAGGCACAGTGAGACCGTCATGCCATAGAATTTACACTGATAAGCCAGAACATTATGACCACCTACGTAATAGCCACTACGTCCACCTTTGGCACAGATAACATCGGCGACGCGTCGTGGCATTCAAGCGCTGATGCCTTGGTAGACCGTTGGGGGGAACGCCACTATCTTTGCACTCACAAGTCACCTAATTCCCATAAATTCCAGGAAGGGAGCGATGAGCTTTGATGTTACGTTCAGTCACACGCCAGATGTGTTCGATCGGGTTCATATTTGGCGAGCTAGGGGGTCAGCACTTCAATTGAAACCCGCCACAGTGTTTCTCGAACCACTGCCCTTGTGACATGGCGCATTATCTCGCTGATAAATGCTACAGCCGTCGGGAAACATGATCCTCGTGAAGTGGTGTACGTGGTCTGCAACCAGTGTACGATATTCCTCATGGAGCCTTGTACGAATTCCGTTGAACCCATGGTCTCCCACGTGTAAGGTCTCCCAGAACGTAATGTAACAAAAATGGTTCAAATGGCTCTGAGCACTATGGGACTTAACTACTGTGGTCATCAGTCCCCTAGACTTAGAACTACTTAAACATAACTAACCTAAGGACATCACACACGACCACGCCGGAGGCACGATTCGAACCTGCGACCGTAGCGGTCTCGCGGTTCCAGACCGAAGCGCCTAGAACCGCTCGGCCACCGTGACCGGCGGTGGCCTTTTCAGATGAATTACATTTTATACTCCATCGGACACGTGGTCGTTGGCGTACATGTCGTGAAACGTCTGAAAGCATACAGCCTGCAACAATTATCGGAAGGGTCCAGGGCCGAGGGCATTGCCTGGGCGATCTCGTCATTCTGGAAGGCAAGTATACATCTATCCTGGGGTACCATGTCCACCACTACAAGCAGTTTCTTTTTCCTCGGCACGATGGTGTTTGCTTGCTCGATAAGGCAACGTTTCTCACAGCTCGCACCGCACTTTTCTGGCTACCAAACTCACCGGATTAAAACCCAGTCGAGAGGAATAGAAAAACAAAGTCGCTCAAAAGAGGAAAGGCCGATGGACCTGATGGAATACTAATTCGATTTTACACAGAGTACGCGAAGGAACTTGCCCCCCCCCCCCTTCTTGCACCGGTGTACTGTCGGTCTGTAGAAGAGCGTAGCGCTCCAAAAGATTGGGAAAGGGCACAGGTCATATCAGTTTTCAAGAAGGGACGTCCAATAGATGTACAGAACTATAGATCTATATCGTTAACGTCGATCAGTTGTAGAATTTTGGAACACGTATTATGTTCGAGTAAATTGGTTTTTGTGGAACTCCTACTCTGTAGGAATCAGCATGGGTTTCGAAAAAGACGATCGTGTGAAACCCAGCTCGCGCTATTCGTCCACGAGAATAATAGGGCCATAGACACCGGTTCCTAGGTAGATGCCGTGTTTCTTGACTACCGCAAGGCGTTTGATACACTTCCCCACTGTCGTTTAATGAACAAAGTAAGAGCATATGGACTATCAGACCAATTGTGTGATTGGATTCAAGAGTTCCTAGATAACAAAACGCAGCATGTCATTCTCAGCGGAGAGAAATCTTCCGAAGTAAGAGTGTTTTCAGGTGTGCCGCAACTGAGTGTCGTGCGACCGTTGCTATTCACAATATATATGAATGACCTTGTGAATAACATTGAAAGTTCACTGAGGCTTTTTGCGGATGATGCTGTAGTATATTGAGAAGTTGTAACAACGGAAATTTGTACTGAAATGCAGGAGGATCTGCAACGAATTGACGCATGGTGCAGGGAATGGCAATTGAATGACAATCCAGACAAGTGTAATGTGCTGCGAATACATAGAAAGAAAGATCCTTCATCATTAGCTACAATATAGCACGTCAGCAACTGGAAACAGTTACTTCCATAAATTATCTGCGAGTAGGCATTAGGAGTGATTTAAAATGGAATGACCATATAAAATTAATCGTCGGTAAAGCAGATGCCATACTGAGAGTCATTGGAAGAATCCTAAGAAAATGCAGTCCGAAAAAAAGGAAGTAGGTTACAGTACACTTATTCGCCCACTGCTTGAATACTGCTCACCGGTGTGGGATCCGTACCAGATAGACAAGACGCAACGCAGAGCAGCGCGCTTCGCTACAGGATCATTTAGTAATCGCGAAAGCGTTACCGAGATGACAGACTTCAGTGGAAGACTCTGCAAGAGAGATGCTCTGTAGCTCGGTACGGGCTTTTGTTGAGGCTTCGAGAACATACCTTCAGCGAGGAGTCAAGCAGTATGTTGCTCCCTCCTACGTGTATCTCGCCAAAGAGACTGTGAGGATAAAGTCAGAGAGATCAGAGCCCACACAGAGGCATACCGATAATCTACTGCAATAGAAGGGAGAACCGATAGAGGTACTCAAGGTACCCTCCGCCACACACCGTCAGGTGGCTTACTGAGTATGGATGTAGGTGTAGATGTAGAATCTGTGTGACCACCTCGATCGGGCTCTCACGTCATGGACCATCAACCGAGAAACCTGGACGCAGCAGGCCACGTCCCTGGAGTCGGCAGTGCGCCACATTCCTGTCGGTACATTCAAATGGTTCAAATGGCTCTGAGCACTATGGAACTCAACATCTGAGGTCATCAGTCCCCTACTTAAACCTAACTAACCTAAGGACACAACACACATCGATGCCCGAGGCAGGATTCGAACCTGCGACCGTAGCTCGGTACCTTCAGAGCCTCATTGACTCCCTTCCTGCACGCTCACAGCGGTGCGGTTACAGAAGTCCTTTACTAGGCGGCCACATTAACGCGACTGGACACTGCATTACAGTGCACTTGTGCATGCGTCATACCGGGGAAACCATTGGTTATATTACATACGCATATTAGTAGTATTTGCTTGTCTTATTGTTCTCTACTTGTACCTTTGTTAATAGGCTAGCTATAATCAGTCAGAAACGTCGCAGATGAAGAATGGCGATCCTCTATACTTGCCCTTTTGTTTGTAGGCTACCTACACTACTGGCCATTAAAATTGCTACACCACGAAGATGACGTGCTACAGATGCGAAATTCAACCGACAGGAAGAAGGTGCTGTGATATGCAAATGATTAGCTTTTCAGAGCGTTCACACAAGGTTGGCGCCGGTGGCGACACCTACAACGTGCTGACATGAGGAACGTTTCCAACCGATTTCTCATACACAAACAGCAGTTGACTGGCGTTGCCTGGTAAAACGTTAAATGTGATGCCTCGTGTAAGGAGGAGAAAAGCGTGCCATCACGTTCCCGATTTTGATAAAGGTCGGATTGTAGCCTATCGCGATTGCGGTTTATCGTATCGCGACATTGCTGCTCGCGTTGGTCGAGATCCAATGACTGTTAGCAGAATATGGAATCGGTGGGTTCAGGAGGGTAATACGGAACGCCGTGCTGGATCCCAACGGCCTCGTATCACTAGCAGTCGAGGTGACAGGCATCTTATCCGCATGGCTGTAAAGGATCGTGCAGCCACGTCTCGATACCTGTCGACAGATGGGGACGTTTGCAAGACAACAACCACCTGCATGAACAGTTCGACGACGTCTGCAGCAGCATGGACTATCAGCTCGGAGGCCTTGGATGCAGTTACCCTTGACGCTACATCACAGACAGGAGCTCCTACAATGGTGTACTCAACGACGAACCTTGGTGCACTAATGGCAAAACGTCGGATGAATCCAGGTTGTGTTTACATCATCATGATGGTTGCACCCGTGTTTGGCGACATGGCGGTGAACGCACATTGGAGGCGTGTTTTCGTCGTCGCCATACTGGCATATCACCCGGCGTGATGGTATGGGGTGCCATCGGTTACACGTCTCGGTCACCTCTTGTTCGCACTGACGGTACTTTGAATAGTGGACGTTACGTTTCAGATGTGTTACGACCCGTGGCTCTACCCTTCTTTCGATCCCTGCGAAACTCTACGCCGGCCGCGGTGGCTAATCGGCTCTACGCGCTTCGATCCGGAACCGCGCTCCTGCTACGGTCGCAGGTTCGAATCCTGTCTCGGGCATGGATGTGTGTGATGTCCTTAGGTTAGTTAGGTTTAAGTAGTTCTAAGTTCTGGGGGACTGATGACCTCAGATGTTAAGTCCCATAGTGTTCAGAGCCATTTGAACGATTTTTCGAAACCCTACATTTCAGCAGGATAATGCACGACGGCATGTTGTATGTCCTGTACGGGCCTTTCTGGATACAGAAAATATTCGACTTATGCCCTGGCCAGCACATTCTCCAGATCTCTCACCAATGGAAAACCTCTGGTCAATGGTGGCCGAGCAACTGACTCGTCACAATACGCCAGTCGCTACTCTTGATGAACTGTGGTATCGAGCTGAATCTTCTTGGGCAGCTGTACCTGTACAGGCCATCCAAGCTCTGTTTGACTCTATGCCCAAGGGTGTCAAGGTCGTTATTATGGCCAGAGGTGGTTGTTCTGGCTACTGATTTCTCAGGATCTATGCACCCAAATTGCGTGAAAATGTAATCACATGTCAGTTCTAGTATAATATATTTGTCCAATGAATACTCGTTTATCATCTGTATTTCTTCTTGGAGTAGCAATTTTAATGGCCAGTAGTGTATATTAGTAAAAATCTTGCAGATGAAAAAAGGCATCCCCAGTCAGAAATAAACTTCTTACTTGTTTCTTGACACTGGAAGTCACCCATCTGCTTAGTTCTTTTCGGATATGAAGTGGAGCATTGTTTAGCTATTTCTCTAAACTCGTACTGTTCCAACATTCGCGAAAGTGTTGTATGGTCCGGACGATCAAATGCTATTTTAAAACAAAGGAGATATCTATTATCCTCAACGTATCGTTTAGCAATGATAGTGCTCACACACAAAAATAATCGGTTTCCTACCAGGTTAGAGTAAGAGAGGAAGGCACAGTCTGCGACTTTGTGGGAGTGGCTTTTCTGTAACGTCTGTACTAGTGGTAGTCTCGACTTTTCCTGGAAACATGGCAACTAGAAATGGACGGACGTCACTATGTCGAGGAGGACAGTTGAGTGTCGCCAGCTTAGAGGGCTGAGGTTGGAGTCGAGGCGGTAGTCGGCGACCCCTCTGAATGGAGTGCTACGCTACGCCACGGAGCGACCGTGAAAGAGCCGAGCGGAGCGGGTCTGGCCTGGCATGCCGACCACGTCCGCTGTTCCCCTCTCCCCCTTCGCTCCTCCCCCCTCCTTCCTCCCTCCTTCTGCTGCCGCGACCCTTCTTCCCCTTCCCTCTCCCTCTTCCCTCCCTCTCCCGTAACTCGGGCGCTAGTACTACGGCGTTACTACAAGAGCAGCGTGGCGCCCACACGTCCGCTTTAAAGTGGCTGCGCCAGGCCGCGCTACCCGATCGATGCGTGTCGGGGCGCAGGTTGGGCCACATCCCCGTCCTTCTCACCTTTGTCGCAATACCTGTCGCTGTCTCCTTCGTCATCATCATTGCTGTAGTCGACACGAGAGAGATCGTCATTAGAATTACCACATCATCATCATCATCATCATCTTCTTCTTCTTCTTCTTCTTCCTCTTCTTCTTCTCCACCTTCGTCATCGCCATCACCACCACCACTACCTGGATTTGAGACGTGTGTGATCCATGAACTCTTTTACGTCCTCGACTCTCACTTCCTCGTCGTGCTCATCACCATCACCACTTTCTGGATTTCAGACGTGAACTTATTTGCATCCTCCATCCGCAGTTCAAGGTCGTCATCATTGACATCATCATATCATCATCATCATCCATTTTCTTCATCTTCTTCCTCATCGTGTCTCCATCACCACTGTTTTTACCAAAACCGCGAATGCGATTTCGTTCTGTAATATGTGTGTTGTACAGTGATCCCCAAAGACATGACGTCACTACTGAATACGACACATGTCAGTCCTGAGAGCGAGCGCGCATGCGATTCCCTTCTCTGTGTTAACGCGGCGGGTAAGGATCCTGGTTGTGTCTTGCCACATCAAAACAGAATACAGAATCTCTAAAAATGTGCTGTCTCCAAATGATGATGTCTTTTCAGACCTGAGGCAGCACGAAGATCTGTAGTCAGCTGCTTTTACTGTAAGGCTATAATGGAACCAAGCAACAGGGTCAGGATTCCGTGTATTGAAAAAATACGTTCCGAAGTTTGTAGGGAGTACAGGTACGTTTTAATAAGCACACTGCATCAGACAAAATAGCAGCTTTTTCAATGATGTGATGTAGAGATGCGTGCGCCTACAATAATCACACACATACCTAGTAATCATTGTTATTCAAAATATAATTCTTTCTCACTTTCAGACAAAAAGAAAAGTATTGTTAACATTTCAAAAACCAAATTACAGTTTCCAAGACTTATACCTAGCATTTTTCGCAGATTCCCGTTCTTAGACGGACACTGCCAATCCATCCAATATAACTGTTCTGCCCCGGCTTTTCCTAATGCACTGTCTAGCGAGAACCACTTAGCTAGTCGGTCATTCGGCCCGAAGCCAATGACAGACGAACAAATTCGTCTCTTACTAGTTGCTCAAATGTTTCCTAGAAGTTGGAAATAAAATGATGTTATGACTCTGTTGTGTTACCTCAATGTTAAGAGGTTTCCTTGATTATAAACGAAATCTCGATGTTAAATTATTAATTACTAGTGAAAAAAACATTAGTTTCGGCGCCAGGCCCGAGGGTTACTCTCATATCTTTCATTTCAATAAACAGTCAGAATACAATTCGTTTCAGCTGGCGAAAACTTCTCACGATACGTGTACCCGTTGTAGCGTGTGTTGTTCCCATGTGACTCCAATCTAAAACGTCATCCTTCATAGCTACTGCATCTTTGTTCCGCCGAGTTGTGAAATGTGGCAGTAAAGCTTATAGCAGCAAGAGCCAGAAATGTTACAGTTCTTTAGATACATCCTCTGCGACAAAACATTCTCGTGTATGCTTTTTATTTACCTTTTTTAAATTTTTTTATTTACCTTCTTTTTAATTTTAAGGCTTCTGCCATAGGACTTTTGTAAGTAATATGGGAGACATGCCGTGTTTTCCTTCCTAATAGGAATCTTATTTTACTAGACGCCTCTCGCTTTATTTAAAGGATCTTCAGTAGTGAATATTTTGGCTCCAACATTATTTCGAAGCGTTTTTATGTGCAAAGGCGTGCGGTGTGTTTTTATATATTAACATTCACGTCTTGTTCATAGGGTACAGTTTTGAGGTACGTCAGAATAACAACCGATTTTTTGAAATGTATTTCAATTTGAATTGCTGTGTGTAACGTAAACGCGAACAAAGAGGTCCTTGCGTGAGCGGAAGAGCCGTGTGCGTAGACAACCCGCTCAGCTTATTGCTGTTGCAGGGCAGCGGACCCAACATGACGCAGGCGCGCTCCGTGAAAGGGCGAACGACGTGTTACTGTCCAAGGTCCAGGATAGATTCCTGACCGTCTGTTCCCGTCTCACCATCCCATGCACACTATTTTTCCTTAGTCCTGCATGGCGAATTCTCTTCAAGAGGCGATGCAAACAGTACTCATGCGGTTGTTTACATTATACCTCGCGTCTTACAACCGTAGCTGTAGATGAACACGTAGATTATACACCTTCCTAGATTTCCAAAGGGCGTTAAATACAGCACCAGGGTGTCGATTCCTAACCAACATACGATCATACGCAGTGTCTTCGGAGGTATGTGGTAGTCTCTTGTAATATTTCACTGTTAAAACCCAGTACTCGACTGCTAAAGTGCCCAAGAAAGATTAAAGGGACATCTGACGTGATCTATTTACTTAAACGATTTAAAGACAGGATCAGGACGGTCTACAGGAAAGAATCGCCGCTTATCGGTGGTAAGCAAATGCCGAATGACTTGTACAATATTTCCACTGATGTAATAACTAATAAGTGGGAGATCTATTTAAATGTGGATTGATGTAAGATGATCCCTATAACAGGGAAATAACCCAAGTAAGAAATTAGTGGTGTACGCCATGATCATGAAAACATTTAGGGGCAAGCAGTAAATTTAAGCTCTCGTATACAGGGTGGAGTCACGAAGGACTCAAACCATTTGACAAAAAAAAAAAAAAAAAAAAAAAAAAAAAGAAAAAAAAAAGAAAAAAAAGTGATTCCACAGCATCAAAGGGTATTTATGCTTTTTCAGCTCTCCTGTTTCGCGCCCTTCTGTGGCGTGATCACGGGAGAGTGCAACATTGACATGTGTGTGTGTGACTAATGCAATATGTGCCTCTAAGACACCTCAGTTTGGCATTCACCCTTAGTGCCAGCCACGCACATTTTTTGAGCGCTATAAAAATCTACCTTCAGTTACTTCAACACCGATTCAGTGAGCGTGCCACGTGGCTTCTGCTCTTGTGCCTGAGTGTAGGCGACACCACATGAGGGTTATCGAAGGTACAAGACGCTAGGGTGACCAGTTCTAGGTTATTGTTCCAGTGTAACTTATATGGGAATTATTGGAAGAAACATGATCTTGTTGAATGAATGTAGAGAACCTCTATCGAAGAAGACTGTACGAGCGTGCTGCTAACATGTTACATTTCTCAGCCAAATCGTACAGTGAAGTCATAAGGACACAGAGTAAATCCATTAGAATTTCAAGTCTTGCGAAAGAAGATGAAGCACTGCACTTCTGGTCACTACGGTATTTGGTTGGAAACGTAGTATGTTTTGGGAAACTGACGGTACGCTCATCTGACCGAAGTGTAGCTCGTCAGTGGGTGCAGTTGGCTGCCTCTGATTATCTGAAGGTGATGAGAAAAATTCTCTCTTTAATGAATGTGTACTGTACAAGGCGACTCTGCAGATAAAAAAATGAAAAAAAAACCAATAATATTATGAAGGTTTTTGAAGTTAATTGCAGGACTTTTCCTTAAAAAAAACCTTGAAGATTCTCTGATAATAATAATAATAATGATAACAATAATTATTGTATCCTAGGCAATATAGATTCGCTGGAGGAAGAAGTCTTCTTCTGAATCACGGCGATGTCGATCCCAATACTCCACAGCTGCGGCGATGGTATTGATGGTTCTGCACAATCTCAAAGAAAAACGGGAGGGGAACGAAATTGGCAGCGGGTCCTTAATCGTCGTAGTGAGAATAAATCCATGTCCGGGCTGTTGATGTTCCTTTGGAGAAAAGACGGCAATGTCGCTGGTTTTGATCCGTGTTATTATATATTCGATGCAGACGGTTGAAATCATTTTCGCCACAGGATGTAAATCTTGCTGATAAAACTTAAACATATATAATTTCCAATGTGAAGTATCGATTTTTTAAAAGAATGAATTACACTCTCCTGAATTTTTTTTTTTTTTTTTTTTTTTTTTTTTTTTTTTACGGTGATTATATTCGCCGTTTATTCATCAAGGTGAACTCTTTCGAATTAAATGGTTTTTAAATCCTTCCACCTTTTCTATATAGACACCAAACATTAAAGTTACAATTCTGGTTCCAGTGGCAGACTATCCCTTTCATATAACAATATATACCTCTCTCCACTCCTGCTGGGAAGGCCACACAAAACAAAAAAAACATTAGAAATTACATCCAAGTCGGCTAAGAAAGCCAGAGATACAATGTACAACAGTCTCTTTTTAGCGTCACTGCCGCCACTCGCAGCTACTATATTTTTGAGTGACAGTATCACCGTCTTAGTTTATAACATATAAGACAATGTACAGCTGTCGAGATCGGACTTAAAAATCGATCATGCTTTAAATTTCAAAACACATGTGAAATTAACCGCGTTGACACTTTCACCAATTTCGCACACGCGTCGTAAGACAGAGAATACAATGAAATATCAAATTCTCTCGACGTAATACTACAATAAGCACACAAGAGAAAAAAAAAATATTCACTATCAGAAGACATCACGAAGCTCATGCTGATGCATGCCTACACCATCAACAACTGTTCTTGATAATGCTCCCAACCATTCTGTTATTGTTGACAAGACGTGTGCCATGGCAAAGCGAAAGGTTCAAATTGCTCTGAGCACTATGCGACTTAACTTCTGAGGTCATCAGTCGCCTAGAATTTAGAACTAATTAAACTTACTTAACCTAAGGACATCACACACATCCATGCCCGAGGCAGGATTCGAACCTGCGACCGTAGCGGTCGCTCGGTTCCAGGGTGTAGCGCCTAGAACCGCACGGCCACTCCGGCAAAGTGAAAGGAGAGGGTGATCTGATCCAGTGACAAAACGTCAAAGTAAGTCATAAGAAAGGGTGGAAATAATATCTCCATAAACTACACCTCCCCGGATACGAAATCGACGAGCGGGCAGAAACATACTGCGATACTGTCATTAGGCTATCACTTCGTCATCCCCATTGGAACTCAATATAATTGATGTGGAGCCAAATAACAGGTTACGTTGCGAGCAAATGCGAATAGTGCTCATGCTCTGAGGGTTGCGTGCGAACTTAATTTTGTGTACAGTGTGACTCAAACTTGAATTACAGGCTTCTAGGGGTTGCAGAGGGGATTTATTACATGAAGTTTCGATAAGGAACCCATGTCTGGGAAAGATGTAAAATCGTTTCATCAAATCACTTTGAAGTCTCCCGCTTCACGCCACGGCACACACACGGCGGCGAGACTGAACTGTGAGCTGTAAGTTGCAGGAGTACGTGGCGTAGGCGGTGTTTCGAGTATTTGTCCTCGGGTTGTCTTCTACGTGACGAAGGACGCCCTCTTCAAAGTCGAGAGTGCAGCACGTCCGTGGAGCACCAGAGCCAACCCTCCTAGTGGCGAACGTAGCAACTACTTGTAGCTGTTGTTGAACGCGGAAGGTGTTACGTGACGTGATAATTACAACATGCAGAGACGACTGCGCCCTCTTCTAGCTTATATGCTTACCGTGATGTGGGAGAGTTGAAAGTGATCCGAACTTCAGATTTATTTTAATTTTAGACGTTACATTTGCAGAAATGTGTTCCGCATCAAAACGTAATCTACTAGCACCCTCCTACAACACCTACAAGCCTGTAGTAGTAATTCCGAATCATCCTTAGTTCACGTATGGCTCTGATAAGCGAATTTGCAAGTATCAAAATACATGGGATAAATGGCTGTATCTTTTGACTGCAATGACCTAGAAGCTTAAATGTTTTACACCGCCACCGATCTTAGTATTTGACGTAAATTTCAACCTGATACGTCTACACATTTCTGAAAAAAAGGGGGATGTAACAAGACGGACAAACGAACGGACAACAAAGCGATCCTATAAGGATTCCTTTTTTACCGATTGAGGTACGGAGCTTAAAAAAAAGGTATATTACACTGTCTGCAGTCGAGGCACTGAGTTATCTCAGAGGGAATCACAGAAACGGCGTGGCAGAATGAAGCTGTTTGAAATAAAAATCAATATACGAAGTTACAAGTTATTAAGTAACTCCAGGAACTGTGTTAATTCAAGCATATGTGGTAGCTAACTTAGAACTTAGAACTACTTAAACCTAACTAACCTAAGGACATCACACAACACCCAGCCATCACGAGGCAGAGAAAATCCCTGACCCCGCCGGGAATCAAACCCGGGAACCCGGGCGTGGGAAGCGAGAACGCTACCGCACGACCACGAGATGCGGGCTCATGATATGTACTCATTGATATAATTTTTCATTAATTTCCCCATTAAATCTATACTTAAAACTAGGGAATTCTTTTTCAAACAGCCTGCACTTTTTTAGCCACAGTCAACATGTGAGATATATCGTATAAAATGCATGATTAGTTTCGTATTTACTACGACCGGTTTCGGCATAATATATAATATGTGAGAGCTTTTTTATTTTAATTTTTCCCTGGATGATGGTTTAATACCGAAACAGTTCAGAATAAATACAAAATTAAAAAAAAAAAGCCCTGTCTCATTCATTTTATACAAATCCCAAATTAAATTTGAACGGGCTGTAATAGTGCTTGCGACCTGTTGTTCTCTTCAGTTTGTTTAGAACCTTGAGTAGCAGCGTTTCAAACTGACCGCTGCTTTAGGTGACCAAGTGCTTTTGGTTATTACCCAGCTACGATTACCCTGGCGGGAAATGCTTAAAAGTATTATGTCGCACTGGCCGAGAATTTGACTTCTCCCTTTCGTGGGACAACCCCCGTGTCAAATCTCCCGCGCATGCGGTACGTGTTCAGTGTCAGTCTCGAGAGGTGGCTGCGACATAAGTGACTTCCACGTGATATAAACGGCGAGCTTTTTAACTGAACGCGTAGGTCTGTATCGAAAAATCGAAACTGCTGTCACGGAGTGACGGGGAAAGCGGTCGCCGGAGGCCGATTTAGATAACTTATCTTTCCCTTGTGCTACACCGTTTATCTTCTAACCATGCTCATTAGGCATGAGCCAAATTCCACTTTCTTTTTCATTTTCCACTTCTTAAACATACACTATGTTGTACTACTCGGATAATGAGGCTTGACTGCATCATAAATGGATTGACTAAAGTAGGAAACAAAATTTATGACACAGGCCTCAAAAGACCATTCACACAGTTTTACCTAGAAAGTGCAACGCTAAAGAATGCAGGACGGTTGCTTTTAATAGTAATGTTACAAAGGCTACATCGAGAGTCATGCTAAGGAAAAACTAAAAGAAAATTGAAGAAAATACTGGGGAGTACCAGTTGGGGTCAAGAAAGTGTAAAGCAATAAGAGTTACTATAGATTGTATGAGGATGATTGGGGACAGCATGATAGAAATGAACAAGGTGATGTATGATTGTTTTATGGGTAGAGTCAAACGGAGTATACTACTAAGAATTTTAAAAGATGTGAGTATAGACTAAGTGGTGAACACAAAGGAAAAAGATATAGAGTAGGGAATGAGACTACAAAAAGGGTGTAAGGCAGTGATGCTGACTGTCACTGAAGCTATGCAATTATATGGTGAAGAACTGACAGGAAAGGCCAAAGACGATGCAAGAGGCGTTGTTATTGGAGGATAAAGGATAAATGCGTTGGTGGAATCAGGAAAGGAGCTACACAAGATATTGAAGAGTATTGAACAGAAGGTGTCTGGAAAGCAGATATTTATATGAAGGACAAAAGTGATGAGAACAAGCGAGAAGAAAGTAACTTATTCTTAGACGGAAAAAATGTAGAACAAGTAATATCCTTTCCGTACCTGGAAAGCTTAATGACGTGGAGTGGAAGTTGTTCAGAACGCACAAGGAGGAGGATATCTTTGGGAAAGAGAGGGTTTCAGAAGATGAAGCAGGTGCTAACATCTAGAAAAATTCCAATGGAGCTGAGGAAAATATTTGCAAAGTTTTATGTGTGAAGTGTTATGTTACACAGCAGTGAACCTTGGACAGATAAAAAGAAAGAAGAGAGATATTTAGAAAGTTTTCAAATGTGTCTGCGGAGAATAATCCCCTGAAAGTGAAGTTGATTGTCTGACTTAAGAATGGAAATGTGAAGAAGAAAACAGGGCAAGAAAGAAGATTATTGGAAGTGATCAGAAACAGGAAAAAATCTTGATTTTAACATATACTGCTCAGAAACTGTGTGCAAGAAATAATTATGGAGGCAATAGTGGAAGGAATGAGAGCAAAAGATAGAAAGGGTATTGGAGTGATGACCGACATTAGAAGAGGACGAACTTACAAACGGGTGAAGGAAGATGCTCAGTACACGACTTGATGGGGAACCTCCAGTTGAAACGTGCCTTAAGACACATACACTGTAGCAGAAAGAAGAAGCATGATAACATTAAACAAAAATGGAGCTTACATTTTGTCACGAGGTCCGTTTCAGAAACTTGTTTTCAAACCTAACATAAAGGAAGTCTCGCTACTTTTTTAATGACAGATGTACCTCATAGCGCTCACTTAATAGCTGAAGAGTGAGCCATAATGATCAGTCATACTGGAATACGTGTCAGCGTAAATTTACAACACACATGCTTATTCTTAGCAAGAATCAAAGAAGGAAAAGTATAAGTGAAGGTTCGGTATTTTAATCATAGACTTCTGTTAGCACCAGATTGGAAAGCTACTTCAGATGCTGACTGGATTTTTACATTCACCCGCCTTGACAGTGGGGAGCAGTAGTCTTTCGCTTCGGAGGCGAGGCCGTCCGGGATCGACGAGAGCCGGTGTGCTGGCAAGCCTGGATGTGATTTCAGGCGGTTTCCCACATCCCATCAGGTGAATGCCGGCTGGTACCCAAGTCCCGGTCAGATACACACTACACAAACACTTATATAACGTTATCATGCTTGAACATGACATCCACGGTAGACAGAGACATATGGGGTACACCAATTCCTTTCATGGGAGACTAGTGATGCCAGGAAGAGCATCTAGTTACCAAACGCCACAGTGTCCGCAGCTCGTGGTCGTGCGGTAGCGTTCTCGCTTCCCACGCCCGGGTTCCTGGGTTCGATTCCCGGTGGGGTCAGGGATTTTCTCTGCCTCGTGATGACTGGGTGTTGAGTAATGTCCTTAGGTTAGTTACGTTTAAGTAGTTCTAGGGGACTAATGACCATGGACGTTAACTCCCATAGTGCTCAGAGCCATTTGAACCAAACGCCACAGACTGCCGAAACGAATGTATAAAAATGCCGACCCCTTAGAGAAATTGGAAAAGAAAGAAATAAAATAATAAAGTCGGATTTTCGTGTTGTGCAGATTGAGAAGCAAATTATATTTACTTGTTATAAAATTGGAGTGTAGCTTCAGTGCCAAATAAACAAATTAGTTACACTTGATATGGGAATATGATTAAAATATAATAAATGCTTTTACTTTCATAGATCTTCCGTTTTTGGTCACAGATTGATTGCAGTTATCGCATACAAAATTTATCTGAAACAGCTTTCTATCACGGAATAAGATTAAAAAGAAAATAGCAGTATACCGATTGCAGATTGAGAAGCAAATTATATTTACTTGTTATATAACTGGAGTGTAGCTTCAGTACAAAATAAAGAAATTAGGTACACTTGCTATGGAAATACACTCCTGGAAATTGAAATAAGAACACCGTGAATTCATTGTCCCAGGAAGGGGAAACTTTATTGACACATTCCTGGGGTCAGATACATCACATGATCACACTGACAGAACCACAGGCACATAGACACAGGCAACAGAGCATGCACAATGTCGGCACTAGTACTGTGTATATCCACCTTTCGCAGCAATGCAGGCTGCTATTCTCCCATGGAGACGATCGTAGAGATGCTGGATGTAGTCCTGTGGAACGGCTTGCCATGCCATTTCCACCTGGCGCCTCAGTTGGACCAGCGTTCGTGCTGGACGTGCAGACCGCGTGAGACGACGCTTCATCCAGTCCCAAACATGCTCAATGGCGGACAGATCCGGAGATCTTGCTGGCCAGGGTAGTTGACTTACACCTTCTAGAGCACGTTGGGTGGCACGGGATACATGCGGACGTGCATTGTCCTGTTGGAACAGCAATTTCCCTTGCCGGTCTAGGAATGGTAGAACGATGGGTCCGATGACGGTTTGGATGTACCGTGCACTATTCAGTGTCCCCTCGACGATCACCAGAGGTGTACGGCCAGTGTAGAAGATCGCTCCCCACACCATGATGCCGGGTGTTGGCCCTGTGTGCCTCGGTCGTATGCAGTCCTGATTGTGGCGTTCACCTGCACGGCGCCAAACACGCTTCAAATGGTTCAAATGGCTCTGAGCACTATGGGACTCAACTGCTGTGGTTATTAGTCCCCTAGAACTTAGAACTACTTAAACGTAACTAACCTAAGGACATCACACACATCCATGCCCGAGCCAGGATTCGAACCTGCGACCGTAGCAGCAGCGCGGCTTCGGACTGGAGCGCCTAGAACCACACGGCCACCGCGGCCGGCATGATGTTCATGAAGTCCAAAGTTTTTTGTGAGGTTTTACTTAACGAGACAAGAAAAATGCATCGTAAGTAGCTACGAAAAGGATGGCAGAAACCTGCAACGACTGCAGAACGCTGAACTCGCAGTGGCAGACGTGCCGAATGAGCAGAACATATGATGATCATACATGAAGTGCGGTCGGGCATTATCTTGCCGAAATTTCAGCCCAGGGTGGCTTGCCATGAAGGGCAACAAAACAGGCCGTGTAATATCGTCGACCTACCTCGGTATTGTGAGGGTGCAGCGGATGACAACCAAATAGCACCCTAGATCATCACTAGTTGCCGGGTGGTACTGCAGGCGAAAGTCTAGTTGGTACACCTTCGCTGACTGGAGCGATTCCAGACACGTCTTCGGCGCGGAATCTCATTGACTGGAGTAGAATTGTCTTCACTCATGAGTCATGGTTCGAAATGAGACTCGATGACAAGCGAAGGAGACGCCGTGGACAACGGTAGAGTACCAACCCGACTGTCGCTCGCCATATGGACCGACAACCAGGAGCGATTGTCTGGGGTGCCATTTTAATTCGTAGCAGGACCCCTTTGGTTGTCATCCACGGCAGTCTTACAACAGAGCAGTACGTCACGGTAATCTACCCCGCCTAGTGTTGCCCTTCATGGCAAGGTATCCTGAGCTTACATTTCAGCCAGACAGCACAAGGCGAGAGTTTCTACTGCTTGTCTTCTTGCTTGCTGATCCGTTCCTCGGCCAGCGAGGTGCTGGATCTGTGCCCAATTGAGAAGGTTTGCAGCATTGCGGGAGGTTTAACGCGCCAGTTGGGCAGAATATGGCACGATATCCTTCAGGAGGACGTCCAACAATTCTACCATTCAATGCTAAGTAGAATAACTGCTTGCATAAGGGCCGGCTGTGGATCAGCGTGTTACTGACTTGCCAATTTTGTGAATTTTGTGAACTCTTACTCTTGAATAAATCATCCAGTTTTTCTGAAATCGTAATCATTCGTTAGTTTGTACATGCACATCACATCTACTGATTTCCGTCCCATTCGGATAATTCGTTCGTGGTGCGTCATTTTTTTTCATAGTGTGTCTGTTGAAATTCGAAAGAACAAACAACTGCCCTAGGGAGCAAACTCAAAAACATTATATCACCCTGAAGAAAATGTTACGACGGAAAGCCCACTTTTGTCACCTGTTCACAGACACTCTTTAATACACTAATTCTTCAATAAAATTTCAAACACTGCGCCTCTTTGTACTACTTGTATTTGAGACTACAAAACGATAAATCAGTATAGTTCTGTTCTGGTACAGCCAAAAGCCGGCTGACTTTCTACAATACATTGTTAATCTCCTTTATTGTAATACAGCTGCTGGCTTAAGAAATTTTCCCATCATATTCAGTTTTCCATTCTTCGTGGCCTTCGTCGCATGCAATGCCGGGTGTCAGCTCAGATGTTCTTTGCTAACCAGTAATATGAAACGTATTTTAACGCACAGATCAATAAAAAATTCACAATATACATAAATGACCTGGTGGATGACATCGGAAGTTCACTGAGGCTTTTTGCAGATGATGCTGTGGTGTATCGAGAGGTTGCAACAATGGAAAATTGTACTGAAATGCAGGAGGATCTGCAGCGAATTGACGCATGGTGCACGGAATGGCAATTGAATCTCAATGTAGCGAAGTGTAATGTGATGCGAATACATAGAAAGATAGGTCCCTTATCATTTTGCTACAAAATAGCAGGTCAGCAACTGGAAGCAGTTAATTCCATAAATTATCTGGGAGTACGCATTAGGAGTGATTTAAAATGGAATGATCATATAAAGTTGCTCATCGGTAAAGCAGATGCCAGACTGAGATTCATTGGAAGAATCCTAAGGAAATGCAATCCGACAACAAAGGAAGTAGGTTACAGTACGCTTGTTCGCCCAATGCTTGAATACTGCTCAGCAGTGTGGGATCCGCACCAGGTAGGGTTGATAGAAGAGATAGAGAAGATCCAACGGAGAGCAGCGCGCTTCGTTACAGGATCATTTAGTATTTGCGAAAGCGTTACGGAGATGATAGATAAACTCCAGTGGAAGACTCTGCAGGAGAGACGCTCAGTAGCTCGGTACGGGCTTTTGTTAAAGTTTCGAGAACATACCTTCACCGAAGAGTCAAGCAGTATATTGCTCCCTCCTATGTATATCTCGCGAAGAGACCATGAGGATAAAATCAGAGAGATTAGAGCCCACACAGAAGCATACCGACAATCCTTCTTTCCACGTACAATACGAGACTGGAATAGAAGGGAGAACCGATAGAGGTACTCAGGGTACCCTCCGCCACACACCGTCAGGTGGCTCGCAGAGTACGGATGTACATGTAGATGTAGATGTAGAAAAAGAATTTCCCCGTTTGTCACCCTTATTCTGGCACTCAGCATGAGATCTTTTTCTCATATGCCATCGTTCGTTTTAAATTTTAAACCAACATTTTAGAATGAGTAATATGCGGCGGATATAACTGGAGCATTACATACACAATAAAAACTAAGGTCCTAAGATTGATCTTTGCGGGGCACCACATGAATTTATTTCCCAGTCAAACAATGACAGGGCTCTTTCCCGCTGATACCGTCGCTTTCCTACTTGTCTACATTTATTTCTTTGTGTTTAATTCATAGGTGGGTAATGCCATCTCTCTCTCTCTCTCTCCCTCCCTCCCTGCCTCCCTCCTTCCCTCCCTCCCTCCCTCCCACCCACCCTCTCTCTCCCACTCCCCCCTTCTCACTCTCTCTCTGTCTTTCCCGCTCCCTCCCTCTCTCTCCCTCTTTCTTTTTGTTTTTTCTTACATGTCGTGAAGTGCCTATGTGACTGTAATATTCTAATTTACTTGAAGGGATGTTATGGTTATGCAGTCAGACGCTTTTGACTGATCACGGAATATGCCATAACCTATAATATAGGAAAGTGTGACCTACGTAATTTTCATACAAAATCGCAAAATTTGTTTCTGTTTTTGAAGTAGAAAGGTTAACTGTTAGAAAAAAAGTTAATGTTTGAGACTATAATCTGCTTTAAAATGGCACTGTCTTTCATTTTTTGAAGCTAGAGATGATGACTAGAAAAAAGACCAGTCCATCGTTATTTGAACTGAAATTCTTAAATGTGGTACTGCTGCTCCAAGATATACAAACGTGATGTTGTTATATACACTGAAAATAGAAACTTGAGCTCTTAAAAATCAGATAACGAACACGCAAAACGATACATATGTACAACTGACATTTTTATGGCATGACATGCACATCAGAGCGAACTACTGGAATTTCTTTGTTTTCCGTATTTTCAGTACTATAAAGTGAACAATGGGGTAGGAATTCTTAACGATCATACTTAACAATAAGTGATATCCAAAAGAGAACCATTGTCTTTTTTTTTCATGAACATCAACAGGACTGTTAAACACAAAGCAGTTTTATATTTACCATACCAGTGGCAACATGGGAATATTGGCAACTTACCTCACATCACTGTTATTAATAAGGCAGATGTTTTTTTTTTTTCATTTATTTTAAAAACTTTCTTTTTCTTGTCCATAGATTCTAGAGCTATAACTTTGAGATCATTATTTAGTAGTTTTTGTGTGGTGCAAATCCAATATATGATCCCCTACACGTGCATGTGCAGAGTTTGCAGTAGGATCTGGATACTCCAAAGAAATTGACATCGTCCATGCTGTCGTTGGAATCACAACCAGTCTCCTCAATTTCCTTTATTTTTGACTACTTGCCATAGCTTTGGTCACAGGCTTAGCTTTCTGGCTGTCCTGCATTTGGCCTGTTCCCTTTTTCTTTGGTGGCTTTTCTTCTTCAGCAAGAGGATTACCTCTGTATGTCTGGTGGCTGGGTCGTAGGCGTTACCGCACCAATTTTAGGAGAAAACTGCATTAAGGGTTATATCGATGGCTTAGTAATTATCTCCATACAACGAACGTGACAATAATGAATAATTCAGTAGAAAGACCGCAATCTTCTGTGCATGTAACGCAAATTTGGTAGGTACATAGTCATACGGTTCAAATGGCTTTGAGCACTATGCGACTTAACTTCTGAGGTCATCAGTCGCCTAGAACTTATAACTAATTAAACTGGACTAATCTAAGGACATCACACACATCCATGCCCGAGGCAGGATTGGAACCTACGACCGTAGCGGTCGCTCGGCTCCAGACTGTAGCGCCTAGAACCGCACGGCCACTCCGGCCGGCCCGGGTACATAGTCAGTATTTGCTTGGATGTGGGAAATGTTCTAAGACCGTCTGTATGTTTATTTTGAGTCCGAAAGCGCTCTGTCAAAACTGATTTTTACCTCCAAAGTGAAATTTCTAATGGAAAAACGACTAACTGTTCCTGAACAATGGCTGCATAACTGTATCAGTTTTGTGACACCTTACCCCTTGTGGTTTAGAAGGATTAATAATATCCGTTCACATAACTGAATCACCTCCACGGGCAGTGAATTCACAACATTCACAGCAGATGCAGAATATCTTTCGACCTAATCTAAATTTATCTAGCGTGGAGGACATAGACGGGGACTGGAGGATAGATAGGTGGCGCTAGGTGAGTATGTGGGTCTGCTGGGGAGCGTTGATGATGATGATGATGATGATGATGATGATGATGATGTTTGGTTTGTGTCATCAGCGCCCGTACAAAGTCCCAATTTTTGCACAGTCCACTTTTTACCCAATTTAGTCTAGCCTCTGTCACGAATGATGAGGACAACACAGACACCCAGTCCCCGGGCAGAGAAAATCCCCAACCCGGTTTAACATTTTTTAAATGTTCGGATAATAAGTTGCCGTCTTTTTATCTAAGAATAGATGATGAATGCAGCTAGCCGCGATCTCTGTGTAATGTCTTGTCTGTATAAACGTGTATCTGTAGCCTTTAAGATCCCTTCACCTTCACACATAAGTCTATACAGTAAAGTAAGGCCTTCCCAGTTCTTGGTTGATCCGTGATAAGACAGGCGAAAAATTAGACTAATGGAGGATTATTAGTATTATCTCTACTTCCATTCGCTCTCTTTTTCTCTCCTTTATCTATGTATAGTTTTTAATATAAGTTTTAATTACGTGTATAGTGGGAAAAAAAATCAGCAAAATAGAATCTTTGGTGGAGTTCTTCGTCTTGGTAATCAAAAATGGCTCTGAGCACTATGGGACTTAACTTCTGAGGTCATCAGTCGCCTAGAACTTAGAACTACTTAAACCTAACTAACCTAAGGACATCACACACATCCATGCCCGAGGCAGGATTCGAACCTGCGACTGTAGCAGTCGCACGGTTCCGGACTGCGCGCCTAGAACCGCGAGACCACTGCGGCCGGCTCTTGGTAATCATCGGCTGGTTTGCTGTAAGACATCTTTACATTTATTATTATTGTTAAACATTGCAGTCAGTCGGGAGAATCAATCGTTTGGACAATTTATTCCTTTTACGATAGATTGCGAATTCCAGATGTGTACGAAGCCTTTTTGGACGATTTAACACAGACTCAGTGACTGCAGGCTCTCTTCGACACAGCTGAAACTTCCTCACTAATTACAGTGCCAACGTGATCAACAAATGATTCAGAAAAAACTCATTCGTTCATTCACTCCAGAACAAAAAGTCACAAACCTTATTTATGAAGTAAATCGTGTATTAACTCCATCTCCATTACCTGTCCAAATCTCTGGTGATTCCACGCCTTAATTATTTCCCTTTACAGTCTCTTTCCCTTCAAATAAACCGCTAGCGGCACAAATGTTAATTGGCTCGCTTTAGCGAGAAGAAAAGCAGAATATGTATCTCTCAGAAACACGTCAATCCCTCAACAGATACTCCCGAAGCTGTCCTAGTTACCACTCCAGCAACCATGGAGAATGCATATATGCATCTCTGTTATTTCAAAGAATAAATGCACTAGAAAATACTTTGGCGTCGACGAGCTGTCGCCGCATATATTTCGAAAAATTCAGATCAGATAACTTTTCCAAAGTGAATGAATGTGGATGGTGTGATTGAAAATGATTAATTGGTGCGGGGTAGAGTGTATTTTCTGTGGGGACATTGCACCGGCCAGGAAGCGAACCCGGGACCCCGAGGCAGCAACGCTAGACGACGACCTGCAGACCCGGGGAGCGTGCCGAGATAGTCTGTGCATTTGCGATGAACAATGCGTCTGGATGGCGCATTGGTTAACACAGCTGCCTAGTAAGCGGAGATCGCGGGTTCGAGCCCCGATCCGTTACACATTTTCATTCGTCTCTGCCGATTCTGCATAAAGGCCCGATGCAGCTGCTATCATCAGCTCCTTCCCTTCCCTTTGTCCCCCTCCACATTGAGTTTACATTATATCCTTTAAGATTTTGAGCTTTGTGGGTCGTGTACAAATGAAATTTACTTTTTTCCTGTTGTTTCGATTTGTTATGTGTTCGTCACTCACACGTTCCGTTTAACTTGTTGCAGCTGAAGGCGCGAGCGGTGACGGCATGGAGGCACGGCGGAGACCGTGGGGGCGAGCTGTCCGTCTTCTGCTGGTAGGCCCGCCACGACGACCAAGACGTCGACGACGACGACGACGACGACGCCAGCGCTGCCAAGCGGCAGGGACCGTACAAACAAACTGTACAACACGGAAAAACAAATTATATATATATACACACACACAAAACACACACAAACACAAATATAAATATATATATATAATACAGGATATATACATGAAATATAATTCTAACATAATAGATAAAACACATGGACGTTTTTTTAAAATAAATAAAATAAAATGGCTTGGTATTTTGAACGTGACAGAAAGTGTGTACGCGCTGAGGAAGAGATGAAGCATCTTCCTGTTTTGCGATGCGGTTGTGTGGTGCAATTCCAGCCTTTGTTTTATTTTTTATTTTATTTTTTCCTCCCGCAAGAGCGCATTTTTTTGTTTAGAGAAGAGAGAGTTGTGGGCTGTTATCAGCCCGAAAGGATGGAGCAAATGGCCTTTCTTTTTCTGTTTTATGTTTAACGAGTTAATTCTTTAGTTATTAATATGAAGCGACTTTGTACAAGAGATGGAAAAAAAAATTATGAGAGTGGGTAACGAACTAAGCTAGAGTGCGAAGAGATTTACGTTTAATGCTATTCTATGCAAATAAAAAAAAGGAAAATGTTATAAATACTATTATCATTATATTATAATTATTATAATTATTGTGGTTATTATGATTATTGCTGTATTGAGTTACACGTTTTGAGCCTTAGTATACACGTAAACGAGCTAATGCTACTGCTTTTAGTTGGCAGCACTCAGCGTTGTGGGCTGCGGGCTGACCTGTGTGATGGGGAAGGGTGGGGATTTTCTTTTCGGGGTAGGGTGGGGGGTGGGGGGGGGGGGGGGGAGGGACTTGAGTTTTGTCTGGACTGCATCGCCGGCGTCCAACCGTCTAGATCTCATTGCCGTTCGTCGCATTGCGGGCGCGTCTTTCGTTTATTCGTTTATTTGTTTGTTTATGTTTTGCTGTTTATGTCTTGTGTGCGGCAGTTGTTTGTAGTTGCCACCACCGGCTTATATATAAATAAATTTCAGCTCTAGACGACTGGTGTGTTCCTGCCACATGACAGGGAGAGAGAGAGAGACACACACACACCAATGTCGCTGTGAATTTATTTCTCCGTGTGTAACTGATGTGAGTCAGAGGTAATTTTACGTGAATTTGCCGTTTGATTAGTACAACGTTACGTCTCCGAACTGCTGGGTCAGAAGTAAATTGCAGTCAAAGCTTCTGGAGATATAGATCGTTCACTCCGCGGCATTTGTGTTGGGAATTGCATGCGTAACCTGTTGATTCCCATTTCAGAAGTCCTGAGATCGACCCACAGCGGGTCGTCAATATTTCTTCTCTGCTCTCGTCCCCCCCTTCTCCCCCCCCCCCCCCCCCCTCCTCCTCTCCTTCAGTAACGCTCTGTGAATAGTGAATATAACATTTCGCTTTTATCTGTTGAGATTGACTGGTCAGAGAAAGGCAAAGAAATTAGCTCTGTGCCTGATAAATTGCCACTATTGACGCCTGTATCACTGTACAGACTTTTTACCTTTTGCTTGCAATTACCACCTCGCTTGCAGCCATCTCTTGCCCAGCAAGGTGAACACGGAACACTGCTGTGTTTACATCGGTGAACGGGACAGACAAAGAGAGAAAATAGAGCTTCTCTATTCTTATTTTTCTACAAACAGAATGTCGTTACTAGCTAAAGTTCTAGGGGCACTGAAATGATGGTGGCATATTCGTCCGACAATAGTGGTTTGCCTGTATTCAGTCACAGAACAGTTTGTGTGACTCCGTGCCTGGTGTGAATTCCATTGCTTCTTTTTTTTGCGAAATAATCTGTTTTGTATGCCCTATGCGTACTTATTTTTTTATTCACACACCTTTTTCATTTTTTCGTATATCTCTCTCATGACATTTATTCGACTCGTCGCTGCCCACTTCGTTTTGTTCGGTGAACCTCTCTAACATGCTGCTGACTTTCCCGTTTGCCATATAATCCACCACTCCAAATCTTCTTTCTCCTCTCTACCCTTCGAATCTTTCCTTCGATGACTCTTTACTGCAGCCAAGATGTTTTCCTCATTCTCATCGCTTTTCTTCCCCTCTTCTGTTCTTCTCTGTACCTAATTCTGTTAGCCTATTTTACATTTAAACATTTCTATGCGCAACGTCCTTTAAAAAAATATTCAAGTAGTTTTCCCCTTTTTAAACCCTGAATATTTTTAATCAGCCTTCTTTCTCCCAAATAATTTATGCGATTGTGTTATTTTAATAACCGTAATTTCAACTCTGTTGGGAAAAGAACAGAATGAAGTTTAAATGGAACCTCGATACATTATGCACACTATCGCAGAAATTTTTAATTGGTGAGACATTTTTGCATGACGTCAGCATGACGTACTTTGCCTCTCCACCTTTGGGTTGTGCACCTTACTCCCACCTCGGTCTGCGTCGTGTCACTCCTTCCATAGTGCAACAGTTTCAGCGTTTTAAAGGCACTCCATGTCTTTTGCTTCCTCTTCGCTTCTTTTCTCTTCACATCGCCACTAATCTAAACGCGTGCACATTTCCTGTGATCAGCTCCTCGGCTGCGAGGTGACAATGTACTTTAGTCTGACTGTAATACAAGTGTATCTTGATATGTGCACAAACTAGTCAGTGCTGCGATTGGGACTACTGTTTGCTTTGTTGAGTGCGTCATTGCCTCTACGT
The DNA here is from genome assembly GCF_023897955.1 of Schistocerca gregaria. Taxonomy (NCBI): domain Eukaryota; kingdom Metazoa; phylum Arthropoda; class Insecta; order Orthoptera; family Acrididae; genus Schistocerca; species Schistocerca gregaria. Next base: position 119,611,214 of record NC_064925.1, read on the forward strand.
CTCGTAATCCCAAAGGAGCCAATCACAGCTCGTGACCATGGAGTGGACGACTTCTCCGAAAGCTGGCTGTGTACGAGCAATTTGCCTTCTGACTCTGGTACTGTGTCGCGGTAAGACTATTCGTTTCTACATACAAGTGAATCAGGGTACCAGCCAGCGATTGAAGCAGTTACATATGTGGACTTGTAAAAGTAATAATAATGATAATAAAAAATGTAGCGATTCATTGCTTTTTTGTTGTGTCATTATCCAGTACTTTTTTATGTAACATGATTATGTGGTTACGGTGCGGTACCTAATATCTTACGCTGGCATTGCGCTCGCGCGAGTATTTTTCTCTCGTTTAGTACAAAGTTGGAGGGTGTCAAGTTGCTTACTCTTTTTTTTCTTTTTTGAACGCAGACTGATTATCTGTAAATAATCTTCCCAAGAAGTCTTTCTTTTTTTACGCTTTTTTGTCGTCTTCAGCAATACCGGCTTGTGCTCTGGAAGGGGGAGGGCATGACCTAATAGGAAGTGTTAACTGACGGGGCATCCTCGTTCGTGACCTAGTATAGATTTTGCCAGGGCCGAGCCTCGCATTAATTGCTTTCAGAGAAGAGAGATGCTGTTTGTTGCTGACAGGGAACGTACATGAGTGAGTGTGTGTGTCTTTATAATGTGTTTAACCGTATGTATAGTTTCTACGTTGTATGTTACTAAATCAGTTCGAGAGGTGCAGCTTATTCCTCGCCATGCAACGCACACTGTGACGGGAGCCAGTTGACTTACTGTGACTGACGTGGATGAAGCATATCCTTGCTGATGTTGACATACGGGCCGGACAGCGAGCGAGTGTGTGTCGCAGTGGCCGAGACTATGATGCCGGTCTATATGTTGTGGGAAGCGGCTGCTTTATTGCAGCAGCCGTTCCCTTGCAGTGTTTTATGTTATACTCTTGATCTCAAAATGTATCCTTTTCTTTGTGTTGTTATTTAACCCACCAACATTAACGGTATGTTTCGCGGCATGCAGTCCAGATGTTTTGGTAGCAAGAATACTGAAAATGTATGTCCTAAGAGGGGTTACTAAGGGAAATGATAGGTGTTCTTTATTGGTAAACTTTTTTTTTGTACCAGTGCTTAACAATGATTCAGATCTGCTATGCGAGTGATCGACATGTGCAGAGTGGTTTAAAAAAAAGTGCAGTCTCATTCTCACATTGTCGTTATTGTTGTCATTATTATAATTGTAAGCAGCACAGGCTCGGCATATAATTCGTGGAGATTTTTCCTGTTAAACGTACATTTTTTGGGGAAAAACATAATATGTGTAATCTGTGTCGAAAAGATTTAAAAAAAAGCACTGTATTGAATATTTGGCACACTGTCAACATTTATTTTGAAAAAAAAAACTGGTAACGCAACGAGAATGACATAGAACCTAAATGTAATTGTCACTCAATGGTATGATGCTATGATGTTTTATTGTAGACATATATTTCTTTGTATAACAATGGAAACATGGTAGTTTAAATCTAGTATTGTGCAGGCAAATTGCACGTGCTTCATTGTTTCTAGTGCAGCAGACAAATTTAAAAGCAAAGTATTACAAAAGCGAAAAAATGGAAAAAAAATCTCAAGTCTGCTTTAGTGGCATGGCAGTGTCAATTTAAACTTCCAATAAGAAAACTTTTGCAAAAAAAAGAGAAACACAAAAATGTAATGTCAAAATCCTTGCCAAATGGAGTTGAAAAGTCTGCCAATGACTATATTGTAATAGAACTCTGAATGTGTGTGTTCTTTTCCATTATTTGAAAGAAAAGTACAAAAACATTACTGCCACTCTACCTCACGAAAATTCTGAATTATTTTCATGAAAAGAGTTGTAACTTAAAAGCACTGCAAGGTGGCAGATATGTTGTGCTATAGTAAAATAATTTTTGCCAGTTGTTTGTTTTCGTAGGGGCTCATCCAGTACTCTTCTTCAGAAGCCAATGTCAAGGATGGAAATTTCATTTCTAAAATTGTCACTACCTGTATTTACATTTTTCAGTAAACCTACACTAACTTTACGTCGATACGAGCACCGATGCGCTAACGTTCGCTTAAAGATATTGGTCTTGTAACTGATTGTAACTCATCACCTATTCGTATGCACACATTAATTTGAAATTATGAGTATAAATATTATCTATTATGAATGAGATGTATTATTTTAATAAAATGAAGTGTCATGTTGCAAAGAAACTGAGTGATATTGTGTTTGATGGGGAGATAGGGTACAGTGCAGAAACGTGGGGCACCTGAGTGTACAAAAAAGAAAGAAACTTACTAAGCTGCTGTTTGTTTTCCCGCAAAATATATTGTAAACAAATCTGAGAAATTCAGCCCAACTAACAGCAGTCTTTTTATGAGCCTAACCAGACATCTTGGCTTACCAGTAATGTTCTTCTATTCATTGTTAGAAAATAGGTTTTCATATTACACCCATAATAGAGAATGAAATAACAAAGACTAATAACTATGTTTTGTCTTTAATATTTCATCATTTTACCACCTAGCAACATATTCCTTATCATAAAGGGGCAGTGACATGAATGACGTCATCAGCTTTAAATAGCACCTTTTGTGTAACTGATGGAAACACATTACTTTAACAATTACATTCACTAAATTGCTTGAAAACTGCACGAGTTTTTGAGTATGCACATCAGGTACCATACAATGTAACAGGACACACTGTTAAAACCAAATGTGTGAAGTACAAAGGAAGGACTAGACGACAAAAAACTACAGAAACTTAATGAGTTTGTCAATGTTACTTAGACTGTTTATACGCCAGCAAGTTGATGTGCGACCTCAGTACTAGAAGTGAATGCCTGCAAGCTTGTGACATCCATTGATTTTAGTTCACTTGTTTACTGCTAATTTATTTCATTACTGTTAAATTTAATTTGTGAAGAGGCAGATCGTATTCTTGCTGCATAGGTTAAAATCAGTTTTGTATCGGTTTGTTAATTTCTTAGTTACGACAGAGCCACAAGTTGTTTCGGAAAGTCTTGATACTTAGCAGTTTATAAAAGATTTCATAATCCTCCGGAGCGATTATTTCTCTGCGAGAACCTTGTAAAGTCGTGAACCGAGTTTTTTTGTTGTTGTTGTTTGATGCAGTCATTTAGGTTTCGTTTGATAATGTCTAATAAAAATAACAATAAACTAAGAAAATAGGAAACTTTGTTCCACGTATCCTGGTAGCACACGTTTGGCTACCATCCTTAAAACTTTGAGAGTGTTTGTGTATCTTTGGTGCCAAACTGAAGTAGCTGTGCCAAAGCTGTGGCTTTACTGTTTAAAATGGAAGAGACGATTCTGATTCTGGAACCGTTAAAAAATGCATGAATTTTGCCTTCGCGGGTCAAGAGTCTGACGATCTGCAGATAAATGTAATTCCGATGGAAATTCAGAAAGAAACCTATGCGTTGGTTCGTCCTAAAGCTTCTCCAGTAGCAGGGGACTGCATAAAACGTGGAAAATACACCGTTCAACATGCCAGTTAATCAGTGGTTTAGCAGCTATGGCATAAATCACATCCATGGATGTTTCAGATTGGAAAGTAATTACTGCTTGTGACCGCCCAACACCGTGGTGTATATTAACTTTAGAGGAGACTGTCGCAGATGATACGATTTTGATATTAATGTACCGTCGACAAAGGTACTGTGGGCGACCGACCCTTTTTATACGAGACGAAAACTCACTCGGCTGCGTGCGATTTGTAACACGAGGAGTACACGCTTAAGTATTGCGGTTAGCCTCATACAGACATCCCGATTTGAAAGTTCCCTCGCTTTTATGGGCATGGATATAATAAATGTTACTTTGTGCTAATGCAACGCTTTTTACATTGACACTTCTCATTTGCATGGTATATAGAACTGGATGTACACACATCCAAAACTACTGTTTAAGATACCTATGTGTGTGAAATGAAAAAAAAATGAGAATGTTGCATAGCATAATTATACACAGGTATTTTTGAAATTATATTTGATTACAACTTATTTTTTGGATTGGAATTAACAGTTTTGTAATGTGTATTATAATTAAATTTGTTTACACCTTATGCCTGTGTATATTAATGTGTTGCCACCTACACCATTTCCTCACTTAGCGAACGATGTGACGTCATTTATGGGCTACCCCAAATAACCCTTTCATTTCGCATCTTGTCAGCTTATTAAAAAGGCATCGGCGCTGTACGATTCGTGAGCCAAGCGGCAGTGAAGATGCTGCAGACATTTCATCAACAACAGGTACGTAAAAGCACAAGGGCAGATGGAATGTAATTAAGAACTACGAAACCTCCACAAGAACCCGTACAAGATTACTTGTCTGTTATTACTACTAAAAACAAAAATTGCATGTCTTAGCTAGAAGTCGAGTAACTATTTTTCCACGACAACATCTGCACTCTAAATTATGACCTCGCTGTCAAAAACTCTTTTTATTTTTCTGGATTTGGTACAGTGCGCTATACACAGATAGCAAAAAAAAGTTTTTAACTGCACATAGTTTTGTACGGAGACTAAAACAGATCTAGTCCAGGAACCATTTACAAGCCTGAAGTGAAGTAGTCAACCCTACTTAATGAATATATTTTTGTTACAAAGTGTAGAAAACATATTTCTGGGATTTTGTTGTTCACCCCACACGTAAGCACATAATAACATATTACTCGTTGGGTTGCCCTCAATTTTTGAATTCATATTTACTGGGAAAATAAACAAAATGGAAGCGGTAGGATAAAGCAGCGGAAGACGTAATTATAAGATGAAAATGAAAGAAGTGGGTCTGGTGAATAGGTGGTCGATGGATCGGCAAAGTTCTTTGCTGCATTTGAAGAGGCAAGAAAAGACTTGAGAAATGACGTGATAGAAGGTGAGTATATGACTCAAACAATATGGATGCAGAAAAATTCGGCGATGCATGGAAAAGTTGAGGTCTTAACACGCGGCTCTGGCTGATGATACACAAAGAGCAGTTTGTCCATCAAAGTGCAGGAAACCGATATCAGACGTATAACAACCATCCGAATATGGATCTGTAAACATCCCGGTCATGGTTTGATGCAAATAAATCTTGTTAAACCATACTTCTGGCTGGTTGCTGTTTCTATTACATTGAAGAGCCAAAGTAATTGGCAAACTTGCTTGATATCGTGTAGGCCCCCGCGAGCTTGCAGAAGTGCCGCAACATGACATGGTATGGACTCGAATATCGTCTGAAGTAGTGCTGGATGGAATTGACGCCATGAATCCTGCAGGGCTGGCCATAAATCCGTAAGAGTACGAGGGGGTGGAAGTCTCGTCTGAATAGCACGTTGCAAGGCATCACAGATATGCTCAATAATGTTCATGTTTGGGGAGTTTGGTGGCCAGCGGAAGTGTTTAAACTCAGAGGAGTGCTCCTGGGGACACTGGGTCTAATATGACTCCAACTGCACACGCCCCACACGATTACAGAACCTTCACCAGCTTGAACCGTCCCCTGCCGACTTTGCGGGGTCCATGGACTCATGAGGTTGTCTCCATACCCGTACACGTCCATCAGCTCGATACATTTTGGAACGAGACTCGTCATCAGCAGTCCAATGTCGGTGTTGACGGACCCAGGCGAGGCGTAAAGCTTCGTGTCCTACAGTCATCAAGGGTACACGAGTGGGTCTTCGGGTCCGAAAGGCAATACCGATGATGTTCCGTTGAATGGTTCGCACGCTGACTCTTGTTGATGCCCAACATTGAAATCAGCAGCAATTTGCGGAAGGGTAGGACTTCTGTCACGCTGAACGATTCTCTTCAGTCTTCGTTGGTCCCGTTCTTGCAAGATCTTTTTTCTGCGGCAGCAATGTCAGAGAGTTTATGTTTTACCGGAATCCTGATATTCACGGCACACTCGTGAAATGGTCGTACGGGAAAATTCTCACTTTATCGCTACCTCGGAGATGCTGTGTCCCATCGCTGGTGCGCTGACTATACTACCATATTCAAACTCATTTAAATGTTGACCGACAACCTGCCATTGTAGTAGCAGTAACCGATCTACAATTGCACAAGACCATTGTTGTTTTATATAGGCGTTGCCAACCGCAGCGCCGTAGTCTGCCTGTTTACATATCTCTGTATTTGAATGCGCGTGCCTATGCCAGTTGCTTTGGCCTTAGAGTATCACCGTCACGATTCTCAACATGTCAGTTTTCGAGAAAATAGCGAAGAAACTCATTCATCACCTTCAACGTCAGAATTGCCTTTCATCTGCTTACCTTCCATCAGGTAATCATCTCGGTTTTTAATTCTAGAGCTTCTGAATCAAAAGATTTTAATTCATGCTCGTTGTTATTTGTATTTTTACGACTTTCAGTTTACTGGTTCATGAAGTAGAACCATTAGAACATCGTTCCAGTTTTTGGGAACTTTTTCATTCACAGATACTTTACAAATAATTTAGAAAGTTTGTAGTACATTACTCCCTGCTTATGTCTTCTGTTGAAAAACTATCACTTCCAGCTGATTTGCCTTTTTTCATACCTCGAATCAGTTTATAAAACTAATAAGTTCCAGAAGATCAATGTGCGCCTTATCACCTGTTTGTGTTTCTGATTCATCTTTTACGCTACATAAACTTTTAACGAAATTTTGGAATGCTCCTACAATTTTTACTGTGGTCTTATTACTGTGCCATGTGGTACCTAAACGGATGAAGTGTGATGTTTCTGTTTTGTTTTCATCATATTGTCACTGATTTCAGTCATGTTTCCAAGAACATTTTCAGTGTATCTTCTGTTTAATTTACCATGTTGCGATTATCCTCCGCTTGAAATTCTCGTCTCTTGTTTAATAACCTACCCTTTCTGTTCAGACATTTACTTTCATTTATTCATACCTGCATCATATTTCGCTGTTTTCCTAACCACCTTTGTTTAGTAAGTGGATCTTCCGTCTTGTTCCTAGTATTTCATTTTCTACGATGCTGAAGTTACTCAATTTTATGTACACACGAAGAAAAAAAAAAGGCCAGTCCACGAAGGAATAAGAATATCGTAGAAGTATCACTGTCCTGTAAGAGGGCCATAGATGACAACCAAAGGGGTCCTGTTGTGAAAAGAAATGACACCCCAGACAATCACTCCTGCCTGTCGGGCGTATGGCGACGATGGTCAGACTGGTATCCAATCGTTGACTGGAGTAAAATTGTCTCCAGTGAAGAGTACCACTTCGAACTGAACCCCGATGACCAGCAAAGACGGGTCTGGAGAAGCCCCCGATAGCAGTGGTATACCAACCCGACTGTCATCCGCCATACGGTCCGCTAACCAGGAGTGATTGTCTAGGGTCCAATTTGTTTTCACAGCAGAACCCCTTTGGTTGTCATCCACTGCACCCTTACAGCACAGCGGTACGTTGTCGATATCGTACTCTCCGTTCTACCGTGTCCTTCATGGCAAGTCATCCTATGTTTGCATTTCAGCAATGTAGGCTTGCATTTCCTTCGTGCTTGACCAGCGAGATCCCCGGATCTCTCTTCAATTGAGAACGTTTGGAGCGTGAAGGGCAGTGGCCCTCGAACCAGCTCGAAATTTTGACGATCTACTGCGTCAGTAGGACAGAATTTCTACATCTACATAGATAATCTGCAAATCACATTTAAGTGCCTGGCAGAAGGTTCATCAAAGCACCTTCATAATTCCCTATTATTACAATCTCGTAGAACACGCGGAAAGAATGAACACCTATATCTTTCCTTACATGCTCTGATTCCCCTTATTTTATCGTGGTGATCGTTCCTCCCTATGTAGGTCGGTGTCAACAAAATATACTCCTGGAAATGGAAAAAAGAACACATTGACACCGGTGTGTCAGACCCACCATACTTGCTCCGGACACTGCGAGAGGGCTGTACAAGCAATGATCACACGCACGGCACAGCGGACACACCAGGAACCGCGGTGTTGGCCGTCGAATGGCGCCAGCTGCGCAGCATTTGTCCACCGCCGCCGTCAGTGTCAGCCAGTTTGCCGTGGAATACGGAGCTCCATCGCAGTCTTTAACACTGGTAGCATGCCGCGACAGCGTGGACGTGAACCGTATGTGCAGTTGACGGACTTTGAGCGAGGGCGTATAGTGGGCATGCGGGAGGCCGGATGGACGTACCGCCGAGTTGCTCAACACGTGGGGCGTGAGGTCTCCACAGTACATCGATGTTGTCGCCAGTGGTCGGCGGAAGGTGCACGTGCCCGTCGACCTGGGACCGGACCGCAGCGACGCACGGATGCACGCCAAGACCGTAGGATCCTACGCAGTGCCGTAGGGGACCGCACCGCCACTTCCCAGCAAATTAGGGACACTGTTGCTCCTGGGGTATCGGCGAGGACCATTCGCAACCGTCTCCATGAAGCTGGGCTACGGTCCCGCACACCGTTAGGCTGTCTTCCGCACACGCCCCAACATCGTGCAGCCCGCCTCCAGTGGTGTCGCGACAGGCGTGAATGGAGGGACGAATGGAGACGTGTCGTCTTCAGCGATGAGAGTCGCTTCTGCCTTGGTGCCAATGATGGTCGTATGCGTGTTTGGCGCAGTGCAGGTGAGCGCCACAATCAGGACTGCATACGACCGAGGCACACAGGGCCAACACCCGGCGTCATGGTGTGGGGAGCGATCTCCTACACTGGCCGTACACGTCTGGTGATCGTCGAGGGGACACTGAATAGTGCACGGTACATCCAAACCGTCATCGAACCCATCGTTCTACCATTCCTAGACTGGCAAGGGAACTTGCTGTTCCAACAGGACAATGCACGTCTGCATGTATCCCGTGCCACCCGACGTGCTCTAGAAGGTGTAAGTCAACTACCCTGGCCAGCAAGATCACCGGATCTGTCCGCCATTGAGCATGTTTGGGACTGGATGAAGCGTCGTCTCACGCGGTCTGCACGTCCAGCACGAAAGCTGGTCCAACTGAGGCGCCAGGTGGAAAAGGCATGGCAAGCCGTTCCACAGGACTACATCCAGCATCTCTACGATCGTCTCCATGGGAGAATAGCAGCCTGCATTGCTGCGAAAGGTGGATATACACTGTACTAGTGCCGACATTGTGCATGCTCTGTTGCCTGTGTTATGTGCCAGTGGTTCTGTCAGTGTGATCATGTGATGTATCTGACCCCAGGAATGTGTCAATAAAGTTTCCCCTTCCTGGAACAATGAATTCACGGTGTTCTTATTTCAATTTCCAGGAGTGTATTTTCGCATTCGGAGGAGAAAGTTGGTGATTGGCATTTCGTGAGAAGAGTCCGTCGCAACGAAAAACGGTTTTCTTTTAATGACTTCCAGCCCAAATCCTGTATCATTTCTGTGACACTGACTCCCATATTTCGCGATAATACAAAGCGTGCTGCCTTTGTTTGAACTTTTTCGATGTACTCCGTCAGGCCTATCTGGCAAGGATCCCACACCGCGCAGCAGTATTCTAAAAGAGGACGGACAAGCGTAGTGCAGGCAGTCTCCTTACAAGGGAACCTCCCCATCGCACCCCACTCAGATTTAGTTATAAGTTGGCGCAGTGGATAGGCCTTGAAAAACTGAACACAGATCAATCGAGAAAACAGGAAGAAGTTGTGTGAAACTATGAAAAAAATAAGCAAAATGTACAATCTGAGTAGTCCATGCGCAACATAGGCAACATCAAGGAGCGCCGTGGTTCCGTGGTTAGCGTGAGCAGCTGCGGAACGAAAGGTCCTTGGTTCAAGTTTTCCCTCGCGTGAAAAGTTTTAAATTTTTAATTTCAGGCAATTATTATCTGTCCGTCCGTCCGTACACGGAAAAATTGGGAAACGTTAAAAACATACGTTTTGACAGAGCACAGGGAAAACTGTGTGACTGTGAAACTGTTGTATTCATTTGTTGCAGTTTCTGTGACAAACTCTTACGTTTTCATCACTTTTTTGGGAGTGATTATCACATCCACAAGAAAACCTAAATCTGGCAAGATAGAAGAATCTTTTTACCCATTCGCCAAGTGTACAAGTTAGGTGGGTCGACAACATATTGCAGTCATGTGACGCACATGCCGTCACCAGTGTCGTACAGAATATATCAGACGTGTTTTCCTGTGGAGGATTCGGTTGACCTATGACCTTGCGATCAAATGTTTTCGGTTCCCATTGGAGAGGCCGTCCTTTCGTCTACTAATCGCACGGTTTTGCAGTGCGGTCGCAAAACACAGACGTCAATGAACGAACGGACAGATCATAACTTTGCGAAGATAAAAAAAAGTTAACTTTTCTCTCGAGGGAAGACTTGAACCAAGGACCTTTTTTTAAAAAAAAAACTCATTTTGTTCGCTTTATCTGCTCGGGGCGGACGTCGAAAGACACCCGTTTCAGTTCGTTGTTGATTGATCCATTAACTCAGTTCTTTTATTACAGAGGGCGGCTAGCCCTCTGACCTAACAATCTGAGCTACTGTGCCGGCACTTCTCGTTCCGCAGCTGCTCACGCTAACCACGGAACCACGGCGCTCCTGAGCTCACACTCTCCTTGATGTTGCCTATGTTGCGCATGGACTACTCAGTTTGTATATTTTGCTTATTTTTTTCATAGTTCCACACAACTTCTTCCTGTTTTCTCGATTGATCTGTTGTCAGTTTTTCAATGTCTATCCACTGTGCCAACTTATAACTAAATCAGAGGGGGGTGCGATGGGGAGGTTCCCTTGTTAGTAGGTTTGTTACATTTTCTAAGTGTCCTGTCAATAAAACGCAGCCTTTGGTTAGTTAGCCTTCCCCACAACATTTTCTATGTGTTCTTTCCAATTTAAGTTGTTCGTAATTATAATACCTAGGTATTCAGTTGAATTTACGGCTTTTAGATTAGACTGATTTATCGTGTAACCGAATTTTAACTAGTTCCTTTTAGCACTCATGTGGATGACCTCACACTTTTCGTTATTTAGGGTCAACCGCCACTTTTCACACCATTCAGATATTTTTTCTAAATAGTTTTGCAGTTCGTTTTGATCTTCTGGTGACTTTATTTGTCGATGAATGACAGCGTCATCTGCTAACAACCGAAGACGGCTGCTCAGATGCTCCCAAATCATTTATATAGATAAGGAACAGCAAAGGGCCTATAACACTACCTCGGGAAACGCCTGAAATCACTTCTGTTTTGCTCGAAGACTTTCTGTCAATTACAACGAACTGTGACCTCTCTGACGGGAAATTACAAATCCAGTCACATAACTGAGACGATATCCCATAAGAACGCAATTTCACTACGAGCCACTCGTTTGGTATAGTGTCAAAAGCCTTCCGGAAATCCAGGAATACGGAGTTGATCTGAAATCCCTTGTCAATAGTACTCAGCACTTCATGTGAATAAAGAGCTGGTTGTGTTTCGATGTTTTCTAAACCCATGTTGACTGTGTGTCAATAGACCGTTTCCTTCGAGGTAATTCATAATGTTCGAACACAATAGATATTCTAAAATCCTGCTGCATATCGACGTCAACGATATGCGCCTGTAATTTAGTGGATTACTCCTACTTCCTTTCTTCAATATTGGTGTGACCTGTGCAACTTTCCAGTCTTTGGGTACGGATCTTTCGTCGAGCGAACGATTGTATATGATTGTTAAGTATGGAACTAATGCATCAGCATACTCGGAAAGGTACCTAATTGGTATACAGTCTGGACCAGAAGACTTGCTTTTATTAAGTGATTTGGGTTGCTTCACTACTCCGAGGATATTTACTTCCACGTTACTCATGCTGGCAGCTGTTCTCTCGATTCAAATTCTGAAATATTTACTTCGTCTTCTTTTGCGAAGGCGTTTCGGAAGGCTGTGTTTAGTAACTCTGCTTTGGCAGCACTTTCTTCGATAGTATCTCCATTGTTATCGCGCAGAGAAGGCATTGATTGTTTCTTGCCGCTAACACACTTCACATACGACCAGAATCTCTTTGGATTTTCTGACAGGTTTCGAGACAAAGTTTCGTTGCACATGATCTTCAGGAAGACATCGAATAACTGTCAGTCAGTATCAAGCCGAATAACTGCTTGCACAAGGGCCACAAGGGGATCTGCGTGTTAAGGATTTGCTCAATTTTTGAATCTATTTCTTTTGAAAAAATCATGTAGTTTTCCTGAAATTGCATTCGTTTATCTGTTTATGTACATCATATCTACTGATTTCGGTCCCATTTCGATAATTCCTTCGCGGTGCGATTTTTCCTTTAAAAAAAGAGCGTCGTTGTTTCCATGTGGATCTAATAATTATTTTTGATTTAGTGCTTTATGAGGTTGTGTTTTGTCTGTGGCTGTCGTTAGTCAGTGATCACTTGAAATTCTAAAGTGGTAAAAGACAGTCACATCATGCATAATGTTTTTGTTGTAGGCATTCCATATTCAGTTTGATTTCCTTTTTCTTGAAGACATTATTATGTCATATTCCACTAATGTAAGATCTGTAATTTCTAGAGTAAAACCCAAAGATTTTTCTTGAATACATTATTATGTCATATTCACTAATGTAAGATCTGTAATTTCTAGCATAAAACCCAAAGATTCGCCTTTTGTGTTAATTTCTCATTTAAATCCCATACTGTTATACACCACTGAATTTTTCTGGCATTAATGCTTTCTGTAACTAATTGTAGGTTAATGATTTCCAAGGTATGTCTTTTCTTTACTTCTTTAAGACAAGTACCTGAGAGTTCTAGAATATCTATAATGCTGTCTTTTTATAATAGTGGCTACAGTAGACATTCTTCCGTGTTCTATTCTTCTCTGTCGTCTACTTGTTTGGACATCATTTGATCTCTATGAGGTATCCCAATTTATTTTACGTAACTTCTCTTTCATATCCACTAACCTATTTCAGGTCGTGTAGTATAGCTATGCAGTTTATTTTCAATAAATAAATAGGACCAAAACTAATCTGGTTTCTAATCTCTTACGTAAACTGAGTTTTCTCATGTAGAGAAGACCAAAGAAGCGATCTGCTTTACTTCCAAAAAACATTCTACAGCCAAGATCGCACAAATATTTCTTCGTTTAAAACAACTTTCTTCGACAGACTTTGCTGTCATCTTTAGGTCTTAAAGAAATTTTGTTATGAAACATGTTCATTTTGCTCTGGACCTCACGCCAAGTTTTCATATGGATAAAAGAACAGCGTGTTTTTGTAACGCAACACACATCTGTCAGCGATATATGCATAGACATGGCTATTTGTACAAGGTGCTTTATGTTTGCAAATATTTTAGTTATGATAAACCTTTTATAATGTGCTGATTTTTATCCACATGACAACTTGCCGTGAGATCCAGCGTAAAATGAACACGCCTCGTAACAAAATAATTACTAAGACCGTAAGATGACAGCAAAGTCTGTCAAAATCATTTGTTTTAAGTAAAATAATATTTATACGATCTCGGATGTTGATTGTTTTTACTCTATGTAAATGTTCCTATTATGAGACCGGAACAACACAGAGGCACTTACATTAACGTAAAGCTCAATTGATGTATGTTCTGAACTGCCTGTTGCAACATCAACCAAACTAGGGACATACGTGACTTACTGCCTTAGAGAGAAGTACGTCAGGGCAAAGAAATCTCTAGCCCAAGCCATAGGTGTGCGTATGAGAACTTTTGACCCTCCCCCCCCCCCCCCCCACCTGATACATTTACTACACTGGACAAAATTCAGTGTCTGTAAGACACCTAGGGTTGTTAAGTGAGGGTGAGACATGGGTGTTATATAAAAACAACCGATATTAGTTAATAATTCACAGTCTAGGTTCCGCTAGGCGTTTTGGTAATAATCCAGATGGCAATAGTCCAAGTTTTAATCCTGCTCTGTAGATATTTCTACAAGGAACTAAGCACTCTGTCATCAGGCCACAAGTGGCCCGTCGGGACCATCCGACCGCCGGGTCATCCTCAGCTGAGAATACGGACAGGAAGGGTGTGTGGTCAGCACACTGCTCTCCCGGTCGTTATGATTTATTCTTTGAATGGAGCCGCTACTATTCGGTCGAGTATCTTCTCAATTGGCATCACGATGCTGAGTGCACCCCGAAAAATGGCAACAGCACATGGAGGCCCGGACGGTCACCCATCCAAGTGCCGGCCACGCCCAACAGCGCTTAACTTCGGTGGTCGGACGGGAACCGGTGTATCCACTGCGGCAAGGCCGTTGCCACAAGGAACTAAAATACTAAGAAATAATTTTTTGCTATGCCTATACATGCTGTGAAGTCATTGGTCTCGGTGTGACTGTACGTTAAAACATGTAAAAATACTTGACTGCTGAATTTTTGCTGGCTGATAAAATATTCCCTCAGTGGCGGATAGAATATTCCCTCAGTTTTCAGATGTGTTTTCCAGATGTATCAATATGTCCGAACATCAGCATATGATGGACGCATGCCTGAAAACTACTGGAATAAACTTACATGCGTGTCTGAAATAACAGACATTGTTGACGACCCACGGCTGTACCGCCAAGGGAGATGGGACATTGCTTAGCACACTGGTCTTGCATTCGCCAGGCTGACGGTTGCCCGCATCTCGTGGTCGTGCGGTAGCGTTCTCGCTTCCCACGCCCGGGTTCCGTGGTTCGATTCCCGGCGGGGTCAGGGATTTTCTCTGCCTCGTGATGGCTGGGTGTTGTGTGATGTTCTTAGGTTAGTTGGGTTTAAATAGTTCTAAGTTCTAGGGGACTGATGACTATAGATGTTAAGTCCCATAGTGCTAAGAACCAGCCGAGCTGACGGTTCAAATCCACGTCCGGCCAACCTGATTTAGATTTTCCGCTATTTTCCTAAATCACTTCAGACAAATGCCGGGATGGTCCCTTTGAAAGGGCACGGCCGACATCTTTCCCTAATCTGATGGGATCGATGATCTCAATGTTTGGCTACTCTCCCAAATCAACCAACCAAACCACATCTGTACCAAATATTTTGTAATTAATTCGCTCACTCTGAATTCCTTGACATCAACTGTATTATGTATCGAGCTAGTAACAAATAAAAATTTTGTGCTGGACCATAATTCGAACCCGGATTTCCTGCTTATCGGCTATCCGTGCACGCCGCCACGACCGACACAACTTTCCGTATGTCACACTGCGTCCACTAAACTCAACACCTAATGCTCACAACATTACATCTACATCTACATCCATACTCCGCAAGCCACCTGACGGTGTGTGGCGGAGGGTAATTTGAGTACCTCTATCGGTTCTCCCTTCTATTCCAGTCTCGTATTGTACGTGGAAAGAAGGATTGTCGGTATGCTTCTGAGTGGGCTCTAATCTCTCTGATTTTATCCTCATGGTCTTTTCGCGAGATATACGTAGGAGGGAGCAATATACTGCTTGACTCTTCGGTGAAGGTATGTTCTCGAAACTTTAACAAAAGCCCGTACCGAGCTACTGAGCGTCTCTCCTGCAGAGTCTTCCACTGGAGTTTATCTATCATCTCCGTAACGCTTTCGCAATTACTAAATGATCCTGTAACGAAGCGCGCTGCTCTCCGTTGGATCTTCTCTATCTCTTCTATCAACCCTACCTGGTGCGGATCCCACACTGCTGAGCAGTATTCAAGCATTGGGCGAACAAGCGTACTGTAACCTACTTCCTTTGTTGTCGGATTGCATTTCCTTAGGATTCTTCCAATGAATCTCAGTCTGGCATCTGCTTTACCGACGATCAACTTTATATGATCATTCCATTTTAAATCATTCCTAATGCGTACTCCCAGATAATTTATGGAATTAACTGCTTCCAGTTGCTGACCTGCTATTTTGTAGCTAAATGATAAGGGACCTATCTTTCTATGTATTCGCATCACATTACACTTGTCTACATTGACATTCAATTGCCATTCCATGCACCATGCGTCAATTCGCTGCAGATCCTCCTGCATTTCAGTACAATTTTCCATTGTTGCAACCTCTCGATACACCACAGCATCATCTGCAAAAAGCCTCAGTGAACTTCCGATGTCATCCACCAGGTCATTTATGTATATTGTGAATAGCAACGGTCCTATGACACTCCCCTGCGGCACACCTGAAGTCACTCTTACTTCGGAAGACTTCTCTCCATTGAGAATGACATGCTGCGTTCTGTTATCTAGGAACTCCTCAATCCAATCACACAATTGATCTGATAGTCCGTATGCTCTTACTTTGTTCATTAAACGACTGCGGGGAACTGTGTCAAACGCCTTGCGGAAGTCAAGAAACACGGCATCTACCTGTGAACCCGTGTCTAAGGCCCTCTGAGTCTCGTGGACGAATAGCGCGAGCTGGGTTTCACACGACCGTCTTTTTCGAAACCCATGCTGATTCCTACAGAGTAGATTTCTAGTCTCCAGAAAAGACATTATACTCGAACATAATACGTGTTCCAAAATTCTACAACTGATCGACGTTAGAGATATAGGTCTATAGTTCTGCACATCTGTTCGACGTCCCTTCTTGAAAACGGGGATGACCTGTGCCCTTTTCCAATCCTTTGGAACGCTTCGCTCTTCTAGAGACCTACGGTACACCGCTGCAAGAAGGGGGGCAAGTTCCTTCGCATACTCTGTGTAAAATCGAACTGGTATCCCATCAGGACCAGCGGCCTTTCCTCTTTTGAGCAATTTTAATTGTTTCTCTATCCCTCTGTCGTCTATTTCGATATCTACCATTATGTCAACTGTGCGACAATCTAGAGAAGGAAGCACAGTGCAGTCTTCCTCTGTTAAACAGCTTTGGAAGAAGACATTTAGTATTTCGGCCTTTCGTCTGTCATCCTCTGTTTCAGTACCATTTTGGTCACAGAGTGTCTGGACATTTTGTTTTGATCCACCTACCGCTTTGACATAGGACCAAAATTTCTTGGGATTTTCTGCCAAGTCAGTACATAGAACTTTACTTTCGAATTCATTGAAAGCCTCTCGCATAGCCCTCCTCACACTGCATTTCGCTTCGCGTAATTTTTGTTTGTCTGCAAGGCTTTGGCTATGTTTATGTTTTCTGTGAAGTTCCCTTTGCTTCCGCAGCAGTTTTATAACTCGGTTGTTGTACCACGGTGGCTCTTTCCCATCTCTTACGATCTTGCTTGGCACATACTCATCTAACGCATATTGTACCATGGTTTTGAACTTTGTCCACTGATCCTCAACACTATCTGCACTTGAGACAAAACTTTTGTGTTGAGCCATCAGGTACTCTGTAATCTGCTTTTTTTCACTTTTGCTAAACAGAAAAATCTTCCTACCTTTTTTAATATTTCTATTTACGGCTGAAATCATCGATGCAGTAACCGCTTTATGATCGCTGATTCCCTGTTCTGCATTAACTGATTCAAATAGTTCGGGTCTGTTTGTCACCAGAAGGTCTAATATGTTATCGCCACGAGTCGGTTTTCTGTTTAACTGCTCAAGGTAGTTTTCAGATAAAGCACTTAAAAATATTTCACTGTATTCTTTGTCCCTGCCACCCGTTATGAACGTTTGAGTCTCCCAGTCTATATCGGCAAATTAAAATCTCCACCCAGAACTATAACATGGCGGGGAAATCTACTCGAAATATTTTCCAAATTATTCTTCAGGTGCTGAGCCACAACAGCTGCTGAGCCCGGGGGCCTATAGAGACATCCAATTACCATGTCTGAGCCTGCTTTAACCGTGACCTTCACCCAAATCATTTCACAATTCGAATCTCCGTCAATTTCCTTCGATACTGCTGCACTTCTTATCGCTATAAACACGCCTCCCCCTTCACTGTCCAGCCTATCTCTGCGGTATACATTCCAATCAGAGTTTAGGATTTCATTACTGTTTACGTCTGGTTTCAGCCAACTTTCTGTTCCTAGTACTATATGGGCGTTGTGACCGTTTATTAATGAGAGCAGTTCTGGGATCTTTCTATAGACGCTCCTGCAGTTTACTATTAGCACATTAATATTGTTATTCCTTGTTGCATTTTGCCTACTCCTGCCTTGCCGCCTCTCAGGAGGTGTCTTGTCGGGCCTAGGGAGGGAATTCTCTAACCTAAAAAAACCCCATGTGCACTCCACACGTACTCCGCTACCCTCGTAGCCGCTTCCGGCGTGTAGTGCACGCCTGACCTATTCAGGGGGACCCTACATTTCTCCACCCGATAGCGGAGGTCGAGAAATTTGCATCCTTTCTCTCCGCAGAATCGTCTGAGCCTCTGGTTTAAGCCTTTCACTCGGCTCCAAACCAGAGGACCGCGATCGGTTCTGGGAACGATATTACAAATAGTTAGCTCTGATTCCACCCCGCGAGCGAGGCTTTCCGCCTTCACCAACTCCGCCAACCGCCTGTACGAACTGAGGATGACCTCTGAACCCAGACGGCAGGAGTCATTGGTGCCGACATGAGCAACAATTTGCAGTCGGGTGCACCCAGTGCTCTCTATCGCCGCCGGTAGGGCCTCCTCCACATCTCGGATGAGACCCCCCGGCAAGCAGACAGAGTGAACACTGGCCTTCTTCCCCGACCTTTCCGCTATTTCCCTAAGGGGCTCCATCATCCGCCTAACGTTGGAGCTCCCAATAACTAATAAACCCCTCCCCCCGTGTGCCTGCTCGGACCTCGCTGAAGGAGCGGCCACATGTCCACTCACAGGCAGAGCGGGCGATGCCACACGGCCAGCCTCCACATTGACCCTCCGCCTCGTGCGCCGCGAACGCCGCTGAACCCGCCACTCCCCTTGGGGAGAGGGTGGCCCAACCGCGCCCGGTACCCGCGAAGATGTCTCGACAGCAGGGACAGTAGGTGAAGCATGTAACACCCAGGGTGTACCCTGCGACGCACCAGACTCCCCACTGCCGCTACACACCGAGGCAGCAGCCTGAAGACGGCTGACCGCGGCCATCAACACCCTCAGCTGTTCGCGAAGAGTGGCCAGCTCCTCCTGCGTCAGTACACAGCAGCCACACATCCTATCCATCCTAAGAAATCAATTTACTATAGAGTGTTAATCAACTTTTAACTAGACTGCTAATTCACTAAAGGCGGTTGATTATTGACTAAACTGTGATTGCTAACCACTTCTTGTAGAAAACAAGGAAAATAGCACTACCTGTCTCTGGACTGTATTGAAAACAAACACTAGCACTACTAGCACTATGGCTGACTAAAGTGACTCTCTGACTGTATTCAAAACAAACACGAGATCTATGGAACACTTAATAGCACTCGACTATTAAAGCTTCCTAAAAGCAAAAACACGCAGAAGAAGAAGTGACAAGTAAGAAAAATACAGATAATACTTAAATTAAGGTAGCTCGCTGCACAGCAGACGTGAAGCAGACGGCGGTTAGGGCGACACTGACCAAGTTGGATTCCTGCACAGGGTGAATAAGAAAACGAATATGGACCAGTATACTTATTGAGACACTGTTGACGATCCACAGCTGTATGAAATACTTTGACATTAATTCGCTTTCTGTGAATTATTTATATCAGCTGTACTAGGTATAGATCCCAATAGCGACGTTTGAAAATTTGTGCTGGCCGGGGGCTCGAACCAGTATTTCCCACTCGTCACGGTCGGTCGCCTTAACCACTTCGGCTAACCGTGCACGCTTCTCGGACGGATCCACACATGAATTTGTTAATGGATTTAGCGGATGGCGATGTAAGGATGTGCACAATGTGACATGTGGACGTTCGTGTCAGTCCACGGATCAAATGGCTCCTAAGCACTATGGGACTTAGCATCTAGGGTCATCAGTCCCCTAGACTTAGAACTACTTAAACCTAAGCAATCTAAGGACATCACACACATCCATGCCCGAGGCAGGGTTCGGACCTGCGACCATAGCTGGTGCGCGATTCCGGACTGAAGCGCCTAGAACCGCTCGGCCACAGCGGCCGGCTCAGTCTAGCGAGCGTGCAATGATATTTGAGGAGGTTAAGGTGCCCATATGCATAAGTGGAAAATCAGGGTTAGAGGCCCAGTCTGACACAAATTCTAATGTCAGTATTGGGTGGTAGATCTGTACCTAATACAGCTGAAGTCAAGTAATTCACAGTCAGCAAATGGAGTAAACTATATATGTAATGTTGTGTTTTTTGTGAGCCTCACATCACTAAACAATTACTTTGTGATTATCTTGTCGCTTCTGCAGTTATTAAAGATTGGGCACTGGACTTCTAACCCACATCTGACCTCCCACAACCCATGAACAACTGAGCTTGATGAGGTGCAGTGGCTTGCATGCCCCAACTTTAGAAGGAGTTGTAGGTGCTAACTTAGCAGAGGGGTGCCGGTTGAGAGGAAAAAAGATATGGTTCCTGAACTGGGGCAGCAGCCTTTTCAGTAGTTGCAGGGGAAACAGTGTCGACGGTTAACTGATCTAGCCGTTTAACACAACCAGCCTGGCCTTGCTGTGCTGCTCATATGAATGGCCGAAAACAAGGGGAAATTACAACTGTTATTCTTTCCAAGGGCATGAACCTCTGCTACATGATCGAATGGTGATGACACCCTCATAGGTAAAATATTAGAGGTAAAATAGTCTTCCACTCAGACTTATAGATGGGGACTACTCAGGAGGACGTCGACATCAGGAGAAACAAAAAAGGCATTACATGGGTCCCAAGGCAGAATATTAATCCCTTAATAGGCTAGGTAGGTTGTAGAATTTAAAAATGTAGATGGATAGCATGAAGGTATGTATGGTGAGAGTTAGTGAAGTGCTGTGGCAGATAGAACAGAACTTCAGTTTAGGTGAGTACAGGGTTATCAACACCAAATAGGGGTAATACAAGAGTTAGCGTACTACTGAGTAAGAAAGTAGAAATGCAGGTAAGCTACTATGAATAACAGACAACGCATCCTCGTAGCCAAGACAGACATACGGCCAGCACCCACAGGAGTAGGCTTAATATTGAGTAATAAAACAGAGATACGGGTAAGCTACTATGAACAACATAGTAATACAAGTTTATATCCCATCTAGCACCCCAGATGATGAGACGACTCAGTGAATGAATGATGAGATTTTTAAAAAAAATCACAGTTAAAAAAGACGAAATTACTTGTACTGGAAGACTGGAATTCGACAGTAGGAAAAGGAATAGAAGGGGAAATAGACGTAACACATGGGCTGGGGGAGACGAATGCAAGATGAAGCTGCCTGAATTTTGTAGAGAGCATAATTTAATCATCTCAAGCACTTGGCTTAAGAATAACATAAGAAGAGTGTTTACACTGAAGAGATCTAGACTCATTGAAAGGTTTCACACCGATTATATAATAGTACGGTAGAGATATCGAAACTTGATTTTAAGGGGGATACGATGTCAAACGGACCGACTTCGAGCAGGAGAGGCACCACAGGATATTTTTATTTCCACTGTCTGTACTTCTACAAATAAATTCAAAAAAGTTTATCGGCATGACGAGGAAGGATTCAGGATTCACACTAATTGCAGTGGAAGTTCAAAAAATTAACAAAATATTTTTTTTACGTGTGAAATTTCATTATTTTTCCACTTACTATTGGCTGCTTTTGTTGCTATAGGTACACTTACTTCATAAGGAAGAGAGATTCTTCGATGAATTTTGCAAAGCATACAAACCATAGTAACAGGTGTATAAAACTCAGGAATTTATTTAATTCATGTAAAAATGAATGAGCTATTACATTTTAAACTTCAAGTTTCGAAAAAACTCAAATTTTATAGCTAATTATCTCAGTTTGTACCAGTTTTTAATAGATTTGGAAATTTCTAGAGTTTTGCATTAAGGAGATTTTGTTTAATAAGCATACCACGTTTGAATGTAATAGAATATTTATTTTGGATGTAACTTGTATCTAAGTACAGAAATTTGTGTTTTGCGGAAAATGGCCGTTAAAGTTTCTGATTGTATTTGGCATTCTTTTATAACTGTCCAGTGCCATAAGCAGGTTCTTTTTCATTTTCTAAATCAGTTTCTTTCCATTTCACATTCCTATGATGCACTTTGCTTGATTTTGTCACCTCCAAAAATGATTTATCTGCTTTCACTACACGCTCTCTGTCTATTGCATTCAAAGTTTTGATGTAGTTCACTCCGGGTTTAATTCCCATCTTCTCTAAAACATGTTTCCTGCTTTTCTCACCATCATTAAAACATGAAACTGCATCGTAAACACCAATAGCAAGTGCATTTCTGCCCACAAAAACGGTTTTTGGCTATCTTTCCCTTACATATTGGTTAAAACTTTCATTTGGGTCTTGGGTACCGCCATGAAGACGTTTCTTCAATAAGTTTTCATTTGCTAGGTCCTGAATATAGGTTTGATGGCGCAAATACATTGAATTCTACAGAGCGAAAGGGGTGTGGCGCTGCATTTTGGTACACTTAAGACCAAATAACGTGCCTTGTAATCTCTCAAATATATATGTTCTATACATCAAACTATTCAGGAAGATGTGCGCTACAAAACATGCGTATTTTTGAAAAATCGATTTTTCTATATTTTTTACATCCTATGCCCCTTAAACTGCAACATATTTCCAGGGGCAGATGTTGACTTTATGAACTGAAGATTAAAACTGAAGATATTGCAAAAAGCAGGAAGTTAAGTAGACGTGTACTGGATAAATTGAAAGAACTAAGGTTGTTGAGAGTCAGAGAGGGAACATAGGCAACGACTGGCTGAAACAGGGGGAAAGGAATACATCAGAAGAATGGATAAGCTTGAGAGATGACGTGGTTCAGGCACCATAGGATTAAATAGATAAAAAGAGAGGGTGCAGTAGAAATTAT
Source organism: Schistocerca gregaria (assembly GCF_023897955.1). Taxonomy (NCBI): domain Eukaryota; kingdom Metazoa; phylum Arthropoda; class Insecta; order Orthoptera; family Acrididae; genus Schistocerca; species Schistocerca gregaria. The sequence continues at coordinate 119,634,036 of NC_064925.1, forward strand.
TGGATAAGACAGGAGATATTTAATTTAGCTGACGAAAGCAGAAAAAATAAAAATGCACAAAATGAAGCAAGCTAACGGGAATATAAAACAAACCTTAGCTCCAAACAGGCTTTGTAAGGCCCAACGGTACAGACTGGCCGCCGTCTCATCCTTAGCAGATAGGCGTCATGGGATGTGTATACGGAGGGGCGTGTGGTCATCACACCGCTCTCCCGCCGTTGTTAGTTTTCGTGACTGAAGTCACTATTTCTCAGTCAAGTAGCTGCTCAAGCGAACTGACAAAGGCTGGGTGCACCCGCTTGCCAACAGCACTCGGAAGACCCAGACCGTCACCCGTCCAAGTGGTAGCCAAACCCGAGAGCGCTTAAATTTCAATGATTTAATGGGAACCGGTGTTTTCACAATGGCAAAGCCGTTGGCAAAAGTAAATACAGGCGCCTAATCATGAGACTGCCCAACTGAAAAATGGCTAAGCACGAATGGCTAGAGAGCAAATCCATGACTGTAGCAGGATGTATAAGTAGGGGAAAGAGGCCATTAAATAAAAGAGAAGGAACTGTGAATATCATGAGCTCAGATTGCTAGCCATTCTAAGCAAAGAAGGGAAAGCAGAAGGGTTATACAAAAAAATGAAGTTGAAGACAATGTTATAGAATGGGAAGAGAAATGCAGATGAGATGGGAGATATGATACTGCGAGAAGAATTTGATAGGTCATTGGAAGATGCAAGACGAAATTTTGCTTCATAATTTCTGAGATCCTTTGGAGGCCCAGTCATGACAGAACTGTACCATCTGGTGAGCAAGTTATATGAGACATGCAAAATACCTTCGTACTTAATCAAGAATGTAATAATTTTCTTCCTTTCTTTCTTGGGGCTTTTGTGCAGCGTCACGCAGAGTCGGCCGTGTTACTATTGACTTTGTAGTGGTAGTTGCAGAGGGTGTCCAGAAGCCCTTCCTGACGCCACACCGAAGCCCCCGGGATGGAATTACCCCAGCTGTCTGGAATACCATGGAATAGTGCGAACATTTTCAAATGTCTGCGAGTCGTGTAACTGAAGCGGAACGTGGGGACCAGCCCATTATTCACCTAGCGGAATGTGGGCAACCGCCTAAAAACCACATCCAGGCCGGCCAGCATACCGGCTCTCTTCGGTAATCCGCCGGGTGGAATCGATCCGGGGCCGGCGCGCCTATTCGAGTCCAGGAAGCAGCGCATTAGCGCTCTCGGCTACCGTTGCCGGTCAAGAAATTAATAATACATACAGCAAAGAAGGAAGGTTCTGTCAGGTGTGAATATTACCTAAGCGTCAGTTTCGTAAGTCATGGTTGCAGAAGTATGACACAATTGTGTACAGAAGTTTGGAAAAATTGATTGAAGCCGACACTGGCGAAGATCATTATGTACTCCGGCGCGAAATGGATTGGAGAAACGGAAACTTACATTTATAGCACGTATATATTTAGAGAAAGCTTTTGACAATGTTGACTGGTCTACGTTCTTCGATTTTATAGCCAACAGGGTTAAAATACAGGGAGCGAATAGCTATTTACAAGTTCTACAAAAACCAGATGGCAATTATATGCGCCGAAGGACATGAAAGGGAAGTAGTGGTTATGAAAGGAATGGAACAGATTTGAAACATTTTCGTGATTTTTTTTTCAATCTGTGCACTCAGCAAGCAGTGAAGCATATCCAGGAGATACTTGGGTACAGGTTTAAAGTTTAGGGATAAGAAATAAAAATATTGAGGTTTGCCACTGATATCGTAAAGGGCTTGGAAGGGCACTTGAACAGAATGTACAAATTATAAGACGAATATCAACATGGAAAATGAAATGTTGTAGAATTATTAGATGATGCTGAAGAAATTAGATTAGATATTAATAGATTAAAAGTGGACGAGTTTAGCTACAGAAGATGTTCGAAGTAGAGAGGATATGAAATGTAGACTGATTGTAGCAACAAAACATTCCTGAAGAAAGGAATTTATTAACTTAAAAAATGGATTTAAGTGTTTGGGCCTCTGTCTGAAGATATTTGTCTGGAGGGTGGCCTTGTACGGAAGTGAAACATGGGCGATAAACGGTTCAGACATGAAGAGAATAGAAGCCTTTTAAATGTTGTGGTATGGATGGGTGCTACAGATTAGACTGGTAGATCGAATAACTAAAGAGCTGGTACTGAACAGAACTACAGAAAAATATATTTGTAGCACAATTTGAATAAAAGAATGGATGATGTATGATTTAAAAGGACACATTCTGAGGGATGAGAGAATTGTCAGTTTGGTAATGCAGAAAAGTGTTTGTGTGGCGGAGAGGGGGAAGTTATAGAAGAAGACCAAGGGCTGAATATGTTTGGTCGGTGCATAAGTTCGTAGGGTTTTTGCATGTTGGCATTCCCGTTGCTATGGGTTTATTTATAGAGTGCCATTTTTATATGTAGTACACTGTTGCTATTTGAGTTTACGTAGTGCCTATTTGCTTGCACAGGTTAGGGTAGCATGGACAGCTGCATCAAACCAGTCTCAGGACTGAAGACCACAACAACAACAACATTTGTCATTTGGAGATAATGAGTAGAGCTGTGGACGCTAGAAAACGGAGTGCCAAGTGGAGAAATCTGAACATTTCCGAGATATTCCTCTGTTTGAGTTCAATAGAGGAATCACAGCAGAGGAGGCAGGTAGAATAATTTACTCCATATATGGGCATAATGCCATTTAACAGGGCACGGCAATAAAATGGTTTTCTCGTTAGAAGGGTGCTCGTTTTGACCATAGTGACTCCCAACGTTTAGGAAGACCATTGCGGTATGATGAAGATCGTTTCGACACATTAATCCAGTGTCCTCGAGAACTGGCAAATGTGATGAGCATTGATCATGAACTCTAAGCTAAAATCGAATTAGTCAGTGGCCATATGTGCATCTCAACTTGCTCGTCATCAGTTCGCTCGTGAACAACACCGATCATTCTTGTAATGTATCGTTACTGACGACGAGAAATGGTGTCCTACGTAAGGAAAAAGACTTGAATGGTTGAGCCCAAACCAAGCACCAACTCCCCGTTCAAAGACATACGCGCATCGGCAGAAGTTAATCTAATGCACCTGGTGTCCACAGCGACGGTGCGGTATACTACGAAATGCTCTCCGGAGGTGTATCCGTCACTGCTGACATTTGCTGTCAGCATCTGACACGTCTTGCAGACGCAATCCAAGAACAACGACCAGAAATACTGCGTCATGCCACTTTCGATAATGCCCGCCCGCATTCCGCTGGACTGACAAAAAACGCCATATTGGAGTTGGGCTTGCAAGACATTTCACACCAGCCTCATTCACCTGATCTTGCACCCTCAGATGCTCACCTTTTCTGCCTTCTATCGAACGACCTTCAGGGACCTTCCTTTCCGGATGAAAATGAGCTCCGAACATGGCTAGACGAGTTCTTCGCCTCAATAAACCGGGTGATGTTTATAGTTGGGAAATCAAAAAGTTACCCCAGATTTGGCAGACTGTTGTAAATAGAGTAGGAGAATATATTATTGATGATTAAAGCCCTGCCGGCCGGAGTGGCTGAGCGGTTCTAGGCGCCACAGTTTGGAACCGAACGACCGCTAAGGTCACAGGTTTGAATCCTGCCTCTGGCATGGATGTGTGCGATGTCTTTAGGTGAGTTAGGTTTAAGTAGTTCTTAGTTCTATGGGACTTATGACCTCCGAAGCTATGTTTCATAGTGCTCAGAGCCATTTGAACCACTAAAGCCCTGTTGCGTGTACCTTTTGTGTTTATTAGTCGTTATGAACCTATGCGCCAATCCAGTAATAAACAGGTCCCAATGCATGTAGGTTGCTGTAGTTATGCAAAAATTAGGAGGCTTTCACGAGGTAGACCTACGTGGAAAGCTGCACCAAACCATTTGTGAACTCAATAGCACAGCAATGACACTAAAATTTACAGTTACAACAGAGTAAGTCAAGGAAAAACTTATGACAGGGATTACATATACGAGGCGTTTTGTTTAAGTAAGTACCGTTTTGAAATTAAAAAAGTTGTGTTAAGATATCTCAATAATTTTATTTTTACATACAAACCTGTACCTTAATCTACTTTTCTACATAATATCCGTCAATACTGAGGCACTTGTCGTAACGTTGTACCAGTTTTTGAATACCCTCCTCATAGAAGTCTGCCACCTGACTTGTTAACCACTGCATCACCACTGTTTTGACTTCGTCATCGTCTTGAAGACGCTGACCGCCCAGGTGTTTCTTTAAGTGCAGCAGCTTACCATAAGACGTTGCACAATCTTCGCCGTTCAATTCAGAACAAAAGACGTGGCATCGTTTTGGTGCAAGATAATGCCCGTCCGCATGTGACGAATGAGACCAAAGATCTCATCACATCTTTTCGATGGGAACCTCTAGATCATCCTCCGTACAGCCACGATCTTGCGCCCAGTGACTACCATCTGTTCCTGCACTTGAAGAAACACCTGGGCGGTGAGCGTCTTCGAGGCGATGACGAAGTCAAAACAGTGGTGATACATTGGTTAACAAGTCAGGCGGCAGACTTCTAGGAGGAGGGTATTCAAAAACTGGTACAACGTTATGATAAGTGCCTCAATATTGACGGAAATTATGCAGAAAAGTAGATTAAGGTACAGGCTTTCAGGTAAAAATAAAATTATTGATATATCTTGGCATTTCTTTTTTTAAATTTCAAAACGGTACTTACTTAAAAAAAACACGCCCCGTATTAAGCTAATCTTTTTATTAATTAGTTTTTTTAGTGGAAAAACCATGTAAAAATTTTGCTAGCACAATTCGGAGTATCTGGCAAGGGTGAAGACTAACTATTCCATCTGCATCTGTGAAATCAGTTGTCTGCATATTTTAAAAATTTTCCTTGGGGTGGCTAGTTACTCACCCTGTGGTGACACTCTGGTTGACTGGGCTGAAGATGATTGGAGGGCTACTGTGCTATAAATGTGTTAGGTGACTGTTGCTTGATGAGCACATCTCGACATTACGGGTATCCACAGATCGTGGAAGGAAGCAGCTGATGATTGATTGAGAACTGCTACTGGCCAAAGCAGATATCTGCAATGCCTGTATCACAGAAGACCTGCCACGTCAGTTATGAACTGAGCGAAAAAAAAATCACAACGGCAAGAAGTTGTGTGACCAAAACGAAAGTTGATAGCCATGTTCTACATTTGAAAGATGATGTGTATTCAGATTTCACGCCAGTCGCATAAGAGTGGCGGCAGTAGCGCTGCTATGGGGACGCATTTTAGGTTTGCTTTAAATACACGCTGTAGCTGTCCTGTGCTTTAGTTAGCTTTAAATTTCGACATGGTGATTTGATGTTAGTTTCAAGAACACCTTTAAGGCGAAAAAAACGCTATCACCAACACCTCGCTGAGATTAAACGAGGTCGTATTGTAGGGCTACTAGAAGCTGCATGTTCCTTCTGCGATACTGAAGAAAGACTTGGCAGGAATGAAGTCGATATATATGACTGCTGGAAGCGGTGGTTACGGGAATGCATGGTCGCAAGACGGGCTCCAAATGGCCCCGCAGCACTACCTACACTGTTGTTGTTGTGGTCTTCAGTCCTGAGACTGGTTTGATGCAGCTCTTCATGCTACTCTGTCCTGTGCAAGCTTCTTCATCTCCCAGTACGTACTGCAGCCTAATCCTTCTGAATCTGCTTAGTATATTCATCTCTTGGTCTCCGTCTACGATTTTTACCCTCCATGCTGCCCTCCAATACTAAATTGGTACTGGGTGTTGTGTGCTGTCCTTAGGTTAGTTAGGTTTAAGTAGTTCTAAGTTCTAGGGAACTGATGACCTAGTGCTCAGAGCCATTTTTACTAAATTGGTGGTCCCTCGATGTCTCAGAACATGTCCTACCAACCGATCCCTTCTTCTTGTCAAGTTGTGCCACAATCTCCTCTTCTCCCCAATTCTATTCAATACCTCATTAGTTATGTGATCTACCCATCTAATCTTCAGCATTCTTCTGTAGCACCACATTTCGAAAGCTTCTATTCTCTTCTTGTCTAAACTATTTATCGTGCACGTTTCACTTTCATACGTGGCTACACTCCATACAAATACTTTCAGAAACGACTTCCTGACACTTAAATCTATACTCGATGTTAACAAATTTCTCTTCTTCAGAAATGCTTTCTTGCCATTGCCAGTCTACATTTTATATCCTCCCCACTTCGACCATCTTCAGTTATTTTTCTCCCCAAATAGCAAAACTCCTTTACTACTTTAAGTGTCTCATTTCCTAATCTAATTCCCTCAGCATCACCCGACTTAATTCGTTACAGCCATGCGGATAAGATGCCCATCATCTCGGCTGCTAGTGATACGAGGCCGTTGGGATCCAGCACGGCGTTCCGTATTACCCTCCTGAACCCACCGAACCCATATTCTGCTAACAGTCATTGGCTCTCGCTCAACGCTAGCAGCAATGTCGCGATACGATAAACCGCAATCTCGATAGGTTACATTCCGACCTTTATCAAAGTCGGAAACGTGATGGTACGCATTTTTCCTGCTTACACGAGGCATCACAACAACGTTTCACCAGGCAACGCCGGTCAACTGCTGTTTGTGGATGAGAAATCGGCTGGAAACTTTCCTCATGTCAGCACGCTCATGTCGGCGCCTACCTTGTTGAATTCTCTGAAAAGTTAATCATTTGCATATCACAGCATCTTTTTCCTGTCGGTTAAATTTCGCGTCTGTAGGACGTCATCTTCGTGGTGTTGCAATTTTAGTGGCCAGTAGTGTATAAAGGAAGACCATCCTTTTCGGCGTCTGGTTCTGGCAAATCGTACTGCATCTGCAACAGCAGTTCGAGCAGCAGTGACGCAACCAATTGTTACACATTGGTTACTTCAAGGACAGCTCCGAGTCAGACGCCCTGTAGCGTGCATTCCGCTGACCCCAAACCACGGCCATTTGTGATTTCAGTGGTGTCAACGGGAGCTCATTGGAGGGCACGGTCGAGATCTGTTGTGTTTTCTGAGGAAAGTTGGATCTGCCTCGGTTCTAGTGATGGCCGTGTGTTGGTTAGGAGGAGGTCAGTTGATGGCCTTCAACCAGTGTGTCTGTTTGCCAGACATACCGGACCTACACCAGCAGTTATGGCCTGAAGTGTGATTTCGTATATCAGCAGGAGCACTCTCTTGCTTATCCCAGTATCGTACATCAATTTGGTGGTTCGATCTGTTGTTCTGCCATTCGTAAACAGCATTTCACGTTATGATTTCCATTCACTCCACATTATTTGTTTCTCGTGTTGCTATTTGTTTTCCGTCAGTGTTTATCGGACAGTTAATTAGATTACTGCTTGCGTCAGCAGCCTTTTTAAATTGTTCGTTTTCCCCTCTTTTGTACTTTCTGAGACATTTATCTGTCTTCTACCATCGGAGAGAAGTTCACCTTAATAATGTGCATCAATGCTTGTTCCACATCCAGGACGACGATACGAAACTGTTCATACGTTGACGCAGCTCTCCTCGCTAGGCTATCTTGTGCAAGCGTCCCCTTCTCTGCAAACCTACTGCAACATACGTAGCTCCATTTGAAGCTACCTGTATAAGTGAAGCTTTGGTCTCAGTCTACCATTTTCAGTTCCAGAACTTCTCTCCATTATGTCATTTCCAGATTGACGATTACTTGATGTCTCAGGTTGTATCCTGTTAATCAACGTTTCTTTTACACAAATTTCTTTTCAATGGTTTATATACTTCTATATAAATTATAAACTGAAGCACCAAAGAAACTGGTATAGGCATGGGTATTCAAATAAAGAGATACGTAAACAGGCAGAATACGGCGCTGCGGTCTGCAACGCCTGTATAAGACAAAACAATGGCAGGTTATCAACATTTAAGTGAGTTTGAACGTGGTGTTATAGTCGGCGCTCGAGCGATTAGACACAGCATCTCCGAGGTAGCAGTGAAGGGGGGATTTTCCCGTACGACCATTTCACGAGTGTACCGTGAATATCAAGAAACTGGTAAAACATAAAATCTGCGACACTGCTGCGGCTGGAAAAGGATCCTGCAAGAACGGGGCCAACGACGACTGAAGAGAATCGTTCAACGTAACAAAGTGCAACCCTTCCGAAAACTGCTGCAGATTTCAGTGCTGGGCCATCAACAAGTGTCAGCGTGCGAACCATTCAAAGAAACATCGTCGACACGAGCTTCCGCAGCCGAAGGCCCACTCGTGTACTCTTGATGACTGCACGACACACAGCTCTACACCTCACCTGGGTACATCAACACCGACATTGGATTCTTGATGACTGGAAACATAGTACCTGGTCGGACGAGTCTCGTTTAAGTTGTATCGAGCGGATGGACGTGTACGGGTATGATAACAACCTTGTGAATCCATGGACTCTGCATGTCAGCAGGGGGGCTGTTCAAGCTGGTGGAGGCCCTGTAATGATGTGGGGTGTGTGCAGTTGGAGTGATATAGGACCCCTGATATGTTTAAATATGACTGTGACAGGTGGCAAGGATGTAAGCATCCGATGTGATCACCTGCATCCATTCATGTCCATTGTGCATTCCGACGTACTTGGGCAATCTCAGAAGGAGAACGTGACACAACACACTTCCAGAATCGCTACAGAGTGGCTCCAGCAACACACCTCTCAGTTTAAAGACTTTCGCTGGCCACCAAACTCCCCAGAAATGAACATTATTGAGCATATCTGTGGTGCCTTGCAACGTGCTGTTCGGAAGAGATCTGCATGCCCTTGTGCTCTTACGGATTTATAGTCAGCCCTGCAGGAATCATGGTGTCAGTTCCCTCCAGCACTATTTCACACATTAGACGAATCCATGCCAAGCTGTGTTGCGGGGGAACCCTACTCAGTATTCGGCAGGTGTACCATATCGTTTTGCTGTTCAGTGTATTATCAGGTAACCTGGGTCATCTTTCTTGTTACGAATCCACCCAAGAACTCCATGTGTCATGATGAGAGCGTGGGCGGCCGGAAATAGAGGATGAGTCGATAAATAATTCATGTAAATGCAGGGAACAGTTTCGACACCCTAAGATGAGGACCAAATGGCTGCTATATTCATAATTTGCGTATCAACGTTATTTCGACTTGAATAAAAATTCAACCGCGAAGTAAGGTTTCGGCGAGGGCTTTTCATTCAGGCTCTCTGGGATACGAGAGCGTGGCAATCAGTTTCGGTTAGGTAGCAGGACTGTATATCTCTACAGTTTCAAACAAATGTACAATCGTCCAGAATTGCAGCATAACAAATGGGAAAGACAGAGGCCCGTAACATTTGCATTTACTACAAAAATGGACAGGACTGGAATAAAGTAAAAACATCTAGGTTGTCAGCCCACATCGTGCTTCTCTTCAGTTTTGGCCGCTCTGCTCGGATATTCTTCAGGATCTTTTAGTGTTCACTGTTAGCTCTAAGTGGAATAACTTCCATCCAAGCGATCTCGGTTCGATTTCCAATATGCGAAAAGTTTTCGTTCTTTCCCCTCTGTGGCCTTTATAAAAAAAATTTTGACTTTAGGGAGCAGGAGACAAAACGCAGTTTACGTGGCGGAATATTGCGTCCGGCAAAAGGGCAACTGGTAAAATGGTGTTTGGAGATCAGTTTTGTCGATTTCACGGAAACAGTGTAATCGTGGATCACAGGGTTATGTAAATTTTCAGTTTCATTAGTGATTTGGCTACGAAGTCTTTCGCGACGTATTTCTTGAATAAAAATCTCTCGGTGTACATGCCGCGTCATTTCAGGATAAAACTCCAAGCTTTCGACCACTACCTCAGTGGTCGTCGTCAGGGCTAAAACTGACTGTCGCGAACTAGCGAAGTTCCCACTTTTATATGCAAAGGATGGCTTCTGATTGGCTGGAATACGTCATAGGAACAGCGATATGGCGCGTAATGAAGTGGTGCCCTCTACTTCCATAGATGTAATTTCTATCCCACGCTGCTTGCAGCGCCATCCCTTGAATCAGGAGGCAAAGTGCGGGAAGTTTTTCCCTGCGATGTTTCTTTATCCAGTGCACTCTTCCAAGTGTTGCTAAGTGCATAGCCGTTGTCTCTGTTAAAGTTATTATCGCTAAGTCTAATTTCGACTGCTTGCCGGATCACAGAGTCCCAGTAATTCGATGCGGGGGGTATTACTCTGGTTTCTTCAAATAAAATCTTATGCTCGCTAAGCAGGCTGTGTTCAGCCACCGCTGATTTCTCCAAATACCTGTATTTCAGGTGGCGCCGGTGCTCGATGCAGCGGTCGGCAAAGTTTCTTACAGACTGGCCCACGTAGTTCTTGCCGCATTCGCAAGGAATAGTATAAATTCCCGGCACTCATAAGCAGAGACCAGACGTTCTTCGGCGTAACTCGAGAGGGTTGCGCCCTTCGATATTATTGTCGTTAATTTCGAAGTGCTAGGTGTTTCAGTGATCGCTGCAGCTGCCGTTGTCCCGAGCCTTTGCCGCCGTTGGTCCCAGCCGCCGCTGCCGCCGCCGCCGGTTCCCACCACCGCCGCCGCCGCCGCCGCCGCCGCCGCCGGTCTCCCGCCGACGCCGGTTGCCGCCATCGTATCCGGTTCCTGCTGTTGCCAACCGCCGCCGCCGCCGCCGCCGGTTCCCGCCGCCGCCGCCGCCGCCGCCGCCGCCGCCGCCGCCGCCGCCGGTCTCCCGCCGACGTCGCCGCCGGTTGCCGCCACCGTATCCGGTTCCTGCCGCTGCCGCCGCTGCCGCCGCCGCTGCCGCCGCCGCTGCCGCCGCCGCCGCCGCCGCCGCCGCCGCCGCTCCCTGCCCGTCTTTCTTTCTGTCGTCTCTGCTTACGTCTTACCCTTCCTCTTCGTCAGTCTCTTGTCCTTGTCCTTTGACTGTCCCCTGTTATTTTTCCTCTTTTCCCCTCTCCCACTTATCCTCTCACCATGACAACCCCCACAACTACCGCCACTACCACTGCAATCGTGTACACGTCCCCCTCACTTGCTGCCACCACCATCACGTGGTGTGCTCATTCACCGCCTCCCCCATATATTCCCCCCCTCCTCACTCTTCCCACCCCCGCTCCTTTTGTTGCTCCCTCCCCTGTTCCTACCCCCCATGCCTCACGTGACCCATTCCCTCCCCTCCCACATGTGACTCATGCCACCTCCGCCAGGGTTGTTGCCCGTCGGGCCACCACCCACGCCACACCATCATCATCGTCATCACCATCACCATCACCATCACCATCGCCCTCGCCATCGCCAGTGCCAACCACTGCCACTGCATCTTCTGTGGCGCCAGCTCCAGCCCCAGCGCCAGCACCAGCACCACCACCAGTGCCTGCACCGCCGGTGGGACCTGCCGTCTCCCGCCATCTCCCGGTCGTCCCCATCCCCCACACCTCTTCCCGTCCCTCTCCCGCTGTGAAACGTCCCAGCGGCACCCCAGCCTCTTCTGCTCCCAAGAAGTCGCAGACTCTCCCCCCTCCAACCCCCCAGGATGCCATGGATACCACCTCACCTTCCCTATCTACTCCCTCCTCTACCTCCCCCTCCTACAGGTACCTCCTTTCTCACCCTGATCCCTCTCTCCTGGAGGCCCGCAATCTTACCCTTCTCCTCCGCCAGCACTTCCCCGGAGCCCCGATCTCCCTTCTCACTCCCCGTCGGGACTCCGTCCTGATCACATCCCCCAGCCCCACCCTCCACTCCGACATCCTCTCCCGCATTCCCCTCAAACGGTTTGGTCCCCATGCCTCCCTTGCCCCTGCTCCCCCCCCCTCCTCATCCCGACAACCCCAGCCGCCCCGTCGCCCACCGACCCTCACTGCCGTGATCACTCGGCTTAGCCCGATGATCACGGAGGAGGAGGTGTTGGCGGAGCTGAAGGCCCATCCCTATCTAGAGGTTCGAGCTGTCCGCCGGATTCACAATCCAGCCGGCCCCACCCGCCTCATGCGGGTGTTCTCCGAGCATGCTCCCTCCATAGACCTCCTCCTCAAGGAGGGTGCCCTCCTCTTCAACCGCCGTTATAAGGTCGACCCCTCCCGCTCCCCTCCACAGTCCATCCGCTGCCAGAGGTGCTTGCGCTATAATGCACATCCTACATCTGAGTGCCGCGAGGCCCCCGTCTGCCCGCACTGCAAAGAAGCGCACTTCCTCCGGCAGTGCCCCAACCTTCAGTCCCCCCCCCTCCTGTAACACCTGTAACCTCCAACACCCAACCTACTCCCAAAAGTGCAAGGCCCGACCCCCTCCCTCCGCTCCTGAACTCACTGTCCCTGTCCGCCCCTTGGATGCCCCCACCCCTCCCGGCAATTCCCTCCGTCCCCCCCCCACAGCTGAGGACATCATCCGCTTTGTAACCGTTGTCCTTCAGAACATCCACCCCTTTCAGCGCCCCCACACCCTCCAGCAGGTATCCCTTGCCGCCCGTTCCGTCTTCCAGCTCAACACTTACGCCACCTACTCCCATAACCAGGCCCATTTTACCTTCTCCCGTCTCGACACCCTCGTCTAAATTCCCACTATGGCGCGACAGCAACGTATCCTGTTTAACAACATCCGTTCCCTTCCTGTCAACAAGAATCTCCTTATGCATACCCTCACCACCCACCGCGTGGATGCCTTCCTCCTAAACGAAACATTCCTCCAGCCCCACCATACTGTCCATACCTCGCCCTACCTCCTTCACCGCTCTGACAACCCCCTCCCGATAGCGCGTGGCGGAGTTGCCATTGGCCACCATCGCCAGATCCCTGTTCGGCTCCAACCCCTCCTTCCCAACCCCACGGAACACCTGATCCTTAGTCTATTCTTCCCCGGCCTCACCGTTACCTGCGCCACCATCTATGTCCGCCCCTCTGCCCCTATTCCTTTTGACTTCCTTTCCCACATCGACCGTACCTTCTCCTCCTACGTGATTGCCGCAGATCTCAATATCCATAGTCGCTCCGCCACCCAGTTACGGCGGTGGCATCGGTTCCTCGCCACCATCCAAGGAGATGTCCTTCCTCTTCCCCAACACACCCGCCCTGAATCCAATACCACACCCGATGTCGTCCTAGCCTCCCCCAATCTCCTTGGCCGCATAGCGGTGGACGTCCTCGACCCTATTGGCAGTGACCATCTCCCTGTCCTTCTTACCATATCAGACGGTCGTCGCCCCCGTCCCGATCCTCGCCTTGACCCTCCCCCCAAGTATGTCCATGATTACTCCCGTGCCGACTGGAATGCATACCGGGATACCCTTACTACCTGGGTCGATAGCCACCCCCTCACCTACCACCGCCCACATGACATAACCCATGCCGCATCCTTTCTCCAGCAGACCTTGTCTGAGGCCGTGGAGGCCCACATCCCTACCGTCGCCATCCACCCGCACCGTCCCACTTTACCCCCACAGGCCGTCCTCCTCCTTCGAGAATCCCGTCGTCTCTACCGTGCCTTCCTCCACACGCGTGACCGGGACATACTACAACGCCACCGGCAACTCCAGAGACACATCCGGAACTTGCTCGCGGCTAAGAAACGCCGGGACTGGCGACAGACATGCACCCGTCTTAATGCTACCCTACCTATTAACTCGTCCAAATACTGGTCAGCCTTCCGCCGCCTTACTGGATCAAACCCCCCCCCCTTACTATCCTCTCCTTCATAATGACAATCCCTTTCCTGACAACCTTAGTAAGGCCAACCATTTTGCCTCCTACCTCACCGATGTCTTTACCATCCCTGACGATCCCCAGTTCGATTATTCCCTCTTCCCCGATGTCCGCGATCGAACTGACACCTCTATCCCTCCACTAGCTCCTGGCTTCCAGTACTTGGACAACATTACACACACTGAACTCAATACCCCTATAACTACTCAAGACATCATCGATATACTCCGCACCAAACGCAACACTGCTCCTGGTCACGACCGTGTTACTTACCGTCACCTCCGTGAAGCTCCCGCCCCCTTCCTCTCCACCCTGGCCAGGCTGTACAATGTGGTCTTGTCCACCGGCTTCTACCCCGACCTGTGGAAAACCTCCCGGATCCTGATGTTCCTCAAACCCGATAAACCACCTTCCGCTGTCTCCTCCTACCGTCCTATAAGCCTTACCTCGGTCTTCAGCAAGGTCCTGGAATCCATTCTAACCCGCCGCATCCACCAGCATCTCCACCGGCACCGCTTCCTTCCCTCCACCCAATGTGGCTTTCGACCATCCTTCTCTGCCGATGACCTTCTCCTTCACCTCACTCACCTCCTCTCCGAACAACTCAACTCCCGTCGCTCCGCCATATTCCTCTCCCTTGACCTTGAACGCGCCTATGACCGAGTGTGGCATTCTGGTCTCCTCTTCAAGCTCCAAACCTTTGCTCTTCCTATTAACTACGTCCGTCTGATCGCCTCCTTCATTTCCCACCGCCCTTCCTATGTCACTATCCACAACACTGATTCCTACACCTTCTACCCCTCTGCCGGTGTGCCCCAAGGTTCCGTCCTTTCCCCTCTTCTTTACCTTCTTTATACGGCGGACATGCCTCCACCTGCACCCCCCCTTCACCTTCTCCAGTACGCCGATGACACCGCCTTCCTTGCCCTTGCCCCCACCCTGCAACGCTCCCAACACCTTCTCCAATCCCATCTTGACCGGTTCACCTCTTGGTGTAACCAGTGGTTGCTCAAGGTCAATCCTTCCAAGACCCAGGCAATCATCGTAGGCAAAACCACCCCTTCCTTCCGTCTCCTTGATTTCTATCTTACCATTTATGGCCGTCCTATTAACCTCACACCCACCCTCAAGTACCTTGGCGTCACCCTTGACCGTCGCCTCTCCTGGACCCCTCATCTCCGGACAATCCAAGCCAAGGCACGCTCCCGACTCCACCTCCTGAAGCTCCTTTCTGGCCGCACATGGGGTCTGGACCCCTCCACCGTCCTCCACACCTATAAATCTCTCATCCGCCCTATCCTCTGTTATGCCCATCCCGCCTGGATCTCTGCCCCGCCTACCTTTTACAAATCCCTTCAAATCCTTGAACGGCATGCACTCCGCCTCGCCTATCGCATCCGCCTCCCTTCCCCCACGCGGCTCCTCTATGACCTCATCCCCTTCCCACACCTCCTTCTCTTCCTCCAACGGATACGGATCCTCTACACCTCCCGCAAGCTTGATCCTCCCCACCCGCTTGTCTCTTCCATCCTCTCCCACCCCAACCCACTGCCGCGCCTGTACTCCTGTATCCCACCTGCTCTCCATCTTCACACTCTCCACACCCTCTCCCAAGGTGGCTTCCGCCGACTCCCCCTCCCGGATGATGCCCTCCTCCCCTCCATCTACCCCTCCTACCAACTTTGAGCCTTGCCTTCCCCTCTCCTCTCATTTTCCTGTGGGCACCCTCTCTCCCTTCTCTCCCTCCCTCTCTCCCTCCTTTCATCCTTACCTCCCCTCCCCCTCTCCCTGGGCTTCCACCCCCCTTTTTTCGTTTTCTCCCCTCCTCCTCCCTGGCATCCTATCTCCCCCTCCCTCCTTCCCTCCCCCTGTTTTTTCCCTTGGCAGGCCCCCAGCTTTTCGGTGTGGACAGTGCCCCTGCAAGCGCCGAAGCCCATCTCCGCAGTGTCCGTGTCTTTCGTCCCGTCTGTGCCTCGAGTGTTTCTTCATTTTCTGCTCCACCGTTCACCTGTGCTAGTGTTCTCTGTTCCGTGCTGTGCTGCCCGTCTTTTTAAAACTGAAACAGAGCTGCGTCGGTGAACGACTTCATTTCTTTTTATTCTCTGTTGTCTTCTGATTTTTGTCCTCCATGTCTGTGTTTTGAGATTATGTCTTCCTGTTTTTCTCTCTTGTATGTTTCTTGTGGCCGAAGAGCGGCATATTAGGCCGCTGCCGGCCTACCTTTGTAGGTATAAAATGACAATAAAGGAAAAAAAAAAAAAAAAAGCAGAGACTGTCTGTGACTGGTCTCAACATTTCCTTAATTTTCTTAGGTGGTTGGAAAACTGGTTTTATTCCTTTCCCCTTCAGGACTCTGGCTATCTTGCTCGTTGTAGCACCGCAAAAAGGAAGCCGCGCTATGTGTTGGTCCTCTTCTTGTATATAGCCGGTATCGTGTCTTACTTTCTTGGACAATACTGATTTAATTTCACCGGCAGAATAACCATTCCTCTTGAAAACAGTCGTCAAATGGTTAATCTCGGGACCGAGGTGGTCCTTGTCGGAAATAGTCCTGGCTCTGTGTACTAAAGTATTCAGCACAGCTCTCTTCTAAGACGGATGATTGAAGCTGTGGCTATGCAGATATAAGTCTGTATCTGTTGGCTTCCTGTACACAGAATGGCCCAGTCGTCCATCCGGCTTTCGCTCCACCAACTCATCTAAAAAAGGTAACTTCCCTTCCTTCTCTACCTCCAATGTAAATTTTATCTTTGGATGTACACCATTTAAATGTCCGACGAACTGCTGCAGCGTGTCGCTGCCGTGTGGCCAGATTAAAAAAGTATCGTCGACGTATCTGTAGAAGCATGATGGGCGAAGGTGAGCACTGCTCAACGCTCGTGCTTCAAAATCCTCCATGAAAAAATTCGCTATTGCTGGTGACAGGGGCGAACCCATAGCTGTTCCATCCGTCACTTCATAATAATTTCCACTGTATAAAAAGTAAGTGGTCGTCAAGGTATGTCGGAACAACTTCAAAATTTTCTGAGGAAAAATGAGCAGCCAACAGTTGTAATGTGTCATCCACAGGTACTTTGGTGAACCAGGGAAACCACGTCGAGGCTGACCATGATATCACTTGGGTCTATCTTCATCTGTTTTATGATATCAACAAACATTTTTGAATTCTTAATATGATGTGGGCAGTGACTAACTATAGGCGCCAACAATTTAGTTAAGTATTCTGCAAGCTTGTACGTAGGAGAGCCAATAGCTCTAACAGTCGGTCTCAACGGGACGTTCTCCTTATGAACCTTTGGCAAACCGTACAGTCTTGGTGTCCTAGGTGCTCTCGGCCGTAAGTTCTTCACCAGTTCGTCGGAGAGGCCAGAGATTTTTAGTAGCCAAAATAATTTCGAAAACAATCATTGAAAAAAGGCTAATACAAGCTATACTGATGGCTGATGGTCTTATTAAGAACGAATTCTAAATTGTTTGTCGGCTGAAGGTCACAAGCAGTACTTCAAAACAATTTACGTCTGATGGCCTGCATCACAAACTGAGGAGGACAATTACATGTTCAAAATACAAAAATAATTTTTATACAACCATTTAAAATTTTTTTGTTTGTAACACAAGCTACACTGATGGCTGAAGGCTTTATTAAGAAATAACTTAAATTACTTGTTGGCTGAAGGCCACAAGCAGTATTTCAGAACAATTAGCGGCTGAAGGCCCGAATGAAAAATGCGGATGACAATTACACATTAATAATACAGAAATAATTTGTTAAACAACTATTTAAACACATTTTGACTGTAACACAAGCTACAACAACTCCACCGTTGCTGTCCCAAGTCCATTGCCTCATTCCGCAAGATATGAGGAAGGAGGAGGGAGTGGAGTAACAATTCGTTAAAAATGCTCCGAATGGTAGTTCCCTTTAAGGGCCCCTGCCTAGTGTTACTAAGTGAAACCTGGTCAATGGTCTCCAAGGCGGAAGAGGAAGTTCATTTCCCCACGGTGGGCAGAGCGGAAGATCTACCTCCTCGACTCACAATCTTGGTTGTATATTTTGTGCCCTTTGGGCCACACCCAAAATAACGTTCAGCAATCATGGAAGTGTGTGATGTAAACTATTTTACCCCAGGTGGACGATCCACCATATGCCAGTATGTCAGCAGACATTCGGATCTTGGGGTGTCTGGAAGATAGCACAAAGTAAGACGGAGTGTCTTGGAATCTCATTCAAATTTCAGCATAGGCAATCAACGTACCTAGCAACTTTCAATATAAGCTCATTGTTGAAAACCGGATAACTAAAACATCTAACATATACGCTAAAGAACCACAACGTACTCATAACAGCCATTCAAGGAACATGATACTTGAATACAGATACCTTAGATTTGGAAGTTTTTGGGATATACAAAAGTAAAATGGGACCGAGAGTGACAAAAAATGCACCACATCTTGGAACAGGCTTTATAATCAACAAACAAATCTTGAACTCAATAGCTGACTTTGATTCCCAATCAGAAAGAATCACAAGTCTTACATTCAAAAGCACAAACAAAATCTACACAAATACCAATGTACATGCACCTATAAATGAGGACAACAAGAAAAACAAAGAAAAAGTGGAGGCCTTTTGAAATCAATTAGATGACATTATTCAGAAAATTCCAGTTAAAAACATCCTCATTCTTCTTTGAGATTTTAATGGACAGATTGGTAAAGAAAAAAATATATAAGAAAATAGTTGGAGACTATCCTGCACACAACAGAACAAACGTAAATGGTGTGAGGCTAACAGAACTTTGCCAATCACAATTTAATTTATAAATCGACAGCTTTCAAGAAACTACCACGAAGACAAAAGATATAGATATCCCCAAATCCTAGCCTTGGGGAATTTCAACTTGATCATGTGGCAGTCAGGAAGGATTCTAGCAAAGAAATCATGAATGTTAGGGTACTCAGGGGTGCAAAATTCTGTTCAGACAACTACCTTTCTAAAATTAAATTCAAATTCATCCCAAACAGGAAACGCAGCGTGAAACAAATTAAGGGTCGGAAAGATATTAAAATTAGATAAATTCACAAAAGCAACAGAAACTATTCAGACACAAAGCTGTGGGGATATCAAGGAAAACCTCATTACTACAGCCGAATGGATAGTACCTAACATAAAAAGCAAAAAACATTCCTGGTGGTCACTGGAATGTGATGCCCTCATTGAAACAAGAAAACAGGCATGGCAAACTTACAGTCACAGAAAACAGAAGAAAGCAGACTGAATTTCATTACAGTTAGAAAACTGGTAGATAAAAATATAAAAAGGATTAAGAAGACACATGAAAACAAAACCCTTCTCCAAATTGATGAAGAATTTGATAAAAACAACACCAGAAGCTTTTACACAACTTTCAGACAGAGGTTATCAAGATACAAGGCACCCACCCTCCAATTTCGAGATGTAAATGGGAACATCGCTCACAATAATACGGAAAATTGCAAAATACTAGCAGGCTACTTTGAGAAACTCTTGAATTGTGAACCCATCCTTGAAAAATTTCAATCCATCCCAAATAACAGTGAGATGCCGGATTCAGAACCACCGACGACTGAAGACCTACAGAAGGTCATCTCAGAACTTAAAAACAACAAAGCGTCCGGAGAAAACCAAATAGTGGCCGAACTATGGAAGAAGACTGACAAAAACGCAGTTACATCCCTTAAGTGTGTTTTCGATAAAATCTGGAAAGAAGAGGAGATTACCATAGAATGGAGAGCAGCTCTCATCCACCCTACCCACAAGAAAGGTTTGAAGTCAGACCCCCAACAATTACAGAGGAATATCACTGCTGGATATAACGTACAAGATTCCTTCTAAAGTCCTTTTGAACAGGGCAGAGCCTCAATTGGACCCGCAAAATGGGGAGTACCAGGGAGGTTTTAGAAAGGGTAGATCATATTCGGAACAAATACTAAACCTCAAAAACATTATGGCATACCAAAAATCAAGGGCAAAGACATACGTAATCTCCTTCATTGATTTCCAAAAAGTATATGATTCGATTGATAGAGAATCTCTATTATCAGTACTGGAAGAAATGGGTTTGGATAAGAAAACAACTAACATTATGGAAGCGACCATTAGAAATACACTTTCGAAAGTTAAATTAATGGCGAACTATCTGAACCCTGTGAAATAAAACCGGGAGTGCGACAGTTGGATAGGCTCTCACCATTGCTGTTCAATTGTGCGTTTGTGAATGTAGTCAGAGAATGGAACACAAATATTAAGAGTGGTATAAGACTGGATTTCAAAAAAGAACCTTAAAGTAAATTGCATTGCTTTTGCAGATGATATGGCCCTGTTTGCTGAAGCAATGGAAGAAGCATGGGAGCAAATCTTTGAACTAAAGAAACAAGCAGCTAAAATAGGTCTTCACATCTTCTTTCAAAAAACTAAGATATTGACGTACATCAAGCACTCACGTAAATACCTCAAAGTCCAAGAACAGAAGATTGAAATAGTAAAAGAATTCAAATAACTCGGAGAATTCATTAGTTGAAATGCTGGGGAAAGCAAAGCAATGGAATCCAGAAAAAATAAACTTGAATTGGAGTTTCAACTAACAAAAGTACATACAACAAAAAATTCCTTTCATGGGGGTCCAGAATTGCACATTACAAGACAGTGATTAAGCCAGAAGCACGGTATGCAGCAGAAACACTTAACATTACTTCCAAAGGCCAAATGGAGAAACTTGAGCTAAAGGAAAGAAAGATTTTAAGAAATATGATTGGACCAAAATTTCAAGACAATATGAAACACTACAAGAAAATTGAAAAACTTCCAGATCCTATGCGAAAAAGGAGAATAAATTTTTATGGTCATCTTCTCAGAATGAATTCCAGCAGATTAACTAAACAAATCTTTTACTTCTTCCATAACCGCAAAACGAAACCCCACTGGTTTGAAGAAACTGAGGAAGACCAAGTAGAATTAAAGATTTCAGAAAATTCACTTACTGACTGAACATCTAAATTAATTACTAAAGATGAAAACATAAGGTTTCAAGACAAATCTACACAAAAGTCCAAACCCTTCATCTCGGAAGAAGAGAGGAGAAGAAGATCAGAAAGAATGAAGAAATACTGGGCCCTAAGAAAAGAACAACGCACAAAGAAATGATTGATTCAGTGTACCCCAAAGAGAGTGAAACGGAAGAAGAAGGAGACAAGCTACACTGACGGCTGAAGGCCTCATTAAGAGAAAATTCAATTTCTTTGTTGGCTGAAGGTCATAAGCAATAGTTAAGAACAATTTATGGTTGAAGGCCAGGTATAAAAAAAGTTGACTGTAACACAAACTACACTGATGGCTGAAGGGATTAATACGAAAGAAATCAAATTATTTATTGGTTGAAGGCCACAAGCAATACTTCAGAACAATTAGCGACTGAAGACCTGAATTACAAGTCACGAAGCTCACTATATGTGAAAATAGCAAAATAATTTCTAAAACAATCATTAAAAAAAGGCTAACACAAGCTGCACTGATGGCTGACGGTCTTATTAAGAAAGAATTCTAATTATTTGTTGGCTGGATGCCACAAGCAATACTTTAGAAGAATTAGCGGCGGAAGGCCTGAGTTACAAGTGAGGAAGCTAACTATATGTGGAAACACCAAAATAATTTCTTAAACATTCAGTAAGAAATGACTGTACCACAAGCTACACTGATGGCTGACAGTCTTATTAAGAAAGAATTCGAAATTATTTTTTGGCTGAAGGCCACAAGCAGTACTCCAAAACAATTAACGGATGAAGGCCTGAATCACAAATGAGAAGGACAATTACTCATTAAAAATACCAAAATAATTTTTTAAAACAATAAAAAAAATGTATCACAAACTACACTGATGGCTTAAGGCCCTATTAAGAAGAATTCAAATTATTTGTCGGATGAAGACCAGAAGCGGCAGGAATAATTTAAACATAATATTATTTTTGGAGAATTGACAGTCAGACCAAATAAAGAAGGGAGTGATCCACAGACAGTGCTCCAAGGATCGTCCTAAGAAAAGTCCCTGCGGCTACTTAAGCTGTGAGACGAGCAGCCAAGCGTTATGCTCACCTAACAGGATGGCAACTCAAACTAGGGACAGTTTGAACGTCGATCAATCCTCTTACCAAATCCAATCATCCTGTGGTAACCAGTGCAACGATGGAATAATTCAAGAGAGGGCGAAGTGACAGGCAGCACTACGTCTTCAGAATTCGGTGTTTAAAACATCGAAAGGCAGAAGGAACCACTACAACTAAGGTAGACAAAAGAAGCCACAATCAAGGAGGCTGTCGAACTACACGCCATGACGGACAGCGTCGACAAGACGAGGGAAAGTACACTGCCGCAAAAATACGCTAACCTCCAGGGCAGGTAACTGGAGCGTTAGCGGCCACTGGGCAGTAAAATACCGCAGGTCACCAATAAATGTAATTTATGCGATCTTTTATAAATACGCTGTCCAACTTCACTGAATGCCTTTTCTAGATATGTCAAATCCTCCTGAACGAAATTACCAACTGTGGTATTCATTAACGGAATATCTACAGCATCAGAGAGTCTCAAATTGTACAATAATCACTCTTCATTAGGGGAGAGTGTTGTTCTTTGGAAAAATTTTCAGGCTTTCGCCTCTAGCCAACAATATAACAAAAATGTAAGATACGAGGGTCAGTCAAAAAGTAATGCCTCCTATTTTTTTTCTACGTTTAATTGTCAGGAAATTTAAATGCAATTACATAGGTTGAAAACCACAACATTGAGGATCATTTTGTCATTTTTCAATGTAATCTCCGCCCATCTCTACAGTTTTGGTCCATCTTTGAACAAGGGCATGTATCCCAGCACGGTAAAAATCACAGCTCTGCTTCCTAAGCCATTGACGCACGGATGTTTTGACGGCCTCCTCATCTTCAAAATGAATCCCACGATGAGCTTCTTTTAGTGGCCCGAACAGATGGAAGTCTGATGGTGCCAGGTCAGGGCTGTATGGGGGATGAGGCAAAACTTCCCATCCAATTTTGACAATCTCGTCAGAGGTGTGACGACTGGTGTGTGGTCTTGCATTGTCATGCAAAAGAAGAACATCTGCCATTGATTTTGTTGGGCGAACTCGCTGAAGACGTGCTTTAAGTTTTTTGAGGGTTGTGACGTATTGAACAGAATTTATTGTGCATCCCTGCTCCAAAAAATCAACCAGAATCACACCCTCTGTATCCCAGAAAACTGTTGCCATAACTTTCCCTGCCGATCGCACAGTTTTGAATTTTTTCTTCCTCGGCGAGCTTGTGTGACGCCACTCCATTGACTGCCTCTTTGATTCGGGTTCAAAAAAATGCACCCATGTTTCGTCCCCAGTCACAATTTTTTTCAGAAACTCATCTCCCTCCAAACGGAAGCGCTGCAAGTGTTGGGAGGCTATTGTTTTCCTTGCCTCTTTATTCTGATCGGTTAACATTCTTGGAACCCACCGTGCACAAACTTTTGAGTACCCCAATTGTTTAATAATCGTGATCACACTGCCTTTACTAAGAGAAATAATGCGACACACTTCATCTGCAGTCACCCGATGGTCACCACGAATGATGTCATCAACTTGCTGAATGTTGTGTGGAGTCACTGCACTCACCGGCCTGCCGCTCCGCTTTTCGTCAGTCAACGGTGTTTGCCCTTCAGCTTCCTTACAACGACGAACCCATCGTCTAACAGTGCTGACATCCACTGTCACAACACCATACACCGTCTTCAGTCTTTCATGAATGCGTATGGGCGTTTCACCTTCTGCATTCAAGAATTCAATCACACAACGCTGTCTCAAACGAACATCGATGTCGGCCATCTTACAAACTTCTGCTGTGCTGCCACCTGTTGACACAGAAAGTTACTACTGCAGTGGCTTGCAGAAGAAGGTTTGAGGAATGGCGCCAAATTCAAATTTTTCACTTAACTTAATTTTTTTAAGTAGAAAAAAAATGGGAGGCATTACTTTTTGACCGACCCTCGTATTTTCTTATTCCATTTTGAATGACGGCATTAACTGGTTTAATGTTGCAATACTTTTATGAAGTTGCAAAAATTAGGGTAAGCCTTGGTAATATCGTGAGGATTTCTGTATTAAGTTAATTGAAAGCACATAAAAGTATTTTGAAAGCCTGTTGAATTACATATGTAAGCCTGTCGTTAAATGCATTACCCAATATGCACAAGGTTATGATTAGTTGATTCTACATTTTCTCCCTTCTGATTTCATCAACTAAGAATTTTGTAGGTTATTTCGTGATACCCCTTGGTAAGTTCGTGACATTACTTGGGTAATTTCATGATAATGCATTAATTAAATAATGGAAGCATTTTATTTCTATAAAAGATTTTATTTTGACATTTTACGACACTGAGGCTTATTTATGATCATAATGATAAAGTACTGACGAAGTAATGAGCAAAAATACTGAATTGAATTTACTGATTAAACGAAAGCCTCATTTTAGTCTTCATCAGAAATGGTCCAAAAGGGCTCTGAGCACTATGAGACTTAAATCTGAGGTCATCAGTCCACTTGAACCTAGAACCGTAGCGGTCGCGCGGTGCCAGACTGAAGCGGCTAGAACCGCTCGGCCACACCGGTCGGCTTCATCAGAAAGGTTTTGACACTTCTTGCACATAAAACCGTCCTCACTCTCGTCAAAAGTATGTTGACACTTCGAATGGTTCCACATTAAACAAAAACTACACTGAATGCATAGTGCCCCTGAACTTTTCCTCACTTCTTCTAAATAACTGTGGCCACAGGACCCACATTTATTGTTATCCTTCCTCCTCTTCTTTGTCACTCCAGAGGTGCTGGATTGTGGATTTACTTTATCTTCCTTTGGTGGCCTACCTATAAATCAATAAATTTCATTAAAATAAATAAACAACAACTCTGTTAATGAAGCACGTGAGATAATGTTTAGAAATTGCATAGGCCTACCTCAGGTTCTTTTGGGAGCTTCTTGAATTGGAGTCAGACATTATGCCTTGCTATCTGTCTTTCTTCTCCGCTTGCATTCGTTCGCATCAACTGTTAAGACAGGCAGAGCAAGAAGTTCATTCACCTCTGAAAGACTTTCTGAATCATCTAATGCTGGTTCCAGATTGTCTTCTGCAGGTTTGTCTGTCAACTTTGATGTTGCTATTGCCTCTTCAGTCACTCAGTCACAGCGGCGGGATTAAATGGATATATCCCAGTCTTCCTAAAAGCTGATATGATGGTCTCAGGAGTGAAAGCACTGTAGTAAGCAGTGGAAATCAGATCTGTTGGGTCTGAGACCTGGATTCTTGACCATGTAGCTATTTAAAGATTTTCGCCATGATTTTTTAAGTTACCTATATATCCCTACATTCAGAATATGAGTAGTGTGAGAAGGAAATGTCAGAGGAAAGATCTGGTTCTTCTTGGCTAGATCAATGACCACCTCTGAAATATGGAATCCATGGGAATCCTCTACTAAAATTATAGATCTGGCAGGAGGTATACATTGTGTGCGGTAGCGTTTTCGCTTCCCGCGCCCGAGTTCCTGGGTTAGATTCCCGGCGGGGTCAGGGATTTTTTCTGCCTCGTGATGACTGGGTGTTGTGTGAGGTCCTTAGGTTAGTTAGGTTTAAGTAGTTCCAAGTTCTAGGGGACTGATGACCATAGATGTTAAGTCCCATAGTGCTCAGAGCCATTTGAGGTATGCATTGTATGAAATGATTGAACCATTCCAGAAGAAGTTCTCCATTTATCCACCCTTTTGATGATAGTTTCACAATGATGCCAGGAATTACGTCTTTCAGAAGATCTGACATTGGAACGCCCTTAAATATCGCCATAGATGGTATCCAGTGACCACTAGCATTGACGGAGGCAAGCAATGTGTGATTTTCACCTCGATCAGCAAACGTTCTGCTATATACAAACTTATTGCCAATTGTTGTACCGATCTTGTATGCTTTCACCACATATGAGAGCCCTGTCTCATCGCAATTCCATACTAGATCTGGACGATCTTGAGCTCCTAGATCTGTGACTAAAGCCTCTAATTTTCGATAAAAGTCAGTAATTATTGACCTGTTTCCCACAGAAGACATACAAGCAGCTATATTTTCAGACACTCTTAAGGTAAGCCCATAACATGTTTAAAATCTTTCCATCACCAGTCCCCTGCAGCTTGTTCTTCTTCACTGAAGGGATGTTTCCTACCTGTTACTGTAGCTAGCTTATAAGCCAGTTTTCGAATCTGAATTACAGTCAGTCCGAATCCTAATTCCTGCGTGGAAAGTATGTAATTGCATATTCTTTGTTCCATTTGTAAAGGTAAATCAAACGGTTTCCCTAATTTAGGTATGCCTACACATTCACCTTCAGTCCTGCTAAGAAAGTCTTTCAGGGTAGACCATGGCACCTCACATTGCTTTGATGCCTTGTAAATTGAGTACTTCTCCTCTTTTACCAACCTTGCTGCTGTAATAATATTTTATATGGCATAGTTGCTATATTTGGAGGCATCTAACATGCAGAAGAAAAAACTGGTTAAGTTGGTGATAGCTTGGTTAATTCGTGATATGTAAATTTAATATATTATCTGGTTTAAAATGAAGTGCTCTGTCTATACCACGGGCATACTACTACAAATAATTCAATATCCGATTTGAAATACGTTTAGCAGCCAGTATTTGCGAAGACTGTCTAGGGTGGCACCAGATGACAGATAAAATGTTAAGATTTTTACTAGCGCAGCTAAGGCTGTTATGTCTAAACTAACGAACGCAAAAACACAAACCTTAATCAGAAAATTTTATTTATATCACATAAACAACTGTGCAAAATGAAAAGAAATGTTACTTTGTTAATATGAGGCGTAACCAGCCCTTTGAAAACACGTGGGACTCTGCAGCGTGAAAGCGAAAGACAACCACATCCAATGGAAGAAAACAACTCACTGTGCTGTCAAGGCCGCTGCATGTAGGGGACATGTTCTGCTATCTGTGGGTCAGCGACTGCACTTTTAGCGTGGCTGTTAAATCCGTGAAGAGCGATCAACAAAGTATCACTAAATATGAAATGCCACGAACTTACCAAGTTTTACCCTACTCCAGAAAAGTAAGGTTTCTCCAAATTTGAAACATTGTTCCAAACGAGAACATGATCATATACGTAAGAACAAAAACTCTAACACAATTAATATTGTTGCTATCGTAAGAATTTAGTCAGTATTGTGTCCAATAGCATATGTGTTACATTTCCTATTGCCCTCCAACAACCAGAAAGTGGAATCAAATTAAGTAGAAAACTTAAGAAACAGATTACAAGTTTAATACATTTTGAAGGAGACGCTTAAGAAAACTAACACAAGTTTCTGATTTCAGGACAGGTAAAATTGTTAAGACATTACAGAAAGTCAGTTTATTTGGAAATATCGTATGTCCAATGTTTGAAGACCTAATTTCATTTCAAGGTACCAGATGGTGCAAAGTCAACGAAGTATGATTTGACTATCCACTTGCTGTTTAATTAGTTTTGGAAACACAAAGAATTTCGTAAACTGAGGGTACTGAATGATTAACAGTATCTTCCAAATATCTGTAATGTTATTGTACGGTAAATAACTTAACAGCAGTTAAATATGTATGATACAAAATATAGACAAACACTGCCCAAAACACGCCATCCTGTCTCACAACAACAAAAATGTTGGAAAGTACGTATGGCGCTTTCTAGTGCTCAGTCCTTCTTGTGATTCCAAAATCGGTCACTATAATGAAACGTCAAGTAGGAATCAACATGTACTCTTAAGTACACAGTACTCAGGATGCACTTCTCTCCCCTGCATCACTATCCCACTTCCTTCCACATCGATTCCACATGTCTGAATCTCATCCGCTCCTGGATACGTCGTATAAGCCAGTATGTGATTTGGATCTCTGTCCTATCAAGACTTAATCCCACGCATATCTTCCAGTATCCGCAGACCTTTTTCAAATACACTTCTTCCCTTAGCGATCCTTGAGCAAGGTTTGTGCTCTTACTAGCTGAAATTTGTTGCAAGACTCTACTAGTATTTTTCTCCACTTTCATTTCTACCACCAGATCCATATATCCTCGTAGCTTTATGTTCATTGCTTGTCCTGCTACAGTGTTGTAAAAATCCTTGATTATGAAAATTTTCGTTTCCCTTTAAATACTGGATGACCCATTCAGTTATCTCTTCACCTTCTGACTCTGACGTCCGCATGTACTGAATAGTTGTTGTTGAGGTTGGTTGGATGTCGGCTCTGATAAGAATAATCCTATATCTCACTAAACTGTTCATCGTAATCACCTTGAGGCTGAAGCTATTGTGTCCGTGCTTTCTTATGAATAGATTTGTGTCTGGAGTGGATCTGCCTTGAGAAAAACACAATTTCATCTATTTTTCTGTTTCCCAGTCATGATCGCTGAAGTTTCAGCTTGATCAGTGGGTTTCTATTTTCTTTCTATTAAACAGGAAAAATTCTCTTTGCTACTTGTACATGTAAAAATTTGAGTTTTTAAGACAGTATTTACGGGTTTGAAGAACGAACAAAGTTTTGTGTACATACCTTGTTACCACATACTGTGGTTTTCCTCCTTATTTATAGCACTTGTTTTCTTACACAGTTTGGCATCTGCAACCACATAGAACTTAGTGTAGAAAAGTTATCCACTTCGAAATTTTACGACTGGGGGTGTTACCGTTGGGCCTATCACGAACTAATTCTATGTGAAAGATTGTGTGCTTGTGTACGTGTGTGTGCGTATTTTTGCAATACGTTTGAAGCACTTTTTCTTGATACCCCATTATCTTCACTGTGAACAGTGCACTACGTAACTTTCACAGACACTGTTCACAAACTAAGAAAACAAGATGGCGGACAACTGAACAGTTGAATGTGCTCTGCCAATTTTCGTGAATGAGGTACTTACATAAATACACACACACACAAGAAACTCGTTCAAATCGGAGCACCTTGTACTGGCACACTTAAAGAATAGAGAAGAAATAAAAATAAAGAAAAAAGGAAATAAAAAGATTAATGCTTAAATAAATAAAACCCACATTCATTCACCCACACAAAGCACACCCAGACAAACAAACAAACAAAGAAACACACACACACACACACACACACACACACATATATATATATATATATATATATATATATATATATATATATATAATCCACCACATAGAATTAGCCAATGTTATCCCTAAATCCCCAATCATAACATTCCCAGTCGAAACAATTAACTTTCCTACATTAAGTTCTATACTGTTGCAGATGACAAATTGTGAAAGAAAACAAATGCTTAATAGAAAAGTAATATACAAAATTTTGTCTGTTCTTCAGCTTTCTAAATAATATCTTAAAAATTCAAGATTACATATCTACAAGTAGTAAAGAGTATCTTTCCTGTTAAAAAACACACACACACACACACACACACACACACACACACACACACAATAAACGCCCACTGATGATGCTGAAACTTCACCGCAGCATGTTTGGAAAGTAGAAGGAAAGAGATAATTGTATTTTGCTGGCTTGTCCCGGCGGAGGTTCCAGTTCTCCCTCGGGCATGTGTGTGTGTGTGTGTTTGTCTTTAGGATAATTTAGGTTAAGTATTATGCAAGCTTAGGGACTGATGACCTTAGCAATTAAGTCCCATAAGATTTCACACACATTTTTTTTTTGTATTTTGCTCTAGGCAGACTCCCCTCCAGAAACAAATCTGTTCATCTTAACTCACTCTGTGCCTATTTGTAAAGAATTTTACTGCCATTACGCCATTACGCCATTTAACCTGTCCGCAAGTCCTATCGTCTTCCACTTTGCTAATCGCGCTAAATCTAGATTCAGCTTGTGTGTTTCACTTTTCAAATTTTCTAGTTTCGCCAGTGTTCAGACTACACTCTGATTATTAGAATGCCACCCTTGCGATGGTTATTCATTTGCCCAAGTTCGCCTCCGCCTTTTCAGCCACCTCCTGGAGATCCGAAATTGCGACTAGTGGGGAATATTTTGTCAGTGTAAATATCATCGCGATACTTATCCAATTACAGGCCACAAGTCCACTGTGCATTCCTTATGTGGTTTTCCTTCTGCTTCCTCAGGCCGCTGATCGTTGCTGATTCTTCCTTTTAGGGGCACCCATCCCAAGAGCAAAGGGGTATACGGAACCTCTGGCCGCGCTCTGTCACGAGGTCTTTGACAGAATGGGGGTTGTTATTTATGCCAGAAGCCTTGGGGAACCATTGCTGATTAAGTTGTGATATGAGTCCTAGAACATAGTTGAAGACGTTAACCCCAGATCACATAGTGCTTTTCTTTTCGTTTAATAATGGATTTCGTTTGGGACAAGTAATGTTGCCACAAATCCATGTGGCCGCCAGCAAAAATACGAAGAACCGTGGACATTGCAGGCTCAGTTTGCACACTGAAGATCCTGACGTCGAGACAGGAGCTAATAAGGTGGACATTTGACATGTTTAAATAAACTGTACATGGGGTTGTCATGCCATCCACGGACGAACACACTCTGGAAACATCTGGAAAAAATTAAGGTAGTGACGGGGCCCCAGATTGACGAATGTCTCCTGCTCTGATCGTGGGAGTTGATTCTCGGTTGAATGACCTGAAACCCGAGCTACGCCCCAGGTAGTATCGCCCCGAAGTGGCGTGACGCGTTCATCTCTCTTGAGATACACCGTCTTGAAAGCACTGTATAGGGCCGGTAATAAGCTGATAGGTGCGAAACTCTATACAAGTCGCAGATCTTTGCGTTTTTGATATGGCTACTATCACTGCATAATTCAGTTCTAAGACGTACTGACTGGTCTGGAAAATCTCGAACATGTTGACTAGATGTGCTGCGGCAGTTTGTGGCATCTTATTAAATATGGCACTATTGACGTCGTTATGATCTCGAGCCTGCCAGGTGTCGAGTCTTCAGCTGATGTTTCATCTACTGTGTTGTTTTTAGCCCTCACCGCAAGCTAGTTTGCGGGTCAGTCAGCCACCAAAGCGCTATGTGCTGCGTCTACTGGGCCGTCGTGTAATTCGCAGTGATAAGCCAGAGAGTTACCTTTTTTATTTGTTTCGCCGATGATTCTATTATCGTCATGGAGCGGAGACATTCGCCAAGTGCGACGAAGGAAGTGCTTGGTTGTTCTCTAGACAGAATCATCTCCAACCTGGAATATAGCGACTTCATTTGCTCGTTCTGAGTTTCGATGTGCTTCTACAGCCACCGTGATGTTTGAGCGACCATTTAGTTTCAAAGTTGCAATTTCCACTGTATTCTCTTCTCCTAAGTCATGGTTGCAAGAACATCTGGAGGTAGTTGTGAGTGTACATGGTGTTGTTTCCGTAGCAGTGGTTAGTGCTGCCTCACTGAACTGAAGTAGTACGACATCTATCCCAGTTTTCATAGGTTCAGAGACTGTAGAAATCTTTCCGGTGATTTTGGCACTGTAGTGTTTCCAGTTGATGCCTCTCAGTGACACTATAAACTGAGGCGTCTGTATCATTGTGAAAACTGACTGGGATATCGTCTGAAGATAACACGTTGCTTGTTGAGGCAGAAATTTGTCTTGGTATGCCTGTAGTGATTCCAACATAGAGGACATCAAATTACCTTCTGTTATTGGGAAATACACTAGGGGCGTAAGGGCCCTACACTAAAGCGACGAACAGTAAACATCCACTGACAAAATGGTTCAAATGGCTCTGAGCACTATGGGACTCAACTTCTGAGGTCATTAGTCCCCTAGAACTTTAGCACTAGTTAAACCTAACTAACCTAATGACATCACACACATCCATGCCCGAGGCAGGATTCGAACCTGCGACCGTATCGGTCGCGCGGTTCCAGACTGTAGCACCTAGAACCGCTCGGCCACCCCGGCAGGCCATCCACTGACATTTGCATATCTTCAGTGCGATGCGACATGCTTGACGTTTTCTTCGCCTGCAATGAAAATCCTGCCACATATGGTCACCAAGGCCTCGAAATTATTGTGATCCAGAGGACAAGAGGGTGGCTTGTCTGCTGCAGTGAACGTGTTACATCACAATAAAGTATGGACAACAATGCCAATGGCTTCCAGCGGCAGGAGATACATTGGGTATCGGCAGGTGATATTTTGCACGTATAATGCTGAAACGACATTTGCCTGCCGTTGGTATATCCAGTTCCGCACACGAGGATGTACGCAGCACACTAGATATGTTACAAGTGCGAGGCAAATGTCAATAACTTTATCTATGGTCATGGATACAGCCTGAAGCAATGAAATGAATTTTGTACAAAGGTCAGAAGACGTACTATGGTACACCGTGTAGCTAGATTACAGTGCCAGGATGGCGCAATGGTTAGTGCATCTACCTAATGAGGAGAAGACCCAGGTTCTCATCTCGGCCTTGGTACACTATGTGATCAAAAGTATCCGGAAACCACCAAAAACATACGTTTCTCATATATGGTGTATTGTACTGCCACCTAATGGCAGGTACTCCAGGTATCAGCGCCCTTAGTAGTAATTAGCCATCATGAGAGAGCAGAACGGAGCGCTCTGCGAAACTCACGGACTTCGAACGTGGTCAGGTGATTGGGTGTCACTTGTGTCATACATCTGCACGCGAGATTTCCACACTGCTAAACATCCCTATGTCCACTGTTTCCGATGTGATAGTGAAGTGGAAACGTAAAGGGACTCGTACAGCACAAAAGCGTACCGGCCGACCTTGTCTGTTACTGACAGAGGCCGCCGACAGTTGAAGAAGGTCGTAATGTGTAATAGGCAGACAGTTGAAGAAGGTCGTAATGTGTAATAGGCAGACATCTATCCAGACCATCACACAGGAATTCCAAACTGCATCAGGATCCACTGCACGTACTATGACAGTTAGGATGGAGGTGAAAAAACTTGGATTTCATGGTCGAGCGGCTGCTCATAAGCCACACATTACGCCGGTAAATGCCAAACGACGATTCGCTTGGTGTGAGATGTGTAAATATTCGAAGAATGAACAGTGGAAAAACGTTGTGTGGAGTGACGAATCACGGTATACAATGTGGCGATCCGATGGTGGAATGTGGGTGTGGCGAATGCCCGAGGAACGTCATCTGCGAGCGCGTGTAGTGCCAACAGTAAACTTCAGAGGCGGTGGTGTTATGGTGTGGTCGTGTTCTTCATGGAGTGGGCATGCACCCCTTGCTGTTTTGCGTGGTACTACCACAGCACAGGCCTACACTGAAGTTTTAAGCATCTTCTTGCTTCCCACTGTTGAAGAGTAATTCGGGGATGGCGATTGCATCTTTCAGCACGATCTAGCAACTCTTCATAATGCACGATCTGTGGCAGAAATGTTCAAATGTGTGTGAAATCTTATGGGACTTAACTGCTAAGGTCATCAGTCCCTAAGCTTACACACTACTTAACCTAAATTATCCTAAGGACAAACACGCACACCTATGCCCGACGAAGGACTCGAACCTCCACCGACACCAGTCGCGGCTTAGACCGCTCAGCCAATCCAGCGCGGCTCTGTGGCAGAGTGATTACAAGACAATAACATCCCTGGAATGGACTGGTCTGCACAGAGTCCTGACCTGAGTCCTTTAACACACCTTTGGGATGTTTTGGAACGCCGACTTCGTTCCAGGCCTCACCAATCGACATCGATACCTCTCCTCAATGCAGCACTCCGTGAAGAATGGGCTGTCATTCCCCAAGAAACCTCCGAGCACCTGATTGAACGTATTTTTGCGAGAGTGGAAGGTATCTTCAAGGCTACAGGTGGGCCAACACCATACTGGATTCCAGCATCGCCGATGGAGGGCGCCACGAACTTCTAAGTCATTTTCAGCCAGGTGTCCAGATACTTTTGATGACATAGGGTATTTTAATTCATTGATTCGGCTAGTATTCTTTATCACAGGTGAAACTAAGGCTTAATATGTCTCTGGAACATATAATTTCGTCTGGTCAGTAACACTGTTTGGGAGAAACTGGTGAAGATCACCAGTTTGACTGCGGACACCATTGGCGTTCCCCTGCTGTTGTCAGCCCATTGATGCTGTCCATAATGTGGCTATTGTGGTTAGACCAGGTGGCTGTTTGCATAACTGACATCACTGCAGCGCCAGTTTCCTGCGGAAGGAGCTCTGTCACCCTTGTTACGCTGTTAACCATAACGATGACTTGCGGATATAAGCTGCTGAGATCGTTGTTTGGAGCAGCTGTAATCACACGCGTGCTGTGTCCAGTTTCTTGGGCTGTGTCAGTGACGGTTTTCGTGGACGCCCAACTTCAATTAGGCATTGCTTCTCGTCTTCGTCCTTATTTCAGCTCTTGTTACATCGAAACACAGCTTTCGGTTGTATCAGTAGGGGGGTCGACAGTAAATTGCTGTATTGTTTCGCGTGGCTGCTGCGAACAGATGGCAACATCTCCAGGCCCCGACTAGTCTTTTGCGTGGCTTTGATACTGTTTTCCCTCTGTGAGATGCTAGGGCGCTGCAGAGCAGATGTTTTCGCAGTGCATGGCGCCGTTGAGTAGGCCGACTTATTTTGTTGCCGCTCAGTAATTTTTCCACGTTGGTGAGGTATAGCGCTTCCATACAGTGCAGCCGCAGTAGTTAGCCACAGGACCTTCGCTGACACAGAGTGTGCGTAGCAGCACCGAACCCCGTAAGTGAGGTCAGTCACGACTTGTGTGGTTGCCAGTATACAGGGTGAAAAGTATTTAAACCGACAAACTGTGGGAGGCTATAGGGGACATCAAAATAAATATTTTTCCCTAATGTCATTTTTTCCTATGAGGAGTATTTAAACCGGGAGAGAAAGATTACTCTGGCAGCAAATTAATTAAACCAACAAACACTTTTACATTTTTATGACCAAGAGATGTCACCCTAACACATGGCCGAGCGGTTCTAGGCGCTACAGTACGCAACCGCGCGACTGCTACGGTCGCAGGTTCGAATCCTGCCTCGGGCATGGATGTGTGTGATGACATTAGGTTTGTTAGGTTTAAGTAGTTCTACGTTCTAGGGGACTGATGGCCTCAGAAGTTAAGTCCCATAGTTCTCAGAGCCATTTGAACACATCAAGACAACTCAATTTCAATTACAGTAAATTTTCAAAAATGCCTCGATTGACACGCAAACAAAGGTTACACCGTCAAATCATGTTCTGTCTGACACGGGCAATACACAAAAAAATGAGGGGACATTTCTGGGAATCGAGCAGGCCATGGTACAGGACCACCTCTGCCAATCCACGTTTCTGGGAACCGTTGGTCCAGGAATCGACGCACACGACGACTGAAATGTGCCGGCGCCCCGCCATGTTGGAACCACATACGTTGTCTTGTAGGGAGCGGGACGTCTTCCAGCAATTCTGGCAATGCTCTGGTGAGAAAATTGTAATAGTGCCTGCCATTTAATGGCCTAGGTAGCAGATACGGCCCAATTAAATAGTTCCCAACAACGCTGACCCACACGTTAACGAAGAAGCATACCCTTTATGAGCGCTAGTAACTGTGGCATGTGGGTTATCCTCACTCCAAACATGCGAATTGTGCATGTTGAAGACTCGATCACGCCCCAACGTTGCTTCATCGGTAAACAACACAAAGGATGGAAATGTAGGATGCATTTCACACTGTTCCAGGTACCACTGCGAAAACTATGCTGAGGGTGAATAATCAACTGGTTCCAGGTTGTGGACACGCTATAAGTGAAATGGACGTAACAATTGTTCTCGAAGGACTGTTCTTACATTAGTCTGATTCGTCCCCATGTTACGTGCAATTGCACGAGTGCTGATTGAAGAATCCCGCTCCACATGCTGCAAGACAGCTTCCTCAAATTGCAGCGTTCTTACCGTGCCACGGCGTCGCTGTCCAGTTAATCTGCTAAATGACCCAGTCTCACGCAACCATATCATTGTTGCTCCATTAGTAAACAGAGAGAATGCACTACTACAATGGTGGACAGCAATTGCCTACAACTGAAGAGCGTAATACGCCTTCTAACAATTGAAAGTCGTAATACGGCCTCTAACAACTGAAGAGCGTAATACGGCCTCCAGCGGTTTAAATAATCCTCATAGGAAAAAATGACATTAGGGAAAAATAGTTGTTTGTCGGTTTAAATACTTTTCACCCTGTACTTGACAACTGCGTGCAACATCATCCCCTGGCACCGATAGTACTGCGCTGGGCCCTCTTTAGCTCTTAGATTTCCTGCTTGCACCGTGAGGTTGATGAAGCGTTAATTGGTAAACCTATCTGTTTTCCAGACTGACAGTCACAATAACCAGGGGTTGTGGTTTGTCCTCTGTTGTCTTCAGCCATTTATATCTTATGGTCATTCTTAGTGGGACGATCAGATCATCAAGTCTATCCTTAATTTGATCTGTTCATGTTAAGGGGCGGATCGCGTAGTTTTCCACCTTGATCATTTCGTCAGGCCTGAAGGCTTGAGTATAGGAAGGTAGTTTTCTTTCCGTCGCTTACTGTGTCACTTGTTGCAAACCTTGAGCAGGAACACAGCGGATGTCCATCCACGGAGGAGCTGCCGAAGCTGCCTGTAGTTCGACAGAAATTCTAGTAATAGTGTTGAGACGCCCTGCTTAACCCGCAGGACGGTACAGGTAGTCTAAATTATGGAAAGGAGCAAAAATCAGGGGCTGTAAGTTACACTCGAACATACAACTTCATTATATGATCAAACATTACAAGAGCCTCCCCCCCCCTCCCCCCCCCCCCCAGGAAAAAAATAAACACACAGCTTTAATCTTTGGAACTTAATTACCGGTTGAAAGACACTTTAATTTAAAAACGGCTGGATGCCAATAACTAAATACGCAAGCATAATCAGAAATTTAAAGGCCCAAAGAATTTGAGATTTTCAGAGCAAACTATTTCAATTCAAAATCGGCTCAAAGCCCAACACTTAAGGCTAAACAGCATTAACCTGTTTTTTTTTTTAAAAAAAAAACAAAGCCTTACGTAAAGCAGTTCTTAATTACGCAAAACTCAACCATAACAGAAATTTAAAAGTGGAAAGCCGTATCTTTCGT
Source organism: Schistocerca gregaria (assembly GCF_023897955.1). NCBI lineage: Eukaryota > Metazoa > Arthropoda > Insecta > Orthoptera > Acrididae > Schistocerca > Schistocerca gregaria. Next base: position 119,670,923 of record NC_064925.1, read on the forward strand.
TAGGCTGAAAATAACCAAAGCAGACCAATTTTCGTGTCGAACGATCACTTACTTCAGATACCGTTCGAATAATAAAAATGGCAGCATTAAGTCTTTGAACAAGATCCTGAACGTGGGCTTTCCACGGCCGTTTACTATCTACCTGAACTATTCAGTTTCACTAATCATATGCCCATTCTGTGAAATTAAGAAGTCAGGTTTTATTGAATTGTGTGTTAGAAACTGTAAAAACTGAGTCTTACTGTGATTTAGAGTTAGTTTATTTTCTTCAAGCCATAAACTTCTTTCATGTTCTCCATTATTTGAAACCGAGACAATGTGGCACACAACATCCTTTACTACCAAGCTAGTGTCATCAGCAAAGAGAAATATTTTAGAGTTACCCGTAGTACTAGAGGGCATATCATTTATATAAACAAGGAACAGGAGTGGCCCCAACACTGATCCCTGGGGCACCCCCCACTTGACAGTACCCCACTCAGATCCCACATCACAGCCATTCTCAACAATGGGAATAATGACCTTTTGCTGCCTGTTGTTAAAGTAAGATGTGAACCAATTCTGAGTGTGGGAGTGATCTTGTCAAGTACTAAGTCGTAACCCATGTCAGTATCCGTTGTCAGCACTCGGTTCATCGTTGTTGGAGTGACTTATTGGACCACAGGTGACAACAACCTGCCGACACCGCACTAGCGCTAGCCTCTGTTCGATTCGGGTATCGCTAAATCGATTGAATCATTTCTCATTTTTGGCTCTGGTGAATATGAGGTCCCACCGCCTTCGGGCGATCTCCACCACATCGTTTGGCTTACGAGGTGTGGATTATGTTCACTCTACTTCACTTTGGAGAAGATTCTTCAGAGCTACAAGCGTTAAAAAGCCTATCTCCAACAACGCTATTCGAAAATTAATATTTTCTTTTTTATACCATGTAGACTAACGTATTAGGAACTATAATTTGGTTCCAGGAATAATGGATTCGTTGTGCCTGTGTGTTCCAGCTGTCTGACGGTCCGACAGACCTGCTTGATTGTAGTCTCTGGTAATCCATCATGTGGGACTGCAGACGGCCACGTAGTAGTTCAATAACGGTGACAAAACCAGCGGCTGTATTTGAATCTAACGTCGTTCATTCTTTTTAAAACATGCTACCGGTTTCGACACCACATGGTGTCATCTTCAGGCCCCGAGCGTAACCTGCCATCCACAACCGTTTTCATGTGCACTGAACAGAACCGTATGTAGTGTGTCTAAATGAAGTGGATTCCGTACCTTCCGTGGCAATAACAAGCCCAGCATGGTCCATATTGTTGTGAATTATTTACAGAATAAAGGAAAAAGTGATAGAAGCCGACTTCTGAGAAGATCATTTTGGGCTCCAGAAACAGGGAGCAACACACGAGGTAAGACTGACGCAACCACTTACCTTGGACGTCAGACTGAAAAAAATGGAAAGCCACATTTGTAGCATTCATACATTTAGGGAAACCTTTTGACAATGTTGACTGAAATTATGGAGGTAGCAGAGATAAAATACATAGAGTGAAACTCGTACATATTCCAGATTGCAATTAAAACCGTCGAATGTAGTGAGAGATACCCGTAGTTAAGAAGGCAGTGAGACAGCGCTGTAGCCTCTCCCCGATGTTATTCTATCTGTACACCGAACAAGCAGCAAAGGAAGGCAAGGAGAGATTTACAAAGGAATTACAGTTCACAGAGAAGAAATAAAACCTTTAGTTTCCCAATTACATCGTAATTCTGGCAAAGATGGCAAAGGACTTCGAAAATAAACTGAACAGAATGTACAGTGTTCTAAAAACAGGTTATAAAAAGACCATTTGTAAAAGTAAAAGAAGGGAATGGAATGCAGTCGAATGAAATCAGGTGATAATGAAGGAATCAAATTAGGAAAAAGCAGTCGATGAGTTTTTCTTTTTCAACATCAAAATAACCGATGATGGCCGAAGTAGAGACGATGTAGAATATAGACTGCCAATAGCACGAAAAGCGTTTCTGAAAAAGAGAAATTTACCATCATCAAATTTAAATTGCTGCTCAGGAAATCGTATCTGAAGATATTTATCTGGAAGGCAAACTTGTACGGAAGGGAAACAGGCTACGAAAGTGGAGCTGCTGGACCAAGAGTAAAAGATTCGGAAGATATTTCTGTCTAGAAACGCTTCTACTTTCAGTGCATGGTGCTGTTCTTCAAAAGGTAGAGGAAGAAAACTCTTAAGAAAATGTATCTGGGCGTCCTGGGGTTGTGGCAATGGGTTAGTCGTGCATTCTGCGAACAACCACCACTAAAGTCATATGAAGCAAAATTCGGATGGATTTAACAGAAGACCACAATACCAACAAAAACAGATTTTGAATTGGGAGCTTGGAATGTAAAACGCTTGCAAACAGAAATAAAAGTGGATTTAGATGAAGTAAGGCGGTTTCGAATGGGCATAGTGCCCATTAACGAAACTGAACGGAAGGGGGAAGGAACTGAACAACTGGGCAGATATATCCATGTATACAGTGGTGTCTATAAAGTCAAGCGAACAAAGGCTGGAGTGTCTATACTTGCGAAGAAAATTTTACATTGTACGATCAAAAGCATCCGGACGCTCTTATGTTATGCGATATTAGTGTAATATTTCTTTATTTGTCTAGAACTCAAATTTTGACAATGGTACAACGTGTTTGGACTGTGCAAGCAATCAGCTTCAGATCATAAAATTATATTAAAAATGGCTCTAAGCACTACGGAACTTAACATCTGAGGTCACCAGTCCCCTAGACTTAGAACTACTTAAACCTAACCAACCTAAGGACATCACACACTTCCATGCCCGAGGCAGGGTTCGTATCTGCGACCGTAGCAGCGGCGCGGTTCCGGGCTGAAGTGCCTAGAACCGCTCTGTCTCAGAGGCCAGTTTAAAATTATTGTTAGGTGTGTATCTCGTCATAGGCACTGGAGATAACTGCCAGCACAACTGAAACCATTCTTTTTTCTTTTTTCAATCATCGGTCTTCTGACTGGTTTGATACGGTCCGCCACGAATTTCTCTCCCGTCCCAACCTCTCCATCTCAGAGTAGCACTTGCAACCTACTACGTCAGTTATTTACTGGACGTATTCCGATCTCTGTCTTCCTCTACAGTTTCTTCCCTCTAAAACTCCTTCTAGTACCATGAAAGTCATACCCTCATGTCTTAACAGATGTCCTATCACCCTGTCCCTTCTCTGTGTCAGTGTTTTCCTTTCCTCTCCGATTCTGCGAAGAATCTCCTCGTTCCTTACCTTATCAGTCCGCCTACTTTTCAACATTCTTCTTTAGTACCACACCTGAAATGCTTCGATTCTGTTCTGTTACGGATTTACCACCGTCCGTGTGTCACTACCATACAATGCTGTGCTCCAAATGCACACTCTCAGAAATTTCTTCCTCAAATTAAGGCATATGTTTGATACTAGTAGACTTCTCTTGGCCAGGAATGTCGTTTATATGTTTCTGATGTCCTCTTTGGCCGGCCGGAGTGGCTGTGCGGTTGTAGGCGCTACAGTCTGGAACCGAGCGACCGCTACGGTCGCAGGTTCGAATCCTGCCTTGGACATGGATGTGTGTGATGTCCTTAGGTTAGTTAGGTTTAATTAGTTCTAAGTTCTAGGCGACTGATGACCTCATAAGTTAAGTCGCATAGTGCTCAGAGCCATTTGAACCATTTGTCCTCTTTGCTCCGTCTGTCGTTGGTTATTTTGATGCCTAGGTAGTAGAATTCCTTAACTTCATCTACTTCGTGACCATCAATCTTGATGATAAGGTTCTCGCTGCTCTCATTTCTGTTACTTGGCATTACTTTCATCTTACTTCGATTTACTCGCAGTCCGTAGTCTTTAGACCGTTCATTCCATTCAGCAGATAATGTAATTCTTCTTCATTTTCACTCAGGATAGTAACGTCATCAGAGAAACGTATCATTGATATCCTTTCACCTTGAATTTTAATTTCACTCCTGAAGCTCTCTTTTGTTTACATCATTGCCTCTTCGGTGTACAGATTGAACAGTACGGGCGAAAGACTACACCCCTGTCTTATAATCTTTTTAATCCCAGCACTTCGCTCTTGGTCGTCCACTCTTATTATTCCGTCTGGGCTTTTGTACATATTGCGTATTGTCCACCTCTCCGTAGAGGTTACTCCTATTTTTCTTCGAATTTCTAACATCCTGCACCATTTTACATTGTCGAATGCCTTTTCCAGGTTGACAAATCCTTTGAACGTGTCATGATTTTTCTTTAGTCTTGCTTCCATAGTCAAGCGCAACGTCAGAATTTCCTTTCTGGTGCCTTTACCTTTCCTAAATCCACACTGTTCGTCATCTAACACAACCTCAATTTTCGTTTCCATTCTTCTGTACATTATTCTTGTCAGCTACTTGGATGCATGAGCTGTTAAGCTGATTGTGCGAAAATTCTTGCAGATGTCAGGTCTTGCAGTCTTCGAAATTGTGTCAGATGATATGTCAGCAGGCTCATACATTCTACATACCAACGTAAATACCGGTCATATCAGTGTATAAATTTGGCATTTAGAAAAATGAAAAAAAACTGAAAATTAAGAATTATTTTAGCATGTCATGTTTTACAAAAATAGTGCGGGATGACTCCTAGTTATTAGGAAAGGCATTATAGAGGGAGGCAGAGAAGCAGTAGCGGCAGAATGAGTCATTCAGGAGAGGTCAATGACTTCCAACGTGGACCAGTCAGTGGATGTCACCTGAGTAACAAATCCAGTAGGGACGTGCGTCCCCATCTGAAGCTGCCCAGATCGACTGGTGGTTCTGTGGATGTGAAGTAGAAAAGCGAAGGAACAGCCACCGATAAGCTAAGACCAAGTAGACCTCACGTAAAGACGGACAGGATTCGTCTAATATTTCGGAGGAAGGCTGTGAGAAATTCATGAAACCAGGGGAAGGAATCAGTCGTGAGTTCCAAACTGCGACCAACAGTGCAGCTATCGCACATCCTGTACCTAGAGACTCAAAAAGGAAGGAGCACAAAGTCGAGCACACATTTCTGTAGTTGGTTCTAACCGACGCTTGATGTAACATAAAGAGCAGCGTTGAACAGAAACCAACGATTTGATGTGATGAATCACGCTATACCCTGCTGCACTGAGATGGTAGGATATGGGTTTGACGACTGCCTGGAGAACATTACCTACCATTGTATGCCATACCAGCAGTGAATCGCAGAGGAGGTGGTCTTAGGTGATCTTATAGTATGGGAGTGTTTTGCGTAGTGTGTCTGCCCCCTCTCCCCACCCACCTCCCCGCCCCGAAAGCTCTTGAGAAAAGGCTAAATGTGGAAGAATACGAAAACATTTTAAAGCATCGTGAAATCCCTGGGCTAGCAGGACAGAGCGGATGCGGTTATATTTGCGGAAAGGGGCCTAAATACGTTACTGTCAGCTGCACTCAACATATAAACTTTATTTCTTAAAACACGCAATCAAACAAGCAAGAATCAAAAGTCTCAATGTTTTAACGAAAGACCTCCTTTGATTTAATTTAGACCGGCTGAAGCCCACATCGAAAATCCAAGGCACACCGCCTTAGCAACTGCTGTTCAGGAGTTCTTCTGGAGGTTTCACATTTTTAGAATTTTTTTTAAATCTTCAATATAAATAGGCTCAAAGCCATAGTTTAAATTTTTCTCATGGAACTCGAAAAATGGTTCAAATGGCTCTGAGCACTATGGGACTTAACATCTGTGGTAATCAGTACCCTAGAACTTAGAACTACTTAAACCTAACTAACCTAAGGACATCACACACATCCATGCCCGAGGCAGGTTTCGAAGCTGCGACCGTAGCAGCCGCGCGGTTCCGGACTGAGCGCCTTAACCGCGAGACCACCGCGGCCGGCATGGAATTCGGCTGAAGGCCTCATATTAACCAAGAACAGTGTTCCGGCTTAAGGCTGTGACAAAGATTTTCGAAGTTTAATCTAAACAGGCTGAAAACTCGGCTGAAGGCCGCATATCAACAAGGCAATGTAACAGCTTAAGGCCTAGGAAGAGGAGCTTTCAGTTTAAAAAGGCTGGAGGCCTTATCTTAAAATATTTCATGTAAAACTCGGCTGAAGGCCTCGTACTAAAGAATAACAACCTTATGACTTAAGGGCCTGACAAAGATTTTGAATTTTTGATTTGAGAGCGATTAAAACTCGGCTGAAGGCCATCCATCATGCAGAAAACAATTTTATGGCTTAAGGCCTAAACCGAAAAGCTTCTAAATTTCAACTAAAAGCGCTAAAGGCTTTATCCTAAAATGCTTCACGTAACTCTCAGGTGAAGGCCATGTACGAAACCCAAACAGTCTTACAGCTTGAAGCCCATACAAAGAAATCTCCAATTTTTAATTTAAGCTGGAAAACTCGGCTGAAGGCCACGTAAAAACTACAAAATATTTCTTACGGCTTAAGGCCTAGACACAATTTTTCAACTTTGATTTGAAAAGACTGAAAACTCAGCTGTAGGCCACACACCAACTTGAAACCAATTTACGGCTTAAGAACTAGGCACAAGGAATTTTAAATTTTAATTTGGAAGGGCTGAAACTCGGCTGAAGGCCACATAACAAACAAGGGACAATTTCTTTTTTTACGGCTTAAGGCCTAAGAAGAAAAGCCTTGCAATTTTAAGAAGCTAAAACTGGGCTGAAGGCAACACAGAGTTCTTAAGACTAAAAAAAGGAAATCACTTTGTAAAACACAAGGGCGGCGCTCAGAATGTCCCAAGGAACGGCCTGGGAAGGTAACACTAACATAAGGTAGGGTGAGATAGGTTGACAGACCGACAAACTCTTAATCAGAAGGCAACCCAACCAAAAGCCAGCCGACGAACCAACCAACAAGATCCGTTCTGCTCCACCCGAGCAGCAGAACGACAACAAGATGTCAATAGCACAACATTCTGAATACTGGTGCCCAATCCAGCCAAGTCAGAATAAACGCCCAAAACTACCAGCAAACCTCAGCTGTCGAACTACAGGCCGTTCTGGACGGCATCAACATGACGAGGAAAATACACCGCCAAAAACTGCCTCAACGACCAGACCAGGTCACCGGAACGTCAACGGACACAAGGCAGAAGATACCGCTGGTAGACCTTATTAATGAAGGAATGAATTAAATTCAGTTAAACACCACACAGGAAGATGGCCGTAATTCTAGCCGACTTCAATGCACACACGTTGTTGCTCGCAGGTGTCTCCCAGAAAGTGACAACCAGGATCAAATGAAGAGACGTCACAGCAGTAGGTTAAGTGAGCACTCAACTTTAGTGTCCAGGATCGGTGGACAACGAACTTCGTAACCCTCACAAGAAGCGCCTCGCAACTCCAACCGAGCTTGCACGCCGCCAGCGGCTCCAGCCTGAACATGCACCACGGAGACTTCGTTGCTGCTCTGCCCCAATCGACCGTATGCCACAAACCGCACACCCAGAAAATATATCCGCCACACCAAAGACAGTACAGCAGTACTAGTATCGATACACGCTGCTCCTGCCACTCACAGAGAGAAGACAGCAACTTTATGGCGGTAACAGAAGAAGAAATAAGACACTGGACTACAACCAACAATAAAAAAAAACAAGGCATGAAGCGAGTCAGCCATGGCTCACATTGTGTACTGAATACGGCAGAGGAACAGTTGAGAAGCGATGATTGTTAGTATTGTATGACGATGCATCCTATCGTAAAACAGCATCTGCCAGGGAGTGGTTCCTGAAATGGACTGGCCTGCCTATAGTTCCGACTTGGAAGAGCTTTGGGATGAGTTAGGTGGACCTAGCTCCAGACTACAGTGTCCACCACCATTTCCTCATCTGGTTTCGGCTCCTGAGGAAGAATCGGCTGCCATTCCTCCACAGACATTCAGACCCCTCACTGAAACTGTCCACAGGGGAGTTCAGGCTGTCATTAAGTAGAAGAGGCTGCATACCTCACATTAATGTCCACTCATAGTGAAACGTCCCCTTAGAAAAATTGTACACGACTGTGCTTAAACTGACACACAATATTTTTAGCGCAATGCAATCTGACTTTCAAAAATCCTTACAAAAGAATGGCCCTGACTAACATTAACCTATACGTTTCACAAACCACTTACCTCACAAAAATCTTCGTTATTCAAGCTACTGCAATACAGCGAGCACCACTACTGCCAGCTAAATAAAAGATTCAAACTACTGAAGGCACTAACTACTGACAGGCATAGTTAGCAAATGAAAGATTTTAATAGAGAACAAACAGTGTATTTACCTTAATAGTCAAAATATATATGGTAGTTCATGACATCCAGTCTTACAAATTACAAAACTCCGCCATTACTCTCCTTACATCCACCACTGCTGGCGGCTCGCCTCCAACTGCGCAACGCTACGCGCTGTTAGCATCCAGCTGCCGCTGCCAGACACTACAATGGCGAGTATTACAACAATGCAAACCAGCCACAGACTGCACACTGCACAGCCAGTGATTTTCATACAGAGCGCTACGTAGCGGCGGCGTTACCAATAAAAAAAACTAAACAGCCTACTTACATAGCCCCCATGCTCCCCACAAAAAAATTTACAAGTTGTTTTGGGCAGTGGCCAATACAGATTTGAAAATTTTTTTCATAATTACAATAACAAAGAAATGAAATGCACACACTTATCGATACAATGTTGGTCAAAAGCTAAAATTTTCTCACAGTCCATAAAGACAGTCCTGATCGTTCATCATAGTAAAATAGCAGTGTTTTTGATCAATGTCTATGCAGTAAAAGAAAAAGCACACTGAAGTAGTGCATTTCCATGCAGTCTTGAAGAAGTAGTGTTGTCCTTCCAACAGAAAGACAGTGCTGACTCTTGACATGCAGGCAGGTAATGGGCCACAACAGAGCAAACCCACAGCAGAGTCAGTCGAAGTTTTCAAAAATTTTGGTAGGTAGGTCGTCACAGAGTAGACCCATTGTAGTCCTGGTAGAGATTACAGTATTGGTGTGCCACCAGAGGTGCAGACCCACTGAAGTCCTTGTAGAAATAATGGTATCAGTGGGTTGTCAAAGGTGTAGACCCACTGTAGTCCTTGTAGAGATGGCCAGCAGCCATCTGTTTGACTGTGCAGGTGCACAATCACCATTGAACAGTCTTGCGGATAATATAGCAAGTCCATAACCACCACTTGTGCACTCACAAAAATTGTTTTTGAAATGTCCTTAGAACCATCAATGCTGTCATCCAGTCCCTTACTGAATTATTAACACACGCGCAAACACTATCAGTCCCTACTTCTCACATATTGTCCATATACTATGACCAACAGAAACGTGTGCAGTGAAATGTAATTTACAAGTTACTTAATTTGATGAACTGGTGTCAATTACAATTTTATAACATAAGAATACAATAACAAAGGTACAAAATATATCATTAAAGAACATAACAATACAGATAACATTTGTAGTAGTACAGGCTTTACAAAAGAATCGAAATAGCAAATACATCAGTGTTACAAAAATTACGACATAAGTACATACATAAAAGATCAGAATAACTTTTGAAACATCAACTTCACACATGAGCATTAGAACAAAACAGAATAAATAATGTATAAACATCTTTATGAAGTAAATAACATGTTATTAACGCAAATTATATTTGAGGATAACAGTATTCCTCATCATAGTGAATGTAGCTTAGTATTAGAAAAATTCTGCAACATAAGTCTTATCAGATAAACATATAAAGACAGGAAGAACATAAATACACAAGGGTACACAAACACATAGTGGGATAACACAAGGAAAGGACAGGGTTTGTTTTACTGCAGTATTTTGCAAACAAAACTTTCTTTACTTCTCGGAGATATCCCTTCATTCTTCATTATTTCCAAAAAGTCCTATCTATACCTGATTTCTGTATTTTTTTCGTATAACTTCTCAATGCATTTCTTCCAATCCATCGCAAGTCATTCTCTTATATAGGCTACCCCCTCTTAAGCTAACTTAAATCTACTGAGCTCAAATGCTTAACTAAGGGATGAGGCAATGCAGCAGCACAAAACAATTTACACTAACAGCAATGTTAAAAAATGGAAATTGGCAAAAAAAGGCAGCAATATTACAACTAATATAAGGCAATGAGCAGCAAACAAGAAAAATAAATCAGTAATAAAATTGGCTTAACCTAGTAATACAAAGTGGCATTCAGTAGCACTATGAATGGCAAACAGCCCCAGCAAATGCTATAACTTATACCTAAACATGAGAAAGCTCAATCAGAAAAAATGTTACACTAAAGACAAGAATGCAGATAAGGACAATGTCTATTCACATCTTAATGTCTATGCAATTAAAGTGGTGCACCACAAAAATTTATTGTAAAAAAATATTACCATGTACTTGAAAAGACAATTCTGTATGCAATTTCTGTGAAGGGAAATGTCTTTTTGTGCTACTTCGTTTTTTTAAGTACATCATAAATTTATTATTTACTGGATCTGTAGGCATAAAATATTTATATTAGTACATCCATAAAATTTATTTTAACCAATGCTTCAGAGCAGTTAGAAACTAGATATTAAACAAAATGAGTAAATAACTGCATAAACCAAGCCACATGGCATTTCTCTCAACTAGCAGGACAACAGCCATGAAATGTTTCTCGTCGTTTCATTAGGCATTTTAGTAAATATCATAAATTAAGAGCTCCACAGTGTAATCATATGTTTTCAAGTTTGGGCGTGTAGTATTTGCGATGCTTTCTACAAAGGAATCTCAATAGCGAGGATAATGGCCTCTTTTTTTTTTCTCCACCTGTGCCTCTGACAGGCACACACTAATGGCTTTCTTTTGTCAGGTGGTTGTCTCGCACCTGGGTGCCCACGACGCATTACATGCAGGTGGTCACTTAACTGTCTTATCGAAATATTTACGACACCATTTTCCGCTACAGTGGCAGTCTCATATAAAAAAAATTCACAGGTCAAGAATTTGCGTTACAAATCTGTAGAAATAAAATCATTTAAACATAATTGTGTCCAAAAAATTTTCGCCAGCGTAGTGATACATTCACGCATATACACTCATTTCATAACTCTTAAAGTACGATTCTCTAACCACTACTCATTATTTCTTACCTTATTACACATATATATATTCGTCGACACTTCTTCAATATTTCATCATAACAGATACGTAGCATAACCAAATAACTCATATAGCATCAGCTTAAACATACCTCTGCAGCATAATTCACATCGTCGTCGTAATAATATCATAACACCACAGTCAAATTCTCAAAATCTCCCTAGCTTCCTCCAATAATTTCAAAACCTAAAAAAAAATTCTCTGCTCATGTCAAAAGTGTCATCTGCCTCAAACGTACTTTAAAAATCGTGATCCCATACCAAATATGTCATTCAAAGCTCTCGTAGTATCACAATGGTTCCGAAAAAATATGAACAGTTCACAAAGTACAGACAAAATACAACTTCGTAAGTGTGAAGTTATCCAATGGTGTAATTACGTAAACATCTGTCACTGATGTAGTAAAGTAAATGTTTGTCTCTCTCAGTTAAATGATCAGATAGCTGTGTAATTTATGTGTTAGAGAAATATGGTACCGATGTGTAAAGTTGTATAAACAAATACCATATTAGCTAGGGCTCCTTGTGCTTGCCAAACACATGGTACACAAAGAAGCGTGTACCCCCCTGAGGAATAATGTAATTATATCCTCAGGTGTTACAGATTACAGCAATGGAATGAAGTGTATCACGGAAAACTTTCTTTGTAATTCAAATATGTTGAAAAATAAATAGTTTAATGCGTGTCCTGTAGCGCTAAAAGTGCGTCTTGCTGTAAGACAATCTCTGTGGAAGTGTCGTAGTTATTGTCCTCCGAAAGCTAAGTTCTGCAGAAGTCAATGTACTTACCTCATGATAAACGAAATTGAAATGCTTTGCGTATAGATATCTTAGTTATTACGCTTATTGCCGTGATGAAGTAAGTACTGTACTGTACGTATTGTTGTGCTACAGAAAAGGCTGTCTCATTGTAGCTATACCACAAACGTTACTACTAAAACATGTTTTACTTTCCAGAAAAATTCAGAAAAACTGTTCAGATATAAAACAGATAAACTGCAAAAGCAACATTGTAAATTGTCACTCATTAGTAGCGTCGTGATAAAATCGTGTAGCTGTCACATAAACTAACCACTGTATCATCTGGTATCTCACAGAAAGTACTTTAAATCCAGAATGTATTTTCAAGTAATCCAAAATGTTGCATTAAAATCTCATTAGCAGTACTGGTAAATGTTCTAAGTATGTGAGCCTTATAATCGTTACGTAATCGTGCAACTAACAAGCAAGAATGTACACACGAAATAACACAGTGATGTCTGTTCACTATAACAATGCACTCGTAAATACTGTCTAAATATGTTCCGTAGGTTCTAGACTGGATAGTGAACTTCAAAACATTGTTGCATGTTAACAGTTTCTAAGTGTGACAAAGCATACTAGAAATGTGAAGTGAAATGTTTTATGGCAAAGACAAAGTTAAAAAGCTGATTATCATTCAATAGACGGTTTTACATGTAAAATGTGATGTAAACCTTTACTCTTACTAGTACGCAGACTGTCAACTGAAAAGCAATTATCATGTGGTTACGTCGGTAAGGAACACTGGAATGTTGCTCAAGGTTAGCTTATGTTATTTTTCGCTGAGCCAGCCGGCGCACGCGGCTGCCTGCGGTGGGAGTCATTGTCTGTCTCTTTGTTGGCGCGCGCCGTTATTAGGATTAGGAGACCTAACTTCTATAAATTCACCGTGACGAGAAGGTCCTGCCCTGTTTGAAGCTCGCCAATTCTGATGGAGTTCAGGTCTGTCGTTTTGTCGGTAGTTTACATAGTTTCTTGTTTGTCGGTCATGTGGTGGAGAATTTCTCCCTGAATCGTAACTGCGCGCTGAACTGTTGCGTCTGAAGTTATTCTGTCTCCCTTGATAGTAATTGTTTTGGCTCCCATATTGTCTGTTTCTACGATTGTCTCTGTTATAATCATTACTACGGAAATGCGATCTTTCTCTGTAACTATTATTACTCTGCTAATGGTTGTCATACGTGTGGTGTCTGTTTTGGTCACGATTTACGTTGCATGAATAGCCTTGTCGTGTATTATTTCTGTCATCGCGGAATTGTGACAGGTGTGACCTGTAATTGTTGTGCTCCTGTTTTCGTGTTCCGCGATTGTCAGTGTCAATTTCCACTTCTTGTAACAGTCCCTGAAAAGCTTGAATGTCGTCTTTGCAACGTCCTGTGACAATCGTGAATGACCGATCGCATTCTTACAGCTGGTTCATTCTCTAAGTAGCCACACATAAATTCTAATCTGTGCTCTAGTGACCAGTTGGGAGGAAAACAATGAGAGAATTGATGGAGCCACGCTTGTGGATGAATGTCGTTGCCAGAATTCTTAAATGTTTTGAATTTACGTGTAGTAATGAACAGCTTATAGTCAAAATCATCGTGTCGGCGGGTAGCATATCGGTCATTGTTACGTCGTGTCGGCGGTTCCATCTCAGAATTCGGTATACCTTGCCAATTTCTTTCATAATTTCCGAAATGCCCTGTGTTATTATTTTGTGGCTGTTCCGTATTTCTATGTCCCTCTTCCCGTGTTGGAGCGCAAGTGTTCTCTGAAATACGTAATTGTTGTATTACCTGTGTCAGCTGATCTTGTACTTCCCGGATTTCTCTTTGGTGTTGCGTACTAATTTGATTCAGACTTTGTTTGAATTTCCTAATTTGTTCGCACTCTTCTGTGTCATTAAAGACTGCCGGTTTTGTGTCATTCAAATTATCATCTACCTTCGTAGATAAATTATTTAGCTGATCCGAAAGTTCAACTACTTTCTCTGATAATGAACTAATGTCCTCCATGTGTCTTTCTGAACCAATTTTCAGAGTATCTACTGTGTCCTTTAGGTTTTCTTGAGTTTTTGCAAGTTGCGTAACCGAATCGGTAGATGCAACTGAGTCAATTTTGGCTTGCAAGGTCTCATAATTTTCATGAACAATTGTTTGCAGTTCTTTTATGGCTGCTTCGTTATTTTGTAATGCATTTTCATGCCGCGAAAAAATAGGTTGGAAATGCTCACAAATTGGTGTTTTTACGTCATTACAGACTTTTTGACATTTCGATTCGATTTTATGTAATTCAGTAGTTAAATCTTCACGTGTTTGTTCAAGCGTATGTTCCACTGAGTCTAACTTTTGAAGCTTTTGCTCCATTGCGTCTAACTTTTGCTCTGTTTGTCTCTGATTTTGTTCCATTGTGTCTAACTTTTGCTGTGTTTGTCTCTGATTTTGTTCCATTGTGTCTAACTTTTGAAGATTTTGTTCCATTGTGTCTAACTTTTGAAGATTTTGTTCCATTGTGTCTAACTTTTGAAGTTTTTGTCCCATTTGTTGCATTAACTGTAATAACAGTGCACTGGTGTCTGAAACATGTTCCTCAGTGCTTTTCGGCAGTGCACTTGAACCGGCAATATTCGCATTTTGAAAAGCAGAAAATGTGTCTTGATTTATTTGAGAAAACGGTGAGGACGCAAAATCTGAATCTACAGTATTTGCAAGATTGTGTCCTGTCATTTCGGAATCCTGAGGCGAGCTGTTGCCGACCGATCGATCGATAACGCTTCCCTGTTCACTAATTGTTTCACTGCCTACACCATTATTTGCAATCCGCTCCATTTCCCTACACACAATTACCAAATTACTACTTAGTTAATTCATTACATGGTGGCGCTAACACAGTGCTTTCGTCTTCACTGTCATTTCTCAGTTTACTTTGGAGCCTAGTATTACATTTTTCACACGCCATTATTGTCACCATTTTTCACACGACAACACAGAAAAACACAATTTGAAGAACAAAAATTAGAGAACGCATTAACATAGCACTGAAAATAATATCTAGTTAATTGCAAGCGCAACTGCGAAATACTTCGTGCAAAACTACATGCATGCCACAAATATTTTACTGTACAACAATGAAAGACTGCAACTACAAAGGAAATTCTCTCTATGATTACGCGCTAGCAATAAACAAAAGCTACACTAATTACACAAACTACAAGGAAAAAATCAGAAGATTCCAGTGAGGTATCCTCGGCTAAGGGTCGACATATGAAACGTCCCCTTAGAAAAATTGTACACGACTGGTCTATGTGAAACGTCCTCTTTGAACAATTACACACGAATGTGCTTAAACTGACACACAATATCTTTAGCGCAATGCAATCTGACTTTCAAAAATCCCTACAAAAGAATGGCCCTGACTAACATTAACCTATACGTTTCACAAATCACTTACCTCACAAAAATCTTCGTTACTCAAGCTACTGCAATACAGCGAGCGCCACTACTGCCAGCTAAATAAAAGATTCAAACTACTGAAGGCACTAACTACTGACAGGCATAGTTAGCAAATGAAAGATTTTAATAGAGAACAAACAGTGTATTTACCTTAATAGTCAAAATATATATGGTTGTTCATGACATCCAGTCTTACAAATTACAAAACTCCGCCATTTCTCTCCTTACATCCACCACTGCTGGCGGCTCGCCTCCAACTGCGCAACGCTATGCGCTGTTAGCATCCAGCTGCCGCTGCCAGACACTACAATGGCGAGTATTACAACAATGCAAACCAGCCACAGACTGCACACTGCACAGCCAGTGATTTTCATACAGAGCGCTACGTAGCGGCGGCGTTACCAATAAAAAAAAAACTAAACAGCCTACTTACAATAGGTGTCCGGATACTTTTGATTGGATTGTGTAGTTAAGAATATTAAAGATTGGGATGCAATGGATTAGCGAACGTGTTGATAAAGTAGAGCTTAAAGCGAAAGGATGTGGAGTGGTTGTAACTGGAGTGCATGCTTCGTGAAATGATTAAGATATAGTTATTGCTAAGGTTGGGCGTGATGAGAAATTAAGCCAAGTAATCAGTCAGTATCAACAACAGGAAACAGGTAAGTCTTTTAGCTGGGTTTAGTGGTCATATTGTGTCCATACTAGTGGATGTAACTGTGGGACTATATGGAGAAAATGATCAGAATGATAACGGTGAAGGACTTCTAGGCATATGTCAGCTGTATTAGCTAAGGATTCAAAATGGGTATTTTAGCCCCACAGATTCACATGAATTTACATGGGCATAGGCTACGCTCAAAAGAAAATTATAATTCTCTAGGTTAGAAACTGGCAATGGCCTTCCCGCAGTGGTTACACCGATTCCCGTCAGATCACCGAAGTTAAGATCTGTCGGTCTCGGCTAGCACTTGGATGGGTGACCATCCGGTCTGCAGAGGCCTGTTGGAAAGCGGGGTGCACTTAGCCCTTGTGAGGCAAGCTTGATTGAGAAGTAGCGGTTCCGGTCTCGTAAAATGACATACGGCCAGGAGAGAGGTGTGCTGACCATATGGCCCTTCATATCGACATCCAGCGACGCCTGTGGGCTGAGGATGACACGGCGGCCGGTCGGTACCGTCGGTCCTTCCAAGGTCTGTTCGGACGGAGGGTTTAGATTATAAACTGGCAGAAATACATTTCAAAATTTCAGCCCGTGGTACTGAAAACTACAATCTTTTTCCGAATAGCAAAACCAGAGAGATGGCGATGATGGTTAGGTAAGCGAAGTGAGGTGCACGCTAACAAGTTTGCAAGTTTGGAGACTGAACCAACAGCATTCATCTAGAGGCTTGGATTGTATTTGAAATAGAATAATGTAATATATTCTTCTGGGAATAATATATATTAAGTTATTGTTAAATGTGTAAGGAAATCAGCTAAGGAATATTTATGAGTGTAGCAGGGCAAATCGCGATTTCAAACGAGAATGAGAACATTGAGCAATTGGTAGGGGAAAAGAAAAATGCATACAGTATATGTCTGACGTTGAAGAACAAAAGAAATAGGAATGGCATTGTAAAATATAGAACAAAGGTGAAGAAGGGAATCAGAAATACAAAGGATCAGAAATACAAAGCATGGAGTGTGGATAATGGTTGAACAGGATACTGAAGGTGGGCGAAGCATGAAGAATACTGAACTCGCCGCAGTGACACAGAATAGAAAGGATTCCAATTAGTTTAATTCTATTAGAAGAATGTGAAGATGATGGGAAACTATTTAGTGAAAACCATCTACAGTACTTTGTAACAAATGACGATGAGTTTTTTTAGCTAGAAGAACGAAATAATTTCGCCTGTAGAAGTCGAAAGGTGTTTATAACGTTTCACAAGGGAGAAGCTTCATGTCCACGTAGATTTCCTATCGAATGGTAAAAAGTCGATCCTATAAACTTCTGGAATTAATGCCCTATTTCTGCAATTGCTTCCTTAGGGTGGATCAATTAACAGAAAAATGGAAAACATCATACATATCCAATATACACAGAGAGGTTGCCAAGAAAAAAATGCTCATTGTGACAAATTCAGTTCTTCTATTATACGGGAAACTTTTCCTAAAACAGTTCGTGGAAAAGAGATTGGCCAGAAATTTAGAGACTTTGATTTATCTGAAGGAAGTCTGTGGTAACAGTTCCCTTTGTAAATTGTAATATTCAGTGCTGGTGAATGGAGTGAATCGTTTATATACTCAGGCTGTTAGCGCTTTATATAGTGGCACAACTTTTAGAATTAAAGTACGGAAACATTCCTGTCGTAATATGGGTGGGCCTATGAATGATGTCAAGTTATCCCTCTTGCATTTTGCTGATGACCAAGTCATTTTTCCACAGGATGACGATCTCATAAACTACATTATTATTAAATAACTCAAAGAATATTTACTATTAATTTAGAGAAAGCGTAATATTTGGTTACTGTAGGAGTGAATCAAGACCTGATAGAGTCTTACATAGTAAGGTCTGTGGACTTAAGTTTACATATAAATATTTGGGGGTCATTATTGACAAAGATGGATCCAGGGCAGATGATAATTCCAATAGTACAGCTCCTATAATCGTGTCAGGTGCGCACTACATATCACAGACTGCTATCTAAGTAGGCGACTGTGTGTGGGGTGCACACAAGTGTCTTTTTACAGTAGGCAGCTTTCCATCCAGTCCAGATATAGACAGTTGTAGGAGACCTCGAAGTATCTATGGAAGATCCAAAGCAATGCCTCATACAGGCATTTGTATTAAAATCCTAGTTGTTCACTGCCAAAACATTCGTAAAAATTGCAAGAGTTTGAAGCAGCCCTAAAAAGAAGTGAAGTTCACATAACATTATGTGTAAGAAGCTGGTTGAAACCCGAAATTACCAATATTGACATTTTGGGGGGAAATTTTAAACGCCTGTTGAAAAGGGACCCTAATGGAAAATGATTGTGGTGTCTTTGTTGCAACTGACGAGATCGTCAAACCTTCCAAAACAGAAACTGAAGCTACATGTCAGATTCTTTGGGCTCGACTCACTATCAGCCTTGAATATAAATTTATAACTGGATGCTTCTATTGACAAGCACACTCACACCCCGATGTAATCAAAATCTTCAGAACAGAATCTCAATTTGGTAGAACATAAGTTCCGTAGTCATACTGTGATCATCACAGGGGACTTTAATCATCCGACAATCAAATGGCATAGTTACGGTTTTGTTAGTGGCGGGCGTGACAAGACATTCTGTGAAACATTACCAAATGCCTTCGGCGAAAGTTACATGGAACGGACAGTTTGAGGATTAAGAGACGACACTACTGCCTCTTTATCTAGTTTACTGAACATGTTAATCTTTCTACTTATTTTAATTGCCATTTGTACTTTGGTAATCATTGTTGCTGCAACTGCATCCTGGCCACAGATACCATTTTTAATGTGGACATCCAAAGAGAAGTCAGGTCTATTCGTTGCCATTAATGAAGAACTGGTAACTGTCAGCTTAGGGGAGGAGAAAGTGGAGAAACTATGGCTCCAGTTTAAAACATAATTTATCGTGATCTGGAAAGATATGAACCTAGCCAAACAGGGCATGAAATAATTATAAAGGATCTTAAAAAGAAAAGAAAAAAATTGGCTCTGAGCACTATGGGACTTAACATCTGAGGTCATCAGTCCCCTAGAACATAGAACTACTTAAACCTAACTAACCTAAGGACATCACACACATACATGCCCGAGGCAGGATTCGAACCTGCAACCGTAGCGGTGGTGCGGTTCCAGACTGTAACGCGTAGAACCGCTGGGTCACCCCGACCGGCTAAAAAGAAAAGAAGACTATTGCATAACATGAATAAAAAAACATAGCGGTACAGGCAGAGAGATTTTGAATGAAACATGTTTGCTGTCAAGAGAGAAATGAGTGAATCCATCAATGACTACCGTAGCAGAATATTACAAAAAGATTTCTCACGATACCTGAAGAAATTGTAGACATATGCAAAGGTTTTTAGTGGCACCAAAGTTAATGTACAGACACTCACAGACGAGACAGGTGACGGCAGCAAAGCAGAAACAAAGAGCTGAGCTCCATTTCCACGTGTTCTTTAACAAGAGAAAATTCAAAAATTCAGAAGAACTGTCCCAGTTTCATTCTCTTACCAATGCAAAGACAAGTGAAATAGATACTACTGTGAGTGGATTGAAAAAATGCTGAAGTCGCTAAAAAAAGATGTGCCCAGTGACTGGCAAAAGTAAGCGTCACACCGATCTTCAAGAAGGAGAGAAGAAATGATCCCAAAACTATAGTCCAATGTCCCTGACATGCATTTGCTTTAGAAACTTGAAACATATGCCGAGCTCAAATGTCTTGTATCTCGAACAAAATGACGTCCATGTCGACGTGCGTGGATTCTCAAAACATCGATCATGTGCAACACAACTCACACTTTTCTCACCACGAAAGCCGTGGATCAAGGCAGTTGCGGTATTTCTTGACTTCCAAAAGGCATCCGACTCAGTGCCACACATAGAATTCTTATCATATGGGGAGTCAGGCGAGACTTGTGGTCGGAATGAGCATTTCTTGGTTAGGAGGCCACATTGTGTGATCTTGGATGGAGAGTCATCCTTACGAGCTCATTCCATTTCATATTGTGTGTATTGTGTGGTGTATTGAACCGTGACGTAGAAATGACGGAGAGGCTTCATCCCGCCGTAGACCTCAATGGTCCACAACAGGTCAACAACTCCAAATGTGTGCACGGCAGAATAATTAGTGTACGCGTACAAGGAGACAGTGTACTATAACTGAAGCGGAATAAGGGGAACCAGCCTGCATTCGCCGAGGCAGATGGAAATCCGCCTTAAGAACAATCCACTGGCTGACTGCACACCGGAAATTCGACACTAACCCACAGGGCGGATTCGAGCCGGGGATCAGCACGGCTTCCTACTCGGGAAGCAGCGCGTTACACCGCGCGGCTAGCCGTGCAGGCGCCCATTTCATATTGCTCTGCAAAGTTACACCTAGAAATTCAATGGACCTGATTGTATCGAGGAGCACACTAATAATGCTGTAATCGAAAAGTATGGGTTTGTTTCTCCGACTCGTGTGTATTAACTTCCATTTTTTTTACATTTAGAGCTAGCTGTCACTCATCACAACAACTAGTAATTTTGTCTATGTCATCTTGAATCCTCCTACAGTTACCCAACGACGACTGCTTTCCATACACTATTCCAGTTACATTACAAAATACATTGGTGGAAAGAAAAAAAAGGAAACAAAGAAAATAATTACGTTGGTTCCAGTTATGTCAGGAGAAATTTTGCCCTGGCAACGTCCTTGTATGCCCCGTTTTGCAGGAACAGTTACTTTATCCATATCACTCACAGAGTGCGGAAGCTTTCAGGACACAAGACCACCCACCAGGTTCCAGGAGCCTGAAGATCTGCAGTTGGCAGCCTGCGTTTTATTTACGTATGAGACGGGATTCGCACAGGGCGGAATGAGAAATCTGCACAGCCACCCGAGGGCAGGTGTAAATCCTCGAGTGATCAAGGAGCAAAGTATCAGGCTCGCTTTAGTATAAATGTATGGATGAGAGCAGTATATTTCACCGGACCGAATTACAGATTCTGCTTAGTAACAGTTTCTGAGCAAGAAATTACCCCCACTATTATAAAACACTACCACTGAAGAAATATAATGGATGTTGTTTATGCGTGACAAGACACCGGTCCACACTCTACGCGTGGCACAGCAGTACCCAACGCATACGCCTACTGTGCAATGGACTGCCCCAGTAGTATGAGCTCCACGTTCACATTAACTGCTTATACATTACTGGCCATTAAAATTGCTACTCCAAGAAGAATTGCACATGATAAACGGGTATTCATTGAAAAATCTATTATACTAGATCTGACATGTGATTACATTTTCACGCAGTTTGGGTGCATAGATCCTGAGAAATCAGTACCCAGAACAACCACCTCTGGCCGTAAAGAAATGGTTCAAATGGCTCTGAGCACTATGGGACCTAAGATCTGAGGTCATCAGTCCCCTAGACTTAGAACTACTTAAACCTAACTAACCTAAGGACATCACACACATCCATGCCCGAGGCAGGATTCGAACCTTCGACCGTAGCAGCAGCGCAGTTCCGGACTGAAGCGCTTAGAACCGCTCGGCCACAACGGCCTGCCCTCTGGCCGTGTTAACGGCCTTGATATGCCTGGAAATTGAGTCAAACAGAGCTCGAATCGCGTTTATAGGCACAGCTGCCCATGCACCTTCAACACGATACCACAGTTCATCAAGAGTAGTGACTGGCGTATTGTGACGAGCCAGTTGCTTGGCCACCATTGACCAGACGTTTTCAATTGGCGAGAGATCTGGAGAATGTGCTGGCCAGAGCAGCAGTCGAACATTTCCTGTATCCAGAAAGGCCTGTACAGGACCTGCAACATGCGGTCGTGCATTATCCTTCTGAAATGTAGGGGTTCGCAGGGATCAAAAAAACTGGTTCTGAGCACTATGGGACTTAACTTCTGTGGCCATCAGTCCCCTAGTACGCCGGTCAACTGCTGTTTGTGTATTAGAAATCGGTTGGAAACTTTCCTCATGTCAGTACGTTGCAGGTGTCCTTGTGTGAATGCTGTGAAACGCTAATCATTTGCATATCAAAGCATCTTCATCCTGTCGGTTAAATTTCGCGTCTGTAGCACATTATCTTGGTGGTGTAGCAATTATAATGGCCAGTAGTGTATTTATGGCCTTGCGGTCATGAAAGGCATTGATGTATTCCACACTCATCCACAATGTGCTCTACTTATAGTAGCATGAGTCCCATGCGTGAGATCGAACCCGAAGGTGGTCAGGTGTCACTCGAGTTAGCGAGTTTTTGACAAAGAGAACCGAAGAGGGTTGGGTTGTTTTGGGGAAGGAGACCAGACAGCGAGGTCATCGGTCTCATCGGATTAGGGAAGGACGGGGAAGGAAGTCGGCCGCGCCCTTTCAAAGGAACCATCCCGGCATTTGCCTGGAGCGATTTAGGGAAATCACGGTAAACCTAAATCAGAATGGCCGGGCGCGGGATTGAACCGTCGTCCTCCCGAATGCGAGTCCAGTGTCTAACCACTGCGCCACAGCGCTCGATAAGAGAAACGAAGAATGCGTTGAATGAGTGGACATTGACCATCTTCTGTACTGTCAACAGACGGATGGCTGTCGTTTCTTAACAAGTATTTGCTTCCATACCTATGCTCATACGACTTTCGTCTCATTTTGTCCATTACTACGTTACTGTCTTCTGTAAAAGTATGGGACACTTTTCTTCGAACACACTGTACACGATTTCAGTTGTAATAATCATATCGTTATACAAGTGTGGAAAAATAATTAATGCCTCCTCTGTTATGAAAATTTTATAATGGAAATACGCCAGCGGAATCAGTTCAGATCATAACGTGAACTGTCCTCTACAATGCGCTACCATTCAAAACAGTCGCTATGTATTTGTACACTTTTCTTCGAACACACTGTACAGAATTTCAGTTGTAATAATCATATTGTTATACAAGTGTAGAAATATAATTAATGCCTCCTCTGTTACGAAAATTTTATAATGGAAATACACCAGTTCAGATCATAACCTGAACTGTCCTCTACAATGCGCTGCCATTCAAAACAGTCGCTATGCATTTGCACACGTTAGACCGATCACTGAACCGAGGTATAAAAACTAGTTTGGAAAAATTCAAGGATTTTGTTCTTGACCCATGATTTTAAAAACTCCACGTTTCACTGTTGACTGTGAACTCGAACGCATCTGTCCCCTCGAATCACTTGTCAGAAAGTTCTCGATAGGCATTTGTGACAGATGTTGCGCACCCGCAACTGCGTGGTTTATTCGCAATGTACGTTTCTCCGTTACCAAACATCTCCATCCAATGCCGCACACTGCTGATGTTCATTAGAATGTCACCACACACTTTCCTCGTGGGTGAGATTAATACAGCTTTAAAATCATGGGAGAAGAAGCAAACGGCTGAATCAGTACAGCGGAAAAGCAGCCAAAGTTGCAAATTTCATTTTTTTTGTTTGCTTAATTACTAGTTTCACACCGGAACCCGTTTCCAAATCACGTTACAGGACAGAAAACCAAATTTACAATCATACAGAATACAAGTAAAACCAAATTTTTAAGTGCACACCAAAAATACAGCGTACTGGAAGTTCGTAAAACCCTGAATGTTGCCAAGCTCGTTTTAATGCCTGCGTTCAGCTATGGCGCAAATGTCTACAAATGCATGGTCACTATGTATTACGGTAGTACAATATAGATAACACTTCTGTACTACTTTCGCTGTTATATGTTCATTGTATGATACAGGACGCTTCACATTTTGATCCACTCTCGTATTTTACATCTCAGTGTTTGCAATGTTAATAGAAGATCAGATTTATACAAAGACAATTAATACAAGGAAAACTGGATTATGGTTCAAGATCTGTATGAAGATGAACAGGTAGCGTACAGGGTAGAAGACTACTGCAGACTATTGTTAATTTCCACAAAGGTAAAGACGGAACACCAGTATGGCAGCATTGTTTGGTAGTGTCACCTCTATACGTTTCAGATTTAATATTTACGCAGACGATAGAATTGAGAGTTACGAGTAGAAAATCTGAGAAACGTGGTGTCTGTTTCTGACACGTATGTAGTTACAGCTATTTGGAGTTACCGTCGAAAGCCGCGTGAGGAGCAAGTTTGGAACAGATTACTAGCACACAGGCAACTAGTTTATGACGTGAAGTTTGAGTCTGTTCTTGTCATGTAATTAACAGTTAGTTAACTGATCCTGCTCCATTTCGGGAATGTCACGGAGGGACCATGTGTGCAGGGCTGTGAAAGTAGCTTTTAACTGAAAGACTGGGCTACGCTTTCGTTATTGCTGACCCCTTGGATATTCCAGCAGAGAGGCGAAACGTCAGGTGGAAGGAATATTCCCGAACGAAAGATCGACCGCCGTGGTCATGTTTATTGGTGACGAAGATCATCGGACATAACTTTGTTACGCTGAATATGGGTAGATAAATGAAATCCTTGTCGCAAACTTGCTGTTGCGAACAGAATTTGCGTTGTAATAGACGATCGATTGTTCAAAAACTAAAGTAAACTGCCGAAAACTGTTTAATCGAATTTAGACAAACAAATACACTGGCAAGTTATCTGGGTTTCCTTACTGCTTGGTGTAAAGTTTACGGGGACCCTCGCAAACGTGTCGATTACACATCGCGACTGTATATGACGTAAGTCCCTTCCTTTGTCACCATAGGCGCCCCGTCGCTGTCTCCCTTTGTCCTGGAGCTCCAGCCGCGTCAGAGTAAGACACAGAATCCTTTAAATGTCCACCACACTGGTGTCTCCTCGTGATGATATCGTCCCAGGACAGAGCTAGCACGATCTTGAGTATCCTGCTTTTTCTGTCTTCTGCAAGGCTGCAAAGGAACCGTTAAGAATTGACTAAGCCTGTCTCGTACTCAAGTAAAATGTTCCGAAGTATGTGGGATTCCATCTATTTTTTATTATGCACCTAGCATCAGACGACGTAGAAAACTGGTCAATAATATACCGCCGTGATGTGTATGCCTCAATAATCAAATGATAAGTTATTGATCATAAGTTAATATTGTTACCATTTCATTGTTAACATTTCACAAAACAAGTTACACTTTCCTAAGCTCAGTTATACTCTTCATTGGTCACAGATTCGGAATGTTGGACACTGAAATCCACTCAACCGAACAGTTCAGCTATTCTTTACATGACTGAAGTGTGTACCGTGAACTGCTTAACTAGTGGGTCATTCGGTTCGAAGCCGATGGCATATGAACTGATCCTGGGCATTCTGGATACTCAAATTTTGTCCAAAAGTTGATAATAAACTGGTATTTTGACTGCGTAGCTACATCTCAATATTGAGAGCATCCTCCACACTATTATAAACAAAATCTGCAATACATTTTTTTTATTTACCCATTTAATATCGTCTGATTAGGGCCATCAGACCAGGGTCTGATACATGTAGTATCCTTCGTACATCATAGTTACCTAAGAAATAACTTTAATATGACAACTAATATTAAAATGGTTTGCGTCTCTGAAGTGGCATCGCGAGTAAACTTTACTGATTGCGAAATAATTAAGTTAATACTGTGACTACCTGTGCTATTGCAACTATTGCCACTGACAGTGATAATAGTAATACTAATAACAATAATATTGAAACTTACGAGAATAATGATAGTGACAGGTATAAGAAGAATTTATAGCCGTACAAAGTAGGTGTTTCATGCTATAGCGAGTTCTTAGGAAAGGAAATTTAAGGGGACACCACTGAATAGGGATAGTTGTAAGCGAGGATTATCAGGTTGCAAGGAGGGATGTACAATGATAATGAGTGTGTACAGGGACAATGGGAATCATTATTGTTGTTTTAATAGATACCTCATTAACTGCCTTTTGAAGCTGGAGATATTATTCAGTTCTCTAATACAATTGGGAAAGTTATTGCAGAGTCGGGTTACTGCGACTGAGAAAGATTTTATGAAGTGGGAGGGAAAGGATTTTGCTCTGATGCGAACTGGTGTGTCTGCGATGTTGATCGGACGAGAGCGTTAAGGTCGAGAGGTATATGAGAGTGTTCATTGATAAGACAGTAGAGAAAACGGAGGGTATGGAAACCTTTGTGCTTGTCTGCACGCAGGCAGCATAGCAATGCATCTGATGCTGAAATGTGATCAAAGAGTCCAACATCGCAGATATAACGATCACATGCATTCGTAACCAGTTCCACACACTTTGAGCTTTCCTGAGAAAGGCCTTGCAGGATAACATCACTGTAATCAATAACAGAGAGTAAAAGTGTTTGTACAAATTTCTTTTTCAGTTCATGAGGGAAGAGCTTTTTATATTTTTAATGGCATCGGGAGATGCTGACGTCTTTTTGCAAATTGCAGTTAGGTGCTGTATCAAGTTTAGATTTTCTTCTGTTTTTACTCCTAGACTCTTTACTAAAGGAGGGAGGTTGGTAGTTGTCCCATTTAGGGTTAAAAATTGTAGGGATACCGGACATTTCGGCCTAGTGAGTGTAGAATGACTAACCAGTACCGCTTGAGTTTTGGAAGGTTTAATCTTTAACCCTATAGCATGCCGCATTTTAATGGTTCACACAGGTCGGTATTGAGATTCACGAAAGCGGTCTTCAGGTTTATGGGTTTTGCATTTAGACACAACTGGAGGTCATTAGCGCACATGTGGTATTAGCAGCAGGAAATAAACTGACAATTAAATCATTTATGTACAAAAGAGTATAGGATCTCATACCGACACCTGGGGTACGCCTGGTACAACCTCTCTCCATTGTATGGCATTGCTGGCGAGACATCAGGTGAGAACGAAACCAATCCACGGGAATTGGCGCGAAATTTAGGCTGCTAAGTTTCACAAGTAAAATGTCATAGTCGACTTTTTGCTGAAATCTAAGAAGCACATTATTGTTGTCTCTTGTGCACCCATGGCAAACTTCGAGTCATCTGTTATCTTTATTATGGCAGATGTTGTGCTGCCATGCTTGCGGAATCTGATTTCATAATTAATGCATGAAAATATGAGTTCTGGCGAGCAGACCCGATAGTAAATCCTTCATCTATTATAACTGTCAATGGAATTACAAAACTGTTTATTTTGCGCAATTTCTCACGATCTGTGTAAGTTTAACAACTTCTGTCGTTCCTCAGTCCACTTCATGATGTTACGTGTCAGCTACTGCATCACCACTCACCTGAGAGGTGAAACATGTGAATAAAGCTTCAGGTTCCTGTTACACCAAATGAAGACACCGATATTTTCTGTCTTCTTCCGTCAAGGCATCAGTAGGACCCTCAAAGGATTGCGTTTTTCTCTTTACCTCCCAGAACCGTTTCCACCTTTCTCCTTTTCTCTCCCGCAACTAGCTTGGTTCCTGCCTTTCCTCCTGTCTTCCCCGTTGTTTACCATACTCTTTTCGTCATTCTATTCATATCCATCTTCATCACATGTCACCACAATCTTAACCTTCTCGTTCTGATTTCTGGTGATATTGTCCTGCGCATCGTGAAAGGTTTTAGCACTAAATGAAATGCTACTAAATCGTAGTTAATTTGGTAAATTACCACTTGGTGCACCTTTGAAAGCAAATGTAATGAAAACGAAAAGTATATTCGAAATACTGTCCTTTCATACATCTTTGCCTACTGAACACATGAGTGATATACAGTCTCTGGTTTCCAGAGGGTGCATTATTGAGAAAGGCGTTGCTAACTAGTAAGTAACAGTGGGGTCATTTTGCAGCCTTGTCCAGTAGTAATTATTGAGTCAAGGAGACAGGGTGTTCTATTATAGCGGAATGTGCAGCTTGGATAACAGATGTGAAGCACACAGATTCCTATCTGGGACGTTCCATAATGTATAACCTCGGGATGAAGGAGGATTATTAAGATCTGGATAAAGATACACCGCTTCAGAAAAAGGTAACTGATTTTGAGTTTCTTATATGCAAGTGTCGCAGCGTTCTTGCCGCAGTGGATATACCGGTTCCCGTGAGATCACCGAAGTTAAGCGCTGTCGGGCGTGGTCGGCACTTGGATGGATGACTATCCAGGCCGCCATGCGCTGTTGCCATTTTTCGAAGTACACTCAGCCTCGTGATGTCAATTGAGGAGCTACTCGACCGAATAGTAGCGGCTTCGGTCAAAAATGCCATCATAACGACCAGGAGAGCGGTGTGCTGATCCCACGCCCCTTCTATCCGCATCCTCCACTCAGGATGACACGGCGGTCGGATGGTACGGTTGGCCACTCGTGGCCTGAAGACGGAGTGCTTTATATGTAAGTGTGAATTCAGTAGTTATTGCGGGGCAAAGATTTCATTGTTTCCAAAAATATCCATGTATTGATAATCATGGAGAGATATAAATCATGTGTTCAGTATTCTAATTAGCCCTCCCCCATTTAGATTAGTTAAATGGCACTGCGATACAAATTCAACAAATCAAATTTTCGTGACAGATGTATTCTGTATAAGGAGACGTCATAGACTATGACCATACAGGGAGACAGAATGCTCATTGTTCGTATTAGTTGGAGTTTACCTTTAACCCATTACAACAAAAGTTTGATGTGTTCGGATGCAGGCTGAGTTGGCATCCCTTCGCTCCCAGCTACAGGCAATGCTGGCTTCGGTCACACAGCTTGAGGCCGTTGCCAATGGGCATCACTGTGGAGGTCCGGATAGCAGTTTGTCGGGGACGGCCAGCTCGTCCCACGCATCCCCCAATCGGACTACGACTGTGGCTGCCTGGGATACTGCCCACATTGAGGCTGATCCCTCACCTGTGGTAGAGTGGGAGGTCGTCTCGAGGTGTGGCAGGGGGAGAAAGACATTCCAGAGGGCTGACCAGAAGGCCTCTCCAGTTTGTCTGACGAACCGGTTTCAGGCTCTGTCTCAGGCTGATACTGATCTTCGGCCGGACATGGCTGCTTGTCCTGTTCCAGAGGTTACCCCTCAGTGTGCAAGATCCGGGTGGTCGCAGAGGGTGGGCTTACTGGTAGTTGGGAGCTCCAACGTCAGGCGCATAATGGGGCCCCTTAGGGATATGGCAGCAAGAGAGGGGAAGAAAACCAATGTTCACTCCGTGTGCATACCGGGGGGAGTCATTCCAGATGTGGAAAGGGTCCTTCCGGATGCCATAAAGGGTACTGGGTACACCCATCTGCAGGTGGTTGCTCATGTCTGCACCAATGATGTGTGTCGCTAGGAATCGGAGGAAATACTCTCTGGCTTCCGGCGGCTATCTGATTTGGTGAAGACTGCCAGTCTCGCTAGTGGGATGAAAGCAGAGTTCACCATCTGCAGCATCGTCGACAGGACTGACTGCGGACCTTTGGTACAGAGCCGAGTGGAGGGTCTGAATCGGAGGCTGAGACGGTTCTGCGACCATGTGGGCTGCAGATTCCTCGACTTGCGCCATAGGGTGGTGGGGTTTCGGGTTCCGCTGGATAGGTCAGGAGTCCACTACACGCAGCAAGTGGCTACACGGGTAGCAGGGGTTGTGTGGCATGTACTGGGCGTTTTTTTTTAGGTTAGATGGCCTCGGGCAAGTACAGAAAGCCAGCGGGGCAAAGTCAGGACATGCGGGGGCCAAACAGCAATCGGTATTGTAATTGTAAACTGTCGAAGCTGCATTGGTAAAGTACCGGAACTTCAAGCGCTGACAGAAAGCACCGAAGCTGAAATCGTTATAGGTACAGAAAGCTGGCTGGAGCCGGAGATAAATTCTTCCGAAATTTTAACAAAGTCACAGACGATGTTTAGAAAGGACAGATTACATGCAACCGGTGATGGCGTGTTTGTCGCTGTTAGTAGTAGTTTACCCTTTAGTGAAGTAGAAGTGAATAGTTCCTGTGAATTATTATGGATGTAGGTTACATTCAACAACCGAGCTAGGTTAATAGTTGGCTCCTTTTACCGATCTCCTGACTCAGCAGCATTAGTGGCAGAACAACTGAGAGAAAATTTGGAATACATTTCACATAAACTTTCTCAGCATTTTATAGTCTTAGGTGGAGATTTCAAATTACCAGATATAGACTGGAACACTCAGATGTTTAGGACGGGTGGTAGGGACAGAGCATCGAGTGACATTATACTGAGTGCACTATCCGAAAATTACCTCGAGCAATTAAACAGAGAACCGACTCGTGGCGATAACATCTTGACCTACTGATTACAAACAGACCCGAACTTTTCGACTCTGTAAGTGCAGAACAGGGAATGAGTGATCATAAGGCCTTTGCAGCATCCCTGAATATGGAAGTTAATAGGAATATAAAGAAAGGGAGGAAGGTTTATCTATTTAGCAAGAGTAATAGAAGGCAGATTTTAGACTACCTAACAGATCAAAATGAAAATTTATGTTCTGACACTGACAATGTTGAGTGTTTAAGGAAAAAGTTCAAGGCAATCGTAAAATGCGTTTTAGACAGGTACGTGCCGAGTAATAGTGTGAGGGATGGGAAAAACCCACCGTGGTTCAACAACAAAGTTAGGAAACTACTGCGAAAGCAAAGAGAGCTTCACTCCAAGTGTAAACGCAGCCAAAACCTCTCAGAGAAACAGAAGCTAAACGATGTCAAAGTTAGCGTAAGGAGGGCTATGCGTGAAGCGTTCAGTGAATTCGAAAGTATAATTCTATGTACCGACTTGACAGAAAATCCTAGGAAGTTTTGGTCTTACGTTAAATCAGTAAGTGGCAGACACTCCGGGATGATGATGGCATTGGAACAGAGGATGACACGCGTAAAGCTGAAATACTAAACACCTTTTTCCAAAGCTGTTTCACAGAGGAAGACCGCACTGCAGTTCCTTCTCTAAAACCTCGCACAAACGAAAAAATGGCTGACATCGAAATAAGTGTCCAAGGAATAGAAAAGCAACTGGAATCACTCAACCCAGGAAAGTCCGCTGGACCTGACGGGATACCAATTCGATTCTACACAGACTACGCGAAAGAACTTGCCCCCCTTCTAACAGCCGTGTACCGCAGGTCTCTAGAGGAACGGAAGGTCCCAAATGATTGGAAAAGAGCACATGTAGTCCCATTCTTCAAATAGGGTCGTCGAGCAGATGCGCAAAACTATAGACCTATATCTCTGTCGTCGATCTGTTGTAGAATTTTAGAACATGTTTTTTGCTCGCGTATCATGCCGTTTTTGGAAACCCAGAATCTACTCTGTAGGAATCAGATGGTTCAAATGGTTCAAATGGTTCAAATGGTTCAAATGGCTCTGAGCACTATGGGACTTAACATCTGTGGTCATTAGTCCCCTAGCAATTATAACTACTTAAACCTAACTAACCTAAGAACATCACACACATCCATGCCCGAGGCAGGATTCGAACCTGCGACCGTAGCAGTCCGGCGGTTCCGGACTGAGCGCCTAGAACCGCTAGACCACCGCGGCCGGCCTAGGAATCAACATGGATTCCGGAAACAGCGATCGTGTGAGACCCAACTCGCTTTATTTGTTCATGAGATCCAGAAAATATTAGATACAAAAAAATGGTTCAAATGGCTCTGAGCACTATGGGACTCAACTGCTGTGGTCATTAGTCCCCTAGAACTTAGAACTACTTAAACCTAACTAACCTAAGGACATCACACACATCCATGCCCGAGGCAGGATTTGAACCTGCGACCGTAGCAGTCGCACGGTTCCGGACTGCGCGCCTAGAACCGCGAGACCACCGCGGCCGGCTATTAGATACAGGCTCCTAGGTAGATGCTATTTCCCTTGACTTCCGGAAGGCGTTCGATACAGTTCCGCACTGTCGTTTGATAAACAAAGTAAGAGCCTCCGGAATATCAGAGCAGCTGTGTGGCTGCATTGAAGAGTTTTTAGCAAACAGAACACAGCATGTTATCAATGGAGAGACGTCTACAGACGTTAAAGTAACCTCTGGCGTGCCACAGGGAGTGTTATGGGACCATTGATTTTCACAATATATATATAAATGACCTAGTAGATACTGTCGGAAGTTCCATGCGGCTTTTGGCGAATGATGCTGTAGTATACAGAGAAGTTGCAGCATTAGAAAATTGTAGCGAAATGCAGGAAGATCTGCAGCGGATAAGCACTTGGTGCAGTTAGTGGCAACTGACCCTTAACATACACAAATGTATTGCGAATACATAGAAAGAAGGATCCTTTATTGTATGATTATATGATAGCGGAACAAACACTGGTAGCAGTTACTTCTGTTAAATATCTGGGAGTATGCGTGCGGAGCGATTTGAAGCGGAATGATCATATAAAATTAATTGTTGGTAAGGCGGGTTCCAGGTTGAGAGTCATTGGGAGAGTCCTTAGAAAATGTAGTCCATCAACAAAGGAGGTGGCTTACAAAACACTCGTTCGACCAATACTTGAGTATTGCTCATCAGTGTGGGATCCGTACCAGATCGGGTTGACGGAGGAGATAGAGAAGATCCAAAGAAGAGCGGCGCGTTTCGTCACAGGGTTATTTGGTAACCGTGGTAGCTTTACGGAGATGTTTAGCAAACTCAAGTGGCAGACTCTGCAAGGCTCTGCATCGCGGTGTAGCTTGCTCGCCATGTTTCGAGAGGGTGCGTTTCTGGATGAGGTATCGAAAATATATCTTCGCCCTGCTTATATCTCCCGAGGAGATCACGAATGTAAAATCAGAGAGATTCGAGTGCGCACGGAGGCTTTCAGCAGTCGTTCTTCCCGCGAACCATATGCGATTGGAACAGAAAAGGGAGGTAATGACAGTGGCACGTGAAGTACCCTCCGCTACACACCGTTGGGTGGCTTGCGGAGTATAAATGTAGATGTAAAAAGCGTAAAGATAAATCTTTTTTAAACAGTGGACAGGATGGAGTAACTATTCCTATGAAATGGTATTCCAAGACAACGACTTTAGAATGACGTATGTATTCAAAAAAGAGTAAAATTTCACGTGGTCTGCACACATAACAATGGTCTGAACAATACTACACTTAAAGTGAACACTGGTTTGAATAGGGCGCAGTCTTAACAGAAAATTTCTATAAAAACCAAACAGCTTAATCAACTGATATCTTAATGTGTATCAAAACTAGACATGATTGTCTTAATGGAATTCTTTAAATAAAAATATGGCATTTCAGTCTTTGATCGCTATTTTTTTTATTTTTAATGACAGTTTTCAGGCTATCTGCCCATCTTCAGATCTGTTAGACAAAGTTAAAAATATCATCAACAAGAGAGATACAGTTACTGATAGAAATATCTTAGTTTACAAAAAGAAGAAATTTTGAAATGTATTAAATGCCAACATACCATATACTGCAGTTACAGAGTAACTTGTCAGTACAGAACTATCGGTTCGCTGTCATAACTAAAGTAAATTTTAATCTGTTAAAAGCTTATATCGCAGTTTTGGAAAAACCTGATTAGTAACAGTAAAAAGTGCCCTCTACCTATAAGAATTGTGCATATGTTATTTTTTCAGCGCACATAATAATGGCGAATATACTTTTTAATAAAACAATTTTTAAAATAATAACATGAATAATTTTTTTGAGTGGACCTTGAACCGAATTGATTTACACTAATTTAATTTTTTTATAAAGAAACTTAAAATGTAATTAAAATGTAGATATTCTTGCGAAAATGTGTGTTTCCTCTTCTTGGTTTTGATTGGTGGTGGGGAGGATTTCGTGCGGTTCTAGGCGCTTCAGTCTGGAACCGCGTGACCGCTACGGTCGCAGGTTCGAATCCTGCCTCGGGCATGGATGTCTGTGATGTCCTTAGGTTAGTTAGTTTTAAGTAGTTCTAAGTTCTAGGGAACTGATGACCATAGATATTAAGTCCCATAGCGCTCAGAGGAATTTGAACCATTTGGAGAGGATTTCCCTACGTCAGACTGTATACAACGTCGCGCTAAGTCCTCTTCCGCCGCGCCCAATTCACCTCGCCGCCAGTACGTTGAAGGCTGTTCCGCTGCAGCTGGTTCTTATTAGGGCATGCTGTTGCATTCAAGAGTAAGCTTAAAAAAGGTCTTTAAAAATCTCATAATAACTCCTGTGCATAAAATCACTTTGCTCATTAAGTAGTAGGTATATACACTCCTGGAAATTGAAATAAGAACACCGTGAATTCATTGTCCCAGGAAGGGGAAACTTTATTGACACATTCCTGGGGTCAGATACATCACATGATCGCACTGACATAACCACAGGCACATAGACACAGCAACAGAGCATGGACAATGTCGGCACTAGTACAGTGTATATCCACCTTTCGCAGCAATGCAGGCTGCTAGTCTCCCATGGAGACGATCGTAGAGATGCTGGATGTAGTCCTGTGGAACGGCTTGGCATGCCATTTCCACCTGGCGCCTCAGTTGGACCAGCGTTCGTGCTGGACGTGCAGATCGCGTGAGACGACGCTTCATCCAGTCCCAAACATGCTCAATGGGGGACAGATCAGGAGATCTTGCTGGCCGGGGGAGTTGACTTACACCTTCTAGAGCACGTTGGGTGGCACGGGATACATGCGGACGTGCATTGTCCTGTTGGAACAGCAAGTTCCCTTGCCGGTCTAGGAATGGTAGAACGATGGGTTCGATGACGGTTTGGATGTACCGTGCACTATTCAGTGTCCCCTCGACGATCACCAGAGGTTTACGGCCAGTGTAGGAGATCGCTCCCCACACCATGATGCCGGGTGTTGGCCCTGTGTGCCTCGGTCGTATGCAGTCCTGATTGTGGCGCTCACCTGCACGGCGCCAAACAAGCATACGACCATCATTGGCACCAAGGCAGAAGCGACTCTCATCGCTGAAGACGACACGTCTCCATTCGTCCCTCCATTCACGCCTGTCGCGACACCACTGGAGGCGGGCTGCACGATGTTGGGGCGTGAGCGGAAGACGGCCTAACGGTGTGCGGGACCGTAGCCCAGCTTCATGGAGACGGTTACGAATGGTCCTCGCCGATACCCCAGAAGCAACAGTGTCTGTAATTTGCTGGGAAGTGGCGGTGCGATCCCCTATATCACTGCGTAGCATCCTACGGTCTTGGCGTGCATCCGTGTGTCGCTGCGGTCCGGTCCCAGGTCGACGGGCACGTGCACCTTCCGCCGACCACTGGCGACAACATCGATGTACTGTGGAGACCTCACGCCCCACATGCTGAGCAATTCGGCGGTACGTCCAGCCGGCCTCCCGCATGCCCACTATACGCCCTCGCTCAAAGTCCGTCGACTGCACATACGGTTCACGTCCACGCTGTCGCGGCATGCTACCAGTGTTAAAGACTGCGATGGAGCTCCGTATGCCACGGCAAACTGGCTGACACTGACGGCGGCTGTGCACAAATGCTGCGCAGCTATCGCCATTCGACGGCCAACGCCGCGGTTCCTGGTGTGTCCGCTGTGCCGTGCGTGTGATCATTGCTTGTACAGCCCTCTCGCAGTGTCCGGAGCAGGTATGGTGGGTCTGACACACCGGTGTCAATGTGTTCTTTTTTCCATTTCCAGGAGTGTAGTAGTGATGAAGAGTAGGCTGAAGTTCAAGACATTAGTCAGGAAGAACCAATACGCTAAGAAGTGGGATACGGAAGTTCTAAGGAATGACGAAATACGTTTGAAGTTCTCTAACGCTGTAGATACAGCAGTAAGGAATAGCGTAGTAGGCAACACAGTTGAAGAGGAATGGATGTCTCTAAAAAGGGCCATCACAGAAGTTGGGAAGGAAAGCATAGGTACAAAGAAGGTAGCTGTGAAGAAACCATGGGTAACGGAAGAAATACGTCAGTTGATTGATGAAAGGAGGAAGTACAAACATGTTCTGGGAAAATCAGGAATACAGAAACACAAGTCGCTGAGGAATGAAATAAATAGGAAGTGCAGGGAAGCTAAGACGAAATGGGTGCAGGAAAAATATGAAGACATCGAAAAAGATATGATTGTCGGAAGGACAGACTCAGCATACAGGAAAGTCAAAACAATCTTTGGTGACATTAAAAGCAACGGGAATTCCACTGTTAAATGCAGAGGAGAGAGCAGATAGGTGGAAAGAATACATTGAAAGCCTCTGTGAGGGTGAAGATTTGTCTGATGTGATAGAAGAATAAACAGGAGTCGATTTAGAAGAGATAGGGGATCCAGTATTAGAATCGGAATTTAAAAGAGCTTTGGAGGACTTACGGCCAAATAAGGCTGAAGGGATAGATAACATTCCATCAGAATTTCTAAAATCATTAGGGGAAGTGGCGACAAAACGACTATTCACGTTGGTGTGTAGAATATATGAGTCTGGCGACATAACATCTGACTTTCGGAAAAGCATCATCCACACAGTTCCGAAGACGGCAAGAGCTGACAATTGCGAGAATTATCGCACAATCAGCTTGACAGCTCATGCATCGAAGTTGCTTACAAGAATAATATACAGAAGAATGGAAAAGAAAATTGAGAATGCGCTAGGTGACGATCAGTTTGGCTTTAGGAAAAGTAAAGGCATGAGAGGCAATTCTGACGTTACGGCTAATAACGGAAGCAAGGCTAAAGAAAAATCAAGACACGTTCATAGGATTTGTCTACCTGGAAGAAGCGATCGATAATATAAAATGGTGCAAGCTCTTCAAGAGCCTGATAAAAGTAGGGGTAAGCTATAGGGAGAGACGGGTCATATACAATATGTACACCAACTAAGAAGGAATATTACGAGTGGACGATCAAGAACGAAGTGCCCGTATTAAGAAGGGAGTAAGACAAGGCTGCAGCTTTCGCCCCTACTCTTCAATCTGTACATCGAGGAAGCAATGATGGAAATAAAAGAGCTTCAGGAGTGGAATTAAAATACAGGGTGAAAGGCTATCAATGATACGATTCGCTGATGACATTGCTATCCTGAGTGAAAGTGAAGAAGAATTAAATGATCTGCTAAACGGAATGAACAGTCTAATGAGTACACAGTATGGTTTGAGAGTAAATCGGAGAAAGACGAAGGTAATGAGAAGTAGTAGAAATGAGAACAGCGAGAAGCTTAACATCAGGATTGATGGTTACGAAGTCAATGAAGTTAAGGAATTCTGCTACCTAGGCAGTAAAATAACCAATGACGGACGGAGCAAGGAGGACATCAAAAGCAGACTCGCTATGGCAAAAAAGGCATTTCTGGCCCAGAGAAGTCTACTAATATCAAATACCGGCCTTAATTTGAGGAAGAAATTTCTGAGGATATACGTCTGGAGTACAGCATTGTGTGGTAGTGAAACATGGACTGTGGGAAAACGGGAACAGAAGAGAATCGAAGCATTTGAGAAGTGGTGCTATAGACGAATGTTGAAAATTAGGTGGACTGATAAGGTAAGGAATGAAGAGGTTCTAAGCAGAATCGAAGAGGAAAGCAATATGTGGAAAACACTGATAAGGAGAAGGGACAGGATGATAGGACATCTGCTAAGACATGAGGGAATGACTTCCATGGTACTAGAGGGAGCTGAAGAGGGCAGAAACTGTAGAGGAAGACAGAGATTGGAATACATCAAGCAAATAATGGAGAACATAGGTTGCAAGTGCTACTCTTGAGATGAAGAGTTTAGCACAGGAAAGGAATTCGTGGCGGGCCGCATCAAACCAGTCAGTAGACTGATGACGAAAAAAAGTGTTGAGTTTTCCATTGTTTCCAAATGTATTCCAGATGGCGGCGCTGACGTCATCCAAGATGGCGGCTTTTGGCGGGAAAATAGGTCAATAGTGCTATGTCCACTAACCTAACCTCTAGAAAAATGGCGGGAATTTGGAATTTTGGCGGGAAAATAGACCAATCGGGCTATGTCCACTAACTTAAACCTCCAGAAGAATAAATGGCGGGAAGTTTGAATTCCAGCAGGATATTGGCGTGCTCTTTATTAAATCACACCCAGTTCAATCATTTATTATTATTTATAGAAAAAGGGCTGCTTTTGGGGGGATGAAATCCATTTCCCTTACAACCATAACAAAACATCGATCACAAGTTCAAATTCCAACACGATAATCAGTCACACGTACCAAATAGTTCACCTCATCCTACGAAGTTTTAATTTTTTTCGCGGACAGTTATTGCTTCACTCATAAGCTATGAAAATCGTGTTAAATAATAAACTGCGCTTCCACTAATCTAAGTCACCTGTCAATTCGTGGGAAAAGGACTGTCTTTATTTCATAAAGTACAGTCATCACTTCTCCAACAGTACACATCTTCGAGATCCCAGAGGCATCCACCGTGCTCGCTACGAGGTCTGGAGTCCAACTGTGTTAGCTCGTATCTCAGCCACCTGAGGACGTCGCCGTTTCGTCATTTAAGATGGCGGGAAGAAAGCCAATTGGGTCACGTACACCAAGTTTGAATTTTCGCGGTCACTTATGCTTCCGCTGCTAAATTATTAAAATCTCGTCACTTGTACTACGCTGAGTCACAAGGTGGGAAAATGTCACTATTTCAGGCATTACGGTGATGCAGGAGTGTCCCAGCTGACCTCTCGATGCCCACACAGCGAACTCAAGAGCGCAGCTGGCGTACGCGCGGCCGGCTGAGCCCGCTCCATCTGCCGCTCGCTGGCCGGCTGACGTCAAGAGACCAGCAGCCACAGCACAGCCCCCCCGACCAGCGCGCCAGGTAGGCGGCGAGCGGCGCCTCCAAGTACAGCCACTAAAGGTCAGCCGCGCTCGCCTCAGAGTCCGGCTACGTAAACATCTTTTCGCGTCGGCGAGCACTTAACGCTGGACAGTCTGGAACCTGTCGACCACGTGCTGGACAAATGACACGTTCCACCCTTAAATTTATTTTTCTGAACAGGTTCGAACCTGCCGATACCTACCTCACACAACCGCCCGAGATGTTTGGAAAGTTCTATCACGTGACACGCTAAAAGCTATATCGGTCCTAAAGTTTGCAAATTCCGATTAGAAAAATTATTTGAGCAAATATCCTAGTTAAGCATTGCAATTGCCCATGGTCTAACACCTCACCACTCCGAGCCACTTGCCTACTCTCCAATATTTTCGCCTGTGAAGGATCGTAGTGAGCAGCATTGCGAGCAGGTATGTTGCAGCGTAAAGCGCTGGTAAGGCTCGAAGGACTTGTCTTCATCAGCATCAGTCCATGCAGGCGAGGTGCGAGCAACAAGGATGTAGCAGCATAAACGGAAACTTAAGAACAGGTGTTTCTGTACAGGAGGCATTATAACTGCCTTTATTGGTAGTGTGAAAGGGAATGCTGTCAGGACTACAGTGTTTCCTGTGGCGTCATGAGAACTTTTCCGATCGTTAGCTTTCCAAATACGCTCACGAGTGTGAGGTTATCAATGGAGAAAGGTGCTCAATAATTGAGAATGCCCGTGGGCGAGAGAGAAGCCAGACTGCCTGTGTAGCTACAGCTGTGCGTGGTGAAAAACCCTAAATGCTTTAACGAACATCAGGAGCGACTCCGAATTCGCGAAATATTGGAGAGGGCCACGGATCCTGGTGATCTAAAAAGTTTTGGTGTTCAGTCAAACATCTAACAGCTGCAAAAAGTGCTGGTTAATGAGACAGATAGAAAATCTCCAACCCAGCCGGGAATCGAACCCAGGCCCGTAGGATTGACATTCTGTTGCGCTGATCAATTCTTTTTTAATCTCCCTTTTGTTCGTTGCATGTGCTCGGAGCGGACGTAAAACATCCGTTTAAATTCGAATTCGTTGATCGGTTAACTCAGTTTTTTATTACAGAGGGCAGATAATCATCTGACCGAACCACTCAGCTACTGGGAACGGACATTAGAGCTATTATGAATGCTTGAATGTTTTCTCGTATTTCACCATATGAGTGCCTCATACATCCATTTAAAATGGCTGTAATGTGACAAGCTATCTGAGCGTCCTATTCTAGGCCTATATGAGCATCTAGCTCTGTGGATCAAATACACAGTAGCTCATCGTAATCTCAAAACTAGATCTGTGTTCAAGATCATTTTTGTTTCCTCTATACTTGTATCGCACCACTTCTCCATGTTCCTCTTCACTCTCTCAGCTATTATTTCTCACTTGCACTGCAGGCACAACTGTAAGTTGATTTCTACTTGCCTGTGAACAGTGTCCAAAACACTCCTCACACTATTTTTGTGATTACTCGTGCTATAAATTGATGAGGCTAACCTAAAAAGATTAGTATCACTGTCAATTATTCTAGAAGACGCTCGGGCTTTTTACCGATGCGTACGGTGTTCAAATAACTTACAGGGATCTAACCAGGTGACGATGCTGATAACCGCGGTTGCCGACGGTGTGATTCGGCTGCATCCTCTTAAGTATTTGAACTGTACAAGGTATTCCAAAGTTATTCCCAGTTATGGTCAGCGTAGGAAAAAAAGTTAACCAGAAAAAAGCCCGCCCGGCTAGCCGCGCGGTCTAGCTTGCTGCTTCCGTAGCGGGAAGGCGTGCCGGTCCCTGGCACGAATCCGCCCGGCGGATTTGTGTCGAGGTCCGGTGTGCCGGCCAGCCTTTGGGTGGTTTTTCAGGCGGTTTTCCATCTGCCTCTGCGAATGCGGGCTGGTTCCCTTATTCCGCCTCAGTTACACTATGTTGGTGATTGCGAACACTTTCTCCACGTACAAGTACACCATAATTACTCTAGCCTGCTAACATTTGGGGTTACACTCGTCTGGTATGAGACGTTCCCCAGGGAAGGGGTGGGGGTCGGGGGCAAGGGCTTCTACTGGGGGCTGAGCCGCACAATAACCCTGAGTTCGGTGTGGGGCAGCAATAGGGAGGGTAGACTACTCTGGCCAGGTGTGGGGGTTGCGGACCACTGT
The DNA here is from genome assembly GCF_023897955.1 of Schistocerca gregaria. Classification (NCBI taxonomy): domain Eukaryota; kingdom Metazoa; phylum Arthropoda; class Insecta; order Orthoptera; family Acrididae; genus Schistocerca; species Schistocerca gregaria. The sequence goes on from NC_064925.1 coordinate 119,711,881, forward strand.
TGGCTACAGCGAGACAAGGCCCCTCCATTGTTTCTAGGTCCCGGTTCAATACACACACCGACACACACACACACACACACACACACACACACACAGACAGACCGACACACACACACACACACACACACACACACAGACAGACCGACACACACACACAGACACAGACACAGACACAGACAGACAGACAGACACAGACACAGACAGACAGACAGACACAGACACAGACAGACAGACACAGACAGACAGACACAGACAGACAGACACAGACAGACAGACACAGACAGACAGACACAGACAGACAGACACAGACAGACAGACACAGACAGACAGACACAGACAGACAGACACAGACAGACAGACACAGACAGACAGACACAGACAGACAGACACAGACAGACAGACACAGACAGACAGACACAGACAGACAGACACAGACAGACAGACAGACAGACAGACAGACAGACAGACAGACACAACAGAAAAGAAAAGAATGGAATAAGTTACAACAAATTTTATTACACCCAAAAATCTGCGAAAAATATTCATCACCATGTGAAGGTTGCATGGGGGCTTAATTAATCAAATGCTAATAATTTTAATTTTAGCCACTGTTTGTCCAGTTACGCAGTCTCGTAACCGGTTGGCCCTGAATAATATTAGTACGCAATCTATCTGCATAGAATAACAAATAATGAAAAGAAATTTCCCTTAACAATTAATTAATTAAGTCCCCAGCAACTACAAAAGCTACGACACAAGAAAGCATAAGTGTAACTGTGTAACTGTTCTGTGTGTGGAAGTGTGATTCAACGTACACATCTGGCACGGTTCTTCCTCAATACGACAAGATGCTTTAAACGCCATTTACAATGAAGTAATTTAAAAAAAAAACAGAAATACTATGATTGCACCTAGAAACCAGAATTACACTAATACATGAACACAAGCCAGATGCTTTGTTGACTGAACGTGTGACCAAGAGGCATTGTTATTCAGGAAACTTTAAATACAAACATTTTTTCTATTACCTCACATATATTGACGAAAAATACACTGATCATTACAACATCCGCATTCGAACAGCATCGGCTGTCTAGCCCATCAGAACAACTGCACACGACATGCTCACAACTAGTACTGCAACTACGGCTACCTCAGAACTACAACTGCCCACAGCAACTTCTGTTGAAGCACTGCCAGTGGAGGCGGCTGAATGATACTCTTTGGCGCAACCTCTGGCGCTGTGACTCAGGTAGCCACCTTTCATATGCCCCTCCTCCACGGGCTACAATTTGATGGTATTTTTGCCAACATTGGTGGTGAAAATACCACCAAATTCGTCAAAAAAATAGACAAAAATTAAAAAGTAATATTAATAAGTAAATATCACATAACTAGATAAATTTTGGCTTTGCACTGACCCTTCAATAACCTAATATTGAAAATAAAGTAAGGAATACAAATGCTTTGATACATATGATTTTACATAATAGTTTACACAAGTATAATTCAACCAATGGCACCAGCAATGGCGAATTGGTGTAGGTAAGAGTCTCATAACATTTCATACACAGTAAATACACAAAAAGCCAGTTTATACAAATATTAACATAAAATCCTTTCAATAGTTCAATAAACAAGTAGCACTCCTCAGAGTAGTTGACAGTTCCAACAGTATCACCCAGTAATGGTCAACAGTTGCAAATAGTCTCGTAATATTTCATCAGCAGTATTTAAACAGCTCCAACAGTGGCACTCAGAAATACCGAGCAGGCGCAAACATCAAGTGACTATCTCAGTAGCAGCAGTTCCATCAGTGGCCCTCTGCAATGTTGAGCAGCTGCAGACACCAACAAGTGACCATTTCAGTAGAAGCAGTTCCATCAGTGGCACCCATCATGTTGAACAAATGCAGGTAACAGTCCATAATATTCAGTATCACTAGTTAGACAGTTCATCAAAGTTCATCAGGAGAAATTAAACATTTCCAAGTCGCACCCACCAATGTTAATACGTGTAAGCACGAACAACAGTTTGAATGCACACACAATTGCTTTTACAAAATTGTTATGAATGCTCTTACACTAAAACTACAATTTGTAATAAACACACAAATGATATCAGATAATTATCATACAAACTATTACCAATACACAAATATCAGTAAACCTATAATATTTATGACTGTCAGTGCAGGCCACAACAAACAAGTTAAATAATATTTAGGTGATAGGTCGGTACCAATTATTTGGGATTAGGAAAGGAAAACAAAACACTCGTCTCTAATACACATTTAAGTACTAGTGTGTAATTGAATGGTGTTAACTGTGTAAATGCAATTCTGTCAAAGTATACCTCTTATCCACCAAAACTCCAATAATCATCAGCATCACATAATCTTAATACTTCAATAGTACCTCTTCCATCGATACATATAAACATCATCAATACCATTTACCTTACCTCTTGTCCACCAAAACTCAAATGATCATGAACTTCACACAATCTCAATACCTCAATAATACCTCTTCAATACGTCGATACATATAAACCTAATCACCAATATCATTTCACTTCCATAACAACTCTTCCCTCTAGTCAGTCTCCTCGAACAATACAGATAAAATCCTAGTGCAATCTTCAATTCATCATCCCATACAATCCGAAGACAATGTCCACACACAACCTCTGTGTAATCCATCTGACCCAAATCTTCTACTCCATTATGAATTATGAAATACACTTTGATTACCTTGTCCATCATTAAATAATAGAAATGCATACGTGATCTCCAACAGCCATTAGTTTGAATAACTTTCAGTAAGTAAGTACGAGTATAGAGTGTGAATGTTCGTAATAATTCAGTGTGTACACCACTTCAAGAATCATGGCACAACAGAAGCAAACATGTGGAGTATTTATTGTGTCAAGTGTCACTTGCTACTTCAATTGCTCACGAAGAATGCAGTGTAATAACTGTCAATGGTCTAAACCTAGTGTTTAGATGCTATATCGTTAGCTTCCTTCCTATTATCATAAATTTATGCAGCTTCCATAAAACCTCCAGCTCATGTGACTTCAATGAAGTTTCTTGTACCAATGTCGTTCGTAGAATTATAGCAGTTCATTTTCTTATCTTAAAATATAGGGCACTGACCATAAGCAAAACATGCAATAGCGAGTAAATGTACCAGTAGAGAACAGAATGTTAACAAGTGGATGTAGCACAATCCCTATAACGAGGCTCTGCCAAGCGAACAGTTTATAATTAATACCATAGTGTGGTCTAAACTCTATGTTCGTACACCGTACATCAGCATTTCTATATACCAGATTAAAGAATAGTTATGACAAAGCAGAAATGTGTAAATATGCAATCAATATGCATTGCAGCAAATATATATCTCACATAATAAACAGGTCATTATCATCATATCAACATAAGCAAATAAATGGTCATATGTAATCTTATGGAAACATGAAGGCGCAAGCAGATAAATCAAAGTATAACTTACATACATTACCATATCAGCACAAGTAATCAGGTGACAATTATAATTTAAATAAATAAGCACAGCACGCAAATAAAAAATGTGACATCAGTGAAAAAGCAGTGCAGCCAAGCGATGCATAATATAGATAATTAACAACCCTGTTCATTAATGAAACATTGTCAAAATCAGTTAACACAAAGTATAAATCACGTAATCGCGAGCAGCAAATTATGTATAAAGTACATACCTAAGTAGAAATATGTTACCTGAAAAATAAACTCAGTTAATAGTTACCTTTTTAGTTTATTACTTTCTTCTTCGAAATTACATTCTTCCTGAAATTTTCTCGATAGCAAGTCCTCTTAACGTCTGACACCCACAGAATTTACCTGAAGTTCTTAAATATTTTATACAACCGTATCCTGAAAAATACTGAGCGTTAATAACATTCATGAAGTCACTATAGATTTATACTGAATTGAATCAGAGAAATTAGACTGTATTTGTTTACGGCTGTCAGTGCATTTGCACTGAGCGCTCGATCAGCTGTAGGTACGCGTGACATAGGAAGTAATTGTTTGCGGTCAACGACTGCCTTGTGCGGCGGGCAGACTTGACTGTTGCTTTGAGTATGTGCCGCCGCCAGAGCACGGCGTGGTATCCTTGTATTCTCTGGGTGTTTACGTATAACAGTTTCTCAAAAGTATCTCATTCCACAAAAATTTTAACGTTCGATATATGATGTATTCAAATAGAGCGCCGTGATTTAAGAGTTTCTACTTCGACAGTGTTATCATGAATAATTTTGCGAACTCTATATGGACCGTTATAAAGCAGAAAAAATTTGCGACACAAGCCTTTTCTTTTGTGAGACAAACGATGAGAATTAACACTTTTTGACCAACTGAGAAGGTTTTTAAACGACCAAGACGTTTAACTGATTTCTCTCTTCTAGCAGCCGCAGATGCAGTATTTTGCAGAGCTAGGTTCACAACTTCAGAATGCCGCAATTTCCGTGTAGGCGGAAAAGGAACGATTTCAGAAATGCGATTTGTCGCTGCTTTATTTTTTAATATCAATATAGGCGGTAAAGAAGTTGAATCATTATGGAGTTCATTCAGAATGTTTTGAAAAATATGAAGATACTGATCCCATGTTCTTTGATTCCGATGACAATAAAGTCGACACAATTTATTGATTTCCTTCATCTCTCTGAAGCGTTAGATTGAGGGTGAAAAAGTGAAATGAAAATTGGTTTAATCTTACGACGCCGTAGAGTATGAAGCCAAATTTTGGAGCGAAGCTGTGATCCATTATCTGATATAACCTTATCAACATGTCCCACTTCTTTAAGAAAATGTTTGATGAAAGCATTAGATACTGAACGAGCTGTTGCTTTGCGTAAAGGTGTAAAACACATTTTGATGTCAATTCCACTGCTACCAAAATGTACGCAAAACCATTCGTAGAACGAACCACTGGACCGAACAAACCCGACTGCAGCCATGTCCTTTAATTTCGCTGGAATGATAGGAAACAGCGGTGCTCTGTGAGAAATAGTTGGTGGCTTAGCCTTTTGACATAATTTGCATTTGGCAAGAACAGATCGAATACGTTTTTCCATATTACTGAAGTAGCAATTTTCTCGTAATTTGTGAAAGCATTTTCTGGCACCAAAGTGTGCATAACTGAAAATGTGTGTACCAAATCAATTTCTTAACCCACTCATCAAGAATGCAAACTAACGAAACAGAGTTGTCGACCGATTTTCGTTTAAAAAGAAAATCATTGCGAACTAAATAATACTGTCTAATCGCTACACTTTCCTTTCTCCTCCACTTCTCCTTAATGTCTTTCCAGACTGGATCCTTATTTTGCTAATTAGCGATGTCCTGGAGCGAAGACGAAATAAAATTTTCAAACGCAACACCTTGAATATACATCAGACAATAATTGTTTCCTTTGCAGTCCTCCTCAGCACTGTTTCAAACCCATAGATGCACGTGATAAATCATCAGCAATAATATTTGAAGAACCCTGTATGAAAACAATACTAAAATCAAATTGCTGTAGATGCAGCGCCCATCGTGACAATCTTTTGTGTGTTAATTTTATTAACACAAGAAAGTCTAGAGCTCGATGATCGGTGTAAACTTTAGTATGTCTGCCATACAAAAGTATGCGAAATTTTGTGAAAGCCCATGCAACAGCCAAGGCTTCAAGTTCCGTAATCGAATAATTCTTTTCTCATTTAGAGAGAACACGACTTCCAAATGCAATAGTTTTCTGTACTACAACGCTGTTTTCTTCTATCTCTTGAAATAATGTGTGCACCTAGGTCTTTGTATGACGAGTCCGTCGCTAAACAAAAATCTTTATATAAATCCGGATGTACAAGAAGTGGAGCAGCAACTAAAGCATCACGAAGTTGTTCAAATTCTGCTTGAGCTTCTTCATCCCAACACCAATTAGAATTCTTTCCAGATAGTTCACATAAACGAGGTGTGGCCAAATTGTCCAATCTAACAAAGCGTCTAAGAAAATTACAGACACCAAGGAAACTACGAACATCACGTTTTGTAGTAGGAACAGCATAATTACGAATAGCGTCTAGTTTCTCTGGATCAGGAAGAATACCTTCTGTAGAAATAATATGACCAAGAAATTTCACCTGAGAACGACCAAATTCAGAATTTTCCAAGTTCACTGTAATGCCGACTCTTGCAAAAATACGTAATAATGAATCCAAAAATTTGTTGTGCTCACTCCAAGAACGTTTAGCAATAAGAACATCGTCAACATATGAAGTAATATTGTCACGAAGATAAACAGGTAAAATTTCGCTTAAACTGCGAATGAATGCTGCTGAAGATACCCAAACGGTAATTTCCGAAATTGCTAACAGTTACCAAAGGCTAAAAAGGCAGTGTATTTTCTACAGTCAGGGTGGAGTTCTATTTGCCAAAAACTTGCGCGCATATCAATCGTGGATAAAACTAATTCCACGGAAATGTTGAAGAAGTTCATCTAAATTTTGTGGACGGTCAGTTTCAGGAATGATATTTATCTGTCTGGAATCCACAACCAAACGAATTGACCCTTTTTAAGAACGACGTGTAATGGGCTGGTATAAGGATTGACTGCTGGCTCAATAATGCCTTGATCTAACAGGTATTGAAGTTCACTCTTAACCTTGTCTCTGTAAGCCAAAGGAATAGCATACGTTTTCCTCAAAATGATGTGTGTTCTTTTACTTTTTGTAAGCCTTGTATAGTTCCTGTGTGATCACTAAATACTGTAGCATGTGAAGTCAAAATTTAGTGCAGTTCTCTTGCAGCGTCATTTGGCACTTCAGCTTTGTTAACCTTTTCATTAATTCTTCTCTGTATCTATTGTTATGAATGAACACATTGTTGTCATAATGCTCAGCGAAAACATCAGAAGTAAGAAACCTTAAACATTGTGCGTCTGATTCAGATTTTGTTAAACACTCGAAAATTTTTAAATATTTCGGCATTCCGGCAACAGTCAAGTTCACAAAGTTTAAAATTGCCTTGTGTGTGTTAAGAAACTCCATACCTAATATAATTTGTGTACTGAGTAATGGAACAATAAAATTAGCAGAAAATTCGTATCCTTGACAAATGAAATTTAAGTTGGTCTGTTTGACTTCCACACTTTTTCCAGAAATAGCTCCTCGAATTGGAGTTTTAGAAACAGGTAACAGGACAAGCAATAGTTCTTACATATACGAAAAACTGATTCACTAATAACATTCAATGGGCTCCCAGAATCTAAAACCGCAGTGAACTTATTCTTACCCACACATACTTCAACAGGATGTGAAAATGCGTCTACATTATTTTCCTTTTCGTCTAACAAAATGTCTCATGTCTTCCAGTCATACGTAGCGTAAAGTCGTAGTGTTATTGCTTTCTTAACCGTCTATATTGCTCCCAGAAGCTGAACTCCCAAGTCATTGTCGATTGTTTGCGTCACGTATTTGATTATTCGCGTCATTTCGCGGATCAATTTCTACGATTTGCACTTGTCTCTCTGAATTTCTGTCAGGCGGAGGATGCCAATTAGATCCCTCCTGTCTGTTACACGTAAATTCTTGGTTGTGTCTGTTTTAAAAATTTCTATCTTCCTGTCTATCAGAATGAGTACTTGTATAATTTCGACTGTCACTTCTGACATTGTTATATCTACTACCCTGGTTATTTCTGTAGTAAGAATTCCTATTGTTGTATGAATAATTTGTCTTGATACCGATTACCGTTTCCGTATGATTGATCATTCCGGTAGGAGTTTCCGTTATTATAATTGTCTGTGTAACTTCTGTTAGAGCGTCTGTTACTGTCATAAGGCTGGTATCTATTGTCCTGTCTTTCGCCTGTCATTCTCAAAATTACCCATATAACGTCCATTCCGATCATTATCCCTTCTCTGAAAATCTATTGTGATTACCGTTACTGAAAAAATTAAAAGGCGTCCCGTCGTCGTTGTCTTACTCAAGTTCTTGTAGCAAAGTTCGTTTTCTAAATATCCACAAAAATTCCAGTTTGTGACTTAGTGGCCAATTTGGTGGAAGTGCGTACATAAATCGATGTAACCATGAACATGGATGTATGTCATTCTTAGAATTGCGAAAGATTTTAAATTTCGGAACAGTTAAAAAGTGTTTATAATCAAAGTTTTCGCCTCGTGGCGACAAAGACCTACCCCGTCTGTCCCAGTCCCAATGTCGATTATTGTCAAGTTGGCGCGCCTGGCGCTCTTGTTGCTTCTCGCAAATGAAATAAATTATTTTCTTTAAAGCCCTCTGCTAACTTATTCTAAATTTCTTCTGCTGTCTTTTCCTACGATTTGGCTTTCAATTAGTTGATTTGCTTTCGTAACGGCTCAAATTCCCTTTTAACGCATTCATTAAATTTTCAACATGTTTATGTTCTGGTACTCTTCGGTTTCTAAAAACGGCAATGGAGCTGTATCATTTGAATCTCTGTCCACATTTAATCTAACATTTGTTAATTTATCTGACGTCTCAACTCTTTCCGTAAGTGTCGCCACTCGGGTTTCATTATTGAGACATTTAGTAATTAACTCTTCATACTGTTGTGTTAGGTTATTTATTCTGTCATTTGGTACAAATTCCTCGATTCTTTCAAATATTTCTTCCTTATCGTGTGCGCGTTGAAAATTTAACTCTGAAAATTTTTGTACTATCACGTGATCTCTATCTTCCTGTCCTCTATCCTGTTCCTTTTGCCTGATTTCTATTGAAATTGATCTATTATTGTGAGCATTCAAAATCGGTTGTACTTCTCTAATTTCTTTCTTTAATTCGTCTTTCATGTTTTTAAAGCATGTCCCTATTCCTGAGTCAAACCGTGTTTCAATTGTTTCCACCTCGGTTTTAATTGTTCCTATTTGTGAGTCTAACCGTGTTGCCAATGTTCCCATCTCTGTTTTAAATTCAGATCCTAACTGTGATCCCAATGAGTAACCGTGTTTCCATTGTTCCCAACTCAGTTTTGTTAGTCTAACCCCGATCCCAAATTTAATATTGCACTCATCAACTGCTCCATATTAACTTGTTCGAAATTCTTTTCGCCCCTAACATTTCCCGTAAAACTAACTTCCTTCGTCATAGCAGTAAAGCTATCTGTGTTCGATACTACTCCAGGATCTTCTGTCAATCTCGTATTCTGAAGATTTTTTTATTGTGAAGAATTTTGAAATGGTTCCGGACTATTTTCCCGACTTATTAAATTGTTTTCTACTTCATTATTCGTCATACTGTTCTCTTGTATTGGCGAGTACGCCATGTTAATTTCGTCATTGTCACTGTTCATCAATTTTACCTTTTCATCGATCGCGTAATCATTTACAAAACATAAAACTCTTCACTATACGAGAAAGACACACAATGACAGTTTATCACCAACAATAGTATTCACACAAAATGCTTCCAGACAAACATGATTAACGAACAATTGAAATGTTCATAATTGCACAAAATTGTCAAACCCGTATTCAAGACATCAAAAATTGAATTCTGCAAAAATACCATTAGAAGAATGACAAGACAAATACAAATGTTCAATTACCAAATCTACACATGCAATATAGACTACAATTACTAAACTACAAATTAGCACAACAATACTACTGTTTGCTATTTTTACTATCAAAATAATTTCAAGGGACGATCCCAAGCAGCGGTCGCCACGTGCATGGGGGCTTAACTAAATGCTGATAATTTTAAATTTTTTTTAGTCGCTGTGTCCGGTTACGCAGTCTCATAACGGGTTGGCCCTGAATAATATTAGTACGCAATCTGACGCCATAGAATAACAAGGAATGAAAGGAAATTTCCGGTAACAATTAATTAAGTCCCCAGCAACTATTAACGCTACGAAACAAGTAAGCGTAAGTGTAACTGTTCTGTGTGTGGAAGTGTGATTCGACGTACACATCTGGCACGGTTCTTCCTCAATACGACAAGATGCTTTAAACGCCATTTACAATGAAGTAATTAAAAACAAACAGAAATACTATGACTGCACCTAGAAACCAGAATTACACTTTAATACATGAACACAAGCCAGATGCTTTGTTGACTGAACGTGTGAGCAAGAGGCATTGTTATTTAGGAAATTTGAAATACAAAAATTTTCACTATTACTTCATATATATTGACGAAAAATACACTGATCATTACAAAACCGCATTCGAACAGCATCGGCTGTCTAGCCCATCAGAACAACTGCACACGACATGCTCACAACTAGTGCTGCAACTACGCCTACCTCAGAACTACAACTGCCCACAGCAACTTCTGAACAAGCACTGCCAGTGGAGGCGGCTGAATAATACTCTTTGGCGCAATCTCTGGCGCTGTGACTCAGTGTAGCCACCTTTCAAGGTCCTGTATTCATGTGAAAGCCAGCGAAAGTTTTTTTTTTCTTTTAAACAGTGTATATGAGGCGAGGGACTTGGATACCAGCCCCAGCGCCTTATTAAACTACCTAGAAGCAGAAAAACCATCCACAAACCAAATCTCGATTTGTCGGCACACCTGCTCTCATCCTCAATCCTCCATACGGGTCCAATCAAGGGGTCGGCGCTCTTCCCGGTCCAAGAAGGCGAGCTCTAACATGCACAGCTATCAGGGTGGGTCCAATCTACAAAGAGATGATATGTGTTATACCGGAGTCAAGGTAGCCCCTGAGGGCTGGCAACCCATATTTCACCACAGAGGACGGGGTTGTCTATGGCCAAGGTGTACCAAAAGCACGATGGTAAACACCAGCTATTACATACAAGATAATGGAAACAGACATTGAGCATTACTTCCTGCAGGAGGGCTCGAGCCAAGTCCTGCAGGAAGTATCACTACACCAAAACCTGATTTGCTACAGACAGCTATTTAGGGGCTAGAGCCAGCCCTGAAGTTCAGTTCACTCCAGATGCCGACCTCGTATACTGCGACTGTTTAAGATTACATCTTCGTCTTGGAATTGGAGTGTTACTAGCTCACGTGTGTTACCACGAACCTTTCTGGAAAATCAGAAATGAACTTTTCTTTGCCTCAATTAGGAGACCTTTACTGGCATCGTTATTGTTACCTTTCGTTCGTATGTTCAGTCACCAACCTTGTGAACTTACATCAATAAAAGTTGTGTTTGTGAAAAATTGTGAGTTGTCAGTCACAACAATACGTATAAAACGAAGAGAAAAAGTCAGTCATCAGCTGCACAATCAAACTTTTATTTAGGTCACTTTACAGCTTTCGACAGTTTAAGCCTGTCATTTTCAGAAGTGAAATTGGGTCAGATCATTGGTAAACCAACGTCGAAAGCAGAATCGGATGGTAGTGTTCTACAAAGCACTGGCAAAATTGTGCATATACAATTGTGCATTTTAAAACAAATACACTACCAAGATTGAACAGCACCAGTAAAACCGGTTTGTTAAAACAAGTGTAAAACAGTCAAACTTATGAGCCACAACATACCTTCGCTACAGAATCAGTGAAGACAGTGACATCGCTAAATGTAAATATACGTGCGGTAAGTAGCAAACAATAAACAACATAGTACGTGCGAAGACTTTCAACCATTATACTGATAATATAAAGGGACTTTAGCAAGCCTATAGACAAAGTGGGAGCGCTAGAGTACATATCCTCCGTAAAAAGTCTAACAGTTGAAGCGCAAGTATGCATTAAACTTTATAAAACCATATAAATTGATTAACGGAAGACAACACACCATGGACCAAGTTTTAAGCAAACAGACATACAGAAAACATCATTAGTGTGTGAAGGAAGCTAAGCAAAGGAAGGTAACTGATCAGATTTTAGTATCAGTATACGGTGGTATACTTTGCTTTACGATGCTTTGAACTGTTCAGTATCCTGCAGATGAGGTCGGACGTTGGCTGCGCGTTGTCGTGAAACACAAGTAAGCGAGCTGCAGACGGGCTTCTATAGCAGGGACTCAATGACGCAGACCTGATGGTGTGCCTCAATCCACAGGGCGTGTTTACAAGTTGACTAGGTGTGGGAAACGATGCCTTTAGCTTTTTTAAATGTCAGTAAAACCTGGAGTGTGGGCGCTGATAAAATTTGGTAGGAGTTTTAACAAGTCAGCGTGTGACACTCATTACAAATAAATAGTAGTTCTGGCTATACTAAGAAAACGTCGTCAGAAAGAATAAAGTTGTTACCTAAAAACCATTAGTACATATTGGATAGGAAGGATGAAATAAAGTCAGTTTGGAATGTGTAACTGGATCTAACAACATTTCGGCCATGAAATAAGTAACTAATTCATGTAACAGAAGGTACACAATAACGAACAGCCTGTTTTTCAGTGCAAGTTCATAATTCAACAAACCATTAGAGTTACCTCGAGAATGTTTATGAATTTAAACTTCTTTTAAAGGATTCACTTTGCACCCTTTGTCGACTATACGCAAAATTACCACATCCATTAAAGACAGGGTTGTGGTGGTGGAGGGGGAGGATAGGTGTGTTTTTCAATTTTAAGACTGATAAGAATGAGACGGGCACGTAGGGGAAGCAGAAAGGGATGGGGCCTAATCAGTTACCGTTGGTTGCACAGAAAACATCTTTATTTTTAAAAAACAGCCAGTGGACGTGCGGTTCTCTGCGCTACAGTCTGGAGCCAAGCGACCACTACGGTCGCAGGTTCGAATCCTGCCTCAGGCATAGATATGTGTGATGTCCTTAGGTTAATTAGATTTAATTAGTTCTAAGTTCTAGGCGACTGATGACCTCAAGTTAAGTCGCATAGTGCTCAGAGCCATTTGAACCATTTGAAATTCCTGAACAATCATTTTTAAAGATTTTACTACACTGGTGGCTGAAAGCCTTATTGGAAGAATTGCAAGTAATTGTCGGCTGAAGGCCACAAGCAATGTTACACACAACCAACGGATGAAGGCCTGATTAACAAGGTTCAAAATTATTCGTCAGCTGAAGGCCAGAAGCAATTTCAAAAATACACTGCTTAAGGCTCGAATTACCAATAAGATGGACAATTAAACTTTACAAATACTAAACCCATTTTAATAATCTTAATAAATTGTAACAAGCTATAGTGACGGCTGAAGGCCTCACTAAAACAGTACTGAAATTTATTTTTCAGCTAAAGGCCACAAACAATGTTACAAACAATTAACGGCTGAAAGCCGGAATTACAAGTGGGGAAGGCAATACCATGTTAAAACATTAGGGTAAATTTTCAATAATTGTGACAACATGTCCAAATTCGACGGAGTGACCCACAGACAGTGCTCCCTGGATCGAACTGAGGAAGGTGACTACAGCTGTATAAGCGGTGAGACAGGCAGCCAAGAGTTGTACTGACGCAACAGGATGGCAACTCACACTAGGGGTAGATTAACCCCGACTGACCAACTAACCAATCCGCCTAATGTCCGATCACCGGTACAACGATGTAATATTTTTAGGCAAGGGCGAAGAGAGGGATAGCACCACATCTTCAGAAACACCCAAGGCCGAAGGAAACATCAGAACCAAGGTAGACCTCACAAAAACATATGCACAGTGCAATTCAAGAGGCTGTCAATGTACGATGTGTCGGACAGCAACAACACGACGAGAAAGATACACTGCCGGAAAAGTACGCTAACTGGGGCGTTAGCGGCCACAAGGCAGAGAACACCACTGGTTGCACTTCACTAAAAATAATACTAAATCTAAAGTAACATCAAGGAGTAGAAGTCGGCTAACAGCTTCTGCCGACCTGAGATTCCACATGTTGCAGTTGGTCTCACCGACCCCGGGAGCAGCAACATGCAAACAACTGTGGGATCTCGAACAGTGGAGGTTTCAGTACTGGACACAGTTCACTCAACTTCAAACGTTTGGGTTCGGTCGTCGGCTACAGCACATCGGTTCGACGGTTGCTGCAAGCCGCCAGCAGCCCCGTCCTGCCCTCGCGCCGTGGACCTCCTCGCTGCTCCGTCTGAAGCCCTACCGCCTGCCACAGACGACGACCTGGAAATACTAGCCGTCTCACCAAAGATAGTACCACAGTACTGGCTATCGACAGCCGCTGCTACTCACTCGCGGACAAACAATACTAGCAAACTCAGTGGTGCCATTAACACAAGAAGGAAACAAGATGCCACTACCATTATTACAAGACGAAAAGTTACGAACGGCAAGAACGCGAGCCACACACGGCTCAAAGAATTCTTGCCACCATGCTGAGTACAAACTTAGTGGAATTATTAGTGTTGAACACCACATTGTGGTCTTATTTTCTTAACTTGGCAGTCCGATATGGCATGTCCCCTATGAAAGGTTCTGTAAAATATTTTTTTCCCAGCGACAGGTATGCACACCATCGGATCTGCGCTGTCCAGTCCCTGCTATCGAAGCCCGTCTGCAGTCACTTACTTGTGTTTCCTACTATCGCGCGTCCAGAGGCCGGCCTCGTCTCCGTGATACTGAACAGGTCAGCGTATTGTCGCTTTTTCAGCATCCCCATGGCGCCACCATAAGACGATAACAAAAGATCAACAGTTGACCTTCCTTTGTTTAGCTCGATTCACGTAGTAATAATGTTATTTGTTGTATGTCTGTTGGCTTAAAACTTGGTCCATGATTTATTGTCTTCTGTTAAGCAACTTACATGGTTTTATAAGGTTTAATGTATACTTGCGCTTCAATTGCTGCATAATTTCTTACAGTGTATGTGTGCACTAGCGATCTCTCTATATACAGCGTGATTCAAAAATAATTGTGCACAATTCGTGGGTGGAATGTATGCATCAAAATAAGAGTAAAATTTTAAATACATTTCTATCTGAAATTGCTGTCATGTGTGGCAGGTATTACATAATGGGCCAGTACTGGCTTTTGGAACATCGTGCTCGCCTGCATATCGACTGATGGGGCTTTGTACACCCTTCTATTCTGCTAGGTTGATTCTGGCACGAAATGCCTTTGTTTACTTCACTTCGGTCTGGGCGGTTTTAGTCTATGGCGGTACTAGACGCACTATATACATTCCTTCTGTTGGTAGTCCATAGACTGCAATCTCTGTCTACCGTACTGTGGCGTACTCAAACGGTGAATAGTAGGATATGGATCTCCTTTATTGCGCAGAAGAAGGCAACGCACAAGCAGCAAGACAACGGTATAAGGAAATGCTTTCAAACAGAAGAGTAAAAAACCATCAGACTTTCACAGCAGTGGGCAGACGTTGAAGGGAATACGGTATTCGCGGGATTGCTACGGTTAGATCGCAATCAATTGGGGTGAGTGGGTGTTTAGAATATCCTGGAAACGGTAGATAACCAATCCGACCAGAAGTACCCGCCATGTAAGTGCCACTGTTAAGGTTTGGCCAAATAAAATTTTATCTTTAAAATTCAAAATCCTTACCAGCACGGGCAACCGCCCTATTCAAAAAACATTAATCTTTAACCAAGCATTAAGTGACTTGCAAGTTAATTAAATTCTATACACAGTAAAACTCCGAAAATGAGATAAAATGTAACCAATAATGGATATCACAATGTTTTTTAAACACAAAATAAAATACGAACAGATACATTTTCATAACGGGTAACGTCACATAGGCACGGGCTAATTCAAGTTGCAGAAGGGGGGCTCACTGGACGCAGACCAGAGGCGGCTAGACCCAGAACCCACAGCAAGCGGTCGAGCTGGACAGGGTGCCGCACACAGTACACTATAACACACTGGAAAAAAACGTCTTAGAGCCCGTGCTATTATACACTTCAAGAGAAAAGGGGGGGAGGGGGGAGAAAAAACGGCAAACATTAATTCCTCAAACGTAAAATGATTACGATGTATAAAATAAGAGCCTATTTCACGAAAATTGAAATGAAATAGTCAAGGGTGAATCAGTAACTGCCCTTGACGTAACCTTAAAGGACGAGGGCGAATAGCATAACACCAAGTCAGCTTAGAAATTTAAACTACACTAGTAGTCTAACACATGCTCACTGAAACTGGGGAGCTCATTTAAATTACCCCTTAACAGGATACTGATAAACAGTCAAGTAAGACCACCAGTTCACTGTTTACGAGTGAACAAGTAATGCAACTAGATAACACAGAACGTACAGATTCAATGTGAAGCCTGTGATCTGAACCAACTATAACAACGTCCACACATCTCTGTGTACCAGGAAAAATATTAGTTTCACCATACTGGCTTATGCCGTCCGTCACTCGGAACAGCAATAGTACCAATTAATACACCTCGCTTACTCTGACTTTATCACATCACGAAATCCACATAAACCTTTAACCAACTCCAATAACACGAGTTTACTTAAACAGCACTAAGCAGAGGGGACCTTTTGGTTGGCAAGACAACAGTTTCCGGTCATGGTGCAGATACTTGGGAAGCAAGGATCTGTATAATATGCACACCAAAAACATGACAAGCAATTCTCACCAAATCTTTTATAAAATCCTTTGCAGATCCAAATCAGGGCCGCTCGACTCGATTCGGGTAATGTGGGCGAGTCCAGTTCCCACACTACAAGCCAGGTTCGGTCTTGCAAACGTGTCGAACACACCTCAACGACGCTCGCTTCCGATTGTCACGCGCCGCTCGGCTCTCTGGCTGTCCCCTTTCTAGCCCCCACGCACGTCGCTGCCACGTCAAACGGCCGAGCCCAAAGATCACACCATGCCGACTCGATCGATCAATCGATACGAGCCGGCACGGCTCAAATAGAATCACGAAAATAGGAAGGTCAGATAAGTGCGAGAATTATCGCACAATCTGCTTAACTGCTAAATCATGGAAGTTGCAGACAGAAACCATATACAGGAGGAGGGAAAGGAAATTGAAGATGTACTATACGATGATCAGTTTGGTTTTCGGAAAGGTAAAGCGGCAGAGGGAAAATATGTGACATTGTGACTGATAATGGAAACAAAACACGAAAACAAGAGAAACGTTAGTAGTATATGATGACCTAGGAAAGGCGTTCGACAATGTAAAATGGCGCAATATGTTCGAAATTCTGAGAAAAACAGTGTGGAGTGTAGGAAAAGTCGGGTAACATAGAATATGTACCACAAGCAAAACGGAACGAGTCCCTGTTAGGCACATAGTTCTGATTTGTCATGAAGTTTCAGATGACCGCACACACCGCTGTAGACTGAAAATTCTGCCTGAAACTTGCACGATACTGGAGAGAGCTGGTAAAATCTGTAAGGGCAGACAGAGATTGGCACACAGCCAACAAAGAAATTGAGTGGGTAGGGTGCAAGTGGTCCTCTGAGATGAAGAGGTTGACTCCAGAGAGGAGGGCCGCATAAAATCAGAGACTGATGACTCAGAAAAGAAGTAAATATATGACATCGATACTGCTAAGTCTGAAGTTCGTTGCATAACACAGTTTGTGAAACAAGAAAGTCCGCTCGCCGCTAAAGGTATGGGCAGAAAACCGAGGTTTATGGAAATGCGGCGAATGAAGCTTCAGTTCTAAAACGGTGCATCATATTTAATGGCGGACGAACGAATGTTCTAGAAGAAGATCGATCAGCACGAACTTCAGTTGTGACTGACGAACTCATATCAAGAACTGAGGTAAGAATCCAACGTTCACTGTACATGGACTGACCTCGTGCTTTCCTAAAATTCCAAGATGGTTTCGTTGTCAAACTTTCAGTCGTGTTTTGGGCTATAGAAAACTGTCTGACAGGTGGGTCCCTCGAAGTTTGACAGATGAACACAGAACAACGAATGGGAGCTGCAGTGAATTTTCTCATTAGCACGAGTTTTTGAACCACGTTGTTTCTAGCGAGGAGATATGGGTTTTGCATAAAAATCCAGAAACAGAGCGCCATCATTTACGATTCTCAACAAAAATTCAGACAGACTCTGAGCAAAAAAATGTTTATGGATGGCAGTGTTTCGAGACGGAAACGTTACGTCGGCAGTTAACGTGTCTTATAGACCGTACTTGGCCCTGAGCGATTACCAGCTTTTTCTCAGGTTGAAAGATTCGGTAGGCCGCAAGCACTAAGGATTTTCGGCGATGTGAGACAGGTCTTTAGTAACTGTTCAACAACTTGGCGCCAACAGAGTGCAGAAGATACAGGAAAGCTCGTGGAACAGTACGACATATTTTTAAAACTAAACGGTTACTGCGTAGTAAAATAGCTACAGTATTAAAATATGTTGTGAAATCCAAATAAAATATATTTACTTCTTGTTTTGCTACAGAAGAATGCTGAAGATTAGATGTGTAGATTACATAACTAATGAGGAGGTATTGAATAGGATTGGGGAGAAGAGAAATTTGTGGCACAGCTTGACTGGAAGAAGGGATCGCTTGGTAGGACATATTCTGAGGCATAAAGGGATCAACAATTTAGTATTGGAGGGCAGCGTGGAGGGTAAAATCGTAGAGGGAGACTAAGAGGTGAATATACTAAGCAGATTCGGAAGGATGTAGGTTGCAGTAGGCACTGGGAGATGAAGAAGCTTGCACGGGATAGAGTAGCATGAAGAGCTGCATCAAACCAGTCCTTGGGCTGAAGACCACAACAACAACTTTTGGAATATGACTCTCGAGTTTAACGTGGTTTTCACTATTTTTTTGCTTTAGTTTCCTTCGGCAATTCTGTGGCATATTTCTTCTTTATCAGTCCACCTAATTTTCAACATCCTTCCGTAACAAGACAACTCAAGCGCTTCGATTACTTCATTTTCCAGTTCTTCCACGGCCCGTGATTTACTACCACGCAATACTGTGCTCAAGACGAACACTTTGAGAAATTTCTTCTGCTAATTAAAAAATATGTTTCATACAAGCAGATTTTTCGTGGCCAGGAATGCCCACTTTGCCTGTGCTAGTGTGCTATGCGTGTCCTCTGTGCTTCATCAGCCAAACGTTCCTTGGCGATTTATTTGGATATAAATATTCAACGAGTTGCCTTTGTGGAGTTTTGACGCGTTTTGTTGAACCATTAACTACTTTTCGACCTACTGGACGCTCATCATCAGATGGACTTGCTGTGACGATGAGACTCTGAAACTGACGACCATTTAGTAACTGGTGGCGAAACGTTTATTAAATCGAAATATTGTTATATTTTGGGTACTTAAAGTGCACTGCATCGTGGAATCCATAATTAATACATTCCTACGACGTACATTACCATGTAATACACACCACTGTACGTAGCATTTAGCTTCACTAATTCGCAGAAAGTACACATAGTGTGTAATTACAAAGAACACGAATATGATAGATATCACACTTTGTCACATCGTGATCTTTGGCGTGAGATGGGATGTAATACGGAATACATATCTTTTATTGGATAGATTAGCACTCCTCTTCAGGCCACGAGTGGCCTACCGGGCCCATCCGACCGCTGTGTCAATCTCTATGGAGGATGCGGGTAGGAGGGGCGTGGGGTCACCACACCGCTCTCCTGATCGTAAGATGGAATTCTTGACCGAAGCCGCTACTATTAGGTCGAGTAGCTCCTCAATTGGCATCATGAGGCTGAGTGCACCCCGAAAAATGGCAACAGCGCATGACGGCCTGGATGGTCACCCTTCCAAGTGCCTACCACGCCCGACAGCGCTCAACTTCGGTGATTTCACAGGATCCGATGTAACCTCTGCGGCAAGGCCGTTGCCTATAGATTAAGTTAGGAAATAGAAAGTTACACAAAAAACAGTCAAACAGAGTGAAATATTTATCGTGTAATTGAAGTACGAAAGAGTTACAGCATACCTTAGTTGTTACATGAGAGAGTGAAATATTTACTATGAAATTAAAATGTGACTGAGTTACTGCAATGTTGTTACATGACTAAGAAAATATAATTTACACAGGATGATGAATAAAGATAATAATGTCTTATTATTGTCTTTTTTTGGTATTTTGGTGGTAGTATGTCTCAGAAATTCTGCAATAAAAAATTCTGCATTGATTCGCTTTGTTAAGGATTTTTTGCGATGATTTTATCTTGTGAATGTAAATCTGTAATTGTTCAAGGAGATCCACCCATAACCCTTTGTCAACAATGAGCAGAACAGAAAGCAGATATGACCACCAGAGCGTTCATGACAGGCAATATGAGATTTCATTTAAGTTTTCTGCTCGAAATACGTTATTGGTTTACAGTGTAGCTGAATTTCTTACCTTTGTCTACTTCATGGTCACCAATATTGAGCCAGCCTGTGTGGCCGAGCGGTTCTATGCGCTTCAGTCTGGAACCGACGGCCGCTACGGTCGCAGGTTCGAATCCTTCCTCGGGCATGGGTATGTGTGATGCCCTTAGGTTAGTTAAGTTTAAGTAGTTCTAAATTCAAGGGGACTGATGAACTCGTATAATAAGTTGAATTGTGCTCATAGCCATTTGAGCCAACAATATTAATATTAAGCTTCCAGGTATTCTCAGTTCTGCTACTCTTCGTTTGTTTTGTCTCTCTTCCGTTCCTCTAAATCCATATTCTGTACTCATTCGAATGCTCGTTGAAAATTTACTGAAAAAGAAAATACTGCTCGCTACTGTTGTGTACCAGTAACGTGGCAAACATGAACCAGAAATATCTGGTGTTAACTGGAACAGCCACAAAAGAGAGAAAACCCAAGAGAGCGAGAGAGACATTTCGCAAAATAGAAGTACGGAATAGGAAGTAGGCAGTTGAAAAGAATGTAGTCGATAGCGACTCGTACCGAGACAGAGAGAAAAGGTATGTACCGAGATTTTCCGCTATTAAAAACTGCAGAGAGCGCAGCAGTGAATATTGAAGAGATTCTTACTTGCTGGAACTGCGCCCTAAATTCGAGAGGCGTGTGACGTCACCGAGCCTGCGCAGGTAAACAGAGTGCTGGGGGTGGGGTAGGGGTAGTTGGTGGGGGGACTGAGGGGAAAGGGTGGAGGGAGGGGAGCCGAAACAGTGTGACGAGGGGCGAGTGGCGGCGGTGGTGGGGGGGATGTCGCGCCTGGAAACAGGCGCGTCGTTAGAAACGCCGGTGCATTTTTTAAAAAGCGGGCCTCGGTGGCAACAGTGGCGGCAGCCCGGCCAGAAATTTACCTCCGGTCCTCCCGCTGCCGATTAATGCCCGACCAAAAATATTTAATGAAGGCGCCGCGGGGATCTTCTGAAAGGATTTCCGGGCAGAAAGTTTTTATATGTATATATATCCATATAGTCAATGGTTCGGCGTGTTTTTAATAACGCAGACGCGCCGAGTATTATTTTGGGAGGCGGCTTTTCATCAGCGAGGCTCCTCACCGGCGCCACCGAGTCTTCTTTCCGCCTTCAGGGAATTCGTCGGCGGCGGCGCCGGCGGTCGCATTGTGCACGAGGAGTCAGTCGTCCCGCCTTCAGCGCGACGCCACCAGGGGCGCTGGCGTCGTTCTCAAGGTCCGTACCCGTGCCAAACAGTGGCTAGCAACATTTGCCTGGAATAGAAGTTCTCAGTTTGAAACTAGGGCTTCAACTGCTCGTTAATAAAAGTAACTATGTCTTAACCAGTGTTTTACACACGCAGATTGGTCCTACTGCTCTTTTCAGATACGTTTCGTGCAACACGGGGCTTACTGAAAAATTCTTCCATAGAACGCTGTCTTTACATCTTCAGTCCGTGACAGCTGGGGATGCGCAGTAGAGAGCTGTGCAGCTAGCTAATCAGCCTTCAGTAATGTGTAGACTTCCGTCGTATTTGAGGTTCTATCGTGTTTTACGTGCGCGAAACTACTATTAAATGATTCCAGAATGAGATTTTCACTCTGCAGCTTAGTGTGCGCTGATATGAAACTTCCTGGCAGATTAAAACTGTGTGCCCGACCGAGACTCGAACTCTGGACCTTTGCCTTTCGCGGGCAAGTGCTCTACCATTTTTTTTTTTTTGTAAATTTTTCTCTATCAAACGTTTGTCTTTATATGGAAAAAGGCGTCGTTCAGTTACGACAAACAAAAGTTGAATGTACATCCTTAGCAACAACAGAACAAGAGTTCCTTCAAAACTATGAAATAGAATTCGAAACTAATAGTATGATGATAGATAATAAAGAAAGAAAAATGTAACCAAATTCCGCACCCCATTCCCTGTGCATGGCCCAACTGCGTACAGATTCCATGTTCCAGTTTGATAAAACATTTCGCAGCATGTGTAGCTCCAGGACGGCGGTCATCCTCTGCCCGGTACTCCCCAACTGTGAGGGGGGTTATCGAAGACACTGCACAAATAGTTCGCAAATAGTTGTCGGTATCTGGGTGTACACTCAAGTGTGCTATGACTGTCCTGGAAAAATTGCCAGTAATCAAGTACCATAAAGAGGTAGTATATGGACATGCCTTTAAACCATGTGAGAACGTGAGTGTTCGCAGGTGGGAAATAAGTATCCTCTGGACAAAGAAGGAGCCGTGGCTCAATTGTGCGAGGCGCAATACGTAGGTAGCAGGCAAGGATCTTCTGCACTAGCAGCCATTCCTCTAACACCGATCCACATGTTAAACGATGTTTGTCAGTATCCACGAGGTGGCAACGTGGGCAAAGGGGGGAATCCGACATCCCAATAGCGTGCAGCCTTTGTCGTGTTACAACCTTCCCGTTCACCACCTGGTACCACGCTGTTCGTACCCGCGTGGGGAGAAACGGCTTCTGGACCACTCTCCACAGTGCAGGCCGTAGGGTGGTCCGGCTTTTCCTCTGAATCGTATTGCGAGGGATGGACCTTAGCAGCAGCCGGTAAACGTCTCTCGCCTTGCGAGTGCGAGTGTTAGGGAGGTCTGGGTGCACATAACTATACTCAAGAATAAATGCCGAGAGGCGCGAGAGTGAGGGTGTAATGTGCGCAATCGTGACAGGTGGCAGAAGAGACGCCGGCAGCAATTCCTCTAACAGATGTCCCATAAGGGAAGCATCTTTGTGGGTCCACAATTTCATCATTGTGCACAAGTATAACGCTGTAGCTCTCGCTCGTACATTTATAAGTCCCAGTCCGCCATCACGTGGGGGGGAGGGTGAGTGTTTCGTAGCGGGCTTTGAATAGGTGTCCGGCGGTAAGGTAATATCCAAATGCTGCTTGCAGTCTGTCTGCCATCGCTGTCGATATCAGTAGGACCTGAGCTATGTGGATCATCTTAGTCGCCACATGAAGGTTGAGGTATTCCACACGCTGTAGGAAGTCCATCTGTCGAAGTAGGTTCTGGCGAAATTCTGTGCGTATTGCCTGTAGTAATCGTGCATAGTTCATGGCAGCCGTGCAGCGCACATCCTGTGTAAATGTTATGCCCAAGAACTGGATCTTGTTGACTAGCGGGAGTGGGGCTAAAGCGTCCTCCTGTAGACCTCTCCCAATGGGCATCGCTGCCGACTTGGCCACATTGATGAGGCTGCCCACTGCCAATCCATAGCGATTGATCCATTGTATCACTAAGCGTACCTCGACACCAGATCGGACAAGTAACAGAAGGTCATCAGCATATATCCTGAAGTGAAATGTGTGATCCCTCAACGACATGCCCGAGAGCCTGTTTTTCAACCCTCCGACAAGTGGTTCAAGTGAGATCGTGTAAAGGATCATGGAGAGTTGGCATCCTTGGCGAACTGCCCGCTGGATCGGAAAGGGACCCAAAATCCGTCCATTCACCAGGACACGGGATGCAGCTCCACGGAAAAGGCGCTGAAAGATGTCAAGAAAGTCAGGCGGGAAGCCCATGCAGGCCATAACGGACAGGAGGAACTTGTGGTGAACTCTGTCGAAAGCGTGGTCGAAATCAATGGAGATCAGAGCAGCTCGAAGGCGACAGGATGAGGCGATAGCTATTAAATCCCTACATTCGCTGGTTGCCGTTTGCATTTTGCTCACTCCGCCCTGTGTCGTTTGCTCCATGGAGAGGAGTAGGGGCAGAACCTTCTTTATGCGGCTGGTGAGTAGTCGGGAGAAGATTTTATAGTCCGAGTTGAGCATTGTAATTGACCTGTAGTCCTCGACCGTCCGACCTCGGGAAGGTTTGTGTATCGGTATGAGGAGACCTTCCACGAATCTAGGTGGCACGTGGGAACCGGGCGTCATCAGTTCTTGGTACATGGTGATCCATCGGGGCATCATTAGATCGCAGAAAGTCCGATAAAACTCGAGCGGCAGTCCGTCTGGCCTGGGAGATTTGTTGAGTGCTCCCTTGTTAAGCGCGTCCTCGATGTTGTCCCTCGTAAGTCCAGCTAACAGCGTCATGGCTGCTGCATCGTCGAGGGTGTGCGACACATGCTGTAGTATGTTGTGCCCATCCGCTTCCTCTGTATTCACCTCGTCGTAAAAGTGGCGATAGTGATCTACAAAGGCTTCTGTAACCGCCGCCTGAGTCATTACGACCCTACCACCTGGCAATGTGAGGTCCGTGATCAGCTGCTGTCGGCGTCGGCGGCTGTCGAGCACGATGTGATGCATAGACGGGTTTTCTCCTTCCGCTCGGACTTGACGTCGCTATCGCACGACGACCCCCTCCAAATGTTTCCTTGTAAGCGACAATATTTTACCTTTAATCCGGCGGCTTTCCATTTGTCGGTTTGGATATGGTGGTTGGCTGGGGAGCTCGTGGAGCATTGTGTAATAAAAGTCCAATGTGTGACGATGCCACACTGTGATATCTTTTCTGAACTGTGTTAGCACACGCCGAAACGCTGGTTTAGCACATTCCACCCACCATGCTAGAGTCGAAGGGTATCGGGGAAGACGACGTTCGCAATCCATCAGTGTGTTGGCGATAATCTGACGGCATTCCGGGTCTTGAAGATGTGCCACATTCAGCTTCCAGGGTCCTCGGCTGCGCCATATCCGCTGCTGCTGTAGAGTGAGTGTGCATATGAAAGCGCTATCATCGGAGAAGGCAAGCGGCCGAAGTTCGGCGTCCAATACTCACGGCGCTAGAGCTCGTGAGACATAAATGCAGTCTAGGCGACCGGCTGTTTGACTTGTAAGATATGTCGGTCCGGGATGGTCACCGTGTAGTGTTTCCCACGTGTCGGTGAGGAGAATATCACGAACCAGGAGCCGAAGTTTTTGACAAGTCGAGAAATGAGGGACTTGGTCTTTGGGGTGGAGCACACAGTTAAAGTCGCCGCCGAAGATATATTGATCGAAGCGACTGATAAAGAGAGGGGCGATATCCTCGGAGTAGAACAGCGATCGTTCGAGGCGTTGGTCATTTCCTGATGGAGCATAAATGTTAATGATGCACGTGCCCAGTGCTGTGATCTCCAGCCCACTTCCTGACGGAAGGTAAGTCACTTCTTCTATGACAATTCCGTCGCGCACTAGTATTGCCGTACCGCTGCCATTCCGGTCCGCCGGTGACACATATGTCACATAACCATAGAAAGCAGGGAGGGCCACTATATACACTTATTACAACAGGCCAATGTCAACGTCCGAAGAACGAAGCATCTCACACAGCAACTGGATCTTCACTGCCGTTCGTATCGTGTTGAGGTTAATTGTGGCGATACGATAAGCCTGTTGCTGAACCACAGGTGCTTAGTTATCCTTTAAGACTGGAATTACGGTTCGGACTGTATTAACACCTCCGCATCCCCCCCAAACCTCACCTGCAGTCCTTTCTAGAGAGCCGGCGCCAATGGCGTGGGCCATGTTGGCGTAACTTGCATGGTGGCGTTTTCGTCGTGGTCATCCGCCCACGTCGGGGAACTCAAATCCAGATCGGTTTCCCTAGCTTCCTCAGGACACGGCATGGGTGCTTGCACTCCAGAAGGTGGTGGGGAGCATCTGTCCGGCGTATCGGCATCCGATTTTGCCACTGTAGATACGTGTGGTTGGTCCTCACTTCCGTTCGCTTGTGCCACACTGCAACAAACGGCGGCTGCCTCTGTGGTAGCATCGTCATTGAAGGTGGAGTCATCGTCCTCTGGAGGCTGTGTCGCATCTCGCTCAGAAGGTGCTCTACGCCTCCGCTTCCGTTGCTTCGGAGAGCATTGCTTCCTGGTGTGTCCTTCTGTGTCAGACGATGGCAAAGATTCCTGATGTTCCAGCACAAAGGCAGCCGTAGGCACAATAAGCGAGTCTATGGCCATGTTGTTGTCATGTGTCTTGTTATCCGTCGACGGGGGCGGCTGCATTTGAGTTGAATCTGTAGCTTGTGGAACTGGTGTGTCGTCATCGCACTGTATTGGAGGATGGAGGCGCGACCCAACAGTGGATGTCGGCTGTCGTGGTGAAGTGGTAGCTGTCGTGAGGGCTGCTGCATAAGTCACGGGAAGCAGCATCGGCTGTGACGTTGGATACATTCGGATATGAGGTGTCCCTCCTTCCCACAACCAGAGCAGGTCTTCGGTTGCCCGTCGCAGTTGACGAAGGCATGGCAGACACTGATATTCAGATATGAAGGTACATGTCTTTTAAGTTCTATTCGGACCTGACGGACTCCGTTCAGCACAGGATATGTCTGGAATTGCGTCCATTTTTCCGCAATATGATCATGCACTGTGCCGTAGGGGTGCAGCGCTGTCACAACGTCCTCCGCCGGTAGTTCGAAAGGAAGTTCGAAAAGTCTGATCGTGCGAAGTCCCATGCCAGAATAATCGACGTGCACAGTCCCCACATTGTCATCAGCAAGGCAGAAACGGAGGCCCTGTTTCGTTTCCCGAAGGATCCGTTCACATGTTGCGTCGTTGATGATCTTGACATATACGATACTGCTCACAATGGACAAGCGAATGCCGAGAATGTTGGTCTCCGAGATTTTAACTTCTTCTCGTAGAAATCGTTTTACTTCGAGTGGTTTGGACCGTGCAAATTCGTTGCGGAACGTAAATTTGAGCGTCGATTTTCTGAACTGGTGCCCCATAGTGATCTATATGCTGAGTACGACACGCGCGAAACGGCCGAGTACGATGTAAACAACACGAGCGCTCGCTCCGCAGCAGGAACACAAACAGCGCGTACTCATCGCAGCACAGCCAAAGGACAACAACGACCGCCCATCTGTCCATTTGAGCTACCGAAGCATGACTCACGCCCGGTACTCACAGCTTTACTTCTGCCAGCATCTCGTCTCCTCCCTTCCACACTTTACAGAAGCTCTTCTGCGAACCCTGCAGAACTAGCACTCCTGAAAGAAAGGATGTTGCAGAGACATGTCTTAGCCACAGCCTGGGGAATGATACGAGAATGAGATTTTCACTCTGCAGCGGAGTGTGCGCTGATATGAAACTTCTTGGCAGGTTAAAACTGTGTGCCCGACCGAGACTCAAACTCGGGACCTTTTCCTGCTGTGACACCCGAGCGTGAGTCGTGTTTCAGTAGCCCAGATGGTAGAGCACTTGCCCGCGAAAGGCAAAGGTCCCAAGTTCGAGTCTCGGTCGGGCACACAGTTTTAATCTTCCAGGAGGTTTCGTTACTATTAAATGATTTCTGCGGTATTCTGTGTGAAGTTTTCTAGTAATAAATGAAACAACTAGAAGTTGCCAAGTGTTTCACGAACAGGTAAGAGACCTTTACTTATAAAGTGTACTTATTCTTCACACGTGAGGCACATTCAAGTGAGCCGGTCTCCGATGCTGCCAAAGTGCAGGAACGTACAGTAGTTTGCTGTCTATGCACTTTCAGACGAGTGGGCAACGCACCATTCCTTGTGAGCTGCGCGGTCACAGATCATTAACGCTGTCTTTGATCTACATGATTACTCTGCCTGCCAAAGTGTTCGTCGAACAACCTTCAACTATTTCTGTACCGTCCCACTCTTGAAAAACACGTGGTGAGATACCCTGCTATACCAGCTGGACAGGACAGATAGTTTAATTTGTGGAAAGGGCTAAAATGAGTGGCTGTCAGTTGCATTTGAACATACTACTTTATTTACTTGTCAAACATTACAAGAGTAAAGAAAACATTAAAAACAGAGCAAGCCAACATGCTCCATTCAAATCTCACACCTCAAGGGCAAAACAACTATAATTTAAAACCGGCTGAAGCCAATCATTTAAGACTCAAAAACAAGAATTTGAATTTGAAAAGGCGGATGGCCTCATCTTGAAACATTTCCCTAAATTAGGCTGAAGGCTTAAACAATCTCACGCCCTAAAGGCAGAACAACTTCAACTTAAAATCGGCTGAAGACCAATAACTTAAGGCTCAAAACAGAAATGTAAATTTTAGAAGGCAGAAGGCGTCATCCTAAAATATCTTTAAATCATACTCAAGGGCCACACAGTCTCACGCCTTAAGAGCCAAACAACTTTAATTTTGAATCGGCTAGAAGCTGTACATAAACAAACAACAAGGACAAATAAGAAAAGGCAGCACATCAGACGGCGCTCAGAAGTTTCGAAGGGTCGGCCTTTAATTCAAACACTAACGCTCACTTAGGAGAGACAGGCAGTCGGCCGCCACCACCCACCACGCGCCTCAGCGCCGATTGTGCTCGCGCCTGGTTGGCCCGACCGGTGCAGAGGATGAAGCGACGCGTGTGGTCCAGCGGCTATAAAGACCTGGAGGAGATGTGAACCCAACACTTGAAGATCGCAAGTAAGAAACGTGCTGAAACATTGCCGGAAAACGGCGCATTCACTCGGCTGTCAACCCGAGAAGACTTTTTGTCCAAGTTATCAAGCATGTGCAGTGAACAGAGTCGTATACAGCAGGACCAAAAGTAACCGGATTGCATACCTTCGTGGCAGTAACATGTCCAGCATGTTTTTAAGACAGTGAGTTTCTGTGGCTTTAGACGGGTCCAGATGTGCCCGGTGGATTTGTTATTCAGATAACATCGACCGAACAGTCAACGTCCGCATTCAGTGAGCTCTCGCGACCCACCTTTACTGCCGTTGCTGCTTCTCTACTGACACCACAATGCTTCCCCGCTTCCTTTTATATTGGTGAGTCCACCTCTCGTGACATCTAGTGGCGAATTCTGCGTTACACAAGGCCAGGGGTCTCCAAACTACGGCCCGCGGGCCAAAACCGGCGAGCGAGGGCCTCCAAACCGGCCCGCGTTAGCTGGCCGGACATCCCCGGTATCCGGCCCGCCAAATATTTGAGGTGGTACCTATACTGCCAACAATTGAGTTTCGAGGCCTATCGCGACCAATACACCGTGACATTGGCTCTGCTACTCGCTACAGGACTACGTAACTAAACTTATTGTTGCGCCGCTTGAAATAACAATGCGTTGACGTGTTGCAGTAGTAGTGTTGCTAACAATGATTTTCAGATTTCGTTAACTTTGCAGGACGCTTTCGTGAAGAATGTGCAGTGACATAGTTTTTTGTCGGAGAAATTCGCCAGAATAAAAAACGCCAGAATTTCGGCTAGGTACGTCCACCAGTCAAAATTATGTAATTAAATAAAAATCGTAGTTCGTTTCAGTGCTAGCTATTCCCAAAACCTTAGATTTTTGCCATTTCATCTTTCCTTTAGCCTTACATTACGGTGATCATGGAGTGCTAGGGTGCTTTAATCCCACTAGGTAGACCTTGGCCTGTATGACTTCGTGGAGGAGTCAATGTGGCCCACAGACTAAGAAGTTTGGAGACCCCAGTACAAGGCTATTCAGGAATCTCACCAAAGCTTCCTGGAAGACTTCGTCTTTGTGCTGACTTTAAATCCACTGTCTGTCCACAAAAAGTAATTGATACTTCTCCAATGCGTCGCCCTGAGGAATTAAAGGACAGGCTTTGTGCAGGCTGCTATTTTTCAGAAGCTGACTTACACGTTGCGCATTAGCAAATTCCGCTAGATGAGGAGTCTCAGAATGTGTTTGTGGTCGACACACAGAGTTGTTCAAATTTTTGTGCTTGACCTTCGGCAGTTCTTCCACGCCTGCCATATTCCAGCGCTACTTGTAACAGCATACTGCAAAAATTCCTTTCTCTTCAAATTACTTGGACGATACTGTGGTGCCAGGACGTACACCAGAGAAACGTAACAGTAACCTTCGTACGCTTTTTCAAGTACTTTCAGCTGTAGGTTTGTAGTGTCGCCTAGACAAATGTGACTTTTTTCAGACTGAAATACCGTGTTAATAGCCAAGGAGTTCATTCACTTGCTGGCCTTGCAGATCCTCCACGCCACGTGGTACGTGACGGAATTGCTGTCAGTTCTCGGGAAGATGACATATTATATCCGATTTATACCCAACGTAGCCAAGACGGCGGCTCCATTGCATCATTTGCGCCGGAAGAAGGTGCCTTTTGTTTGGACAAAAGATTTCAGGACGCATTCCAGAACCTTTAAGATGCCTTGTTGAGTGGCAGATTCCTTGTTAATTTCGATCCCACTAAGCCTGCGGTTTTAGCGGTGGACGCTTCTTCGTACGGAATTGGAGCTGTGCTGTCTCACAGGTTTGGTTCACAGGACAGGCCGGTCGCTTTCGCTTCCAAGTTATTGACCGAGACTCTATGTAACTACTCCCAAATCTAGAAGGAAGGGCTCGTTATTCAAATGGCTCTGAGCACTATGGGACTCAACATCTTAGGTCATAAGTCCCCTAGAACTTAGAACTACTTAAACCTAACTAACCTAAGGACATCACACACACCCATGCCCGAGGCAGGATTCGAACCTGCGACCGTAGCAGCCCCGCGGTTTCGGACTGCAGCGACAGAACCGCACGGCCACCGCGGCCGGCACTCGTTATTATCTACCGTGTTACAAAGTCTCCCCATTATCTGTTTGGTCGGAAGTTTTTACCTAGTGACAGTCCACACCTCACTTCACTCTTTGTTTCATCCGTCCAAGCCTGTTCCACTATGCACGGCTTTCAAGCTGCAACGTCGGGCTTTGTTCTTGTCACAGTATCAGTACGAAATACTGTACTGGCCCACGTCGAAGCATGCAAATGCTGACGCCCTTTCTCGCCTTCCTATTGGTCCTGATCTTGAATTCGATGCTACTGCCACGTCTTTTTGTTAGGTCGTTCGGCAGGACACTGAAGTTTTACAGACCTTTCCTCTGCACTATAGGAAAACTGCACAGGCCACAGAAGCCCACACTGACTTGAAGTTTTCGTTGCACTACATCTGTACTGCTTGGCTTCGTTCGGTGAAAAACATTGAGAATTCTTTTGTGCGCCGATATTTTGCTAGTCAGCATAGCCTCTCAATCCAGCATGGTGTGATTGTATTGTAAAATACCTCTGGACAGTCGGGTGTGCTTATTCCTAAAGCGTTGCAAACTGACACGTTGCTTCGGCTGCGCCGAGGACATTGGGGAATTGTACGCACGAAACAGGTAGCCGGTCGGTGCCGCATTTGGGGGGGGGGACAGACGCCCACATTGAACACATGATGTCACAGTGTCGCGCCTGTGCTGTAACCCTCAAAAATGGTTCAAATGGCTCTGAGCACTATGGGACTTAACTTCTGAGGTCATCAGTCCCCCAGACTTAGAACTACTTAAACCTAACTAACCTAAGGACATCACACACATCCATGCCCGAGGCAGGATTCGAACCTGCGACCATAGCGGTCGCGCTGCTCCAGATTGTAGCGCCTAGAACCGCTCGGTCACTGTGGCCGGCGCGTTGAAACCCTATCGGGCCCGCTGCCAACGTTTGCAGCTTGGTCAAAGTTTCAATCGCCGTGGCAGTGACTGCACATTGACTTTAATGATTCCTTTTGGACACTCGTTGGCTTATTGTTGTGGACTCTATTTAGCAAACATCCGTTTGCAGTGCCCATGAACTCGACTAACTCGCGCAGTACCATTCAGTCAGCCCCCGGTAGCTGACTTACTTTCGTAATAAAAAACTGAGTGGAAGGATCAACAAACGACAGCAACGAACAAACACAATGATCTACAACGAACAAAATGCAAAAAAAGGAAGAAAATAGTTGTCAGCAAACAATCAATCCTAAGGTCCCGGGTTCGATTCCAGGCTGGGTTGCAGATTTTCTCCGCTCAGGGACTGGGTGTTGTACTAAGATGGTATCTGTTCTTTCGGACGTCCGAAAGAACAGATACCATGTTAGTATATTTATAGTTAAGGCTCACCGGCCACTTGACCATCTTCTTCTTCTGTGCGAATGTACAAACAGAGCCCGAACTCTTACGGGAATCGGCAACGCACCGCGAGTAATTAGTTTAATGGGCGGGGGCACTACGAATGTAGTGCGGGACAATACGTTGAGAGTGTGGGTTTCGCCGGAGGCGTGCCAGAGATAAATCCCTGCAGTCGCGCTGTCCTCTGTGTCCTCGGTGGCTCAGCGTGTTCGGTCAGAGGGTTAGCTGCCCTCTGTAATTAAAAAAAACTGAGTTAATTGATCAAAGACGAACTGAAACGGGCGTCTTGTGACGTCCGCCACCAGCAGAAGCAACGAACAAACACGAACAAAATGAAATAAAAAAAAAAGATGGATAGAGCATCTGCCATGTAAGCAGGAGATCCCGGGTTCGAGTCCCGGTCGGGGCACACATTTTCATCTGTCGCCGTTGACCTATGTCAACGCTTGTAAGCAGCTAAGGGTGTTCATTTCATTGTAACTGGGTGTTGCGTTGTCCTCATTATCATCATTTCATCCCCATCGACGCGCAAGTCGCCGAAGTGGCGCCAAATCGAAAGACTTGCACCTGGCGAACGGTCTACCCGACGGGAGGCCCTAGCCACACGACATTTATTTAGTACCATTCAAGCTTTGTCATGTACTTCTTGCTTGGGAAGTTTGTCTGAAGTGTTGGTTAGAGACAACGAACCACAGTTTACAGCTCTGGACTTAACCACTTTTGTACAACCAATTGTACCATTCAACTTGCCAGTCCTCCATTTCATCCTCAGTTGAATGGAGAAACAGCAGATGAACTAACTACGTGCCTTCCACACATGGGAGCAAGTGTTGCTGCTCTTACTCACAACATAGCGCTCCCAGCCCCGCGACGGTCCGTCGCTGGCGGAGCTTCTACATGGCTGGCGCTGCTCCAGTTGCCACACCCACTGCAGCGCACGGCGCATCCAATGCTCCACAAGTATCACTATTCTTTTCAGAGATATTGGTCACACCAGGCGCTGGGGGATTCTTCGGAAAGTAAGCGCTTGCATATATTTAAGGTCCTGCTGGGTTCCTGCACCGCCATCGGATCCAGATTCGCGCTTGTCGATTGCGAGATTCTTCCGCAGATTTTCTGTTCCTAAACTCGCTTCCCCCCCCCCCCCCCCCCCCCCCCCCAATGAACCATGGACCTTGCCGTTAGTGGGGAGGCTTGCGTGCCTCAGCGATACAGATAGCCGTACCGTAGGTGCAACGGAGGGATCAGACAAACGTGTGTTCCTGAAGAGGGGCAGCAGCCTTTTCAGTAGTTGCAGGGGCGACAGTCTGCATGATTGACTGACCTGGCCTTGTAACACTAACCAAAACGGCCTTGCTGTGCTGGTACTGCGAACGGCTGAAAGCAAGTGGAAACTAAAGCCGTAATTTTTCCCGAGGGCATGCAGATTTACTGTATGGTTAATGATGATGGCGTCCTCTTGGTAAAATATTTCGGAGGTAAAATAGTCCCCCATTCGGATCTCCGGGCAGGGACTACTCAGGAGGACGTCGTTACCAGGAAAAAGAAAACAGGCGTTCTACGGATCGGAGCTTGGAATGTCAGATCCCTTAACCGGGCAGGTAGATTAGAAAATTTAGAAAGGGAAATGGATAGGTTAAAGTTAGATATAGTGGGAATTAGTCAACTTCGGTGGCAGGAGGAACAAGACTTTTGTTCAGGCGCATATAGAGTTATAAATACAATGTCAAATAGGGGTAATGCAGGAGTAGGTTTAATAATGAATAAAAAAATAGGAATGCGTGTAAGCTACTACAAACAGCATAGTGAAGCATTATTGTGGCCAAGATAGATACGAAGCCCACACCTACTACAGTAGTACAAGTTTATATGCCAACTAGCTCTGCAGATGACGAAGAAATTGAAGAAATGTATGAAGAAAGAAAAGAAATTATTCAGATAGTGAAGGGAGACGAAAATTTAATAGTCATGGGTGACTGCAATTCGATAGTAGGAAAAGGGAGAGAAGGAAACGTAGTAGGTGAATATGGATTGGGGGTAAGAAATGAAAGAGGAAGCCGCCTGGTAGAATTTTGCACAGAGCACAACTTAATCATAGCTAACACTTGGTTCAAGAATCATAAAAGAAGATTGTATACGTGGAAGAATCCTGGAGATACTAAAAGGTATAAGATACTGACAGGTTTCAGATAGATTATATAATGGTAAGACAGAGATTTAGGAACCAGGTTTTAAATTGTAAGACATTTCCAGGGGCAGATGTGGACTCTGACTATAATCTATTGGTTATGAACTGTAGATTAAAACTGAAGAAACTGCAAAAAGGTGGGAATTTAAGGAGATGGGACGTCGATAAACTGAAAGAACCAGAGGTTGTACAGAGTTTCAGGGACAGCATTAGGGAACAATTGACAGGAATGGGGGAAAGAAATACAGTAGAAGAAGAATGGGTAGCTATGAGGGATGAAATAGTGAAGGCAGCAGAGGATCAAGTAGTTAAAAAGACGAGGGCTAGTAGAAATCCTTGGGTAACAGAAGAAATACTGAATTTAATTGATGAAAGGAGAAAATATAAAAATGCAGAAAATGAAGCAGGCAAAAAGGAAAACAAACGTCTCAAAAATGAGATCGACAGGAATTGCAAAATGGAAGTCGTTTCTGAAAGTATTTGTATGAAGCGTAGCGATGTATGGAAGTGAAACATGGACGATAAACAGTTTAGACAAGAAGAGAATAGAAGCTTTTGAAATGTGGTGCTACAGAAGAATGTTGAAGATTAGATGGGTAGATCACATAACTAATGATGAGGTATTGAATAGGCTTCTGGAGAAGAGGAGTTTGTGGCACAACTTGGCTAGAAGAAGGGATCGATTGGTAGGACATGTTCTGAGGCATCAAGGGATCTCCAATTTAGTACTGGAGGGCGGCGTGGAGGGTAAAAATCGTAGAGGGAGACCAAGAGATGAATATACCAAGCAGATGCAGAAGGATGTAGGCTGCAGTAGGTACTGGGACATGAAGAAGCTTGCACAGGATAGAGTAGCATGGAGAGCTGCATCAAACCAGTCTCAGGACTGAAGACCACAACAACAACAACAAACTCGCTTCTTATTAGGATCTTCCGGAGGGTGCGGCCGCCTCCAGGGACGTCACGGGCACCACCTGAGGGACGATGGAACTGGACCTACTGGTTTCGCCACCGCAGCATCTCAACTTCCCCGCGCTCATCCCAGAGTCTACCGTGGACTGGCGCTGTCTTCGTCATTGCCATCGTCGTTGTCACCGCCAGCGTCGAGGTCGCCATCCTCTCCGGTTTTCATTGTATCAGCTCAGGAAGAGGGTGGGGGTATTTTCGGGGTTTTTCCAGCCGACGTTCCCCTCGGAGTGCAGGACGGATGTAGGGACGTGACTGTGGGCTTGGAATCAGTCCCAGTTGCGGCTCCTGGCACCTCAAGTCACCCAGATTCATATCTTCATATATCTGTCCCGACCCCCTCCCCTCCCCCGTTCTCGTAAGACAATGCTGTGGTACTTTGGAGGAGAGGACTGTACAATCCTAATGCATTGACTGCACGCCGACGAGCGTAGTACGGCGACAGCATTGAGAAGATGCAATCAAATAAATATAGTTGTGACTCTTTTTCTTTATTATCAGTGTAATGTAATAGAATGAATATGAGCCGTGACTTTGTAAACAGGAAACAAACATAATGCAATGGCTCAGCATAAAAGAGAAATAACTAACGTAGGAATATTATTAACAGTGTAATATGTTGTTTAATTTAGCCTGACGAGTATAAGCACTCAGTAAACTAGCTCAGTTCTCAGGGGTTACGGAACTGTAAATACTCATTTGTTTAACTATTAAAACAATATCTATTGCTCAATATATGCCTAGTCGACGTCAGGTTAAAAGTCGTGTGCTTATAGCACCAGAGAATATTTCATCAGTCCGTTCACTGCACAACAATAAATTTCGTGACTTAAAATCGTGGTTTCGTATTGATTCCCAAAATAAGTTAACAATCGTAGCTTTTGCAAATAAAATCTTATACGTGAACTAGAATACTGTGACCAGGCCTTCCTGCTTGGGATGTCATCTCGCAACTTTGAGAAAATCTGAAAGTGAATCTTATTAAATTATTTGCAGCGACCGCCAGGCTCGTAGAATCTGATAAAAAAGTCTTTTAACCGGCGGCACGTCTCTACGATGAGCTAAAAGAAAGTTCTTAATTATTTTTTAAGATGGCCCCTAACAATGAAGAACTTCTGTTATGGCCCATGTCTGCTCTAGACAAACAAGGTTTAGGATTACAAATGATTTCAACATGGACACGATTTTAAGTCACAAACAACTCTGTTTTCAGTTTTGATAATAACTGACATTGGCTGACACAGTAAGATGAACCTTCGTTAAACGCTCCTTACAGTTCGCTTCCAAATGGTTCAAATGGATGGTTCAAATGACACCTAAGGACAGCATACACATCAATGCCCGAGGCGGGATTCGAATCTGCGGCCGTAGCAGCAGCTCGGTTCCGGACTGAAGCGCCTAGAACCGCTCGATCACAACGGCCGGCGTTCGCGTCCAGATCATAAGCCAAGAAGAATAGTAATGACAAAAGAGGTCAGAGTTCAAACACAGAATCTGTGTTCCATGGAATAGGCACTCCATCCAGGAGAAACAGTACAAAGATGCTCACCCTTGCGGCAGCAAAAGTAGCGGCAGCGCCAAACCTCTAGGAAGACAGAGTTCTGCTGCCCCCGTCAATGCTGACTTAACCAGCTACCCATTGCTAGTAGGGTCCAGTTCGGTTGCAGACTTCGAAAGCATGAGTACTGAGTAATAGC
The DNA here is from genome assembly GCF_023897955.1 of Schistocerca gregaria. Taxonomy (NCBI): domain Eukaryota; kingdom Metazoa; phylum Arthropoda; class Insecta; order Orthoptera; family Acrididae; genus Schistocerca; species Schistocerca gregaria. Next base: position 119,748,769 of record NC_064925.1, read on the forward strand.
AAGAAGTTACTCAGCCTGCATTCTGCGTGTAGTAATAGTGAAAAGCAATTGCTTGTAGGAGACACTGGAAGCACAGGTAGCCACTTCATAACGAGAAATTAAGTTAGTTCTTTTTTAGAAATAAAGTACTCTATTAATTTGAAAGTGTTCCATGCAGATCATTTTGTTTTCCTTCCACTGGCCATCGCAACTCCTCTCCTTCCTTGTTTGTATCGGTGCTTGGTTCAAATGGCTCTGAGCACTATGGGACTTAATTTCTGAGGGCATCAGTCCCCTAGTACTTAGAACTACTGAAACCTAACTAACCTAAGGACACCACACATATCCGTGCCCGAGGGAGGATTCGAACCTGCGACTGGAGCAGGTGCGCAGTTCCAGACTGTAGCGCCTAGAACCTCTCGGCCACCCTGGCCGGCGTATCGGTGCTGACACCCACAGTAGGTGACACTACAGAAGGAAGTTGGAGACTGAAGTACTGAGGAATGACGAGATACATTTGTTGTTATCTAAGGATGTGGATAATGTGATGAGGAACACAAGTGTACGCAGCTCGGTTGAAGGGGAGAGGACATCTCTGAAGACGAAATCGCAGATGTTGGACTGACAAATATAGGCAAAAGTCAAAAAAATGGTTCAAATGGCTCTGAGCACTATGGGACTCAACTGCTGTGGTCATTAGTCCCCTAGAACTTAGAACTACTTAAACCTAACTAACCTAAGGACATCACACACATCCATGCCCGACGCTGGATTAGAACCTGCGACCGTAGCAGTCGCACGGTTCCAGACTGCTCGCCTAGAACCGCGAGGCACCCCGGGCGGCGCAAAAGTCAAGTATCTGTGAAGAAGCCCTGGGTAATAGAACAGATACTTCAATTGAACGACGAAAGAAGGAAGTACAAATATATTGAGGGAAATACCGGAACACAGCGATATAAAAGCCATTAGGAATGAAATATATAGAAAGCGCAAGAGCAACCAAGCTGAAGTGGGAGCAGGAAAAAATGTGGAGAGGTCGATAAAGAAATGATCATCTGGAGGACAGATTCAGCCTACAGGAAAGTCAAAACAACCTTCATTGAAACTAAAAGCGAAGGTGGTAAAATTAAGAGTGCAATGAGAAATCCACTTTCAAACGCAGAAGCGAGAGTGGTTAAGCGGGAAGAGTACATTGAAGGCCCATGTGAGGGGGAGGATTTGTTTGACGACGTGTAAAGAGAAGAAATTGGAGTCGATAAGTGTAACGTAGGGTATCTAGTATTAGAGTTAGAATCTAAAAGAGTTCTGGAAGGCTTGAGAATAAATAAGTTGGAAGGAATATATAACATTGGATTATAATATCAAAAA